>NW_028237915.1:0-1324186 GCF_034619465.1 Leptosomus discolor | reverse complement strand
TAGTCTGGTCTTCCTCCGAAGGTCCAGTGGTAGGTAGGTAGCTCTTGTCCTCTGGAACTCCAGTGGGGGGAAAAGCTCCTCTGGGAATCCACTGGAAGAAGGCTGCTAGGGTGTTCAAAATCTCTGTTTTTATTTGGCATGGACTGCTTGGCTCCTTCCCCCCCGCCCCCCCGCCCCCCCCCCCCCCCCCCCCCCCCCCCCCCCCGGGCGGAGCATCTCACAATGGGATGGGGAGTCGTGAGGCAGTTCCTTGATGGGCCATTAACAGGAGATAGTCCAGGAGCGAGTTATCGATGAGTCAGGCGATAAGGCATTGTTGTGCCCAGTAACAGGAGATAGTCCGGGGGGGGGGGGGGGAGGCAGAGAGCACCGCCCCACCTGGTCTCAACAGCTCCTGAAGATGGTAATAGAATATTTTTTTCTTTTGGCACATTTTGCACTGTAACCCAGGACAACCTAGAACAAAACCACAGCAAAACTGTCAGTTAAAAAAGCTGTGTGTTTTAGAACCCTCTCATCACCCCTTAACACTCCGTATGAAACTGCTGACAAATAATAAAAAAAAAAAAGCCCAAGCTGCATCCCAGGGCTCTCTCTACTGTGGGTGCTGCTGGAGCTTGCCCAATCCCACAGCTCTCACCTCGCACAGAAGGAGCTCCCTGGGCAGAGCCCGGGACTCATCTACCCCAGGCCCCGCCCACTGCCTTTCCAAACATCCCCAGGGGAAGGGGCCGCCGCGGGGCACAAAGGTGAGAGCGTCCGGTGCGTAGCCCACTCACTGTAGGCGGTAGCAGGAGAGAGCGCGGCAGCGCGCACCCGGAGCTGCAGTACCGTCTTTTGGTCACAGGGTGGCAGCAGGGTGCGCGGCAGCGCCGCCGGGGCTGCATAACCGCTTTTTGGTCATAGGGTGGCAGCAGGGAGCGCGGAAAGCTCCGCTGGGCCTGCAGTACCGACTTTCGGTCACAGGGTGGCAGCAGGGAGCGCGGCAGCGCCTTCGGGGCTGCAGTACTGCTTTTCGGTCACAGGGTGGCAGCAGAGAGCGCCACAAATCGGTGTCACCGCACACGCGCGTGTACCACGCCCCAGTACCCAACCCTAGTCAAATCGTGGTAGCAGAGCGCGCCGCGGGCGGCCGCCAGCGCGCATGCGCGTACCCCGGCCTGCAGTACCGCACACCCCCCACGCGCAGGCAGCACAAAGCGCCGTTTCACGCAGCACCCCCGTGCGGTCACAGCGGCGCAGCAGCACCTGCGTCTTTCTCTGACACTGGGGGTACAGGGGGACCCGGAGAGGGGTGGGGGATGACCGACACCAACGGCTCTCCCCGGCATAACCCACAGACGAGCACTCACCTGCCACAGCCCACGAGACAGAATCCATGCTCGATGCCTGCCCCCCGCCAGATCATCGACGCCGGCTGCCGCACAGCAGAGGGGTGGCAGGGCGTCCGCCAAAGGACGGTGCCATGGCTCTTGCTCGCACTCGGCTCTGCCACGTTCCCCGTCTCGGACCACGCCCGGACGGGCTCCCCAGAGCAACAACTGCCCCCTTTCCCCACCGGACAGCCGTGGCAGAAAGCTTGGACAGAGACAGAGCTGGCCCCGCGGGGCGAGAGTGCTGAGCCACCGGCAGGCAAACCTGGGGGGGGGGGCGAGCTGCTGCGCAGCACCGGACACTCACAGCAAGACATCGGGAAACAAAAGGCCCCAGCCATAGTTCAGCACATTAGAAGAACAACACAGAAGCAAGGAGAGGAATTCAATAGAACGAGGGACAGGAGAGCAGTCGAACTGAAGGAGACCAGCCCGAAATACAGACACATCCTCTACAAACCAGAGTGATTTGAATACTTAACACTCCATAGAAAGACAAACAGATACGATTTCCAACCCCTTCTTAGCAGAAAAGCAACTGCTCTTGCTCATGTTTGATGCCCTTCCTTAGAGCGCTGCTGCAGAACAAGGCTGTACACCCCCATCTAGATCTATGCTTACACCTGTCTCCAAAATACACAGTTGTTAATTGACTCTGCTCCTGCCCCACCTTGTTCTATCATGTCACATGATTAGAAACCAAGTACTTCAGAGCGCTCTGTCAAAACACAGGGAAGAAACTCAGTAACATGCAGCTGCCTCTGGCTTGGAAAGAGTTAGAGAAACCCCTGACCGCTTAAGTACACCTCATACATTACATGCTGTACTGATTCGGCAGCGAGTTTAAACCGCGTTAGTCATTCTGCCAATTATACAATTTTAACTTGCTCTAGAGTTTCATATATGACAGGAAAAGATCAGTGAAATAATAGATCCCCCACATGGTTTTACTCATTAAAAAGAAAAAAAAAAAAAAAAGAAATTCAAATCCCCAGGGCTGCAACAGGTAAGGCCACCGAACAGGACTGGCAGATGCACTAAGGCTTCTGGCTGTACCAAAGCACGCAGAGGAACATTTTTTAATCGTATCTCGACCGTTGCAACCAAGAATGTAAAGACCAGCGACGCCATCCACTTTTGGAACACTTGCTGTGCTTCAGTCTTTGGAAACAAATTGACTTTGCTGTTGTTTTGTTTTTCAAAAGAGGGCAAAAAGTCTCACTGCTCATGACTTCTACAGCCAAGCACACAGAGTCCGACAGGCAGTTCGTACAACGCAATTTCTTTGAAGGAGAAAGATTTCCATTCCAGGAAAATCCCTTTTCCAACTGAAATCAAAGTTACGCACTGCAGGACAACGGTCCCTGGTCCCTCAGCTTCGCTTCCAGAGGGCTGGGGATCCGCGTCCATCCTCAGCAGAAACCACATCAACTAACCTGATTACTCCTGCAGTTGCCACGTTCCTCCTCATCGCCTACAGAAAAGAAAAAAAAAAAAACACACACACCGCTGACAGTGGTAGCTGTCACACGGGTCACCACAGACCTCCTCGAAACACCCTCCTCCTCAAAAGGAACGTGGTCTTCCGCTCAACTGCTCCGCACCGATTCCCGTGTTGGACGCTGCAGCTGTCATCGCTTGCGGCCCCCCTAAGGTAGCAACAGACAGAGAAATACCGTCACGCTTGGGAGAAATCACCAGCCCCACGCTCCTCCTTGCTGCTCCTTAGCTCACCACCTCAAAAGCTCACCCAACTCCAAAGGCAGCTGCGTAACACCTGCACAAACGCACAGAAACGCTTGACCGAGCTGCCGCAGGATGCTCCGCTCTTGGACGCCGGCCCGGCTGACAACCGCCTCGCCTCCTCAGGCCGCTGGTCGGCGCGCAGCTTCGCCCCTCCGAGGCTACGTGCGTGACCTGCGAAAGCCAAAACAAAAGGCACGTGCTGAGATACCGCCCGAAACCACAGCCTGCCCATGCCCATTCCCCTCTCCTCCTCCTCTACCTCGGCCGCCCACCCACCCTACCTCTGCCAGCTGCCGCGTTGAGGCTCCGGTACCACCTGTAAAACACAACCCATAAGGGATGCTTATAAACTTCACAAACGACACAACGCCTGAAAAGTAACTTCTCTGCTGCAGCCCACCAGTCCCAGCTCACCTCGCCCCAGCCACCCGCAGTGCCGATACCCTGCTTCGCTCGCTACTTCGTGCCTTTGGAATACAACAAACCTACCAAGACCTGTCAGCTGCTCACACAGCCATCGGCCGCATCTGCCCGCTGACACTGCGTGCCAACCCACCTTCTTATGGCCGCTCCCCCGCCCCTCCTCTAACCCTTTGGTGCACGGCTCGTCTCACTGCATCTGAAAACGGCATCGAACGAGTCACCCGGCTGCGGAGCAACAGCTTAACGGTTCCGGAGATCTCCTTTCCATGTAGGAATACCCTCTAGACTCCAACAACAGCCAGCCAGCCATCACAGAAAACCAAAGCCAAAGCAACACCTGGCCCTACGCGTACGACCCTTAGCACCTTCCACCCCGGAAGTCAAATGCCACGGCCCCTGACGAAAAGATACGGCCGCGGCCGCAACCGCAACGGTGGACGCGCGAGAAGCCGGGCCCCAAGACCCAACATCCACAGGACGCGGAGAAGTCGTCGTCCCAGAAGAGGGCTCCGTGAGAACAGACCGCTCGACAGCGGATACCCCAGCGCATCCTGGACCACTCGTCACCTTCTCGGACACGAGACGTGCTGGACAGATCTGTGTGTGGAGCTTCTCGCGCGAGACGGGGAGCGCTCGGTCGGCGGTACCCCGGTGAGTCGAGGAGCACGAGACCCTCGGTGCGGCTACCGATGCGCCCGCCTACCGCAAAAGAATAAACCTCCGGAGCATCGAGACCTCATTAATGTGCAGTATAGCGCACACGGAACAAGCACCACCGACCGCCTCCTTACCACTGAACCCCTCAAGGAATCACAGCGGCGGTCAGCTGACGGAAAAACCACGGCGGCTGAAAGATCTAACACAGGCACCTTACAACCACAGAAACCGGTGCTAAACACACAACAGGTGAAAAACTACACGGAAACGTAACTGCTGTGACCGGCACTACGACACGTCTCATCAGGCGCGTCATGAAAAAGTCAGAAACGGAGTAATGGGAAGGCTCGCGTGCCCGGGCCTACGACAGAAGACAGACCCTGGCTGGAGACTGTTACCAGCGCAAAGAACGCAGACCCTCTTCTCTGAGAAGTTCTGGGGAAGATGCCTTCTCGAGAAACTCTCAAGCTCCGTATACAGGCGAGTACAAGATGCTCACCCTAACCCTCGCTGGACAATTTCACCATCAGTCCTATTAAGAGAGAAAAAAGAGCATAGATCAAGACATCAGCAACTTACACAGCACACAGTAAAAACGGTGGGGAAAAAAAACAAGGTTCCATCTCCCATAGTCAGGAATTCCAAAAAAATGCAATGCATCTAAAATTTAAAAAAAAAAAATGGCAGGCTATTAAACCATTTTGCCACCCCCAAACCCTCAGCGGAAAACCGCCAGCCTGAAACAACAAAAACAACTGCATAAAAGGGTACTTCCTACTATGCCTACAGCCGAACCTCGGCCGGTCTCGAAACTCTTCCCTCACACCGACGCCTCCGCTTCTTGCCGTGAGCAAACCCCCGACGCCCGCGCAGCCCAGCCGGCTCCAAGAGCTGCCGCCAGCGACCAGACCAGCGGAGCGCCCGCACCGCAGCAGCCCCGGAGCAGAACGGGCTCCCTGTGCAGAGGCCAGGGCTCGTACACCCGGGGCCCTGCTCACCACCCTTCCTGCAATCCCCTGGGAAAGGGGCTGGGGCGACCCCCAGCAGACACAAGGGCGGCCGGAGGAGCAGCGGGGAGTTTCCTCACCTGCCTCCGTGTCACGGGGTACAAAGCACTGAGCAAAGACAGCGACCCGTACCGCAAAGGCCGACACCTGCTCTTCTACTGCAGGTATCTGCGGCACCAGCAACGTGACCGGGCAGGGAATTAAACTAACGGAACCGCTTTAACTGGGAGAATAAGGACACAAACCTGAGCCAGGTGCAGTCAGCAACATCCCCGGGGAGGAACCGGCAACCAAGTCCTCAGCGCTGCCCCTGGGAGACACAAAGAACGGCCAACTGTTGTCCACAGCGACGGCCACCCCTTTCCCCAGGCAGGAACCCCTCCTTCTGCAGGAGCTCCCGGAGACGCCCCCTCCTGCCCCAGACCATTGCCAACGGCACCCGTGCTTATGGGGCAATAAAGCACGTTCACGGGTCAGCTTGCTGCTGCGAGGGCAGGGTCTGGGGTGGTCAGGGGCTACGGGACAGGTGCTGGAGCTGTGGGCAGCTGCATGGGGCGCGCAGGCTGGAGCACTTTTCCAGGGGGTGGGAAGGCCTCCAGGTGCCCGGAGGCAGCCATCTGCCCCTCTTCCTCCTTCCTCTCCACCAGCTCACAAAACCCCTGGGAGCTGCCCTGACGGGGCCCGACGTCTGCTGTCGGCACTCTCGGGCAGGCGTGCCCTAGCAGCACCATCCCCTGGGGCTGCGGCCCCATGACACAGAGCGGCCATCGCCATCAGCCTCGCTGGCTCCCTCCGGGGCTCCTCCGGCACCAGCCCGCAGCTGCAGCCATGGCCCCTTACCCCCGCTGTGTACCTGCTCCCCTGGACTCTCTGACCGCTGCTCAGCAAGTACAAAGGAGACAGAGCGAGGGTTTATTTGCAAACCCATCTAAGTGCGAGGAACACGCCTGCTCTGGGGCTCAGAGCCCGTCCACTCACCCTTCCCTGGGACCGCTCGGCAGTCCACGCTGGGGCAGCAGGTACGGAGAACGAAAACACAGCCATGGGGAGCTGGGCAGAGGAACAGAAAGAGAAAAATAAGGTGAGGGAGAGGAACTGAGGAGCAGAGAAAGAGAGGTACCGGGAAAAGAACAGAGAGGGGGAGACACAGATAAAGAAAGGACACAGAGTCCTGGTCTGTGGAAGGAAAACGGGGTCAGGGAGCCAGGCGGGTGAAAAGAGCACGCCCACCAGCCCTGTGCCCAGGGGGCAGCAGCGGCCTTTCCTCACGGGGAAGTGGCAGCGGGCACGGCGGCCCCATCCCACAGGCCCTGCAGCATCGCGCGGCCGTTACCGGCGGCGCCCGCCGGCAGGACAGCCTGCTGCTCGCCGGATGCAGCGCTGAGCATGGTGCCCGAGCCGGACGCCCGCAGGCAGCCATGCGGCCCTGGCAACGAGCCCACAGCTCGTGCGGCGGCTGTGGCGAGGGCTGGGCCGTGCCGCAGGAGCGGGGGGCCATCACTCGACCCCCGCAGCGCAGCACCTCCTCCCCTGGGCTCCCTCACAGCCCCTCGCCTGCTGTGAAGGGACTGCAAACGCAGCTGGGAGGGCAAAGGAGACTGCGAACGTTTCTTCAGTCACGCAGGTAGCGGATGCAGCGAGAGCGCCTGAGGCAGGGAACAGGATGGCGAGAGAAAGACAGGGACAGGGAGCCCGACAGGTGGAGAAAGAAGCAGCAGGGAGAGAAGAAGAGAGGCAGCAGATAGAGGGAGAAGGGAGCAGGGCAGAGACTGACAAAGGAGGACGGAGACGCAGGACAAAACTGGGACAGGCAGCACGACAGAGAGGAAGGAAAGAAGAACAGGGGCAGGAAGCTGGACCGAGACACATGGAGAAAGACAACAAAGAACAGGGCAGAGAGGGAGGATGAAACAACAGGGACAGGGAGCCAAGACAGCCAACGATGGAGGGAAGGGGCGGGGGTGGGGGGAACAACAACACGGTACAAACCACAGAGCTACACACTACAGGTGGAAGAATTAAAAAATAGAGCCGGGGAGCCAGGAAAAAAAAAAAGCTGGAGAGCAAAAAGTATAGCGATTCATACAAAAAGGGAGGGAATATTAAAATAGCATCATCAGGGAGCCAGAGAAAGCGAGACGGAGAAAGGACAAAAGCAACAGGCTACAGGGCAGAGAGGGAGGAACTCATGAGCAGCAACAGAGCTCCGGCCAGAGAGAGACAGAAAAAAGTACAAGACTGCAGGGGCTGCAGGGCAGAGAAGGAAGAATTGACCAACAGGGACAGGGGACCAGACAGAGCGTGATCGAGAACAGAAAAAAACAGCAGCGGGCTACAGGGAAGAGGAATTCAAGAGCAGGGACTGGGAGCTGGACAAAGAGACAGAAAAAAAAAAAAAAAACCACGAAACAGTGATGGGCTATGAGACAAATAAGGAGGAAAGAAAAAACAGCAGCAGGGAGCCAGACAGAAGAGACTGAGAAACACAGACAAATAGCCTGGGGCTATGGGACAGAGAATGTGGAATGAAAAGGCAGAGAGAGGGAGCCAGACAGAGAGCAGGGGGAAAACCCAGACAGGCTACGGAGGGGCAGAAGAAGGAATTAAAATCTGGGGACAGAGAGCTGAACAGAGAGGGATGGCGACAGCAGGGAATAGCAGCGGGTGCAGGAGTAAGAGGGAGAAAATAATCGATAGGGACAGGGAGCTGGATACAGAGGGTCAGAGAAAGGTGAAAATAGGGGTAGGGTAGAGGGCAGAGAGTAAGAATTAAAAAATGGGGGCACTGAGACACAGAGATGGAGAAAAGAAAAAAGCAACAGGCTACACAGCAAAGGAGGAGGAATTAAAAAACACGGACAGGAAGTGCGAAAGTGAGAAGGGGCTGGGGGGGGGGGGTGGGCCGGGGACTCCAGGACACACGACTCCTGACAGGCAACAGGACAGAGAGGGAGGAATTAAAAGGGAGGGACTGGGAGCTGGGAGAGGGGGAGAAAGAAAAAGAATCACGGCACACTACAGGGCTGAGAAGGAAGAAACTGAACAACAGGGACAGGGAAACGGCCAAAGAGAGCCCAACGAAAGAAAATGTGCCGATGGGCTACAGGACAGAGAGGGAGGAGTGAAACAACAGGGAGCCAGAGCCAGGCACAGAGAGATCGAGACAGAAAAAACAGCCAGGAGCAACGAGGCAGGGCAGGGGTGGGGGGAAGCTGCGAGGATCTGGAGCCAGACAGAGCAACAGCAAAAGAAAATGACAGCGACAAGCTCCAGGGAGGAGCGGGAGGAATGAAAAGACAGAGATGAGGGGCCGGACCCAGTGTGACACACGCAGGAAGCACAGCAACAGCTGGAGGGCAGAAAGGGAAGAATTAAAACACAGGTACAGGGCGCCAGAGGTGGAGTGGGGAGACAGATAAAGGGGGAGAGGGCAGACAGAAAGACAGGCTACAGGGAGAAGCAGGAGGAATTAAAGAAATGGGATCCACAGCCGGACAGAGAGAAGGAGAAAGCAGCACAATCACCACAGGCTACAGGGCCCAGAAGGAAGAAACTGAAAAACAGGGAAGCGGGAGCCGTCCAGAGAGAGATATGAAGAAAGGGAAGATAGCGGGGAGCCGCCACACGGCAGCAAGGGAAGGATTAAAAAGATGGGGCAGGGAGACGGACAGGGAGCGATGGAGAAAGAAACAAAGCCCCTTGATGGGCTACAGGACAGAGAGGGAGCAACTGAAGACTCGGGGAAAAGGAGCAGGACAGAGAACGGAAAACCAGTGACGGGCCACAGGGCAGAGGGAGGAACCACATATGTGGGGAGAGGCAACTGGCCAGAGAGAGATGAGGACAGACAGATAACAGCAGTGGGCTACAGGGCTGAGAGAGAGAAACTGAAAAACGGGGACCGAGAGCCGGGAACAGGAGACACGCAGAAACACCAAATCGCAACAGGCCACAGGACAGAGAGGGAAGAAATAAACATCTGGGACCAGGAGCAACCTACAGAGAGACGTCGGGAAACGGAAGTTTCAAGAACAATGCATACGAGGCAGAGAGGAAGGCATTTTTAGAAGTGGGTCAAGACAGGGACAGGGAGCCCAACAGAGACAGAGAGAACAAGAAAGCAACAACGGGCTGCGAGACAGACAGGGAGGAATTGAAAAATCCCAGCAGGGAGAGACGGCAAAAGGAATGAAATCGCAACACGAACTTCGAAAGCGACAGGCTGCAGGGCAGAGAGGGAGGAATTTTAAAAAATCCGGATCTTGTGCTGGACCAAGAGAGACCGAGCAAATAAAAATGGTGAGGCCTAAAAGGGCACACAGGAAGGAATTAAACAACAGGGACAGAGAGCCAGACAGAGAAAAGTCCTGACAGGCTTCCAGAGAGAGAGGGGAATTTAAAATTAGAGACCAGGAGCTGGACAGAGAGAGACTGAGACAGGGGAGGGATAAAAAAAAAAAAAAAAAAAGACGGGGGCGGGCAAGGGGGAAATCACAGCACCATGTGAAAGACAGGGGGCCAGGGGAGGGGGATAGGGAGGGCCTGGGACACACAAGTGGGGCGATGGGGCCCCGAGGGCCCAGGACTCACCGCATCCCTTGTTCTCAGTGCTGCCAGGAGAATTTGCCCGTTCAGACGCTTCCTTCTCTTCCTCTCCTCCCTTCCTCTTCTGCAGCTCCGGTCACATGGTGGTTCTCCACCTAAAAGATTACATGGCTGTCTCAACTCTTGCGAGACAAGGCTTCCTAGACATGTAGCCTCGCTCGTTCATGCGTCACACGGCCGTACCACGCCGTGGGTTACGCACATGGACTCTCCGCTTGCCTGCGGTGGGAGGCAGCTGCCGGCCGGCCGGCCTCTGATTCCTTCTTCTTTACCTTTCTCTGGCCTCTCCAGCTTCAGCCGCAGCAGCTCCTGTCCACTGCCCACAGCCAGCAAGCGCTCCGCCCGCCCCTTTTTGCCCCCACGCCGCGACGAGAGCGAGGTCAGGCAGAGACAACCCAGGCAAGACCGAGGCGGGTGCAGACAACAGCATCCTCAGGGGAGGAAGAGACACCTGTGCCCTCAGTGCAGCCTCTGGGAGACAAGGAGAATCAGTGACCATTATGATCGTAGATCATCCCCGGCCAAATCGCCTCCTTCCACAGCAGCTTCTGGAGATGCCACTTTTTCCCTGCACTGCAGCTAATGGCATCCACGTTAAGGCAGAATCAAGTGCATCCGAGGGCCAGCTTGCTGCCATCACAACAGGATGACCTGGGGAGACAGGCTGCAGGGGAGGTGCTGGAGCTGGAGGCAGCTGCGCGGGGCCAGCGGGGCCGGGGAAGGCTCAAGGGGAGCTCTGGCGAGTTGGGAAGGCACCCGGCGCCTGGAGGGGCGTCCGCCTCCTTCCCCTCTTCCCTCCCACCAGCTCCCGGGAGCTCCCCGGGGCTGCCCGCCGCAGCACGGGCCTTGAGGCTTCCCGTCCCGCCACCCCCGGCGGCCAGCGGCCAGCAGAGACTCCCGCACCAGCCGAAGGAGCGAGCTCGCCTCACCGCCGGCCTCGCCCCTCACCCGCCGCCATGCTGCTCTCGCGCACCGCGCATGCGCGAGCCGCCGCCGGCGCGCCGGAAGGTCCACGCCCGGCGCGCGACCGCCGCGCTGCGGGACCGCGCTTTGGCCGCGCGGCAGCAGCGCCCGCCGGGCGGCGCGTGCCCGGGGCGGCCCCGACGCTGCAGCCCCGCGCGTTGCGCGCCGAGCGCCCGCCGGCCCCGCGCCCCTGGGGCGGGAGGACACGCCCCCGGCGGGGCGGGAGCGGGGAAGGGGCGGGTCTGAGCTTGGGCTGGGGGCGAGGGGCAAGTCGGCGGGTGCAGGCGGCACCCGAGGGGCGGTGGGAGGGCGGTGCCGAGCATGGTGGGGCGGAGGGGGCACAAGGTCGGAGGGCAGGGGGTTCGGGGGCACGTCCCGCAAAAACCTCGCATGGGGCAACATCTCCATGGGAATCACTTGGGGGGGGGGGGGGGGACGGGACGGGACGGGACGACACGACGGACGACAGGGATGGGGGGGGGCGGGGGCGGGCAGAACAGCGGGGAGGAGACCCTCTGGGCCCCGGACTCTCCCCACCGGACAGCCCCGGCTGCAGCACCCGCAGGTCCCCGCTGGAGACAGAGCCAGGAGCCTCCGGCCGCAGGGCTGGCGCCGCCGGGCGAGCACGCTGAACGGCCGGCAGGCAAACCTGGGCAGGGGGAGCTGCCGAGCAGCACCAGACACAACACGGCAGCTCAAGAACAAAAATCCCAAGTTATGTCTCAGCATATGAGAAAAGTAACACAGGAGAAAGCAGAAGAATTCAGTGAGAATGAGGGATAGGATAGCAGTTGAGCTAAAGGAGGTCAGCTCAAACTACAACACATCTGTTCAAAGCCAGAGCCATCGGTACGCTTAAAAAAAAATTTAAAAAAAAAAATCAATACTAAGACTCATCAATACAATTTTGAAAGCATTCTCAGCATAAAAGCAAACACCCTTGATAGTGCTGGAAAACATCTCGTCCCTTTCTCACAGCACCCCTGGGGGGAGATACACACCCCCCCCCCCCCCCGCCCGTGAGACCGCATGAAGACCTCGTACCATCCTCGGACTCACCATAACAGCTACAGCCCTTGCGCCACCGCCGCTGCTGCTGCACGTCTCGCTTGCTCAGTCAATAAATCTGCAGAGTGAAGTGTAAAACTCTAAATAAACATAACAAAGTCATGTTTAAAACGTTCTTTAAAGAAAGAACAAATCTCAGTCGTTCACTTTATACCGAAAAAGCACGTGGATGTTCATGTACATCCAACAAAAACGCTTACACTACCAAAGTATTTGATTTGATGTTTGCGTTAACTGCACTCACCCAGCTGCAAGCAGATACCATTAAATCACCTGTCTCCAAAATACACCGTTCCCATCCGACTGGGGGGTTTCTTGTGCATTACACCATTAGGAGGGACATCTGGGCAGCTGCACCGCCCAGGAGAGATGCCACCAAATGGCCAGGGAAATGCACCACCGAAAGCCAGACAGAAATAAAGTACTTTGGAGTGCTCCCTCCAAATATGGGGAAAACCACCCATAACATTCAGCAGCCTCTCTTTTTAAACACATAGAAGAAATACCGAATTGCTTAAACACCCTCTTCAATCGTACCCTGAAGCTCGCGGGCGGTTACAGTTTAAACAAGGCAAGTTCATTTGTATATTACACAACATGAACTGTTTGGGGTTTTTTCCTATCAGAAATGAAACTTATAAAAAATTAGTAAGATAAGAGATCCCCATACTATTTTACTTTGGGGGGGACACACACACACGACACACACACGGACGGGACGATGACGGACAGGGATGACGACACAATGCAGAAATCAACTACCCAGTTCTGCAATGCTTAAGGCTACCAAACAGGACTGGAAGATTTGCCAGAGAGAGGTGGGGGGAAAAAACCCACCAAACAAGCAAAAAAACCCCAAACAACAAAACAAAACAACACAACACAAAAAAAACCCCAACCCACGACCTTGATTGCTCTTAGTACAGATGTCAGTATCTCAGTCAGGTTTTCACGTACCCCTATGAGATATTTTAAACACTTAAGGACTGAAAAAGGAGAAAGCTTTTATCTGGAACACAGTCCATTTCTTCAGAACATCCAAACTCTGACACACAGTTTCTTTCCCCTTTCAGCACCACACGATTCTCACAGAATCGTTTCTCAGCAAGCACACAAAACAGAAAGCTACGCACGCTCTCAGGAAGAGCAAATAAACGGAGGGGAGTACACTTCACACAGGCACAACGTGCTCCAGAACAGATCTTATTTTGAGTGTTTCTGCTGAAGCACTTCCTATCAAAACTAGAGAAGGAGAGCTGGCACGTTCTTCACGTTCACTTTAAAGTCCGTACTACAAGTACCTGGGGAAAAATGCAGACGCACGGGGCAGATGTACCTTGTCCTTGCAGGCCACTCGGGATCCTCTGGGCCAGTCTTGTACCTCCAGGGCAGAAGAAAGGGTCACCATGGTGAAATGATGCCAGTTGATAGTCTGCTGAGAGAGGAAAAAAAAAAAAAACAAGCCACCTTTTAGCACAAAGCGGGCTAGGAATCAAAAGCTTCCTATTTCGGCGAAGGTTTGCAATGACTACAACCGAGTGGAGGAAAAAGCATTTTGCATCATCTTTGGTACAGCTGTTGAGACAGGCCACTAGAGATTTTGGTTTTCATAGAAAACTGGGTGCTTTCTGCCTTTTTTTTTTTTTTCTTTTTTTTCCTCCTTCTGACTCATTGGCAGCTTCAGTCTCACCAGAACTCCCTTCCTTAGATCGACACAGATAACTACGCACCTTTTCTCAAGCCTACACAGAGCCAGGGTTTCCTCACCCTAGACATCCCAAATCGAATACTATCCTTAAAATGTACAGCGACCCACCTGTCCTTGTCAACCGCCTCCTTGCAGAAACTGCCCCTTCACAGCTCGTCCCCGTCTCGGCGGATTGTCCTGCTGGAGGATGAAGTGCAGAAGATGCGTATCCCCACAGCATTTGTCTGTGAGGGTACATGTTCAGAAATACTCCGAATCTGTAAGACAGACAGGTGTCATTTCTGTGATTTCAATCATCAGAACTCAATTGTGAGGAAACAAACTAACGTTTAAATGAAGGGTCTGTACGCTACAGTCCTAGGAGAGGGGCAGGGGGGAGAAAGGCGTTACAAATTGGAAAAAAAAAAAAGGGCATGATTCGGAGCTCCCAATCATGACGGAGCGGTGGGGACAGTAACAAAAGCAAAGACAAACAGCAGCAACGTTAAGTGAAATCCAGCTTTAATTCTGATCACGTCTTTAAGAGACTCCCCAAGTCTATACCTCAGTCCTACGAAGGACTAGTTCTTTTTTTTGAAGGACAAGCTTTTTTTTTTTAACACCTAAAAGTCCCAGACTGAGGGCTCCACGGAATAGCATGTGGACTGAACCACAGGACAAGCAGTCATCAACACTCTAATGAAAAAACCAAATCGACTATAAACCAAGTTTAAACATCACTGTCCATCCTGTGTCTTTGGTTACATTTCTACCGGCATCTAGGTGCTCAAGAGTTCACTGTCCTCACACCACAGGTTACTGACAATGTACTCGGGCATCTAAAAATAAAAAGCCATCTCCACCCCACCCATAAAATCAGGGTGAACCACGAGAAGAGAAACTCTCAAGGCGGCAACAGGCAGCTCTGCACTTACCACGGAGGAAAGTCTGTTCCTCGGCCCGGAAAAAAAAACCACTCTCGACTCCCAAGAGACCTCCCGGGGAACGAACCATGCTCCATTAACGGCGTTTTGTCTCCAGCTTCTCTGCCCCGGGCTTGGGTGGGGAGGGGCGGCGGGGCCCTTCCACTCGCCCTGGCCCCTCCGCGCTCCCCCAGCCCCACGTGGGCCATCGCCCAAGCACCGACCGCATCCGCCCGCGCGGGATCTCCCTCGTGGGACGCGGAACGCGACGCCGGGAAGAGGCGGCGGAACAGGAACCTCTTGGTCAGGTCGCCCGGCCAGCGGCGAGAAGACCGAGCAAGGTTCTGCCCGAGGGGCCGGGCAGGGCCCCCTGGAGCCCCAGCCGGCCCCTTTCCGTCCCCTTTGCCCGGCACCGAGCAGGCCCCGCCGCCCCGCCCCAGACACCGGCGAGCACCGCCCGGCCCGCTCCGGCGCACCGGCAGGGCAGCCCGGCAGCGCCGCGCCCCGGGACCGCCGCTCCCGCCGTGTCGCGAGAGGCGCCTGCCCGGCTTCCGGCCCTGCGGGGACATCGCCCTCCCCACCCTCCCCCCCACGGCGCGGCTCCCCCCCGCTCCTTCCCACACGGCGCGGCTCCGCCCGCAGCCCCCCCCCCGCTCCGCGCCTCCGACACGGGCCCCGCCGGCCTGGCCGCCCGCCTCACGGCTTTCCCCGGGACCCACCGGTCGATCGCCCGCTCCCCACTCACCCGCTCCCCCGGCGGAGCCCGAGCCAGAAGAGCCCCAGCCGCAGCCCCAGCCCCGCAACGTTCGGTGACCGCGCCGCTCCTGCCGCGACTCGCACTGCCGGGCGGTGCACCGGAGAGTGCAGGAAGCCACGCGCCCCGGAGGGGCGGGGAGAGAGGCGGAAGTGACGCTTCCGGCGGCGCGACAGGATGCAGGAACACGCGCCCACCAGGACGGGGGGATGCGGCAAAGCGCGCCCCCTGCCGGGCGGGGGGAGCATGGAAGACACACCCCTGGGCGGGCGGGAGCACCGCTGGGCAGCGCCAAAGCACGCGCACCAGGGGCGGGAGAAGGGAGCGGGACGGCACCTCCGGGCCGCCGCCGACCAGGAGACCCCGCGCACCCGCCGAAAGGGATGACTCGCTCGCCTCACCGGTGGCCTCGGCCCTCCCCCGGCGCGCCGCCGTGCTGCTGCCGGGCACGCGTTTGCCCGGCACGCGCTTGCCCCGCCCACCACCGACGCGCCGGAGGGGCCGGAGCCGGCGCGCGAACGGGCAGAGGGCGAGGGGCAGAACGGCAGCGCCGGCCCCGCGCCCGCGGAGCGGCAGCGGGGCTGCCTTACCGGGAGGCAGCAGACGGCGCCAGGCAGCCCCCGCGGTCTCGCATGGCCGCTGCGGGCGAACGGCAGCGTGGAAACAGCGAGCGACACCGCGCATGCGCGGGTCGGGGCTGCAGTACCTGCCCTTGGCCGCATGGTGGCAGCAGAGCGCCGCAAAGCGAACTGAAACGCGCAGAAAGCCCATTTAAGAAGCGCGGGCTCTGAGGAAATCCGGGGGCGATGGACAGAAAAGGCAGCGAACGTGCCCCTCCAGCCCGTGTCCGGGGCTACACGGCAACAGCTGCCCTGTCCCCCGATGACCCCTCACTAGCCAGGGAGGGGCGTCGAGAAAAGGGGAGGAGACCTGCGGGTCGAAGTGAAATCGGGTTTAACGAGACAGCACCACTACCAACAGAGGCATGCAAAGTTACACTGGGCCAAATGAACGTGCAGCAGCCACGATCGACAGGAGAGGGGTCCTCGGGAGCAAGGAGAAGCAGGGAAAGGAGAGAGCCCTGCAGGAGCCCCGCGGGAGATCCCCTTCCTCAGCAAACCTTCCCGCTTTATACTGAGCATGACACAATGGTCCGGGCTACACCTGTAGCTGACTCAAACTGCTAACAGCCTGCTGAGCATTGCTGGGCTGTGATTCTGGACCAGCCAAACCGTGACAGTGAAACACAGACAAGCAAGTCTGTAGACAGAAACTTTTAAAAGTGATGGGGATTAAGGAAATAAGGGAAAAAAATAAAAATAGTAATGGAGAAGTAGAAAGAAAAATCTATAAAGCAAAGGCACTGAAGAAAAAGAAAAAGTTAAAACTTAAGATATCAAAAAGCAAAGAGTAGATGTAGAAAATACAGTGTAAGCAATAGGGATTAGGGAAATAAAGGGGAAAGATATAAAAATACAGAAAGTGACAGCCAACAAAAATGGAGACAGAGAAAGAAAAATTTAAAAGGCTGGTGGTAAGGAAAGATAAGGCATAATTAAAAAATAAAGACAGGATGTGGGATAAAAGTAGATAGAAATCTTTAAGAGCAACAGGGTACAAGAAACAGAAATAATTTAAAAATAGGGTTGGGGAGGTGGATAGAAGAAAATTGAGGAAGAATTTTTTTTTTTTTTTAAGTGAGAGCATACAGGACAGAGAGAGGAATTAAAAAAGGAGGGACAGGGTGCCAGAGGGAGGGAAAATGAGAAAGAGAAATTGCAATGCAGTGAGGCACAAGAAACACGGGAAAGCATTAAGAAATTGGGAGAGGGAGCCAGAAAATGGGACACCATGAACAAGAGAGGGATGGAGAGGGGGACAAGGGTGTAGAGAGGAGAGCTGAGAGATTGCACCAGAAAATAGGGACTGAGAGACAAATGGGAGAGATGGGGAGTGAGGCAGAAGGGACTGACGAGACAGAGGCAAAACAAGGGCCAGGGACAAATTCTAAAGCAACAGGGGAAAAGAAACATAGGCAAGAAATTAAAAATAGAAACAGGGAGCCAAATAGAAACACATGTAGAACAAATATTTCAAAAAGCGATGGAGTACGGGAAACACAGGCAAGAAATAACACATGGGGGCAGGGTGACAGATGGAAGAAGCAAAACTGAAGAAGTGGTTGGGTAGAGGACACAGAGGGAAGAATTAAGAACTAGAGACAGGGAGATGGACAGAGGGAAAAGCAGAAAGAATATTTTAAATGTGAAAGGGTACAAGAATTAAAAGAATAGGTATATGGACCTGCGTAAAGGGATGCAGGCAAAAATGTGAAAAACAACAGGAGACGAGAAACATAGGCAAGAAATTAAAATTAGGTCAGGGAGGGGGAGAGCAAGAGAGAGGTTGCAAGAAAATTTAAAAAGCGACTGGGTTCAAGAGACTTAAGTGAGAAGTTAAAAGACAGGAACGGAGAGGTAGAAACTTTCAAAAGCGATGGGGTACAAGAAACATGCAAGAAGGAAAAAACAGGAACAGAGAGCCCAGTAGAAGCAAACTGCCATGGGTTGACCTTGGCTGGCTGTTGAGTGCCCACCAAGGTGCTCCATCACTTCCTTTCCTCAACCAGAGGAAGAAAATACAACAAAAGCGCCAGTGGAAACCCACCACACTTCCCACAATCAACAGGGACCTGGATAAATGGAGGCAGGGAGAGAGGGAGACCTAGAAATGCCCTTTTCACAAGCAAAAGAAACTTTACAGCAAACTGAAGTCACATCCACTTCCTGTCACCCCAGTTTTGGCAGGAGAGCATAAAGGGCCTTTAATCCTCAGTAGTCCCAGAGTTTCAGGAGCTTGCCCAATGATTGCTGGAAAGTCAGTGTCATAGGGAAGACCAGAGCCCCATTGCTAGTCCCTGCTCTGACTGGTCTGCTAACATGAATGAAAAGAGACTCAAGCAACTAAAACAGTTCATAAAATAAAACCAACTTAGAAAGATGTCCAAAGAGGAACAAATCTGAAGTAAGGAAAATCCGACAGTGAAGCACTTATCATATGCAGCTGTAGTGCACAGTTGATTTTAAGGACTCCAGAATTAGGACTGCAGTGTGCTGTGTTGATCAGCATGCGACACACTGGCAAATCACATTGAGTGCACTAGAAATCTTTTTGCATGTGCACTTGCCTTTTGGTAATAATCATATTTCACACAATAAGTGCAAAGCCTTTGGTCTTTTGCACGTGCATTGATGTGGCTTGTGCTTGCTTTGGTACTGCACGCCTGTTTCTTGTGTCATGCTGAAGTACAGCAAAACACTCGAGTATCTTTTTTAAGAACAAAGCCAATCAGATGCAAATTTGGACACAGGCATATGCATCTTTTTGAGTCAGAGTTAAGCAGACGTGTATGCTTTTCAGTGATGCAGTTATTCCCTCTGCTTTGCCTGATGCCATGAAGCTGCCTGCTTAATCCAGCGCTTTTATAAACTGTATTTTTCAGCTCCACTTTGACACCACCAGTCATTATAATCTGTTTTAAACATGTATGCTGATTAATCCAAGGTGTCTTGTTTGCAGCAACCTAGAACTTTGAATCTTATTCTCTAACTTAATCTCCTCATTAATTTTGAGGCTTAATTTTGGAATACAAATGACAGTGAGCAGGAGTGAGCCATGGAAGATGCCAGGCACTGCTTGCTGGCATAGGAAATGGTCTCCCAGTGGAAGCCTTGAGCCATCTTGCAGGTTGCTGCTTAGACTCTGGTAGCCTGGTACCTGTCAGAGGAAGGGGAAAGAAGCACATCCTAACAGCTGGACATGTATCCTGGTGGTCTGTCATAGTCATCAAGATTCCAAGCCTAAACCTGGGAATGTGCCGAGAGCTGATGGGTTAAGCTGGTGGTTAGGATGGCATGCTGCCTTATGAATGGTGCCAGTGTTACAAGTACTTCTTTTATTATAGGAGTACTGAGAGTTCCCAGTTATGCTGGATGCTGCCCAGTAATTCATGGGGTAAAAAATAGTCCACGACCAAAACAGCTGACCACGATATTCAGCAAGACAGTCAATGGAAGGTGCTTTACTTGAGGGGATGTTATTAGCTGTATTCTGCATATAGGTGAACTGAGGTAGAGGAGGGATGAAAATTACTAGTGCAGGGAGGATGTCTCTGACAGAATGGTTGAAGCGATTCAGGCTACAGCATGAAGCAGTTATGCCTGTAGTTTTTGAAGTGTCTGGCCTGGCATAAAAAAATAGGAAAACTGCTGTCTTGAAAATGAATCCGAAAGAAACATTTCCCATCCTTAATCCATTACACCTCTACATCCAGTCTGTACACTGCATTTTGGACTCCTTTGGAACCAAATCTTGCGGGTGGTTGTTGTTAGTATGAAAGGATACTTTCTGTAATAAATTCCAAGACTGCTTCTTGCTGGAAAAGCCTGATGTGGCATCCTGTACACCACTGGCAAATCTCCTACTGACTTGGCCAGCAGGATCTCACCTGAGCCATTTTTACAAAGCACAGCATCTGGCATTGAGCAGAAGCTGGTTGATTGTTTTATTTTTTTAGCTAGTTTCCCAGTCCACTCTGGAAAAAGACCAGCCTATCAGAATCGGCAGAGGACAAGGGTATGTTAGGATGGGGCTTGGCAGAGAAAAAATGGGCAAAACATGCTGCCATGTGACCTACTGCTTGCCAGGAAAATTGATTCTCTCCCTTCCCAGAGCTCTCCCAGCTGGGATGCCAGGGAGAGGAATAGCAATGGTTTTGGCATATAAATTGCAGTGAGCACTAGGATAAGCTGAGGAAGGACTGGCATCATTTGAAGCGTGCACGTTTGTCAGAGGAATAGAAACCATAATGTTCCTCCATCGCAGATCCAATGCATCCTTGCTACAAAATTGGCTGGCTCATGAACAAACTGCCCCCGACAGCCGTAACCTCTTACTTGTCAGTACGAAATGCACACGCATGCCGCCATTCAGTTTAAACCTTAGAGAAATCTTTTGCTAAGGGCCAATTGCCAGAAGGGACAGAATTTGTGACATACTTGCTCTGGACTGAAACTCTTAAACAGTAAACACTCGTGCAGTAAACCTTTCTATGGGAGTCTTCTCTAAAAGAAGGCATTTTGCAGGTAATTGGGAAATGGAGAGTCAGCAAGAGGATGAGCAAATACCTGCTGCAAAAAAAAGCCTGCCACATTTTTCCTCTAAAAATTCCAAGTGTTCCCACGTGCTTGCCACCTGGCTGTCTGTGAAGGTCATCTGTTTGCAGGAAGACAACAGACTCTGTGGGAATCAGGTATGTGTTGGCTCCTCTCTGAGCTTCCCTATTTGCCAGTCCTTGTCAGACTACCATTTGCTGAGGTGAAATGTCAGTATCTGCAAAATTCAGTCATTAATGTTGCAGAAGTAGGAGCCCTGAACTGAGTCCTCTTTGAGGTCAGACACTGTGCTTCTGCTCTGCCCCAGCAATGGCAGGAAACCAATGACTCAATACTCTCAGGAGTTTCCTCACCAGAGGGAAGCAACACAGACTGACCTGTCAGTCTGTGCACAAAAAACAGAGACAGCTTTACTTTCAGCTTTTAGCTAGAGATAGTGCTTTCTTGCCAAGCGGAAAAGGTACAGTATGAGAAGTGGTTACACATCTGCAGGCAACACTAAATTTATTCTCACAGCCCAGTTTAAGAGTAAGTGGAGTGTAGATGGGATAGACCCAGGCATACTGAAACTCCAGGTGCTCATACAACACCACAAATCACACATATCCATTCTTCCTACTGCGTGCTCTTCAGTCCTTCATTTCAGCTTCTATTCTCACTTCTTTGCTCCTTAGTTGCTTTCAGTACAGAGACCCTGAGGATCCTGCTTTATTCTCACTCCTCTTTTGGCAGTGGCAGAAGAGAGCGGTAGTGGAGAGATATAGTCTTAGTCTCGTCACGAGCAGAATTTTGGCTGGCAGGAGTACGGAGGTTGCCAGTACCAGAACTGTCCAGCATCTTTCACAGCAAGCCCTTTAGACTCTTTTGATGGCAGAGAACAAGGCCTTCGATTACTTTACAGAATTTAAGGTATGTTTTTCAAGCTGTTGAGGAGAGAAGGGGGAAGGGAGAGGCAGACTTGACCTGGGAAGCAATGTACCATAGGAGATAAATGGCCCTGCTCCAGCCAGATAAAGCGCACAAGTAACTATGTGAGAAGAAAAGATAGAAAGAGACATGGAAATCATATGTGGCTGGGGCTGGTGACAGCATTGTTCTCTGACACCTTGCTGAAAGCAGCATTCCCACAGGGAAAACATTTTCCACCCCAGTGGGTACCTATGAGAGAACACAGCAGTTGTGTCTCACTGCCTTTCTGGAAGGAAAGCATCTCTTCTTAGATTTTTTTTTTTCCCTGTCAAAGCAGAGACAGCTTCCCTGCTGGCATTGATCCCTGCTGCCCTATTGGTTTATGAAGCTTTGCCAGCGTGAGAAGAGCTATGTCTGCCATTGGAAGTTACTGCGCAATAAGGTATGATACAAATTTGCTGTGCACTAATTAATCAGCATGCTTTGTGAAGAGTGAGACTGAGGAACTGATTCCATTCAAGGGTAGTCTTACTGCATGCCAAGAACCAGACTAGCCACACACTGCTGCCCAGTGAGAGTGGTCTTCTTCCTTTCCAGTCGCCACTCTCAGTGTCACTCTCAGTGCTACCAGTTCTTTCCTGCTCTGTCCGTTGCTGACTGAGCTTACTAGCCCAGAAGAGGGCAAATCCATTTCTTTTTTGCTTGGACTGGTTTTCTGTTGGGTTGAATGATTGAATTGCCTCATGAAGTGTTCTGATGAACCCAGAAATGGCATGACACAAACAGTGGGAGTGAGGATGGTAACAGGAGACTTGGCTTTCCGTCTTGGC
The DNA here is from genome assembly GCF_034619465.1 of Leptosomus discolor. Lineage (NCBI taxonomy): Eukaryota > Metazoa > Chordata > Aves > Leptosomiformes > Leptosomidae > Leptosomus > Leptosomus discolor. The sequence continues at coordinate 1,302,067 of NW_028237915.1, read as the reverse complement.
CACAGTGTACCATTAGATTAGATCAACCATATCATCTCTCTTAACCCCATGAGTGTCTGTATAAGGAACAGGTGTAGCATATGCCGTATGCTGCACATTCATGACCTCCCTCACTCTGAATGAACTTCCTTTTAGATGGGAGTTCCTTCCTTCGAGAAGGGTGTGCTTTTCTGGTCAAATTGCAGAAGAGGATCTTTTTTTGATTACTCCTAGGTGCATTCACATTAAATTTCCGTCTTTTTCATTGTCTCCTCTGTGTTGTCGTGTACTTCAAAGGGGATGGAGGAGAAAGGCTGCTATATTGTGTCTGTTCTTCAAAGGGATAAGATCCATTATCCTTTTCTCACTTGTGTTGGCAACCAGCCAGAGTCTTAGTCTCCTGAAAACACGGGCACTGTATGCGAGTTTTATGCTGGTCCCTAAAGGCCAAGGGAGTGTGTCCTTTAGAAGACTGCTCTTAACAAATCCGTAAGCAGAGGAGTCTGACTTTGTGGACAGTAATAGGGGCATCAGCAGAGGTAAAGCTCTATCAGTAAATGATACTATAACCCAGGAGAACTTTCCAGTTGCTCCAGAGTTTCTCAAGGCCTTGAACCTTAACATGCACTTTGCCAGTTTGAGCCCTAAAAGAGAAGGAAAAAAAAACTGGCCAGTTTTACGCCGGAACAGGAGAAGCGAGTTGCCTTGTGTGTGATGGCAGTAACCAATGAGGAAATGATCAGTATGTATCTTTTCACTGAAGAAAGAGGTTTTGCAGTCTTAGAGTATGGCTTTCCAAGTTGTCCCTGTCTTGCAGACCCATCTTTCCACCTCACATGGTCTCTCTTTCTCTTGCCTGAGAGCATTGCTCTAAGTTCCTCCTTAATTCAAAGGCATTTTGATGACCAAAAAGGACACGGAAGATGTATATGGGCAAGGAGCACTTGGAATCCTTGAATCAATGTATTGTGTCTCATTGTTTTCATTACTGTCTCAATTTTGCTTTTCCAATTGGGAAGGAAGAGACAGAATGGAAAGGTAAAAATAAAATGTGTGTTGGGAAAGGGAGCTGTTGATCCCATGGGTTACTCAGAGTGCACAGCTTTGCCCTAAACCTCATTGTTATCTGGGCCGCAGGCCAAATGTTTGGCTGAAAAAAATATGCATAGTTCCAAAACACTGTGTTAATTTATGTCCTCTATTACAATACCACTGAGTAAGAGCATAATTCTTTTTAGTAAACATCTGATAGCATGATAAATACAGTCATCTTTTCAGAGAAGCTACCCTAGCTCCGGCCGTGGTATTTATCAGAGCAAGCAAGAACAGCCAAACAATTTTGCATGTCTGGTTTTCTTCTTGAGCCTGTCTCCTCTTTAGGTCAAATCACATCTTACCCAGGAAGGTTTGGATGGATACCAAAAAATAACTCCTAATTTACCTTATGTAATATCATTATCAAAATTCAGCATTTCTTAAAAACTGAAAGATGGAATCCAGGTTATGCTGTCTTTAGGTGTCTTTCCGCTCTTATACTTGCAATGCATTTAATCTCTCGAGCCTTACAGGCCTTTAGATGCAGCTGTCCAGGTGAAAAACAAGGGCAGTGACCCACGAGTTTTATAAAAACATGAAGGTAGAAGTTCTTAGTATGACAGTCCTCCGCTTCTTTCCTTCCCTTCAAAATATTTCAGAAGGGCAGAAACTATATTTGGCTTAAATTTTACTGAGGAGCTGCCTCCAAGTCCTATTTTCAAGCAATGAACGGATGTCCCTTCTTCACACAGGGTTGAAGTATAACGGTAGAATATCTCTCCTAGGTAGCAGAAAGACTGCTTTTTCTGCAGTCGAGTTTGCCAGATTGTTGCAGGTGACTGAAGAAAAGCTGGAGGTGATATCCCCTACCACTGAAACAGAAGAATCCTGAAGGGGACATCTGTCCACCACGTTTGATACCTACATGCTGATTCTCTTCTCATTCAGCTTTATACAGCCACAATTCCACTGAGCACATCGAATTAGTCTAGATTTACACCACAGATAAACAGAACCTGGATCAGATCTTTGGAACTAGACCGTTAACAGGCATAAGAACCCATGACTTTAAATCCTCTATATTACTGTGCTAAGCCTGTTTACCCTCTAGTTCAGTAGTCACAGTGAACGCAGTTGTAGTTTATGTCCTTAACAATTATGTTAGGAGGAGGAGGCAGCAAGATCTATGCTTCATCTCAGGACCAGCTTGCAGTAACCTGAGTAAATGGGAGTCATTAGAGTTACTCCAGTTTTAATTACAGTGGTGCACCTGCACAGAGAACGTGGCCCATGCTGGAAGGAACAAACTAGCTTTGCTCAAATCCTTTTGCAACTAAAGGGAAGAACCACGAGAAAATCACAGGCAATTGCTGTATGCAGCATTGCCACAGACTTCTTAGGGGGAGCTCCATGGAGGTATGCTAGCATCTGTGTGCGTAGAGCCCCTTTGAGAAAAGGCAGGCAGCTCAAGCATTTCTGGGTCCTATCCTATGAGAAGCCATGCGTCAGACTGTGTAACAGGGCCATGCATGTGTATGCCAATGCCTTGCAGCAGGGAACAGTCAATGGCTGCATCCAGAGACAGGATGCCTTTCAGTTGGGCTCCTTCAAATTAAAGACCTACTTAAACGGCACGCCTTCTCTGGCTACTCCTCAGCACAGATGCAGTTAGGCCGGTGTCCCTTCAACTACACTGGCCTTTGGGCAACAATGCTGAGCACATAACTCACTACAGGCCATCACTCCTCTCTCCTCGGTTGGCCTGGGCTGTAACTGTAGAAAGTAAACATCTTCCAGATGTTTACACCAAGTGAACATTTAGATCAGATCCAAAGTGTTAAAAAATTCCCTCAGTGATTTTGGAGTGAGACCCTCATTCAATGTAGCCGGTCCTTTGCGGCTTTACCACTTCATGTATATTTAAGAAGTGACCCATTAAATCTCCAAAGAAAGCACCCCCAATATATTCTTGTTCTGTCACCATTTGCCATTGAAATATATCTTTCAGCATACTCTTTAAATGCATTCTGGCAAAATGATACTATAGTTACGCGCGTATTTTTAACACCACAGTGCTATTAAAATACCATGAAAAGCAGTTTACTATGCAGTGGACGTAATCCGTGAACACTCAAGACTAAAAGAAAACTTTTTCTTTCCCAAATCTGAAGCTCAAATGCGCATGTTAAAGGGAACCTCTGGATCATTCAGAACTTGCCAACTAATATTAGCTTATATTTATTTTTGGTGCATTTTATGCCAGTGATTGAGTAATCACCTGTTTTATCACGTTCCATATATGCTAGCAAATAATTCGAAACAATGTAAAGCCAAATGCTTGGATATAAATTTGCTTACTGTGTTTACAGGAGTGGGTTCAATTGTTTGGATGAAGTTTAATTTGGATGATCTTGTGGCCTGTTTGATGTGCCAAATTTTCACTCTCAAACCACAGGGAAAACAATTTAGACCTTAGCACTAGAAATTGAACTATTGTACTCTAGTATTTTTGTACTAGAGCACTGGGTTGGTGTCAGAGATTTGAACCACTGGGAAAAAAAAATTATGGCAATGGATCAGTGCAGATCTGCCAGAACAGCTACACAGGTTTTTACAAAAACACACACACACATATATAAAACCATTGACATTGAGCTTTAGTGTGAAGTAAAGCTTGGAACATTTAATGGGTTATGTAATACGGTGTTATTTCCTGTCCCCATCAAATAAGACAGACTTCTTTCTTTGCTTTTCCTTTTACCATCTTATCAGGAATCTTAATAGACTTGCGGAAGCGTTTCTATTCTCTGCTTAGAAACACATGTCCCGACGTAGAGCCCAACGCACGTCCCGACGTAGAGCCGAAAGTTAGCTAACTACAGACGTAGAGCCCAACGCACGTCCCGACGTAGAGCCCAACGCACGTCCCGACGTAGAGCCCAACGCACGTCCCGACGTAGAGCTGAAAGTAAGCTAAATCCCGACGTAGAGCCCAACGCACGTCCCGACGTAGAGCCCAACGCACGTCCCGACGTAGAGCCCAACGCACGTCCCGACATAGAGCTCAAAGTAAGCTAAATCCTGATGTAGAGCCCAACACACGTCTAGACGTAGAGCCCAACACACGTCCCAACGTAGAGCCCAACACACGTCCCGACGTGGAGCCCAACACACGTCCCGACGTAGAGCTGAAAGGAAGCTAAATCTTGATGTAGAGCCCAACACACTTCCCGACGTAGAGCCCAACACACTTCCCGACGTAGAGCCCAACACACGTCCCGACGTAGAGCCCAACACACGTCCCTACGTAGAACCCAACCCACGTCCCAACGTAGAGCAGAAAGTAAGCTAAATCCTGATGTAGAGCCCAACACAAGTCCCGAAGTAGAGCCCAACACACGTCCCGACGTAGAGCCCAACACACGTCCCTACGTGGAACCGAACCCACGTCCCGACGTAGAGTAGAAAGTAAGCTAAATCGTGATGTAGAGCCCAACACAAGTCCCGAAGTAGAGCCCAACACACGTCCCGACGGAGAGCCCAACACACGTCCCGACGTAGAGCTGAAAGGAAGCTAAATCCTGAAGTAGAGCCCAACAGACTTCCCGACGTAGAGCCCAACACACTTCCCGACGTAGAGCCCAACACACTTCCCGACGTAGAGCCCAACACACGTCCCGACGTAGAGCCCAACACACGTCCCTACGTAGAACCCAACCCACGTCCCGACGTAGAGCAGAAAGTAAGCTAAATCCTGATGTAGAGCCCAACACAAGTCCCGAAGTAGAGCCCAACACACGTCCCGACGTAGAGCCCAACACACGTCCCTACGTGGAACCGAACCCACGTCCCGACGTAGAGCAGAAAGTAAGCTAAATCGTGATGTAGAGCCCCACACACGTCCCGACGTATAGCCCAACACATGTCCCGACGTAGAGCCCAACACACGTCCCGACGTAGAGCCCAACACACGTCCCGACGTAGAGATGAAAGTTAGCTAACTACAGACATAGAGCCCAACACACGTTCCGACGTAGAGCCCAACACACGTCCCGACATGGAGCCCAACACACGTCCCGACGTAGAGCTGAATGTATGCTAAACCACCACGTAGAGCCCAACAAACGTCCCGACGTAGAGCCCGACAGACGTCCCAACGTAGAGCTCAACACACGTCCCGACGCAGAGCCCAACACACGTCCCGACGTAGAGCTGAATGTAAGCTAAACCCCGACGTAGACCCCAGCACACGTCCCGACGTAGAGCCCAGCACACGTCCCGACGTAGAGCCCAGCACACGTCCCGACGTAGAGCTGAAAGTATGCTAAATCCTGATGTAGAGCCCAACACATGTCCCGACGTATAGCCCAACACACGTCCCGACGTAGAGCCCAACACACGTCTCGACGTAGAGCCCAACACACGTCCCGAGGTAGAGCCCAACGCACGTCCCGACGTGGAGCCCAACACACGTCCCGACGTAGAGCCCAACACACTTCCCGACGTAGAGCCCAACACACGTCCCGACGTAGAGCTGAAAGTAAGCTAAATCCTGATGTAGAGCCCAACACACGTCCCGACGTAGAGCCCAACACACGTCCCGACGTAGAGCTGAAAGTAAGCTAAATCCTGATGTGGAGCCCAACACATGTCCCGACGTAGAGCCCAACACACGTCCCGACGTAGAGCCCAACACACGTCCCGACGTAGAGCTGAATAGAAGCTAAATCTTGATGTAGAGCCCAACACACTTCCCGACGTAGAGCCCAACACACGTCCCGACTTAGAGCCCAACGCACGTCCCGACGTGGAGCCCAACACACGTCCCGACGTAGAGCCCAACACACGTCCCGACGTAGAGCCCAACACACGTCCCGACGTAGAGCTGAAAGGAAGCTAAATCCTGATGTAGAGCCCAACACACGTCGCGACGTAGAGCCAAACACACGTCCCGACGTAGAGCCGAAAGTAAGCTAAATCCTGATATAGAGCCCAACACACGTCCCGACGGAGAGCCCAACGCACGTCCCGACGTAGAGACCAACGCACGTCCCGACGTAGAGCCCAACGCACGTCCCGACGTAGAGTTGAAATTTAGCTAACTACAGACGCAGAGCCCGATACACGTCCCGACGTAGAGCCCAACACACGTCCCGACGTAGAGCCCAACACACGTCCCGAGGTAGAGCCCAACGCACGTCCCGACGTGGAGCCCAACACACGTCCCGACGTAGAGCCCAACACACGTCCCGACGTAGAGCTGAAAGGAAGCTAAATCCTGATGTAGAGCCCAACACACGTCGCGACGTAGAGCCAAACACACGTCCCGACGTAGAGCTGAAAGTAAGCTAAATCCTGATGTAGAGCCCAACACACGTCCCGACGTAGAGCCCAACACACGTCCCGACGTAGAGCCCAACACACGTCCCGACGTAGAGCCCCACACAGGTCCCGACGTAGAGCCCAACACACGTCCCGACGTAGAGCCCAACACAAGTCCCGACGTAGAGATGAAAGTTAGCTAACTACAGACATAGAGCCCAACACACGTCCCGACATGGAGCCCAACACACGTCCCGACATGGAGCCCAACACACGTCCCGACGTGGAGCCCAACACACGTCCCGACGTAGAGCTGAATGTATGCTAAACCCCCACGTAGAGCCCAACAAACGTCCCGACGTAGAGCCCAACACACGTCCCGACGTAGAGCCCAACACACGTCCCGACGTAGAGATGAAAGTTAGCTAACTACAGACATAGAGCCCAACACACGTTCCGACGTAGAGCCCAACACACGTCCCGACATGGAGCCCAACACACGTCCCGACGTGGAGCCCAACACACGTCCCGACGTAGAGCTGAATGTATGCTAAACCCCCACATAGAGCCCAACAAACGTCCCGACGTAGAGCCCAACAGACGTCCCAACGTAGAGCTCAACACACGTCCCGACGCAGAGCCCAACACACGTCCCGACGTAGAGCTGAATGTAAGCTAAACCCCGACGTAGAGCCCAGCACACGTCCCGACGTAGAGCCCAACACACGTCCCGACGTAGAGCTGAAAGTAAGCTAAATCCTGATGTAGAGCCCAACATACGTCTCGACGTAGAGCCCAACACACGTCGCGACGTAGAACCCAGCACACGTCCCGACGTAGAGCCCAACACACGTCCCGACGTAGAGCTGAAAGTAAGCTAAATCCTGATGTAGAGCCCAACATACGTCTCGACGTAGAGCCCAACACACGTCGCGACGTAGAACCCAACACACGTCCCGACGTAGAGCCCAACACACGTCCCGACGTAGAGCTGAAAGTACGCTAAATCCTGATGTAGAGCCCAACACACGTCCCGACGTAGAGCCCAACGCACGTCCTGACGTAGAGCCCAACGCACGTCCCGACGTAGAGCCCAACGCACGTCCCGACGTAGAGCTGAAAGTAAGCTAAAAAATGATGTCGAGCCCAACACACGTCCCCTCGTAGAGCTGAAAGTAAGCTAAATCCTGATGTAGAGCCCAACACATGTCTCGACGTAGAGCCCAACACACGTCCCGACGTACAGCCGAAAGTAAGCTAAATCCTGATATAGAGCCCAACACACGTCCCGACGTACAGCTGAAAGTAAGCTAAATCCTGATATAGAGCCCAACACACGTCCCGACGTAGAGCCCAACACACATCCCGCCGTAGAGCCCAACACACGTCCCGACGTAAAGCCCAACACACGTCCCGACGTAGAGCCCAACACACGTCCCAACGTACAGCCCAACACACGTCCCGACGTACAGCTGAAAGTAAGCTAAATCCTGATGTAGAGCCCAACACACGTCCCGCCGTAGAGCCCACCACACGTCCCGACGTAGAGCCCACCACATACGTCCCGACGTAGAACCCAACACACGTCCCGACATGGAGCCCAACACACGTCCCGACGTAGAGCCCAACACACGTCCCAACGTAGAGCCCAACACACGTCCCGACATGGAGCCCAACACACGTCCCGACGTAGAGCCCAACACACGTCCCGACATAGAGGTGAAAGTAAGCTAAATCCTGATGTAGAACCCAACACACGTCCCGACGTAGAGACCAACAGACATCCCGACGTATAGCCCAACACACATCCCGACGTTGAGCTGAAAGTAAGCTAAATCCTGATGTAGAGCCCAACACACATCCCAACGTAGAGCCCAACACACGTCCCGACGTAGAGCTGAAAGTAAGCTAAGTCCTGATGTAGAGCCCAACACACGTCCCAACGTAGAGCCCAACACATGTCCCGACGTAGAGCTGTAAGTAAGCTAAATCCTGATGTAGAGCCCAACACACGTCCCGATGTAGAGCCCAACACACGTCCCGAAGTAGAGCTGAAAACAAGCTAAATCCTGATGTAGAGCCCAACACAAGTCCCGACGTAGAGCTGAAAGAAAGCTAAATCTGATGTAGAGCCCAACACACGTCCCGACAAAGAGCATAACACATTTCCCGACGTAGAGCTGAAAGTAAGCTAAATCCTGATGTAGAGCCCAACACACGTGCCGACGTAGAGCCCAACACACGTCCCGACGTAGAGCCCAACACACGTCCCGACGTAGAGCTGAAAGTACGCTAAATCCTGATGTAGAGCCCAACACACGTCCCGACGTAGAGCCCAACACACGTCCCGACGTAGAGCCCAACACATGTCCCGACGTAGAGGTGAAAGTAAGCTAAACCCTGATGTAGAACCCAACAGACGTCCCGACGTAGAGCCCAAAACACGTCACGACGTAGAGCCCAACAACACACGTCCCGACGTAGAGCCCAACACACGTCCCGACGTAGAGCTGAAAGTAAGCTAAATCCTGATGTAGAGCCCAATACACGTCCCGACGTAGAGCCCAACACACGTCCCGACGTAGAGCTGAAAGTAAGCTAAATCCTGATGTGGAGCCCAACACACGTCCTGACGTAGAGCCCAGCACACGTCCCCACGTAGAGCCCAACACACGTCCCGAAGCAGAGCTAAAAGTACGCTAAATCCTGATGTAGAGCCCAACACACGTCCTGACGTAGAGCCCAGCACACGTCCCGACGTAGAGCCCAGCACACGTCCCGACGTAGAGCCCAACACATGTCCCGACGTAGAGCTGAAAGTAAGCTAAATCCTGATATAGAGCCCAACACACGTCCCGACGTAGAGCCCAACACACGTCCCGACGTAGAGCTGAAAGTAAGCTAAATCCTGATGTAGAGCCGAACATACGTCTCGACGTAGAGCCCAACACACATCGCGACGTAGAACCCAACAGACGTCCCGACGTAGAGCCCAACACACGTCCCGACGTAGAGCCCAACACACGTCCCGACGTAGAGCCCAACGCACGTCCCGACGTAGAGCTGAAAGTACGCTAAATCCTGATGTAGAGCCCAACACACTTCCCGACGTAGAGCCCAAAACACGTCCCGACGTAGAGCCTAACACACGTCCCGACGTAGAGCCCAACACACGTCCCGACGTAGAGCTGAGAGTAAGCTAAATCCTGATGTCAAGCCCAACACACGTCCCCACGTAGAGCTGAAAGTAAGCTAAATTCTGATGTAGAGCCCAACACATGTCCCGACGTAGAGCCCAACACACGTCCAGACGAAGAGCTGAAAGTAATCTAAATCCTGATGTAGAGCCCAACACACGTCCCGACGTAGAGCCCAGCACACGTCCCAACGTAGTGCCCAAAACACGTCCCGACGTAGAGCTGAAATTAAGCTAAATCCTGATGTAGATCCGAACACACGTCCCGACGTGGAGCCCAACACACGTCCCGACATAGAGTCCAACACACGTCCCGACGTAGAGCTGAAAGTAAGATAAATCCTTATGTAGAGCCCAACACTCGTCCCGACGTAGAGCCCAAAACTCGTCCCGACGTAGAGCCCGACACACGTCCCGACGTAGAGCCCAACACACATCCCGACGTAGAGCTGAAAGTAACTAAATCCCGACGTAGAGCCCAACACACGTCCCGACGTAGAGCCCAAAACACGTCCCGACGTAGAGCTCAACACACGTCCCGACATGCACCCCAACACACGTCGCGACGTACAGCCCAACACACGTCCCGACGTAGAGCCCAACACACGTCCCGACGTAGAGCTGAAAGTAAGCTAAATCCTGATGTCGAGCCCAACACACGTCCCCTCGTAGAGCTGAAAGTAAGCTAAATCCTGATCTAGAGCCCAACACACGTCCCGACGTAGAGCCCAACACACGTCCCGACGTAGAGCCAAACACACGTCCCGATGTAGAGCTGAAAACAAGCTAAATCCTGACATAGAGCCCAACAGACGTCCCGACGAAGAGCCCAACACACGTCCCGACGTAGAGCCCAGCACACATCCCGACGTAGAGCCCAGCACACGTCCCGACACAGAGCCCAGCACACGTCCCGAAGTAGAGCTGAAAGTAAGCTAAGTCCTGATGTCGAGCCAAACACACGTCCCCACGTAGAGCTGAAAGTAAGCTAAATCCTTATGTAGAGCCCAACACACATCCCGAAGTAGAGCCGAACACACATCCCGACGTAGAGCCCAACACACGTCCCGACGTAGAGATGAAAGTAAGCTAAATCCTGATGTAGAGCCCAACACACGTCCCGACGTAGAGCCCAACACACGTCCCGACGTAGAGCCCAACACACGTCCCGACGCAGAACCCAACACACATCCCGACGCAGAGTCCAACACACGTCGCGATGTAGAGCCCAACACACGTCGCGACGTAAAGCCCAACACACGTCCCGACGTAGAGCCCAACACACGTCCCGACGCAGAACCCAAAACATGTCCCGACGTAGAGCTCAACACACGTCCCGACATGCAGCCCAACACGCGTCCCGACGTAGAGCCCAACACACGTCCCGACGTAGAGCGCAACACACGTCCCGACGTAGAGCCCAACACATGTCCCGACGTAGAGCTGAAAGTAAGCTAAATCCTGATGTCGAGACCAACACACGTCCCCTCGTAGAGCTGAAAGTAAGCTAATTCCTGATCTAGACCCCAACCCACGTCCCGACGTAGAGCCCAACCCACGTCCCGACGTACAACCCAACCCACGTCCCGACGTAGAGCCCAACCCACGTCCCGACGTAGAGCCCAACCCACGTCCCGACGTAGAGCCCAACACACGTCCTGACGTAGAGCCCAACACACGTCCCGACGTAGAGGCCAACACACGTCCCGACGTAGAGCCCAACAAACGTCCCGACGTAGAGCCCAACACACGTCCCAACGTAGAGCCCAACAGACGTCCCGACGTAGAGCCAAACACACGTCCCCACGTAGAGCTGAAAGTAAGCTAAATCCTGATGTAGAGCCCAACACACGTCCTGACTTAGAGCCCAACACTCGCCCAGACGTAGAGCTGAAAGTAAGCTAAATCCTGATGTAGAGCCCAACACACGTCCCAACGTAGAGCCCAACACATGTCCCGACGTAGAGCTGAAAGTAAGCTAAATCCTGATGTAGAGCCCAACACACGTCCCAACGTAGAGCCCAACACACGTCCAGAAGTAGAGCTGAAAGTACGCTAAATCCTGATGTAGAGCCCAACATACGTCTCGACGTAGAGCCCAACACACAGTGCAACGTAGAACCCAACAGAAGTCCCGACGTGGAGCCCAGCACACGTCCCGACGTAGACCCGAACTCACGTCCCGACGTAGACCTGAAAGTAAGCTGAACCCTGATGTAGAGCCCAACATACGTCTCGACGTAGAGCCCAACACACGTCGCGACGTAGAGCCCAACACACGTCCCGACGTAGAGCCCAACACACGTCCCGACGTAGAGCTGAAAGTAAGCTAAATCCCGACGTAGAGCCCAACACACGTCCCAACATAGAGCCCAACACACGTCCCGACGTAGAGCCCAACACACGTCCCGAAGTAGAGCTGAAAGTACGCTAAATCCTGATGTAGAGCCCAACACACGTCCCGACGTAGAGCCCAACACACGTCCCGACGTAGAGCTGAAAGTAAGCTAAATCCTGATGTCGAGCCCAACACACATTCCGACGTAGAGCCCAACACACGTCCCAATGTACAGCTGAAAGGAAGCTAAATCTGATGTAGAGCCCAACACACGTCCCGACTTAGAGCATAACACGTGTCCCGACGTAGAACTGAAAGTATGCTAGATCCTGATTTAGAGCCCAACATACGTCCCGACGTAGAGCCCAACACACGTCCCGAATTAGAGCCCAACACACGTCCCAACTTAGAGCATAACACGTGTCCCGAAGTAGAGCTGAAAACAAGCTAGATCCTGATGTAGAGCCCAACACACGTCCCGACGTAGAGCCCAACACACGTCCCGACGTAGAGCCCAACACACATCCCGACGTACAGCTGAAAGTAAGCTAAATGGTTATGTAGAGCCCAACACTCGTCCCGACGTAGAGCCCAACACTCGTCCCGACGTAGGGCCCAACACTCGTCCCGACGTAGAGCCCAACACTGGTCCAGACGTAGAGCCCAACACACGTCCCGACGTAGAGCGCAACATACGTCCCGATGTAGAGCGCAACATATGTCCCGACGTAGAGCTGAAAGTAAGCTAAATCCTGATGTCGAGCCCAACACACGTCCCCTCGTAGAGCTGAAAGTAAGCTAAATCCTGATCTAGAGCCCAACACACTTCCCGATGTAGAGCCCAACACGCGTCCCAACGTACAGCTGATAATAAGCTAAATCCTAATGTCGAGCCCAACACACATCCCCTCGTAGAGCTGAAAGTAAGCTAAATCCTGATCTAGAGCCCAACACACGTCCCGACGTAGAGCCCAACACACGTCCCGAGGTAGAGCCCAACACACGTCCCGACGTAGAGTCCAACACACCTCCCTACGTAGAGCTGAAAACAAGCTAAATCCTGATGTAGAGCCCAACACACGTCCCGACGTAGAGCTGAAAGTAAGCTAAATCCTGATATAGAGCCCAACACACGTCCCGACGTAGAGCTGAAAGGAAGCTAAAACCCGACGTAGAGCCCAACAGACGTCCCGACGAAGAGCCCAACACATGTCCCGACGTAGAGCCCAGCACACGTCCCGACGTAGAGCCCAGCACACGTCCCCACGTAGAGCACAGCACAGGTCCCGACGTAGAGCCCAAGACACGTCCCGAAGTAGAGCTGAAAGTAAGCTAAGTCCTAATGTCGAGCCAAACGCACGTCCCCACGTAGAGCTGAAATTAAGCTAAATCCTGATGTAGAGCCCAACACACATCCCGACGTAGAGCCCAACACACGTCCCGACGTAGAGCTGAAAGTACGCTAAATCCTGATATCGAGCCAAACACACGTCCCCACGTAGAGCTGAAAGTAAGTTAAATCCTGATGTAGAGCCCAACACACATCCCGACGTAGAGTCCAACACACGTCCCGACATAGAGCCCAACACACGTCCCGACGTAGAGCCCAACGCACGTCCCGACGTAGAGCCCAACGCACATCCCGACGTAGAGCCCAACAGACGTCCCGACGAAGAGCCCAACCCACGTCACGACGTAGAGCCCAACCCACGTCCCGACGTAGAGCCCAACACACATCCCGACGTAGAGCCCAACCCACGTCCCGACGTAGAGCCCAACAAACGTCCCGACGTAGACCCCAACACACGTCCCGACGTAGATCCCAACAGACGTCCCAACGTAGAGCCCAACACATGTCCCGATATAGAGCCCAACACACGTCCCGACGTAGAGCCAAACACACGTCCCCACGTAGAGCTGAAAGTAAGCTAAATCCTGATGTAGAGCCCAACACACGTCCCGACTTAGAGCCCAACACTCGCCCAGACGTAGAGATGAAAGTAAGCTAAATCCTGATGTAGAGCCCAACACAAGTCCCAACGTAGAGCCCAACACATGTCCCGAAGTAGAGCTGAAAGTAAGCTAAATCCTGATGTAGAGCCCAACACACGTCCCGACGTAGAGCCCAACACACGTCCCGAAGTAGAGCTAAAAGTACGCTAAATCCTGATGTAGAGCCCAACACACGTCCCGACTTAGAGCCTAACACTCGCCCAGACGTAGAGCTGAAAGTAAGCTAAATCCTGATGTAGAGCCCAACACACGTCCCAACGTAGAGCCCAACACATGTCCGACGTAGAGCTGAAAGTAAGCTAAATCCTGATGTAGAGCCCAACACACGTCCCAACGTAGAGCCCAACACACGTCCCGAAGTAGAGCTGAAAGTACGCTAAATCCTGATGTAGAGCCCAACACACGTCCCGACGTAGAGGCCAAAACACGTCGCAACGTAGAGCCCAACACACGTCCCGACGTAGAGCCCAGCACACGACCCGACGTAGAGCTGAAAGTAAGCTAAATCCCGACGTAGAGCCCAACACACGTCCCGACATAGAGCCCAACACACGTCCCGACATAGAGCCCAACACACGTCCCTAAGTTGAGCTGAAAGTACGCTAAATCCTGATGTAGAGCCCAACACACGTCCCGACGTAGAGCTGAAAGTAAGCTAAATCTGATGTAGAGCCCAACACACGTCCCGACTTAGAGCATAACACGTGTCCCGACGTAGAACTGAAAGTATGCAAGATCCTGATGTAGAGCCCAACACACGTCCCGACGTAGAGCCCAACACACGTCCCGACGTAGAGCCCAACACACGTCCCGACGTACAGCTGAAAGTAAGCCTAATCCTGACGTAGAGCACAACACACGTCCCGACGTAGAGCCCAACACACGTTCCGACGTCGAGCTGAAAGTAAGCTAAATCCTGATGTAGAGCCCAACACACGTCCCGACGTAGAGCCCAACACACGTCCCGAAGCAGAGCTAAAAGTACGCTAAATCCTGATGTAGAGCCCAACACACGTCCTGACGTAGAGCCCAGCACACGTCCCGACGTAGAGCCCAGCACACGTCCCGACGTAGAGCCCAACACACGTCCCGAAGTAGAGCTAAAAGTACGCTACATCCTGATGTAGAGCCCAACCCACGTCTCGACGTAGAGCCCAGCACACGTCCCGACGTAGAGCCCAACCCACATCCCGACGTAGAGCCCAACCAACGTCCCGACGTAGAGCCCAACCCACGTCCCGACGTAGAGCCCAACACACGTCCCGAAGTAGAGCTAAAAGTACGCTAAATCCTGATGTAGAGCCCAACCCACGTCCCGACGTAGAGCCCAACCCACGTCCCGACGTAGAGCCCAACCCACGTCCCGACGTAGAGCCCAACACACGACCCGACGTACAGCTGAAAGTCAGCTAACTACAGACGTAGAGCCCAACACACGTCTCGACGTAGACCTGAAAGTAAGCTAAATCCTGATGCCGAGCCTAACACACGTCCCAACGAAGAGCTCAAAGTAAGCTAAATACTGATGTAGAGCCCAACACACATCCCGACGTAGAGCCCAACACATGTCCCGATGTAGAGCCAAAGACACGTCCCGACGTAGAGCACAACACACGTCCCGACGTAGAGCCCAACACACGTCCCGACGTAGAGCCCAACACACGTCCGGACGTAGAGCCCAACACACGTCCCGACGTAGAGCCAAACACATGTCCCGACGTAGAGGTGAAAGTAAGCTAAACACTGATGTAGAGCCCAACACACGTCCCGACGTAGAGCCCAACACACGTCCCGACGTAGAGCTCAATATAAGCTAAACCTGATGTAGAGCCCAACACACGACCCGACGTACAGCTGAAAGTCAGCTAACTACAGACGTAGAGCCCAACACACGTCTCGACGTAAAGCTGAACGTTAGCTAACTACAGACGTAGAACCCAACACACGTCCCGACGTAGGGCCCAACTCACGTACCGACGTAGGGCCCAACTCACGTACCGACGTAGGGCCCAACACACGTACCGACGTAGGGCCCAACACACGTCCCGACGTAGGGCCCAACATACGTCCCAACGTAGAGCTGAAAGTTAGCTAACAACAGCCGTAGAGCCCAACACAAGTCCCGACATGGAGCCCAACACACGTCCCGACGTAGAGCCCAACACACGTCCCGACGTAGAGCTGAAATTAAGCTAAATCCTGATGTAGAGCCCAACGCACGTCCCGACGTAGAGCCCAACGCACGTCCCGACGTAGAGCCCAACGCACGTGCCGACGTAGAGCCCAACGCACGTGCCGACGTAGAGCCCAACGCACGTGCCGACGTAGAGCTGAAAGTTAGCTATCTACAATGTAGAGCCCAACACACGTCCCGACGTAGAGCCCAACACACGTCCCGACGTAGAGCCCAACACACATCCCGACGTAGAGCCCAACACACGTCCCGATGTAGAGCCCAACACATGTCCCGACGTAGATCTGAAAGTTATCTAACTACAGATGTAGAGCCCAACACTCGTCCCGACGCAGAGCTGAAAGTACGCTAAATCCTGAGGTAGAGCCCAACACACGTCCCGATGTAGAGCCCAACACACGTCCCAACGTAGAGCTGAAAGTAAGCTAAATCCTGATGTAGAGCCCAACACACGTCCCGACGTAGAGCCTAACACACGTCCCGACGTAGAGCCCAACACACGTCCCGACGTAGAGCTGACAGTACGCTAAATCCTGATGGAGAGCCCAACACATGTCCCGACGTAGAGCCCAGCAGACGTCTCGACGTAGAGCCCAAGACACGTCCCGAAGTAGAGCTGAAAGTAAGCTAAGTCCTGATGTCGAGCCAAACACACGTCCCCACGTAGAGCTGAAAGTAAGCTAAATCCTGATGTAGAGCCCAACACACATCCCGACGTAGAGCCCAACACACGTCCCGAAGTAGAGCTGAAAGTACGCTAAATTCTGATGTAGAGCCCAACAGACGTCCTGATGTAGAGCCCAACACACGTCCCGACGTAGAGCCCAACACACGTCCCGAGGCAGACTCCAACACATGTCCCGACGTAGAGCCCAACACAGGTCCCGACCTAGAGCCCAACACACGTCCCGACGTAGAGCCCAACACACGTCCCGACGTAGAGCTGAAAGTAAGCTAAATCCTGATGTCAAGGCCAACACACGTCCCGACGTAGAGCTGAAAGTAAGCTAAACCCTGATGTAGAGCCCAACACACGTCCCGACGTAGAGCCCAACACACGTCCCGACGTAGAGCTGAAAGTAAGCTAAATCCTGATGTAGAGCCGAACACACGTCCCGACGTAGAGCCCAACACACGTCCCGACGTAGAGCCCAACACACGTCCCGACGTAGAGCCCAACGCACGTCCCGACGTAGAGCCCAACGCACGTCCCGACGTAGAGCCCAACGCACGTCCCGAAGCAGAGACCAACACACGTCGCGACGTAGAGCCCAACACACGTCCCGACGTAGAGCTGAAAATAAGCTAAATCCAGATGTAGAGCCCAATACACGTCCCGACGTAGAGCCCAACGCACGTCCCGACGTAGAGCCCAACGCACGTCCCGACGTAGAGCTGTAAGTACGCTAAATCCTGATGTAGAGCCCAACACACGTCCCGACGTAGAGCCCAACACACGTTCCGACTTAGAGCTGAAAGTAATCTAAATCCTGATGTAGAGCCCAACACACGTCCCGACGTAGAGCTGAAAGTAATTTAAATCCTGATGTAGAGCCCAACACACGTCCCGACGTAGAGCTGAAAGTAAGCTAAATCCTGATGTAGAGCCCAACACACGTCCCGACGTAGAGCCCCACATACGTCCCGACGTAGAACCCAACACACGTCCCGACGTAGAGGTGAAAGTAAGGTAAACCCTGATGTCGAGCCCAACACACGTCCCCACGTAGAGCTGAAAAAAAGCTAAATCCTGATGTAGAGCCCAACACACGTCCCGACGTAGAGCCCAACACACGTCCTGACGTAGAGCCCAACACAAGTCCCGACGTAGAGCACAACACACGTCCCGACGTAGAGACCAACACAAGTCCCGACGTAGAGCCCAACACACGTCCCGACGTAGAGACCAACACACGTCCTGACGTAGAGCCCAACACACGTCCCGACGCAGAGTCCAACACTCGTCGCGACGCAGAACCCAACACACGTCCCAACGTAGAGCCCAACACACGTCCCGACGTAGAGCCCAACACACGTCCCGACGTAGAGCCCAACACACGTCCCGATGAAGAGCCCAACACACGTCCCGACATAGAGCTGAAAGTAAGCTAAATCCTGACGTAGAGACCAACACCCGTCCCGACGCAGAGCCCAACACATGTCACGACGTAGAGCCCAACAGATGTCCCGACGTAGAGCCCGACAGACGTCCCGACGTAGAGCCCAACCCACGTCCCGACGTAGGGCCCGACAGACGTCCCGACGTAGAGCCCAACACACGTCCCGACGTAGAGCCCAACCCACGTCCCGACGTAGAGCCCAACACACGTTCCGATGTAGAGCCCAACACACGTCCCGACGTAGAGTCCAACACACGTCCCGACGTAGAGCTGGAAGTAAGCTAAATCCCCACGTAGAGCCCAACACACGTCCCGACGGAGAGCCCAACACACGTCCCGACGGAGAGCCCAACACATGTCCCGACGTAGAGGTGAAAGTAAGCTAAACACTGATGTAGAGCCCAACACACGTCCCGACGTAGAGCCCAACACACGTCCCGACGTAGAGCTCAATATAAGCTAAACCTGATGTAGAGCCCAACACACGTCCCGACGTAGAGCCCAACACACGTCCCGACGTAGAGCTGAAAACAAGCTAAATCCTGATGTCGAGCCCAACACACTTCCCGACGTAGAGCTGAAAGTAAGCTAAATCCTGATGTAGAGCCCAACACACGTCCCGACGTACAGCTGAAAGTCAGCTAACTACAGACGTAGAGCCCAACACACGTCTCGATGTAGTGCTGAACGTTAGCTAACTACAGACGTAGAACCCAACACACGTCCCGACGTAGGGCCCAACGCACGTCCCGACGTAGAGCCCAACGCACGTCCCGACGTAGAGCCCAACGCACGTCCCGACGTAGAGCCCAACGCACGTCCCGACGTAGAGCCGAAAGTAAGCTAAGTCCTGATGTAGAGCCCAACACACGTCCCGACGTAGAGCCCAACACACGTCCCGACGTAGAGCCCAACACACGTCCCGACGTAGAGCCCAATGCATGTCCCGACGTAGAGCCCAACACACGTCCCGACGTAGAGCTAAAAGTAAGTTAAATCCTGATGTAGAGCCCAACACACGTCCCGACGTAGAGCCCAACACACGTCCCGATGAAGAGCCCAACACACGTCCCGACATAGAGCTGAAAGTAAGCTAAATCCTGACGTAGAGACCAACACACGTCCCGACGCAGAGCCCAACACATGTCACGACGTAGAGCCCAACAGATGTCCCGACGTAGAGCCCGACAGACGTCCCGACGTAGAGCCCAACCCACGTCCCGACGTAGGGCCCGACAGACGTCCCGACGTAGAGCCCAACCCACGTCCCGACGTAGAGCCCAACCCACGTCCCCACGTAGAGCCCATCACAGGTCCTGACGTAGAGCCAACTGACGTCCCGACGTAGAGCCCAACACACGTCCCGATGTAGAGCCCAACACACGTCCCGGGCCAGACTCCAACACAAGTCGCGACGTAGAGCCCAAAACACGTCCCGACGTAGAGCCCAGCACACGTCCCGACGTAGAGCCCAGCACACGTCCCGACGTAGACACAAACTCACGTCCCGACGTAGAGCTGAAAGTAAGGTAAACCCTGATGTAGAGCCCAACATACGTCTCGACGTAGAGCCCAACACACGTCGCGACGTAGAGCCCAACACACGTCGCGACGTAGAGCCCAACACACGTCCCGACATAGAGCCCAACACACGTCCCGACATAGAGCTGAAAGTAAGCTACATCCCGACGTAGAGCCGAACAGATGTCCCGACGAAGAGCCCAACACACGTCCCGACGTAGAGCCCAACACACGTCCTGAAGTAGAGCTGAAAGTAAGCTAAATCCTGATGTCGAGCCCAACACACGTCCCGACGTAGAGCCCAACACACGTCCGGACGTAGAGCCCAACACACGTCCCGACGTAGAGCCCAACACATGTCCCGACGTAGAGGTGAAAGTAAGCTAAACACTGATGTAGAGCCCAACACACGTCCCGACGTAGAGCCCAACACACGTCCCGACGTAGAGCTCAATATAAGCTAAACCTGATGTAGAGCCCAACACACGTCCCGACGTAGAGCCCAACACACGTCCCGACGTAGAGCCCAACACACGTCCCGACGTAGAGCTGAAAACAAGCTAAATCCTGATGTCGAGCCCAACACACTTCCCGACGTAGAGCTGAAAGTAAGCTAAATCCTGATGTAGAGCCCAACACACGTCCCGACGTACAGCTGAAAGTCAGCTAACTACAGACGTAGAGCCCAACACACGTCTCGATGTAGAGCTGAACGTTAGCTAACTACAGACGTAGAACCCAACACACGTCCCGACGTAGGGCCCAACGCACGTCCCGACGTAGAGCCCAACGCACGTCCCGACGTAGAGCCCAACGCACGTCCCGACGTAGAGCCCAACGCACGTCCCGACGTAGAGCCCAACGCTCGTCCCGACGTAGAGCCGAAAGTAAGCTAAGTCCTGATGTAGAGCCCAACACACGTCCCGACGTAGAGCCCAACACACGTCCCGACGTAGAGCCCAACACACGTCCCGACGTAGAGCCCAATGCATGTCCCGACGTAGAGCCCAACACACGTCCCGACGTAGAGCTAAAAGTAAGTTAAATCCTGATGTAGAGCCCAACACACGTCCCGACGTAGAGCCCAACACACGTCCCGATGAAGAGCCCAACACACGTCCCGACATAGAGCTGAAAGTAAGCTAAATCCTGACGTAGAGACCAACACACGTCCCGACGCAGAGCCCAACACATGTCACGACGTAGAGCCCAACAGATGTCCCGACGTAGAGCCCGACAGACGTCCCGACGTAGAGCCCAACCCACGTCCCGACGTAGGGCCCGACAGACGTCCCGACGTAGAGCCCAACCCACGTCCCGACGTAGAGCCCAACCCACGTCCCGACGTAGAGCCCATCACACGTCCCGACGTAGAGCCAACCGACGTCCCGACGTAGAGCCCAACACACGTCCCGACGTAGAGCCCAACACACGTCCCGGGCCAGACTCCAACACAAGTCGCGACGTAGAGCCCAAAACACGTCCCGACGTAGAGCCCAGCACACGTCCCGACGTAGAGCCCAGCACACGTCCCGACGTAGACACAAACTCACGTCCCGACGTAGAGCTGAAAGTAAGGTAAACCCTGATGTAGAGCCCAACATACGTCCCGACGTAGAGCCCAACGCACGTCCCGACGTAGAGCCGAAAGTAAGCTAAGTCCTGATGTAGAGCCCAACACACGTCCCGACGTAGAGCCCAACACACGTCCCGACGTAGAGCTAAAAGTAAGTTAAATCCTGATGTAGAGCCCAACACACGTCCCGACGTAGAGCCCAACACACGTCCCGATGAAGAGCCCAACACACGTCCCGACATAGAGCTGAAAGTAAGCTAAATCCTGACGTAGAGACCAACACACGTCCCGACGCAGAGCCCAACACATGTCACGACGTAGAGCCCAACAGATGTCCCGACGTAGAGCCCGACAGACGTCCCGACGTAGAGCCCAACCCACGTCCCGACGTAGACCCAACCCACGTCCCGACGTAGAGCCGATCACAGGTCCTGACGTAGAGCCAACCGACGTCCCGACGTAGAGCCCAACACACGTCCCGACGTAGAGCCCAACACACGTCCCGGGCCAGACTCCAACACAAGTCGCGACGTAGAGCCCAAAACACGTCCCGACGTAGAGCCCAGCACACGTCCCGACGTAGAGCCCAGCACACGTCCCGACGTAGACACAAACTCACGTCCCGACGTAGAGCTGAAAGTAAGGTAAACCCTGATGTAGAGCCCAACATACGTCTCGACGTAGAGCCCAACACACGTCGCGACGTAGAGCCCAACACACGTCCCGACATAGAGCCCAACACACGTCCCGACATAGAGCCCAACACACGTCCCGACATAGAGCTGAAAGTAAGCTACATCCCGACGTAGAGCCGAACAGATGTCCCGACGAAGAGCCCAACACACGTCCCGACGTAGAGCCCAACACACGTCCTTAAGTAGAGCTGAAAGTAAGCTAAATCCTGATGTCGAGCCCAACACACGTCCCGACGTAGAGCCCAACACACGTCCGGACGTAGAGCCCAACACACGTCCCGACGTAGAGCCCAACACATGTCCCGACGTAGAGCCCAACACATGTCCCGACGTAGAGGTGAAAGTAAGCTAAACACTGATGTAGAGCCCAACACACGTCCCGACGTAGAGCCCAACACACGTCCCGACGTAGAGCTCAATATAAGCTAAACCTGATGTAGAGCCCAACACACGTCCCGACGTAGAGCCCAACACACGTCCCGAAGTAGAGCCCAACACACGTCCCGACGTAGAGCCCAACACACAACCCGACGTAGAGCTGAAAATAAGCTAAATCCTGATGTCGAGCCCAACACACTTCCCGACGTAGAGCTGAAAGTAAGCTAAATCCTGATGTAGAGCCCAACACACGTCCCGACGTACAGCTGAAAGTCAGCTAACTACAGACGTAGAGCCCAACACACGTCTCGATGTAGAGCTGAACGTTAGCTAACTACAGACGTAGAACCCAACACACGTCCCGACGTAGAGCCCAACACACGTCCCGAAGTAGAGCTAAAAGTACGCTAAATCCTGATGTAGAGCCCAACACACGTCCCGACTTAGAGCCTAACACTCGCCCAGACGTAGAGCTGAAAGTAAGCTAAATCCTGATGTAGAGCCCAACACACGTCCCAACGTAGAGCCCAACACATGTCCGACGTAGAGCTGAAAGTAAGCTAAATCCTGATGTAGAGCCCAACACACGTCCCAACGTAGAGCCCAACACACGTCCCGAAGTAGAGCTGAAAGTACGCTAAATCCTGATGTAGAGCCCAACACACGTCCCGACGTAGAGGCCAAAACACGTCGCAACGTAGAGCCCAACACACGTCCCGACGTAGAGCCCAGCACACGACCCGACGTAGAGCTGAAAGTAAGCTAAATCCCGACGTAGAGCCCAACACACGTCCCGACATAGAGCCCAACACACGTCCCGACATAGAGCCCAACACACGTCCCTAAGTTGAGCTGAAAGTACGCTAAATCCTGATGTAGAGCCCAACACACGTCCCGACGTAGAGCTGAAAGTAAGCTAAATCTGATGTAGAGCCCAACACACGTCCCGACTTAGAGCATAACACGTGTCCCGACGTAGAACTGAAAGTATGCAAGATCCTGATGTAGAGCCCAACACACGTCCCGACGTAGAGCCCAACACACGTCCCGACGTAGAGCCCAACACACGTCCCGACGTACAGCTGAAAGTAAGCCTAATCCTGACGTAGAGCACAACACACGTCCCGACGTAGAGCCCAACACACGTTCCGACGTCGAGCTGAAAGTAAGCTAAATCCTGATGTAGAGCCCAACACACGTCCCGACGTAGAGCCCAACACACGTCCCGAAGCAGAGCTAAAAGTACGCTAAATCCTGATGTAGAGCCCAACACACGTCCTGACGTAGAGCCCAGCACACGTCCCGACGTAGAGCCCAGCACACGTCCCGACGTAGAGCCCAACACACGTCCCGAAGTAGAGCTAAAAGTACGCTACATCCTGATGTAGAGCCCAACCCACGTCTCGACGTAGAGCCCAGCACACGTCCCGACGTAGAGCCCAACCCACATCCCGACGTAGAGCCCAACCAACGTCCCGACGTAGAGCCCAACCCACGTCCCGACGTAGAGCCCAACACACGTCCCGAAGTAGAGCTAAAAGTACGCTAAATCCTGATGTAGAGCCCAACCCACGTCCCGACGTAGAGCCCAACCCACGTCCCGACGTAGAGCCCAACCCACGTCCCGACGTAGAGCCCAACACACGACCCGACGTACAGCTGAAAGTCAGCTAACTACAGACGTAGAGCCCAACACACGTCTCGACGTAGACCTGAAAGTAAGCTAAATCCTGATGCCGAGCCTAACACACGTCCCAACGAAGAGCTCAAAGTAAGCTAAATACTGATGTAGAGCCCAACACACATCCCGACGTAGAGCCCAACACATGTCCCGATGTAGAGCCAAAGACACGTCCCGACGTAGAGCACAACACACGTCCCGACGTAGAGCCCAACACACGTCCCGACGTAGAGCCCAACACACGTCCGGACGTAGAGCCCAACACACGTCCCGACGTAGAGCCAAACACATGTCCCGACGTAGAGGTGAAAGTAAGCTAAACACTGATGTAGAGCCCAACACACGTCCCGACGTAGAGCCCAACACACGTCCCGACGTAGAGCTCAATATAAGCTAAACCTGATGTAGAGCCCAACACACGACCCGACGTACAGCTGAAAGTCAGCTAACTACAGACGTAGAGCCCAACACACGTCTCGACGTAAAGCTGAACGTTAGCTAACTACAGACGTAGAACCCAACACACGTCCCGACGTAGGGCCCAACTCACGTACCGACGTAGGGCCCAACTCACGTACCGACGTAGGGCCCAACACACGTACCGACGTAGGGCCCAACACACGTCCCGACGTAGGGCCCAACATACGTCCCAACGTAGAGCTGAAAGTTAGCTAACAACAGCCGTAGAGCCCAACACAAGTCCCGACATGGAGCCCAACACACGTCCCGACGTAGAGCCCAACACACGTCCCGACGTAGAGCTGAAATTAAGCTAAATCCTGATGTAGAGCCCAACGCACGTCCCGACGTAGAGCCCAACGCACGTCCCGACGTAGAGCCCAACGCACGTGCCGACGTAGAGCCCAACGCACGTGCCGACGTAGAGCCCAACGCACGTGCCGACGTAGAGCTGAAAGTTAGCTATCTACAATGTAGAGCCCAACACACGTCCCGACGTAGAGCCCAACACACGTCCCGACGTAGAGCCCAACACACATCCCGACGTAGAGCCCAACACACGTCCCGATGTAGAGCCCAACACATGTCCCGACGTAGATCTGAAAGTTATCTAACTACAGATGTAGAGCCCAACACTCGTCCCGACGCAGAGCTGAAAGTACGCTAAATCCTGAGGTAGAGCCCAACACACGTCCCGATGTAGAGCCCAACACACGTCCCAACGTAGAGCTGAAAGTAAGCTAAATCCTGATGTAGAGCCCAACACACGTCCCGACGTAGAGCCTAACACACGTCCCGACGTAGAGCCCAACACACGTCCCGACGTAGAGCTGACAGTACGCTAAATCCTGATGGAGAGCCCAACACATGTCCCGACGTAGAGCCCAGCAGACGTCTCGACGTAGAGCCCAAGACACGTCCCGAAGTAGAGCTGAAAGTAAGCTAAGTCCTGATGTCGAGCCAAACACACGTCCCCACGTAGAGCTGAAAGTAAGCTAAATCCTGATGTAGAGCCCAACACACATCCCGACGTAGAGCCCAACACACGTCCCGAAGTAGAGCTGAAAGTACGCTAAATTCTGATGTAGAGCCCAACAGACGTCCTGATGTAGAGCCCAACACACGTCCCGACGTAGAGCCCAACACACGTCCCGAGGCAGACTCCAACACATGTCCCGACGTAGAGCCCAACACAGGTCCCGACCTAGAGCCCAACACACGTCCCGACGTAGAGCCCAACACACGTCCCGACGTAGAGCTGAAAGTAAGCTAAATCCTGATGTCAAGGCCAACACACGTCCCGACGTAGAGCTGAAAGTAAGCTAAACCCTGATGTAGAGCCCAACACACGTCCCGACGTAGAGCCCAACACACGTCCCGACGTAGAGCTGAAAGTAAGCTAAATCCTGATGTAGAGCCGAACACACGTCCCGACGTAGAGCCCAACACACGTCCCGACGTAGAGCCCAACACACGTCCCGACGTAGAGCCCAACGCACGTCCCGACGTAGAGCCCAACGCACGTCCCGACGTAGAGCCCAACGCACGTCCCGAAGCAGAGACCAACACACGTCGCGACGTAGAGCCCAACACACGTCCCGACGTAGAGCTGAAAATAAGCTAAATCCAGATGTAGAGCCCAATACACGTCCCGACGTAGAGCCCAACGCACGTCCCGACGTAGAGCCCAACGCACGTCCCGACGTAGAGCTGTAAGTACGCTAAATCCTGATGTAGAGCCCAACACACGTCCCGACGTAGAGCCCAACACACGTTCCGACTTAGAGCTGAAAGTAATCTAAATCCTGATGTAGAGCCCAACACACGTCCCGACGTAGAGCTGAAAGTAATTTAAATCCTGATGTAGAGCCCAACACACGTCCCGACGTAGAGCTGAAAGTAAGCTAAATCCTGATGTAGAGCCCAACACACGTCCCGACGTAGAGCCCCACATACGTCCCGACGTAGAACCCAACACACGTCCCGACGTAGAGGTGAAAGTAAGGTAAACCCTGATGTCGAGCCCAACACACGTCCCCACGTAGAGCTGAAAAAAAGCTAAATCCTGATGTAGAGCCCAACACACGTCCCGACGTAGAGCCCAACACACGTCCTGACGTAGAGCCCAACACAAGTCCCGACGTAGAGCACAACACACGTCCCGACGTAGAGACCAACACAAGTCCCGACGTAGAGCCCAACACACGTCCCGACGTAGAGACCAACACACGTCCTGACGTAGAGCCCAACACACGTCCCGACGCAGAGTCCAACACTCGTCGCGACGCAGAACCCAACACACGTCCCAACGTAGAGCCCAACACACGTCCCGACGTAGAGCCCAACACACGTCCCGACGTAGAGCCCAACACACGTCCCGATGAAGAGCCCAACACACGTCCCGACATAGAGCTGAAAGTAAGCTAAATCCTGACGTAGAGACCAACACCCGTCCCGACGCAGAGCCCAACACATGTCACGACGTAGAGCCCAACAGATGTCCCGACGTAGAGCCCGACAGACGTCCCGACGTAGAGCCCAACCCACGTCCCGACGTAGGGCCCGACAGACGTCCCGACGTAGAGCCCAACACACGTCCCGACGTAGAGCCCAACCCACGTCCCGACGTAGAGCCCAACACACGTTCCGATGTAGAGCCCAACACACGTCCCGACGTAGAGTCCAACACACGTCCCGACGTAGAGCTGGAAGTAAGCTAAATCCCCACGTAGAGCCCAACACACGTCCCGACGGAGAGCCCAACACACGTCCCGACGGAGAGCCCAACACATGTCCCGACGTAGAGGTGAAAGTAAGCTAAACACTGATGTAGAGCCCAACACACGTCCCGACGTAGAGCCCAACACACGTCCCGACGTAGAGCTCAATATAAGCTAAACCTGATGTAGAGCCCAACACACGTCCCGACGTAGAGCCCAACACACGTCCCGACGTAGAGCTGAAAACAAGCTAAATCCTGATGTCGAGCCCAACACACTTCCCGACGTAGAGCTGAAAGTAAGCTAAATCCTGATGTAGAGCCCAACACACGTCCCGACGTACAGCTGAAAGTCAGCTAACTACAGACGTAGAGCCCAACACACGTCTCGATGTAGTGCTGAACGTTAGCTAACTACAGACGTAGAACCCAACACACGTCCCGACGTAGGGCCCAACGCACGTCCCGACGTAGAGCCCAACGCACGTCCCGACGTAGAGCCCAACGCACGTCCCGACGTAGAGCCCAACGCACGTCCCGACGTAGAGCCGAAAGTAAGCTAAGTCCTGATGTAGAGCCCAACACACGTCCCGACGTAGAGCCCAACACACGTCCCGACGTAGAGCCCAACACACGTCCCGACGTAGAGCCCAATGCATGTCCCGACGTAGAGCCCAACACACGTCCCGACGTAGAGCTAAAAGTAAGTTAAATC
Source organism: Leptosomus discolor (assembly GCF_034619465.1). Lineage (NCBI taxonomy): Eukaryota > Metazoa > Chordata > Aves > Leptosomiformes > Leptosomidae > Leptosomus > Leptosomus discolor. The sequence goes on along the minus strand of NW_028237915.1, from coordinate 1,274,126 downwards.
CTGATGTAGAGCCCAACACACGTCCCGACGTAGAGCCCAACACACGTCCCGATGAAGAGCCCAACACACGTCCCGACATAGAGCTGAAAGTAAGCTAAATCCTGACGTAGAGACCAACACACGTCCCGACGCAGAGCCCAACACATGTCACGACGTAGAGCCCAACAGATGTCCCGACGTAGAGCCCGACAGACGTCCCGACGTAGAGCCCAACCCACGTCCCGACGTAGGGCCCGACAGACGTCCCGACGTAGAGCCCAACCCACGTCCCGACGTAGAGCCCAACCCACGTCCCCACGTAGAGCCCATCACAGGTCCTGACGTAGAGCCAACTGACGTCCCGACGTAGAGCCCAACACACGTCCCGATGTAGAGCCCAACACACGTCCCGGGCCAGACTCCAACACAAGTCGCGACGTAGAGCCCAAAACACGTCCCGACGTAGAGCCCAGCACACGTCCCGACGTAGAGCCCAGCACACGTCCCGACGTAGACACAAACTCACGTCCCGACGTAGAGCTGAAAGTAAGGTAAACCCTGATGTAGAGCCCAACATACGTCTCGACGTAGAGCCCAACACACGTCGCGACGTAGAGCCCAACACACGTCGCGACGTAGAGCCCAACACACGTCCCGACATAGAGCCCAACACACGTCCCGACATAGAGCTGAAAGTAAGCTACATCCCGACGTAGAGCCGAACAGATGTCCCGACGAAGAGCCCAACACACGTCCCGACGTAGAGCCCAACACACGTCCTGAAGTAGAGCTGAAAGTAAGCTAAATCCTGATGTCGAGCCCAACACACGTCCCGACGTAGAGCCCAACACACGTCCGGACGTAGAGCCCAACACACGTCCCGACGTAGAGCCCAACACATGTCCCGACGTAGAGGTGAAAGTAAGCTAAACACTGATGTAGAGCCCAACACACGTCCCGACGTAGAGCCCAACACACGTCCCGACGTAGAGCTCAATATAAGCTAAACCTGATGTAGAGCCCAACACACGTCCCGACGTAGAGCCCAACACACGTCCCGACGTAGAGCCCAACACACGTCCCGACGTAGAGCTGAAAACAAGCTAAATCCTGATGTCGAGCCCAACACACTTCCCGACGTAGAGCTGAAAGTAAGCTAAATCCTGATGTAGAGCCCAACACACGTCCCGACGTACAGCTGAAAGTCAGCTAACTACAGACGTAGAGCCCAACACACGTCTCGATGTAGAGCTGAACGTTAGCTAACTACAGACGTAGAACCCAACACACGTCCCGACGTAGGGCCCAACGCACGTCCCGACGTAGAGCCCAACGCACGTCCCGACGTAGAGCCCAACGCACGTCCCGACGTAGAGCCCAACGCACGTCCCGACGTAGAGCCCAACGCTCGTCCCGACGTAGAGCCGAAAGTAAGCTAAGTCCTGATGTAGAGCCCAACACACGTCCCGACGTAGAGCCCAACACACGTCCCGACGTAGAGCCCAACACACGTCCCGACGTAGAGCCCAATGCATGTCCCGACGTAGAGCCCAACACACGTCCCGACGTAGAGCTAAAAGTAAGTTAAATCCTGATGTAGAGCCCAACACACGTCCCGACGTAGAGCCCAACACACGTCCCGATGAAGAGCCCAACACACGTCCCGACATAGAGCTGAAAGTAAGCTAAATCCTGACGTAGAGACCAACACACGTCCCGACGCAGAGCCCAACACATGTCACGACGTAGAGCCCAACAGATGTCCCGACGTAGAGCCCGACAGACGTCCCGACGTAGAGCCCAACCCACGTCCCGACGTAGGGCCCGACAGACGTCCCGACGTAGAGCCCAACCCACGTCCCGACGTAGAGCCCAACCCACGTCCCGACGTAGAGCCCATCACACGTCCCGACGTAGAGCCAACCGACGTCCCGACGTAGAGCCCAACACACGTCCCGACGTAGAGCCCAACACACGTCCCGGGCCAGACTCCAACACAAGTCGCGACGTAGAGCCCAAAACACGTCCCGACGTAGAGCCCAGCACACGTCCCGACGTAGAGCCCAGCACACGTCCCGACGTAGACACAAACTCACGTCCCGACGTAGAGCTGAAAGTAAGGTAAACCCTGATGTAGAGCCCAACATACGTCCCGACGTAGAGCCCAACGCACGTCCCGACGTAGAGCCGAAAGTAAGCTAAGTCCTGATGTAGAGCCCAACACACGTCCCGACGTAGAGCCCAACACACGTCCCGACGTAGAGCTAAAAGTAAGTTAAATCCTGATGTAGAGCCCAACACACGTCCCGACGTAGAGCCCAACACACGTCCCGATGAAGAGCCCAACACACGTCCCGACATAGAGCTGAAAGTAAGCTAAATCCTGACGTAGAGACCAACACACGTCCCGACGCAGAGCCCAACACATGTCACGACGTAGAGCCCAACAGATGTCCCGACGTAGAGCCCGACAGACGTCCCGACGTAGAGCCCAACCCACGTCCCGACGTAGACCCAACCCACGTCCCGACGTAGAGCCGATCACAGGTCCTGACGTAGAGCCAACCGACGTCCCGACGTAGAGCCCAACACACGTCCCGACGTAGAGCCCAACACACGTCCCGGGCCAGACTCCAACACAAGTCGCGACGTAGAGCCCAAAACACGTCCCGACGTAGAGCCCAGCACACGTCCCGACGTAGAGCCCAGCACACGTCCCGACGTAGACACAAACTCACGTCCCGACGTAGAGCTGAAAGTAAGGTAAACCCTGATGTAGAGCCCAACATACGTCTCGACGTAGAGCCCAACACACGTCGCGACGTAGAGCCCAACACACGTCCCGACATAGAGCCCAACACACGTCCCGACATAGAGCCCAACACACGTCCCGACATAGAGCTGAAAGTAAGCTACATCCCGACGTAGAGCCGAACAGATGTCCCGACGAAGAGCCCAACACACGTCCCGACGTAGAGCCCAACACACGTCCTTAAGTAGAGCTGAAAGTAAGCTAAATCCTGATGTCGAGCCCAACACACGTCCCGACGTAGAGCCCAACACACGTCCGGACGTAGAGCCCAACACACGTCCCGACGTAGAGCCCAACACATGTCCCGACGTAGAGCCCAACACATGTCCCGACGTAGAGGTGAAAGTAAGCTAAACACTGATGTAGAGCCCAACACACGTCCCGACGTAGAGCCCAACACACGTCCCGACGTAGAGCTCAATATAAGCTAAACCTGATGTAGAGCCCAACACACGTCCCGACGTAGAGCCCAACACACGTCCCGAAGTAGAGCCCAACACACGTCCCGACGTAGAGCCCAACACACAACCCGACGTAGAGCTGAAAATAAGCTAAATCCTGATGTCGAGCCCAACACACTTCCCGACGTAGAGCTGAAAGTAAGCTAAATCCTGATGTAGAGCCCAACACACGTCCCGACGTACAGCTGAAAGTCAGCTAACTACAGACGTAGAGCCCAACACACGTCTCGATGTAGAGCTGAACGTTAGCTAACTACAGACGTAGAACCCAACACACGTCCCGACGTAGGGCCCAACGCACGTCCCGACGTAGAGCCCAACGCACGTCCCGACGTAGAGCCCAACGCACGTCCCGACGTAGAGCCCAACGCACGTCCCGACGTAGAGCCCAACGCACGTCCCGACGTAGAGCCGAAAGTAAGCTAAGTCCTGATGTAGAGCCCAACACACGTCCCGACGTAGAGCCCAACACACGTCCCGACGTAGAGCCCAACACACGTCCCGACGTAGAGCCCAATGCATGTCCCGACGTAGAGCCCAACACACGTCCCGACGTAGAGCTAAAAGTAAGTTAAATCCTGATGTAAAGCCCAACACACGTCCCGACGTAGAGCCCAACACACGTCCCGATGAAGAGCCCAACACACGTCCCGACATAGAGCTGAAAGTAAGCTAAATCCTGACGTAGAGACCAACACACGTCCCGACGCAGAGCCCAACACATGTCACGACGTAGAGCCCAACAGATGTCCCGACGTAGAGCCCGACAGACGTCCCGACGTAGAGCCCAACCCACGTCCCGACGTAGGGCCCGACAGACGTCCCGACGTAGAGCCCAACCCACGTCCCGACGTAGAGCCCAACCCACGTCCCGACGTAGAGCCCATCACACGTCCCGACGTAGAGCCAACCGACGTCCCGACGTAGAGCCCAACACACGTCCCGACGTAGAGCCCAACACACGTCCCGGGCCAGACTCCAACACAAGTCGCGACGTAGAGCCCAAAACACGTCCCGACGTAGAGCCCAGCACACGTCCCGACGTAGAGCCCAGCACACGTCCCGACGTAGACACAAACTCACGTCCCGACGTAGAGCTGAAAGTAAGGTAAACCCTGATGTAGAGCCCAACATACGTCTCGACGTAGAGCCCAACACACGTCGCGACGTAGAGCCCAACACACGTCGCGACGTAGAGCCCAACACACGTCCCGACATAGAGCCCAACACACGTCCCGACATAGAGCTGAAAGTAAGCTACATCCCGACGTAGAGCCGAACAGATGTCCCGACGAAGAGCCCAACACACGTCCCGACGTAGAGCCCAACACACGTCCTGAAGTAGAGCTGAAAGTAAGCTAAATCCTGATGTCGAGCACAACACACGTCCCGACGTAGAGCCCAACACACGTCCCGACGTAGAGCCCAACACACGTCCCGACGTAGAGCCCAACACACGTCCGGACGTAGAGCCCAACACACGTCCCGACGTAGAGCCCAACACATGTCCCGACGTAGAGGTGAAAGTAAGCTAAACACTGATGTAGAGCCCAACACACGTCCCGACGTAGAGCCCAACACACGTCCCGACGTAGAGCTCAATATAAGCTAAACCTGATGTAGAGCCCAACACACGTCCCGACGTAGAGCCCAACACACGTCCCGACGTAGAGCCCAACACACGTCCCGACGTAGAGCTGAAAACAAGCTAAATCCTGATGTCGAGCCCAACACACTTCCCGACGTAGAGCTGAAAGTAAGCTAAATCCTGATGTAGAGCCCAACACACGTCCCGACGTACAGCTGAAAGTCAGCTAAGTAGAGACGTAGAGCCCAACACACGTCTCGATGTAGAGCTGAACGTTAGCTAACTACAGACGTAGAACCCAACACACGTCCCGACGTAGGGCCCAACGCACTTCCCGACGTAGAGCCCAACACACGTCCCGACGTAGAGCCCAACGCACGTCCCGACGTAGAGCCCAACGCACGTCCCGACGTAGAGCCGAAAGTAAGCTAAGTCCTGATGTAGAGCCCAACACACGTCCCGACGTAGAGCCCAACACACGTCCCGACGTAGAGCCCAACACACGTCCCGACGTAGAGCCCAATGCATGTCCCGACGTAGAGCCCAACACACGTCCCGACGTAGAGCTAAAAGTAAGCTAAATCCTGATGTAGAGCCCAACACACGTCCCGACGTAGAGCCCAACACACGTCCCGATGAAGAGCCCAACACACGTCCCGACATAGAGCTGAAAGTAAGCTAAATCCTGACGTAGAGACCAACACACGTCCCGACGCAGAGCCCAACACATGTCACGACGTAGAGCCCAACAGATGTCCCGACGTAGAGCCCGACAGACGTCCCGACGTAGAGCCCAACCCACGTCCCGACGTAGGGCCCGACAGACGTCCCGACGTAGAGCCCAACCCACGTCCCGACGTAGAGCCCAACCCACGTCCCGACGTAGAGCCCATCACACGTCCCGACGTAGAGCCAACCGACGTCCCGACGTAGAGCCCAACACACGTCCCGACGTAGAGCCCAACACACGTCCCGGGCCAGACTCCAACACAAGTCGCGACGTAGAGCCCAAAACACGTCCCGACGTAGAGCCCAGCACACGTCCCGACGTAGAGCCCAGCACACGTCCCGACGTAGACACAAACTCACGTCCCGACGTAGAGCTGAAAGTAAGGTAAACCCTGATGTAGAGCCCAACATACGTCTCGACGTAGAGCCCAACACACGTCGCGACGTAGAGCCCAACACACGTCCCGATGAAGAGCCCAACACACGTCCCGACATAGAGCTGAAAGTAAGCTACATCCCGACGTAGAGCCGAACAGATGTCCCGACGAAGAGCCCAACACACGTCCCGACGTAGAGCCCAACACACGTCCTGAAGTAGAGCTGAAAGTAAGCTAAATCCTGATGTCGAGCACAACACACGTCCCGACGTAGAGCCCAACACACGTCCCGACGTAGAGCCCAACACACGTCCCGACGTAGAGCCCAACACACGTTCGGACGTAGAGCCCAACACACGTCCCGACGTAGAGCCCAACACATGTCCCGACGTAGAGGTGAAAGTAAGCTAAACACTGATGTAGAGCCCAACACACGTCCCGACGTAGAGCCCAACACACGTCCCGACGTAGAGCTCAATATAAGCTAAACCTGATGTAGAGCCCAACACACGTCCCGACGTAGAGCCCAACACACGTCCCGACGTAGAGCCCAACACACGTCCCGACGTAGAGCTGAAAACAAGCTAAATCCTGATGTCGAGCCCAACACACTTCCCGACGTAGAGCTGAAAGTAAGCTAAATCCTGATGTAGAGCCCAACACACGTCCCGACGTACAGCTGAAAGTCAGCTAACTACAGACGTAGAGCCCAACACACGTCTCGATGTAGAGCTGAACGTTAGCTAACTACAGACGTAGAACCCAACACACGTCCCGAAGTAGGGCCCAACGCACGTCCCGACGTAGAGCCCAACGCACGTCCCGACGTAGAGCTGAAAGTAAGCTAAATCCTGATGTAGAGCCCAACACACGTCCCGACGTACAGCTGAAAGTCAGCTAACTACAGACGTAGAGCCCAACACACGTCTCGATGTAGAGCTGAACGTTAGCTAACTACAGACGTAGAACCCAACACACGTCCCGACGTAGAGCCCGACGCACGTCCCGACGTAGAGCCCAACGCACGTCCCGACGTAGAGCCGAAAGTAAGCTAAGTCCTGATGTAGAGCCCAACACACGTCCCGACGTAGAGCCCAACACATGTCCCGACGTAGAGCCCAACACACGTCCCGACGTAGAGCCCAACGCATGTCCCGACGTAGAGCCCAACACACGTCCCGACGTAGAGCTAAAAGTAAGCTAAATCCTGATGTAGAGCCCAACACACGTCCCGACGTAGAGCCCAACACACGTCCCGATGAAGAGCCCAACACACGTCCCGACATAGAGCTGAAAGTAAGCTAAATCCTGACGTAGAGACCAACACACGTCCCGACGCAGAGCCCAACACATGTCACGAAGTAGAGCCCAACAGATGTCCCGACGTAGAGCCCGACAGACGTCCCGACGTAGAGCCCAACCCACGTCCCGACGTAGGGGCCGACAGACGTCCCGACGTAGAGCCCAACCCACGTCCCGACGTAGAGCCCAACCCACGTCCCGACGTAGAGCCCATCACACGTCCCGATGTAGAGCCAACCGACGTCCCGACGTAGAGCCCAACACACGTCCCGACGTAGAGCCCAACACACGTCCCGACGTAGACACAAACTCACGTCCCGACGTAGAGCTGAAAGTAAGATAAACCCTGATGTAGAGCCCAACATACGTCTCGACGTAGAGCCCAACACACGTCGCGACGTAGAGCCCAACACACGTCCGGACATAGAGCCCAACACACGTCCCGACATAGAGCCCAACACACGTTCCGACATAGAGCTGAAAGTAAGCTACATCCCGACGTAGAGCCGAACAGATGTCCCGACGAAGAGCCCAACACACGTCCCGACGTAGAGCCCAACACACGTCCCGAAGTAGAGCTGAAAGTAAGCTAAATCCTGATGTCGAGCCCAACACACGTCCCGACGTAGAGCCCAACACACGTCCCGACGTAGAGCCCAACACACGTCCGGACGTAGAGCCCAACACACGTCCCGACGTAGAGCCCAACACATGTCCCGACGTAGAGGTGAAAGTAAGCTAAACACTGATGTAGAGCCCAACACACGTCCCGACGTAGAGCCCAACACACGTCCCGACGTAGAGCTCAATAAAAGCTAAACCTGATGTAGAGCCCAACACACGTCCCGACGTAGAGCCCAACACACGTCCCGACGTAGAGCCCAACACACGTCCCGACGAAGAGCCCAACACACGTCCCGACGTAGAGCTGAAAACAAGCTAAATCCTGATGTCGAGCCCAACACACTTCCCGACGTAGAGCTGAAAGTAAGCTAAATCCTGATGTAGAGCCCAACACACGTCCCGACGTACAGCTGAAAGTCAGCTAACTACAGACGTAGAGCCCAACACACGTCTCGATGTAGAGCTGAACGTTAGCTAACTACAGACGTAGAACCCAACACACGTCCCGACGAAGGGCCCAACGCACGTCCCGACGTAGAGCCCAACGCACGTCCCGACGTAGAGCGGAAAGTAAGCTAAATCCTGATGTAGAGCCCAACACACCTCCCGACGTACAGCTGAAAGTCAGCTAACTACAGACGTAGAGCCCAACACACGTCTCGATGTAGAGCTGAACGTTAGCTAATTACAGACGTAGAACCCAACACACGTCCCGACGTAGAGCCCAACGCACGTCCCGACGTAGAGCCCAACGCACGTCCCGACGTAGAGCCCAACGCACGTCCCGACGTAGAGCCGAAAGTAAGCTAAGTCCTGATGTAGAGCCCAACACACGTCCCGACGTAGAGCCCAACACACGTCCCGACGTAGAGCCCAACACACGTCCCGACGTAGAGCCCAACGCATGTCCCGACGTAGAGCCCAACACACGTCCCGACGTAGAGCTAAAAGTAAGCTAAATCCTGATGTAGAGCCCAACACACGTCCCGACGTAGAGCCCAACACACGTCCCGATGAAGAGCCCAACACACGTCCCGACATAGAGCTGAAAGTAAGCTAAATCCTGACGTAGAGACCAACACACGTCCCGACGCAGAGACCAACAGATGTCACGACGTAGAGCCCAACAGATGTCCCGACGTAGAGCCCGACAGACGTCCCGACGTAGAGCCCAACCCACGTCCCGACGTAGGGCCCGACAGACGTCCCGACGTAGAGCCCAACCCACGTCCCGACGTAGAGCCCAACCCACGTCCCGACGTAGAGCCCATCACACGTCCCGACGTAGAGCCAACCGACGTCCCGACGTAGAGCCCAACACACGTCCCGACGTAGAGCCCAACACACGTCCCGGGCCAGACTCCAACACAAGTCGCGACGTAGAGCCCAACACACGTCCCGACGTAGAGCCCAGCACACGTCCCGACGTATAGACCAGCACACGTCCCGACGTAGACACAAACTCACGTCCCGACGTAGAGCTGAAAGTAAGGTAAACCCTGATGTAGAGCCCAACATACGTCTCGACGTAGAGCCCAACACACATCGCGACGTAGAGCCCAACACACGTCCCGACATAGAGCCCAACACACGTCCCGACATAGAGCCCAACACACGTCCCGACATAGAGCTGAAAGTAAGCTACATCCCGACGTAGAGCCGAACAGACGTCCCGACGAAGAGCCCAACACACGTCCCGACGTAGGGCCCAACGCACGTCCCGACGTAGAGCCCAACACACGTCCCGACGTAGAGCCCAACGCACGTCCCGACGTAGAGCCCAACGCACGTCCCGACGTAGAGCCGAAAGTAAGCTAAGTCCTGATGTAGAGCCCAACACACGTCCCGACGTAGAGCCCAACACACGTCCCGACGTAGAGCCCAACACACGTCCCGACGTAGAGCCCAATGCATGTCCCGACGTAGAGCCCAACACACGTCCCGACGTAGAGGTGAAAGTAAGCTAAATCCTGATGTAGAGCCCAACACACGTCCCGACGTAGAGCCCAACACACGTCCCGATGAAGAGCCCAACACACGTCCCGACATAGAGCTGAAAGTAAGCTAAATCCTGACGTAGAGACCAACACACGTCCCGACGCAGAGCCCAACACATGTCACGACGTAGAGCCCAACAGATGTCCCGACGTAGAGCCCGACAGACGTCCCGACGTAGAGCTGAATATAAGCTAAACCTGATGTAGAGCCCAACACACATCCCGACGTGGAGCCCAACACACGTCCCGACGTAGAGCCAAACACACGTCCCGACGTAGAGCCCAACACAGGTCCCCACGTAGAGCTGAAAGTACGCTAAATCCTGATGTCGAGCCCAACACACGTCCCCTCGTAGAGCTGAAAGTAAGATAAATCCTGATCTAGTGCCCAAAACACGTCCCGACGTACAGCCCAACACACGTCCCGACGTAGAGCCCAACACACGTCCCGACGCAGAGCCCAACACACGTCGCGACGCAGAGCCCAACAAACGTCGCGACGTAGAGCCCAACACACGTCGCGATGTAGAGCTGAAAGTAACTAAATCCCGACGTAGAGCCCAACACACGTCCCGACATGCAGCCCAACACGCGTCCCGACGTGGAGCCCAACACACGTCCCGACGTAGAGCCCAACACACGTCCCCACATAGAGCTGAAAGTACACTAAATCCTGATGTCGAGCCCAACACACGTCCCCTCGTAGAGCTGAAAGTAAAATAAATCCTGATCTAGAGCCCAACACACGTCCCGACGTAGAGCCCAACACACGTCCCGACGTAGAGCCCAACACACGTCCCGACGTAGAGCTGAAAACAAGCTAAATCCTGATGTAGATCCCAACACACGTCCCGACGTAGAGCCCAACACACGTCCCGAGGCAGACTCCAACACACGTCGCGATGTAGAGCCCAGCACACGTCCCGCCGTAGAGCCCAGCACACGTCCCGACGTAGAGCCCAACACACGTCCCGACGTAGAGCTGAAAGTAACTAAATCCTGACGTAGAGCCCAACACACGTCCCGACATGCAGCCCAACACACGTCCCGACGTGGAGCCCAACACACGTCCCGACGTAGAGCCCAACACAGGTCCCCACATAGAGCTGAAAGTACGCTAAATCCTGATGTCGAGGCCAAGACACGTCCCCTCGTAGAGCTGTAAGTAAGATAAATCCTGATCTAGTGCCCAAAACACGTCCCGACGTAGAGCCCAACGCACGTCCCGGGCCAGACTCCAACACAAGTCGCGACGTAGAGCCCAAAACACGTCCCGACGTAGAGCCCAGCACACGTCCCGACGTAGAGCCCAACACACGTCCCGACGTAGAGCTGAAAGTAAGCTAAATCCTTATGTAGAGACCAACAGACGCCCCGAAGTAGAGCCCAACACTCGTCCCGACGTAGAGCCCAACACACGTCCCGAAGTAGAGCCCAACACACGTCCCGACGTAGAGCGCAACACACGTCCCGACGTAGAGCCCAACACACGTCCCGACGTAGAGCCCAACACACGTCCCGATGTAGAGGTGAAAGTAAGCTAAACCCTGATGTAGAGCACAACGCACGTCCCGACGTAGAGCCCAACGCAAGTCCCGACGTAGAGCCCAACGCACGTCCCGACGTAGAGCCCAGCGCACGTCCCGACGTAGAGCCCAGCACACGTCCCGACGTAGAGCCCAACGCACGTCCCGAGGTAGAGCTGAAAGTAAGCTAAATCCTGATGTAGAGTCCAACACACGTCCCGACGTCGAGCTGAAAGTAAGCTAAATCCTGATGTAGAGTCCAACACACGTCCCGACGTCGAGCTGAAAGTAAGCTAAATCCTGATGTAGAGTCCAACACACGTCCCGACGTAGAGCTGAAAGTAAGCTAAATCCTGATGTAGAGTCCAACACACGTCCCGACGTCGAGCTGAAAGTAAGCTAAATCCTGATGTAGAGTCCAACACACGTCCCGACGTAGAGCCCAACACACGTCCCGAGGCAGACTCCAACACACGTCGCGACGTAGAGCCCAGCACACGTCCCGACGTAGAGCCCAGCACACGTCCCGACATAGAGCCCAGCACACGTCCCGACGTAGAGCTGAAAGTAAGGTAAACCCTGATGTAGAGCCCAACACACGTCCCGACGTAGAGCCCAACACACGTCCCGACGTAGAGCCCAACACACGTCCCGACGTAGAGCTGAAAGTAATCTAAATCCTGATGTAGAGCCCAACACACGTCCCGACGTAGAGCCCAACACATCTCCCGACGTAGAGCTAAAAGTAAGCTAAATCCTGATGTCGAGCGCAACACACGTCCCCACGTAGAGCTAAAAGTAAGCTAAATCCTGATGTACAGCCCAACACATGTCCCGACGTAGTGCCCAACACATGACCCGACGTAGAGCTGAAATTAACCTAAATCCTGATGTAAATCCCAACACACGTCCCGACGTAGAGCCCAACGCACGTCCCGACGTAGAGCCCAACGCACGTCCCGACGTAGTGCCCAACGCACGACCCGAAGAAGAGCTGAAATTAACCTAAATCCTGACGTAGAGCCCAACACACGTCCCGACGTAGAGCCCAACACACGTCCCGACGTAGAGCCCAACGCACGTCCCGACGTAGAGCCCAACGCACGTCCCGATGTACAGCCCAACGCACGTCCCGACGTAGAGCCCAACGCACGTCCCGACGTAGAGCTGAAAGTTAGCTAACTACAGACGTAGAGCCTAACGCACGTCCCGACGTAGAGCCCAACACACGTCCCGACGTAGAGCCCAACGCACGTCCCTACGTAGAGCTGAAAGTAAGCTAAATCCTGACGTAGAGCCCAACGCACGTCCCGACGTAGAGCTGAAAGTAAGCTAAATCCTGACGTAGAGCCCAACGCACGTCCCGACGTAGAGCCCAACGCACGTCCTGACGTAGAGCCCAACGCACGTCCCGACGTGGAGCTGAAAGTAAGCTAAATCCTGACGTAGAGCCCACTCACGTCCCGACGTAGAGCCCAACGCACGTCCCGACGTAGAGCCCAATGCACGTCCCGACGTAGAGCCCAACGCACGTCCCGACGTAGAGCTGAAAGTTAGCTAACTACAGACGTAGAGCCCAACGCACGTCCCGACATAGAGCCCAACGCACGTCCCGACATAGAGCCCAACGCACGTCCCGACGTGGAGCCCAACACACGTCCCGACGTAGAGCCCAACACACGTCCCGACGTAGAGCTGAATGTAAGCTAAATCCTGATGTAGAGCCCAACACACGTCCCGACGTAGAGCCCAACACACGTCCCGACGTAGAGCCCAACACACGTCCCGACGTAGAGCTGAAAGTAAGCTAAATCCTGATGTAGAGCCCAACAAACATCCCGATGTAGAGCACAACACACGTCCCGACGTAGAGCTGAAAGTAAGCTAAATCCTGATGTAGAGCCCAACACACGTCCCGACGTAGAGCCCAACACACGTCCCGACGCAGAGCCCAACACACGTCCCGACGCAGAGTCCAACACACGTCGCGACGTAGAGCCCAACACAAATCCCGACGTAGAGCCCAACACACGTCCCGACGTAGAGCTGAAAGTAACTAAATCCCGACATAGAGCCCAACACACGTCTCGACGCAGAGCCCAACACACGTCCCGACATGCAGCCCAACACGCGTCCCGACGTGGAGCGCAACACAGGTCCCGACGTAGAGCCCAACACACGTCCCGACATGCAGCCCAACACGCGTCCCGACGTGGAGCCCAACACACGTCCCGACGTAGAGCCCAACACAGGTCCCCACGTAGAGCTGAAAGTACGCTAAATCCAGATGTCGAGCCCAAGACACGTCTCCTCGTAGAGCTGAAAGTAAGATAAATCCTGATCTAGTGCCCAAAACACGTCGCGACGCAGAGCCCAACACAAGTCGCGACGTAGAGCCCAACACACGTCGCGACGTAGAGTCCAACACACGTCGCGACGTAGAGCCCAACACACGTCCCGACGTAGAGCTGAAAGTAACTAAATCCCGACGTAGAGCCCAACACACGTCCCGACATGCAGCCCAACACGCGTCTCGACGTGGAGCCCAACACACGTCCCGACGTAGAGCCCAACACACGTCCCCACGTAGAGCTGAAAGTACGCTAAATCCTGATGTCGAGCCCAACACACGTCCCCTCGTAGAGCTGAAAGTAAAATAAATCCTGATCTAGAGCCCAACACACGTCCCGACGTAGAGCCCAACACACGTCCCGACGTAGAGCCCAACACACGTCCCGACGTAGAGCTGAAAACAGGCTAAATCCTGATGTAGATCCCAACACCCGTCCCGACGTAGAGCCCAACACACGTCCCGAGGAAGACTCCAACACACGTCGGGATGTAGAGCCCAGCAAACGTCCCGCGGTAGAGCCCAGCACACGTCCCGACGTAGAGCTGAAAGTAAGCTAAATCCTGACGTAGAGCCCAACGCACGTCCCGACATAGAGCCCAACGCACGTCCCGACGTAGAGCTGAAAGTAAGGTAAACCCTGATGTAGAGCCCAACATACGTCTCGATGTAGAGCCCAGCACACGTCCCGATGTAGAGCTGAAAGTAAGGTAAACCCTGATGTAGAGCCCAACACACGTCCCGACGTAGAGCCCAACACACATCCCGACGTAGAGCTGAAAGTAATCTAAATCCTGATGTACAGCCCTACACACGTCCCGACGTAGAGCCCAACACATGTCCCGACGTAGAGCTAAAAGTAAGCTAAAACCTGATGTCGAGCCCAACACACGTCCCCACGTAGAGCTAAAAGTAAGCTAAATCCTGATGTACAGCCCAACACATGTCCCGACGTAGAGCCCAACACACGTCCCGACGAAGAGCTGAAAGTAATCCAAATCCTGATGTAGAGCCCAACACACGTCCCGACGTAGAGCCCAACACACGTCCCGACGTAGAGCTGAAAGTAAGCTAAAACCTGATGTAGAGCCCAACGCACGTCCCGACGTAGTGCCCTACACACGACCCGACGTAGTGCTGAAATTAACCAAAATCCTGATGTAGATCCCAACACACGTCCCGACGCAGTGCCCAACACACGTCCCGACGCAGAGTCCAACACACGTCGTGACGTAGAGCCCAACACAAGTCCCGACGTAGAGCCCAACACACGTCCCGACGTAGAGCTGAAAGTAACTAAATCCCGACGTAGAGCCCAACACACGTCCCGACGCAGAGCCCAACACACGTCCCGACATGCAGCCCAACACGTGTCCCGACGTGGAGCCCAACACACGTCCCGACGTAGAGCCCAACACACGTCCCGACATGCAGCCCAACACGCGTCCCGACGTGGAGCCCAACACACGTCCCGACGTAGAGCCCAACACAGGTCCCCACGTAGAGCTGAAAGTACGCTAAATCCTGATGTCGAGCCCAAGACACGTCCCCTCGTAGAGCTGAAAGTAAGATAAATCCTGATCTAGTGCCCAAAACACGTCCCGACGTAGAGCCCAACACACGTCCCGACGTAGAGCCCAACACACGTCCCGACGCAGAGCCCAACACACGTCGCGACGCAGAGCCCAACACACGTCGCGACGTACAGCCCAACACACGTCGCGACGTAGAGTCCAACACACGTCGCGACGTAGAGGCCAACACACGTCCCGACGTAGAGCTGAAAGTAACTAAATCCCGACGTAGAGCCCAACACACGTCCCGACATGCAGCCCAACACGCGTCCCGACGTGGAGCCCAACACACGTCCCGACGTAGAGCCCAACACACGTCCCGACGTAGAGCTGAAAGTACGCTAAATCCTGATGTCGAGCCCAACACACGTCCCCTCGTAGAGCTGAAAGTAAAATAAATCCTGATCTAGAGCCCAACGCACGTCCCGACGTAGAGCTGAAAGTAAGCTAAATCCCGACGTAGAGCCAAACGCACGTACCGACGTAGAGCCCAACGCGCGTCCCGACGTAGAGCTGAAAGTTAGCTAACTACAGACGTAGAGCCCAACGCGCGTCCCGACGTAGAGCCCAACGCGTGTCCCGACGTAGAGCCCAACGCACGTCCCGACGTAGAGGCCAACGCACGTACCGACGTAGAGCTGAAAGTAAGCTAAATCCCGACGTAGAGGCCAACGCACGTCCCGACGTAGAGGCCAACGCACGTCCTGACGTAGAGCTGAAAGTAACCTAAATCCCGACGTAGAGCCCAACGCACGTCCCGACGTAGAGCCCAACGCACGTCCCGACGTAGCGCCCAACGCACGTCCCGACGTAGAGCTGAAAGTTAGCTAACTACAGACGTAGAGCCCAACGCACGTCACGACGTAGAGCAGAAAGTTAGCTAACTACAGACGTAGAGCCCAACGCACGTCCCGACGTAGAACCCAACGCACGTCCCGACGTAGAGCCCAACGCACGTCCCGACGTAGAGCCCAACGCACGTCCCGACGTAGAGCTGAAAGTAAGCTAAATGCCGACTTAGAGGCCAACGCACGTCCCGACGTAGAGCTGAAAGTAAGCTAAATCCCGACGTAGAGCCCAACGCACGTCCCGACGTAGAGCCCAACTCACGTCCCGACGTAGAGCCCAACGCACGTCCCGACGTAGAGCTGAAAGTTAGCTAACTACAGACGTAGAGCCCAACGCACGTCCCGACGTAGAGCCCAACGCACGTCCCGACGTAGAGCTGAAAGTTAGCTAACTACAGACGTAGAGCCCAACGCACGTCCCGACGTAGAGCCCAACGCACGTCCCGACGTAGAGCCCAACGCACGTCCCGACGTAGAGCCCAACACACGTCCCGACGCAGAGCCCAACACACGTCCCGACGCAGAGTCCAACACACGTCGTGACGTAGAGCCCAACACAAGTCCCGACGTAGAGCCCAACACACGTCCCGACGTAGAGCTGAAAGTAACTAAATCCCGACGTAGAGCCCAACACACGTCCCGACGCAGAGCCCAACACACGTCCCGACATGCAGCCCAACTCGTGTCCCGACGTGGAGCCCAACACACGTCCCGACGTAGAGCCCAACACACGTCCCGACATGCAGCCCAACACGCGTCCCGACGTGGAGCCCAACACACGTCCCGACGTAGAACCCAACACAGGTCCCCACGTAGAGCTGAAAGTACGCTAAATCCTGATGTCGAGCCCAGGACACGTCCCCTCGTAGAGCTGAAAGTAAGATAAATCCTGATCTAGTGCCCAAAACACGTCCCGACGTAGAGCCCAACACACGTCCCGACGCAGAGCCCAACACAAGTCGCGACGCAGAGCCCAACACACGTCGCGACGTACAGCCCAACACACGTCGCGACGTAGAGTCCAACACACGTCGCGAAGTAGAGGCCAACACACGTCCCGACGTAGAGCTGAAAGTAACTAAATCCCGACGTAGAGCCCAACACACGTCCCGACATGCAGCCCAACGCACGTCCCGACGTAGAGGCCAACGCACGTCCCGACGTAGAGCTGAAAGTAAGCTAAATCCCGACGTAGAGGCCAACGCACGTCCCAATGTAGAGGCCAACGCACATCCCGACGTAGAGCTGAAAGTAAGCTAAATCCCGACGTAGAGCCCAACGCACGTCCCGACGTAGAGCCCAACGCACGTCCCGACATAGAGCCCAACGCACGTCCCGACGTAGAGCTGAAAGTAAGCTAAATCCCGACGTAGCGCCCAACGCATTTCCCGAAGTACCGCCCAACGCACGTCCCGACGTAGCGCCCAACGCACGTCCCGACGTAGCGCCCAATGCACGTCCCGACGTAGAGCTGAAAGTAAGCTAAATCCCGACGTAGAGGCCAACGCACGTCCCGACGTAGAGGCCAACGCACGTCCCGACGTAGAGGCCAACGCACGTCCCGACGTAGAGCCCAACGGACGTCCCGACGTAGAGCCCAACGCACGTCCCGACGTAGCGCCCAACGCACGTCCCGACGTAGAGCAGAAAGTTAGCTAACTACAGACGTAGAGCCCAACGCATGTCCCGACGTGGAGCCCAACGCACGTTCCGACGTAGAGCCCAACGCACGTCCCGACGTAGAGCTGAAAGTAAGCTAAATCCCGACGTAGAGCCCAACGCACGTCCCGACGTAGAGCCCAACACACGTCCCGACGCAGAGCCCAACACACGTCGCGACGCAGAGCCCAACACACGTCGCGACGTACAGCCCAACACACGTCGCGACGTAGAGTCCAACACACGTCGCGACGTAGAGTCCAACACACGTCCCGACGTAGCGCCCAACGCACGTCACGACGTAGAGCAGAAAGTTAGCTAACTACAGACGTAGAGCCCAACGCACGTCCCGACGTAGAACCCAACGCACGTCCCGACGTAGAGCCCAACGCACGTCCCGACGTAGAGCCCAACGCACGTCCCGACGTAGAGCTGAAAGTAAGCTAAATGCCGACTTAGAGGCCAACGCACGTCCCGACGTAGAGCTGAAAGTAAGCTAAATCCCGACGTAGAGCCCAACGCACGTCCCGACGTAGAGCCCAACTCACGTCCCGACGTAGAGCCCAACGCACGTCCCGACGTAGAGCTGAAAGTTAGCTAACTACAGACGTAGAGCCCAACGCACGTCCCGACGTAGAGCCCAACGCACGTCCCGACGTAGAGCTGAAAGTTAGCTAACTACAGACGTAGAGCCCAACGCACGTCCCGACGTAGAGCCCAACGCACGTCCCGACGTAGAGCCCAACGCACGTCCCGACGTAGAGCCCAACACACGTCCCGACGCAGAGCCCAACACACGTCCCGACGCAGAGTCCAACACACGTCGTGACGTAGAGCCCAACACAAGTCCCGACGTAGAGCCCAACACACGTCCCGACGTAGAGCTGAAAGTAACTAAATCCCGACGTAGAGCCCAACACACGTCCCGACGCAGAGCCCAACACACGTCCCGACATGCAGCCCAACTCGTGTCCCGACGTGGAGCCCAACACACGTCCCGACGTAGAGCCCAACACACGTCCCGACATGCAGCCCAACACGCGTCCCGACGTGGAGCCCAACACACGTCCCGACGTAGAACCCAACACAGGTCCCCACGTAGAGCTGAAAGTACGCTAAATCCTGATGTCGAGCCCAGGACACGTCCCCTCGTAGAGCTGAAAGTAAGATAAATCCTGATCTAGTGCCCAAAACACGTCCCGACGTAGAGCCCAACACACGTCCCGACGCAGAGCCCAACACAAGTCGCGACGCAGAGCCCAACACACGTCGCGACGTACAGCCCAACACACGTCGCGACGTAGAGTCCAACACACGTCGCGAAGTAGAGGCCAACACACGTCCCGACGTAGAGCTGAAAGTAACTAAATCCCGACGTAGAGCCCAACACACGTCCCGACATGCAGCCCAACGCACGTCCCGACGTAGAGGCCAACGCACGTCCCGACGTAGAGCTGAAAGTAAGCTAAATCCCGACGTAGAGGCCAACGCACGTCCCAATGTAGAGGCCAACGCACATCCCGACGTAGAGCTGAAAGTAAGCTAAATCCCGACGTAGAGCCCAACGCACGTCCCGACGTAGAGCCCAACGCACGTCCCGACATAGAGCCCAACGCACGTCCCGACGTAGAGCTGAAAGTAAGCTAAATCCCGACGTAGCGCCCAACGCATTTCCCGAAGTACCGCCCAACGCACGTCCCGACGTAGCGCCCAACGCACGTCCCGACGTAGCGCCCAATGCACGTCCCGACGTAGAGCTGAAAGTAAGCTAAATCCCGACGTAGAGGCCAACGCACGTCCCGACGTAGAGGCCAACGCACGTCCCGACGTAGAGGCCAACGCACGTCCCGACGTAGAGCCCAACGGACGTCCCGACGTAGAGCCCAACGCACGTCCCGACGTAGCGCCCAACGCACGTCCCGACGTAGAGCAGAAAGTTAGCTAACTACAGACGTAGAGCCCAACGCATGTCCCGACGTGGAGCCCAACGCACGTTCCGACGTAGAGCCCAACGCACGTCCCGACGTAGAGCTGAAAGTAAGCTAAATCCCGACGTAGAGCCCAACGCACGTCCCGACGTAGAGCCCAACACACGTCCCGACGCAGAGCCCAACACACGTCGCGACGCAGAGCCCAACACACGTCGCGACGTACAGCCCAACACACGTCGCGACGTAGAGTCCAACACACGTCGCGACGTAGAGGCCAACACACGTCCCGACGTAGAGCTGAAAGTAACTAAATCCCGACGTAGAGCCCAACACACGTCCCGACATGCAGCCCAACACGCGTCCCGACGTGGAGCCCAACACACGTCCCGACGTAGAGCCCAACACACGTCCCGACGTAGAGCTGAAAGTACGCTAAATCCTGATGTCGAGCCCAACACACGTCCCCTCGTAGAGCTGAAAGTAAAATAAATCCTGATCTAGAGCCCAACGCACGTCCCGACGTAGAGCTGAAAGTAAGCTAAATCCCGACGTAGAGCCAAACGCACGTACCGACGTAGAGCCCAACGCGCGTCCCGACGTAGAGCTGAAAGTTAGCTAACTACAGACGTAGAGCCCAACGCGCGTCCCGACGTAGAGCCCAACGCGTGTCCCGACGTAGAGCCCAACGCACGTCCCGACGTAGAGGCCAACGCACGTACCGACGTAGAGCTGAAAGTAAGCTAAATCCCGACGTAGAGGCCAACGCACGTCCCGACGTAGAGGCCAACGCACGTCCTGACGTAGAGCTGAAAGTAACCTAAATCCCGACGTAGAGCCCAACGCACGTCCCGACGTAGAGCCCAACGCACGTCCCGACGTAGCGCCCAACGCACGTCCCGACGTAGAGCTGAAAGTTAGCTAACTACAGACGTAGAGCCCAACGCACGTCACGACGTAGAGCAGAAAGTTAGCTAACTACAGACGTAGAGCCCAACGCACGTCCCGACGTAGAACCCAACGCACGTCCCGACGTAGAGCCCAACGCACGTCCCGACGTAGAGCCCAACGCACGTCCCGACGTAGAGCTGAAAGTAAGCTAAATGCCGACTTAGAGGCCAACGCACGTCCCGACGTAGAGCTGAAAGTAAGCTAAATCCCGACGTAGAGCCCAACGCACGTCCCGACGTAGAGCCCAACTCACGTCCCGACGTAGAGCCCAACGCACGTCCCGACGTAGAGCTGAAAGTTAGCTAACTACAGACGTAGAGCCCAACGCACGTCCCGACGTAGAGCCCAACGCACGTCCCGACGTAGAGCTGAAAGTTAGCTAACTACAGACGTAGAGCCCAACGCACGTCCCGACGTAGAGCCCAACGCACGTCCCGACGTAGAGCCCAACGCACGTCCCGACGTAGAGCCCAACACACGTCCCGACGCAGAGCCCAACACACGTCCCGACGCAGAGTCCAACACACGTCGTGACGTAGAGCCCAACACAAGTCCCGACGTAGAGCCCAACACACGTCCCGACGTAGAGCTGAAAGTAACTAAATCCCGACGTAGAGCCCAACACACGTCCCGACGCAGAGCCCAACACACGTCCCGACATGCAGCCCAACTCGTGTCCCGACGTGGAGCCCAACACACGTCCCGACGTAGAGCCCAACACACGTCCCGACATGCAGCCCAACACGCGTCCCGACGTGGAGCCCAACACACGTCCCGACGTAGAACCCAACACAGGTCCCCACGTAGAGCTGAAAGTACGCTAAATCCTGATGTCGAGCCCAGGACACGTCCCCTCGTAGAGCTGAAAGTAAGATAAATCCTGATCTAGTGCCCAAAACACGTCCCGACGTAGAGCCCAACACACGTCCCGACGCAGAGCCCAACACAAGTCGCGACGCAGAGCCCAACACACGTCGCGACGTACAGCCCAACACACGTCGCGACGTAGAGTCCAACACACGTCGCGAAGTAGAGGCCAACACACGTCCCGACGTAGAGCTGAAAGTAACTAAATCCCGACGTAGAGCCCAACACACGTCCCGACATGCAGCCCAACGCACGTCCCGACGTAGAGGCCAACGCACGTCCCGACGTAGAGCTGAAAGTAAGCTAAATCCCGACGTAGAGGCCAACGCACGTCCCAATGTAGAGGCCAACGCACATCCCGACGTAGAGCTGAAAGTAAGCTAAATCCCGACGTAGAGCCCAACGCACGTCCCGACGTAGAGCCCAACGCACGTCCCGACATAGAGCCCAACGCACGTCCCGACGTAGAGCTGAAAGTAAGCTAAATCCCGACGTAGCGCCCAACGCATTTCCCGAAGTACCGCCCAACGCACGTCCCGACGTAGCGCCCAACGCACGTCCCGACGTAGCGCCCAATGCACGTCCCGACGTAGAGCTGAAAGTAAGCTAAATCCCGACGTAGAGGCCAACGCACGTCCCGACGTAGAGGCCAACGCACGTCCCGACGTAGAGGCCAACGCACGTCCCGACGTAGAGCCCAACGGACGTCCCGACGTAGAGCCCAACGCACGTCCCGACGTAGCGCCCAACGCACGTCCCGACGTAGAGCAGAAAGTTAGCTAACTACAGACGTAGAGCCCAACGCATGTCCCGACGTGGAGCCCAACGCACGTTCCGACGTAGAGCCCAACGCACGTCCCGACGTAGAGCTGAAAGTAAGCTAAATCCCGACGTAGAGCCCAACGCACGTCCCGACGTAGAGCCCAACGCACGTCCCGACGTAGAGCCCAACGCACGTCCCGACATAGAGCCCAATGCACGTCCCGACGTAGAGCTGAAAGTTAGCTAACTACAGACGTAGAGCCCAACGCACGTCCCGACGTACAGCCCAACGCACGTCCCGACGTAGAGCTGAAAGTAAGCTAAATCCCGACGTAGAGCCCAACGCACGTCCTGACGTAGAGCCCAACGCACGTCCCGACGTAGAGCCCAACGCACGTCCCGACGTAGAGCTGAAAGTAAGCTAAATCCCGACGTAGAGCCCAACGCACGTCCCGATGTAGAGCACAACGCACGTCCCGACGTAGAGCCCACCGCACGTCCCGACGTAGAGCTGAAAGTTAGCTAACTACAGACGAAGAGCCCAACGCGCGTCCCGACGTAGAGCCCAACACACGTCCCGACATGCAGCCCAACACGTGTCCCTACGTAGAGCCCAACACACGTCCCGACATGCAGCCCAACACGTGTCCCGACGTAGAGCCCACCGCACGTCCCGACGTAGAGCTGAAAGTTAGCGAACTACAGACGAAGAGCCCAACGCGCGTCCCGACGTAGAGCCCAACACACGTCCCGACATGCAGCCCAACACGCGTCCCGACGTGGAGCCCAACACACATCCCGACGTAGAGCCCAACACAGGTCCCCACGTAGAGCTGAAAGTACGCTAAATCCTGATGTTGAGCCCAAGACACGTCCCCTCGTAGAGCTGAAAGTAAGATAAATCCTGATCTAGTGCCCAAAACACGTCCCGACGTAGAGCCCAACACACGTCCCGACGTAGAGCCCAACACACGTCCCGACGTAGAGGCCAACACACGTCCCGACGTAGAGCTGAAAGTAACTAAATCCCGACGTAGAGCCCAACACACGTCCCGACATTCAGCCCAACACGCGTCCCGACGTGGAGCCCAACACACGTCCCGACGTAGAGCCCAACACACGTCCCGACGTAGAGCTGAAAGTACGCTAAATCCTGATGTCGAGCCCAACACACGTCCCCTCGTAGAGCTGAAAGTAAAATAAATCCTGATCTAGAGCCCAACGCACGTCCCGACGTAGAGCCCAACGCACGTCCCGACGTAGAGCTGAAAGTTACCTAACTACAGACGAAGAGCCCAACGCGCGTCCCGACGTAGAGCTGAAAGTTAGCTATCTGCAGACGTAGAGCCCAACGCGCGTCGCGACGTAGAGCCCAACGCGTGTCCCGACGTAGAGACCAATGCACGTCCCGACGTAGAGGCCAACGCACATCCCGACGTAGAGCTGAAAGTAAGCTAAATCCCGACGTAGAGGCCAACGCACGTCCCGACGTAGCGCCCAACGCACGTCCCGACGTAGAGACCAACGCACGTCCTGACGTAGAGCAGAAAGTTAGCTAACTACAGACGTGGAGCCCAACGCACGTCCCGACGTATAGCCCAACGCACGTCCCGACGTACAGCCCAACGCACGTCCCGACGTAGAGCCCAACGCACGTCCCGACGTAGAGCTGAAAGGTAAATGCCGACGTAGAGGCCAACGCACGTCCCGACGTAGAGCTGAAAGTAAGCTAAATCCCGACGTAGAGCCCAATGCACGTCCCGACGTGGAGCCCAACTCACGTCCCGACGTAGAGCCCAACGCACGTCCCGACGTAGAGGTGAAAGTTAGCTAACTACAGACGTAGAGCCCAACGCACGTCCCGACGTAGAGCCCAACGCACGTCCCGACGTAGAGCTGAAAGCTAAATGCCGACGTAGAGGCCAACGCACGTCCCGACGTAGAGCTGAAAGTAAGCTAAATCCCGACGTAGAGCCCAAAGCACGTCCCGACGTAGAGCCCAACGCACGTCCCGACGTAGAGCCCAACGCACGTCCCGACGTAGAGCAGAAAGTTAGCTAACTACAGACGTAGAGCCCAACGCAGGTCCCGACGTAGAGCCCAATGCACGTCCCGACGTAGAGCTGAAAGTAAGCTAAATCCCGACGTAGAGCCCAACGCACGTCCCGACGTAGAGCCCAACGCACGTCCCGACGTAGAGCCCAACGCACGTCCCGACATAGAGCCTAACGCACGTCCCGACGTAGAGCTGAAAGTAACCTAAATCCCGACGTAGATCCCAACGC
Source organism: Leptosomus discolor (assembly GCF_034619465.1). NCBI lineage: Eukaryota > Metazoa > Chordata > Aves > Leptosomiformes > Leptosomidae > Leptosomus > Leptosomus discolor. Next base: position 1,249,507 of record NW_028237915.1, on the reverse strand, counting down.
GTGTCCCGACGTAGAGCCCAACGCACGTCCTGACGTAGAGCCCAATGCAGGTCCCGACGTAGAGCTGAAAGTAAGCTAAATCCCGACGTAGAGCCCAACGCACGTCCCGACGTAGAGGCCAACGCACGTCCCGACGTAGAGGCCAACGTACGTCCCGACGTAGCGCCCAACGCACGTCCCGACGTAGAGGCCAACGCACGTCCCGACGTAGAGCTGAAAGTTAGCTAACTACAGACGAAGAGCCCAACGCGCGTCCCGACGTAGAGCTGAAAGTTAGCTAACTACAGACGTGGAGCCCAACGCACGTCCCGACGTAGAACCCAACGCACGTCCCGACATAGAGCCCAACGCACGTCCCGACGTAGAGCCCAACGCACGTCCCGACGTAGAGCTGAAAGTAAGCTAAATCCCGACGTAGAGCCCAAAGCATGTCCCGACGTAGAGCCCAACGCACGTCCCGACGTAGCGCCCAACGCACGTCCCGACATAGAGCCCAACGCACGTCCCGACGTAGAGGTGAAAGTTAGCTAACTACAGACGTAGAGCCCAACGCACGTCCCGACGTAGAGCTAAAATTAAGCTAAATCCCGACGTAGAGCCCAACGCACGTCCCGACGTAGAGCCCAACGCACGTCCCGACGTAGCGCCCAACGCACGTCCCGACGTAGCGCCCAACGCACGTCCCGACATAGAGCCCAACGCACGTCCCGACGTAGAGCTGAAAGTTAGCTAACTACAGACGTAGAGCCCAACGCACGTCCCGACGTAGAGCTAAAATTAAGTTAAATCCCGACGTAGAGCCCAACGCACGTCCCGACGTAGAGCCCAACGCACGTCCCGACGTAGAGCCCAACGCACGTCCCGACGTAGAGCTGAAAGTAAGCTAAATCCCGACGTAGAGCCCAACGCACGTACCGACGTAGAGCCCAACGCACGTGCCGACGTAGAGCTGAAAGTTAGCTAACTACAGACGTAGAGCACAATTCACGTCCCGACGTAGAGCTGAAAGTTAGCTAACTACAGACGTAGAGCCCAACGCACGTCCCGACGTAGAGCCCAACGCGTGTCCCGACGTAGAGCCCAACGCACATCCCGACGTAGAGGCCAACGCACGTCCCGACGTAGAGCTGAAAGTAAGCTAAATCCCGACGTAGAGGCCAACGCACGTCGCGACGTAGAGGCCAACGCACGTCCCGACGTAGCGCCCAACGCACGTCCCGGCGTAGAGGCCAACGCACGTCCTGACGTAGAGCTGAAAGTAACCTAAATCCCGACGTAGAGCCCAACGCACGTCCCGACGTAGAGCCCAACGCACGTCCCGACGTAGCGCCCAACGCACGTCCCGACGTAGAGCTGAAAGTTAGCTAACTACAGACGTAGAGCCCAACGCACGTCCCGACGTAGAGCAGAAAGTTAGCTAACTACAGACGTAGAGCCCAACGCACGTCCCGACGTAGAACCCAACGCACGTCCCGACGTAGAGCCCAACGCACGTTCCGTCGTAGAGCCCAACGCACGTCCCGACGTAGAGCTGAAAGTAAGCTAAATGCCGACTTAGAGGCCAACGCACGTCCCGACGTAGAGCTGAAAGTAAGCTAAATCCCGACGTAGAGCCCAACGCAAGTCCCGACGTAGAGCCCAACTCACGTCCCGACGTAGAGCCCAACGAACGTCCCGACGTAGAGCTGAAAGTAAGCTAAATCCCGACGTAGAGCCCAACGCACGTCCCGACGTAGAGCCCAACGCACGACCCGACGTAGAGCTGAAAGTTAGCTAACTACAGACGTAGAGCCCAACGCACGTCCCGACGTAGAGCCCAACGCACGTCCCGACGTAGAGCCCAACGCACGTCCCGACGTAGAGCTGAAAGTAAGCTAAATCCCGACGTAGAGCCCAACGCGCGTCCCGACGTAGAGCTGAAAGTAAGCTAAATCCCGACGTAGAGGCCAACGCACGTCCCGACGTAGAGGCCAACGCACGTCCCGACGTAGAGCTGAAAGTAAGCTAAATCCCGACGTAGAGGCCAACGCACGTCCCAATGTAGAGGCCAACGCACGTCCCGACGTAGAGCTGAAAGTAAGCTAAATCCCGACGTAGACCCCAACGCACGTCCCGACGTAGAGCCCAACGCACGTCCCGACATAGAGCCCAACGCACGTCCCGACGTAGAGCTGAAAGTAAGCTAAATCCCGACGTAGCGCCCAACGCATTTCCCGAAGTACCGCCCAACGCACGTCCCGACGTAGCGCCCAACGCACGTCCCGACGTAGCGCCCAATGCACGTCCCGACGTAGAGCTGAAAGTAAGCTAAATCCCGACGTAGAGGCCAACGCACGTCCCGACGTAGAGGCCAACGCACGTCCCGACGTAGAGCTGAAAGTAAGCTAAATCCCGACGTAGAGCCCAACGCATGTCCCGACGTAGAGCCCAACGCACGTCCCGACGTAGCGCCCAACGCACGTCCCGACGTAGAGCTGAAAGTTAGCTAACTACAGACGTAGAGCCCAACGCACGTCCCGATGTAGAGCTGAAAGTTAGCTAACTACAGACGTAGAGCCCAACGCACGTCCCGACGTAGAGCCCAACGCACGTCCCGACGTAGAGCTGAAAGTAAGCTAAATCCCGACGTAGAGGCCAACGCACGTCCCGACGTAGAGGCCAACGCACGTCCCGATGTAGAGGCCAACGCACGTCCCGACGTAGAGGCCAACGCACGTCTCGACGTAGAGCTGAAAGTAAGCTAAATCCCGACGTAGAGCCCAACGCACGTCCCGACGTAGAGCCCAACGGACGTCCCGACGTAGAGCCCAACGCACGTCCCGACGTAGTGCCCAACGCACGTCCCGACGTAGAGCTGAAAGTTAGCTAACTACAGACGTAGAGCCCAACGCACGTCCCGACGTAGAGCAGAAAGTAAGCTAACTACAGACGTAGAGCCCAACGCACGTCCCGACGTGGAGCCCAACGCACGTTCCGACGTAGAGCCCAACGCACGTCCCGACGTAGAGCTGAAAGTAAGCTAAATCCCGACGTAGAGGCCAACGCACGTCCGACGTAGAGGCCAACGCACGTCCCGACGTAGAGGCCAACGCACGTCCCGACGTAGAGCTCAAAGTAAGCTAAATCCCGACGTAGAGCCCAACGCACGTCCCGACGTAGAGCCCAACGCACGTCCCGACGTAGAGCCCAACGCACGTTCCGACGTAGCGCCCAACGCACGTCCCGACGTAGAGCTGAAAGTTAGCTAACTACAGATGTAGAGCCCAACGCACGTCCCGACGTAGAGCTGAAAGTTAGCTAACTACAGACGTAGAGCCCAACGCACGTCCCGACGTAGAGCAGAAAGTTAGCTAACTACAGACGTAGAGCCCAACGCACGTCCCGACGTGGAGCCCAACGCACGTTCCGACGTAGAGCCCAACGCACGTCCCGACGTAGAGCTGAAAGTAAGCTAAATCCCGACGTAGAGGCCAAAGCACGTCCCGACGTAGAGGCCAACGCACGTCCCGACGTAGAGGCCAACGCACGTCCCGACGTAGAGCTGAAAGTAAGCTAAATCCCGACGTAGAGCTCAACGCACGTCCCGACGTAGAACCCAACGCACATCCCGACGTAGAGCCCAACGCACGTCCCAACGTAGAGCCCAACGCACGTCCCGACGTAGAGCTGAAAGTTAGCTAACTACAGACGAAGAGCCCAACGTGCGTCCCGACGTAGAGCTGAAAGTTAGCTAACTACAGACGTAGAGCCCAACGCGCGTCCCGACGTAGAGCCCAACGCGTGTCCCGACGTAGAGCCCAACGCACGTCCCGACGTAGAGCCCAACGCACGTCCCGACGTAGAGCTGAAAGTAAGCTAAATCCCGACGTAGAGCTCAACGCACGTCCCGACGTAGAACCCAACGCACATCCCGACGTAGAGCCCAACGCACGTCCCGACGTAGAGCCCAACGCACGTCCCGACGTAGAGCTGAAAGTTAGCTAACTACAGACGAAGAGCCCAACGCGCGTCCCGACGTAGAGCTGAAAGTTAGCTAACTACAGACGTAGAGCCCAACGCGCGTCCCGACGTAGAGCCCAACGCGCGTCCCGACGTAGAGCCCAACGCGTGTCCCGACGTAGAGCCCAACGCACGTCCCGACGTAGAGCCCAACGCACGTCCCGACGTAGAGCTGAAAGTTAGCTAACTACAGACGTAGAGCCCAACGCACGTCCCGACGTAGAGCCCAACGCACGTCCCGACGTAGAGCTGAAAGTAAGCTAAATCCCGACGTAGAGCCCAACGCACGTCCCGACGTAGAGCCCAACGCACGTCCCGACGTAGAGCCCAACGCACGTCCCGACATAGAGCCTAACGCACGTCCCGACGTAGAGCTGAAAGTAACCTAAATCCCGACGTAGATCCCAACGCGTGTCCCGACGTAGAGCCCAACGCACGTCCTGACGTAGAGCCCAACGCAGGTCCCGACGTAGAGCTGAAAGTAAGCTAAATCCCGACGTAGAGCCCAACGCACGTCCCGACGTAGAGGCCAACGCACGTCCCGACGTAGAGGCCAACGCACGTCCCGACGTAGCGCCCAACGCACGTCCCGACGTAGAGGCCAACGCACGTCCCGACGTAGAGCTGAAAGTTAGCTAACTACAGACGAAGAGCCCAACGCGCGTCCCGACGTAGAGCTGAAAGTTAGCTAACTACAGACGTGGAGCCCAAAGCACGTCCCGACGTAGAACCCAACGCACGTCCCGACATAGAGCCCAACGCACGTCCCGACGTAGAGCCCAACGCACGTCCCGACGTAGAGCTGAAAGTAAGCTAAATCCCGACGTAGAGCCCAACGCACGTCCCGACGTAGAGCCCAACGCACGTCCCGACGTAGCGCCCAACGCACGTCCCGACATAGAGCCCAACGCACGTCCCGACGTAGAGGTGAAAGTTAGCTAACTACAGACGTAGAGCCCAACGCACGTCCCGACGTAGAGCTAAAATTAAGCTAAATCCCGACGTAGAGCCCAACGTACGTCCCGACGTAGAGCCCAACGCACGTCCCGACGTAGCGCCCAACGCACGTCCCGACGTAGCGCCCAACGCACGTCCCGACATAGAGCCCAACGCACGTCCCGACGTAGAGCTGAAAGTTAGCTAACTACAGACGTAGAGCCCAACGCACGTCCCGACGTAGAGCTAAAATTAAGTTAAATCCCAACGTAGAGCCCAACGCACGTCCCGACGTAGAGCCCAACGCACGTCCCGACGTAGAGCCCAACGCACGTCCCGACGTAGAGCTGAAAGTAAGCTAAATCCCGACGTAGAGCCCAACGCACGTACCGACGTAGAGCCCAACGCACGTGCCGACGTAGAGCTGAAAGTTAGCTAACTACAGACGTAGAGCACAATTCACGTCCCGACGTAGAGCTGAAAGTTAGCTAACTACAGACGTAGAGCCCAACGCGTGTCCCGACGTAGAGCCCAACGCACATCCCGACGTAGAGGCCAACGCACGTCCCGACGTAGAGCTGAAAGTAAGCTAAATCCCGACGTAGAGGCCAATGCACGTCGCGACGTAGAGGCCAACGCACGTCCCGACGTAGCGCCCAACGCACGTCCCGGCGTAGAGGCCAACGCACGTCCTGACGTAGAGCTGAAAGTAACCTAAATCCCGACGTAGAGCCCAACGCACGTCCCGACGTAGAGCCCAACGCACGTCCCGACGTAGCGCCCAACGCACGTCCCGACGTAGAGCTGGAAGTTAGATAACTACAGACGTAGAGCCCAACGCACGTCCCGACGTAGAGCAGAAAGTTAGCTAACTACAGACGTAGAGCCCAACGCACGTCCCGACGTAGAACCCAACGCACGTCCCGACGTAGAGCCCAACGCACGTCCCGTCGTAGAGCCCAACGCACGTCCCGACGTAGAGCTGAAAGTAACCTAAATGCCGACTTAGAGGCCAACGCACGTCCCGACGTAGAGCTGAAAGTAAGCTAAATCCCGACGTAGAGCCCAACGCAAGTCCCGACGTAGAGCCCAACTCACGTCCCGACGTAGAGCCCAACGCACGTCCCGACGTAGAGCTGAAAGTAAGCTAAATCCCGACGTAGAGCCCAACGCACGTCCCGACGTAGAGCCCAACGCACGACCCGACGTAGAGCTGAAAGTTAGCTAACTACAGACGTAGAGCCCAACGCACGTCCCGACGTAGAGCCCAACGCACGTCCCGACGTAGAGCCCAACGCACGTCCCGACGTAGAGCTGAAAGTAAGCTAAATCCCGACGTAGAGCCCAACGCGCGTCCCGACGTAGAGCTGAAAGTAAGCTAAATCCCGACGTAGAGGCCAACGCACGTCCCAATGTAGAGGCCAACGCACGTCCCGACGTAGAGCTGAAAGTAAGCTAAATCCCGACGTAGAGCCCAACGCACGTCCCGACGTAGAGCCCAACGCACGTCCCGACATAGAGCCCAACGCACGTCCCGACGTAGAGCTGAAAGTAAGCTAAATCCCGACGTAGCGCCCAACGCATTTCCCGAAGTACCGCCCAACGCACGTCCCGACGTAGCGCCCAACGCACGTCCCGACGTAGCGCCCAATGCACGTCCCGACGTAGAGCTGAAAGTAAGCTAAATCCCGACGTAGAGGCCAACGCACGTCCCGACGTAGAGGCCAACGCACGTCCCGACGTAGAGCTGAAAGTAAGCTAAATCCCGACGTAGAGCCCAACGCATGTCCCGACGTAGACCCAACGCACGTCCCGACGTAGCGCCCAACGCACGTCCCGACGTAGAGCTGAAAGTTAGCTAACTACAGACGTAGAGCCCAACGCACGTCCCGATGTAGAGCTGAAAGTTAGCTAACTACAGACGTAGAGCCCAACGCACGTCCCGACGTAGAGCCCAACGCACGTCCCGACGTAGAGCTGAAAGTAAGCTAAATCCCGACGTAGAGGCCAACGCACATCCCGACGTAGAGGCCAACGCACGTCCCGATGTAGAGGCCAACGCACGTCCCGACGTAGAGGCCAACGCACGTCTCGACGTAGAGCTGAAAGTAAGCTAAATCCCGACGTAGAGCCCAACGCACGTCCCGACGTAGAGCCCAACGGACGTCCCGACGTAGAGCCCAACGCACGTCCCGACGTAGAGCCCAACGCACGTCCCGACGTAGTGCCCAACGCGCGTCCCGACGTAGAGCTGAAAGTTAGCTAACTACAGACGTAGAGCCCAACGCGCGCCCCGACGTAGAGCAGAAAGTTAGCTAACTACAGACGTAGAGCCCAACGCACGTCCCGACGTAGAGCCCAACGCACGTTCCGACGTAGAGCCCAACGCACGTCCCGACGTAGAGCTGAAAGTAAGCTAAATCCCGACGTAGAGGCCAACGCACGTCCCGACGTAGAGGCCAACGCACGGTCCGACGTAGAGGCCAACGCACGTCCCGACGTAGAGCTGAAAGTAAGCTAAATCCCGACGTAGAGCCCAACGCACGTCCCGACGTAGAGCCCAACGCACGTCCCGACGTAGAGCCCAACGCACGTTCCGACGTAGCGCCCAACGCACGTCCCGACGTAGAGCTGAAAGTTAGCTAACTACAGATGTAGAGCCCAACGCACGTCCCGACGTAGAACTGAAAGTTAGCTAACTACAGACGTAGAGCCCAACGCACGTCCCGACGTAGAGCCCAACGCACGTCCCGACGTAGACCTGAAAGTCAGCTAAATCCCGACGTAGAGCCCAACGCACGTCCCGACGTAGAGCCCAACGCACGTCCCGACGTAGAGCCTAACGCACGTCCCGACGTAGAGCTGAAAGTAAGCTAAATCCCGACGTAGAGCTCAACGCACGTCCCGACGTAGAACCCAACGCACATCCCGACGTAGAGCCCAACGCACGTCCCAACGTAGAGCCCAACGCACGTCACGACGTAGAGCTGAAAGTTAGCTAACTACAGACGAAGAGCCCAAAGCGCGTCCCGACGTAGAGCCGAAAGTTAGCTAACTACAGACGTAGAGCCCAACGCGCGTCCCGACGTAGAGCCCAACGCGTGTCCCGACGTAGAGCCCAACGCACGTCCCGACGTAGAGCCCTACGCACGTCCCGACGTAGAGCTGAAAGTAAGCTAAATCCCGACGTAGAGCCCAACGCACGTCCCGACGTAGAGCCCAACGCACGTCCCGATGTAGAGGCCAACGCACGTCCCGACGTAGAGGCCAACGCACGTCTCGACGTAGAGCTGAAATTAAGCTAAATCCCGAGGTAGAGCCCAACGCACGTCCCGACTTAGAGCCCAACGCACGTCCCGACGTAGAGCCCAACGCACGTCCCGACGTAGCGCCCAACGCACGTCCCGACGTAGAGCTGAAAGTTACCTAACTACAGACGTAGAGCCCAACGCACGTCCCGACGTAGAGCAGAAAGTTAGCTAACTACAGACGTAGAGCCCAACGCACGTCCCGACGTAGAGCCCAACGCACGTCCCAACGTAGAGCCCAACGCACGTCCCGACGTAGAGCTAAAAGTAAGCTAAATCCTGATGTAGAGCCCAACGCACGTCCCGACGTAGAGCCCAACGCACGTCCCGACATAGCGCCCAACGCACGTCCCGACGTAGAGCTGAAAGTTAGCTAACTACAGACGTAGAGCCCAACGCACGTCCCGACGTAGAACCCAACGCACGTCCCGACGTAGAGCCCAACGCACGTCCCGACGTAGCGCCCAACGCACGTCCCGACGTAGAGCTGAAAGTAAGCTAAATCCCGACGTAGAGCCCAACGCACGTCCCGACGTAGAGCCCAACGCACGTCCCGACGTAGAGCTGAAAGATAGGTAACTACAGACGAAGAGCCCAACGCGCGTCCCGACGTAGAGCTGAAAGTAACCTAAATCCCGACGTAGAGCCCAACGCACGTGCTGACGTAGAGCATAACGCACGTCCCGACGTAGAGCCCAACGCACGTCCCGACGTAGAGCCCAACGCACGTCCCGACGAAGAGCTGAAAGTAAGCTAAATCCCGACGTAGAGCCCAACGCACGTACCGACGTAGAGCCCAACGCACGTGCCGACGTAGAGCTGAAAGTTAGCTAACTACAGACGTAGAGCACAATTCACGTCCCGACGTAGAGCTGAAAGTTAGCTAACTACAGACGTAGAGCCCAACGCACGTCCCGACGCAGAGCCCAACGCACGTCCCGACGCATAGCCCAACGCACGTCCCGACGTAGAGCCCAACGCACGTCCCGACGTAGAGCTGAAAGTAAGCTAAATCCCGACCTAGAGGCCAACGCACGTCGCGACGTAGAGGCCAACGCACGTCCCGACGTAGCGCCCAACGCACGTCCCGGCGTAGAGGCCAACGCACGTCCTGACGTAGAGCTGAAAGTAACCTAAATCCCGACGTAGAGCCCAACGCACGTCCCGACGTAGAGCCCAACGCACGTCCCGACGTAGCGCCCAACGCACGTCCCGACGTAGAGCTGAAAGTTAGCTAACTACAGACGTAGAGCCCAACGCACGTCCCGACGTAGAGCAGAAAGTTAGCTAACTACAGACGTAGAGCCCAACGCACGTCCCGACGTAGAACCCAACGCACGTCCCGACGTAGAGCCCAACGCACGTCCCGACGTAGAGCCCAACGCACGTCCCGACGTAGAGCCCAACGCACGTCCCGACGTAGAGCTGAAAGTAAGCTAAATGCCGACTTAGAGGCCAACGCACGTCCCGACGTAGAGCTGAAAGTAAGCTAAATCCCGACGTAGAGCCCAACGCACGTCCCGACGTAGAGCCCAACTCACGTCCCGACGTAGAGCCCAACGCACGTCCCGACGTAGAGCTGAAAGTAAGCTAAATCCCGACGTAGAGCCCAACGCACGTCCCGACGTAGAGCCCAACGCACGTCCGGACGTAGAGCTGAAAGTTAGCTAACTACAGACGTAGAGCCCAACGCACGTCCCGACGTAGAGCCCAACGCACGTCCCGACGTAGAGCCCAACGCACGTCCCGACGTAGAGCCCAACGCACGTCCCGACGTAGAGCTGAAAGTAAGCTAAATCCCGACGTAGAGCCCAACGCGCGTCCCGACGTAGAGCTGAAAGTAAGCTAAATCCCGACGTAGAGGCCAACGCACGTCCCGATGTAGAGGCCAACGCACGTCCCGACGTAGAGCTGAAAGTAAGCTAAATCCCGACGTAGAGGCCAACGCACGTCCCAATGTAGAGGCCAACACACGTCCCGACGTAGAGCTGAAAGTAAGCTAAATCCCGACGTAGAGCCCAACGCACGTCCTGACGTAGAGCCCAACGCACGTCCCGACGTAGAGCTTAAAGTAAGCTAAATCCCGACGTAGAGGCCAACGCACGTCCCGACGTAGAGACCAACGCACGTCCCGATATAGAGGCCAACGCACGTCCCGACGTAGAGGCCAACGCACGTCTCGACGTAGAGCTGAAAGTAAGCTAAATCCCGACGTAGAGCCCAACGCACGTCCCGACGTAGAGCCCAACGGACGTCCCGACGTAGAGCCCAACGCACGTCCCGACGTAGCGCCCAACGCACGTCCCGACGTAGAGCTGAAAGTTAGCTAACTACAGACGTAGAGCCCAACGCACGTCCCGACGTAGAGCAGAAAGTTAGCTAACTACAGACGTAGAGCCCAACGCACGTCCCGACGTGGAGCCCAACGCACGTTCCGACGTAGAGCCCAACGCACGTCCCGACGTAGAGCTGAAAGTAAGCTAAATCCCGACGTAGAGCCCAACGCACGTCCCGACGTAGAGCCCAACGCAAGTTCCGACGTAGCGCCCAACGCACGTCCCGACGTAGAGCTGAAAGTTAGCTAACTACAGATGTAGAGCCCAACGCACGTCCCGACGTAGAACTGAAAGTTAGCTAACTACAGACGTAGAGCCCAACGCACGTCCCGACGTAGAGCCCAACGCACGTCCCGACGTAGACCTGAAAGTAAGCTAAATCCCGACGTAGAGCCCAACGCACGTCCCGACGTAGAGCCCAACGCACGTCCCGACGTAGAGCCTAACGCACGTCCCGACGTAGAGCTGAAAGTAAGCTAAATCCCGACGTAGAGCTCAACGCACGTCCCGACGTAGAACCCAACGCACATCCCGACGTAGAGCCCAACGCACGTCCCAACGTAGAGCCCAACGCACGTCCCGACGTAGAGCTGAAAGTTAGCTAACTACAGACGTAGAGCCCAACGCGCGTCCCGACGTAGAGCCCAACGCGTGTCCCGACGTAGAGCCCAACGCACGTCCCGACGTAGAGCCCAACGCACGTCCCGACGTAGAGCTGAAAGTAAGCTAAATCCCGACGTAGAGCCCAACGCACGTCCCGACGTAGAGCCCAACGCACGTCCCGATGTAGAGGCCAACGCACGTCCCGACGTAGAGGCCAACGCACGTCTCGACGTAGAGCTGAAATTAAGCTAAATCCCGAGGTAGAGCCCAACGCACGTCCCGACTTAGAGCCCAACGCACGTCCCGACGTAGAGCCCAACGCACGTCCCGACGTAGCGCCCAACGCACGTCCCGACGTAGAGCTGAAAGTTACCTAACTACAGACGTAGAGCCCAACGCACGTCCCGACGTAGAGCAGAAAGTTAGCTAACTACAGACGTAGAGCCCAACGCACGTCCCGACGTAGAGCCCAACGCACGTCCCGACGTAGAGCCCAACGCACGTCCCGACGTAGAGCTGAAAGTAAGCTAAATCCTGATGTAGAGCCCAACGCACGTCCCGACGTAGAGCCCAACGCACGTCCCGACATAGCGCCCAACGCACGTCCCGACGTAGAGCAGAAAGTTAGCTAACTACAGACGTAGAGCCCAACGCACGTCCCGACGTAGAGCCCAACGCACGTCCCGACGTAGAGCCCAACGCACGTCCCGACGTAGAGCTGAAAGTAAGCTAAATCCTGATGTAGAGCCCAACGCACGTCCCGACGTAGACCCCAACGCACGTCCCGACGTAGAACCCAACGCACGTCCCGACGTAGAGCCCAACGCACGTCCCGACGTAGCGCCCAATGCACGTCCCGACGTAGAGCTGAAAGTAAGCTAAATCCCGACCTAGAGCCCAACGCACGTCCCGACGTAGAGCCCAACGCACGTCCCGACGTAGAGCCCAACGCACGTCCCGACGTAGAGCTGAAAGTTAGCTAACTACAGACGAAGAGCCCAACGCGCGTCCCGACGTAGAGCTGAAAGTTAGCTAACTACAGACGAAGAGCCCAACGCGCGTCCCGACGTAGAGCTGAAAGTTAGCTAACTACAGACGTAGAGCCCAACGCGCGTCCCGACGTAGAGCCCAACGCGTGTCCCGACGTAGAGCCCAACGCACGTCCCGACGTAGAGCCCAACGCACGTCGCGACGTAGAGCTGAAGGTAAGCTAAATCCCGACGTAGAAGCCAACGCACGTCCCGACGTAGAGGCCAACGCACGTCCCGACGTAGAGCCCAACGCACGTCCCGACGTAGAGCCCAACGCACGTCCCGACGTAGAGGCCAACGCACGTCCCGACGTAGAGCTGAAAGTAAACTAAATCCCGACGTAGAGCCCAACGCACGTCCCGACGTAGAGCCCAACGCACGTCCCGACGTAGAGCCCAACGCACGTCCCGACGTAGAGCTGAAAGTTAGCTAACTACAAACGTAGAGCCCAACGCACGTCCCGACGTAGAGCCCAACGCACGTCCCGACGTGGAGCCCAACGCACGTCCCGACGTAGAGCTGAAAGTAAGCTAAATCCCGACGTAGAGCCCAACGCAAGTCCCGACGTAGAGCCCAACGCACGTCCCGACGTAGAGCTGAAAGTAAGCTAAATCCCGAAGTAGAGGCCAACGCACGTCCCGACGTAGAGGCCAACGCACGTCCCGACGTAGAGCTGAAAGTAAGCTAAATCCCGACGTAGCGCCCAACGCACGTCCCGAAGCAACGCCCAACGCACGTCCCGACCTAGCGCCCAACGCACGTCCCGACGTAGAGCTGAAAGTTAGCTAACTACAGACGTAGAGCCCAACGCACGTCCCGACGTAGAGCAGAAAGTTAGCTAACTACAGACGTAGAGCCCAACGCACGTCCCGACGTGGAGCCCAACGCACGTTCCGACGTAGAGCCCAACGCACGTCCCGACATAGAGCTGAAAGTAAGCTAAATCCCGACGTAGAGCCCAACGCACGTCCCGACGTAGAGCCCAACGCAAGTTCCGACGTAGCGCCCAACGCACGTCCCGACGTAGAGCTGAAAGTTAGCTAACTACAGATGTAGAGCCCAACGCACGTCCCGACGTAGAACTGAAAGTTAGCTAACTACAGACGTAGAGCCCAACGCACGTCCCGACGTAGAGCCCAACGCACGTCCCGACGTAGACCTGAAAGTAAGCTAAATCCCGACGTAGAGCCCAACGCACGTCCCGACGTAGAGCCCAACGCACGTCCCGACGTAGAGCCTAACGCACGTCCCGACGTAGAGCTGAAAGTAAGCTAAATCCCGACGTAGAGCTCAACGCACGTCCCGACGTAGAACCCAACGCACATCCCGACGTAGAGCCCAACGCACGTCCCAACGTAGAGCCCAACGCACGTCCCGACGTAGAGCTGAAAGTTAGCTAACTACAGACGTAGAGCCCAACGCGCGTCCCGACGTAGAGCCCAACGCGTGTCCCGACGTAGAGCCCAACGCACGTCCCGACGTAGAGCCCAACGCACGTCCCGACGTAGAGCTGAAAGTAAGCTAAATCCCGACGTAGAGCCCAACGCACGTCCCGACGTAGAGCCCAACGCACGTCCCGATGTAGAGGCCAACGCACGTCCCGACGTAGAGGCCAACGCACGTCTCGACGTAGAGCTGAAATTAAGCTAAATCCCGAGGTAGAGCCCAACGCATGTCCCGACTTAGAGCCCAACGCACGTCCCGACGTAGAGCCCAACGCACGTCCCGACGTAGCGCCCAACGCACGTCCCGACGTAGAGCTGAAAGTTACCTAACTACAGACGTAGAGCCCAACGCACGTCCCGACGTAGAGCAGAAAGTTAGCTAACTACAGACGTAGAGCCCAACGCACGTCCCGACGTAGAGCCCAACGCACGTCCCGACGTAGAGCCCAACGCACGTCCCGACGTAGAGCTGAAAGTAAGCTAAATCCTGATGTAGAGCCCAACGCACGTCCCGACGTAGAGCCCAACGCACGTCCCGACATAGCGCCCAACGCACGTCCCGACGTAGAGCAGAAAGTTAGCTAACTACAGACGTAGAGCCCAACGCACGTCCCGACGTAGAGCCCAACGCACGTCCCGACGTAGAGCCCAACGCACGTCCCGACGTAGAGCTGAAAGTAAGCTAAATCCTGATGTAGAGCTCAACGCACGTCCCGACGTAGAGCCCAACGCACGTCCCGACGTAGAACCCAACGCACGTCCCGACGTAGAGCCCAACGCACGTCCCGACGTAGCGCCCAATGCACGTCCCGACGTAGAGCTGAAAGTAAGCTAAATCCCGACCTAGAGCCCAACGCACGTCCCGACGTAGAGCCCAACGCACGTCCCGACGTAGAGCTGAAAGTTAGCTAACTACAGACGAAGAGCCCAACGCGCGTCCCGACGTAGAGCTGAAAGTTAGCTAACTACAGACGAAGAGCCCAACGCGCGTCCCGACGTAGAGCTGAAAGTTAGCTAACTACAGACGTAGAGCCCAACGCGCGTCCCGACGTAGAGCCCAACGCGTGTCCCGACGTAGAGCCCAACGCACGTCCCGACGTAGAGCCCAACGCACGTCGCGACGTAGAGCTGAAGGTAAGCTAAATCCCGACGTAGAAGCCAACGCACGTCCCGACGTAGAGGCCAACGCACGTCCCGACGTAGAGCCCAACGCACGTCCCGACGTAGAGGCCAACGCACGTCCCGACGTAGAGCTGAAAGTAAACTAAATCCCGACGTAGAGCCAACGCACGTCCCGACGTAGAGCCCAACGCACGTCCCGACGTAGAGCCCAACGCACGTCCCGACGTAGAGCTGAAAGTTAGCTAACTACAAACGTAGAGCCCAACGCACGTCCCGACGTAGAGCCCAACGCACGTCCCGACGTGGAGCCCAACGCACGTCCCGACGTGGAGCCCAACGCACGTCCCGACGTAGAGCTGAAAGTAAGCTAAATCCCGACGTAGAGCCCAACGCAAGTCCCGACGTAGAGCCCAACGCACGTCCCGACGTAGAGCTGAAAGTAAGCTAAATCCCGAAGTAGAGGCCAACGCACGTCCCGACGTAGAGGCCAACGCACGTCCCGACGTAGAGCTGAAAGTAAGCTAAATCCCGACGTAGCGCCCAACGCACGTCCCGAAGCAACGCCCAACGCACGTCCCGACCTAGCGCCCAACGCACGTCCCGACGTAGCGCCCAACGCACGTCCCGACGTAGAGCTGAAAGTAAGCTAAATCCCGACGTAGAGGCCAACGCACGTCCCGACGTAGAGGCCAACGCACGTCCCGACGTAGACCTGAAAGTAAGCTAAATCCCGAAGTAGAGCCCAACGCACGTCCCGACGTAGTGCCCAACGCACGTCCCGACGTAGAGCCCAACGCACGTCCCGACGTAGAGCTGAAAGTAAGCTAAATCCCGACGTAGAGCCCAACGCACGTCCCGACGTAGAGCCCAACCACGTCCCGACGTAGAGCCCAACGCACGTCCCGACGTAGAGCTGAAAGTTAGCTAACTACAAACGTAGAGCCCAACGCACGTCCCGACGTAGAGCCAAACGCACGTCCCGACGTGGAGCCCAACGCACGTCCCGACGTAGAGCTGAAAGTAAGCTAAATCCCGACGTAGAGCCCAACGCAAGTCCCGAAGTAGAGTCCAACGCACGTCCCGACGTAGAGCTGAAAGTAAGCTAAATCCCGAAGTAGAGGCCAACGCACGTCCCGACGTAGAGGCCAACGCACGTCCCGACGTAGAGCTGAAAGTAATCTAAATCCCGACGTAGCGCCCAACGCACTTCCCGAAGCAACGCCCAACGCACGTCCCGACCTAGCGCCCAACGCACGTCCCGACGTAGCGCCCAACGCACGTCCCGACGTAGAGCTGAAAGTAAGCTAAATCCCGACGTAGAGGCCAACGCACGTCCCGACGTAGAGGCCAACGCACGTCCCGACGTAGAGCTGAAAGTAAGCTAAATCCCGAAGTAGAGCCCAACGCACGTCCCGACGTAGTGCCCAACGCACGTCCCGACGTAGAGCCCAACGCACGTCCCGACGTAGAGCTGAAAGTAAGCTAAATCCCGACGTAGAGCCCAACGCAGGTCCCGACGTAGAGCCCAACGCACGTCCCGACGTAGAGCCCAACGCACGTCCCGACGTAGTGCCCAACGCACGTCCCGAGGTAGAGCCCAACGCACGTCCCGACGTAGAGCTGAAAGTAAGCTAAATCCCGACGTACAGCCCAACGCACGTCCCGACGTAGAGCCCAACGCACGTCCCGACATAGAGCCCAACGCACGTCCCGACGTAGAGCTGAAACTTAGCTAACTACAGACGAAGAGCCCAACGCGCGTCCCGACGTAGAGCTGAAAGTTAGCTAACTACAGACGAAGAGCCCAACGCGAGTCCCGACGTAGAAACCAACGCACGTCCCGACGTAGAGGCCAACGCATGTCCCGACGTAGAGCTGAAAGTAAGCTAAATCCCGACGTAGAGGCCAACGCACGTCCCGACGTAGAGGCCAACGCACGTCCCGACGTAGCGCCCAACGCATGTCCCGACGTAGAGGCCAACGCACGTCCCGACGTAGAGCTGAAAGGAAGCTAAATCCTGACGTAGAGCCCAACGCAAGTCCCGACGTAGAGCCCAACGCACGTCCCGACGTAGAGCTGAAAGTAAGCTAAATCCCAACGTAGAGCCCAACGCACGTCCCGACGTAGAGCCCAACGCACGTCCCGAAGTAGAGCCCAACGCACATCCCGACGTAGACCTGAAAGTAAGCTAAATCCCGAAGTAGAGCCCAACGCACGTCCCGACGTAGTGCCCAACGCACGTCCCGACGTAGAGCCCAACGCACGTCCCGACGTAGAGCTGAAAGTAAGCTAAATCCCGACGTAGAGCCCAACGCACGTCCCGACGTAGAGCCCAACGCACGTCCCGACGTAGAGCCCAACGCACGTCCCGACGTAGACCTGAAAGTAAGCTAAATCCCGACGTAGAGCCCAACGCACGTCCCGACGTAGCGCCCAACGCACGTCCCGACGTAGAGGCCAACGCACGTCCCGACGTAGAGCTGAAAGTAAGCTAAATCCCGACGTAGAGGCCAACGCACGTCCCGACGTAGAGGCCAACGCACGTCCCGACGTAGAGCTGAAGATAAGCTAAATCCCGACATAGAGCCCAACGCACGTCCCGAAGTAGAGCCCAACGCACATCCCGACGTAGAGCTGAAAGTAAGCTAAATCCCGACGTAGAGCCCAACGCACGTCCCGACGTAGAGCCCAACGCACGTCCCGACGTAGAGCCCAACGCACGTCCCGACGTAGACCTGAAAGTAAGCTAAATCCCGACGTAGAGCCCAACGCACGTCCCGACGTAGCGCCCAACGCACGTCCCGACGTAGAGGCCAACGCACGTCCCGACGTAGAGCTGAAAGCAAGCTAAATCCCGACGTAGAGCCCAACGCACGTCCCGACGTAGAGCCCAACGCACGTCCCGACGTAGAGCTGAAAGTAAGCTAAATCCCAAAGTAGAGCCCAACGCACGTCCCGACGTAGAGCCCAACGCACGTCCCGAAGTAGAGCCCAACGCACGTCCCGACGTAGACCTGAAAGTAAGCTAAATCCCGAAGTAGAGCCCAACGCACGTCCCGACGTAGTGCCCAACGCACGTCCCGACGTAGAGCTGAAAGTAAGCTAAATCCCGACGTAGAGCCCAACGCACGTCCCGACGTAGAGCCCAACGCACGTCCCGACGTAGAGCCCAACGCACGTCCCGACGTAGTGCCCAACGCACGTCCCGACGTAGAGCCCAACGCACGTCACGACGTAGAGCTGAAAGTAAGCTAAATCCCGACGTAGAGCCCAACGCACGTCCCGACGTAGAGCCCAACGCACGTCCCGACGTAGAGCCCAACGCACGTCCCGACGTAGACCTGAAAGTAAGCTAAATCCCGACGTAGAGCCCAACTCACGTCCCGACGTAGCGCCCAACGCACGTCCCGACGTAGAGGCCAACGCACGTCCCGACGTAGAGCTGAAAGTAAGCTAAATCCCGACGTAGAGGCCAACGCACGTCCCGACGTAGAGGCCAACGCACGTCCCGACGTAGAGCTGAAGATAAGCTAAATCCCGACATAGAGCCCAACGCACGTCCCGACGTAGAGCCCAACGCACGTCCCGAAGTAGAGCCCAACGCACGTCCCGACGTAGAGCTGAAAGTAAGCTAAATCCCGACGTAGAGCCCAACGCACGTCCCGACGTAGAGCCCAACGCACGTCCCGACGTAGACCTGAAAGTAAGCTAAATCCCGACGTAGAGCCCAACGCACGTCCCGACGTAGAGCCCAACGCACGTCCCGACGTAGAGCTGAAAGTTAGCTAACTACAGACGAAGAGCCCAACGCGCGTTCCGACGTAGAGCTGAAAGTTAGCTAACTACAGACGTAGAGCCCAACGCGCGTCCCGACGTAGAGGCCAACGCACGTCCCGACGTAGAGCCCAACGCACGTCCCGACGTAGAGGCCAACGCACGTCCCGACGTAGAGCTGAAAGTAAGCTAAATCCCGACGTAGAGGCCAACGCACGTCCCGACGTAGAGGCCAACGCACGTCCCGACGTAGAGGCCAACGCACGTCCCGACGTAGCGCCCAACGCACGTCCCGACGTAGAGGCCAACGCACGTCCCGATTTAGAGCTGAAAGTAAGCTAAATCCCGACGTAGAGCCCAACGCACGTCCCAACGTAGAGCCCAACGCACGTCCCGACGTAGAGCTGAAAGTTAGCTAACTACAGACGTAGAGCCCAACGCACGTCCCGACGTAGAGCAGAAAGTTAGCTAACTACAGACGTAGATCCCAACGCAGGTCCCGACGTAGAACCCAACGCACGTCCCGACGTAGAGCCCAACGCACCTCCCGACGTAGAGCCCAACGCACCTCCCGACGTAGAGCCCAACGCACGTCCCGACGTAGAGCTGAAAGTAAGCTAAATGCCGACGTAGAGGCCAATGCACGTCCCGACGTAGAGCTGAAAGTAAGCTAAATCCCGACGTAGAGCCCAACGCACGTCCCGACGTAGAGCCCAACGCACGTCCCGACGTAGAGCTGAAAGTAAGCTAAATCCCGACGTAGAGCCCAACGCACGTCCCGACGTAGAGCCCAACGCACGTCCCGACGTAGAGCCCAACGCACGTCCCGACGTAGAGCTGAAAATTAGCTGACTACAGACGTAGAGCCCAACGCCCGTCCCGACGTAGAGCCCAACGCACGTCCCGACGTAGAGCTGAAAGTTAGCTAACTACAGACGTAGAGCCCAACGCACGTCCCGACGTAGAGCCCAACGCACGTCCCGACGTAGAGCCCAACGCACGTCCCGACGTAGACCTGAAAAGTAAGCTAAATCCCGACGTAGAGCCCAACGCACGTCCCGACGTAGAGCCCAACGCACGTCCCGACGTAGAGCCCAACGCACGTCCCGACGTAGAGCTTAAAGTAAGCTAAATCCCGACGTAGAGCCCAACGCACGTCCCGACGTAGAGCCCAACGCACGTCCCGACGTAGAGCAGAAAGTTAGCTAACTACAGACGTAGAGCCCAACGCACGTCCCGACGTAGAGCAGAAAGTTAGCTAACTACAGACGTAGAGCCCAACGCACGTCCCGACGTAGAACCCAACGCACGTCCCGACGTAGAGCCCAACGCACGTCCCGACGTAGAGCCCAACGCACGTCCCGACGTAGAGCCCAACGCACGTCCCGACGTAGAGCTGAAAGTAAGCTAAATGCCGACGTAGAGGCCAACGCACGTCCCGACGTAGAGCTGAAAGTAAGCTAAATCCCGACGTAGAGCCCAACGCACGTCCCGACGTAGAGCCCAACACACGTCCCGACGTAGAGCCCAACACACGTCCCGACGTAGAGCCCAACGCACATCCCGACATAGAGCCCAACGCACATCCCGACGTAGAGCTGAAAGTAAGCTAAATTCCAACGTAGCGCCCAACGCACGTCCCGAAGTAGCGCCCAACGCACGTCCCGACGTAGCGCCCAATGCACGTCCCGACGTAGCATCCAACGCACGTCCCGACGTAGATCTGAAAGTAAGCTAAATCCCGACGTAGAGCCCAACGCACGTCCTGACGTAGAGGCCAACGCACGTCCCGACGTAGAGGCCAACGCACGTCCCGACGTAGAGCTGAAAAGTAAGTTAAATCCCGACGTAGAGCCCAACGCACGTCCCGACGTAGAGCCCAACGCACGTCCCGACGTAGAGCCCAACGCACGTCCCGACGTAGACCTGAAAGTAAGCTAAATCCCGACGTAGAGCCCAACGCACGTCCCGACGTAGACCCCAACGCACGTCCCGACGTAGAGCCCAACGCACGTCCCGACGTAGAGCTTAAAGTAAGCTAAATCCCGACGTAGAGCCCAACGCACGTCCCGACTTAGAGCCCAACGCACGTCCCGACGTAGAGCTGAAAGTAAGCTAAATCCCGACGTAGAGCCCAACGGACGTCCTGACGTAGAGCTTAAAGTAAGCTAAATCCCGACGTAGAGCCCAACGCACGTTCCGACGTAGCGCCCAACGCACGTCCCGACGTAGAGCTGAAAGTTAGCTAACTACAGACGTAGAGCCCAACGCACGTCCCGACATAGAGCTGAAAGTAAGCTAACTACAGACGTAGAGCCCAACGCACGTCCCGATGTAGAGCCCAACGCACGTCCCGACATAGAGCCCAACGCACGTCCCGACGTAGACCTGAAGGTAAGCTAAATCCCGACCTAGAGCCCAACGCACGTCCTGACGTAGAGCCCAACGCACGTCCCGACGTAGAGCCCAACGCACGTCCCGACGTAGAGCTGAAAGTTAGCTAACTACAGACGAAGAGCCCAACGCGCGTCCCGACGTAGAGCTGAAAGTTAGCTAACTACAGACGAAGAGCCCAACGCGCGTTCCGACGTAGAGCTGAAAGTTAGCTAACTACAGACGTAGAGCCCAACGCGCGTCCCGACGTAGAGCCCAACGCGTGTCCCGACGTAGAGCCCAACGCACGTCCCGACGTAGAGCCCAACGCACGTCGCGACGTAGAGCTGAAGGTAAGCTAAATCCCGACGTAGAAGCCAACGCACGTCCAGACGTAGAGGCCAACGCACGTCCCGACGTAGAGCCCAAAGCACGTCCCGACGTAGAGGCCAACGCACGTCCCGACGTAGAGCTGAAAGTAAACTAAATCCCGACGTAGAGCCCAACGCACGTCCCGACGTAGAGCCCAACGCACGTCCCGACGTAGAGCCCAACGCACGTCCCGACGTAAAGCTGAAAGTTAGCTAACTACAAACGTAGAGCCCAACGCACGTCCCGACGTAGAGCCCAACGCACGTCCCGACGTGGAGCCCAACGCACGTCCCGACGTAGAGCTGAAAGTAAGCTAAATCCCGACGTAGAGCCCAACGCACGTCCCGACGTAGAGCCCAACGCACGTCCCGACATAGAGCCCAACGCACGTCCCGACGTAGAGCTGAAAGTAAGCTAAATCCCGACGTAGAGCCCAACACACGTCCCGACGTAGAGCTGAAAGTAAGCTAAATCCCGACGTAGAGGCCAACGCACGTCCCGACGTAGAGGCCAACGCACGTCCCGACGTAGCGCCCAACGCATGTCCCGACGTAGAGGCCAACGCACGTCCCGACGTAGAGCTGAATGTAAGCTAAATCCTGACGTAGAGCCCAACGCACGTCCCGACGTAGAGCCCAACGCACGTCCCGACGTAGAGCTGAAAGTAAGCTAAATCCCAACGTAGAGCCCAACGCACGTCCAGACGTAGAGCCCAACGCACGTCCCGAAGTAGAGCCCAACGCACGTCCCGACGTAGACCTGAAAGTAAGCTAAATCCCGAAGTAGAGCCCAACGCACGTCCCGACGTAGTGCCCAACGCACGTCCCGACGTAGAGCCCAACGCACGTCCCGACGTAGAGCTGAAAGTAAGCTAAATCCCGACGTAGAGCCCAACGCACGTCCCGACGTAGAGCCCAACGCACGTCCCGACGTAGAGCCCAACGCACGTCCCGACGTAGACCTGAAAGTAAGCTAAATCCCGACGTAGAGCCCAACGCACGTCCCGACGTAGCGCCCAACGCACGTCCCGACGTAGAGGCCAACGCACGTCCCGACGTAGAGCTGAAAGTAAGCTAAATCCCGACGTAGAGGCCAACGCACGTCCCGACGTAGAGGCCAACGCACGTCCCGACGTAGAGCTGAAGATAAGCTAAATCCCGACATAGAGCCCAACGCACGTCCCGACGTAGAGCCCAACGCACGTCCCGAAGTAGAGCCCAACGCACGTCCCGACGTAGAGCTGAAAGTAAGCTAAATCCCGACGTAGAGCCCAACGCACGTCCCGACGTAGAGCCCAACGCACGTCCCGACGTAGAGCCCAACGCACGTCCCGACGTAGACCTGAAAGTAAGCTAAATCCCGACGTAGAGCCCAACGCACGTCCCGACGTAGCGCCCAACGCACGTCCCGACGTAGAGGCCAACGCACGTCCCGACGTAGAGCTGAAAGCAAGCTAAATCCCGACGTAGAGCCCAACGCACGTCCCGACGTAGAGCCCAACGCACATCCCGACGTAGAGCTGAAAGTAAGCTAAATCCCAACGTAGGGCCCAACGCACGTCCCGACGTAGAGCCCAACGCACGTCCCGAAGTAGAGCCCAACGCACGTCCCGACGTAGACCTGAAAGTAAGCTAAATCCCGACGTAGAGCCCAACGCACGTCCCGACGTAGAGCCCAACGCACGTCCCGACGTAGAGCCCAACGCACGTCCCGACGTAGTGCCCAACGCACGTCCCGACGTAGAGCCCAACACACGTCCCGACGTAGAGCTGAAAGTAAGCTAAATCCCGACGTAGAGCCCAACGCACGTCCCGACGTAGAGCCCAACGCACGTCCCGACGTAGAGCCCAACGCACGTCCCGACGTAGACCTGAAAGTAAGCTAAATCCCGACGTAGAGCCCAACGCACGTCCCGACGTAGCGCCCAACGCACGTCCCGACGTAGAGGCCAACGCACGTCCCGACGTAGAGCTGAAAGTAAGCTAAATCCCGACGTAGAGGCCAACGCACGTCCCGACGTAGAGGCCAACGCACGTCCCGACGTAGAGCTGAAGATAAGCTAAATCCCGACATAGAGCCCAACGCACGTCCCGACGTAGAGCCCAACGCACGTCCCGAAGTAGAGCCCAACGCACGTCCCGACGTAGAGCTGAAAGTAAGCTAAATCCCGACGTAGAGCCCAACGCACGTCCCGACGTAGAGCCCAACGCAAGTCCCGACGTAGACCTGAAAGTAAGCTAAATCCCGACGTAGAGCCCAACGCACGTCCCGACGTAGAGCCCAACGCACGTCCCGACGTAGAGCTGAAAGTTAGCTAACTACAGACGAAGAGCCCAACGCGCGTTCCGACATAGAGCTGAAAGTTAGCTAACTACAGATGTAGACCCCAACGCGCGTCCCGACGTAGAGGCCAACGCACGTCCCGACGTAGAGCCCAACGCACGTCCCGACCTAGAGGCCAACGCACGTCCCGACGTAGAGCTGAAAGTAAGCTAAATCCCGACGTAGAGGCCAACGCACGTCCCGACGTAGAGGCCAACGCACGTCCCGACGTAGCGCCCAACGCACGTCCCGACGTAGAGGCCAACGCACGTCCCGATTTAGAGCTGAAAGTAAGCTAAATCCCGACGTAGAGCCCAACGCACGTCCCAACGTAGAGCCCAACGCAGGTCCCGACGTAGAGCTGAAAGTTAGCTAACTACAGACGTAGAGCCCAACGCACGTCCCGACGTAGAGCAGAAAGTTAGCTAACTACAGACGTAGAGCCCAACGCAGGTCCCGACGTAGAACCCAACGCACGTCCCGACGTAGAGCCCAACACACCTCCCGACGTAGAGCCCAACGCACCTCCCGACGTAGAGCCCAACGCACGTCCCGACGTAGAGCTGAAAGTAAGCTAAATGCCGACGTAGAGGCCAATGCACGTCCCGACGTAGAGCTGAAAGTAAGCTAAATCCCGACGTAGAGCCCAACGCACGTCCCGACGTAGAGCCCAACGCACGTCCCGACGTAGAGCTGAAAGTAAGCTAAATCCCGACGTAGAGCCCAACGCACGTCCCGACGTAGAGCCCAACGCACGTCCCGACGTAGAGCCCAACGCACGTCCCGACGTAGAGCTGAAAATTAGCTGACTACAGACGTAGAGCCCAACGCACGTCCCGACGTAGAGCCCAACGCACGTCCCGACGTAGAGCTGAAAGTTAGCTAACTACAGACGTAGAGCCCAACGCACGTCCCGACGTAGAGCCCAACGCACGTCCCGACGTAGAGCCCAACGCACGTCCCGACGTAGACCTGAAAAGTAAGCTAAATCCCGACGTAGAGCCCAACGCACGTCCCGACGTAGAGCCCAACGCACGTCCCGACGTAGAGCTTAAAGTAAGCTAAATCCCGACGTAGAGCCCAACGCACGTCCCGACGTAGAGCCCAACGCACGTCCCGACGTAGAGCCCAACGCACGTCCCGACGTAGAGCTGAAAGTTAGCTAACTACAGACGTAGAGCCCAACGCACGTCCCGACGTAGAGCAGAAAGTTAGCTAACTACAGACGTAGAGCCCAACGCACGTCCCGACGTAGAACCCAACGCACGTCCCGACGTAGAGCCCAACGCACGTCCCGACGTAGAGCCCAACGCACGTCCCGACGTAGAGCCCAACGCACGTCCCGACGTAGAGCTGAAAGTAAGCTAAATGCCGACGTAGAGGCCAACGCACGTCCCGACGTAGAGCTGAAAGTAAGCTAAATCCCGACGTAGAGCCCAACGCACGTCCCGACGTAGAGCCCAACGCACGTCCCGACGTAGAGCTGAAAGTAAGCTAAATCCCGACGTAGAGCCCAACGCACGTCCCGACGTAGAGCCCAACACACGTCCCGACGTAGAGCCCAACGCACGTCCCGACGTAGAGCCCAACGCACATCCCGACGTAGAGCTGAAAGTAAGCTAAATTCCAACGTAGCGCCCAACGCACGTCCCGAAGTAGCACCCAACGCACGTCCCGACGTAGCGCCCAATGCACGTCCCGACGTAGCATCCAACGCACGTCCCGACGTAGAGCTGAAAGTAAGATAAATCCCGACGTAGAGGCCAACGCACGTCCTGACGTAGAGGCCAACGCACGTCCCGACATAGAGGCCAACGCACGTCCCGACGTAGAGCTGAAAAGTAAGCTAAATCCCGACGTAGAGCCCAACGCACGTCCCGACGTAGAGCCCAACGCACGTCCCGACGTAGAGCCCAACGCACGTCCCGACGTAGACCTGAAAGTAAGCTAAATCCCGACGTAGAGCCCAACGCACGTCCCGACGTAGACCCCAACGCACGTCCCGACGTAGAGCCCAACGCACGTCCCGACGTAGACCTGAAAGTAAGCTAAATCCCGACGTAGAGCCCAACGCACGTCCCGACTTAGAGCCCAACGCACGTCCCGACGTAGAGCTGAAAGTAAGCTAAATCCCGACGTAGAGCCCAACGGACGTCCCGACGTAGAGCTTAAAGTAAGCTAAATCCCGACGTAGAGCCCAACGCACGTTCCGACGTAGCGCCCAACGCACGTCTTGACGTAGAGCTGAATGTTAGCTAACTACAGATGTAGAGCCCAACGCACGTCCCGACGTAGAGCTGAAAGTTAGCTAACTACAGACGTAGAGCCCAACGCACGTCCCGACATAGAGCTGAAAGTAAGCTAACTACAGACGTAGAGCCCAACGCACGTCCCGACGTAGAGCCCAACGCACGTCCCGACATAGAGCACAACGCACGTCCCGACGTAGACCTGAAGGTAAGCTAAATCCCGACCTAGAGCCCAACGCACGTCCCGACGTAGAGCCCAACGCACGTCCCGACGTAGAGCCCAACGCACGTCCCGACGTAGAGCTGAAAGTTAGCTAACTACAGACGAAGAGCCCAACGCGCGTCCCGACGTAGAGCTGAAAGTTAGCTAACTACAGACGAAGAGCCCAACGCGCGTCCCGACGTAGAGCTGAAAGTTAGCTAACTACAGACGTAGAGCCCAACGCGCGTCCCGACGTAGAGCCCAACGCGTGTCCCGACGTAGAGCCCAACGCACGTCCCGACGTAGAGCCCAACGCACGTCGCGACGTAGAGCTGAAGGTAAGCTAAATCCCGACGTAGAAGCCAATGCACGTCCAGACGTAGAGGCCAACGCACGTCCCGACGTAGAGCCCAACGCACGTCCCGACGTAGAGGCCAACGCACGTCCCGACGTAGAGCCCAACGCACGTCCCGACGTAGAGGCCAACGCACGTCCCGACGTAGAGCTGAAAGTAAACTAAATCCCGACGTAGAGCCCAACGCACGTCCCGACGTAGAGCCCAACGCACGTCCCGACGTGGAGCCCAACGCACGTCCCGACGTAGAGCTGAAAGTAAGCTAAATCCCGACGTAGAGCCCAACGCACGTCCCGACGTAGAGCCCAACGCACGTCCCGACATAGAGCCCAACGCACGTCCCGACGTAGAGCTGAAAGTTAGCTAACTACAGACGTAGAGCCCAACGCACGTCCCGACGTAGAGCCCAACGCACGTCCCGACGTAGAGCCCAACGCACGTCCCGACGTAGAGCTGAAAGTAAGCTAAATCCCGACGTAGAGCCCAACACACGTCCCGACGTAGAGCTGAAAGTAAGCTAAATCCCGACGTAGAGGCCAACGCACGTCCCGACGTAGAGGCCAACGCACGTCCCGACGTAGAGCTGAAAGTAAGCTAAATCCCGAAGTAGAGGCCAATGCACATCCCGACGTAGAGGCCAACGCACGTCCCGACGTAGAGCTGAAAGTAAGCTAAATCCCGACGTAGAGCCCAACGCACGTCCCGACGTAGAGCCCACCGCACGTCCCAACGTAGAGCCCAACGCACGTCCCGACGTAGAGCTGAAAGTAAGCTAAATCCCGACGTAGCGCCCAACGCACGTCCCGAAGCAACGCCCAACGCACGTCCCGACCTAGCGCCCAACGCACGTCCCGACGTAGCGCCCAACGCACGTCCCGACGTAGAGCTGAAAGTAAGCTAAATCCCGACGTAGAGGCCAACGCACGTCCCGACTTAGAGGCCAACGCACGTCCCGACGTAGAGCCCAACGCACGTCCCGACGTAGACCTGAAAGTAAGCTAAATCCCGACGTAGAGCCCAACGCACGTCCCGACGTAGAGCCCAATGCACGTCCCGACGTAGAGCCCAACGCACGTCCCGACGTAGAGCTGAAAGTTAGCAAACTACAGACGTAGAGCCCAACGCACTTCCCGACGTAGAGCCCAACGCACGTCCCGACGTAGAGCTGAAAGTTAGCAAACTACAGACGTAGAGCCCAACGCACGTCCCGACGTAGAACCCAACGCACGTCCCGACGTAGAGCCCAACGCACGTCCCGACGTAGAGCCCAACGCACGTCCCGACGTAGAGTCCAACGCACGTCCCGACGTAGAGCTGAAAGTAAGCTAAATCCCGACGTAGAGCCCAACGCACGTCCCGACGTAGAGCCCAACGCACGTCCCGATGTAGAGCTGAAAGTAAGCTAAATCCCGACGTAGAGGCCAACGCACGTCCCGACGTAGAGGCCAACGCACGTCCCGACGTAGAGCTGAAAGTAAGCTAAATCCCGACTTAGAGCCCAACGCACGTCCCGACGTAGAGCCCAACGCACGTCCCGACATAGAGCCCAACGCACATCCCGACATAGAGCCCAACGCACGTCCCGACGTAGAGCTGAAAGTAAGCTAAATCCCGACATAGCGCCCAACACATGTCCCGAAGTAGCGCCCAACGCACGTCCCGACGTAGCGCCCAACGCACGTCCCGACGTAGAGCTGAAAGTAAGCTAAATCCCGACGTAGAGGCCAACGCACGTCCCGACGTAGAGGCCAACGCACGTCCCGACGTAGAGCTGAAAGTAAGCTAAATCCCGACGTAGAGCCCAACGCACGTCCCGACGTAGAGCTGAAACTTAGCTAACTACAGACGAAGAGCCCAACGCGCGTCCCGACGTAGAGCTGAAAGTTAGCTAACTACAGACGTAGAGCCCAACGCGCGTCCCGACGTAGAGCCCAACGCGTGTCCCGACGTAGAGCCCAACGCACGTCCCGACGTAGAGCCCAACGCGTGTCCCGACGTAGAGCTGAAAGTAAGCTAAATCCCGACGTAGAGGCCAACGCACGTGCCGACGTAGAGGCCAACGCACGTCCCGACGTAGCGCCCAACGCACGTCCCGACGTAGAGGCCAACGCACGTCCCGACGTAGAGCTGAAAGTAAGCTAAATCCCGACGTAGAGCCCAACGCACGTCCCGACGTAGAGCCCAACGCACGTCCCGACGTAGAGCTGAAAGTAAGCTAAATCCCAACGTAGAGCCCAACGCACGTCCCGACGTAGAGCCCAACGCACGTCCCGAAGTAGAGCCCAACGCACGTCCCGACGTAGACCTGAAAAAAAGCTAAATCCCGACGTAGAGGCCAACGCACGTCCCGACGTAGTGCCGAACGCACGTCCCGAAGTAGAGCCCAACGCACGTCCCGACGTAGAGCTGAAAGTAAGCTAAATCCCGACGTAGAGCCCAAAGCACGTCCCGACGTAGAGCCCAACGCACGTCCCGACGTAGAGCCCAACGCACGTCCCGACGTAGACCTGAAAGTAAGCTAAATCCCGACGTAGAGCCCAACGCACGTCCCGACGTAGAGCCCAACGCACGTCCCGACGTAGAGCCCAAAGCACGTCCCGACGTAGAGCCCAACGCACGTCCCGACGTAGAGCTGAAAGTTAGCTAACTACAGACGAAGAGCCCAACGCGCGTCCCGACGTAGAGCTGAAAGTTAGCTAACTACAGACGTAGAGCCCAACGCAGGTCCCGACGTAGAACCCAACGCACGTCCCGACGTAGAGCCCAACGCACCTCCCGACGTAGAGCCCAACGCACCTCCAGACGTAGAGCCCAACGCACGTCCCGACGTAGAGCTGAAAGTAAGCTAAATGCCGACGTAGAGGCCAATGCACGTCCCGACGTAGATCTGAAAGTAAGCTAAATCCCGACGTAGAGCCCAACGCACGTCCCGACGTAGAGCCCAACGCACGTCCCGACGTAGAGCCCAACGCACGTCCCGACGTAGAGCTGAAAGTAAGCTAAATCCCGACGTAGAGCCCAACGCACGTCCCGACGTAGAGCCCAACGCACGTCCCGACGTAGAGCTGAAAATTAGCTGACTACAGACGTAGAGCCCAACGCACGTCCCGACGTAGAGCCCAACGCACGTCCCGACGTAGAGCCCAACGCACGTCCCCACGTAGAGCTGAAAGTTAGCTAACTACAGACGTAGAGACCAACGCACGTCCCGACGTAGAGCCCAACGCACGTCCCGACGTAGACCTGAAAAGTAAGCTAAATCCCGACGTAGAGCCCACCGCACGTCCCGACGTAGAGCCCAACGCACGTCCCGACGTAGAGCCCAACGCACGTCCCGACGTAGACCTGAAAGTAAGCTAAATCCCGACGTAGAGCCCAACGCACGTCCCGATGTAGAGCCCAACGCACGTCCCGACGTAGAGCTTAAAGTAAGCTAAATCCCGACGTAGAGCCCAACGCACGTCCCGACGTAGAGCCCAACGCACGTCCCGACGTAGAGCCCAACGCACGTACCGACGTAGAGCTGAAAGTAAGCTAAATGCCGACGTAGAGGCCAACGCACGTACCGACGTAGAGCTGAAAGTAAGCTAAATCCCGACGTAGAGCCCAACGCACGTCCCGACGTAGAGCCCAACGCACGTCCCGACGTAGAGCTCAAAGTAAGCTAAATCCCGACGTAGAGCCCAACGCACGTCCCGACGTAGAGCCCAACGCACGTCCCGACGTAGAGCCCAACGCACATCCCGACGTAGAGCTGAAAGTAAGCTAAATTCCAACGTAGCGCCCAACGCACGTCCCGAAGTAGCGCCCAACGCACGTCCCGACATAGCGCCCAATGCACGTCCCGACGTAGCATCCAACTCACGTCCCGACGTAGAGCTGAAAGTAAGCTAAATCCCGACGTAGAGGCCAACGCACGTCCTGACGTAGAGGCCAACGCACGTCCCGACGTAGAGGCCAACGCACGTCCGACGTAGAGCTGAAAAGTAAGCTAAATCCCGACGTAGAGCCCAACGCACGTCCCGACGTAGAGCCCAACGCACGTCCCGACGTAGAGCCCAACGCACGTCCCGACGTAGACCTGAAAGTAAGCTAAATCCCGACGTAGAGCCCAACGCACGTCCCGACGTAGACCCCAACGCACGTCCCGACGTAGAGCCCAACGCACGTCCCGACGTAGAGCTTAAAGTAAGCTAAATCCCGACGTAGAGCCCAACGCACGTCCCGACTTAGAGCCCAACGCACGTCCCGACGTAGAGCTGAAAGTAAGCTAAATCCCGACGTAGAGCCCAACGGACGTCCCGACGTAGAGCTGAAAGTAAGCTAAATCCCGACGTAGAGCCCAACGCACGTCCCGACGTAGAGGCCAACGCACGTCCCGATGTAGAGCTGAAAGTAAGCTAAATCCCGACGTAGAGGCCAACGCACGTCCCGACGTAGAGGCCAACGCACGTCCCGACGAAGATCTGAAAGTAAGCTAAATCCCGACGTAGAGCCCAACGCACGTCCCGACGTAGAGCCCAACGCACGTCCTGACGTAGAGCCCAACGCACATCCCGACATAGAGCCCAACGCACGTCCCGAGGTAGAGCTGAAAGTAAGCTAAATCCCGACATAGCGCCCAACACATGTCCCGAAGTAGCGCCCAACGCACGTCCCGACGTAGCGCCCAACGCACGTCCCAACGTAGCGCCCAACGCACGTCCCAACGTAGCGCCCAACGCACGTCCCGACGTAGCGTCCAACGCACGTCCCGACGTAGAGCTGAAAGTAAGCTAAATCCCGACGTAGAGGCCAACGCACGTCCCGACGTAGAGCCCAACGCACGTCCCGACGTAGAGCTGAAAGTAAGCTAAATCCCGACGTAGAGCCCAACGCACGTCCCGACGTAGAGCTCAACGCACGTCCCGACGTAGAGCCCAACGCACGTCCCGACGTAGAGCCCAACGCACGTCCCGACGTAGAGCTGAAAGTTAGCTAACTACAGACGTAGAGCCCAACGCACGTCCCGACATAGAGCTGAAACTTAGCTAACTACAGACGTAGAGCCCAACGCACGTCCCGACGTAGAGCCCAACGCACGTCCCGACGTAGAGCCCAACGCACGTCCCGACGTAGACCTGAAGGTAAGCTAAATCCTGACCTAGAGCCCAACGCACGTCCCGACCTAGAGCCCAACGCACGTCCCGACGTAGAGCCCAACGCACGTCCCGACGTAGAGCTGAAAGTTAGCTAACTACAGACGAAGAGCCCAACGCGCGTCCCGACGTAGAGCTGAAAGTTAGCTAACTACAGACGAAGAGCCCAACGCGCGTCCCGACGTAGAGCTGAAAGTTAGCTAACTACAGACGTAGAGCCCAACGCGCGTCCCGACGTAGAGCCCAACGCGCGTCCCGACGTAGAGCCCAACGCGCGTCCCGACGTAGAGCCCAACGCACGTCCCGACGTAGAGCCCAACGCACGTCGCGACGTAGAGCTGAAGGTAAGCTAAATCCCGACGTAGAAGCCAACGCACGTCCCGACGTAGAGGCCAACGCACGTCCCGACGTAGAGCCCAACGCACGTCCCGACGTAGAGGCCAACGCACGTCCCGACGTAGAGCTGAAAGTAAACTAAATCCCGACGTAGAGCCCAACGCACGTCCCGACGTAGAGCCCAACGCACGTCCCGACGTAGAGCCCAACGCACGTCCCGACGTAGAGCCCAACGCACGTCCCGACGTAGAGCCCAACGCACGTCCCGACGTAGACCTGAAAGTAAGCTAAATCCCGACGTAGAGCCCAACGCACGTCCCGACGTAGACCCCAACGCACGTCCCGACGTAGAGCCCAACGCACGTCCCGACGTAGAGCTTAAAGTAAGCTAAATCCCGACGTAGAGCCCAACGCACGTCCCGACTTAGAGCCCAACGCACGTCCCGACGTAGAGCTGAAAGTAAGCTAAATCCCGACGTAGAGGCCAACGCACGTCCCGACGTAGAGCTGAAAGTAAGCTAAATCCCGACGTAGAGCCCAACGCACGTCCCGACGTAGAGGCCAACGCACGTCCCGATGTAGAGCTGAAAGTAAGCTAAATCCCGACGTAGAGGCCAACGCACGTCCCGACGTAGAGGCCAACGCACGTCCCGACGTAGATCTGAAAGTAAGCTAAATCCCGACGTAGAGCCCAACGCACGTCCCGACGTAGAGCCCAACGCACTTCCCGACGTAGAGCCCAACGCACGTCCCGACGTAGAGCTGAAAGTTAGCTAACTACAGACGAAGAGCCCAACGCGCGTCCCGACGTAGAGCTGAAAGTTAGCTAACTACAGACGTAGAGCCCAACGCGCGTCCCGACGTAGAGCCCAACGCGCGTCCCGACGTAGAGCCCAACGCACGTCCCGACGTAGAGCTGAAGGTAAGCTAAATCCCGACGTAGAAGCCAACGCACGTCCCGACGTAGAGGCCAACGCACGTCCCGACGTAGAGGCCAACGCACGTCCCGACGTAGAGCCCAACGCACGTCCCGACGTAGAGCTGAAAGTAAACTAAATCCCGACGTAGAGCCCAACGCACGTCCCGACGTAGAGCCCAACGCACGTCCCGACGTAGAGCTGAAAGTTAGCTAACTACAAACGTAGAGCCCAACGCACGTCCCGACGTAGAGCAGAAAGTTAGCTAACTACAGACGTAGAGCCCAACGCACGTCCCGACGTAGAGCCCAACGCACGTCCCGACATGGAGCCCAACGCACGTCCCGACGTAGAGCTGAAAGTAAGCTAAATCCCGACGTAGAGCCCAAGGCACGTCCCGACGTAGAGCCCAACGCACGTCCCGACATAGAGCCCAACGCACGTCCCGACGTAGAGCTGAAAGTTAGCTAACTACAGACGTAGAGCCCAACGCACGTCCCGACGTAGAGCCCAACGCACGTCCCGACGTAGAGCCCAACGCACGTCCCGACGTAGAGCTGAAAGTAAGCTAAATCCCGACGTAGAGCCCAACACACGTCCCGACGTAGAGCTGAAAGTAAGCTAAATCCCGACGTAGAGCCCAACACACGTCCCGACGTAGAGCTGAAAGTAAGCTAAATCCCGACGTAGAGGCCAACGCACGTCCCGACGTAGAGGCCAACGCACGTCCCGACGTAGAGCTGAAAGTAAGCTAAATCCCGAAGTAGAGGCCAACGCACGTCCCGAAGTAGAGGCCAACGCACGTCCCGACGTAGAGCTGAAAGTAAGCTAAATCCCGACGTAGAGCCCAACGCATGTGCCGACGTAGAGCCCACCGCACGTCCCAACGTAGAGCCCAACGCACGTCCCGACGTAGAGCTGAAAGTAAGCTAAATCCCGACGTAGCGCCCAACGCACGTCCCGAAGCAACGCCCAACGCACGTCCCGACGTAGCGCCCAACGCACGTCCCGACGTAGAGCTGAAAGTAAGCTAAATCCCGACGTAGAGGCCAACGCACGTCCCGACGTAGAGGCCAACGCACGTCCCGACTTAGAGGCCAACGCACGTCCCGGCGTAGAGGACAACGCACGTCCCGGCGTAGAGGACAACGCACGTCCCGACGTAGCGCCCAACGCACGTCCCGACGTAGAGCTGAAAGTAAGCTAAATCCCGACGTAGAGCCCAACGCACGTCCCGACGTAGAGCCCAACGCACGTCCCGACGTAGAGCTGAAAGTTACCTAACTACAGACGTAGAGCCCAACGCACGTCCCGACGTACAGCTGAAAGTTAGCTAACTACAGATGTAGAGCCCAACGAACGTCCCGACGTAGAGCCCAACGCACGTCCCGACGTAGAGCCCAACGCACGTCCCGACGTAGAGCCCAACGCACGTCCCGACGTAGAGCTGAAAGTAAGCTAAATCCCGACGTAGAGGCCAACGCACGTCCCAACATAGAGCTGAAAGTAAGCTAAATCCCGACGTAGACCCCAACGCACGTCGCGACGTAGAGCCCAACGCACGTCCCGACGTAGAGCCCAACGCACGTCCCGACGTAGCGCCCAACGGACGTCCCGACGTAGAGCTGAAAGTTAGCTAACTACAGACGTAGAGCCCAACGCACGTCCCGACGTAGAGCTGAAATTAGCTAACTACAGACGTAGAGCCCAACGCACGTCCCGACGTAGAGCTGAAAGTAAGCTAAATCCCGACGTAGAGGCCAACGCACGTCCCAACATAGAGCTGAAAGTAAGCTAAATCCCGACGTAGAGCCCAACGCACGTCCCGACGTAGAGCCCAACGCACGTCCCGACGTAGAGCCCAACGCACGTCCCGACGTAGAGCTGAAAGTTAGCTAAATCCCGACGTAGAGCCCAACGCACATCCCGACGTAGAGCCCAACGCACGTCCCGACGTAGAGCTGAAAGTAAGCTAAATCCCGACTTAGAGCCAATGCACGTCCCGACGTAGAGCTGTAAGTAAGCTAAATCCCGACGTAGAGGCCAACGCACGTCCCGACGTACAGGCCAAGGCACGTCCCGACGTAGAGCTGAAAGTAAGCTAAATCCCGACGTTAAGGCCAACGCACGTCCCGACGTAGAGACCAGCGCACGTCCCGACGTAGAGGCCAGCGCACGTCCCGACGTAGAGCCCAACGCACGTCCCTACGTAGAGCTTAAAGTAAGCTAAATCCCGACGTAGAGCCCAACACACGTCCCGACGTAGACCTGAAAGTAAGCTAAATCCCGACGAAGAGGCCAACGCACGTCCCGACGTAGAGGCCAACGCACGTCCCGACGTAGAGCTGAAAGTAAGCTAAATACCGACGTACGGGCCAACGCACGTCCCGACGTAGAGGCCAACGCACGTCCCGACGTAGAGCTGAAAGTAAGCTAAATCCCGACGTAGAGCCCAACGCACGTCCCGACGTAGAGCCCAACACACGTCCCGACGTAGGGCTGAAAGTAAGGTAAATCCCGACGTAGAGCCCAACACACGTCCCGACGTAGAGCTGAAAGTAAGCTAAATCCCGACATAGAGGCCAACGCACGTCCCGACGTAGAGCCCAACGCACGTCCCGACGTAGAGCTGAAAGTAAGCTAAAACCCGACGTAGAGCCCAACACACGTCCCGACGTAGAGCCCAACGCACGTCCCGACGTAGACCTGAAAGTAAGCTAAATCCCGACGTAGAGCCCAACGCAGGTCCCGACGTAGAGCCCAACGCACGTCCCGACGTAGAGCCCAACGCACGTCCCAACGTAGAGCCCACCGCACGTCCCGACATAGAGAGCCCAACGTACGTCCCGACGTAGAGCTGAAAGTAAGCTAAATCCCGACGTAGCGCCCAAGGCACGTCCCGAAGTAGCGCCCAACGCACGTCCCGACGTAGCGCCCAACGCACGTCCCGACGTAGAGCTGACAGTAAGCTAAATCCCGACGTAGAGGCCAACGCACGTCCCGACGTAGAGGCCAACGCACGTCCCGACGTAGAGCCCAACGCACGTCCCTACGTAGAGCTGAAAGTAAGCTAAATCCCGACGTAGAGCCCAACGCACGTCTCGACGTAGAGCCCAACGCACGTCCCGACCTAGAGCCCAACGCACGTCCCGACGTAGAGCTGAAAGTTAGCTAACTACAGACGTAGAGCCCAACGCACGTCCCGACGTAGAGCTGAAAGTTAGCTAACTACAGATGTAGAGCCCAACGCACGTCCCGACGTAGAGCCCAACGCACGTCCCAACGTAGAGCCCAACGAAAGTCCCAACATAGAGCCCAACGCACGTATCGACATAGAGCTGAAAGTTAGCTAACTACAGACGTAAAGCCCAACGCACGTCCCAACGTAGAGCCCAACGCACGTCCCGACGTAGAGCCGAGCGCACGTCCCGACGTATATCCCAAAACATGTCCCGACGTAGACCCCAACGCACGTCCCGACGTAGACCTGAAAGTAAGCTAAATCCCGAAGTAGAGCCCAACGCACGTCCCGACGTAGAGCCCAACGCACGTCCCGACGTAGAGCCCAACGCACGTCCCGACGTAGAGCTGAAAGTAAGCTAAATCCCGACGTAGAGCCCAACGCACGTCCCGACGTAGAGCCCAACGCACGTCCCGACGTAGAGCCCAACGCACGTCCCGACGTAGAGCTGAAAGTTAGCTAACTACAGACGTAGAGACCAACGCACGTCCCGACGTAGAGCCCAACGCATGTCCCGACGTAGAGCCCAACGCACGTCCCGACGTAGAGGTGAAAGTAAGCTAAATCCCGACGTAGAGCCCAACGCACGTCCCGACGTAGAGGCCAACGCACGTCCCGACGTAGAGCTGAAAGAAACTAAATCCCGACGTAGAGGCCAACGCACGTCCCGACGTAGAGGCCAACGCACGTCCCGACGTAGAGCTGAAAGTAAACTAAATCCCGACGTAGAGCCCAACGCACGTCCCGACGTAGAGCCCAACGCAAGTCCCGACGTAGCGCCCAACGCACGTCCCGACATAGAGCTGAAAGTTAGCTAACTACAAACGTAGAGCCCAACGCACGTCCCGACGTAGAGCAGAAAGTTAGCTAACTACAGACGTAGAGCCCAACGCACATCCCGACGTAGAGCCCAACGCACGTCCCGACGTAGAGCCCAACGCACGTCCCGACGTAGAGCTGAAAGTAAGCTAAATCCCGACGTAGAGCCCAACGCACGTCCCGACGTAGAGCCCAACGCACGTCCCGACATAGAGCCCAACGCACGTCCCGACGTAGAGCTGAAAGTTAGCTAACTACAGACGTAGAGCCCAACGCACGTCCCGACGTAAAGCCCAACGCACGTCCCGACGTAGAGCCCAACGCACGTCCCGACATGGAGCCCAACACACGTCCCGACGTAGAGCTGAAAGTAAGCTAAATCCCGACTTAGAGGCCAACGCACGTCCCGACGTAGAGGCCAACGCACGTCCCGACGTAGAGCTGAAAGTAAGCTAAATCCCGACGTAGAGCCCAACGCACATCCCGACGTAGAGCCCAACGCACGTCCCGACGTAGACCTGAAAGTAAGCTAAATCCCGACGTAGAGCCCAACGCAGGTCCCGACGTAGAGCCCAACGCACGTCCCGACGTAGAGCCCAACGCACGTCCCAACGTAGAGCCCACCGCACGTCCCGACATAGAGAGCCCAACGTACGTCCCGACGTAGAGCTGAAAGTAAGCTAAATCCCGACGTAGCGCCCAAGGCACGTCCCGAAGTAGCGCCCAACGCACGTCCCGACGTAGCGCCCAACGCACGTCCCGACGTAGAGCTGAAAGTAAGCTAAATCCCGACGTAGAGGCCAACGCACGTCCCGACGTAGAGGCCAACGCACGTCCCGACGTAGAGCCCAACGCACGTCCCTACGTAGAGCTGAAAGTAAGCTAAATCCCGACGTAGAGCCCAACGCACGTCTCGACGTAGAGCCCAACGCACGTCCCGACCTAGAGCCCAACGCACGTCCCTACGTAGAGCTGAAAGTTAGCTAACTACAGATGTAGAGCCCAACGCACGTCCCGACGTAGAGCCCAACGCACGTCCCAACGTAGAGCCCAACGAAAGTCCCAACATAGAGCCCAACGCACGTATCGACATAGAGCTGAAAGTTAGCTAACTACAGACGTAAAGCCCAACGCACGTCCCAACGTAGAGCCCAACGCACGTCCCGACGTAGAGCCGAGCGCACGTCCCGACGTATATCCCAAAACATGTCCCGACGTAGAGCCCAACGCACGTCCCGACGTAGAGCTGAAAGTAAGCTAAATCCCGACGTAGAGGCCAAAGCACGTCCCGACGTAGAGGCCAACGCACGTCCCGACGTAGAGCCCAACGCACGTCCCGACGTAGAGCTGAAAGTAAGCTAAATCCCGACGTAGAGCCCAACGCACGTCCCGACGTAGAGCCCAACGCACGTCCCGACGTAGAGCCCAACGCACGTCCCGACGTAGAGCCCAACGCACGTCCCGACGTAGAGCTGAAAGTTAGCTAACTACAGACGTAGAGACCAACGCACGTCCCGACGTAGAGGCCAACGCATGTCCCGACGTAGAGCCCAACGCACGTCCCGACGTAGAGCTGAAAGTAAGCTAAATCCCGACGTAGAGGCCAACGCACGTCCCGACGTAGAGCTGAAAGAAACTAAATCCCGACGTAGAGGCCAACGCACGTCCCGACGTAGAGGCCAACGCACGTCCCGACGTAGAGCTGAAAGTAAACTAAATCCCGACGTAGAGCCCAACGCACGTCCCGACGTAGAGCCCAACACAAGTCCCGACGTAGCGCCCAACGCACGTCCCGACATAGAGCTGAAAGTTAGCTAACTACAAACGTAGAGCCCAACGCACGTCCCGACGTAGAGCAGAAAGTTAGCTAACTACAGACGTAGAGCCCAACGCACGTCCCGACGTAGAGCCCAACGCACGTCGCGACGTAGAGCCCAACGCACGTCCCGACGTAGAGCTGAAAGTAAGCTAAATCCCGACGTAGAGCCCAACGCACGTCCCGACGTAGAGCCCAACGCACGTCCCGACATAGAGCCCAACGCACGTCCCGACGTAGAGCTGAAAGTTAGCTAACTACAGACGTAGAGCCCAACGCACGTCCCGACGTAGAGCCCAACGCACGTCCCGACGTAGAGCCCAACGCACGTCCCGACGTAGAGCCCAACGCACGTCCTGACGTAGAGCTGAATGTAAGCTAAATCCCGACGTAGAGCCCAACACACGTCCCGACGTAGAGCTGAAAGTAAGATAAATCCCGACGTAGAGGCCAACGCACGTCCCGACATAGAGGCCAACGCACGTCCCGACGTAGAGCTGAAAGTAAGCTAAATCCCGACGTAGAGCCCAACGCACGTCCCGACGTAGAGCCGAACACACGTCCCGACGTAGAGCCCAACGCACGTCCCGACGTAGAGCCCAACGCACGTCCCGACGTAGAGCTGAAAGTAAGCTAAATCCCGACGTAGCGCCCAACGCACGTCCCGAAGTAGCGCCCAACGCACGTCCCGATGTAGCGCCCAACGCACGTCCCGACGTAGAGCTGAAAGTAAGCTAAATCCCGACGTAGAGGCCAACGCACGTCCCGACGTAGAGGCCAACGCACGTCCCGACTTAGAGGCCAACGCACGTCCCGACGTAGAGGACAACGCACGTCCCGACGTAGCGCCCAAGGCACGTCCCGACGTAGAGCTGAAAGTAAGCTAAATCCCGACGTAGAGCCCAACGCACGTCGCGACGTAGAGCCCAACGCACGTCCCGACGTAGCGCCGAACGCACGTCCCGACATAGAGCTGAAAGTTAGCTAACTACAGACGTAGAGCCCAACGCACGTCCCGACGTAGAGCTGAAATTAGCTAACTACAGACGTAGAGCCCAACGCACGTCCCGACGTAGAGCTGAAAGTTAGCTAACTACAGATGTAGAGCCCAACGCATGTCCCGACGTAGAGCCCAACGCACGTCCCGACGTAGAGCCCAACGCACGTCCCGACGTAGCGCCCAACGCACGTCCCGACTTAGAGCTGAAAGTAAGCTAAATCCCGACGTAGAGACCAACGCACGTCCCGACGTAGAGCCCAACGCACGTCCCGACGTAGAGGACAACGCACGTCCCGACGTAGAGGCCAACGCACGTCCCGACGTAGAGCTGAAAGTAAGCTAAATCCCGACGTAGAGCCCAACGCACGTCCCGACGTAGAGCCCAACGCACGTCCCGACGTAGCGCCCAACGCACGTCCCGACGTAGAGCTGAAAGTTAGCTAATTACAGACGTAGAGCCCAACGCACGTCCCGATGTAGAGCTGAAATTAGCTAACTACAGACGTAGAGCCCAACGCACGTCCCGACGTAGAGCTGAAAGTAAGCTAAATCCCGACGTAGAGCCCAACGCATGTCCCAACATAGAGCTGAAAGTAAGCTAAATCCCGACGTAGAGCCCAACGCACGTCCCGACGTAGAGCCCAACGCACGTCCCGACGTAGAGCTGAAAGTTAGCTAACTACAGACGTAGAGCCCAACGCACGTCCCGACGTAGAGCCCAACGCACGTCCCGACGTAGAGCCCAACGCACGTCCCGACGTAGAGCTAAAAGTAAGCTAAATCCCGACGTAGAGCCCAACACACGTCCCGACGTAGAGCTGAAAGTAGGCTAAATCCCGACGTAGAGGCCAACGCACGTCCCGACGTAGAGCCCAACGCACGTCCCGACGTAGAGCTGAAAGTAAGCTAAATACCGACGTAGAGGCCAACGCACGTCCCGACGTAGAGGCCAACGCTCGTCCCGACGTAGAGCTGAAAGTAAGCTAAATCCCGACGTAGAGCCCAACACACGTCCCGACGTAGAGCTGAAAGTAAGCTAAATCCCGACGTAGAGCCCAATGCACGTCCCGACGTAGAGGCCAACGCACGTCCCGACGTAGAGCTGAAAGTAAGCTAAATCCCGACGTAGAGGCCAACGCACGTCCCGACGTAGAGGCCAACGCATGTCCCGACGTAGACCTGAAAGTAAGCTAAATCCCGACGTAGAGCCCAACGCAGGTCCCGACGTAGAGCCCAACGCAGGTCCCGACGTAGAGCCCAACGCACGTCCCGACGTAGAGCCCAACGCACGTCCCGACGTAGAGCCCAACGCACGTCCCAACGTAGAGCCCACCGCACGTCCCGACATAGAGAGCCCAACGCACGTCCCGACATAGAGCTGAAAGTAAGCTAAATCCCGACGTAGCGCCCAACGCACGTCCCGACGTAGCGCCCAACGCACGTCCCGACGTAGAGCTGAAAGTAAGCTAAATCCCGACGTAGAGGCCAACGCACGTCCCGACGTAGAGCTCAACGCACGTCCCGACGTAGAGCCCAACGCACGTCCCGACGTAGAGCTGAAAGTAAGCTAAATCCCGACGTAGAGCCCAACGCACGTCCCGACGTAGAGCCCAACGCCCGTCCCGACGTAGAGCTGAAAGTTAGCTAACTACAGACGTAGAGCCCAACGCACGTCCCGACGAAGAGCTGAAAGTTAGCTAACTACAGATGTAGAGCCCAACGCACGTCCCGACGTAGAGCCCAACGCA
The DNA here is from genome assembly GCF_034619465.1 of Leptosomus discolor. Classification (NCBI taxonomy): domain Eukaryota; kingdom Metazoa; phylum Chordata; class Aves; order Leptosomiformes; family Leptosomidae; genus Leptosomus; species Leptosomus discolor. The sequence goes on along the minus strand of NW_028237915.1, from coordinate 1,208,064 downwards.
CGTCCCAACGTAGAGCCCAACGAAAGTCCCAACGTAGAGCCCAACGCACGTCCCGACGTAGAGCTGAAAGTTAGCTAACTACAGACGTAGAGCCCAACGCACGTCCCGACGTAGAGCCCAAAGCACGTCCCGACGTAGAGCCCAGCGCACGTCCCGACGTATATCGAAAAGCATGTCCCGACGTAGAGCCCAACGCACGTCCCGACGTAGACCTGAAAGTAAGCTAAATCCCGACGTAGAGCCCAACGCACGTCCCGACGTAGAGCCCAACACACGTCCCGACGTAGAGCTGAAAGCAAGCTAAATCCCGACGTAGAGCCCAGCGCACGTCCCGACGTAGAGCCCAACGCACGTCCCGACGTAGAGCCCAGCGCACGTCCCGACGTAGAGCCCAACGCACGTCCCGACGTAGAGCTGAAAGTTAGCTAACTACAGACGTAGAGACCAACGCACGTCCCGACGTAGAGCCCAACGCATGTCCCGACGTAGAGCCCAACGCACGTCCCGACGTAGAGCTGAAAGTAAGTTAAATCCCGACGTAGCGCCCAACGCACGTCCCAACGTAGAGCTGAAAGTAAGCTAAATCCCGACGTAGAGGCCAACGCACGTCCCGACGTAGAGGCCAACACACGTCCCGACGTAGAGCTGAAAGTAAGCTAAATCCCGACGTAGAGCCCAACGCACGTCCCGACGTAGAGCCCAATGCACGTCCCGACATAGAGCCCAACGCACGTCCCGACGTAGAGCCCAACGCACGTCCCGACGTAGAGCCCAACGCACGTCCCGACGTAGAGCTGAAAGTTAGCTAACTACAGACCTAGAGACCAACGCACATCCCGACGTAGAGCCCAACGCATGTCCCGACGTAGAGCCCAACGCACGTCCCGACGTAGAGCTGAAAGTAAGTTAAATCCCGACGTAGCGCCCAACGCACGTCCCGACGTAGAGCCAAACGCACGTCCCGACGTAGAGCTGAAAGTAAGCTAAATCCTGACGTAGAGGCCAACGCACGTCCCGACGTAGAGGCCAACGCACGTCCCGACGTAGAGCTGAAAGTAAGCTAAATCCCGACGTAGAGCCCAACGCACGTCCCGACGTAGAGCCCAACGCACGTCCCGACGTAGAGCCCAACGCACGTCCCGACATAGAGCCCAACGCACGTCCCGACGTAGAGCTGAAAGTAAGCTAAATCCCGACGTAGCGCCCAATGCACGTCCCGAAGTAGCGCCCAACACACGTCCCGACGTAGCGCCCAACGCACGTCCCGACGTAGCGCCCAACGCACGTCCCGACGTAGAGCTGAAAGTAAGCTAAATCCCGACGTAGAGCCCAACGCACGTCCCGACGTAGAGCCCATCGCACGTCCCGACGTAGAGCTGAAAGTAAGCTAAATCCCGACGTAGAGCCCAACGCACGTCCCGACGTAGAGCCCAAAGCATGTCCCGACGTTAAGGCCAACGCACGTCCCGACGTAGAGGCCAGCGCACGTCCCGACGTAGAGGCCAGCGGACGTCCCGACGTAGAGGCCAGCGCACGTCCCGACGTAGAGGCCAGCGCACGTCCCGACGTAGAGCTTAAAGTAAGCTAAATCCCGACGTAGAGCCCAACGCACGTCCCGACGTAGAGCCCAACGCACGTCCCTACGTAGAGCCCAACGCACGTCCCGACGTAGAGCTGAAAGTAAGCTAAATCCCGACGTAGAGGCCAACGCACGTCCCGACGTAGAGGCCAACGCACGTCCCGACGTAGAGCTGAAAGTAAGCTAAATCCCGACGTAGAGGCCAACGCACGTCCCGACGTAGCGCCCAATGCACGTCCCGACGTAGAGCTGAAAGTAAGCTAAATCCCGACGTAGAGGCCAACGCACGTCCCGACGTAGAGGCCAACGCACGTCCCGACTTAGAGGCCAACGCACGTCCCGGCGTAGAGGACAACGCACGTCCCGACGTAGCGCCCAACGCACGTCCCGACGTAGACCTGAAAGTAAGCTAAATCCCGACGTAGAGCCCAACGCACGTCCCGACGTAGAGCCCAACGCACGTCCCGATGTAGAGCTGAAAGTTAGCTAACTACAGACGTAGAGCCCAACGCACGTCCCGACGTAGAGCTGAAATTAGTTAACTACAGACGTAGAGCCCAACGCACGTCCCGACGTAGAGCTGAAATTAGTTAACTACAGACGTAGAGCCCAACGCACGTCCCGACGTACAGCTGAAAGTTAGCTAACTACAGATGTAGAGCCCAACGAACGTCCCGACGTAGAGCCCAACGCACGTCCCGACGTAGAGCCCAACGCACGTCCCGACGTAGAGCCCAACGCACGTCCCGACGTAGAGCTGAAAGTAAGCTAAATCCCGACATAGAGGCCAACGCACGTCCCAACATAGAGCTGAAAGTAAGCTAAATCCCGACGTAGAGCCCAACGCACGTCCCGACCTAGAGCCCAACGCACGTCCCGACGTAGAGCCCAACGCACGTCCCGACGTAGAGCCCAACGCACGTCCCGACGTAGAGCTGAAAGTTAGCTAAATCCCGACGTAGACCCCAACGCACGTCCCGACGTAGAGCCCAATGCACGTCCCGACGTAGAGCTGAAAGTAAGCTAAATCCCGACGTAGCGCCCAACGCACGTCCCGAAGTAGCGCCCAACGCACGTCCCGACGTAGCGCCCAACGCACGTCCCGACTTAGAGCTGAAAGTAAGCTAAATCCCGACGTAGAGGCCAACGCACGTCCCAAAGTAGAGGCCAACGCACGTCCCGACGTAGAGGCCAACGCACGTCCCGACGTAGAGGCCAACGCACGTCCCGACGTAGAGGACAACGCACGTCCCGACGTAGAGGCTAACGCACGTCCTGACGTAGAGCTGAAAGTAAGCTAAATCCCGACGTAGACCCCAACGCACGTCCCGACGTAGAGCCCAACGCACGTCCCGACGTAGCGCCCAACGCACGTCCCGACGTAGAGCTGAAAGTTAGCTAACTACAGACGTAGAGCCCAACGCACGTCCCGACGTAGAGCTGAAATTAGCTAACTACAGACGTAGAGCCCTACGCACGTCCCGACGCAGAGCTGAAAGTAAGCTAAATCCCGACGTAGAGGCCAACGCACGTCCCAACATAGAGCTGAAAGTAAGCTAAATCCCGACGTAGAGCCCAACGCACGTCCCGACGTAGAGCCCAACGCACGTCCCGACGTAGAGCCCAACGCACGTCCCGACGTAGAGCTGAAAGTTAGCTAAATCCCGACGTAGAGCCCAACGCACGTCCCGACGTAGAGCCCAACGCACGTCCCGACGTAGAGCTGAAAGTAAGCTAAATCCCGACTTAGAGCCCAATGCACGTCCCGACGTAGAGCTGTAAGTAAGCTAAAACCCGACGTAGAGGCCAACGCACGTCCCGACGTACAGGCCAAGGCACGTCCCGACGTAGAGCTGAAAGTAAGCTAAATCCCGACGTTAAGGCCAACGCACGTCCCGACGTAGAGGCCAGCGCACGTCCCGACGTAGAGGCCAGCGCACGTCCCGACGTAGAGCCCAACGCACGTCCCGACGTAGAGCTTAAAGTAAGCTAAATCCCGACGTAGAGCCCAACACACGTCCCGACGTAGACCTGAAAGTAAGCTAAATCCCGACGAAGAGGCCAACGCACGTCCCGACGTAGAGGCCAACGCACGTCCCGACGTAGAGCTGAAAGTAAGCTAAATACCGACGTACGGGCCAACGCACGTCCCGACGTAGAGGCCAACGCACGTCCCGACGTAGAGCTGAAAGTAAGCTAAATCCCGACGTAGAGCCCAACGCACGTCCCGACGTAGAGCCCAACACACGTCCCGACGTAGAGCTGAAAGTAAGGTAAATCCCGACGTAGAGCCCAACACACGTCCCGACGTACAGCTGAAAGTAAGCTAAATCCCGACGTAGAGGCCAACGCACGTCCCGACGTAGAGGCCAACGCACGTCCCGACGTAGAGCTGAAAGTAAGCTAAATCCCGACGTAGAGCCCAACGCACGTCCCGACGTAGACCCCAACGCACGTCCCGACGTAGAGCCCAACGCACGTCCCGACATAGAGCCCAACGCACGTCCCGACGTAGAGCTGAAAGTAAGCTAAATCCTGACGTAGCGCCCAACGCACGTCCCGACGTAGCGCCCAACGCACGTCCCGACGTAGCGCCCAACGCATGTCCAGACGTAGCGCCCAACGCACGTCCCGACGTAGAGCTCAACGCACGTCCCGACGTAGAGCCCAACGCACGTCCCAACGTAGAGCTGAAAGTAAGCTAAATCCCGACGTAGAGGCCAACGCACGTCCCGACGTAGAGGCCAACGCACGTCCCGAAGTAGAGGCCAACGCACGTCCCGACGTAGAGCTGAAAGTAAGCTAAATCCCGACGTAGAGCCCAACGCATGTCCCGACGTAGAGCCCAACGCACGTCCCGACGTAGAGCTGAAAGTAAGTTAAATCCCGACGTAGCGCCCAACGCACGTCCCGACGTAGAGCCCAACGCACGTCCCGACGTAGAGCTGAAAGTAAGCTAAATCCCGACGTAGAGGCCAACGCACGTCCCGACGTACAGGCCAACGCACGTCCCGACGTAGAGCTGAAAGTAAGCTAAATCCCGACGTAGAGCCCAACGCACGTCCCGACGTAGAGCCCAACGCACGTCCTGACGTAGAGCCCAACGCACGTCCCGACATAGAGCCCAACGCACGTCCCGACGTAGAGCCCAACGCACGTCCCGACGTAGAGCTGAAAGCAAGCTAAATCCCGACGTAGAGCCCAACGCACGTCCTGACGTAGAGCCCAACGCACGTCCCGACGTAGAGCCCAACGCACGTCCCGACGTAGAGCTGAAAGTTAGCTAACTACAGACGTAGAGACCAACGCACATCCCGACGTAGAGCCCAACGCATGTCCCGACGTAGAGCCCAACGCACGTCCCGACGTAGAGCTGAAAGTAAGTTAAATCCCGACGTAGCGCCCAACGCACGTCCCGACGTAGAGCCCAACGAACGTCCCGACGTAGAGCTGAAAGTAAGCTAAATCCCGACGTAGAGGCCAACGCACGTCCCGACGCAGAGGCCAACGCACGTCCCGACGTAGAGCTGAAAGTAAGCTAAATCCCGACGTAGAGCCCAACGCACGTCCCGACGTAGAGCCCAACGCACGTCCCGACGTAGAGCCCAACGCACGTCCCGACGTAGAGCCCAACGCACGTCCCAACGTAGAGCCCAACGCACGTCCCAACGTAGAGCCCAACGCACGTCCCGACGTAGAGCTGAAAGTAAGCTAAATCCCGACGTAGCGCCCAACGCACGTCCCGAAGTAGCGCCCAACACACGTCCCGACGTAGCGCCCAACGCACGTCCCGACGTAGCGCCCAACGCACGTCCCGACGTAGAGCTGAAAGTAAGCTAAATCCCGACGTAGAGGCCAACGCACGTCCCGACGTAGAGCCCAACGCACGTCCCGACGTAGAGCCCAACGCACGTCCCGACATAGAGCTGAAAGTAAGCTAAATCCCGACGTAGAGCCCAACGCACGTCCCGACGTAGAGCCCAAAGCATGTCCCGACGTTAAGGCCAGCGCACGTCCCAATGTAGAGGCCAGCGCACGTCCCGACGTAGAGGCCAGCGCACGTCCCGACGTAGAGGCCAGCTCACGTCCCGACGTAGAGGCCAGCGCACGTCCCGACGTAGAGCTTAAAGTAAGCTAAATCCCGACGTAGAGCCCAACACACTTACAGACGTAGAGCCCAACGCACGTCCCGACGTAGAGCTGAAAGTAAGCTAAATCCCGACGTAGAGGCCAACGCACGTCCCGACGTACAGGCCAACGCACGTCCCGACGTAGAGCTGAAAGTAAGCTAAATCCCGACGTAGAGGCCAACGCACGTCCCGACGTAGAGGCCAACGCACGTCCCGACGTAGAGCTGAAAGTAAGCTAAATCCCGACGTAGAGGCCAACGCACGTCCCGACGTAGAGCCCAACGCACGTCCCGACGTAGAGCTGAAAGTAAGCTAAATCCCGACGTAGAGGCCAACGCACGTCCCGACGTAGAGTCCAACGCACGTCCCGACGTAGAGCCCAACGCACGTCCCGACGTAGAGCTGAAAGTAAGCTAAATCCCGACGTAGCGCCCAACGCACGTCCTGAACTAGCGCCCAACGCACGTCCCGACGTAGCGCCCAACGCACATCCCGACGTAGAGCTGAAAGTAAGCTAAATCCCGACTTAGAGGCCAACGCACGTCCCGACGTAGAGGCCAACGCACGTCCCGACGTAGAGGCCAACGCACGTCCCGACGTAGAGCTGAAAGTAAGCTAAATCCCGACGTAGAGCCCAACGCACGTCCCGACGTAGCGCCCAACGCACGTCCCGACGTAGCGCCCAACGCACGTCCCGACGTAGAGCTGAAAGTTAGCTAACTACAGACGTAGAGCCCAACGCACGTCCCGACATAGAGCCCAACGCACGTCCCGACGTAGAGCTGAAAGTAAGCTAAATCCCGAAGTAGAGCCCAACACACGTCCCGACGTAGAGCTGAAAGTAAGCTAAATCCCGACGTAGAGGCCAACGCACGTCCCGACGTAGAGGCCAACGCACGTCCCGACCTAGAGGCCAACGCACGTCCCGACCTAGAGGCCAACGCACGTCCCGACCTAGAGGCCAACGCACGTCCCGACCTAGAGGCCAACGCACGTCCCGACCTAGAGGCCAACGCACGTCCCGACCTAGAGGCCAACGCACGTCCCGACCTAGAGGCCAACGCACGTCCCGACGTAGAGCTGAAAATAAGCTAAATCCCGACGTAGAGCCCAACGCACGTCCCGACGTAGAGCCCAACGCACGTCCCGACGTAGAGCCCAACGCACGTCCCGACGTAGAGCCCAACGCACGTCCCGACGTAGAGCTGAAAGTTAGCTAACTACAGACGTAGAGCCCAACGCACGTCCCGACGTAGAGCCCAACGCACGTCCCGACGTAGCGCCCAACGCACGTCCCGACGTAGAGCCCAACGAAAGTCCCAACGTAGAGCCCAACGCACGTCCCGACGTAGAGCTGAAAGTTAGCTAACTACAGACGTAGAGCCCAACGCACGTCCCGACGTAGAGCCCAAAGCACGTCCCGACGTAGAGCCCAGCGCACGTCCCGACGTAGAGCCCAAAGCATGTCCCGACGTAGAGCCCAACGCACGTCCCGACGTAGACCTGAAAGTAAGCTAAATCCCGACGTAGAGCCCAACGCACGTCCCGACGTAGAGCCCAACTCACGTCCCGACGTAGAGCGGAAAGCAAGCTAAATCCCGACGTAGAGCCCAACGCACGTCCCGACGTAGAGCCCAACGCACGTCCCGACGTAGAGCCCAACGCACGTCCCGACGTAGAGCCCAACGCACGTCCCGACGTAGAGCTGAAAGCAAGCGAAATCCCGACGTACAGCCCAACGCACGTCCCGACGTAGAGCGAAACGCACGTCCCGACGTAGAGCTGAAAGTTAGCTAACTACAGACGTAGAGACCAACGCACGTCCCGACGTAGAGCCCAACGCATGTCCCGACGTAGAGCCCAACGCACGTCCCGACGTAGAGCTGAAAGTAAGTTAAATCCCGACGTAGCGCCCAACGCACGTCCCGACGTAGAGCCCAACGCACGTCCCGACGTAGAGCTGAAAGTAAGCTAAATCCCGACGTAGAGGCCAACGCATGTCCCGACGTAGAGGCCAACGCACGTCCCGACGTAGAGCTGAAAGTAAGCTAAATCCCGACGTAGAGCCCAACGCACGTCCCGACGTAGAGCCCAACGCACGTCCCGACGTAGAGCCCAACGCACGTCCCGACGTAGAGCCCAACGCACGTCCCGACGTAGAGCCCAACGCACGTCCCGACGTAGAGCCCAACGCACGTCCCGACATAGAGCCCAACGCACGTCCCGACGTAGAGCTGAAAGTAAGCTAAATCCTGACGTAGCGCCCAACGCACGTCCCGACGTAGCGCCCAACGCATGTCCCGACGTAGCGCCCAACGCACGTCCCGACGTAGAGCTCAACGCACGTCCCGACGTAGAGCCCAACGCACGTCCCAACGTAGAGCTGAAAGTAAGCTAAATCCCGACGTAGAGGCCAACGCACGTCCCGACGTAGAGGCCAACGCACGTCCCGAAGTAGAGGCCAACGCACGTCCCGACGTAGAGCTGAAAGTAAGCTAAATCCCGACGTAGAGCCCAACGCATGTCCCGACGTAGAGCCCAACGCACGTCCCGACGTAGAGCTGAAAGTAAGTTAAATCCCGACGTAGCGCCCAACGCACGTCCCGACATAGAGCCCAACGCACGTCCCGACGTAGAGCTGAAAGTAAGCTAAATCCCGACGTAGAGGCCAACGCACGTCCCGACGTACAGGCCAACGCACGTCCCGACGTAGAGCTGAAAGTAAGCTAAATCCCGACGTAGAGCCCAACGCACGTCCCGACGTAGAGCCCAACGCACGTCCCGACGTAGAGCCCAACGCACGTCCCGACGTAGAGCCCAACGCACGTCCCGACGTAGAGCCCAAAGCATGTCCCGACGTTAAGGCCAGCGCACGTCCCGATGTAGAGGACAGCGCACGTCCCGACGTAGAGGCCAGCGCACGTCCCGACGTAGAGGCCAGCTCACGTCCCGACGTAGAGGCCAGCGCACGTCCCGACGTAGAGGCCAGCGCACGTCCCGACGTAGAGCTTAAAGTAAGCTAAATCCCGACGTAGAGCCCAACACACTTACAGACGTAGAGCCCAACGCACGTCCCGACGTAGAGCTGAAAGTAAGCTAAATCCCGACGTAGAGGCCAACGCACGTCCCGACGTAGAGGCCAACGCACGTCCCGACGTAGAGCTGAAAGTAAGCTAAATCCCGACGTAGAGCCCAACGCACGTCCCGACGTAGAGCCCAACGCACGTCCCGACGTAGAGCCCAACGCACGTCCCGACGTAGAGCCCAACGCACGTCCCGACGTAGAGCCCAACGCACGTCCCGACGTAGAGCTGAAAGCAAGCTAAATCCCGACGTAGAGCCCAACGCACGTCCCGACGTAGAGCCCAACGCACGTCCCGACGTAGAGCCCAACGCACGTCCCGACGTAGAGCCCAACGCACGTCCCGACGTAGAGCCCAACGCACGTCCCGACGTAGAGCTGAATGTTAGCTAACTACAGACGTAGAGACTAACGCACGTCCCGACGTAGAGCCCAACGCATGTCCCGACGTAGAGCCCAACGCACGTCCCGACGTAGAGCTGAAAGTAAGTTAAATCCCGACGTAGCGCCCAACGCACGTCCCGACGTAGAGGCCAACGCACGTCCCGACGTAGAGCTGAAAGTAAGCTAAATCCCGACGTAGAGGCCAACGCACGTCCCGACGTAGAGGCCAACGCACGTCCCGACGTAGAGCTGAAAGTAAGCTAAATCCCGACGTAGAGCCCAACGCACGTCCCGACGTAGAGCCCAACGCACGTCCCGACGTAGAGCCCAACGCACGTCCCGACATAGAGCCCAACGCACGTCCCGACGTAGAGCTGAAAGTAAGCTAAATCCCGACGTAGCGCCCAACGCACGTCCCGAAGTAGCGCCCAACACACGTCCCGACTTAGCGCCCAACGCACGTCCCGACGTAGCGCCCAACGCACGTCCCGACGTAGCGCCCAACGCACGTCCCGACGTAGAGCTGAAAGTAAGCTAAATCCCGACGTAGAGGCCAACGCACGTCCCGACGTAGAGCCCAACGCACGTCCCGACGTAGAGCCCATCGCACGTCCCGACGTAGAGCCCAACGCACGTCCCGACGTAGAGCTGAAAGTAAGCTAAATCCCGACGTAGAGCCCAACGCATGTCCCGACGTTAAGGCCAGCGCACGTCCCGACGTTAAGGCCAGCGCACGTCCCGACGTAGAGGCCAGCGCACGTCCCGACGTAGAGGCCAGCGCACGTCCCGACGTAGAGGCCAGCGCACGTCCCGACGTAGAGGCCAGCGCACGTCCCGACGTAGAGCTTAAAGTAAGCTAAATCCCGACGTAGAGCCCAACACACTTCCAGACGTAGAGCCCAACGCACGTCCCGACGTAGAGCTGAAAGTAAGCTAAATCCCGACGTAGAGGCCAAAGCAAGTCCCGACGTACAGGCCAACGCACGTCCCGACGTAGAGCTGAAAGTAAGCTAAATCCCGAAGTAGAGGCCAACGCACGTCCCGACGTAGAGGCCAACGCACGTCCCGACGTAGAGGCCAACACACGTCCCGACGTAGAGCTGAAAGTAAGCTAAATCCCAACGTAGAGGCCAACGCACGTCCCGACGTAGAGCCCAACGCACGTCCCGACGTAGAGCTGAAAGTAAGCTAAATCCCGACGTAGAGTCCAACGCACGTCCCGACGTAGAGTCCAACGCACGTCCCGACGTAGAGCCCAACGCACGTCCCGACGTAGAGCAGAAAGTTAGCTAACTACAGACGTAGAGCCCAACGCACGTCCCGACGTAGAGCCCAACGCACGTCCCGACGTAGAGCCCAACGCACGTCCCGACGTAGCGCCCAACGCACGTCCCGACGTAGAGCTGAAAGTAAGTTAAATCCCGACGTAGAGGCCAACGCACGTCCCGACGTAGAGGCCAACGCACGTCCCGACGTAGAGGACAACGCACATCCCGACGTAGAGGCCAACGCACGTCCCGACGTAGAGCTGAAAGTAAGCTAAATCCCGACGTAGCGCCCAACGCACGTCCCGACGTAGCGCCCAACGCACGTCCCGACGTAGAGCTGAAAGTTAGCTAACTACAGACGTAGAGCCCAACGCACGTCCCGACATAGAGCCCAACGCACGTCCCGACGTAGAGCTGAAAGTAAGCTAAATCCCGAAGTAGAGCCCAACACACGTCCCGACGTAGAGCTGAAAGTAAGCTAAATCCCGACGTAGAGGCCAACGCACGTCCCGACGTAGAGGCCAACGCACGTCCCGACCTAGAGGCCAACGCACGTCCCGACCTAGAGGCCAATGCACGTCCCAACGTAGAGGCCAACGCACGTCCCGACGTAGAGCTGAAAGTAAGCTAAATCCCGACGTAGAGCCCAACGCACGTCCCGACATACAGCCCAACGCACGTCCCGAGGTAGAGCCCAACGCACGTCCCGACGTAGAGCCCAACGTTCGTCCCGACGTAGAGCTGAAAGCAAGCTAAATCCCGACGTAGAGCCCAACGCACGTCCCGACGTAGAGCCCAACGCACGTCCCGACGTAGAGGCCAACGCACGTCCCGACGTAGAGCCCAACGCATGTCCCGACGTAGAGCCCAACGCACGTCCCGACGTAGAGCTGAAAGTAAGTTAAATCCCGACGTAGAGCCCAACGCACGTCCCGACGTAGAGCTGAAAGTAAGCTAAATCCCGACGTAGAGGCCAACGCACGTCCCGACGTAGAGGCCAACGCACGTCCCGACGTAGAGCTGAAAGTAAGCTAAATCCCGACGTAGAGCTCAACGCACGTCCCGACGGAGAGCCCAACGCACGTCCCGACGTAGAGCCAAACGCAAGTCCCGACGTAGAGCCCAACGCACGTCCCGACGTAGAGCTGAAAGTAAGCTAAATCCAACGTAGCGCCCAACGCACGTCCCGACGTAGCGCCCAACGCACGTCCCGACGTAGAGCTCAACGCACGTCCCGACGTAGAGCCCAACGCACGTCCCGACGTAGCGCTGAAAGTAAGCTAAATCCCGACGTAGAGGCCAACGCACGTCCCGACGTAGAGGCCAACGCACGTCCCGAAGTAGAGGCCAACGCACGTCCCGACGTAGAGCTGAAAGTAAGCTAAATCCCGACGTAGAGCCCAACGCACGTCCCGACGTAGAGCTGAAAGTAAGTTAAATCCCGACGTAGCGCCCAACGCACGTCCCGACGTAGAGCCCAACGCACGTCCCGACGTAGAGCTGAAAGTAAGCTAAATCCCGACGCAGAGGCCAACGCACGTCCCGACGTAGAGGCCAACGCACGTCCCGACGTAGAGCTGAAAGTAAGCTAAATCCCGACGTAGAGCCCAACGCACGTCCCGACGTAGAGCCCAACGCACGTCCCGACGTAGAGCCCAACGCACGTCCCGACGTAGAGCCCAACGCACGTCCCGACGTAGAGCCCAACGCACGTCCCGACATAGAGCCCAACGCACGTCCCGACGTAGAGCTGAAAGCAAGCTAAATCCCGACTTAGAGCCCAACGCACGTCCCGACGTAGAGCCCAACGCACGTCCCGACGTAGAGCCAAACGCACGTCCCGACGTAGAGCCAAACGCACGTCCCGACGTAGAGCCCAACGCACGTCCCGACGTAGAGCTGAAAGTTAGCTAACTACAGACGTAGAGACCAACGCACATCCCGACGTAGAGCCCAACGCATGTCCCGACGTAGAGCCCAACGCACGTCCCGACGTAGAGCTGAAAGTAAGTTAAATCCCGACGTAGCGCCCAACGCACGTCCCGACGTAGAGCCCAACGCACGTCCCGACGTAGAGCTGAAAGTAAGCTAAATCCCGACGTAGAGGCCAACGCACGTCCCGACGTAGAGGGCAAAGCACGTCCCGACGTAGAGCTGAAAGTAAGCTAAATCCCGACGTAGAGCCCAACGCACGTCCCGACGTAGAGCCCAACGCACGTCCCGACGTAGAGCTGAAAGTAAGCTAAATCCCGACGTAGCGCCCAACGCACGTCCCGAAGTAGCGCCCAACAGACGTCCCGACGTAGCGCCCAACGCACAACCCGACGTAGCGCCCAACGCACGTCCCGACGTAGCGCCCAACGCACGTCCCGACGTAGAGCTGAAAGTAAGCTAAATCCCGACGTAGAGGCCAACGCACGTCCCGACGTAGAGCCCAACGCACGTCCCGACGTAGAGCTGAAAGTAAGCTAAATCCCGACGTAGAGCCCAACGCACGTCCCGACGTAGAGCCCAAAGCATGTCCCGACGTTAAGGCCAGCGCACGTCCCGACGTAGAGGCCAGCGCACGTCCCGACGTAGAGCCCAACGCACGTCCCGACGTAGAGCTTAAAGTAAGCTAAATCCCGACGTAGAGCCCAACACACTTCCAGACGTAGAGCCCAACGCACGTCCCGACGTAGAGCTGAAAATAAGCTAAATCCCGACGTAGAGGCCAACGCACGTCCCGACGTACAGGCCAACGCACGTCCCGAATACGGCTGAAAGTAAGCTAAATCCCGACGTAGAGGCCAACGCACGTCCCGACGTAGAGCTGAAAGTAAGCTAAATCCCGACGTAGAGGCCAACGCACGTCCCGACGTAGAGCCCAACGCACGTCCCGACGTAGAGCTGAAAGTAAGCTAAATCCCGACGTAGAGCCCAACGCACGTCCCGACGTAGAGCCCAACGCACGTCCCGACGTAGAGCCCAACGCACGTCCCGACGTAGAGCTGAAAGTAAGCTAAATCCCGACGTAGCGCCCAACGCACGTCCCGAACTAGCGCCCAACGCACGTCCCGACGTAGCGCCCAACGCACATCCCGACGTAGAGCTGAAAGTAAGCTAAAACCCGACGTAGAGCCCAACGCACGTCCCGACGTAGAGCTGAAAGTAAGCTAAATCCCGACTTAGAGGCCAACGCACGTCCCGACGTAGAGGCCAACGCACGTCCCGACGTAGAGCTGAAAGTAAGCTAAATCCCGAAGGAGAGGCCAACGCACGTCCCGACGTAGAGGCCAACGCACGTCCCGACGTAGAGGCCAACGCACGTCCCGACGTAGAGCTGAAAGTAAGCTAAATACCGACGTAGAGCCCAACGCACGTCCCGACGTAGAGCCCAACGCACGTCCCGACGTAGAGCTGAAAGTAAGCTAAATCCCGATGTAGAGGCCAACGCACGTCCCGATGCAGAGGCCAACGCACGTCCCGACTTAGAGGCCAACGCACGTCCCGACATAGAGGACAACGCACGTCCCGACATAGAGGCCAACGCACGTCCCGACGTAGAGCTGAAAGTAAGTTAAATCCCGACGTAGAGCCCAACGCACGTCCCGACGTAGAGCCCAACGCACGTCCCGACGTAGAGCCCAACGCACGTCCCGACGTAGAGCTGAAAGTTAGCTAACTACAGACGTAGAGCCCAACGCACGTCCCGACGTAGAGCTGAAAGTTAGCTAACAACAGACGTAGAGCCCAACGCACGTCCCGACGTAGAGCCCAACGCACGTCCCGACGTAGAGCCCAACGCACGTCCCGACGTAGAGCTGAAAGTAAGCTAAATTCCGACGTAGAGGCCAACGCACGTCCCAACGTAGAGCTGAAAGTAAGCTAAATCCCGACGTAGAGCCCAACGCACGTCCCGACGTAGAGCCCAACGCATGTCCCGACGTAGAGTTAAAAGTTAGCTAAATCCTGACGTAGAGCCCAACGCACGTCCCGACGTAGAGCCCAACGCACGTCCCGACGTAGAGCCCAACGCACGTCCCGACGTAGAGCCCAACGCATGTCCCGACGTAGAGCTTGAAGTTAGCTAACTACAGACGTAGAGCCCAACACACGTCCCGACGTAGAGCCCAACGCACGTCCCGACGTAGAGCTGAAAGTAAGCTAAATCCCGACGTAGAGCCCAACGCACGTCCCGACGTAGAGCTGAAAGTTAGCTAAATACAGACGTAGAGGCCAACGCACGTCCCGACGTAGAGCTGAAAGTTAGCTAACTACAGACGTAGAGGCCAACGCACGTCCCGACGTAGAGGCCAACGCACGTCCCGACGTAGAGCTGAAAGTAAGCTAAATCCCGACGTAGCGCCCAACGCACGTCCCGACGTAGAGCCCAACGCACGTCCCGACGTAGAGCCCAACGCACGTCCCGACGTAGAGGCCAACGCACGTCCCGACGTAGAGCTGAAAGTAAGCTAAATCCCGAAGTAGAGGCCAACGCACGTCCCGACGTAGAGGCCAACGAACGTCCCGACGTAGAGGCCAACGCACGTCCCGACGTAGAGCTGAAAGTAAGCTAAATCCCGACGTAGAGCCCAACGCACGTCCCGACGTAGAGCCCAACGCACGTCCCGACGTAGAGCTGAAAATAAGCTATATCCCGATGTAGAGGCCAACGCACGTCCCGACGTAGAGCCCAACGCACGTCCCGAAGTAGAGCCCACCGCACGTCCCGACGTAGAGCCCAATGCACGTCCCGACGTAGAGCTGAAAGTAAGCTAAATCCCGACGTAGCGCCCAACGCACGTCCCGACGTGGCGCCCAACGCACGTCCCGAAGTAGAGCCCACCGCACGTCCCGACGTAGAGCCCAATGCACGTCCCGAAGTAGAGCTGAAAGTAAGCTAAATCCCGACGCAGAGGCCAACGCACGTCCCGACGTAGAGGCCAACGCACGTCCCGACGTAGAGGCCAACGCACGTCCCGACGTAGAGGCCAACGCACGTCCCGACTTAGAGGCCAACGCACGTCCCGACGTAGAGCTGAAAGTAAGTTAAATCCCGACGTAGAGCCCAACGCACGTCCCGACGTAGAGCCCAACGCACGTCCCGACGTAGAGCCCAACGCACGTCCCGACGTAGAGCCCAACGCACGTCCCGACGTAGTGCCCAACGCACGTCCCGACGTAGAGCTGAAAGTTAGCTAACTACAGACGTAGAGCCCAACGCACGTCCCGACGTAGAGCTAAAAGTTACCTAACTACAGATGTAGAGCCCAACGCACGTCCCGACGTAGAGCCCAACGCACGTCCCGACGTAGAGCCCAACGCACGTCCCGACGTAGAGCCCAACGCACGTCCCGACGTAGAGCCCAACGCACGTCCCGACGTAGAGCTGAAAGTAAGCTAAATCCCGACGTAGAGGCCAACGCACGTCCCAACGTAGAGCTGAAAGTAAGCTAAATCCCGACGTAGAGCCCAACGCACGTCCCGACGTAGAGCCCAACGCACGTCCCGACGTAGAGCCCAACGCACGTCCCGACGTAGAGCTGAAAGTAAGCTAAAACCCGACATAGAGCCCAACGCACGTCCCGACGTGGAGCTGAAAATAAGCTAAATCCCGACGTAGAGGCCAACGCACGTCCCGACGTAGAGCTGAAAGTAAGCTAAATCCCGAAGTAGAGCCCAACGCACGTCCCGACGTAGAGCCCAACGCACGTCCCGACGTAGAGGCCAACGCACGTCCCGACGTAGAGCTGAAAGTAAGCTAAATCCCGAAGTAGAGGCCAACGCACGTCCCGACGTAGAGGCCAACGAACGTCCCGACGTAGAGGCCAACGCACGTCCCGACGTAGAGCTGAAAGTAAGCTAAATCCCGACGTAGAGCCCAACGCACGTCCCGACGTAGAGCCCAACGCACGTCCCGACGTAGAGCTGAAAATAAGCTAAATCCCGATGTAGAGGCCAACGCACGTCCCGACGTAGAGGCCAACGCACGTCCCGACGTAGAGGCCAACGCACGTCCCGACGTAGAGGCCAACGCACGTCCCGACGTAGAGCCCAACGCACGTCCCGACGTAGAGCCCAACGCACGTCCCGACGTAGAGCCCAACGCACGTCCCGACGTAGAGCCCAACGCACGTCCCGACGTAGAGCTGAAAGTAAGCTAAATCCCAATGTAGAGGCCAACGCACGTCCCGACGTAGAGGCCAACGCACGTCCCGACGTAGAGGCCAACGCACGTCCCGACGTAGAGGCCAACGCACGTCCCGACGTAGAGGCCAACGCACGTCCCGACGTAGAGCTGAAAGTAAGCTAAATCCCGAAGTAGAGGCCAACGCACGTCCCGACGTAGAGGCCAACGCACGTCCCGACGTAGAGCTGAAAGTAAGCTAAATCCCGACGTAGAGCCCAACGCACGTCCCGACGTAGAGCCCAACGCACGTCCCGACGTAGAGCCCAACGCACGTCCCGACGTAGAGCTGAAAGTAAGCTAAATCCCGACGTAGAGGCCAACGCACGTCCCGACGTAGAGGCCAACGCACGTCCCGACGTAGAGGCCAACGCACGTCCCGACGTAGAGGCCAACGCACGTCCCGACTTAGAGGCCAACGCACGTCCCGACGTAGAGCCCAACGCACGTCCCGACGTAGAGCTGAAAGTAAGCTAAATCCCGATATAGAGGCCAACGCACGTCCCGACGTAGAGGCCAACGCACGTCCCGACGTAGAGCTGAAAGTAAGTTAAATCCCGACGTAGAGCCCAACGCACGTCCCGACGTAGAGCCCAACGCACGTCCCAACGTAGCGCCCAACGCACGTCCCGACTTAGAGCTGAAAGTAAGTTAAATCCCGACGTAGAGGCCAACGCACGTCCCGACGTAGAGGCCAACGCACGTCCCGACGTAGAGGCCAACGCACGTCCCGACGTAGAGGCCAACGCACGTCCCGACGTAGAGGCCAACGCACGTCCCGACGTAGAGCTGAAAGTAAGCTAAATCCCGACGTAGAGCCCAACGCACGTCCCGACGTAGAGCCCAACGCACGTCCCGACGTAGAGCCCAACGCACGTCCCGACGTAGAGCCCAACGCACGTCCCGACGTAGAGCTGAAAGTTAGCTAACTACAGACGTAGAGCCCAACGCACGTCCCGACGTAGAGCCCAACGCACGTCCCGACGTAGAGCTAAAAGTAAGCTAAATCCCGACGTAGAGCCCAACACACGTCCCGACGTAGAGCTGAAAGTAAGCTAAATCCCGACGTAGAGGCCAACGCACGTCCCGACGTAGAGGCCAACGCACGTCCCGACGTAGAGCTGAAAGTAAGCTAAATCCCGACGTAGAGGCCAAGGCACGTCCCGACGTAGAGCCCAACGCACGTCCCGACGTAGAGCCCAACGCACGTCCCGACGTAGAGCCCAACGCACGTCCCGAAGTAGAGCCCACCGCACGTCCCGACGTAGAGCCCAATGCACGTCCCGACGTAGAGCTGAAAGTAAACTAAATCCCGACGTAGCGCCCAACGCACGTCCCGACGTGGCGCCCAACGCACGTCCCGAAGTAGAGCCCACCGCACGTCCCGACGTAGAGCCCAATGCACGTCCCGAAGTAGAGCTGAAAGTAAGCTAAATCCCGACGCAGAGGCCAACGCACGTCCCGACGTAGAGGCCAACGCACGTCCCGACCTAGAGGCCAACGCACGTCCCGACCTAGAGGCCAACGCACGTCCCGATGTAGAGGCCAACGCACGTCCCGACGTAGAGCTGAAAGTAAGCTAAATCCCGACGTAGAGCCCAACGCACGTCCCGACGTAGAGCCCAACGCACGTCCCGACGTAGCGCCCAACGCACGTCCCGACGTAGAGCTGGAAGTTAGCTAACTACAGACATAGAGCCCAACGCACGTCCCGACGTAGAGCAGAAAGTTAGCTAACTACAGACATAGAGCCCAACGCACGTCCCGACGTAGAGCCCAACGCACGTCCCGACGTAGAGCTGAAAGTAAGCTAAAACCCGACGTACAGCCCAACGCACGTCCCGACGTAGAGCTGAAAGTAAGCTAAATCCCGACGTAGAGGCCAACGCACGTCCCGACGTAGAGGCCAACGCACGTCCCGACGTAGAGCTGAAAGTAAGCTAAATCCCGAAGTAGAGGCCAACGCACGTCCCGACGTAGAGCTGAAAGTAAGCTAAATCCCGAAGTAGAGGCCAACGCACGTCCCGACGTAGAGCTGAAAGTAAGCTAAATCCCGAAGTAGAGGCCAACGCACGTCCCGACGTAGAGGCCAACGCACGTCCCGACGTAGACCTGAAAGTAAGCTAAATCCCGACGTAGAGGCCAACGCACGTCCCGACGTAGAGGCCAACGCACGTCCCGACGTAGAGGCCAACGCACGTCCCGACGTAGAGGCCAACGCACGTCCCGACGTAGAGCTGAAAGTAAGTTAAATCCCGACGTAGAGCCCAACGCACGTCCCGACGTAGAGCCCAACGCACGTCCCGACGTAGCGCCCAACGCACGTCCCGACGTAGCGCCCAACGCACGTCCCGACGTAGAGCTGAAAGTTAGCTAACTACAGACGTAGAGCCCAACGCACGTCCCGACGTAGAGCTAAAAGTTACCTAACTACAGATGTAGAGCCCAACGCACGTCCCGACGTAGAGCCCAACGCACGTCCCGACGTAGAGCCCAACGCACGTCCCGACGTAGAGCCCAACGCACGTCCCGACGTAGAGCCCAACGCACGTCCCGACGTAGAGCCCAACGCACGTCCCGACGTAGAGCCCAACGCACGTCCCGACGTAGAGCCCAACGCACGTCCCGACGTAGAGCTGAAAGTAAGCTAAATCCCGACGTAGAGGCCAACGCACGTCCCAACGTAGAGCTGAAAGTAAGCTAAATCCCGACGTAGAGGCCAACGCACGTCCCGACGTAGAGCTGAAAGTAAGCTAAATCCCGACGTAGAGCCCAACGCACGTCCCGACGTAGAGCCCAACGCACGTCCCGACGTAGAGCTGAAAGTAAGCTAAAACCCGACATAGAGCCCAACGCACGTCCCGACGTGGAGCTGAAAGTAAGCTAAATCCCGACGTAGAGGCCAACGCACGTCCCGACGTAGAGGCCAACGCACGTCCCGACGTAGAGCTGAAAGTAAGCTAAATCCCGACGTAGAGGCCAACGCACGTCCCGACGTAGAGTCCAACGCACGTCCCGACGTAGAGCTGAAAGTAAGCTAAATCCCGACGTAGAGGCCAACGCACGTCCCGACGTAGAGGCCAACGCACGTCCCGACGTAGAGCTGAAAGTAAGTTAAATCCCGACGTAGAGCCCAACGCACGTCCCGACGTAGAGCCCAACGCACGTCCCGACGTAGATCCCAACGCACGTCCCGACGTAGAGCCCAACGCACGTCCCGACGTAGCGCCCAACGCACGTCCCGACGTAGAGCTGAAAGTTAGCTAACTACAGACGTAGAGCCCAACGCACGTCCCGACGTAGAGCTGAAAGTTAGCTAACAACAGACATAGAGCCCAACGCACGTCCCGACGTAGAGCCCAACGCACGTCCCGACGTAGAGCCCAATGCACGTCCCGACGTAGAGCCCAACGCACGTCCCAACGTAGAGCTGAAAGTAAGCTAAATCCCGACGTAGAGTCCAACGCACGTCCCAACGTAGAGCTGAAAGTAAGCTAAATCCCGACGTAGAGCCCAACGCACGTCCCGACGTAGAGCCCAACGCATGTCCCGACGTAGAGCTGAAAGTTAGCTAAATCCTGACGTAGAGCCCAACGCACGTCCCGTCGTAGAGCCCAACGCACGTCCCGACGTAGAGCCCAACGCACGTCCCGACGTAGAGCTGAAAATTAGCTAACTACAGACGTAGAGCCCAACGCACGTCCCGACGTAGAGCCCAACGCACGTCCCGACGTAGAGCTAAAAGTAAGCTAAATCCCGACGTAGAGCCCAACGCACGTCCCGACGTAGAGCTGAAAGTAAGCTAAATCCCGACGTAGAGGCCAACGCACGTCCCGACGTAGAGGCCAACGCACGTCCCGACGTAGAGCTGAAAGTAAGCTAAATCCCGACGTAGAGGCCAACGCACGTCCCGACGTAGAGGCCAACGCACGTCCCGACGTAGAGCTGAAAGTAAGCTAAATCCCGACGTAGAGCCCAACGCACGTCCCGACGTAGAGCCCAACGCACGTCCCGACGTAGAGCCCACCGCACGTCCCGACGTAGAGCCCAACGCACGTCCCGACGTAGAGCTGAAAGTAAGCTAAAACCCGACGTAGCGCCCAACGCACGTCCCGACGTAGAGCTGAAAGTAAGCTAAATCCCGACGCAGAGGCCAACGCACGTCCCGACGTAGAGGCCAACGCACGTCCCGACCTAGAGGCCAACGCACGTCCCGACCTAGAGGCCAACGCACGTCCCGACCTAGAGGCCAACGCACGTCCCGACGTAGAGCTGAAAGTAAGCTAAATCCCGACGTAGAGCCCAACGCACGTCCCGACGTAGCGCCCAACGCACGTCCCGACGTAGAGCAGAAAGTTAGCCAACTACAGACATAGAGCCCAACGCACGTCCCGACGTAGAGCAGAAAGTTAGCTAACTACAGACATAGAGCCCAACGCACGTCCCGAAGTAGAGCCCAACGCACGTCCCGACGTAGAGCCCAACGCACTTCCCGACGTAGAGCCCAACGCACTTCCCGACGTAGAGCCCAACGCACTTCCCGACGTAGAGCCCAACGCACGTCCCGACGTAGAGCTGAAAGTAAGCTAAATCCCGAAGTAGAGGCCAACGCACGTCCCGACGTAGAGCCCAACGCACGTCCCGACGTAGACCTGAAAGTAAGCTAAATCCCGACGTAGAGCCCAACGCACGTCCCGACGTAGAGCTGAAAGTAAGCTAAATCCCGATGTAGAGGCCAACGCACGTCCCGACGTAGAGGCCAACGCACGTCCCGACTTAGGGGCCAACGCACGTCCCGACTTAGAGGCCAACGCACGTCCCGACTTAGAGGCCAACGCACGTCCCGACTTAGAGGCCAACGCACGTCCCGACTTAGAGGCCAACGCACGTCCCGACTTAGAGGCCAACGCACGTCCCGACGTAGAGGCCAACGCACGTCCCGACGTAGAGGCCAACGCACGTCCCGACGTAGAGCTGAAAGTAAGCTAAATCCCAATGTAGAGGCCAACGCACATCCCGACGTAGAGGCCAACGCACGTCCCGACGTAGAGGCCAACGCACGTCCCGACGTAGAGCTGAAAGTAAGCTAAATCCCGAAGTAGAGGCCAACGCACGTCCCGACGTAGAGGCCAACGGACGTCCCGACGTAGAGCTGAAAGTAAGCTAAATCCCGACGTAGAGCCCAACGCACGTCCCGACGTAGAGCCCAACGCACGTCCCGACGCAGAGCCCAACGCACGTCCCGACGTAGAGCCCAACGCACGTCCCGACGTAGAGCTGAAAGTAAGCTAAATCCCGATGTAGAGGCCAACGCACGTCCCGACTTAGAGGCCAACGCACGTCCCGACTTAGAGGCCAACGCACGTCCCGACTTAGAGCTGAAAGTAAGCTAAATCCCGATGTAGAGGCCAACGCACGTCCCGACGTAGAGGCCAACGCACGTCCCGACGTAGAGCTGAAAGTAAGTTAAATCCCGACGTAGAGCCCAACGCACGTCCCGACGTAGAGCCCAACGCACGTCCCGACGTAGCGCCCAACGCACGTCCCGACGTAGAGCTGAAAGTAAGTTAAATCCCGACGTAGAGGCCAACGCACGTCCCGACGTAGAGGCCAACGCACGTCCCGACGTAGAGGCCAACGCACGTCCCGACGTAGAGGCCAACGCACGTCCCGACGTAGAGGCCAACGCACGTCCCGACGTAGAGGCCAACGCACGTCCCGACTTAGAGGCCAACGCACGTCCCGACTTAGAGGCCAACGCACGTCCCGACGTAGAGCTGTAAGTAAGCTAAATCCCGACGTAGAGCCCAACGCACGTCCCGACCTAGAGGCCAACGCACGTCCCGACCTAGAGGCCAACGCACGTTACGACCTAGAGGCCAACGCACGTCCCGACGTAGAGCTGAAAGTAAGCTAAATCCCGACGTAGAGCCCAACGCACGTCCCGACGTAGAGCCCAACGCAGGTCCCGACGTAGCGCCCAACGCACGTCCCGACGTAGAGCAGAAAGTTAGCTAACTACAGACATAGAGCCCAACGCACGTCCCGACGTAGAGCCCAACGCACGTCCCGACGTAGAGCCCAACGCACGTCCCGACGTAGAGCTGAAAGTAAGCTAAAACCCGACGTAGAGCCCAACGCACGTCCCGACGTAGAACTGAAATTAAGCTAAATCCCGACGTAGAGGCCAACGCACGTCCCGACGTAGAGGCCAACGCACGTCCCGACGTAGAGGCCAACGCACGTCCCGACGTAGAGGCCAACGCACGTCCCGACGTAGAGCTGAAAGTAAGCTAAATCCCGAAGTAGAGGCCAACACACGTCCCGACGTAGAGGCCAACGCACGTCCCGACGTAGAGCTGAAAGTAAGCTAAATCCCGACGTAGAGCCCAACGCACGTCCCGACGTAGAGCCCAACGCACGTCCCGACGTAGAGCTGAAAGTAAGCTAAATCCCGACGTAGAGCCCAACGCACGTCCCGACGTAGAGCCCAACGCACGTCCCGACGTAGAGCCCAACGCACGTCCCGACGTAGAGCTGAAAGTATGCTAAATCCCGATGTAGAGGCCAACGCACGTCCCGACGTAGAGCTGAAAGTAAGCTAAATCCCGAAGTAGAGGCCAACACACGTCCCGACGTAGAGGCCAACGCACGTCCCGACGTAGAGCTGAAAGTAAGCTAAATCCCGACGTAGAGCCCAACGCACGTCCCGACGTAGAGCCCAACGCACGTCCTGACTTAGAGCTGAAAGTAAGCTAAATCCCGACGTAGAGCCCAACGCACGTCCCGACGTAGAGCCCAACGCACGTCCCGACGTAGAGCCCAACGCACGTCCCGACGTAGAGCTGAAAGTAAGCTAAATCCCGATGTAGAGGCCAACACACGTCCCGACGTAGAGGCCAACGCACGTCCCGACGTAGAGCTGAAAGTAAGCTAAATCCCGACGTAGAGCCCAACGCACGTCCCGACGTAGAGCCCAACGCACGTCCCGACGTAGAGCTGAAAGTAAGCTAAATCCCGACGTAGAGCCCAACGCACGTCCCGACGTAGAGCCCAACGCACGTCCCGACGTAGAGCCCAACGCACGTCCCGACGTAGAGCTGAAAGTATGCTAAATCCCGATGTAGAGGCCAACGCACGTCCCGACGTAGAGCTGAAAGTAAGCTAAATCCCGAAGTAGAGGCCAACGCACGTCCCGACGTAGAGCTGAAAGTAAGCTAAATCCCGAAGTAGAGGCCAACACACGTCCCGACGTAGAGGCCAACGCACGTCCCGACGTAGAGCTGAAAGTAAGCTAAATCCCGACGTAGAGCCCAACGCACGTCCCGACGTAGAGCCCAACGCACGTCCCGACGTAGAGCTGAAAGTAAGCTAAATCCCGACGTAGAGCCCAACGCACGTCCCGACGTAGAGCCCAACGCACGTCCCGACGTAGAGCCCAACGCACGTCCCGACGTAGAGCTGAAAGTATGCTAAATCCCGATGTAGAGGCCAACGCACGTCCCGACGTAGAGCTGAAAGTAAGCTAAATCCCGAAGTAGAGGCCAACACACGTCCCGACGTAGAGGCCAACGCACGTCCCGACGTAGAGCTGAAAGTAAGCTAAATCCCGACGTAGAGCCCAACGCACGTCCCGACGTAGAGCCCAACGCACGTCCTGACGTAGAGCTGAAAGTAAGCTAAATCCCGACGTAGAGCCCAACGCACGTCCCGACGTAGAGCCCAACGCACGTCCCGACGTAGAGCCCAACGCACGTCCCGACGTAGAGCTGAAAGTAAGCTAAATCCCGATGTAGAGGCCAACGGACGTCCCGACTTAGAGGCCAACGCACGTCCCGACGTAGAGGCCAACGCACGTCCCGACTTAGAGGCCAACGCACGTCCCGACTTAGAGGCCAACGCACGTCCCGACTTAGAGGCCAACGCACGTCCCGACGTAGAGCTGAAAGTAAGTTAAATCCCGACGTAGAGCCCAACGCACGTCCCGACTTAGAGGCCAACGCACGTCCCGACGTAGAGCTGAAAGTAAGTTAAATCCCGACGTAGAGCCCAACGCACGTCCCGACGTAGAGCCCAACGCACGTCCCGACGTAGAGCCCAACGCACGTCCCGACGTAGAGCCCAACGCACGTCCCGACGTAGAGCCCAACGCACGTCCCGACGTAGAGCCCAACGCACGTCCCGACGTAGAGCCCAACGCACGTCCCGACGTAGAGCTGAAAGTAAGCTAAATCCCGATGTCGAGGCCAACGCACGTCCCGACGTAGAGGCCAACGCACGTCCCGACGTAGAGCTGAAAGTAAGCTAAATCCCGACGTAGAGCCCAACGCACGTCCCGACGTAGAGCCCAACGCACGTCCCGACGTAGAGCCCAACGCACGTCCCGACGTAGAGCCCAACGCACGTCCCGACGTAGAGCTGAAAGTAAGCTAAATCCCGATGTAGAGGCCAACGCACGTCCCGACGTAGAGGCCAACGCACGTCCCGACGTAGAGGCCAACGCACGTCCCGACGTAGAGGCCAACGCACGTCCCGACTTAGAGCCCAACGCACGTCCAACCGTAGAGCTGAAAGTAAGCTAAATCCCGATGTAGAGGCCAACGCACGTCCCGACGTAGAGGCCAACGCACGTCCCGACGTAGAGCTGAAAGTAAGTTAAATCCCGACGTAGAGCCCAACGCATGTCCCGACGTAGAGCCCAACGCACGTCCCGACGTAGCGCCCAACGCACGTCCCGACGTAGCGCCCAACGCACGTCCCGACGTAGAGCCCATCGCACGTCCCGACGTAGCGCCCAACGCACGTCCCGACGTAGAGCTGAAAGTAAGTTAAATCCCGACGTAGAGGCCAACGCACGTCCCGACGTAGAGGCCAACGCACGTCCCGACTTAGAGGCCAACGCACGTCCCGACTTAGAGGCCAACGCACGTCCCGACTTAGAGGCCAACGCACGTCCCGACTTAGAGGCCAACGCACGTCCCGACGTAGAGCTGAAAGTAAGCTAAATCCCGACGTAGAGCCCAACGCACGTCCCGACGTAGAGCCCAACGCACGTCCCGACGTAGAGCCCAACGCACGTCCCGACGTAGAGCCCAACGCACGTCCCGACGTAGAGCCCAACGCACGTCCCGACGTAGAGCCCAACGCACGTCCCGACGTAGAGCCCAACGCACGTCCCGACGTAGAGCCCAACGCACGTCCCGACGTAGAGCTGAAAGTTAGCTAACTACAGACGTAGAGCCCAACGCACGTCCCGACGTAGAGCTGAAAGTTAGCTAACTACAGACATAGAGCCCAACGCACGTCCCGACGTAGAGCCCAACGCACGTCCCGACGTAGAGCTAAAAGTAAGCTAAATCCCGACGTAGAGCCCAACGCACGTCCCGACGTAGAGCTGAAAGTAAGCTAAATCCCGACGTAGAGGCCAACGCACGTCCCGACGTAGAGCTGAAAGTAAGATAAATCCCGACGTAGAGGCCAACGCACGTCCCGACGTAGAGCCCAACGCACGTCCCGACGTAGAGCTGAAAGTAAGCTAAATCCCGACGTAGAGCCCAACGCACGTCCCGACGTAGAGCCCAACGCACGTCCCGAAGTAGAGCCCACCGCACGTCCCGACGTAGAGCCCAATGCACGTCCCGACGTAGAGCTGAAAGTAAGCTAAATCCCGACGTAGCGCCCAACGCACGTCCCGACGTAGCGCCCAACGCACGTCCCGAAGTAGAGCTGAAAGTAAGCTAAATCCCGACGCAGAGGCCAACGCACGTCCCGACGTAGAGGCCAACGCACGTCCCGACCTAGAAGCCAACGCACGTCCCGATGTAGAGGCCAACGCACGTCCCGACGTAGAGCTGAAAGTAAGCTAAATCCCGACGTAGAGCCCAACGCACGTCCCGACGTAGAGCCCAACGCACGTCCCGACGTAGAGCAGAAAGTTAGCTAACTACAGACATAGAGCCCAACGCACGTCCCGACGTAGAGCCCAACGCACGTCCCGACGTAGAGCTGAAAGTAAGCTAAAACCCGACGTAGAGCCCAACGCACGTCCCGACGTAGAGCTGAAAGTAAGCTAAATCCCGACGTAGAGGCCAACGCATGTCCCGACGTAGAGGCCAACGCATGTCCCGACGTAGAGGCCAACGCACGTCCCGACGTAGAGGCCAACGCACGTCCCGACGTAGAGCTGAAAGTAAGCTAAATCCCGAAGTAGAGGCCAACGCACGTCCCGACGTAGAGGCCAACGCACGTCCCGACGTAGAGCTGAAAGTAAGCTAAATCCCGACGTAGAGCCCAACGCACGTCCCGACATAGAGTCCAACGCACGTCCCGACGTAGACCTGAAAGTAAGCTAAATCCCGACGTAGAGGCCAACGCACGTCCCGACGTAGAGGCCAACGCACGTCCCGACTTAGAGGCCAACGCACGTCCCGACGTAGAGCTGAAAGTAAGTTAAATCCCGACGTAGAGCCCAACGCACGTCCCGACGTAGAGCCCAACGCACGTCCCGACGTAGAGCCCAACGCACGTCCCGACGTAGCGCCCAACGCACGTCCCGACGTAGCGCCCAACGCACGTCCCGACGTAGAGCTGAAAGTTAGCTAACTACAGACGTAGAGCCCAACGCACGTCCCGACGTAGAGCTGAAAGTTAGCTAACTACAGACGTAGAGCCCAACGCACGTCCCGACGTAGAGCTAAAAGTTACCTAACTACAGACGTAGAGCCCAAAGCACGTCCCGACGTAGAGCCCAACGCACATCCCGACGTAGAGCCCAACGCACATCCCGACGTAGAGCCCAACGCACGTCCCGACGTAGAGCCCAACGCACGTCCCGACGTAGAGCTGAAAGTAAGCTAAATCCCGACGTAGAGGCCAACGCACGTCCCGACGTAGAGCTGAAAGTAAGCTAAATCCCGACGTAGAGCCCAACGCACGTCCCGACGTAGAGCTGAAAGTAAGCTAAAACCCGACATAGAGCCCAACGCACGTCCCGACGTAGAGCTGAAAGTAAGCTAAATCCCGACGTAGAGGCCAACGCACGTCCCGACGTAGAGGCCAACGCACGTCCCGACGTAGAGCTGAAAGTAAGCTAAATCCCGACGTAGAGGCCAACGCACGTCCCGACGTAGAGGCCAACGCACGTCCCGACGTAGAGGCCAACGCACGTCCCGACGTAGAGGCCAACGCACGTCCCGACGTAGAGGCCAACGCACGTCCCGACGTAGAGGCCAACGCACGTCCCGACGTAGAGGCCAACGCACGTCCCGACGTAGAGGCCAACGCACGTCCCGACGTAGAGCTGAAAGGAAGCTAAATCCCGACGTAGAGCCCAACGCACGTCCCGACGTAGAGCTGAAAGTAAGCTAAATCCCGACGTAGAGCCCAACGCACGTCCCGACGTAGAGGCCAACGCACGTCCCGACGTAGAGGCCAACGCACGTCCCGACGTAGAGCTGAAAGTAAGTTAAATCCCGACGTAGAGCCCAACGCACGTCCCGACGTAGAGCCCAACGCACGTCCCGACGTAGCGCCCAACGCACGTCCCGACGTAGAGCTGAAAGTTAGCTAACTACAGACGTAGAGCCCAACGCACGTCCCGACGTAGAGCTGTAAGTTACCTAACTACAGACGTAGAGCCCAACGCACGTCCCGACGTAGAGCCCAACGCACGTCCCGACGTAGAGCCCAACGCACGTCCCGACGTAGAGCCCAACGCACGTCCCGACGTAGAGCCCAACGCACGTCCCGACGTAGAGCCCAACGCACGTCCCGACGTAGAGCCCAACGCACGTCCCGACGTAGAGCTGAAAGTAAGCTAAATCCCGACGTAGAGTCCAACGCACGTCCCAACGTAGAGCTGAAAGTAAGCTAAATCCCGAGGTAGAGCCCAACACACGTCCCGACGTAGAGCCCAACGCATGTCCCGACGTAGAGCTGAAAGTTAGCTAAATCCTGACGTAGAGCCCAACGCACGTCCCGTCGTAGAGCCCAACGCACGTCCCGTCGTAGAGCCCAACGCACGTCCCGACGTAGAGCTGAAAGTTAGGTAACTACAGACGTAGAGCCCAACGCACGTCCCGACGTAGAGCCCAACGCACGTCCCGACGTAGAGCTAAAAGTAAGCTAAATCCCGACGTAGAGCCCAACGCACGTCCCGACGTAGAGCCCAACGCACGTCCCGACGTAGAGCTAAAAGTAAGCTAAATCCCGACGTAGAGCCCAACGCACGTCCCGACGTAGAGCTGAAAGTAAGCTAAATCCCGACGTAGAGGCCAACGCACGTCCCGGCGTAGAGGCCAACGCACGTCCCGACGTAGAGCTGAAAGTAAGCTAAATCCCGACGTAGAGGCCAACGCACGTCCCGACGTAGAGGCCAACGCACGTCCCGACGTAGAGCTGAAAGTAAGCTAAATCCCGACGTAGAGGCCAACGCACGTCCCGACGTAGAGGCCAACGCACGTCCCGACGTAGAGGCCAACGCACGTCCCGACGTAGAGCTGTAAGTAAGCTAAATCCCGACGTAGAGCCCAACGCACGTCCCGACCTAGAGGCCAACGCACGTCCCGACCTAGAGGCCAACGCACGTCCCGACCTAGAGGCCAACGCACGTCCCGACGTAGAGCTGAAAGTAAGCTAAATCCCGACGTAGCGCCCAACGCACGTCCCGACGTAGAGCCCAACGCAGGTCCCGACGTAGCGCCCAACGCACGTCCCGACGTAGAGCAGAAAGTTAGCTAACTACAGACATAGAGCCCAACGCACGTCCCGACGTAGAGCCCAACGCACGTCCCGACGTAGAGCCCAACGCACGTCCCGACGTAGAGCTGAAAGTAAGCTAAAACCCGACGTAGAGCCCAACGCACGTCCCGACGTAGAACTGAAATTAAGCTAAATCCCGACGTAGAGGCCAACGCACGTCCCGACGTAGAGGCCAACGCACGTCCCGACGTAGAGGCCAACGCACGTCCCGACGTAGAGCCCAACGTACGTCCCGACGTAGAGGCCAACGCACGTCCCGACGTAGATTTGAAAGTAAGCTAAATCCCGAAGTAGAGGCCAACACACGTCCCGACGTAGAGGCCAACGCACGTCCCGACGTAGAGCTGAAAGTAAGCTAAATCCCGACGTAGAGCCCAACGCACGTCCCGACGTAGAGCCCAACGCACGTCCCGACGTAGAGCCCAACGCACGTCCCGACGTAGAGCCCAACGCACGTCCCGACGTAGAGCTGAAAGTAAGCTAAATCCCGACGTAGAGCCCAACGCACGTCCCGACGTAGAGCCCAACGCACGTCCCGACGTAGAGCCCAGCGCACGTCCCGACGTAGAGCTGAAAGTAAGCTAAATCCCGATGTAGAGGCCAACGCACGTCCCGACGTAGAGCTGAAAGTAAGCTAAATCCTGAAGTAGAGGCCAACACACGTCCCGACGTAGAGGCCAACGCACGTCCCGACGTAGAGCTGAAAGTAAGCTAAATCCCGACGTAGAGCCCAACGCACGTCCCGACGTAGAGCCCAACGCACGTCCCGACGTAGAGCCCAACGCACGTCCCGACGTAGAGCCCAACGCACGTCCTGACGTAGAGCTGAAAGTAAGCTAAATCCCGACGTAGAGCCCAACGCACGTCCCGACGTAGAGCCCAACGCACGTCCCGACGTAGAGCTGAAAGTAAGCTAAATCCCGATGTAGAGGCCAACGGACGTCCCGACTTAGAGGCCAACGCACGTCCCGACTTAGAGGCCAACGCACGTCCCGACTTAGAGGCCAACGCACGTCCCGACTTAGAGGCCAACGCACGTCCCGACTTAGAGGCCAACGCACGTCCCGACGTAGAGCTGAAAGTAAGTTAAATCCCGACGTAGAGCCCAACGCACGTCCCGACGTAGAGCCCAACGCACGTCCCGACGTAGAGCCCAACGCACGTCCCGACGTAGAGCCCAACGCACGTCCCGACGTAGAGCCCAACGCACGTCCCGACGTAGAGCTGAAAGTAAGCTAAATCCCGAAGTAGAGGCCAACGCACGTCCCGACGTAGAGGCCAACGCACGTCCCGACGTAGAGCTGAAAGTAAGCTAAATCCCGAAGTAGAGGCCAACGCACGTCCCGACGTAGAGGCCAACGGACGTCCCGACGTAGAGCTGAAAGTAAGCTAAATCCCGACGTAGAGCCCAACGCACGTCCCGACGTAGAGCCCAACGCACGTCCCGACGCAGAGCCCAACGCACGTCCCGACGCAGAGCCCAACGCACGTCCCGACGTAGAGCTGAAAGTAAGCTAAATCCCGATGTAGAGGCCAACG
Organism: Leptosomus discolor; assembly: GCF_034619465.1. NCBI lineage: Eukaryota > Metazoa > Chordata > Aves > Leptosomiformes > Leptosomidae > Leptosomus > Leptosomus discolor. Next base: position 1,177,154 of record NW_028237915.1, on the reverse strand, counting down.
CACGTCCCGACGTAGAGGCCAACGCACGTCCCGACTTAGAGGCCAACGCACGTCCCGACTTAGAGGCCAACGCACGTCCCGACTTAGAGGCCAACGCACGTCCCGACTTAGAGCTGAAAGTAAGCTAAATCCCGATGTAGAGGCCAACGCACGTCCCGACGTAGAGGCCAACGCACGTCCCGACGTAGAGCTGAAAGTAAGTTAAATCCCGACGTAGAGCCCAACGCACGTCCCGACGTAGAGCCCAACGCACGTCCCGACGTAGCGCCCAACGCACGTCCCGACGTAGAGCTGAAAGTAAGTTAAATCCCGACGTAGAGGCCAACGCACGTCCCGACGTAGAGGCCAACGCACGTCCCGACGTAGAGGCCAACGCACGTCCCGACGTAGAGGCCAACGCACGTCCCGACGTAGAGGCCAACGCACGTCCCGACGTAGAGGCCAACGCACGTCCCGACTTAGAGGCCAACGCACGTCCCGACTTAGAGGCCAACGCACGTCCCGACGTAGAGCTGTAAGTAAGCTAAATCCCGACGTAGAGCCCAACGCACGTCCCGACCTAGAGGCCAACGCACGTCCCGACCTAGAGGCCAACGCACGTTACGACCTAGAGGCCAACGCACGTCCCGACGTAGAGCTGAAAGTAAGCTAAATCCCGACGTAGAGCCCAACGCACGTCCCGACGTAGAGCCCAACGCAGGTCCCGACGTAGCGCCCAACGCACGTCCCGACGTAGAGCAGAAAGTTAGCTAACTACAGACATAGAGCCCAACGCACGTCCCGACGTAGAGCCCAACGCACGTCCCGACGTAGAGCCCAACGCACGTCCCGACGTAGAGCTGAAAGTAAGCTAAAACCCGACGTAGAGCCCAACGCACGTCCCGACGTAGAACTGAAATTAAGCTAAATCCCGACGTAGAGGCCAACGCACGTCCCGACGTAGAGGCCAACGCACGTCCCGACGTAGAGCCCAACGCACGTCCCGACGTAGAGCCCAACGCACGTCCCGACGTAGAGCCCAACGCACGTCCCGACGTAGAGCCCAACGCACGTCCCGACGTAGAGCTGAAAGTAAGCTAAATCCCGACGTAGAGTCCAACGCACGTCCCAACGTAGAGCTGAAAGTAAGCTAAATCCCGAGGTAGAGCCCAACACACGTCCCGACGTAGAGCCCAACGCATGTCCCGACGTAGAGCTGAAAGTTAGCTAAATCCTGACGTAGAGCCCAACGCACGTCCCGTCGTAGAGCCCAACGCACGTCCCGTCGTAGAGCCCAACGCACGTCCCGACGTAGAGCTGAAAGTTAGGTAACTACAGATGTAGAGCCCAACGCACGTCCCGACGTAGAGCCCAACGCACGTCCCGACGTAGAGCTAAAAGTAAGCTAAATCCCGACGTAGAGCCCAACGCACGTCCCGACGTAGAGCCCAACGCACGTCCCGACGTAGAGCTAAAAGTAAGCTAAATCCCGACGTAGAGCCCAACGCACGTCCCGACGTAGAGCTGAAAGTAAGCTAAATCCCGACGTAGAGGCCAACGCACGTCCCGGCGTAGAGGCCAACGCACGTCCCGACGTAGAGCTGAAAGTAAGCTAAATCCCGACGTAGAGGCCAACGCACGTCCCGACGTAGAGGCCAACGCACGTCCCGACGTAGAGCTGAAAGTAAGCTAAATCCCGACGTAGAGGCCAACGCACGTCCCGACGTAGAGGCCAACGCACGTCCCGACGTAGAGGCCAACGCACGTCCCGACGTAGAGGCCAACGCACGTCCCGACGTAGAGCTGTAAGTAAGCTAAATCCCGACGTAGAGCCCAACGCACGTCCCGACCTAGAGGCCAACGCACGTCCCGACCTAGAGGCCAACGCACGTCCCGACCTAGAGGCCAACGCACGTCCCGACGTAGAGCTGAAAGTAAGCTAAATCCCGACGTAGCGCCCAACGCACGTCCCGACGTAGAGCCCAACGCAGGTCCCGACGTAGCGCCCAACGCACGTCCCGACGTAGAGCAGAAAGTTAGCTAACTACAGACATAGAGCCCAACGCACGTCCCGACGTAGAGCCCAACGCACGTCCCGACGTAGAGCCCAACGCACGTCCCGACGTAGAGCTGAAAGTAAGCTAAAACCCGACGTAGAGCCCAACGCACGTCCCGACGTAGAACTGAAATTAAGCTAAATCCCGACGTAGAGGCCAACGCACGTCCCGACGTAGAGGCCAACGCACGTCCCGACGTAGAGGCCAACGCACGTCCCGACGTAGAGCCCAACGTACGTCCCGACGTAGAGGCCAACGCACGTCCCGACGTAGATTTGAAAGTAAGCTAAATCCCGAAGTAGAGGCCAACACACGTCCCGACGTAGAGGCCAACGCACGTCCCGACGTAGAGCTGAAAGTAAGCTAAATCCCGACGTAGAGCCCAACGCACGTCCCGACGTAGAGCCCAACGCACGTCCCGACGTAGAGCCCAACGCACGTCCCGACGTAGAGCCCAACGCACGTCCCGACGTAGAGCTGAAAGTAAGCTAAATCCCGACGTAGAGCCCAACGCACGTCCCGACGTAGAGCCCAACGCACGTCCCGACGTAGAGCCCAGCGCACGTCCCGACGTAGAGCTGAAAGTAAGCTAAATCCCGATGTAGAGGCCAACGCACGTCCCGACGTAGAGCTGAAAGTAAGCTAAATCCCGAAGTAGAGGCCAACACACGTCCCGACGTAGAGGCCAACGCACGTCCCGACGTAGAGCTGAAAGTAAGCTAAATCCCGACGTAGAGCCCAACGCACGTCCCGACGTAGAGCCCAACGCACGTCCCGACGTAGAGCCCAACGCACGTCCCGACGTAGAGCCCAACGCACGTCCTGACGTAGAGCTGAAAGTAAGCTAAATCCCGACGTAGAGCCCAACGCACGTCCCGACGTAGAGCCCAACGCACGTCCCGACGTAGAGCTGAAAGTAAGCTAAATCCCGATGTAGAGGCCAACGGACGTCCCGACTTAGAGGCCAACGCACGTCCCGACTTAGAGGCCAACGCACGTCCCGACTTAGAGGCCAACGCACGTCCCGACTTAGAGGCCAACGCACGTCCCGACTTAGAGGCCAACGCACGTCCCGACGTAGAGCTGAAAGTAAGTTAAATCCCGACGTAGAGCCCAACGCACGTCCCGACGTAGAGCCCAACGCACGTCCCGACGTAGAGCCCAACGCACGTCCCGACGTAGAGCCCAACGCACGTCCCGACGTAGAGCCCAACGCACGTCCCGACGTAGAGCTGAAAGTAAGCTAAATCCCGAAGTAGAGGCCAACGCACGTCCCGACGTAGAGGCCAACGCACGTCCCGACGTAGAGCTGAAAGTAAGCTAAATCCCGAAGTAGAGGCCAACGCACGTCCCGACGTAGAGGCCAACGGACGTCCCGACGTAGAGCTGAAAGTAAGCTAAATCCCGACGTAGAGCCCAACGCACGTCCCGACGTAGAGCCCAACGCACGTCCCGACGCAGAGCCCAACGCACGTCCCGACGCAGAGCCCAACGCACGTCCCGACGTAGAGCTGAAAGTAAGCTAAATCCCGATGTAGAGGCCAACGCACGTCCCGACGTAGAGGCCAACGCACGTCCCGACTTAGAGGCCAACGCACGTCCCGACTTAGAGGCCAACGCACGTCCCGACTTAGAGGCCAACGCACGTCCCGACTTAGAGCTGAAAGTAAGCTAAATCCCGATGTAGAGGCCAACGCACGTCCCGACGTAGAGGCCAACGCACGTCCCGACGTAGAGCTGAAAGTAAGTTAAATCCCGACGTAGAGCCCAACGCACGTCCCGACGTAGAGCCCAACGCACGTCCCGACGTAGCGCCCAACGCACGTCCCGACGTAGAGCTGAAAGTAAGTTAAATCCCGACGTAGAGGCCAACGCACGTCCCGACGTAGAGGCCAACGCACGTCCCGACGTAGAGGCCAACGCACGTCCCGACGTAGAGGCCAACGCACGTCCCGACTTAGAGGCCAACGCACGTCCCGACTTAGAGGCCAACGCACGTCCCGACGTAGAGCTGTAAGTAAGCTAAATCCCGACGTAGAGCCCAACGCACGTCCCGACCTAGAGGCCAACGCACGTCCCGACCTAGAGGCCAACGCACGTTACGACCTAGAGGCCAACGCACGTCCCGACGTAGAGCTGAAAGTAAGCTAAATCCCGACGTAGAGCCCAACGCACGTCCCGACGTAGAGCCCAACGCAGGTCCCGACGTAGCGCCCAACGCACGTCCCGACGTAGAGCAGAAAGTTAGCTAACTACAGACATAGAGCCCAACGCACGTCCCGACGTAGAGCCCAACGCACGTCCCGACGTAGAGCCCAACGCACGTCCCGACGTAGAGCTGAAAGTAAGCTAAAACCCGACGTAGAGCCCAACGCACGTCCCGACGTAGAACTGAAATTAAGCTAAATCCCGACGTAGAGGCCAACGCACGTCCCGACGTAGAGGCCAACGCACGTCCCGACGTAGAGGCCAACGCACGTCCCGACGTAGAGGCCAACGCACGTCCCGACGTAGAGGCCAACGCACGTCCCGACGTAGAGCTGAAAGTAAGCTAAATCCCGAAGTAGAGGCCAACGCACGTCCCGACGTAGAGGCCAACGCACGTCCCGACGTAGAGCTGAAAGTAAGCTAAATCCCGACGTAGAGCCCAACGCACGTCCCGACGTAGAGCCCAACGCACGTCCCGACGTAGAGCTGAAAGTAAGCTAAATCCCGACGTAGAGCCCAACGCACGTCCCGACGTAGAGCCCAACGCACGTCCCGACGTAGAGCTGAAAGTAAGCTAAATCCCGACGTAGAGGCCAACGCACGTCCCGACGTAGAGGCCAACGCACGTCCCGACGTAGAGGCCAACGCACGTCCCGACGTAGAGGCCAACGCACGTCCCGACGTAGAGCTGTAAGTAAGCTAAATCCCGACGTAGAGCCCAACGCACGTCCCGACCTAGAGGCCAACGCACGTCCCGACCTAGAGGCCAACGCACGTCCCGACCTAGAGGCCAACGCACGTCCCGACGTAGAGCTGAAAGTAAGCTAAATCCCGACGTAGCGCCCAACGCACGTCCCGACGTAGAGCCCAACGCAGGTCCCGACGTAGCGCCCAACGCACGTCCCGACGTAGAGCAGAAAGTTAGCTAACTACAGACATAGAGCCCAACGCACGTCCCGACGTAGAGCCCAACGCACGTCCCGACGTAGAGCCCAACGCACGTCCCGACGTAGAGCTGAAAGTAAGCTAAAACCCGACGTAGAGCCCAACGCACGTCCCGACGTAGAACTGAAATTAAGCTAAATCCCGACGTAGAGGCCAACGCACGTCCCGACGTAGAGGCCAACGCACGTCCCGACGTAGAGGCCAACGCACGTCCCGACGTAGAGCCCAACGTACGTCCCGACGTAGAGGCCAACGCACGTCCCGACGTAGATTTGAAAGTAAGCTAAATCCCGAAGTAGAGGCCAACACACGTCCCGACGTAGAGGCCAACGCACGTCCCGACGTAGAGCTGAAAGTAAGCTAAATCCCGACGTAGAGCCCAACGCACGTCCCGACGTAGAGCCCAACGCACGTCCCGACGTAGAGCCCAACGCACGTCCCGACGTAGAGCCCAACGCACGTCCCGACGTAGAGCTGAAAGTAAGCTAAATCCCGACGTAGAGCCCAACGCACGTCCCGACGTAGAGCCCAACGCACGTCCCGACGTAGAGCCCAGCGCACGTCCCGACGTAGAGCTGAAAGTAAGCTAAATCCCGATGTAGAGGCCAACGCACGTCCCGACGTAGAGCTGAAAGTAAGCTAAATCCCGAAGTAGAGGCCAACACACGTCCCGACGTAGAGGCCAACGCACGTCCCGACGTAGAGCTGAAAGTAAGCTAAATCCCGACGTAGAGCCCAACGCACGTCCCGACGTAGAGCCCAACGCACGTCCCGACGTAGAGCCCAACGCACGTCCCGACGTAGAGCCCAACGCACGTCCTGACGTAGAGCTGAAAGTAAGCTAAATCCCGACGTAGAGCCCAACGCACGTCCCGACGTAGAGCCCAACGCACGTCCCGACGTAGAGCTGAAAGTAAGCTAAATCCCGATGTAGAGGCCAACGGACGTCCCGACTTAGAGGCCAACGCACGTCCCGACTTAGAGGCCAACGCACGTCCCGACTTAGAGGCCAACGCACGTCCCGACTTAGAGGCCAACGCACGTCCCGACTTAGAGGCCAACGCACGTCCCGACGTAGAGCTGAAAGTAAGTTAAATCCCGACGTAGAGCCCAACGCACGTCCCGACTTAGAGGCCAACGCACGTCCCGACGTAGAGCTGAAAGTAAGTTAAATCCCGACGTAGAGCCCAACGCACGTCCCGACGTAGAGCCCAACGCACGTCCCGACGTAGAGCTGAAAGTAAGCTAAATCCCGATGTCGAGGCCAACGCACGTCCCGACGTAGAGGCCAACGCACGTCCCGACGTAGAGCTGAAAGTAAGCTAAATCCCGACGTAGAGCCCAACGCACGTCCCGACGTAGAGCCCAACGCACGTCCCGACGTAGAGCCCAACGCACGTCCCGACGTAGAGCCCAACGCACGTCCCGACGTAGAGCTGAAAGTAAGCTAAATCCCGACGTAGAGGCCAACGCACGTCCCGACGTAGAGGCCAACGCACGTCCCGACGTAGAGGCCAACGCACGTCCCGACGTAGAGGCCAACGCACGTCCCGACTTAGAGCCCAACGCACGTCCAACCGTAGAGCTGAAAGTAAGCTAAATCCCGATGTAGAGGCCAACGCACGTCCCGACGTAGAGGCCAACGCACGTCCCGACGTAGAGCTGAAAGTAAGTTAAATCCCGACGTAGAGCCCAACGCACGTCCCGACGTAGAGCCCAACGCACGTCCCGACGTAGCGCCCAACGCACGTCCCGACGTAGCGCCCAACGCACGTCCCGACGTAGCGCCCAACGCACGTCCCGACGTAGCGCCCAACGCACGTCCCGACGTAGCGCCCAACGCACGTCCCGACGTAGAGCTGAAAGTAAGTTAAATCCCGACGTAGAGGCCAACGCACGTCCCGACGTAGAGGCCAACGCACGTCCCGACTTAGAGGCCAACGCACGTCCCGACTTAGAGGCCAACGCACGTCCCGACTTAGAGGCCAACGCACGTCCCGACTTAGAGGCCAACGCACGTCCCGACTTAGAGGCCAACGCACGTCCCGACTTAGAGGCCAACGCACGTCCCGACTTAGAGGCCAACGCACGTCCCGACGTAGAGCTGAAAGTAAGCTAAATCCCGACGTAGAGCCCAACGCACGTCCCGACGTAGAGCCCAACGCACGTCCCGACGTAGAGCCCAACGCACGTCCCGACGTAGAGCCCAACGCACGTCCCGACGTAGAGCTGAAAGTTAGGTAACTACAGACGTAGAGCCCAACGCACGTCCCGACGTAGAGCTGAAAGTTAGCTAACTACAGACGTAGAGCCCAACGCACGTCCCGACGTAGAGCCCAACGCACGTCCCGACGTAGAGCTAAAAGTAAGCTAAATCCCGACGTAGAGCCCAACGCACGTCCCGACGTAGAGCTGAAAGTAAGCTAAATCCCGACGTAGAGGCCAACGCACGTCCCGACGTAGAGCTGAAAGTAAGATAAATCCCGACGTAGAGGCCAACGCACGTCCCGACGTAGAGCCCAACGCACGTCCCGACGTAGAGCTGAAAGTAAGCTAAATCCCGACGTAGAGCCCAACGCACGTCCCGACGTAGAGCCCAACGCACGTCCCGAAGTAGAGCCCACCGCACGTCCCGACGTAGAGCCCAATGCACGTCCCGACGTAGAGCTGAAAGTAAGCTAAATCCCGACGTAGCGCCCAACGCACGTCCCGACGTAGCGCCCAACGCACGTCCCGAAGTAGAGCTGAAAGTAAGCTAAATCCCGACGCAGAGGCCAACGCACGTCCCGACGTAGAGGCCAACGCACGTCCCGACCTAGAAGCCAACGCACGTCCCGATGTAGAGGCCAACGCACGTCCCAACGTAGAGCTGAAAGTAAGCTAAATCCCGACGTAGAGCCCAACGCACGTCCCGACGTAGAGCCCAACGCACGTCCCGACGTAGAGCAGAAAGTTAGCTAACTACAGACATAGAGCCCAACGCACGTCCCGACGTAGAGCCCAACGCACGTCCCGACGTAGAGCTGAAAGTAAGCTAAAACCCGACGTAGAGCCCAACGCACGTCCCGACGTAGAGCTGAAAGTAAGCTAAATCCCGACGTAGAGGCCAACGCAAGTCCCGACGTAGAGGCCAACGCATGTCCCGACGTAGAGGCCAACGCATGTCCCGACGTAGAGCTGAAAGTAAGCTAAATCCCGAAGTAGAGGCCAACGCACGTCCCGACGTAGAGGCCAACGCACGTCCCGACGTAGAGCTGAAAGTAAGCTAAATCCCGACGTAGAGCCCAACGCACGTCCCGACGTAGAGTCCAACGCACGTCCCGACGTAGACCTGAAAGTAAGCTAAATCCCGACGTAGAGGCCAACGCACGTCCCGACGTAGAGGCCAACGCACGTCCCGACTTAGAGGCCAACGCACGTCCCGACGTAGAGGCCAACGCACGTCCCGACGTAGAGCTGAAAGTAAGTTAAATCCCGACGTAGAGGCCAACGCACGTCCCGACGTAGAGCCCAACGCACGTCCCGACGTAGCGCCCAACGCACGTCCCGACGTAGCGCCCAACGCACGTCCCGACGTAGCGCCCAACGCACGTCCCGACGTAGAGCTGAAAGTTAGCTAACTACAGACGTAGAGCCCAACGCACGTCCCGACGTAGAGCTGAAAGTTAGCTAACTACAGACGTAGAGCCCAACGCACGTCCCGACGTAGAGCTAAAAGTTACCTAACTACAGACGTAGAGCCCAAAGCACGTCCCGACGTAGAGCCCAACGCACGTCCCGACGTAGAGCCCAACGCACGTCCCGACGTAGAGCTGAAAGTAAGCTAAATCCCGACGTAGAGGCCAACGCACGTCCTGACGTAGAGCTGAAAGTAAGCTAAATCCCGACGTAGAGCCCAACGCACGTCCCGACGTAGAGCCCAACGCACGTCCCGACGTAGAGCTGAAAGTAAGCTAAAACCCGACATAGAGCCCAACGCACGTCCCGACGTAGAGCTGAAAGTAAGCTAAATCCCGACGTAGAGGCCAACGCACGTCCCGACGTAGAGGCCAACGCACGTCCCGACGTAGAGCTGAAAGTAAGCTAAATCCCGAAGTAGAGGCCAACGCACGTCCCGACGTAGAGGCCAACGCACGTCCCGACGTAGAGGCCAACGCACGTCCCGACGTAGAGGCCAACGCACGTCCCGACGTAGAGGCCAACGCACGTCCCGACGTAGAGGCCAACGCACGTCCCGACGTAGAGGCCAACGCACGTCCCGACGTAGAGGCCAACGCACGTCCCGACGTAGAGGCCAACGCACGTCCCGACGTAGAGCTGAAAGGAAGCTAAATCCCGACGTAGAGCCCAACGCACGTCCCGACGTAGAGTCCAACGCACGTCCCGACGTAGAGCTGAAAGTAAGCTAAATCCCGACGTAGAGCCCAACGCACGTCCCGACGTAGAGGCCAACGCACGTCCCGACGTAGAGCTGAAAGTAAGTTAAATCCCGACGTAGAGCCCAACGCACGTCCCGACGTAGAGCCCAACGCACGTCCCGACGTAGCGCCCAACGCACGTCCCGACGTAGAGCTGAAAGTTAGCTAACTACAGACGTAGAGCCCAACGCACGTCCCGACGTAGAGCTGTAAGTTACCTAACTACAGACGTAGAGCCCAAAGCACGTCCCGACGTAGAGCCCAACGCACGTCCCGACGTAGAGCCCAACGCACGTCCCGACGTAGAGCCCAACGCACGTCCCGACGTAGAGCCCAACGCACGTCCCGACGTAGAGCCCAACGCACGTCCCGACGTAGAGCCCAACGCACGTCCCGACGTAGAGCCCAACGCACGTCCCGACGTAGAGCTGAAAGTAAGCTAAATCCCGACGTAGAGTCCAACGCACGTCCCAACGTAGAGCTGAAAGTAAGCTAAATCCTGAGGTAGAGCCCAACGCATGTCCCGACGTAGAGCTGAAAGTTAGCTAAATCCTGACGTAGAGCCCAACGCACGTCCCGTCGTAGAGCCCAACGCACGTCCCGTCGTAGAGCCCAACGCACGTCCCGACGTAGAGCCCAACGCACGTCCCGACGTAGAGCTGAAAGTTAGGTAACTACAGACGTAGAGCCCAACGCACGTCCCGACGTAGAGCCCAACGCACGTCCCGACGTAGAGCTAAAAGTAAGCTAAATCCCGACGTAGAGCCCAACGCACGTCCCGACGTAGAGCCCAACGCACGTCCCGACGTAGAGCTAAAAGTAAGCTAAATCCCGACGTAGAGCCCAACGCACGTCCCGACGTAGAGCTGAAAGTAAGCTAAATCCCGACGTAGAGGTCAACGCACGTCCCGGCGTAGAGGCCAACGCACGTCCCGACGTAGAGCTGAAAGTAAGCTAAATCCCGACGTAGAGGCCAACGCACGTCCCGACGTAGAGGCCAACGCACGTCCCGACGTAGAGCTGAAAGTAAGCTAAATCCCGACGTAGAGGCCAACGCACGTCCCGACGTAGAGGCCAACGCACGTCCCGACGTAGAGGCCAACGCACGTCCCGACGTAGAGGCCAACGCACGTCCCGACGTAGAGGCCAACGCACGTCCCGACGTAGAGGCCAACGCACGTCCCGACGTAGAGGCCAACGCACGTCCCGACGTAGAGCTGTAAGTAAGCTAAATCCCGACGTAGAGCCCAACGCACGTCCCGACCTAGAGGCCAACGCACGTCCCGACCTAGAGGCCAACGCACGTCCCGACGTAGAGCTGAAAGTAAGCTAAATCCCGACGTAGCGCCCAACGCACGTCCCGACGTAGAGCCCAACGCAGGTCCCGACGTAGCGCCCAACGCACGTCCCGACGTAGAGCAGAAAGTTAGCTAACTACAGACATAGAGCCCAACGCACGTCCCGACGTAGAGCCCAACGCACGTCCCGACGTAGAGCCCAACGCACGTCCCGACGTAGAGCCCAACGCACGTCCCGACGTAGAGCTGAAAGTAAGCTAAAACCCGACGTAGAGCCCAACGCACGTCCCGACGTAGAACTGAAATTAAGCTAAATCCCGACGTAGAGGCCAACGCACGTCCCGACGTAGAGGCCAACGCACGTCCCGACGTAGAGGCCAACGCACGTCCCGACGTAGAGCCCAACGTACGTCCCGACGTAGAGGCCAACGCACGTCCCGACGTAGATTTGAAAGTAAGCTAAATCCCGAAGTAGAGGCCAACGCACGTCCCGACGTAGAGCTGAAAGTAAGCTAAATCCCGACGTAGAGCCCAACGCACGTCCCGACGTAGAGCCCAACGCACGTCCCGACGTAGAGCCCAACGCACGTCCCGACGTAGAGCCCAACGCACGTCCCGACGTAGAGCTGAAAGTAAGCTAAATCCCGACGTAGAGCCCAACGCACGTCCCGACGTAGAGCCCAACGCACGTCCCGACGTAGAGCCCAACGCACGTCCCGACGTAGAGCCCAACGCACGTCCCGACGTAGAGCTGAAAGTAAGCTAAATCCCGATGTAGAGGCCAACGCACGTCCCGACGTAGAGCTGAAAGTAAGCTAAATCCCGAAGTAGAGGCCAACACACGTCCCGACGTAGAGGCCAACGCACGTCCCGACGTAGAGCTGAAAGTAAGCTAAATCCCGACGTAGAGCCCAACGCACGTCCCGACGTAGAGCCCAACGCACGTCCCGACGTAGAGCCCAACGCACGTCCTGACGTAGAGCTGAAAGTAAGCTAAATCCCGACGTAGAGCCCAACGCACGTCCCGACGTAGAGCCCAACGCACGTCCCGACGTAGAGCTGAAAGTAAGCTAAATCCCGATGTAGAGGCCAACGGACGTCCCGACTTAGAGGCCAACGCACGTCCCGACTTAGAGGCCAACGCACGTCCCGACTTAGAGGCCAACGCACGTCCCGACTTAGAGGCCAACGCACGTCCCGACTTAGAGGCCAACGCACGTCCCGACTTAGAGGCCAACGCACGTCCCGACGTAGAGCTGAAAGTAAGTTAAATCCCGACGTAGAGCCCAACGCACGTCCCGACGTAGAGCCCAACGCACGTCCCGACGTAGAGCCCAACGCACGTCCCGACGTAGAGCCCAACGCACGTCCCGACGTAGAGCCCAACGCACGTCCCGACGTAGAGCTGAAAGTAAGCTAAATCCCGAAGTAGAGGCCAACGCACGTCCCGACGTAGAGGCCAACGCACGTCCCGACGTAGAGCTGAAAGTAAGCTAAATCCCGACGTAGAGCCCAACGCACATCCCGACGTAGAGCTGAAAGTAAGCTAAATCCCGACGTAGAGCCCAACGCACGTCCCGACGTAGAGCCCAACGCACGTCCCGACGTAGAGCCCAACGCACGTCCCGACGTAGAGCCCAACGCACGTCCCGACGTAGAGCCCAACGCACGTCCCGACGTAGAGCCCAACGCACGTCCCGACGTAGAGCCCAACGCACGTCCCGACGTAGAGCCCAACGCACGTCCCGACGTAGAGCCCAACGCACGTCCCGACGTAGAGCTGAAAGTAAGCTAAATCCCGATGTAGAGGCCAACGCACGTCCCGACGTAGAGGCCAACGCACGTCCCGACGTAGAGGCCAACGCACGTCCCGACTTAGAGGCCAACGCACGTCCCGACTTAGAGCCCAACGCACGTCCGACCGTAGAGCTGAAAGTAAGCTAAATCCCGATGTAGAGGCCAACGCACGTCCCGACGTAGAGGCCAACGCACGTCCCGACGTAGAGCTGAAAGTAAGTTAAATCCCGACGTAGCGCCCAACGCACGTCCCGACGTAGCGCCCAACGCACGTCCCGACGTAGCGCCCAACGCACGTCCCGACGTAGCGCCCAACGCACGTCCCGACGTAGCGCCCAACGCACGTCCCGACGTAGCGCCCAACGCACGTCCCGACGTAGAGCTGAAAGTAAGTTAAATCCCGACGTAGAGGCCAACGCACGTCCCGACGTAGAGGCCAACGCACGTCCCGACTTAGAGGCCAACGCACGTCCCGACTTAGAGGCCAACGCACGTCCCGACTTAGAGGCCAACGCACGTCCCGACTTAGAGGCCAACGCACGTCCCGACTTAGAGGCCAACGCACGTCCCGACTTAGAGGCCAACGCACGTCCCGACTTAGAGGCCAACGCACGTCCCGACTTAGAGGCCAACGCACGTCCCGACTTAGAGGCCAACGCACGTCCCGACTTAGAGGCCAACGCACGTCCCGACGTAGAGCTGAAAGTAAGCTAAATCCCGACGTAGAGCCCAACGCACGTCCCGACGTAGAGCCCAACGCACGTCCCGACGTAGAGCCCAACGCACGTCCCGACGTAGAGCCCAACGCACGTCCCGACGTAGAGCCCAACGCACGTCCCGACGTAGAGCTGAAAGTTAGCTAACTACAGACGTAGAGCCCAACGCACGTCCCGACGTAGAGCCCAACGCACGTCCCGACGTAGAGCTAAAAGTAAGCTAAATCCCGACGTAGAGCCCAACACACGTCCCGACGTAGAGCTGAAAGTAAGCTAAATCCCGACGTAGAGGCCAACGCACGTCCCGACGTAGAGCTGAAAGTAAGATAAATCCCGACGTAGAGGCCAACGCACGTCCCGACGTAGAGCCCAACGCACGTCCCGACGTAGAGCTGAAAGTAAGCTAAATCCCGACGTAGAGCCCAACGCACGTCCCGACGTAGAGCCCAACGCACGTCCCGACGTAGAGCCCACCGCACGTCCCGACGTAGAGCCCAATGCACGTCCCGACGTAGAGCTGAAAGTAAGCTAAATCCCGACGTAGCGCCCAACGCACGTCCCGACGTAGCGCCCAACGCACGTCCCGAAGTAGAGCTGAAAGTAAGCTAAATCCCGACGCAGAGGCCAACGCACGTCCCGACGTAGAGGCCAACGCACGTCCCGACCTAGAAGCCAACGCACGTCCCGATGTAGAGGCCAACGCACGTCCCGACGTAGAGCTGAAAGTAAGCTAAATCCCGACGTAGAGCCCAACGCACGTCCCGACGTAGAGCCCAACGCACGTCCCGACGTAGCGCCCAACGCACGTCCCGACGTAGAGCTGAAAGTTAGCTAACTACAGACATAGAGCCCAACGCACGTCCCGACGTAGAGCAGAAAGTTAGCTAACTACAGACATACAGCCCAACGCACGTCCCGACGTAGAGCCCAACGCACGTCCCGACGTAGAGCTGAAAGTAAGCTAAAACCCGACGTAGAGCCCAACGCACGTCCCGACGTAGAGCTGAAAGTTAGCTAACTACAGACGTAGAGGCCAACGCATGTCCCGACGTAGAGGCCAACGCATGTCCCGACGTAGAGCTGAAAGTAAGCTAAATCCCGAAGTAGAGGCCAACGCACGTCCCGACGTAGAGGCCAACGCACGTCCCGACGTAGAGCTGAAAGTAAGCTAAATCCCGACGTAGAGCCCAACGCACGTCCCGACATAGAGTCCAACGCACGTCCCGACGTAGACCTGAAAGTAAGCTAAATCCCGACGTAGAGGCCAACGCACGTCCCGACGTAGAGGCCAACGCACGTCCCGACTTAGAGGCCAACGCACGTCCCGACGTAGAGGCCAACGCACGTCCCGACGTAGAGGCCAACGCACGTCCCGACGTAGAGCTGAAAGTAAGTTAAATCCCGACGTAGAGCCCAACGCACGTCCCGACGTAGCGCCCAACGCACGTCTCGACGTAGCGCCCAACGCACGTCCCGACGTAGCGCCCAACGCACGTCCCGACGTAGAGCTGAAAGTTAGCTAACTACAGACGTAGAGCCCAACGCACGTCCCGACGTAGAGCTAAAAGTTACCTAACTACAGACGTAGAGCCCAACGCACGTCCCGACGTAGAGCCCAACGCACGTCCCGACGTAGAGCCCAACGCACGTCCCGACGTAGAGCTGAAAGTAAGCTAAATCCCGACGTAGAGGCCAACGCACGTCCCAACGTAGAGCTGAAAGTAAGCTAAATCCCGACGTAGAGCCCAACGCACGTCCCGACGTAGAGCCCAACGCACGTCCCGACGTAGAGCTGAAAGTAAGCTAAAACCCGACGTAGAGCCCAACGCACGTCCCGACGTAGAGCTGAAAGTAAGCTAAATCCCGACGTAGAGGCCAACGCACGTCCCGACGTAGAGGCCAACGCACGTCCCGACGTAGAGCTGAAAGTAAGCTAAATCCCGAAGTAGAGGCCAACGCACGTCCCGACGTAGAGGCCAACGCACGTCCCGACGTAGAGGCCAACGCACGTCCCGACGTAGAGGCCAACGCACGTCCCGACGTAGAGGCCAACGCACGTCCCGACGTAGAGGCCAACGCACGTCCCGACGTAGAGGCCAACGCACGTCCCGACGTAGAGGCCAACGCACGTCCCGACGTAGAGCTAAAAGGAAGCTAAATCCCGACGTAGAGCCCAACGCACGTCCCGACGTAGAGTCCAACGCACGTCCCGACGTAGAGCTGAAAGTAAGCTAAATCCCGACGTAGAGGCCAACGCACGTCCCGACGTAGAGGCCAACGCACGTCCCGACGTAGAGCCCAACGCACGTCCCGACGTAGAGCTGAAAGTAAGTTAAATCCCGACGTAGAGCCCACCGCACGTCCCGACGTAGAGCCCAACGCACGTCCCGACGTAGAGCCCAACGCACGTCCCGACGTAGAGCTGAAAGTTAGCTAACTACAGACGTAGAGCCCAACGCACGTCCCGACGTAGAGCTGTAAGTTACCTAACTACAGACGTAGAGCCCAAAGCACGTCCCGACGTAGAGCTGTAAGTTACCTAACTACAGACGTAGAGCCCAAAGCACGTCCCGACGTAGAGCCCAACGCACGTCCCGACGTAGAGCCCAACGCACGTCCCGACGTAGAGCCCAACGCACGTCCCGACGTAGAGCCCAACGCACGTCCCGACGTAGAGCCCAACGCACGTCCCGACGTAGAGCTGAAAGTAAGCTAAATCCCGACGTAGAGTCCAACGCACGTCCCAACGTAGAGCTGAAAGTAAGCTAAATCCCGAGGTAGAGCCCAACACAGGTCCCGACGTAGAGCCCAACGCATGTCCCGACGTAGAGCTGAAAGTTAGCTAAATCCTGACGTAGAGCCCAACGCACGTCCCGTCGTAGAGCCCAACGCACGTCCCGACGTAGAGCCCAACGCACGTCCCGACGTAGAGCTGAAAGTTAGGTAACTACAGACGTAGAGCCCAACGCACGTCCCGACGTAGAGCCCAACGCACGTCCCGACGTAGAGCTAAAAGTAAGCTAAATCCCGACGTAGAGGCCAACGCACGTCCCGACGTAGAGCTGAAAGTAAGCTAAATCCCGACGTAGAGCCCAACGCACGTCCCGACGTAGAGCCCAACGCACGTCCTGACGTAGAGCTGAAAGTAAGCTAAATCCCGATGTAGAGGCCAACGCACGTCCCGACTTAGAGGCCAACGCACGTCCCGACTTAGAGGCCAACGCACGTCCCGACTTAGAGGCCAACGCACGTCCCGACTTAGAGGCCAACGCACGTCCCGACTTTGAGGCCAACGCACGTCCCGACTTAGAGGCCAACGCACGTCCCGACGTAGAGCTGAAAGTAAGCTAAATCCCAATGTAGAGGCCAACGCACGTCCCGACGTAGAGGCCAACGCACGTCCCGACGTAGAGCCCAACGCACGTCCCGACGTAGAGCCCAACGCACGTCCCGACGTAGAGCCCAACGCACGTCCCGACGTAGAGCCCAACGCACGTCCCGACGTAGAGCCCAACGCACGTCCCGACGTAGAGCCCAACGCACGTCCCGACGTAGAGCTGAAAGTAAGCTAAATCCCGAAGTAGAGGCCAACGCACGTCCCGACGTAGAGGCCAACGCACGTCCCGACGTAGAGGCCAACGCATGTCCCGACGTAGAGCTGAAAGTAAGCTAAATCCCGACGTAGAGCCCAACGCACGTCCCGACGTAGAGCCCAACGCACGTCCCGACGTAGAGCCCAACGCACGTCCCGACGTAGAGCTGAAAGTAAGCTAAATCCCGACGTAGAGCCCAACGCACGTCCCGACGTAGAGCCCAACGCACGTCCCGACGTAGAGCCCAACGCACGTCCCGACGTAGAGCTGAAAGTAAGCTAAATCCCGATGTAGAGGCCAACGCACGTCCCGACGTAGAGGCCAACGCACGTCCCGACTTAGAGGCCAACGCACGTCCCGACTTAGAGGCCAACGCACGTCCCGACTTAGAGGCCAACGCACGTCCAACCGTAGAGCTGAAAGTAAGCTAAATCCCGATGTAGAGGCCAACGCACGTCCCGACGTAGAGGCCAACGCACGTCCCGACGTAGAGCTGAAAGTAAGTTAAATACCGACGTAGAGCCCAACGCACGTCCCGACGTAGAGCCCAACGCACGTCCCGACGTAGAGCCCAACGCACGTCCCGACGTAGAGCCCAACGCACGTCCCGACGTAGAGCCCAACGCACGTCCCGACGTAGCGCCCAACGCACGTCCCGACGTAGCGCCCAACGCACGTCCCGACTTAGAGGCCAACGCACGTCCCGACTTAGAGGCCAACGCACGTCCCGACTTAGAGGCCAACGCACGTCCCGACTTAGAGGCCAACGCACGTCCCGACTTAGAGGCCAACGCACGTCCCGACGTAGAGGTGAAAGTAAGCTAAATCCCGACGTAGAGCCCAACGCACGTCCCGACGTAGAGCCCAACGCACGTCCCGACGTAGAGCCCAACGCACGTCCCGACGTAGAGCTGAAAGTTAGCTAACTACAGACGTAGAGCCCAACGCACGTCCCGACGTAGAGCCCAACGCACGTCCCGACGTAGAGCTAAAAGTAAGCTAAATCCCGACGTAGAGCCCAACACACGTCCCGACGTAGAGCTGAAAGTAAGCTAAATCCCGACGTAGAGGCCAACGCACGTCCCGACGTAGAGCTGAAAGTAAGCTAAATCCGACGTAGAGGCCAACGCACGTCCCGACGTAGAGCCCAACGCACCTCCCGACGTAGAGCTGAAAGTAAGCTAAATCCCGACGTAGAGCCCAACGCACGTCCCGACGTAGAGCCCAACGCACGTCCCGACGTAGAGCCCACCGCACGTCCCGACGTAGAGCTGAAAGTAAGCTAAATCCCGACGTAGCGCCCAACGCACGTCCCGACGTAGCGCCCAACGCACGTCCCGAAGTAGAGCTGAAAGTAAGCTAAATCCCGACGCAGAGGCCAACGCACGTCCCGACGTAGAGGCCAACGCACGTCCCGACCTAGAAGCCAACGCACGTCCCGACGTAGAGGCCAACGCACGTCCCGACGTAGAGCTGAAAGTAAGCTAAATCCCGACGTAGAGCCCAACGCACGTCCCGACGTAGCGCCCAACGCACGTCCCGACGTAGCGCCCAACGCACGTCCCGACGTAGCGCCCAACGCACGTCCCGACGTAGCGCCCAACGCACGTCCCGACGTAGAGCTGAAAGTTAGCTAACTACAGACATAGAGCCCAACGCACGTCCCGACGTAGAGCAGAAAGTTAGCTAACTACAGACATAGAGCCCAACGCACGTCCCGACGTAGAGCCCAACGCACGTCCCGACGTAGAGCTGAAAGTAAGCTAAAACCCGACGTAGAGCCCAACGCACGTCCCGACGTAGAGCTGAAAGTAAGCTAAATCCCGACGTAGAGGCCAACGCATGTCCCGACGTAGAGGCCAACGCATGTCCCGACGTAGAGGCCAACGCATGTCCCGACGTAGAGGCCAACGCATGTCCCGACGTAGAGCTGAAAGTAAGCTAAATCCCCAAGTAGAGGCCAACGCACGTCCCGACGTAGAGGCCAACGCACGTCCCGACGTAGAGCTGAAAGTAAGCTAAATCCCGACGTAGAGCCCAACGCACGTCCCGACATAGAGTCCAACGCACGTCCCGACGTAGACCTGAAAGTAAGCTAAATCCCGACGTAGAGGCCAACGCACGTCCCGACGTAGAGGCCAACGCACGTCCCGACTTAGAGGCCAACGCACGTCCCGACTTAGAGGCCAACGCACGTCCCGACTTAGAGGCCAACGCACGTCCCGACTTAGAGGCCAACGCACGTCCCGACGTAGAGGCCAACGCACGTCCCGACGTAGAGCTGAAAGTAAGTTAAATCCCGACGTAGAGCCCAACGCACGTCCCGACGTAGAGCCCAACGCACGTCCCGACGTAGAGCCCAACGCACGTCCCGACGTAGCGCCCAACGCACGTCCCGACGTAGCGCCCAACGCACGTCCCGACGTAGCGCCCAACGCACGTCCCGACGTAGCGCCCAACGCACGTCCCGACGTAGAGCTGAAAGTTAGCTAACTACAGACGTAGAGCCCAACGCACGTCCCGACGTAGAGCTAAAAGTTACCTAACTACAG
This sequence comes from Leptosomus discolor, assembly GCF_034619465.1. Taxonomy (NCBI): domain Eukaryota; kingdom Metazoa; phylum Chordata; class Aves; order Leptosomiformes; family Leptosomidae; genus Leptosomus; species Leptosomus discolor. The sequence goes on along the minus strand of NW_028237915.1, from coordinate 1,157,591 downwards.
ACGTAGAGCCCAAAGCACGTCCCGACGTAGAGCCCAACGCACGTCCCGACGTAGAGCCCAACGCACGTCCCGACGTAGAGCCAAACGCACGTCCCGACGTAGAGCTGAAAGTAAGCTAAATCCCGACGTAGAGCCCAACGCACGTCCCAACGTAGAGCTGAAAGTAAGCTAAATCCCGACGTAGAGCCCAACGCACGTCCCGACGTAGAGCCCAACGCACGTCCCGACGTAGAGCTGAAAGTAAGCTAAAACCCGACATAGAGCCCAACGCACGTCCCGACGTAGAGCTGAAAGTAAGCTAAATCCCGACGTAGAGGCCAACGCACGTCCCGACGTAGAGGCCAACGCACGTCCCGACGTAGAGCTGAAAGTAAGCTAAATCCCGAAGTAGAGGCCAACGCACGTCCCGACGTAGAGGCCAACGCACGTCCCGACGTAGAGGCCAACGCACGTCCCGACGTAGAGCTGAAAGTAAGCTAAATCCCGACGTAGAGTCCAACGCACGTCCCGACGTAGAGCCCAACGCACGTCCCGACGTAGAGCCCAACGCACGTCCCGACGTAGAGCCCAACGCACGTCCCGACGTAGAGCTGAAAGTAAGTTAAATCCCGACGTAGAGCCCAACGCACGTCCCGACGTAGAGCCCAACGCACGTCCCGACGTAGCGCCCAACGCACGTCCCGACGTAGAGCTGAAAGTTAGCTAACTACAGACGTAGAGCCCAACGCACGTCCCGACGTAGAGCTGTAAGTTACCTAACTACAGACGTAGAGCCCAACGCACGTCCCGACGTAGAGCCCAACGCACGTCCCGACGTAGAGCCCAACGCACGTCCCGACGTAGAGCCCAACGCACGTCCCGACGTAGAGCCCAACGCACGTCCCGACGTAGAGCCCAACGCACGTCCCGACGTAGAGCTGAAAGTAAGCTAAATCCCGACGTAGAGCTGAAAGTAAGCTAAATCCCGACGTAGAGTCCAACGCACGTCCCAACGTAGAGCTGAAAGTAAGCTAAATCCCGAGGTAGAGCCCAACACACGTCCCGACGTAGAGCCCAACGCATGTCCCGACGTAGAGCTGAAAGTTAGCTAAATCCTGACGTAGAGCCCAACGCACGTCCCGTCGTAGAGCCCAACGCACGTCCCGTCGTAGAGCCCAACGCACGTCCCGACGTAGAGCCCAACGCACGTCCCGACGTAGAGCCCAACGCACGTCCCGACGTAGAGCCCAACGCACGTCCCGACGTAGAGCTGAAAGTTAGGTAACTACAGACGTAGAGCCCAACGCACGTCCCGACGTAGAGCCCAACGCACGTCCCGACGTAGAGCTAAAAGTAAGCTAAATCCCGACGTAGAGCCCAACACACGTCCCGACGTAGAGCTGAAAGTAAGCTAAATCCCGACGTAGAGGCCAACGCACGTCCCGGCGTAGAGGCCAACGCACGTCCCGACGTAGAGCTGAAAGTAAGCTAAATCCCGACGTAGAGGCCAACGCACGTCCCGGCGTAGAGGCCAACGCACGTCCCGACGTAGAGCTGAAAGTAAGCTAAATCCCGACGTAGAGGCCAACGCACGTCCCGGCGTAGAGGCCAACGCACGTCCCGACGTAGAGCTGAAAGTAAGCTAAATCCCGACGTAGAGCCCAACGCACGTCCCGACGTAGAGCCCAACGCACGTCCCGACGTAGAGCTGAAAGTAAGCTAAATCCCGATGTAGAGGCCAACGCACGTCCCGACTTAGAGGCCAACGCACGTCCCGACTTAGAGGCCAACGCACGTCCCGACTTAGAGGCCAACGCACGTCCCGACTTAGAGGCCAACGCACGTCCCGACTTAGAGGCCAACGCACGTCCCGACGTAGAGCTGAAAGTAAGCTAAATCCCAATGTAGAGCCCAACGCACGTCCCGACGTAGAGCCCAACGCACGTCCCGACGTAGAGCCCAACGCACGTCCCGACGTAGAGCCCAACGCACGTCCCGACGTAGAGCCCAACGCACGTCCCGACGTAGAGCCCAACGCACGTCCCGACGTAGAGCCCAACGCACGTCCCGACGTAGAGCCCAACGCACGTCCCGACGTAGAGCTGAAAGTAAGCTAAATCCCGAAGTAGAGGCCAACGCACGTCCCGACGTAGAGGCCAACGCACGTCCCGACGTAGAGGCCAACGCACGTCCCGACGTAGAGCTGAAAGTAAGCTAAATCCCGACGTAGAGCCCAACGCACGTCCCGACGTAGAGCCCAACGCACGTCCCGACGTAGAGCCCAACGCACGTCCCGACGTAGAGCTGAAAGTAAGCTAAATCCCGATGTAGAGGCCAACGCACGTCCCGACGTAGAGGCCAACGCACGTCCCGACTTAGAGGCCAACGCACGTCCCGACTTAGAGCCCAACGCACGTCCAACCGTAGAGCTGAAAGTAAGCTAAATCCCGATGTAGAGGCCAACGCACGTCCCGACGTAGAGGCCAACGCACGTCCCGACGTAGAGCTGAAAGTAAGTTAAATCCCGACGTAGCGCCCAACGCACGTCCCGACGTAGCGCCCAACGCACGTCCCGACGTAGCGCCCAACGCACGTCCCGACGTAGCGCCCAACGCACGTCCCGACGTAGCGCCCAACGCACGTCCCGACGTAGCGCCCAACGCACGTCCCGACGTAGCGCCCAACGCACGTCCCGACGTAGAGCTGAAAGTAAGTTAAATCCCGACGTAGAGGCCAACGCACGTCCCGACGTAGAGGCCAACGCACGTCCCGACGTAGAGGCCAACGCACGTCCCGACGTAGCGCCCAACGCACGTCCCGACGTAGAGCTGAAAGTAAGCTAAATCCCGACGTAGAGGCCAACGCACGTCCCGACGTAGAGGCCAACGCACGTCCCGACGTAGAGGCCAACGCACGTCCCGACGTAGAGCCCAACGCACGTCCCGACGTAGAGCCCAACGCACGTCCCGACGTAGAGCCCAACGCACGTCCCGACGTAGAGCCCAACGCACGTCCCGACGTAGAGCCCAACGCACGTCCCGACGTAGAGCCCAACGCACGTCCCGACGTAGAGCCCAACGCACGTCCCGACGTAGAGCCCAACGCACGTCCCGACGTAGAGCTGAAAGTTAGCTAACTACAGACGTAGAGCCCAACGCACGTCCCGACGTAGAGCCCAACGCACGTCCCGACGTAGAGCTAAAAGTAAGCTAAATCCCGACGTAGAGCCCAACACACGTCCCGACGTAGAGCTGAAAGTAAGGTAAATCCCGACGTAGAGGCCAACGCACGTCCCGACGTAGAGCTGAAAGTAAGCTAAATCCCGACGTAGAGGCCAACGCACGTCCCGACGTAGAGCCCAACGCACGTCCCGACGTAGAGCTGAAAGTAAGCTAAATCCCGACGTAGAGCCCAACGCACGTCCCGACGTAGAGCCCAACGCACGTCCCGAAGTAGAGCCCACCGCACGTCCCGACGTAGAGCCCAATGCACGTCCCGACGTAGAGCTGAAAGTAAGCTAAATCCCGACGTAGCGCCCAACGCACGTCCCGACGTAGCGCCCAACGCACGTCCCGAAGTAGAGCTGAAAGTAAGCTAAATCCCGACGCAGAGGCCAACGCACGTCCCGACGTAGAGGCCAACGCACGTCCCGACCTAGAAGCCAACGCACGTCCCGACCTAGAAGCCAACGCACGTCCCGATGTAGAGGCCAACGCACGTCCCGACGTAGAGCTGAAAGTAAGCTAAATCCCGACGTAGAGCCCAACGCACGTCCCGACGTAGAGCCCAACGCACGTCCCGACGTAGAGCTGAAAGTTAGCTAACTACAGACATAGAGCCCAACGCACGTCCCGACGTAGAGCAGAAAGTTAGCTAACTACAGACATAGAGCCCAACGCACGTCCCGACGTAGAGCTGAAAGTAAGCTAAAACCCGACGTAGAGCCCAACGCACGTCCCGACGTAGAGCTGAAAGTAAGCTAAATCCCGACGTAGAGGCCAACGCATGTCCCGACGTAGAGGCCAACGCATGTCCCGACGTAGAGGCCAACGCATGTCCCGACGTAGAGGCCAACGCATGTCCCGACGTAGAGGCCAACGCATGTCCCGACGTAGAGGCCAACGCATGTCCCGACATAGAGGCCAACGCACGTCCCGACGTAGAGCTGAAAGTAAGCTAAATCCCGAAGTAGAGGCCAACGCACGTCCCGACGTAGAGGCCAACGCACGTCCCGACGTAGAGCTGAAAGTAAGTTAAATCCCGACGTAGAGGCCAACGCACGTCCCGACATAGAGTCCAACGCACGTCCCGACGTAGACCTGAAAGTAAGCTAAATCCCGACGTAGAGGCCAACGCACGTCCCGACGTAGAGGCCAACGCACGTCCCGACTTAGAGGCCAACGCACGTCCCGACTTAGAGGCCAACGCACGTCCCGACTTAGAGGCCAACGCACGTCCCGACTTAGAGGCCAACGCACGTCCCGACTTAGAGGCCAACGCACGTCCCGACTTAGAGGCCAACGCACGTCCCGACTTAGAGGCCAACGCACGTCCCGACTTAGAGGCCAACGCACGTCCCGACTTAGAGGCCAACGCACGTCCCGACGTAGAGCTGAAAGTAAGTTAAATCCCGACGTAGAGCCCAACGCACGTCCCGACGTAGCGCCCAACGCACGTCCCGACGTAGCGCCCAACGCACGTCCCGACGTAGCGCCCAACGCACGTCCCGACGTAGAGCTGAAAGTTAGCTAACTACAGACGTAGAGCCCAACGCACGTCCCGACGTAGAGCTGAAAGTTAGCTAACTACAGACGTAGAGCCCAACGCACGTCCCGACGTAGAGCTGAAAGTTAGCTAACTACAGACGTAGAGCCCAACGCACGTCCCGACGTAGAGCCCAACGCACGTCCCGACGTAGAGCCCAACGCACGTCCCGACGTAGAGCCCAACGCACGTCCCGACGTAGAGCCCAACGCACGTCCCGACGTAGAGCCCAACGCACGTCCCGACGTAGAGCCCAACGCACGTCCCGACGTAGAGCCCAACGCACGTCCCGACGTAGAGCCCAACGCACGTCCCGACGTAGAGCCCAACGCACGTCCCGACGTAGAGCCCAACGCACGTCCCGACGTAGAGCTGAAAGTAAGCTAAATCCCGACGTAGAGGCCAACGCACGTCCCGACGTAGAGCTGAAAGTAAGCTAAATCCCGACGTAGAGCCCAACGCACGTCCCGACGTAGAGCCCAACGCACGTCCCGACGTAGAGCCCAACGCACGTCCCGACGTAGAGCTGAAAGTAAGCTAAATCCCGACGTAGAGCCCAACGCACGTCCCGACGTAGAGGCCAACGCACGTCCCGACGTAGAGGCCAACGCACGTCCCGACGTAGAGCTGAAAGTAAGCTAAATCCTGAAGTAGAGGCCAACGCACGTCCCGACGTAGAGGCCAACGCACGTCCCGACGTAGAGGCCAACGCACGTCCCGACGTAGAGGCCAACGCACGTCCCGACGTAGAGGCCAACGCACGTCCCGACGTAGAGGCCAACGCACGTCCCGACGTAGAGGCCAACGCACGTCCCGACGTAGAGGCCAACGCACGTCCCGACGTAGAGGCCAACGCACGTCCCGACGTAGAGCTGAAAGTAAGCTAAATCCCGACGTAGAGCCCAACGCACGTCCCGACGTAGAGTCCAACGCACGTCCCGACGTAGAGTCCAACGCACGTCCCGACGTAGAGCTGAAAGTAAGCTAAATCCCGACGTAGAGGCCAACGCACGTCCCGACGTAGAGCCCAACGCACGTCCCGACGTAGAGCCCAACGCACGTCCCGACGTAGCGCCCAACGCACGTCCCGACGTAGAGCTGAAAGTTAGCTAACTACAGATGTAGAGCCCAACGCACGTCCCGACGTAGAGCCCAACGCACGTCCCGACGTAGCGCCCAACGCACGTCCCGACGTAGAGCTGAAAGTTAGCTAACTACAGACGTAGAGCCCAACGCACGTCCCGACGTAGAGCTGTAAGTTACCTAACTACAGACGTAGAGCCCAAAGCACGTCCCGACGTAGAGCCCAACGCACGTCCCGACGTAGAGCCCAACGCACGTCCCGACGTAGAGCCCAACGCACGTCCCGACGTAGAGCCCAACGCACGTCCCGACGTAGAGCTGAAAGTAAGCTAAATCCCGACGTAGAGTCCAACGCACGTCCCAACGTAGAGCTGAAAGTAAGCTAAATCCCGAGGTAGAGCCCAACACACGTCCCGACGTAGAGCCCAACGCATGTCCCGACGTAGAGCTGAAAGTTAGCTAAATCCTGACGTAGAGCCCAACGCACATCCCGTCGTAGAGCCCAACGCACGTCCCGACGTAGAGCCCAACGCACGTCCCGACGTAGAGCTGAAAGTTAGGTAACTACAGACGTAGAGCCCAACGCACGTCCCGACGTAGAGCCCAACGCACGTCCCGACGTAGAGCTAAAAGTAAGCTAAATCCCGACGTAGAGCCCAACACACGTCCCGACGTAGAGCTGAAAGTAAGCTAAATCCCGACGTAGAGCCCAACGCACGTCCCGACGTAGAGGCCAACGCACGTCCCGACGTAGAGCTGAAAGTAAGCTAAATCCCGACGTAGAGCCCAACGCACGTCCCGACGTAGAGGCCAACGCACGTCCCGACGTAGAGCTGAAAGTAAGCTAAATCCCGACGTAGAGCCCAACGCACGTCCCGACGTAGAGCCCACCGCACGTCCCGACGTAGAGCCCACCGCACGTCCCGACGTAGAGCCCACCGCACGTCCCGACGTAGAGCCCACCGCACGTCCCGACGTAGAGCTGAAAGTAAGCTAAATCCCGACGTAGCGCCCAACGCACGTCCCGACGTAGCGCCGAACGCACGTACCGACGTAGAGCTGAAAGTAAGCTAAATCCCGACGCAGAGGCCAACGCACGTCCCGACGTAGAGGCCAACGCACGTCCCGACGTAGAGCCCAACGCACGTCCCGACGTAGAGGCCAACGCACGTCCCGACGTAGAGCTGAAAGTAAGCTAAATCCCGACGTAGAGCCCAACGCAGGTCCCGATGTAGAGCCCAACGCACGTCCCGACGTAGCGCCCAACGCACGTCCCGACGTAGAGCAGAAAGTTAGCTAACTACAGACATAGAGCCCAACGCACGTCCCGACGTAGAGCAGAAAGTTAGCTAACTACAGACATAGAGCCCAACGCACGTCCCGACGTAGAGCAGAAAGTTAGCTAACTACAGACATAGAGCCCAACGCACGTCCCGACGTAGAAAGTTAGCTAACTACAGACATAGAGCCCAACGCACGTCCCGACGTAGAAAGTTAGCTAACTACAGACATAGAGCCCAACGCACGTCCCGACGTAGAAAGTTAGCTAACTACAGACATAGAGCCCAACGCACGTCCCGACGTAGAAAGTTAGCTAACTACAGACATAGAGCCCAACGCACGTCCCGAAGTAGAGCCCAACGCACGTCCCGACGTAGAGCCCAACGCACTTCCCGACGTAGAGGCCAACGCACGTCCCGACGTAGAGCCCAACGCACGTCCCGACGTAGAGGCCAACGCACGTCCCGACGTAGAGCTGAAAGTAAGCTAAATCCCGACGTAGAGCCCAACGCAGGTCCCGATGTAGAGCCCAACGCACGTCCCGACGTAGCGCCCAACGCACGTCCCGACGTAGCGCCCAACGCACGTCCCGACGTAGAGCAGAAAGTTAGCTAACTACAGACATAGAGCCCAACGCACGTCCCGACGTAGAGCAGAAAGTTAGCTAACTACAGACATAGAGCCCAACGCACGTCCCGACGTAGAGCAGAAAGTTAGCTAACTACAGACATAGAGCCCAACGCACGTCCCGACGTAGAAAGTTAGCTAACTACAGACATAGAGCCCAACGCACGTCCCGACGTAGAAAGTTAGCTAACTACAGACATAGAGCCCAACGCACGTCCCGAAGTAGAGCCCAACGCACGTCCCGACGTAGAGCCCAACGCACTTCCCGACGTAGAGCCCAACGCACTTCCCGACGTAGAGCCCAACGCACTTCCCGACGTAGAGCTGAAAGTAAGCTAAATCCCGACGTAGAGGCCAACGCACGTCCCGACGTAGAGCCCAACGCACGTCCCGACGTAGAGCTGAAAGTAAGCTAAATCCCGACGTAGAGCCCAACGCACGTCCCGACGTAGAGCCCAACGCACGTCCCGACGTAGAGCTGAAAGTAAGCTAAATCCCGACGTAGAGGCCAACGCACGTCCCGACGTAGAGGCCAACGCACGTCCCGACGTAGAGGCCAACGCACGTCCCGACTTAGAGGCCAACGCACGTCCCGACTTAGAGGCCAACGCACGTCCCGACTTAGAGGCCAACGCACGTCCCGACTTAGAGGCCAACGCACGTCCCGACTTAGAGGCCAACGCACGTCCCGACTTAGAGGCCAACGCACGTCCCGACTTAGAGGCCAACGCACGTCCCGACTTAGAGGCCAACGCACGTCCCGACTTAGAGGCCAACGCACGTCCCGACTTAGAGGCCAACGCACGTCCCGACTTAGAGGCCAACGCACGTCCCGACTTAGAGGCCAACGCACGTCCCGACGTAGAGGCCAACGCACGTCCCGACGTAGAGGCCAACGCACGTCCCGACGTAGAGGCCAACGCACGTCCCGACGTAGAGGCCAACGCACGTCCCGACGTAGAGGCCAACGCACGTCCCGACGTAGAGGCCAACGCACGTCCCGACTTAGAGGCCAACGCACGTCCCGACTTAGAGGCCAACGCACGTCCCGACTTAGAGGCCAACGCACGTCCCGACTTAGAGGCCAACGCACGTCCCGACTTAGAGGCCAACGCACGTCCCGACGTAGAGCTGAAAGTAAGCTAAATCCCAATGTAGAGGCCAACGCACGTCCCGACGTAGAGGCCAACGCACGTCCCGACGTAGAGGCCAACGCACGTCCCGACGTAGAGGCCAACGCACGTCCCGACGTAGAGGCCAACGCACGTCCCGACGTAGAGGCCAACGCACGTCCCGACGTAGAGGCCAACGCACGTCCCGACGTAGAGGCCAACGCACGTCCCGACGTAGAGGCCAACGCACGTCCCGACGTAGAGGCCAACGCACGTCCCGACGTAGAGGCCAACGCACGTCCCGACGTAGAGGCCAACGCACGTCCCGACGTAGAGGCCAACGCACGTCCCGACGTAGAGGCCAACGCACGTCCCGACGTAGAGGCCAACGCACGTCCCGACGTAGAGGCCAACGCACGTCCCGACGTAGAGCTGAAAGTAAGCTAAATAACGAAGTAGAGGCCAACGCACGTCCCGACGTAGAGCTGAAAGTAAGCTAAATCCCGACGTAGAGCCCAACGCACGTCCCGACGTAGAGCCCAACGCACGTCCCGACGTAGAGCTGAAAGTAAGCTAAATCCCGACGTAGAGGCCAACGCACGTCCCGACGTAGAGGCCAACGCACGTCCCGACGTAGAGGCCAACGCACGTCCCGACGTAGAGGCCAACGCACGTCCCGACGTAGAGGCCAACGCACGTCCCGACTTAGAGGCCAACGCACGTCCCGACTTAGAGGCCAACGCACGTCCCGACTTAGAGGCCAACGCACGTCCCGACTTAGAGGCCAACGCACGTCCCGACTTAGAGGCCAACGCACGTCCCGACTTAGAGGCCAACGCACGTCCCGACTTAGAGGCCAACGCACGTCCCGACTTAGAGGCCAACGCACGTCCCGACGTAGAGGCCAACGCACGTCCCGACTTAGAGGCCAACGCACGTCCCGACTTAGAGGCCAACGCACGTCCCGACGTAGAGCTGAAAGTAAGCTAAATCCCGATGTAGAGGCCAACGCACGTCCCGACGTAGAGGCCAACGCACGTCCCGACGTAGAGCTGAAAGTAAGTTAAATCCCGACGTAGAGCCCAACGCACGTCCCGACGTAGAGCCCAACGCAGGTCCCGACTTAGCGCCCAACGCACGTCCCGACGTAGAGCTGAAAGTAAGTTAAATCCCGACGTAGAGGCCAACGCACGTCCCGACGTAGAGGCCAACGCACGTCCCGACGTAGAGGCCAACGCACGTCCCGACTTAGAGGCCAACGCACGTCCCGACTTAGAGGCCAACGCACGTCCCGACTTAGAGGCCAACGCACGTCCCGACTTAGAGGCCAACGCACGTCCCGACGTAGAGCTGAAAGTTAGCTAACTACAGACGTAGAGCCCAACGCACGTCCCGACGTAGAGCCCAACGCACGTCCCGACGTAGAGCCCAACGCACGTCCCGACGTAGAGCCCAACGCACGTCCCGACGTAGAGCCCAACGCACGTCCCGACGTAGAGCCCAACGCACGTCCCGACGTAGAGCCCAACGCACGTCCCGACGTAGAGCCCAACGCACGTCCCGACGTAGAGCCCAACGCACGTCCCGACGTAGAGCTAAAAGTAAGCTAAATCCCGACGTAGAGCCCAACGCACGTCCCGACGTAGAGCTGAAAGTAAGCTAAATCCCGACGTAGAGGCCAACGCACGTCCCGACGTAGAGGCCAACGCACGTCCCGACGTAGAGCTGAAAGTAAGCTAAATCCCGACGTAGAGGCCAACGCACGTCCCGACGTAGAGGCCAACGCACGTCCCGACGTAGAGGCCAACGCACGTCCCGACGTAGAGGCCAACGCACGTCCCGACGTAGAGGCCAACGCACGTCCCGACGTAGAGATGAAAGTAAGCTAAATCCCGACGTAGAGCCCAACGCACGTCCCGACGTAGAGCCCACCGCACGTCCCGACGTAGAGCCCACCGCACGTCCCGACGTAGAGCCCACCGCACGTCCCGACGTAGAGCTGAAAGTAAGCTAAATCCCGACGTAGCGCCCAACGCACGTCCCGACGTAGCGCCCAACGCACGTCCCGAAGTAGAGCCGAAAGTAAGCTAAATCCCGACGCAGAGGCCAACGCAAGCTAAATCCCGACGCAGAGGCCAACGCAAGCTAAATCCCGACGCAGAGGCCAACGCAAGCTAAATCCCGACGCAGAGGCCAACGCAAGCTAAATCCCGACGCAGAGGCCAACGCAAGCTAAATCCCGACGCAGAGGCCAACGCAAGCTAAATCCCGACGCAGAGGCCAACGCAAGCTAAATCCCGACGCAGAGGCCAACGCAAGCTAAATCCCGACGCAGAGGCCAACGCAAGCTAAATCCCGACGCAGAGGCCAACGCAAGCTAAATCCCGACGCAGAGGCCAACGCAAGCTAAATCCCGACGCAGAGGCCAACGCAAGCTAAATCCCGACGCAGAGGCCAACGCAAGCTAAATCCCGACGCAGAGGCCAACGCAAGCTAAATCCCGACGCAGAGGCCAACGCAAGCTAAATCCCGACGCAGAGGCCAACGCAAGCTAAATCCCGACGCAGAGGCCAACGCAAGCTAAATCCCGACGCAGAGGCCAACGCAAGCTAAATCCCGACGCAGAGGCCAACGCAAGCTAAATCCCGACGCAGAGGCCAACGCAAGCTAAATCCCGACGCAGAGGCCAACGCAAGCTAAATCCCGACGCAGAGGCCAACGCAAGCTAAATCCCGACGCAGAGGCCAACGCAAGCTAAATCCCGACGCAGAGGCCAACGCAAGCTAAATCCCGACGCAGAGGCCAACGCAAGCTAAATCCCGACGCAGAGGCCAACGCAAGCTAAATCCCGACGCAGAGGCCAACGCAAGCTAAATCCCGACGCAGAGGCCAACGCAAGCTAAATCCCGACGCAGAGGCCAACGCAAGCTAAATCCCGACGCAGAGGCCAACGCAAGCTAAATCCCGACGCAGAGGCCAACGCAAGCTAAATCCCGACGCAGAGGCCAACGCAAGCTAAATCCCGACGCAGAGCCCAACGCAAGCTAAATCCCGACGCAGAGCCCAACGCAAGCTAAATCCCGACGCAGAGCCCAACGCAAGCTAAATCCCGACGCAGAGCCCAACGCAAGCTAAATCCCGACGCAGAGCCCAACGCAAGCTAAATCCCGACGCAGAGCCCAACGCAAGCTAAATCCCGACGCAGAGCCCAACGCAAGCTAAATCCCGACGCAGAGCCCAACGCAAGCTAAATCCCGACGCAGAGCCCAACGCAAGCTAAATCCCGACGCAGAGCCCAACGCAAGCTAAATCCCGACGCAGAGCCCAACGCAAGCTAAATCCCGACGCAGAGCCCAACGCAAGCTAAATCCCGACGCAGAGGCCAACGCAAGCTAAATCCCGACGCAGAGGCCAACGCAAGCTAAATCCCGACGCAGAGGCCAACGCAAGCTAAATCCCGACGCAGAGGCCAACGCAAGCTAAATCCCGACGCAGAGGCCAACGCAAGCTAAATCCCGACGCAGAGGCCAACGCAAGCTAAATCCCGACGCAGAGGCCAACGCAAGCTAAATCCCGACGCAGAGGCCAACGCAAGCTAAATCCCGACGCAGAGCCCAACGCAAGCTAAATCCCGACGCAGAGCCCAACGCAAGCTAAATCCCGACGCAGAGGCCAACGCAAGCTAAATCCCGACGCAGAGCCCAACGCAAGCTAAATCCCGACGCAGAGCCCAACGCAAGCTAAATCCCGACGCAGAGCCCAACGCAAGCTAAATCCCGACGCAGAGCCCAACGCAAGCTAAATCCCGACGCAGAGCCCAACGCAAGCTAAATCCCGACGCAGAGCCCAACGCAAGCTAAATCCCGACGCAGAGCCCAACGCAAGCTAAATCCCGACGCAGAGCCCAACGCAAGCTAAATCCCGACGCAGAGCCCAACGCAAGCTAAATCCCGACGCAGAGCCCAACGCAAGCTAAATCCCGACGCAGAGCCCAACGCAAGCTAAATCCCGACGCAGAGCCCAACGCAAGCTAAATCCCGACGCAGAGCCCAACGCAAGCTAAATCCCGACGCAGAGCCCAACGCAAGCTAAATCCCGACGCAGAGCCCAACGCAAGCTAAATCCCGACGCAGAGCCCAACGCAAGCTAAATCCCGACGCAGAGCCCAACGCAAGCTAAATCCCGACGCAGAGCCCAACGCAAGCTAAATCCCGACGCAGAGCCCAACGCAAGCTAAATCCCGACGCAGAGCCCAACGCAAGCTAAATCCCGACGCAGAGCCCAACGCAAGCTAAATCCCGACGCAGAGCCCAACGCAAGCTAAATCCCGACGCAGAGCCCAACGCAAGCTAAATCCCGACGCAGAGCCCAACGCAAGCTAAATCCCGACGCAGAGCCCAACGCAAGCTAAATCCCGACGCAGAGCCCAACGCAAGCTAAATCCCGACGCAGAGCCCAACGCAAGCTAAATCCCGACGCAGAGCCCAACGCAAGCTAAATCCCGACGCAGAGCCCAACGCAAGCTAAATCCCGACGCAGAGCCCAACGCAAGCTAAATCCCGACGCAGAGCCCAACGCAAGCTAAATCCCGACGCAGAGCCCAACGCAAGCTAAATCCCGACGCAGAGCCCAACGCAAGCTAAATCCCGACGCAGAGCCCAACGCAAGCTAAATCCCGACGCAGAGCCCAACGCAAGCTAAATCCCGACGCAGAGCCCAACGCAAGCTAAATCCCGACGCAGAGCCCAACGCAAGCTAAATCCCGACGCAGAGCCCAACGCAAGCTAAATCCCGACGCAGAGCCCAACGCAAGCTAAATCCCGACGCAGAGCCCAACGCAAGCTAAATCCCGACGCAGAGCCCAACGCAAGCTAAATCCCGACGCAGAGCCCAACGCAAGCTAAATCCCGACGCAGAGCCCAACGCAAGCTAAATCCCGACGCAGAGCCCAACGCAAGCTAAATCCCGACGCAGAGCCCAACGCAAGCTAAATCCCGACGCAGAGCCCAACGCAAGCTAAATCCCGACGCAGAGCCCAACGCAAGCTAAATCCCGACGCAGAGCCCAACGCAAGCTAAATCCCGACGCAGAGCCCAACGCAAGCTAAATCCCGACGCAGAGCCCAACGCAAGCTAAATCCCGACGCAGAGCCCAACGCAAGCTAAATCCCGACGCAGAGCCCAACGCAAGCTAAATCCCGACGCAGAGCCCAACGCAAGCTAAATCCCGACGCAGAGCCCAACGCAAGCTAAATCCCGACGCAGAGCCCAACGCAAGCTAAATCCCGACGCAGAGCCCAACGCAAGCTAAATCCCGACGCAGAGCCCAACGCAAGCTAAATCCCGACGCAGAGCCCAACGCAAGCTAAATCCCGACGCAGAGCCCAACGCAAGCTAAATCCCGACGCAGAGCCCAACGCAAGCTAAATCCCGACGCAGAGCCCAACGCAAGCTAAATCCCGACGCAGAGCCCAACGCAAGCTAAATCCCGACGCAGAGCCCAACGCAAGCTAAATCCCGACGCAGAGCCCAACGCAAGCTAAATCCCGACGCAGAGCCCAACGCAAGCTAAATCCCGACGCAGAGCCCAACGCAAGCTAAATCCCGACGCAGAGCCCAACGCAAGCTAAATCCCGACGCAGAGCCCAACGCAAGCTAAATCCCGACGCAGAGCCCAACGCAAGCTAAATCCCGACGCAGAGCCCAACGCAAGCTAAATCCCGACGCAGAGCCCAACGCAAGCTAAATCCCGACGCAGAGCCCAACGCAAGCTAAATCCCGACGCAGAGCCCAACGCAAGCTAAATCCCGACGCAGAGCCCAACGCAAGCTAAATCCCGACGCAGAGCCCAACGCAAGCTAAATCCCGACGCAGAGCCCAACGCAAGCTAAATCCCGACGCAGAGCCCAACGCAAGCTAAATCCCGACGCAGAGCCCAACGCAAGCTAAATCCCGACGCAGAGCCCAACGCAAGCTAAATCCCGACGCAGAGCCCAACGCAAGCTAAATCCCGACGCAGAGCCCAACGCAAGCTAAATCCCGACGCAGAGCCCAACGCAAGCTAAATCCCGACGCAGAGCCCAACGCAAGCTAAATCCCGACGCAGAGCCCAACGCAAGCTAAATCCCGACGCAGAGCCCAACGCAAGCTAAATCCCGACGCAGAGCCCAACGCAAGCTAAATCCCGACGCAGAGCCCAACGCAAGCTAAATCCCGACGCAGAGCCCAACGCAAGCTAAATCCCGACGCAGAGCCCAACGCAAGCTAAATCCCGACGCAGAGCCCAACGCAAGCTAAATCCCGACGCAGAGCCCAACGCAAGCTAAATCCCGACGCAGAGCCCAACGCAAGCTAAATCCCGACGCAGAGCCCAACGCAAGCTAAATCCCGACGCAGAGCCCAACGCAAGCTAAATCCCGACGCAGAGCCCAACGCAAGCTAAATCCCGACGCAGAGCCCAACGCAAGCTAAATCCCGACGCAGAGCCCAACGCAAGCTAAATCCCGACGCAGAGCCCAACGCAAGCTAAATCCCGACGCAGAGCCCAACGCAAGCTAAATCCCGACGCAGAGCCCAACGCAAGCTAAATCCCGACGCAGAGCCCAACGCAAGCTAAATCCCGACGCAGAGCCCAACGCAAGCTAAATCCCGACGCAGAGCCCAACGCAAGCTAAATCCCGACGCAGAGCCCAACGCAAGCTAAATCCCGACGCAGAGCCCAACGCAAGCTAAATCCCGACGCAGAGCCCAACGCAAGCTAAATCCCGACGCAGAGCCCAACGCAAGCTAAATCCCGACGCAGAGCCCAACGCAAGCTAAATCCCGACGCAGAGCCCAACGCAAGCTAAATCCCGACGCAGAGCCCAACGCAAGCTAAATCCCGACGCAGAGCCCAACGCAAGCTAAATCCCGACGCAGAGCCCAACGCAAGCTAAATCCCGACGCAGAGCCCAACGCAAGCTAAATCCCGACGCAGAGCCCAACGCAAGCTAAATCCCGACGCAGAGCCCAAAGTAAGCTAAATCCCGACGCAGAGCCCGAGGCACGTCCCGACGCAGAGCCCGAGGCACGTCCCGACGCAGAGCCCGAGGCACGTCCCGACGCAGAGCCCGAGGCACGTCCCGACGCAGAGCCCGAGGCACGTCCCGACGCAGAGCCCGAGGCACGTCCCGACGCAGAGCCCGAGGCACGTCCCGACGCAGAGCCCGAGGCACGTCCCGACGCAGAGCCCGAGGCACGTCCCGACGCAGAGCCCGAGGCACGTCCCGACGCAGAGCCCGAGGCACGTCCCGACGCAGAGCCCGAGGCACGTCCCGACGCAGAGCCCGAGGCACGTCCCGACGCAGAGCCCGAGGCACGTCCCGACGCAGAGCCCGAGGCACGTCCCGACGCAGAGCCCGAGGCACGTCCCGACGCAGAGCCCGAGGCACGTCCCGACGCAGAGCCCGAGGCACGTCCCGACGCAGAGCCCGAGGCACGTCCCGACGCAGAGCCCGAGGCACGTCCCGACGCAGAGCCCGAGGCACGTCCCGACGCAGAGCCCGAGGCACGTCCCGACGCAGAGCCCGAGGCACGTCCCGACGCAGAGCCCGAGGCACGTCCCGACGCAGAGCCCGAGGCACGTCCCGACGCAGAGCCCGAGGCACGTCCCGACGCAGAGCCCGAGGCACGTCCCGACGCAGAGCCCGAGGCACGTCCCGACGCAGAGCCCGAGGCACGTCCCGACGCAGAGCCCGAGGCACGTCCCGACGCAGAGCCCGAGGCACGTCCCGACGCAGAGCCCGAGGCACGTCCCGACGCAGAGCCCGAGGCACGTCCCGACGCAGAGCCCGAGGCACGTCCCGACGCAGAGCCCGAGGCACGTCCCGACGCAGAGCCCGAGGCACGTCCCGACGCAGAGCCCGAGGCACGTCCCGACGCAGAGCCCGAGGCACGTCCCGACGCAGAGCCCGAGGCACGTCCCGACGCAGAGCCCGAGGCACGTCCCGACGCAGAGCCCGAGGCACGTCCCGACGCAGAGCCCGAGGCACGTCCCGACGCAGAGCCCGAGGCACGTCCCGACGCAGAGCCCGAGGCACGTCCCGACGCAGAGCCCGAGGCACGTCCCGACGCAGAGCCCGAGGCACGTCCCGACGCAGAGCCCGAGGCACGTCCCGACGCAGAGCCCGAGGCACGTCCCGACGCAGAGCCCGAGGCACGTCCCGACGCAGAGCCCGAGGCACGTCCCGACGCAGAGCCCGAGGCACGTCCCGACGCAGAGCCCGAGGCACGTCCCGACGCAGAGCCCGAGGCACGTCCCGACGCAGAGCCCGAGGCACGTCCCGACGCAGAGCCCGAGGCACGTCCCGACGCAGAGCCCGAGGCACGTCCCGACGCAGAGCCCGAGGCACGTCCCGACGCAGAGCCCGAGGCACGTCCCGACGCAGAGCCCGAGGCACGTCCCGACGCAGAGCCCGAGGCACGTCCCGACGCAGAGCCCGAGGCACGTCCCGACGCAGAGCCCGAGGCACGTCCCGACGCAGAGCCCGAGGCACGTCCCGACGCAGAGCCCGAGGCACGTCCCGACGCAGAGCCCGAGGCACGTCCCGACGCAGAGCCCGAGGCACGTCCCGACGCAGAGCCCGAGGCACGTCCCGACGCAGAGCCCGAGGCACGTCCCGACGCAGAGCCCGAGGCACGTCCCGACGCAGAGCCCGAGGCACGTCCCGACGCAGAGCCCGAGGCACGTCCCGACGCAGAGCCCGAGGCACGTCCCGACGCAGAGCCCGAGGCACGTCCCGACGCAGAGCCCGAGGCACGTCCCGACGCAGAGCCCGAGGCACGTCCCGACGCAGAGCCCGAGGCACGTCCCGACGCAGAGCCCGAGGCACGTCCCGACGCAGAGCCCGAGGCACGTCCCGACGCAGAGCCCGAGGCACGTCCCGACGCAGAGCCCGAGGCACGTCCCGACGCAGAGCCCGAGGCACGTCCCGACGCAGAGCCCGAGGCACGTCCCGACGCAGAGCCCGAGGCACGTCCCGACGCAGAGCCCGAGGCACGTCCCGACGCAGAGCCCGAGGCACGTCCCGACGCAGAGCCCAACGCACGTCCCGACGCAGAGCCCAACGCACGTCCCGACGCAGAGCCCAACGCACGTCCCGACGCAGAGCCCAACGCACGTCCCGACGCAGAGCCCAACGCACGTCCCGACGCAGAGCCCAACGCACGTCCCGACGCAGAGCTGAAAGTAAGCTAACTACAGACGCAGAGCCCAACGCACGTCCCGACGCAGAGCTGAAAGTAAGCTAAACCAGATGTAGAGCCCAACAGACGTCCCGACTTAGAGGCGAAAGCAAGCTCAAGCCAGACTTCCCGACCTACAACCCAACAAACGTCCCGACGTTGATCCCAACAGATGTCCCGACGTAGAGCCCAAGAGATGTCCCGACATAGAGCCTAACAGACGTCCCGACGCAGAGCCCAACACATGTCCAGTTGTAGAACTCAACATACGTCCCGACATAGAGCCGAAAGCGAGCTCAAGCCAGACATATCGAAGTAGAGACCAACAGACGTTCCGACGTAGAGCCAAAAGTGAGCTACAGCCGGACGTAGAGCCTAAAAGACGTCCTGACGTAGAGCCCGAGAGATGTCCCGACATAGAGCCCAACACACGTCCCGACGTATATCCCAAAAGACATTCCGAAGTAGAGCTGAAATTAACGTCAAGCCAGACGTAGAAACCAACATACGTTCCGACGTAGAGACCAACAGACGTCCCGACGTATAGCTCAGAAGATGACCCGACGTATAGCCGCAAGACGGAGGGATGGGGGGGCATAGACAGGTGCAGACGTGGTGCGCATCCTCACGGCTGCTCGATAGTCTCACCTTCAAGTCCCAGGAAGGGAAATGCGGTCACAAACACTCCTCACAAAAACCAAGTTGCCATCCTGCAGGAAGTTCAGAATTCCGGGAAAAACCAGTGCACCTAGAACAAAACAGCACCAAAACTATCAGTTAAAAAAAAAGGCTATGTGTTTTAAAACCCTCCTGTCACCCCTGAACACCCCCTAGGAAACTGCCGACGTAAAAAAAAAAAAAAAAAAAAAAAAAAAAAAAAAACAACACACCCAAAACCCAAGCTGCATCCCAGGGCGCTCTCTCCTGTGGATGCCGCTGGACCCTGCCCAGTCCCACAGCTCTCGCCTTGCCCAGAAGGAGCTCCCTGGGCAGAGCCCGGGGCTCATCTACTCCAGGGCCCCCCGCACCGAACCGGCACTTGGGCATCCTGGAGGACTGCGGGCCCATAGAGCGCAAGTTCGGAGGACTGAGGGGCACTTCCGGCATCATGGAGGACCGCGGGGAAGCGGCGGGAGCCTGCCGGAGCCCTGGAGGAGCCGGTGAGTCCCCCGCGAAACGAGTGCCGACGGCGGCCGCGGTGGCGGCACCGCCGTCTCGGGGCCGCATCCGCGTCATTTCTCTCCGGAGCTGCGGACGGTGCTTGGAGGGGGCGGGGGGGGGGGGGGGGGTATGGCGCCGCCATCTTCTGAATGAGGCATGGACAGGTGGATAGGGAGTGGCATATACAGGTGCATACATGTTGCACATTCTAATACCTAATAATCTCACCTTCAGTCCTATTAAGGGAAAAGCTGTCAGCCAAACTAGGGAAAAAAACAAGGTTACATCCTGCATGAAGTCCAGAGTTCCAGGAAAATCCAGTGCAGCTAGAACAAAAAAAATTCAGTTAAAAAAAATTCTGTGTTTTTAAAGTATCTTGCCACCCCTGAACACTCAGTATAAAATTGCTGACATCAAAACCAACAAACCGGCATCCAATGGCACTCTCTATGTGCTGCTGGACCTTGCCCAGTCCCACAACTCTTACCTCAGATGCTTCTGCTTCTCTCCGTGTCCAAACCGCAATACCCACACAGCCCAGCCAGCTCCCAAACTGCCACCGCTGATAGCACCAACAGAGCACCCACACCACAGCAACCTCAGAGCAGAATGAGCTCCCTGAGCAGAGACCCAGACCCCGACCACCACCCTTCCCACAATCACAGGGAACTGAATAAACGGAGACACCGAGAGAGGGAGACCTAGAAATGCCATTGTCACAAGCAACGAGGAAGAATGAAATCAGAGCTGGTGGGGTGCCAGAAAGGAAGAGACATAGAAAGGAAAGGTAGAAGGTGATACTTTACAGGGCAATGCTAGCAGAAGAGCAAAAAGCTTTGGGGAACTAGACAGCCTGAAAGGCAGACAGAAGCAGGGACAGGCAAGGAGGCAGGCAGAGACCTGCAGAACCAGGGCAGGGATGGGCCCGGACACACACGAGGGGACACGTGGCTCCTGGTGCCAACGGCAGACCTTCACCGCCCCGAGGCTTTTCTCTCTGCTTCTGCCCCTTCCTCCTCCACAGTGCCAGCTGCCTGACCTTAGGAGTAAGCGGTGCGTGACTCAATGCACTTCTCTCACGAGGTTTCCTGGACATGCAGCAGCTCACACGTGTGGCCAACAGAGCCGCCAGGGTCCTGGTGTCGTGTGCTGGTGGCGTGCTCTGTTGGGGACGGCTGGGAGGGATCCTTCCTTGCCACAGGGACCGGCTAGAGACAGCTGCCTGTGGAAGCCCCTTGGTTTGACTCCTCAGCCACCTCCTGCAGGCAGGCATGCCCAGGCAGCCCCCTTCCTAGCCCAAAGCAGGGCCAGCCCCATCATTAGCCTCACTGGCCACACCTGCCCCAGCTGGAGCCCGTCAGGAACAGGGGCCTGGCCAAAGCCCCACAGCACATGGCCCCCTCCCTGGCACCTGCTCACAGCCACGAGCTCTGCACCCAGGGGCTTGAATACCATCCAGGGGCACAGAGGAGGCAGGAAAAGTTTACTCACCTCTGCCCAGAACAAATCCTGGCACTGAGCTGGCTACAAGGCTCAGTGCTCAAACGCAGCAGGACAGCAGGAGAGAAGGGAAAAAACAGGAGGAAGATAGAGAAGAGGTGGGGGACAGGCAGCCAGTAAACGGGATGCTGCAAACAGGGGAGGGACAGGGAGCAGGACAGTAGCATAGAGAGAGGAGTACTGGGACACTGAGCAAAAAACCCAGGGAGAGGTGGAGGAATACATAAGAGAGAGGAGGAGCAGGAGAAAGAGTCCAAAGGCACCAGCAGGACCACAAGGCAAGGACAAGACGAGGGACAGGCAAATATTGTAAAGCAATAGGGGAAAAGAAACAGAGGCAAGAACTAACACATAGGGTCAGGAAGACAAAAAGAGGGAGCCTTACAAAGACAATGTAAAAAGTGACACCATTTCCACCCACTCTTGATTTCCACATTTTCCCTGACTTCGCACCCCATCTCAGCCTCCACTTTCTTCCAGCCCTGCCACCTCCCCCTGGCTTGAGGGGAAGCCCCAGTGCCATCGGAATGGCAGCAGGGTGCCTGGCAGGCTTCCACAGCAAAGTGGCCAGGACAGAAAGCCATCGTTGGCCCTCCCCATCCCTGGGCAGCCCTTTCCCAGGCAGCGGAAGGAGCGACAGGCAGGGCAGCAGAGATGGACCAGGATGTGCATGGGAGAACATGTGACTCACCCCAGCTCCCAGCACCGGCTCAGACCTTCAGTGCCCCAACACTTTTCTCTCAACTCCCCTCCACTGCCAGGCTGGCCAGCGGCTCACACACAGCCGATGCAGGCACCAAGCTCTTGGCAACACATGCTGGTGGTCTGCTCCATCACGGACAGCTCAGAGGAACCCTTCTTCACCACAGGGACCAGCCATTCCATGCTGGAGGCACCTCCAGCTCCTCCTCAGCCAGTTCCCCTTTACCAGCTCCCTCAGGCAGCCCCTTTATAGTCCACAGCAGGGCCAGTCATGCCATTAGCCCCACTGGCCACACCTGGAGCCCATCAGGAACAGGGGCCACAGGCAAGAACAAACACCCAGGGACAAGGAGCTCAGAAGAGGGAGATGTAGGAAGAAAACGTAAAAAGTAATGCTGCTTTTCCACTCTCCCACCCACCTCTGCCCTTGGGAAAGCCTGATGGAAACCATGAGACTTCAGGGTGTCCCTGCTGGGTGCCCCTCATTCCCCCTGACATCTACTGGTGATGGCATTTTGCGGTAGTCTTAGGGATTTGGGGCCCAAGGAAGTGCCAGAGCAAAGTTCGGAATGCTAACAGTTTATTCGTGCTGTAAACCTGGAGCAGCAATACTTGGAGAGGTGGGGGCAAGGCAGCTGCATGGAGCAGAGACAAGGGGGGGACAATGCATGCCCATGGGAGGCAGGTGCAAGGCAGAAGCACAGGGCGAGGACAACAGTGTGAGCTATGCACACCCATAAAGAGGGAACACAAAGCAGGCAAAGCACACCCATTGGAGGCAGGGACACGAGAAGTAGGGCCAGGCACACCCACCCTTGGCAAGGCCACCGAGTTGGGGGTGGCATGGGAAAAATCCCACCTGCAGCCACGGACGGAGGGATGGGGGGGCATAGACAGGTGCGGACGTGGTGCGCATCCTCACGGCTGCTCGATATTCTCACCTTCAAGTCCGAGGAAGGGAAATGCGGTCACAAACACTCCTCGCAAAAAACAAGTTGCCATCCTGCAGGAAGTTCAGAATTCTGGGAGAATCCAGTGCACCTAGAACAAAACAGCACCAAAACTATCAGTTAAAAAAAGGCTGTGTGTTTTAAAACCCTCCTGTCACCCCTGAACACCCCGTAGGAAACTGCCGACGTAAAAAAAAAAAAAAAAACCAAACCAAAAAAACCCCACCAAAACCCAAGCTGCAGCCCAGGGCACTCTCTCCTGTGGGTGCCGCTGGACCCTGCCCAGTCCCACAGCTCTCGCCCAGAAGGAGCTCCCTGGGCAGAGCCCGGGGCTCATCTACTCCAGGGCCCCCCGCACCGAACCGGCACTTGGGCATCCTGGAGGACTGCGGGCCCATAGAGCGCAAGTTCGGAGGACTGAGGGGCACTTCCGGCATCATGGAGGACCGCGGGGAAGCGGCGGGAGCCTGCCGGAGCCCCGGAGGAGCCGGTGAGTCCCCCGCGAAACGAGTGCCGACGGCGGCCGCGGTGGCGGCGCCGCTGTCTCGGGGCCGCATCCGCGTCGTTTCTCTCCGGAGCTGCGGCCGGTGCTTGGAGGGGGGCGGGGGGGGGGGGGGGGTATGGCGCCGCCATCTTCTGAAGGCTAAGGCTGCCCGCGGCGGGGATGGGGCCGCGCGGCCAGGAGGGGACAGGCCGCCGCCCCGCCGTGCAGAGCTGCGTTCCTTGCGTGTTTCGGCAGGAATCGCTGTTGAATCCGTCTCGCTCTCGAATCCGTCTCGCTCTCCACGGCTTCCGGGCAGTTTCTCCGCCCGCCCTGCCGGTCCGCGGTTAGGCCGGCGCGGAGCACCGGTGACGGGACCTGTGGGCGTGCGGGCGTGCGGGCGTGAGGGGCTCTTGCGAGAAGAGCCTCACAATAAGCAGGCTCAGCTCCGGGGCGGCACTAGTAAATGGCGTGGTCCTCGGGCGCCGTTAATTCGTGCCACGCGTTTGAGCTGGAATTTGAGAGAATAGTCTGTTATTTAAACGGCCCGATTGAAGAGTTGACTGGTACAAAAAGCCGGTGAACGAACGGCTCACAGCCGGCGAGCGCTCCGTGTACCGCTGCTGAAGGGAGCAGGAGCAAAGCGCAGGCACCCGACTGACACAAGAGGAAAAGGTTCATTACCGTTGGAAATCACGGTTTCGGATTGTGAATTAGGACTCGAATTAGGGGTACGTTCACGACGACCGTTACCCTAAACTGCTCCCAATTGGTATTCTATTTCTGCTTCCCAAGGAGAAAATTTTCACCTGATGGTGCTGCGGGGGTATCTTTAATGCATCAGTTTAAGATGGCTAGTATTGTTAAACGGGCATTCATGATGCCCAGTTAGCGTTCGATCTGTTTCTAAAATGAAATCTAAGTTTTTGTTCGTCGGATTTAATGGGCGTCGGTTTTTTCTTTTAGCTCTACTTGGAAGGAATTGGTACCCGTCCCCTCCTCCCCCCCCAACGGCTATGTTTAAATTTTGGCAGTCGTGACTCCCTGTTGGTTTTCTAATCTTCCTTTTATTTTAAATCTAAATCTTTTAGCGTTATGTTAGTTCACCACCGCCCGGGAATTCTTTTAGTACCTACGTTTAAACGGAGCCGTTATTGAACGATTCCTTTTTTTATTTCTCTTTATCTAAAGATCTAAAGCTTCGATTACTCTTTTGGTTCTAAGCAGGAGTCACTGTTGCCTCCCAGCTTGCTTACAGCGGTGTGATCGTTTAAGCGTTAGAGCCTCCCAATTAGTTTCCAGTTCAATTGGTTTAGCAGTGGTTATGTTTAAATGGAGCTGTTAACGACTCCCAATTAGTTTTCTGTCTTTATCACTTCAAGAGGGTCTCTAAACTATTCATTTTTTGAATTGCAGTACGGACCGGGAATCATTACTGCCCGGTTCATTAAGTAACATCTGCCACTAAATTTAGTCATTACTCAACCCTAGGTAATATTTCTTCTCTTTAGGCGCGCTCTAATATTTTGTGACTTTACCACGAAGTGGATTAACTAGGACGCGTGATTTTTTTCTTTTCCTGTTAGAGTTGTTTCGCTACAGCTATTACTTCCAGTTAGTGCTCTGTTGTTGATATTCTGCTGCTTGCCCTTTGATTACATCAATGGGGAGTAAGTACTGTCTGCAAAGCGGGAAGCAATAGCTAGAGCGGACGACGGGCAGTATTTGCTCCCAAAGACTATTCTGGTTACTGTGACGGACATTTTTATTTTAAACGTTTTGACGTAAACGAGCGGTAAAAATTAAACTAATAGAAACTGACCACTTTGGAATTCCCCAGGAAAAACCACCGGAGCGCCTCGACGCGACCGGAGCCAGGACGCCTGCCGCGGTCCACTTGGGACGCTCGACGGTTTTGCACTCCGTCTCCAAAGCTTGAAGCTCCGCGGAGCGCAACCTCCCCGAGCGGCGACTCGGCCTGTAGCCACCGCCCGCTCTTCTCTCCGGCTCCGCCACCCGTTTTTCCAGAGCAGCCCAAAATCCCGGGGAAGCGAACCCGCGCACAGCAGATATGCCGCGACACCAAACCTCCGGCTGTCCAGCTGCGCCGCCCCCGACCGTCGCTGCTGCGCCAACGGGAGCCTCCGGCCGACGCAGTGCCGAGCGCCCGCGACCCCGTCGGCCGCCGGCTCTGCCAGCGGCGCGGTCCGGCGAAATCCGCGACGCTGCCGAGTCTGCGGCGAGTCCGGGGCGTGTTTTTTTAGCGAAGGAAAAGGCCATTGCAAGTCTCAAGTCCGACCTGCAAGGAAAAAGAAAGCCCGCGTAACAAGGCTAGACCCGTTCCTGTCTGTTGCAGAACTTGTACCAGCGCTACATTCTGGACGGGACCGAATGACAAAGCCGAATGACAGCCTGCAAGAATCCTCCTCTCAGAGCTCTCTGGTTGCAAAGGGAATATTGTAGATCACCAGCAGTTGTAAGACACTGAGACTCCTACTTTTCTCCATCTGCCTCCCTCAACAGAAATAAGTCCCAAAGGACAGAAAACCCCAGGATCGGGTTGAAATCAAACGGAACCCAAACCAAAAACCAAAACCAAGGAAAAACCGTCGGGGAAAAGAACCCCAAAGCATCAGGAACTGTACCAAGCACCTTAAGTAACACTGAAGCGACTCGAACCAAAACAAGTGACAAAGCACCTCAGGAGAGGTGCCAGGAAAGACAAATGAGTCCACACAGAGCAACGCCCGTGTCCTTCTGAGAGGACTAGGCAGGTGAGAGAAGGCCCTTTGAAGGCCTGTGGTTCTGAGAAGGCCGCTTGTCACGCAGATTGATTCTGGTGCCTGGATGGGAAATGGAGGGGACTGAGGGGCGCACGAAGGGGAGGGAGGAACTCGGACAGCTTACGGAGATGCCTGCGGTGCAAAGCCGGGCTGCAGGATGGCTCGGCGTCGGTGCCATCGACCCCCCCCAAAAGATGCTGTGACCCCACTTGGGGACGACAACCTCTGGCCCCGGCGCCCCCGGGGCCGGGCAGAGGCAGCAGCGCTGGGCGTAGCTGGTGGCAGGGGGCCCGACGGGGGGGAACGCGTCCCGGCAGGGCCTGGCCAGGCCCAGGAGCACATCTGGTCCTCGCTGAGGGGCTGGAGCCGATAGGGGCCTGAGGAGTACAGGGGTGGCCTGGTGTCCCCGGCCGCAGCTCTTCCCTGCCGCAGCCGCCTGCGCTCCTGTCCGCGCCCGAAGCCCCATGCCCGCAGAGGCAGCTGGGTCTGGATCTGCCAGCGCCAGCAGCCCCAGAGCAGAATGAGTTCCCTGAGCAGAGGCCGAGGCTCATATACCCCAGGCCCCGCCCCCGGGCAAGTGGTGGGGATGGGACACAAGGGGGGGCGGTGCCGGTGAGGGGGGGGGGGTGGGCAGCAAGGCACGCCAACGGGAGGGTGGGGCATGGGGCAAAAAAGTCACGCCCGGGGGGGGGGCGGTGCTGGGGTGGGGTGCAGAATAACAAAGGCAAACCCGGGAAGGGGAAGGGGGTGGGGGCCGGGCAGGGCACGGCCACTGTCGGCGAGGCCATGGGGGGGGCGGTGCTGGGGCGAGGTGCAAAGCAGCAAGGCACTCCCACGGGGGGAGCGGTGCCGGGGCGGGGCGCGGGGAAGCAGGGCACGCCCACGGGGGGGGGGCGGTGCCGGGGCAGAAAAGGCACACGGGGGGGGGGGGGTCGGGGGGGGGGGGCAAGCAGGGCACGCCTACAGTGGCCAGTGCCGAAGAACAGCAGCAAGGCACGCTCACGGCGGGGGGGAGGCGCCGGGTGGATTTGGGGCCAGGCACACCCACCCTTAGCAAGGCCACCGAGTTGGGGGTGGCATGGGAAAAACCCCACCTGAAGGCGGAGACAGGGGTACGGGGGGGCATAGACAGGTGCAGACGTGGTGCGCATCCTCACAGCTGCTCGATAGTCTCACCTTCAAGTCCTAGGAAGGGAAATGCGGTCACAAACACTCCTCACAAAAAACAAGTTGCCATCCTGCAGGAAGTTCAGAATTCCGGGAAAATCCAGTGCACCTAGAACAAAACAGCACCAAAACTATCAGTTAAAAAAAAGGCTGTGTGTTTTAAAACCCTCCTGTCACCCCTGAACACCCCCTAGGAAACTGCTGACATAAAAACAAGAAAAAAAAAAACCCCAAGCTTCATCCCAGGGCACTTTCTACTGTGGGTGCTGCTGGACCCTGCCTAGTCCCAGAGTTCTTGCTTCACACGTAAGAAGGAGCTTCCTGGGAGAGCTCAGGGCTCATCTACCCCAGGCCCCAACCACCACCCTTCCCACAATCATAGGCAACTGGGTAAACTGAGACACGGAGAGAGGGGACCTAGAAATGCCAGTTTCACAAGCAATGAGGAAGAATGAAATCAGAGCTGGTGGGGTGCCAGAAAGGAAACGACATAGAAAGGAAAGGTAGAAGGTGACACTTTACAGGGCAATGCTAGCAAAAGAGCAAAAAGCTTTGGGGAACTAGACAGCCTGAAAGGCAGACAGAGGCAGGGACAGGCAAGGAGGCAGGCAGAGATCCAGAGAACCAGGGCAGGGATGGCCCTGGACACACACGAGGGGACACGTGGCTCCTGGTGACAACGGCAGACCTTCACCGCCCCGAGGCTTTTCTCTCTGTCTCTGCCCCTTCCTCCTCCACAGTGCCAGCTGCCTGACCTTAGGAGCAGGCGGTGGGTGACTCAATGCACTTCTCTCACGAGGTTTCCTGGACATGCAGCAGCTCACACGTGTGCAGCCAACAGAGGCGCCAAGGTCCTGGTGCTGTGTTATGGTGGCATTCTCTGTTGTGGATGGGTGGGAGGGATCCTTCCTTGCCACAGGGACCAGCTGGAGACAGTTGCCTGTGGAAGCCCCTTGGTTTGACTCCTCAGCCAGCTCCTGCAGGCAGGCATGCCCAGGCAGCCCCCTTCATAGCCCAAAGTAGGGCCAGCCCCATCATTAGCCTCACTGGCCACACCTGCCCCAGCTGGAGCCCATCAGGAACAGGGGCCTGGGCAAAGCCCCACAGCACATGGCCCCCTCCCCGGCACCTGCCCACAGCCACGAGCTCTGCACCCAGGGGCTTGAATACCATCCAGGGGCACAGAGGAGGCAGGAAAAGTTTACTCACCTCTGCCCAGAACAAATCCTGGCACTTAGCTGGCTACAAGGCTCGATGTGCAAACACAACAAACGCAGCAGGAGAGAAGGGAAAAAGCAGGAGGAAGGTAGAGAAGAGGTGGGGGACAGGCAGCCAGTAAACGGGATGCTGCAAACAGGAGAGGGACAGGGAGCAGGACAGTAGCATAGAGAGAGGAGTACTGGGACACTGAGCAAAAAACCCAGGGAGAGATGGAGGAATACATAAGAGCGAGGAGGAGCAGGAGAGAGAGGCCAAAGGGACCAGCAGGACCACAAAGCAGGGACAAGACAAGGGACAGCGGAATATTGTAAAGCAATAGGGGAAAAGAAACAGAGGCAAGAACTAACACATAGGGTCAGGAAGACAAAAAGAGGGAGCCTTACAAAGACAATGTAAAAAGTGACACCATTTCCACCCCCATCTTGACTTCCACATTTTCCCTGACTTCGCACCCCATCTCAGCCTCCACTTTCTTCCAGCCCTGCCTCTCCCCCTGGCTTGAGGGGAAGCCCCAGTGCAATCAGGAAGGTGTTAGGCTGTCCATCAGGCTCCCACAGCAAAGGGGCCAGGACAGAAAGCCATTGCTGGCCCTCCCCATCCCTGGGCAGCCCTTTCCCAGGCAGCAGAAGGAGCGGCAGGCAGGGCAGCAGAGGTGGACCGGGACACACACAGGAGAACGTGTGACTCACCCCAGCTCCTGGCACCAGCTCAGATCTTCAGCACCCCAACACTTTTCTCTCAACTCCCCTCCACCGCCAGGCTGGCCAGCGGCTCACACACACAGCCGATGCAGGCACCAAGCTGCCAGCAATGTGTGCTGGTGGTCTGCTCCATCATGGACAGCTCAGGGGGATCCTTCCTTACCACAGGGACCAGCCATTCCATTCTGGAGGTACCTCCAGCTACCTCCTCAGCCAGTTCCCCTTTATCAGCTCCCTCAGGCAGCCCCTTTATAGCCCACAGGAGGGCCGGCCCTGTTATTAGCCCCACTGGCCACACCTGGAGCCCATCAGGAACAGGGGCCACAGGCAAGAACAAGCACCCAGGGACAAGGAGCTCTGAAGAGGGAGATGTAGGAAGAAAATGTAAAAAGCGATACTGCTTTTCCACTCTCCCACCCACCCCTGCCCTTGGGAAAGCCTGATGGAAACCATGAGACTTCAGGGTGTCCCTGCTGGGTGCCCCTCATTCCCCCTGATATCTACTGGTGATGGCATTTTGGGCCCAAGGAAGTGCCAGAGCGAAGTTTGGAATGCAAACAGTTTGTTTAAAACAGTTTGCATCTGGAGCAGCACTTCTTGTAGCGGTGGGGGCAAGGCAGGTGCATGGAGCAGGGACAAGGGGGGGGGGGACACAAAACATGGTAATGGGAGGCAGGTGCAAGGCACACCCATGGTGGGGGGGCGGGGGGGGGGGGAGGAAGGCAGGTGCACAGGGGGAGGATAGGGTGTGAGCTATGCACACCCATAAAGTGGGTACAAAAATCTGTCAGGGATAACCTGATTGAGGAAGATGAAGTTGACCTTGACAGCATTCCAGTATACCCTTGAAAAGACAGAAGAAGTGGATGAAGAATGTTGTAAACAAGTTTGAGGAAGTTATAAGAGATTGAGCAAGAAGAGACTGAGCAAGTAATACCACAGAGCACAGAGCAGAAACTTGGCAAGAGAACAGTAGGTACAGTGAGAAATACAGTAGGAGCTCCAGCCAATCATTATGTGAATGGAGGTGAATGGACAAAGCTATTGAGCGAATCATTTTAGCAGCCTTAGTGCATGAACAGGTGGACAGATAAGAAAGGTTATAAAAGGGTACGCTTTTTCTGCTGCACCATCTCAGCCATCTTGGTTTTTGCAACTTAATAAAGACTGCCTTCTTACATATACTCTTGTCGTTGTCCATCCCTACCATGAAAAAAAGCAGGCAAGGCAGGCCCATGGGAGGCAGGGACATGACAAGTAGGGCCAGGCACACACACGGGAGTCAAGGCCACAAAGATCGGGGTGGCATGGGAAAAACCCCACCTGAAGGCAGAGACAGGGGTATGGGGGGGCATAGACAGGTGCAGATGTGGTGCACATCCTCATGCTACTCGATAATCTCACCTTCAGTCCTAGGAAAGGAAATGGGATCACAAACCCTTGTCACAAAAAACAAGTTGCCATCCTGCAGGAAGTTCAGAATTCCAGGAAAATCCAGTGCACCTATGTCTTGGTTTGAAAGACAGGTGTCTGTGGAGGAAGGCAGGAGCCTCCCTTGAAATGGAAAGTGCAACCCCCTTCCCTCCAAATTATTATAATTTTGAAATTAACGGGCGTTCAGGCAAAGATATGGGGAATAGGAATAACAGTTCTTTACTAATATATATATATATATAAATATATATAAATATATATATATATAACACAAGGCAGGGAAAAAACAAACAACCCACTGGTTTACACTGACAGAGTCAGGAATACAACCTGACACCCTGTTAGGGTGGCAGTAGCAGTCCGATAAGATGCTGGCTGCAGTCCTCCTGAAGCGATGGATGTAGTTCTGTGGAAGCAGCAATCAGGTAAAAGAGTCTGGTCTTCCTCCGAAGGTCCAGTGGTAGGTAGGTAGCTCTTGTCCTCTGGAACTCCAGTGGGGGGAAAAGCTCCTCTGGGAATCCACTGGAAGAAGGCTGCTAGGGTGTTCAAAATCTCTGTTTTTATTTGGCATGGACTGCTTGGCTCCTTCCCCCCCGCCCCCCGCCCCCCCCCCCCGGGCGGAGCATCTCACAATGGGATGGGGAGTCGTGAGGCAGTTCCTTGATGGGCCATTAACAGGAGATAGTCCAGGAGCGAGTTATCGATGAGTCAGGCGATAAGGCATTGTTGTGCCCAGTAACAGGAGATAGTCCGGGGGGGGGGGGGGGGAGGCAGAGAGCACCGCCCCACCTGGTCTCAACAGCTCCTGAAGATGGTAATAGAATATTTTTTTCTTTTGGCACATTTTGCACTGTAACCCAGGACAACCTAGAACAAAACCACAGCAAAACTGTCAGTTAAAAAAGCTGTGTGTTTTAGAACCCTCTCATCACCCCTTAACACTCCGTATGAAACTGCTGACAAATAATAAAAAAAAAAAGCCCAAGCTGCATCCCAGGGCTCTCTCTACTGTGGGTGCTGCTGGAGCTTGCCCAATCCCACAGCTCTCACCTCGCACAGAAGGAGCTCCCTGGGCAGAGCCCGGGACTCATCTACCCCAGGCCCCGCCCACTGCCTTTCCAAACATCCCCAGGGGAAGGGGCCGCCGCGGGGCACAAAGGTGAGAGCGTCCGGTGCGTAGCCCACTCACTGTAGGCGGTAGCAGGAGAGAGCGCGGCAGCGCGCACCCGGAGCTGCAGTACCGTCTTTTGGTCACAGGGTGGCAGCAGGGTGCGCGGCAGCGCCGCCGGGGCTGCATAACCGCTTTTTGGTCATAGGGTGGCAGCAGGGAGCGCGGAAAGCTCCGCTGGGCCTGCAGTACCGACTTTCGGTCACAGGGTGGCAGCAGGGAGCGCGGCAGCGCCTTCGGGGCTGCAGTACTGCTTTTTGGTCACAGGGTGGCAGCAGAGAGCGCCACAAATCGGTGTCACCACACACGCGCGTGTACCACGCCCCAGTACCCAACCCTAGTCAAATCGTGGTAGCAGAGCGCGCCGCGGGCGGCCGCCAGCGCGCATGCGCGTACCCCGGCCTGCAGTACCGCACACCCCCCACGCGCAGGCAGCACAAAGCGCCGTTTCACGCAGCACCCCCGTGCGGTCACAGCGGCGCAGCAGCACCTGCGTCTTTCTCTGACACTGGGGGTACAGGGGGACCCGGAGAGGGGTGGGGGATGACCGACACCAACGGCTCTCCCCGGCATAACCCACAGACGAGCACTCACCTGCCACAGCCCACGAGACAGAATCCATGCTCGATGCCTGCCCCCCGCCAGATCATCGACGCCGGCTGCCGCACAGCAGAGGGGTGGCAGGGCGTCCGCCAAAGGACGGTGCCATGGCTCTTGCTCGCACTCGGCTCTGCCACGTTCCCCGTCTCGGACCACGCCCGGACGGGCTCCCCAGAGCAACAACTGCCCCTTTCCCCACCGGACAGCCGTGGCAGAAAGCTTGGACAGAGACAGAGCTGGCCCCGCGGGGCGAGAGTGCTGAGCCACCGGCAGGCAAACCTGGGGGGGGGGGCGAGCTGCTGCGCAGCACCGGACACTCACAGCAAGACATCGGGAAACAAAAGGCCCCAGCCATAGTTCAGCACATTAGAAGAACAACACAGAAG
This sequence comes from Leptosomus discolor, assembly GCF_034619465.1. Lineage (NCBI taxonomy): Eukaryota > Metazoa > Chordata > Aves > Leptosomiformes > Leptosomidae > Leptosomus > Leptosomus discolor. Next base: position 1,125,270 of record NW_028237915.1, on the reverse strand, counting down.
CAAGGAGAGGAATTCAATAGAACGAGGGACAGGAGAGCAGTCGAACTGAAGGAGACCAGCCCGAAATACAGACACATCCTCTACAAACCAGAGTGATTTGAATACTTAACACTCCATAGAAAGACAAACAGATACGATTTCCAACCCCTTCTTAGCAGAAAAGCAACTGCTCTTGCTCATGTTTGATGCCCTTCCTTAGAGCGCTGCTGCAGAACAAGGCTGTACACCCCCATCTAGATCTATGCTTACACCTGTCTCCAAAATACACAGTTGTTAATTGACTCTGCTCCTGCCCCACCTTGTTCTATCATGTCACATGATTAGAAACCAAGTACTTCAGAGCGCTCTGTCAAAACACAGGGAAGAAACTCAGTAACATGCAGCTGCCTCTGGCTTGGAAAGAGTTAGAGAAACCCCTGACCGCTTAAGTACACCTCATACATTACATGCTGTACTGATTCGGCAGCGAGTTTAAACCGCGTTAGTCATTCTGCCAATTATACAATTTTAACTTTCTCTAGAGTTTCATATATGACAGGAAAAGATCAGTGAAATAATAGATCCCCCACATGGTTTTACTCATTAAAAAGAAAAAAAAAAAAAAGAAATTCAAATCCCCAGGGCTGCAACAGGTAAGGCCACCGAACAGGACTGGCAGATGCACTAAGGCTTCTGGCTGTACCAAAGCACGCAGAGGAACATTTTTTAATCGTATCTCGACCGTTGCAACCAAGAATGTAAAGACCAGCGACGCCATCCACTTTTGGAACACTTGCTGTGCTTCAGTCTTTGGAAACAAATTGACTTTGCTGTTGTTTTGTTTTTCAAAAGAGGGCAAAAAGTCTCACTGCTCATGACTTCTACAGCCAAGCACACAGAGTCCGACAGGCAGTTCGTACAACGCAATTTCTTTGAAGGAGAAAGATTTCCATTCCAGGAAAATCCCTTTTCCAACTGAAATCAAAGTTACGCACTGCAGGACAACGGTCCCTGGTCCCTCAGCTTCGCTTCCAGAGGGCTGGGGATCCGCGTCCATCCTCAGCAGAAACCACATCAACTAACCTGATTACTCCTGCAGTTGCCACGTTCCTCCTCATCGCCTACAGAAAAAAAAAAAAAAAACCACACACACCGCTGACAGTGGTAGCTGTCACACGGGTCACCACAGACCTCCTCGAAACACCCTCCTCCTCAAAAGGAACGTGGTCTTCCGCTCAACTGCTCCGCACCGATTCCCGTGTTGGACGCTGCAGCTGTCATCGCTTGCGGCCCCCCTAAGGTAGCAACAGACAGAGAAATACCGTCACGCTTGGGAGAAATCACCAGCCCCACGCTCCTCCTTGCTGCTCCTTAGCTCACCACCTCAAAAGCTCACCCAACTCCAAAGGCAGCTGCGTAACACCTGCACAAACGCACAGAAACGCTTGACCGAGCTGCCGCAGGATGCTCCGCTCTTGGACGCCGGCCCGGCTGACAACCGCCTCGCCTCCTCAGGCCGCTGGTCGGCGCGCAGCTTCGCCCCTCCGAGGCTACGTGCGTGACCTGCGAAAGCCAAAACAAAAGGCACGTGCTGAGATACCGCCCGAAACCACAGCCTGCCCGTGCCCATTCCCCTCTCCTCCTCCTCTACCTCGGCCGCCCACCCACCCTACCTCTGCCAGCTGCCGCGTTGAGGCTCCGGTACCACCTGTAAAACACAACCCATAAGGGATGCTTATAAACTTCACAAACGACACAACGCCTGAAAAGTAACTTCTCTGCTGCAGCCCACCAGTCCCAGCTCACCTCGCCCCAGCCACCCGCAGTGCCGATACCCTGCTTCGCTCGCTACTTCGTGCCTTTGGAATACAACAAACCTACCAAGACCTGTCAGCTGCTCACACAGCCATCGGCCGCATCTGCCCGCTGACACTGCGTGCCAACCCACCTTCTTATGGCCGCTCCCCCGCCCCTCCTCTAACCCTTTGGTGCACGGCTCGTCTCACTGCATCTGAAAACGGCATCGAACGAGTCACCCGGCTGCGGAGCAACAGCTTAACGGTTCCGGAGATCTCCTTTCCATGTAGGAATACCCTCTAGACTCCAACAACAGCCAGCCAGCCATCACAGAAAACCAAAGCCAAAGCAACACCTGGCCCTACGCGTACGACCCTTAGCACCTTCCACCCCGGAAGTCAAATGCCACGGCCCCTGACGAAAAGATACGGCCGCGGCCGCAACCGCAACGGTGGACGCGCGAGAAGCCGGGCCCCAAGACCCAACATCCACAGGACGCGGAGAAGTCGTCGTCCCAGAAGAGGGCTCCGTGAGAACAGACCGCTCGACAGCGGATACCCCAGCGCATCCTGGACCACTCGTCACCTTCTCGGACACGAGACGTGCTGGACAGATCTGTGTGTGGAGCTTCTCGCGCGAGACGGGGAGCGCTCGGTCGGCGGTACCCCGGTGAGTCGAGGAGCACGAGACCCTCGGTGCGGCTACCGATGCGCCCGCCTACCGCAAAAGAATAAACCTCCGGAGCATCGAGACCTCATTAATGTGCAGTATAGCGCACACGGAACAAGCACCACCGACCGCCTCCTTACCACTGAACCCCTCAAGGAATCACAGCGGCGGTCAGCTGACGGAAAAACCACGGCGGCTGAAAGATCTAACACAGGCACCTTACAACCACAGAAACCGGTGCTAAACACACAACAGGTGAAAAACTACACGGAAACGTAACTGCTGTGACCGGCACTACGACACGTCTCATCAGGCGCGTCATGAAAAAGTCAGAAACGGAGTAATGGGAAGGCTCGCGTGCCCGGGCCTACGACAGAAGACAGACCCTGGCTGGAGACTGTTACCAGCGCAAAGAACGCAGACCCTCTTCTCTGAGAAGTTCTGGGGAAGATGCCTTCTCGAGAAACTCTCAAGCTCCGTATACAGGCGAGTACAAGATGCTCACCCTAACCCTCGCTGGACAATTTCACCATCAGTCCTATTAAGAGAGAAAAAAGAGCATAGATCAAGACATCAGCAACTTACACAGCACACAGTAAAAACGGTGGGGAAAAAAAACAAGGTTCCATCTCCCATAGTCAGGAATTCCAAAAAAATGCAATGCATCTAAAATTTAAAAAAAAAAAATGGCAGGCTATTAAACCATTTTGCCACCCCCAAACCCTCAGCGGAAAACCGCCAGCCTGAAACAACAAAAACAACTGCATAAAAGGGTACTTCCTACTATGCCTACAGCCGAACCTCGGCCGGTCTCGAAACTCTTCCCTCACACCGACGCCTCCGCTTCTTGCCGTGAGCAAACCCCCGACGCCCGCGCAGCCCAGCCGGCTCCAAGAGCTGCCGCCAGCGACCAGACCAGCGGAGCGCCCGCACCGCAGCAGCCCCGGAGCAGAACGGGCTCCCTGTGCAGAGGCCAGGGCTCGTACACCCGGGGCCCTGCTCACCACCCTTCCTGCAATCCCCTGGGAAAGGGGCTGGGGCGACCCCCAGCAGACACAAGGGCGGCCGGAGGAGCAGCGGGGAGTTTCCTCACCTGCCTCCGTGTCACGGGGTACAAAGCACTGAGCAAAGACAGCGACCCGTACCGCAAAGGCCGACACCTGCTCTTCTACTGCAGGTATCTGCGGCACCAGCAACGTGACCGGGCAGGGAATTAAACTAACGGAACCGCTTTAACTGGGAGAATAAGGACACAAACCTGAGCCAGGTGCAGTCAGCAACATCCCCGGGGAGGAACCGGCAACCAAGTCCTCAGCGCTGCCCCTGGGAGACACAAAGAACGGCCAACTGTTGTCCACAGCGACGGCCACCCCTTTCCCCAGGCAGGAACCCCTCCTTCTGCAGGAGCTCCTGGAGACGCCCCCTCCTGCCCCAGACCATTGCCAACGGCACCCGTGCTTATGGGGCAATAAAGCACGTTCACGGGTCAGCTTGCTGCTGCGAGGGCAGGGTCTGGGGTGGTCAGGGGCTACGGGACAGGTGCTGGAGCTGTGGGCAGCTGCATGGGGCGCGCAGGCTGGAGCACTTTTCCAGGGGGTGGGAAGGCCTCCAGGTGCCCGGAGGCAGCCATCTGCCCCTCTTCCTCCTTCCTCTCCACCAGCTCACAAAACCCCTGGGAGCTGCCCTGACGGGGCCCGACGTCTGCTGTCGGCACTCTCGGGCAGGCGTGCCCTAGCAGCACCATCCCCTGGGGCTGCGGCCCCATGACACAGAGCGGCCATCGCCATCAGCCTCGCTGGCTCCCTCCGGGGCTCCTCCGGCACCAGCCCGCAGCTGCAGCCATGGCCCCTTACCCCCGCTGTGTACCTGCTCCCCTGGACTCTCTGACCGCTGCTCAGCAAGTACAAAGGAGACAGAGCGAGGGTTTATTTGCAAACCCATCTAAGTGCGAGGAACACGCCTGCTCTGGGGCTCAGAGCCCGTCCACTCACCCTTCCCTGGGACCGCTCGGCAGTCCACGCTGGGGCAGCAGGTACGGAGAACGAAAACACAGCCATGGGGAGCTGGGCAGAGGAACAGAAAGAGAAAAATAAGGTGAGGGAGAGGAACTGAGGAGCAGAGAAAGAGAGGTACCGGGAAAAGAACAGAGAGGGGGAGACACAGATAAAGAAAGGACACAGAGTCCTGGTCTGTGGAAGGAAAACGGGGTCAGGGAGCCAGGCGGGTGAAAAGAGCACGCCCACCAGCCCTGTGCCCAGGGGGCAGCAGCGGCCTTTCCTCACGGGGAAGTGGCAGCGGGCACGGCGGCCCCATCCCACAGGCCCTGCAGCATCGCGCGGCCGTTACCGGCGGCGCCCGCCGGCAGGACAGCCTGCTGCTCGCCGGATGCAGCGCTGAGCATGGTGCCCGAGCCGGACGCCCGCAGGCAGCCATGCGGCCCTGGCAACGAGCCCACAGCTCGTGCGGCGGCTGTGGCGAGGGCTGGGCCGTGCCGCAGGAGCGGGGGGCCATCACTCGACCCCCGCAGCGCAGCACCTCCTCCCCTGGGCTCCCTCACAGCCCCTCGCCTGCTGTGAAGGGACTGCAAACGCAGCTGGGAGGGCAAAGGAGACTGCGAACGTTTCTTCAGTCACGCAGGTAGCGGATGCAGCGAGAGCGCCTGAGGCAGGGAACAGGATGGCGAGAGAAAGACAGGGACAGGGAGCCCGACAGGTGGAGAAAGAAGCAGCAGGGAGAGAAGAAGAGAGGCAGCAGATAGAGGGAGAAGGGAGCAGGGCAGAGACTGACAAAGGAGGACGGAGACGCAGGACAAAACTGGGACAGGCAGCACGACAGAGAGGAAGGAAAGAAGAACAGGGGCAGGAAGCTGGACCGAGACACATGAAGAAAGACAACAAAGAACAGGGCAGAGAGGGAGGATGAAACAACAGGGACAGGGAGCCAAGACAGCCAACGATGGAGGGGAGGGGCGGGGGTGGGGGGAACAACAACACGGTACAAACCACAGAGCTACACACTACAGGTGGAAGAATTAAAAAATAGAGCCGGGGAGCCAGGAAAAAAAAAAAGCTGGAGAGCAAAAAGTATAGCGATTCATACAAAAAGGGAGGGAATATTAAAATAGCGTCATCAGGGAGCCAGAGAAAGCGAGACGGAGAAAGGACAAAAGCAACAGGCTACAGGGCAGAGAGGGAGGAACTCATGAGCAGCAACAGAGCTCCGGCCAGAGAGAGACAGAAAAAAGTACAAGACTGCAGGGGCTGCAGGGCAGAGAAGGAAGAATTGACCAACAGGGACAGGGGACCAGACAGAGCGTGATCGAGAACAGAAAAAAACAGCAGCGGGCTACAGGGAAGAGGAATTCAAGAGCAGGGACTGGGAGCTGGACAAAGAGACAGAAAAAAAAAAAACAAACCACGAAACAGTGATGGGCTATGAGACAAATAAGGAGGAAAGAAAAAACAGCAGCAGGGAGCCAGACAGAAGAGACTGAGAAACACAGACAAATAGCCTGGGGCTATGGGACAGAGAATGTGGAATGAAAAGGCAGAGAGAGGGAGCCAGACAGAGAGCAGGGGGAAAATCCAGACAGGCTACGGAGGGGCAGAAGAAGGAATTAAAATCTGGGGACAGAGAGCTGAACAGAGAGGGATGGCGACAGCAGGGAATAGCAGCGGGTGCAGGAGTAAGAGGGAGAAAATAATCGATAGGGACAGGGAGCTGGATACAGAGGGTCAGAGAAAGGTGAAAATAGGGGTAGGGTAGAGGGCAGAGAGTAAGAATTAAAAAATGGGGGCACTGAGACACAGAGATGGAGAAAAGAAAAAAGCAACAGGCTACACAGCAAAGGAGGAGGAATTAAAAAACACGGACAGGAGGTGCGAAAGTGAGAAGGGGCTGGGGGGGGGGGGTGGGCCGGGGACTCCAGGACACACGACTCCTGACAGGCAACAGGACAGAGAGGGAGGAATTAAAAGGGAGGGACTGGGAGCTGGGAGAGGGGGAGAAAGAAAAAGAATCACGGCACACTACAGGGCTGAGAAGGAAGAAACTGAACAACAGGGACAGGGAAACGGCCAAAGAGAGCCCAACGAAAGAAAATGTGCCGATGGGCTACAGGACAGAGAGGGAGGAGTGAAACAACAGGGAGCCAGAGCCAGGCACAGAGAGATCGAGACAGAAAAAACAGCCAGGAGCAACGAGGCGGGGCAGGGGTGGGGGGAAGCTGCGAGGATCTGGAGCCAGACAGAGCAACAGCAAAAGAAAATGACAGCGACAAGCTCCAGGGAGGAGCGGGAGGAATGAAAAGACAGAGATGAGGGGCCGGACCCAGTGTGACACACGCAGGAAGCACAGCAACAGCTGGAGGGCAGAAAGGGAAGAATTAAAACACAGGGACAGGGCGCCAGAGGTGGAGTGGGGAGACAGATAAAGGGGGAGAGGGCAGACAGAAAGACAGGCTACAGGGAGAAGCAGGAGGAATTAAAGAAATGGGATCCACAGCCGGACAGAGAGAAGGAGAAAGCAGCACAATCACCACAGGCTACAGGGCCCAGAAGGAAGAAACTGAAAAACAGGGAAGCGGGAGCCGTCCAGAGAGAGATATGAAGAAAGGGAAGATAGCGGGGAGCCGCCACACGGCAGCAAGGGAAGGATTAAAAAGATGGGGCAGGGAGCCGGACAGGGAGCGATGGAGAAAGAAACAAAGCCCCTTGATGGGCTACAGGACAGAGAGGGAGCAACTGAAGACTCGGGGAAAAGGAGCAGGACAGAGAACGGAAAACCAGTGACGGGCCACAGGGCAGAGGGAGGAACCACATATGTGGGGAGAGGCAACTGGCCAGAGAGAGATGAGGACAGACAGATAACAGCAGTGGGCTACAGGGCTGAGAGAGAGAAACTGAAAAACGGGGACCGAGAGCCGGGAACAGGAGACACGCAGAAACACCAAATCGCAACAGGCCACAGGACAGAGAGGGAAGAAATAAACATCTGGGACCAGGAGCAACCTACAGAGAGACGTCGGGAAACGGAAGTTTCAAGAACAATGCATACGAGGCAGAGAGGAAGGCATTTTTAGAAGTGGGTCAAGACAGGGACAGGGAGCCCAACAGAGACAGAGAGAACAAGAAAGCAACAACGGGCTGCGAGACAGACAGGGAGGAATTGAAAAATCCCAGCAGGGAGAGACGGCAAAAGGAATGAAATCGCAACACGAACTTCGAAAGCGACAGGCTGCAGGGCAGAGAGGGAGGAATTTTAAAAAATCCGGATCTTGTGCTGGACCAAGAGAGACCGAGCAAATAAAAATGGTGAGGCCTAAAAGGGCACACAGGAAGGAATTAAACAACAGGGACAGAGAGCCAGACAGAGAAAAGTCCTGACAGGCTTCCAGAGAGAGAGGGGAATTTAAAATTAGAGACCAGGAGCTGGGGGGGCAGCTCCTGCGGGGGCGGGCAAGGGGGAAATCACAGCACCATGTGAAAGACAGGGGGCCAGGGGAGGGGGATAGGGAGGGCCTGGGACACACAAGTGGGGCGATGGGGCCCCGAGGGCCCAGGACTCACCGCATCCCTTGTTCTCAGTGCTGCCAGGAGAATTTGCCCGTTCAGACGCTTCCTTCTCTTCCTCTCCTCCCTTCCTCTTCTGCAGCTCCGGTCACATGGTGGTTCTCCACCTAAAAGATTACATGGCTGTCTCAACTCTTGCGAGACAAGGCTTCCTAGACATGTAGCCTCGCTCGTTCATGCGTCACACGGCCGTACCACGCCGTGGGTTACGCACATGGACTCTCCGCTTGCCTGCGGTGGGAGGCAGCTGCCGGCCGGCCGGCCTCTGATTCCTTCTTCTTTACCTTTCTCTGGCCTCTCCAGCTTCAGCCGCAGCAGCTCCTGTCCACTGCCCACAGCCAGCAAGCGCTCCGCCCGCCCCTTTTTGCCCCCACGCCGCGACGAGAGCGAGGTCAGGCAGAGACAACCCAGGCAAGACCGAGGCGGGTGCAGACAACAGCATCCTCAGGGGAGGAAGGGACACCTGTGCCCTCAGTGCAGCCTCTGGGAGACAAGGAGAATCAGTGACCATTATGACCGTCGATCATCCCCGGCCAAATCGCCTCCTTCCACAGCAGCTTCTGGAGATGCCACTTTTTCCCTGCACTGCAGCTAATGGCATCCACGTTAAGGCAGAATCAAGTGCATCTGAGGGCCAGCTTGCTGCCATCACAACAGGATGACCTGGGGAGACAGGCTGCAGGGGAGGTGCTGGAGCTGGAGGCAGCTGCGCGGGGCCAGCGGGGCCGGGGAAGGCTCAAGGGGAGCTCTGGCGAGTTGGGAAGGCACCCGGCGCCTGGAGGGGCGTCCGCCTCCTTCCCCTCTTCCCTCCCACCAGCTCCCGGGAGCTCCCCGGGGCTGCCCGCCGCAGCACGGGCCTTGAGGCTTCCCGTCCCGCCACCCCCGGCGGCCAGCGGCCAGCAGAGACTCCCGCACCAGCCGAAGGAGCGAGCTCGCCTCACCGCCGGCCTCGCCCCTCACCCGCCGCCATGCTGCTCTCGCGCACCGCGCATGCGCGAGCCGCCGCCGGCGCGCCGGAAGGTCCACGCCCGGCGCGCGACCGCCGCGCTGCGGGACCGCGCTTTGGCCGCGCGGCAGCAGCGCCCGCCGGGCGGCGCGTGCCCGGGGCGGCCCCGACGCTGCAGCCCCGCGCGTTGCGCGCCGAGCGCCCGCCGGCCCCGCGCCCCTGGGGCGGGAGGACACGCCCCCGGCGGGGCGGGAGCGGGGAAGGGGCGGGTCTGAGCTTGGGCTGGGGGCGAGGGGCAAGTCGGCGGGTGCAGGCGGCACCCGAGGGGCGGTGGGAGGGCGGTGCCGAGCATGGTGGGGCGGAGGGGGCACAAGGTCGGAGGGCAGGGGGTTCGGGGGCACGTCCCGCAAAAACCTCGCATGGGGCAACATCTCCATGGGAATCACTTGGGGGGGGGGGGGGGGGGGGACGGGACGGGACGACACGACGGACGACAGGGATGGGGGGGGCGGGGGCGGGCAGAACAGCGGGGAGGAGACCCTCTGGGCCCCGGACTCTCCCCACCGGACAGCCCCGGCTGCAGCACCCGCAGGTCCCCGCTGGAGACAGAGCCAGGAGCCTCCGGCCGCAGGGCTGGCGCCGCCGGGCGAGCACGCTGAACGGCCGGCAGGCAAACCTGGGCAGGGGGAGCTGCCGAGCAGCACCAGACACAACACGGCAGCTCAAGAACAAAAATCCCAAGTTATGTCTCAGCATATGAGAAAAGTAACACAGGAGAAAGCAGAAGAATTCAGTGAGAATGAGGGATAGGATAGCAGTTGAGCTAAAGGAGGTCAGCTCAAACTACAACACATCTGTTCAAAGCCAGAGCCATCGGTACGCTTAAAAAAAAATTTAAAAAAAAAAATCAATACTAAGACTCATCAATACAATTTTGAAAGCATTCTCAGCATAAAAGCAAACACCCTTGATAGTGCTGGAAAACGTCTCGTCCCTTTCTCACAGCACCCCTGGGGGGAGATACACACCCCCCCCCCCCCCCCCCGCCCGTGAGACCGCATGAAGACCTCGTACCATCCTCGGACTCACCATAACAGCTACAGCCCTTGCGCCACCGCCGCTGCTGCTGCACGTCTCGCTTGCTCAGTCAATAAATCTGCAGAGTGAAGTGTAAAACTCTAAATAAACATAACAAAGTCATGTTTAAAACGTTCTTTAAAGAAAGAACAAATCTCAGTCGTTCACTTTATACCGAAAAAGCACGTGGATGTTCATGTACATCCAACAAAAACGCTTACACTACCAAAGTATTTGATTTGATGTTTGCGTTAACTGCACTCACCCAGCTGCAAGCAGATACCATTAAATCACCTGTCTCCAAAATACACCGTTCCCATCCGACTGGGGGGTTTCTTGTGCATTACACCATTAGGAGGGACATCTGGGCAGCTGCACCGCCCAGGAGAGATGCCACCAAATGGCCAGGGAAATGCACCACCGAAAGCCAGACAGAAATAAAGTACTTTGGAGTGCTCCCTCCAAATATGGGGAAAACCACCCATAACATTCAGCAGCCTCTCTTTTTAAACACATAGAAGAAATACCGAATTGCTTAAACACCCTCTTCAATCGTACCCTGAAGCTCGCGGGCGGTTACAGTTTAAACAAGGCAAGTTCATTTGTATATTACACAACATGAACTGTTTGGGGTTTTTTCCTATCAGAAATGAAACTTATAAAAAATTAGTAAGATAAGAGATCCCCATACTATTTTACTTTGGGGGACACACACACACACGACACACACACGGACGGGACGATGACGGACAGGGATGACGACACAATGCAGAAATCAACTACCCAGTTCTGCAATGCTTAAGGCTACCAAACAGGACTGGAAGATTTGCCAGAGAGAGGTGGGGGGAAAAAACCCACCAAACAAGCAAAAAAACCCCAAACAACAAAACAAAACAACACAACACAAAAAAAAACCCAACCCACGACCTTGATTGCTCTTAGTACAGATGTCAGTATCTCAGTCAGGTTTTCACGTACCCCTATGAGATATTTTAAACACTTAAGGACTCAAAAAGGAGAAAGCTTTTATCTGGAACACAGTCCATTTCTTCAGAACATCCAAACTCTGACACACAGTTTCTTTCCCCTTTCAGCACCACACGATTCTCACAGAATCGTTTCTCAGCAAGCACACAAAACAGAAAGCTACGCACGCTCTCAGGAAGAGCAAATAAACGGAGGGGAGTACACTTCACACAGGCACAACGTGCTCCAGAACAGATCTTATTTTGAGTGTTTCTGCTGAAGCACTTCCTATCAAAACTAGAGAAGGAGAGCTGGCACGTTCTTCACGTTCACTTTAAAGTCCGTACTACAAGTACCTGGGGAAAAATGCAGACGCACGGGGCAGATGTACCTTGTCCTTGCAGGCCACTCGGGATCCTCTGGGCCAGTCTTGTACCTCCAGGGCAGAAGAAAGGGTCACCATGGTGAAATGATGCCAGCTGATAGTCTGCTGAGAGAGGAAAAAAAAAAAAAACAAGCCACCTTTTAGCACAAAGCGGGCTAGGAATCAAAAGCTTCCTATTTCGGCGAAGGTTTGCAATGACTACAACCGAGTGGAGGAAAAAGCATTTTGCATCATCTTTGGTACAGCTGTTGAGACAGGCCACTAGAGATTTTGGTTTTCATAGAAAACTGGGTGCTTTCTGCCTTTTTTTTTTTTTCTTTTTTTTCCTCCTTCTGACTCATTGGCAGCTTCAGTCTCACCAGAACTCCCTTCCTTAGATCGACACAGATAACTACGCACCTTTTCTCAAGCCTACACAGAGCCAGGGTTTCCTCACCCTAGACATCCCAAATCGAATACTATCCTTAAAATGTACAGCGACCCACCTGTCCTTGTCAACCGCCTCCTTGCAGAAACTGCCCCTTCACAGCTCGTCCCCGTCTCGGCGGATTGTCCTGCTGGAGGATGAAGTGCAGAAGATGCGTATCCCCACAGCATTTGTCTGTGAGGGTACATGTTCAGAAATACTCCGAATCTGTAAGACAGACAGGTGTCATTTCTGTGATTTCAATCATCAGAACTCAATTGTGAGGAAACAAACTAACGTTTAAATGAAGGGTCTGTACGCTACAGTCCTAGGAGAGGGGCAGGGGGGAGAAAGGCATTACAAATTGGAAAAAAAAAAAAGGGCATGATTCGGAGCTCCCAATCATGACGGAGCGGTGGGGACAGTAACAAAAGCAAAGACAAACAGCAGCAACGTTAAGTGAAATCCAGCTTTAATTCTGATCACGTCTTTAAGAGACTCCCCAAGTCTATACCTCAGTCCTACGAAGGACTAGTTCTTTTTTTTGAAGGACAAGCTTTTTTTTTTTTTAACACATAAAAGTCCCAGACTGAGGGCTCCACGGAATAGCATGTGGACTGAACCACAGGACAAGCAGTCATCAACACTCTAATGAAAAAACCAAATCGACTATAAACCAAGTTTAAACATCACTGTCCATCCTGTGTCTTTGGTTACATTTCTACCGGCATCTAGGTGCTCAAGAGTTCACTGTCCTCACACCACAGGTTACTGACAATGTACTCGGGCATCTAAAAATAAAAAGCCATCTCCACCCCACCCATAAAATCAGGGTGAACCACGAGAAGAGAAACTCTCAAGGCGGCAACAGGCAGCTCTGCACTTACCACGGAGGAAAGTCTGTTCCTCGGCCCGGAAAAAAAAACCACTCTCGACTCCCAAGAGACCTCCCGGGGAACGAACCGTGCTCCATTAACGGCGTTTTGTCTCCAGCTTCTCTGCCCCGGGCTTGGGTGGGGAGGGGCGGCGGGGCCCTTCCACTCGCCCTGGCCCCTCCGCGCTCCCCCAGCCCCACGTGGGCCATCGCCCAAGCACCGACCGCATCCGCCCGCGCGGGATCTCCCTCGTGGGACGCGGAACGCGACGCCGGGAAGAGGCGGCGGAACAGGAACCTCTTGGTCAGGTCGCCCGGCCAGCGGCGAGAAGACCGAGCAAGGTTCTGCCCGAGGGGCCGGGCAGGGCCCCCTGGAGCCCCAGCCGGCCCCTTTCCGTCCCCTTTGCCCGGCACCGAGCAGGCCCCGCCGCCCCGCCCCAGACACCGGCGAGCACCGCCCGGCCCGCTCCGGCGCACCGGCAGGGCAGCCCGGCAGCGCCGCGCCCCGGGACCGCCGCTCCCGCCGTGTCGCGAGAGGCGCCTGCCCGGCTTCCGGCCCTGCGGGGACATCGCCCTCCCCACCCTCCCCCCCACGGCGCGGCTCCCCCCCGCTCCTTCCCACACGGCGCGGCTCCGCCCGCAGCCCCCCCCCGCTCCGCGCCTCCGACACGGGCCCCGCCGGCCTGGCCGCCCGCCTCACGGCTTTCCCCGGGACCCACCGGTCGATCGCCCGCTCCCCACTCACCCGCTCCCCCGGCGGAGCCCGAGCCAGAAGAGCCCCAGCCGCAGCCCCAGCCCCGCAACGTTCGGTGACCGCGCCGCTCCTGCCGCGACTCGCACTGCCGGGCGGTGCACCGGAGAGTGCAGGAAGCCACGCGCCCCGGAGGGGCGGGGAGAGAGGCGGAAGTGACGCTTCCGGCGGCGCGACAGGATGCAGGAACACGCGCCCACCAGGACGGGGGGATGCGGCAAAGCGCGCCCCCTGCCGGGCGGGGGGAGCATGGAAGACACACCCCTGGGCGGGCGGGAGCACCGCTGGGCAGCGCCAAAGCACGCGCACCAGGGGCGGGAGAAGGGAGCGGGACGGCACCTCCGGGCCGCCGCCGACCAGGAGACCCCGCGCACCCGCCGAAAGGGATGACTCGCTCGCCTCACCGGTGGCCTCGGCCCTCCCCCGGCGCGCCGCCGTGCTGCTGCCGGGCACGCGTTTGCCCGGCACGCGCTTGCCCCGCCCACCACCGACGCGCCGGAGGGGCCGGAGCCGGCGCGCGAACGGGCAGAGGGCGAGGGGCAGAACGGCAGCGCCGGCCCCGCGCCCGCGGAGCGGCAGCGGGGCTGCCTTACCGGGAGGCAGCAGACGGCGCCAGGCAGCCCCCGCGGTCTCGCATGGCCGCTGCGGGCGAACGGCAGCGTGGAAACAGCGAGCGACACCGCGCATGCGCGGGTCGGGGCTGCAGTACCTGCCCTTGGCCGCATGGTGGCAGCAGAGCGCCGCAAAGCGAACTGAAACGCGCAGAAAGCCCATTTAAGAAGCGCGGGCTCTGAGGAAATCCGGGGGCGATGGACAGAAAAGGCAGCGAACGTGCCCCTCCAGCCCGTGTCCGGGGCTACACGGCAACAGCTGCCCTGTCCCCCGATGACCCCTCACTAGCCAGGGAGGGGCGTCGAGAAAAGGGGAGGAGACCTGCGGGTCGAAGTGAAATCGGGTTTAACGAGACAGCACCACTACCAACAGAGGCATGCAAAGTTACACTGGGCCAAATGAACGTGCAGCAGCCACGATCGACAGGAGAGGGGTCCTCGGGAGCAAGGAGAAGCAGGGAAAGGAGAGAGCCCTGCAGGAGCCCCGCGGGAGATCCCCTTCCTCAGCAAACCTTCCCGCTTTATACTGAGCATGACACAATGGTCCGGGCTACACCTGTAGCTGACTCAAACTGTTAACAGCCTGCTGAGCATTGCTGGGCTGTGATTCTGGACCAGCCAAACCGTGACAGTGAAACACAGACAAGCAAGTTTGTAGACAGAAACTTTTAAAAGTGATGGGGATTAAGGAAATAAGGGAAAAAAATAAAAATAGTAATGGAGAAGTAGAAAGAAAAATCTATAAAGCAAAGGCACTGAAGAAAAAGAAAAAGTTAAAACTTAAGATATCAAAAAGCAAAGAGTAGATGTAGAAAATACAGTGTAAGCAATAGGGATTAGGGAAATAAAGGGGAAAGATATAAAAATACAGAAAGTGACAGCCAACAAAAATGGAGACAGAGAAAGAAAAATTTAAAAGGATGGTGGTAAGGAAAGATAAGGCATAATTAAAAAATAAAGACAGGATGTGGGATAAAAGTAGATAGAAATCTTTAAGAGCAACAGGGTACAAGAAACAGAAATAATTTAAAAATAGGGTTGGGGAGGTGGATAGAAGAAAATTGAGGAAGAATTTTTTTTTTTTTTTAAGTGAGAGCATACAGGACAGAGAGAGGAATTAAAAAAGGAGGGACAGGGTGCCAGAGGGAGGGAAAATGAGAAAGAGAAATTGCAATGCAGTGAGGCACAAGAAACACGGGAAAGCATTAAGAAATTGGGAGAGGGAGCCAGAAAATGGGACACCATGAACAAGAGAGGGATGGAGAGGGGGACAAGGGTGTAGAGAGGAGAGCTGAGAGATTGCACCAGAAAATAGGGACTGAGAGACAAATGGGAGAGATGGGGAGTGAGGCAGAAGGGACTGACGAGACAGAGGCAAAACAAGGGCCAGGGACAAATTCTAAAGCAACAGGGGAAAAGAAACATAGGCAAGAAATTAAAAATAGAAACAGGGAGCCAAATAGAAACACATGTAGAACAAATATTTCAAAAAGCGATGGAGTACGGGAAACACAGGCAAGAAATAACACATGGGGGCAGGGTGACAGATGGAAGAAGCAAAACTGAAGAAGTGGTTGGGTAGAGGACACAGAGGGAAGAATTAAGAACTAGAGACAGGGAGATGGACAGAGGGAAAAGCAGAAAGAATATTTTAAATGTGAAAGGGTACAAGAATTAAAAGAATAGGTATATGGACCTGCGTAAAGGGATGCAGGCAAAAATGTGAAAAACAACAGGAGACGAGAAACATAGGCAAGAAATTAAAATTAGGTCAGGGAGGGGGAGAGCAAGAGAGAGGTTGCAAGAAAATTTAAAAAGTGACTGGGTTCAAGAGACTTAAGTGAGAAGTTAAAAGACAGGAACGGAGAGGTAGAAACTTTCAAAAGCGATGGGGTACAAGAAACATGCAAGAAGGAAAAAACAGGAACAGAGAGCCCAGTAGAAGCAAACTGCCATGGGTTGACCTTGGCTGGCTGTTGAGTGCCCACCAAGGTGCTCCATCACTTCCTTTCCTCAACCAGAGGAAGAAAATACAACAAAAGCGCCAGTGGAAACCCACCACACTTCCCACAATCAACAGGGACCTGGATAAATGGAGGCAGGGAGAGAGGGAGACCTAGAAATGCCCTTTTCACAAGCAAAAGAAACTTTACAGCAAACTGAAGTCACATCCACTTCCTGTCACCCCAGTTTTGGCAGGAGAGCATAAAGGGCCTTTAATCCTCAGTAGTCCCAGAGTTTCAGGAGCTTGCCCAATGATTGCTGGAAAGTCAGTGTCATAGGGAAGACCAGAGCCCCATTGCTAGTCCCTGCTCTGACTGGTCTGCTAACATGAATGAAAAGAGACTCAAGCAACTAAAACAGTTCATAAAATAAAACCAACTTAGAAAGATGTCCAAAGAGGAACAAATCTGAAGTAAGGAAAATCCGACAGTGAAGCACTTATCATATGCAGCTGTAGTGCACAGTTGATTTTAAGGACTCCAGAATTAGGACTGCAGTGTGCTGTGTTGATCAGCATGCGACACACTGGCAAATCACATTGAGTGCACTAGAAATCTTTTTGCATGTGCACTTGCCTTTTGGTAATAATCATATTTCACACAATAAGTGCAAAGCCTTTGGTCTTTTGCACGTGCATTGATGTGGCTTGTGCTTGCTTTGGTACTGCACGCCTGTTTCTTGTGTCATGCTGAAGTACAGCAAAACACTCGAGTATCTTTTTTAAGAACAAAGCCAATCAGATGCAAATTTGGACACAGGCATATGCATCTTTTTGAGTCAGAGTTAAGCAGACGTGTATGCTTTTCAGTGATGCAGTTATTCCCTCTGCTTTGCCTGATGCCATGAAGCTGCCTGCTTAATCCAGCGCTTTTATAAACTGTATTTTTCAGCTCCACTTTGACACCACCAGTCATTATAATCTGTTTTAAACATGTATGCTGATTAATCCAAGGTGTCTTGTTTGCAGCAACCTAGAACTTTGAATCTTATTCTCTAACTTAATCTCCTCATTAATTTTGAGGCTTAATTTTGGAATACAAATGACAGTGAGCAGGAGTGAGCCATGGAAGATGCCAGGCACTGCTTGCTGGCATAGGAAATGGTCTCCCAGTGGAAGCCTTGAGCCATCTTGCAGGTTGCTGCTTAGACTCTGGTAGCCTGGTACCTGTCAGAGGAAGGGGAAAGAAGCACATCCTAACAGCTGGACATGTATCCTGGTGGTCTGTCATAGTCATCAAGATTCCAAGCCTAAACCTGGGAATGTGCCGAGAGCTGATGGGTTAAGCTGGTGGTTAGGATGGCATGCTGCCTTATGAATGGTGCCAGTGTTACAAGTACTTCTTTTATTATAGGAGTACTGAGAGTTCCCAGTTATGCTGGATGCTGCCCAGTAATTCATGGGGTAAAAAATAGTCCACGACCAAAACAGCTGACCACGATATTCAGCAAGACAGTCAATGGAAGGTGCTTTACTTGAGGGGATGTTATTAGCTGTATTCTGCATATAGGTGAACTGAGGTAGAGGAGGGATGAAAATTACTAGTGCAGGGAGGATGTCTCTGACAGAATGGTTGAAGCGATTCAGGCTACAGCATGAAGCAGTTATGCCTGTAGTTTTTGAAGTGTCTGGCCTGGCATAAAAAAATAGGAAAACTGCTGTCTTGAAAATGAATCCGAAAGAAACATTTCCCATCCTTAATCCATTACACCTCTACATCCAGTCTGTACACTGCATTTTGGACTCCTTTGGAACCAAATCTTGCGGGTGGTTGTTGTTAGTATGAAAGGATACTTTCTGTAATAAATTCCAAGACTGCTTCTTGCTGGAAAAGCCTGATGTGGCATCCTGTACACCACTGGCAAATCTCCTACTGACTTGGCCAGCAGGATCTCACCTGAGCCATTTTTACAAAGCACAGCATCTGGCATTGAGCAGAAGCTGGTTGATTGTTTTATTTTTTTAGCTAGTTTCCCAGTCCACTCTGGAAAAAGACCAGCCTATCAGAATCGGCAGAGGACAAGGGTATGTTAGGATGGGGCTTGGCAGAGAAAAAATGGGCAAAACATGCTGCCATGTGACCTACTGCTTGCCAGGAAAATTGATTCTCTCCCTTCCCAGAGCTCTCCCAGCTGGGATGCCAGGGAGAGGAATAGCAATGGTTTTGGCATATAAATTGCAGTGAGCACTAGGATAAGCTGAGGAAGGACTGGCATCATTTGAAGCGTGCACGTTTGTCAGAGGAATAGAAACCATAATGTTCCTCCATCGCAGATCCAATGCATCCTTGCTACAAAATTGGCTGGCTCATGAACAAACTGCCCCCGACAGCCGTAACCTCTTACTTGTCAGTACGAAATGCACACGCATGCCGCCATTCAGTTTAAACCTTAGAGAAATCTTTTGCTAAGGGCCGATTGCCAGAAGGGACAGAATTTGTGACATACTTGCTCTGGACTGAAACTCTTAAACAGTAAACACTCGTGCAGTAAACCTTTCTATGGGAGTCTTCTCTAAAAGAAGGCATTTTGCAGGTAATTGGGAAATGGAGAGTCAGCAAGAGGATGAGCAAATACCTGCTGCAAAAAAAAGCCTGCCACATTTTTCCTCTAAAAATTCCAAGTGTTCCCACGTGCTTGCCACCTGGCTGTCTGTGAAGGTCATCTGTTTGCAGGAAGACAACAGACTCTGTGGGAATCAGGTATGTGTTGGCTCCTCTCTGAGCTTCCCTATTTGCCAGTCCTTGTCAGACTACCATTTGCTGAGGTGAAATGTCAGTATCTGCAAAATTCAGTCATTAATGTTGCAGAAGTAGGAGCCCTGAACTGAGTCCTCTTTGAGGTCAGACACTGTGCTTCTGCTCTGCCCCAGCAATGGCAGGAAACCAATGACTCAATACTCTCAGGAGTTTCCTCACCAGAGGGAAGCAACACAGACTGACCTGTCAGTCTGTGCACAAAAAACAGAGACAGCTTTACTTTCAGCTTTTAGCTAGAGATAGTGCTTTCTTGCCAAGCGGAAAAGGTACAGTATGAGAAGTGGTTACACATCTGCAGGCAACACTAAATTTATTCTCACAGCCCAGTTTAAGAGTAAGTGGAGTGTAGATGGGATAGACCCAGGCATACTGAAACTCCAGGTGCTCATACAACACCACAAATCACACATATCCATTCTTCCTACTGCGTGCTCTTCAGTCCTTCATTTCAGCTTCTATTCTCACTTCTTTGCTCCTTAGTTGCTTTCAGTACAGAGACCCTGAGGATCCTGCTTTATTCTCACTCCTCTTTTGGCAGTGGCAGAAGAGAGCGGTAGTGGAGAGATATAGTCTTAGTCTCGTCACGAGCAGAATTTTGGCTGGCAGGAGTACGGAGGTTGCCAGTACCAGAACTGTCCAGCATCTTTCACAGCAAGCCCTTTAGACTCTTTTGATGGCAGAGAACAAGGCCTTCGATTACTTTACAGAATTTAAGGTATGTTTTTCAAGCTGTTGAGGAGAGAAGGGGGAAGGGAGAGGCAGACTTGACCTGGGAAGCAATGTACCATAGGAGATAAATGGCCCTGCTCCAGCCAGATAAAGCGCACAAGTAACTATGTGAGAAGAAAAGATAGAAAGAGACATGGAAATCATATGTGGCTGGGGCTGGTGACAGCATTGTTCTCTGACACCTTGCTGAAAGCAGCATTCCCACAGGGAAAACATTTTCCACCCCAGTGGGTACCTATGAGAGAATACAGCAGTTGTGTCTCACTGCCTTTCTGGAAGGAAAGCATCTCTTCTTAGATTTTTTTTTTTCCCTGTCAAAGCAGAGACAGCTTCCCTGCTGGCATTGATCCCTGCTGCCCTATTGGTTTATGAAGCTTTGCCAGCGTGAGAAGAGCTATGTCTGCCATTGGAAGTTACTGCGCAATAAGGTATGATACAAATTTGCTGTGCACTAATTAATCAGCATGCTTTGTGAAGAGTGAGACTGAGGAACTGATTCCATTCAAGGGTAGTCTTACTGCATGCCAAGAACCAGACTAGCCACACACTGCTGCCCAGTGAGAGTGGTCTTCTTCCTTTCCAGTCGCCACTCTCAGTGCCACTCTCAGTGCTACCAGTTCTTTCCTGCTCTGTCCGTTGCTGACTGAGCTTACTAGCCCAGAAGAGGGCAAATCCATTTCTTTTTTGCTTGGACTGGTTTTCTGTTGGGTTGAATGATTGAATTGCCTCATGAAGTGTTCTGATGAACCCAGAAATGGCATGACACAAACAGTGGGAGTGAGGATGGTAACAGGAGACTTGGCTTTCCGTCTTGGCCACAGTGTACCATTAGATTAGATCAACCATATCATCTCTCTTAACCCCATGAGTGTCTGTATAAGGAACAGGTGTAGCATATGCCGTATGCTGCACATTCATGACCTCCCTCACTCTGAATGAACTTCCTTTTAGATGGGAGTTCCTTCCTTCGAGAAGGGTGTGCTTTTCTGGTCAAATTGCAGAAGAGGATCTTTTTTTGATTACTCCTAGGTGCATTCACATTAAATTTCCGTCTTTTTCATTGTCTCCTCTGTGTTGTCGTGTACTTCAAAGGGGATGGAGGAGAAAGGCTGCTATATTGTGTCTGTTCTTCAAAGGGATAAGATCCATTATCCTTTTCTCACTTGTGTTGGCAACCAGCCAGAGTCTTAGTCTCCTGAAAACACGGGCACTGTATGCGAGTTTTATGCTGGTCCCTAAAGGCCAAGGGAGTGTGTCCTTTAGAAGACTGCTCTTAACAAATCCGTAAGCAGAGGAGTCTGACTTTGTGGACAGTAATAGGGGCATCAGCAGAGGTAAAGCTCTATCAGTAAATGATACTATAACCCAGGAGAACTTTCCAGTTGCTCCAGAGTTTCTCAAGGCCTTGAACCTTAACATGCACTTTGCCAGTTTGAGCCCTAAAAGAGAAGGAAAAAAAAACTGGCCAGTTTTACGCCGGAACAGGAGAAGCGAGTTGCCTTGTGTGTGATGGCAGTAACCAATGAGGAAATGATCAGTATGTATCTTTTCACTGAAGAAAGAGGTTTTGCAGTCTTAGAGTATGGCTTTCCAAGTTGTCCCTGTCTTGCAGACCCATCTTTCCACCTCACATGGTCTCTCTTTCTCTTGCCTGAGAGCATTGCTCTAAGTTCCTCCTTAATTCAAAGGCATTTTGATGACCAAAAAGGACACGGAAGATGTATATGGGCAAGGAGCACTTGGAATCCTTGAATCAATGTATTGTGTCTCATTGTTTTCATTACTGTCTCAATTTTGCTTTTCCAATTGGGAAGGAAGAGACAGAATGGAAAGGTAAAAATAAAATGTGTGTTGGGAAAGGGAGCTGTTGATCCCATGGGTTACTCAGAGTGCACAGCTTTGCCCTAAACCTCATTGTTATCTGGGCCGCAGGCCAAATGTTTGGCTGAAAAAAATATGCATAGTTCCAAAACACTGTGTTAATTTATGTCCTCTATTACAATACCACTGAGTAAGAGCATAATTCTTTTTAGTAAACATCTGATAGCATGATAAATACAGTCATCTTTTCAGAGAAGCTACCCTAGCTCCGGCCGTGGTATTTATCAGAGCAAGCAAGAACAGCCAAACAATTTTGCATGTCTGGTTTTCTTCTTGAGCCTGTCTCCTCTTTAGGTCAAATCACATCTTACCCAGGAAGGTTTGGATGGATACCAAAAAATAACTCCTAATTTACCTTATGTAATGTCATTACCAAAATTCAGCATTTCTTAAAAACTGAAAGATGGAATCCAGGTTATGCTGTCTTTAGGTGTCTTTCCGCTCTTATACTTGCAATGCATTTAATCTCTCGAGCCTTACAGGCCTTTAGATGCAGCTGTCCAGGTGAAAAACAAGGGCAGTGACCCAGGAGTTTTATAAAAACATGAAGGTAGAAGTTCTTAGTATGACAGTCCTCCGCTTCTTTCCTTCCCTTCAAAATATTT
The DNA here is from genome assembly GCF_034619465.1 of Leptosomus discolor. Taxonomy (NCBI): domain Eukaryota; kingdom Metazoa; phylum Chordata; class Aves; order Leptosomiformes; family Leptosomidae; genus Leptosomus; species Leptosomus discolor. The sequence continues at coordinate 1,103,264 of NW_028237915.1, read as the reverse complement.
CAGAAGGGCAGAAACTATATTTGGCTTAAATTTTACTGAGGAGCTGCCTCCAAGTCCTATTTTCAAGCAATGAACGGATGTCCCTTCTTCACACAGGGTTGAAGTATAACGGTAGAATATCTCTCCTAGGTAGCAGAAAGACTGCTTTTTCTGCAGTCGAGTTTGCCAGATTGTTGCAGGTGACTGAAGAAAAGCTGGAGGTGATATCCCCTACCACTGAAACAGAAGAATCCTGAAGGGGACATCTGTCCACCACGTTTGATACCTACATGCTGATTCTCTTCTCATTCAGCTTTATACAGCCACAATTCCACTGAGCACATCGAATTAGTCTAGATTTACACCACAGATAAACAGAACCTGGATCAGATCTTTGGAACTAGACCGTTAACAGGCATAAGAACCCATGACTTTAAATCCTCTATATTACTGTGCTAAGCCTGTTTACCCTCTAGTTCAGTAGTCACAGTGAACGCAGTTGTAGTTTATGTCCTTAACAATTATGTTAGGAGGAGGAGGCAGCAAGATCTATGCTTCATCTCAGGACCAGCTTGCAGTAACCTGAGTAAATGGGAGTCATTAGAGTTACTCCAGTTTTAATTACAGTGGTGCACCTGCACAGAGAACGTGGCCCATGCTGGAAGGAACAAACTAGCTTTGCTCAAATCCTTTTGCAACTAAAGGGAAGAACCACGAGAAAATCACAGGCAATTGCTGTATGCAGCATTGCCACAGACTTCTTAGGGGGAGCTCCATGGAGGTATGCTAGCATCTGTGTGCGTAGAGCCCCTTTGAGAAAAGGCAGGCAGCTCAAGCATTTCTGGGTCCTATCCTATGAGAAGCCATGCGTCAGACTGTGTAACAGGGCCATGCATGTGTATGCCAATGCCTTGCAGCAGGGAACAGTCAATGGCTGCATCCAGAGACAGGATGCCTTTCAGTTGGGCTCCTTCAAATTAAAGACCTACTTAAACGGCACGCCTTCTCTGGCTACTCCTCAGCACAGATGCAGTTAGGCCGGTGTCCCTTCAACTACACTGGCCTTTGGGCAACAATGCTGAGCACATAACTCACTACAGGCCATCACTCCTCTCTCCTCGGTTGGCCTGGGCTGTAACTGTAGAAAGTAAACATCTTCCAGATGTTTACACCAAGTGAACATTTAGATCAGATCCAAAGTGTTAAAAAATTCCCTCAGTGATTTTGGAGTGAGACCCTCATTCAATGTAGCCGGTCCTTTGCGGCTTTACCACTTCATGTATATTTAAGAAGTGACCCATTAAATCTCCAAAGAAAGCACCCCCAATATATTCTTGTTCTGTCACCATTTGCCATTGAAATATATCTTTCAGCATACTCTTTAAATGCATTCTGGCAAAATGATACTATAGTTACGCGCGTATTTTTAACACCACAGTGCTATTAAAATACCATGAAAAGCAGTTTACTATGCAGTGGACGTAATCCGTGAACACTCAAGACTAAAAGAAAACTTTTTCTTTCCCAAATCTGAAGCTCAAATGCGCATGTTAAAGGGAACCTCTGGATCATTCAGAACTTGCCAACTAATATTAGCTTATATTTATTTTTGGTGCATTTTATGCCAGTGATTGAGTAATCACCTGTTTTATCACGTTCCATATATGCTAGCAAATAATTCGAAACAATGTAAAGCCAAATGCTTGGATATAAATTTGCTTACTGTGTTTACAGGAGTGGGTTCAATTGTTTGGATGAAGTTTAATTTGGATGATCTTGTGGCCTGTTTGATGTGCCAAATTTTCACTCTCAAACCACAGGGAAAACAATTTAGACCTTAGCACTAGAAATTGAACTATTGTACTCTAGTATTTTTGTACTAGAGCACTGGGTTGGTGTCAGAGATTTGAACCACTGGGAAAAAAAAATTATGGCAATGGATCAGTGCAGATCTGCCAGAACAGCTACACAGGTTTTTACAAAAACACACACACACATATATAAAACCATTGGCATTGAGCTTTAGTGTGAAGTAAAGCTTGGAACATTTAATGGGTTATGTAATACGGTGTTATTTCCTGTCCCCATCAAATAAGACAGACTTCTTTCTTTGCTTTTCCTTTTACCATCTTATCAGGAATCTTAATAGACTTGCGGAAGCGTTTCTATTCTCTGCTTAGAAACACATGTCCCGACGTAGAGCCCAACGCACGTCCCGACGTAGAGCCGAAAGTTAGCTAACTACAGACGTAGAGCCCAACGCACGTCCCGACGTAGAGCCCAACGCACGTCCCGACGTAGAGCCCAACGCACGTCCCGACGTAGAGCTGAAAGTAAGCTAAATCCCGACGTAGAGCCCAACGCACGTCCCGACGTAGAGCCCAACGCACGTCCCGACGTAGAGCCCAACGCACATCCCGACGTAGAGCCCAACGCACGTCCCGACGTAGAGCTGAAAGTTAGCTAACTACAGACGTAGAGCCCAACGCACGTCCCGACGTAATGCCCAACGCACGTCCCGACGTAGAGCCCAACGCACGTCCCGACGTAGAGCTGAAAGTAAGCTAAATCCCGACGTAGAGGCCAAAGCACGTCCCGACGTAGAGCTGAAAGTAAGCTAAATCCCGACGTAGAGCCCAATGCACGTCCCGACGTAGAGCCCAACGCACGTCCCGACGTAGAGCCCAACGCACATCCCGACGTAGAGCCCAACGCACGTCCCGACGTAGAGCTGAAAGTAAGCTAAATCCCGACGTAGAGCCCAACACACATCCCGACGTAGAGCCCAACACACGTCCCGACGTAGAGCCCAACACACGTCCCGAAGTAGAGCTGAAAATAAGCTAAATCCTGATGTAGAGCCCAACACACGTCCCGACGTAGAGCCCAACACACGTCCCGACGTAGAGCCCAACACACGTCTCGACGTAGAGCTGAAAGGAAGCTAAATCTTGATGTAGAGCCCAACACACTTCCCGACGTAAAGCCCAACACACGTTCCGACTTAGAGCCCAACACACTTCCCGACGTAGAGCCCAACACACTTCCCGACGTAGAGCTCAACACACTTCCCGACGTAGATGCCAACACACGTCCCGACGTAGAGCTGAAAGTAAGCTAAATCCTGATGTAGAGCCCAACACACGTCCCGACGGAGAGCCCAACGCACGTCCCTACGTAGAGCCCAACCCATGTCCCGACGTAGAGCCCAACGCACGTCCCGATGTAGAGCCCAACGCACGTCCCGACGTAGAGCTGAAAGTTAGCTAACTACAGACGTAGAGCCCAACGCACGTCGCGACGTAGAGCCCAACACACGTCCCGACGTAGAGCCCAACACACGTCCCGACATAGAGCTCAAAGTAAGCTAAATCCTGATGTAGAGCCCAACACACGTCTAGACGTAGAGCCCAACACACGTCCCAACGTAGAGCCCAACACACGTCCCGACATAGAGCTCAAAGTAAGCTAAATCCTTATGTAGAGCCAAAAACACGTCTAGACGTAGAGACCAACACACGTCCCGAGGTAGAGCCAAACGCACGTCCCGACGTGGAGCCCAACACACGTCCCGACGTAGAGCTGAAAGGAAGCTAAATCTTGATGTAGAGCCCAACACACTTCCCGACGTAGAGCCCAACACACTTCCCGACGTAGAGCCCAACACACGTCCCGACGTAGAGCCCAACACACGTCCCTACGTAGAACCCAACCCACGTCCCAACGTAGAGCAGAAAGTAAGCTAAATCCTGATGTAGAGCCCAACACAAGTCCCGAAGTAGAGCCCAACACACGTCCCGACGTAGAGCCCAACACACGTCCCTACGTGGAACCGAACCCACGTCCCGACGTAGAGTAGAAAGTAAGCTAAATCGTGATGTAGAGCCCAACACAAGTCCCGAAGTAGAGCCCAACACACGTCCCGACGTAGAGCCCAACACACGTCCCGACGTAGAGCTGAAAGGAAGCTAAATCCTGAAGTAGAGCCCAACAGACTTCCCGACGTAGAGCCCAACACACTTCCCGACGTAGAGCCCAACGCACATCCCGACGTAGAGCCCAACGCACGTCCCGACGTAGAGCTGAAAGTAAGCTAAATCCCGACGTAGAGCCCAACGCACGTCCCGACGTAGAACTGAAAGTTAGCTAACTACAGACGTAGAGCCCAACGCACGTCCCGACGTAATGCCCAACGCACGTCCCGACGTAGAGGCCAACGCACGTCCCGACGTAGAGCTGAAAGTAAGCTAAATCCCGACGTAGAGGCCAAAGCACGTCCCGACGTAGAGCTGAAAGTAAGCTAAATCCCGACGTAGAGGCCAACGCACGTCCCGACGTAGAGCTGAAAGTAAGCTAAATCCCGACGTAGAGCCCAACGCACGTCCCGACGTAGAGGCCAACGCACGTCCCGACGTAGAGCCCAACGCACGTCCCGACGTAGAGCCCAACGCACGTCCCGACGTAGAGCTGAAAGTAAGCTAAATCCCGACGTAGAGCCCAACGCACGTCCCGACGTAGAACTGAAAGTTAGCTAACTACAGACGTAGAGCCCAACGCACGTCCCGACGTAATGCCCAACGCACGTCCCGACGTAGAGGCCAACGCACGTCCCGACGTAGAGCTGAAAGTAAGCTAAATCCCGACGTAGAGGCCAAAGCACGTCCCGACGTAGAGCTGAAAGTAAGCTAAATCCCGACGTAGAGGCCAACGCACGTCCCGACGTAGAGCTGAAAGTAAGCTAAATCCCGACGTAGAGGCCAACGCACGTCCCGACGTAGACCTGAAATTAAGCTAAATCCCGACGTAGAGCCCAACGCACGTCCCGAAGTAGAGGCCAACGCACATCCCGACGTAGAGCTGAAAGTTAGCTAACTACAGGCGTAGAGCCCAAAGCACGTCCCGAAGTAGAGCCCAACGCACGTCCCGACGTAGAGCCCAAGGCACGTCCCGACGTAGAGCCCAACGCACGTCCCGACGTAGAGCCCAACGCACGTCCGGACGTAGAGCTAAAACTAAGCTAAATCCCGACGTAGAGCCCAACGCGCGTCCCGACGTAGAACCCAATGCGCGTCCCGAAGTAGAGCCCAACGCGAGTCCCGACGTAGAGCTGAAAGTTAGCTAACTACAGACGTAGAGCCCAACGCGCGTCCCGACGTAGAGCCCAACGCGCGTCCCGACGTAGAGCTGAAAGTAAGCTAAATCCCGACGTAGAGGCCAACGCGCGTCGCGACGTAGAGGCCAACGCGCGTCCCGACGTAGAGGCAAACGCGCGTCCCGACATAGAGCTGAAAGTAAGCTAAATCCCGACGTAGAGCCCAACGCACGTCCCGACGTAGAGCCCAACGCACGTCCCGACGTAGAGCTGAAAGTAAGCTAAATCCCGACGTAGAGCCCAACGCACGTCCCGACGTAGAGCTCAACGCACGTCCCGACGTAGAGCCCAACGCACGTCCCGACGTAGAGCCCAACGCACGTCCCGACGTAGAGCTGAAAGTAAGCTAAATCCCGACGTAGAGCCCAACGCACGTCCCGACGTAATGCCCAACGCACGTCCCGACGTAGAGCCCAACGCACGTCCCGACGTAGAGCTGAAAGTTAGCTAAATCCCGACGTAGAGGCCAAAGCACGTCCCGATGTAGAGCTGAAAGTTAGCTAAATCCCGACGTAGAGGCCAAAGCACGTCCCGACGTAGAGCTGAAAGTAAGCTAAATCCCGACGTAGAGGCCAACGCACGTCCCGAAGTAGAGGCCAACGCACGTCCCGACGTAGAGCTGAAACTTAGCTAACTACAGGCGTAGAGCCCAAAGCACGTCCCGCAGTAGAGCCCAACGCACGTCCCGAGGTAGAGCCCAACGCACGTCCCGACGTAGAGCCCAACGCACATCCCGACATAGAGCCCAACGCACGTCCCGACGTAGAGCTGAAAGTAAGCTAAATCCCGACGTAGAGCCCAACGCACGTCCCGACGTAGAGCCCAACGCACGTCCCGACGTAGAGCCCAACGCACGTCCCGACGTAGAGCCCAACGCACGTCCCGACGTAGACCTGAAAGTTAGCTAATTACAGACGTAGAGCCCAACGCACGTCCCGACGTAGAGCCCAACGCACGTCCCGACGTAGAGCCCAACGCACGTCCCGACGTAGAGCACAACACACGTCCCGACGTAGAGCCCAACACACGTCCCGAAGTAGAGATGAAAGTCAGCTAAATCCTGATGTAGAGCCCAACACACGTCCCGACGTAGAGCCCAACACACGTCCCGACGTAGAGCCCAACACACGTCCCCACGTAGAGCCCAACACACGTCCCCACGTAGAGCCCAATACACGTCCCGACGTAGAGCCCAACACACGTTCCGAGGTAGAGCTGAAAGTAAGTTAAATCCTGAAGTAAAGCCCAACACACGTCCCGACGTAGAGCCCAACACACGTCCCGACGAAGAGCTGAATGTAAGTTAAATCCTGATGTAGAGCCCAACACACGTCCCGACGTAGAGCCCAACACACGTCCCGACGTAGAGCTGAAAGTAAGCTAAATCTTGATGTGGAGCCCAACACACGTCCCGACGTAGAGCTGAAAGTAAGCTAAATCCTGATGTAGAGCACAACACACGTCCCGAAGTAGAGCCCAACACACGTCCCGACGTAGAGCCCAACACACGTCCCGACGTAGAGCCCAACACACGTCCCCACGTAGAGCCCAACACACGTCCCCACGTAGAGCCCAATACACGTCCCGACGTAGAGCCCAACACACGTTCTGAGGTAGAGCCCAACACACGTCCTGACATGGAGCCCAACACATGTCCCGACATGGAGCCCAACACATGTCCCGACGTAGAGCCCAACACACGTCCCGACGTAGAGCCCAACACACGTCCCGACGTAGAGCTGAAAGTATGCTAAATCCTGATGTAGAGCCCAACACATGTCCCGACGTATAGCCCAACACACGTCCCGACGTAGAGCCCAACACATGTCCCGACGTAGAGCCCAACACACGTCCCGACGTAGAGCTGAAAGTAAGCTAAATCCTGATGTAGAGCCCAACACACGTCCCGACGTAGAGCCCAACACACGTCCCGACGTAGAGGCCAACACACGTCCCGAGGTAGAGCCCAACGCACGTCCCGACGTGGAGCCCAACACACGTCCCGACGTAGAGCCCAACACACTTCCCGACGTAGAGCCCAACACACGTCCCGACGTAGAGCTGAAAGTAAGCTAAATCCTGATGTAGAGCCCAACACACGTCCCGACGTAGAGCCCAACACACGTCCCGACGTAGAGCTGAAAGTAAGCTAAATCCTGATGTGGAGCCCAACACAAGTCCCGAAGTAGAGCCCAACACATGTCCCGACGTAGAGCCCAACACACGTCCCTACGTGGAACCGAACCCACGTCCCGACGTAGAGTAGAAAGTAAGCTAAATCGTGATGTAGAGCCCAACACAAGTCCCGAAGTAGAGCCCAACACACGTCCCGACGTAGAGCCCAACACACGTCCCGACGTAGAGCTGAAAGGAAGCTAAATCCTGAAGTAGAGCCCAACAGACTTCCCGACGTAGAGCCCAACACACTTCCCGACGTAGAGCCCAACACACTTCGCGACGTAGAGCCCAACACACGTCCCGACGTAGAGCCCAACACACGTCCCTACGTAGAACCCAACCCACGTCCCGACGTAGAGCAGAAAGTAAGCTAAATCCTGATGTAGAGCCCAACACAAGTCCCGAAGTAGAGCCCAACACACATCCCGACGTAGAGCCCAACACACGTCCCTACGTGGAACCGAACCCACGTCCCGACGTAGAGCAGAAAGTAAGCTAAATCGTGATGTAGAGCCCCACACACGTCCCGACGTATAGCCCAACACATGTCCCGACGTAGAGCCCAACACACGTCCCGACGTAGAGCCCAACACACGTCCCGACGTAGAGATGAAAGTTAGCTAACTACAGACATAGAGCCCAACACACGTTCCGACGTAGAGCCCAACACACGTCCCGACATGGAGCCCAACACACGTCCCGACGTAGAGCTGAATGTATGCTAAACCACCACGTAGAGCCCAACAAACGTCCCGACGTAGAGCCCGACAGACGTCCCAACGTAGAGCTCAACACACGTCCCGACGCAGAGCCCAACACACGTCCCGACGTAGAGCTGAATGTAAGCTAAACCCCGACGTAGACCCCAGCACACGTCCCGACGTAGAGCCCAGCACACGTCCCGACGTAGAGCCCAGCACACGTCCCGACGTAGAGCTGAAAGTATGCTAAATCCTGATGTAGAGCCCAACACATGTCCCGACGTATAGCCCAACACACGTCCCGACGTAGAGCCCAACACATGTCCCGACGTAGAGCCCAACACACGTCCCGACGTAGAGCTGAAAGTAAGCTAAATCCTGATGTAGAGCCCAACACACGTCCCGACGTAGAGCCCAACACACGTCCCGACGTAGAGCCCAACACACGTCTCGACGTAGAGCCCAACACACGTCCCGAGATAGAGCCCAACGCACGTCCCGACGTGGAGCCCAACACACGTCCCGACGTAGAGCCCAACACACTTCCCGACGTAGAGCCCAACACACGTCCCGACGTAGAGCTGAAAGTAAGCTAAATCCTGATGTAGAGCCCAACACACGTCCCGACGTAGAGCCCAACACACGTCCCGACGTAGAGCTGAAAGTAAGCTAAATCCTGATGTGGAGCCCAACACATGTCCCGACGTAGAGCCCAACACACGTCCCGACGTAGAGCCCAACACACGTCCCGACGTAGAGCTGAATAGAAGCTAAATCTTGATGTAGAGCCCAACACACTTCCCGACGTAGAGCCCAACACACGTCCCAACTTAGAGCCCAACACACTTCCCGATGTAGAGCCCAACACACTTCCCGACGTAGAGCCCAACACACTTCCCGACGTAGAGCCCAACACACGTCCCGACGTAGAGCCGAAAGTAAGCTAAATCCTGATATAGAGCCCAACACACGTCCCGACGGAGAGCCCAACGCACGTCCCGACGTAGAGACCAACGCACGTCCCGACGTAGAGCCCAACGCACGTCCCGACGTAGAGTTGAAATTTAGCTAACTACAGACGCAGAGCCCGACACACGTCCCGACGTAGAGCCCAACACACGTCCCGACGTAGAGCCCAACACACGTCCCGAGGTAGAGCCCAACGCACGTCCCGACGTGGAGCCCAACGCACGTCCCGACGTAGAGCCCAACGCACGTCCCGACGTAGAGCTGAAAGGAAGCTAAATCCTGATGTAGAGCCCAACACACGTCGCGACGTAGAGCCAAACACACGTCCCGACGTAGAGCTGAAAGTAAGCTAAATCCTGATGTAGAGCCCAACACACGTCCCGACGTAGAGCCCAACACACGTCCCGACGTAGAGCCCCACACAGGTCCCGACGTAGAGCCCAACACACGTCCCGACGTAGAGCTCAACACAAGTCCCGACGTAGAGATGAAAGTTAGCTAACTACAGACATAGAGCCCAACACACGTCCCGACATGGAGCCCAACACACGTCCCGACATGGAGCCCAACACACGTCCCGACGTGGAGCCCAACACACGTCCCGACGTAGAGCTGAATGTATGCTAAACCCCGACGTAGAGCCCAACAAACGTCCCGACGTAGAGCCCAACACACGTCCCGACGTAGAGCCCAACACACGTCCCGACGTAGAGATGAAAGTTAGCTAACTACAGACATAGAGCCCAACACACGTTCCGACGTAGAGCCCAACACACGTCCCGACATGGAGCCCAACACACGTCCCGACGTGGAGCCCAACACACGTCCCGACGTAGAGCTGAATGTATGCTAAACCCCCACATAGAGCCCAACAAACGTCCCGACGTAGAGCCCAACAGACGTCCCAACGTAGAGCTCAACACACGTCCCGACGCAGAGCTCAACACACGTCCCGACGTAGAGCTGAAAGTAAGCTAAACCCCGACGTAGAGCCCAGCACACGTCCCGACGTAGAGCCCAAAACACGTCGCGACGTAGAACCCAACACACGTCCCGACGTAGAGCCCAACACACGTCCCGACGTAGAGCTGAAAGTAAGCTAAATCCTGATGTAGAGCCCAACATACGTCTCGACGTAGAGCCCAACACACGTCGCGACGTAGAACCCAGCACACGTCCCGACGTAGAGCCCAACACACGTCCCGACGTAGAGCTGAAAGTAAGCTAAATCCTGATGTAGAACCCAACGCACGTCCCGACGTAGAGCCCAACACACGTCCCGACGTAGAGCCCAACACACGTCCCGACGTAGAGCTGAAAGTAAGCTAAATCCTGATGTAGAGCCCAAGATACGTCTCGACGTAGAGCCCAACACACGTCGCGACGTAGAACCCAACACACGTCCCGACGTACAGCCCAACACACGTCCCGACGTAGAGCTGAAAGTACGCTAAATCCTGATGTAGAGCCCAACACACGTCCCGACGTAGAGCCCACCGCACGTCCTGACGTAGAGCCCAACGCACGTCCCGACGTAGAGCCCAACGCACGTCCCGACGTAGAGCTGAAAGTAAGCTAAAAAATGATGTCGAGCCCAACACACGTCCCCTCGTAGAGCTGAAAGTAAGCTAAATCCTGATGTAGAGCCCAACACATGTCTCGACGTAGAGCCCAACACACGTCCCGACGTACAGCTGAAAGTAAGCTAAATCCTGATATAGAGCCCAACACACGTCCCGACGTACAGCTGAAAGTAAGCTAAATCCTGATGTAGAGCCCAACACACGTCCCGACGTAGAGCCCAACACACATCCCGCCGTAGAGCCCAACACACGTCCCGACGTAAAGCCCAACACACGTCCCGACGTAGAGCCCAACACACGTCCCAACGTAGAGCCCAACACACGTCCCGACGTACAGCTGAAAGTAAGCTAAATCCTGATGTAGAGCCCAACACACGTCCCGCCGTAGAGCCCACCACACGTCCCGACGTAGAGCCCACCACATACGTCCCGATGTAGAACCCAACACACGTCCCGACATGGAGCCCAACACACGTCCCGACGTAGAGCCCAACACACGTCCCGACGTAGAGCGCAACACACGTCCCGACATGGAGCCCAACACACGTCCCGACGTAGAGCCCAACACACGTCCCGACATAGAGGTGAATGTAAGCTAAATCCTGATGTAGAACCCAACACACGTCCCGACGTAGAGACCAACAGACATCCCGACGTATAGCCCAACACACATCCCGACGTTGAGCTGAAAGTAAGCTAAATCCTGATGTAGAGCCCAACACACATCCCAACGTAGAGCCCAACACACGTCCCGACGTAGAGCTGAAAGTAAGCTAAGTCCTGATGTAGAGCCCAACACACGTCCCAACGTAGAGCCCAACACATGTCCCGACGTAGAGCTGTAAGTAAGCTAAATCCTGATGTAGAGCCCAACACACGTCCCGATGTAGAGCCCAACACACGTCCCGAAGTAGAGCTGAAAACAAGCTAAATCCTGATGTAGAGCCCAACACAAGTCCCGACGTAGAGCTGAAAGAAAGCTAAATCTGATGTAGAGCCCAACACACGTCCCGACAAAGAGCATAACACATTTCCCGACGTAGAGCTGAAAGTAAGCTAAATCCTGATGTAGAGCCCAACACACGTGCCGACGTAGAGCCCAACACACGTCCCGACGTAGAGCCCAACACACGTCCCGACGTAGAGCTGAAAGTACGCTAAATCCTGATGTAGAGCCCAACACACGTCCCGACGTAGAGCCCAACACACGTCCCGACGTAGAGCCCAACACATGTCCCGACGTAGAGGTGAAAGTAAGCTAAACCCTGATGTAGAGCCCAACACACGTCCCGACGTAGAGCCCAACACACGTCCCGATGAAGAGCCCAACACACGTCCCGACATAGAGCTGAAAGTAAGCTAAATCCTGACGTAGAGACCAACACAAGTCCCGACGCAGAGACCAACACATGTCACGACGTAGAGCCCAACAGATGTCCCGACGTAGAGCCCGACAGACGTCCCGACGTAGAGCCCAACCCACGTCCCGACGTAGAGCCCAACCCACGTCCCGACGTAGAGCCCATCACACGTCCCGACGTAGAGCCAACCGACGTCCCGACGTAGAGCCCAACCCACGTCCCGACGTAGAGCCCAACACACGTCCCGGGCCAGACTCCAACACAAGTCGCGACGTAGAGCCCAACACACGTCCCGACGTAGAGCCCAGCACACGTCCCGACGTATAGCCCAGCACACGTCCCGACGTCGACACAAACTCACGTCCCGACGTAGAGCCCAACACACGTCCCGACATAGAGCTGAAAGTAAGCTACATCCCGACGTAGAGCCGAAGAGACGTCCCGACGAAGAGCCCAACACACGTCCCGACGTAGAGCCCAACACACGTCCCGAAGTAGAGCTGAAAGTAAGCTAAATCCTGATGTCGAGCCCAACACACGTCCCCACGTAGAGCTGAAAGTAAGCTAAATCCTCATGTAGAGCCCAACACACATCCCGACGTAGAGCCCAACACACGTCCCGACGTAGAGCTGAAAGTACTCTAAATCGTGATGTAGGGCCCAACACACGTCCCGACGTAGAGCCCAACACACGTCCCGACGTAGAGCCCAACACACGTCCCGACGTAGAGCCCAACACATGTCCCGACGTAGAGGTGAAAGTAAGCTAAACACTGATGTAGAGCCCAACACACGTCCCGATGCAGAGCCCAACACACGTCCCGACGTAGAGCTCAATATAAGCTAAACCTGATGTAGAGCCCAACACACGTCCCGACGTAGAGCCCAACACACGTCCCGACGTAGAGCTGAAAACAAGCTAAATCCTGATGTAGAGCCCAAAACACTTCCCGACGTAGAGCTGAAAGTAAGCTAAATCCTGATGTAGAGCCCAACACACGTCCCGACGTACAGCTGAAAGTCAGCTAACTACAGACGTAGAGCCCAACGCGCGTCCCGACATAGGGCCCAACGCACGTCCCGACATAGGGCCCAACGCACGTCCCGACGTAGGGCCCAACGCACGTCCCGACGTAGAGCCCAACGCACGTCCCGACGTAGAGCTGAAAGTTAGCTAACTATAGACGTAGAGCCCAACGCACGTCCCGACGTAGAGCCCAACGCACGTCCCGACGTAGAGCTGAAAGTTAGCTAACTACAGATGTAGAGCCCAACGCATGTCCCGACGTAGAGCCCAACGCACGTCCCGACGTAGAGCCCAACGCACGTCCCGACGTAGAGCCGAAAGTAAGCTAAGTCCTGATGTAGAGCCCAACACACGTCCCGACGTAGAGCCCAACACACGTCCCGACGTAGAGCCCAACACACGTCCCGACGTAGAGCTGAAAGTAAGCTAAATCCTGACGTAGAGACCAACACACGTCCCGACGCAGAGCCCAACACATGTCACGACGTAGAGCCCAACAGATGTCCCGACGTAGAGCCCGACAGACGTCCCGACGTAGAGCCCAACCCACATCCCGACGTACAGCCCAACCCACGTCCAGACGTAGAGCCCAACCCACGTCGCGACGTAGAGCCCAACACACGTCCCGACGTAGAGTCCAACACACGTCCCGACGTAGAGACCAACACACGTCCCGACGTAGAGACCAACACACGTCCCGACGTAGAGCCCAACACACGTCCCGACGTAGAGGTGAAAGTAAGCTAAACACTGATGTAGAGCCCAACACACGTCCCGACGTAGAGCCCAACACACGTCCCAACGTAGAGCCCAACACACGTCCCGACGTAGAGCTGAATATAAGCTAAACCTGATGTAGAGCCCAACACACATCCCGACGTGGAGCCCAACACACGTCCCGACGTAGAGCCAAACACACGTCCCGACGTAGAGCTGAAAAAAAACTAAATCTGATGTAGAGACCAACACACGTCCCGACAAAGAGCATAACACTTTTCCCGACGTAGAGCTGAAAGTTTGCTAAATCCTGATGTAGAGCCCAACACACGTCCCGACGTAGAGCCCAACACACGTCGCGACGTAGAGCCCAACACACGTCCCGACGTAGAGTCCAACACACGTCCCGACGTAGAGACCAACACACGTCCCGACGTAGAGACCAACACACGTCCCGACGTAGAGCCCAACACACGTCCCGACGTAGACCCCTACACACGTCCCGACATAGAGCCCAACACACGTCCCGACGTAGACCCCAACACACGTCCCGACGTAGAGCTGAAAACAAGCTGCAACCTGATGTAGACCCTAACATATGTCCCGACGTAGAGCTGAAAATAAGCTAAATCCTGATGTAGAGACCAACACACGTCCCGACGTAGAGCCCAACACACGTCCCGACGTAGAGCTGAAAGTAAGCTAAATCCTGATGTAGAGCCCAACACACGTCCCGACGTGGAGCCCAACACACGTCCCGACGTAGGGCTGAAAGTAATCTAAATCCTGATGTAGAGCCCAACACACGTCCCGACGTAGAGCTGAAAGTAATCTAAATCCTGATGTCGAGCCCAACACACGTCCCGACGTAGAGCCCAACACACGTCCCGACGTAGAGCCCAACACACGTCCCGACGTAGAGGTGAAAGTAAGCTAAACCCTGATGTAGAGCACAACGCACGTCCCGACGTAGAGCCCAGCGCACGTCCCGACGTAGAGCCCAGCGCACGTCCCGAGGCAGACTCCAACACACGTCGCGACGTAGAGCCCAGCACACGTCCCGACGTACAGCTGAAAGTAAGGTAAACCCTGATGTAGAGCCCAACACACGTCCCGACGTAGAGCCCAACACAAGTCCCGACGTAGAGCCCAACACACGTCCCGACGTAGAGCTGAAAGTAATCTAAATCCTGATGTAGAGCCCAACACACGTCCCGACGTAGAGCCCAGCACACGTCCCGACGTAGAGGTGAAAGTAAGGTAAACCCTGATGTAGAGCCCAACACACGTCCCGACGTAGAGCCCAACACACGTCCCGACGTAGAGCCCAACACACGTCCCGACGTAGAGCTGAAAGTAATCTAAATCCTGATGTAGAGCCCAACACACGTCCCGACGTAGAGCCCAACACATCTCCCGACGTAGAGCTAAAAGTAAGCTAAATCCTGATGTCGAGCGCAACACACGTCCCCACGTAGAGCTAAAAGTAAGCTAAATCCTGATGTACAGCCCAACACATGTCCCGACGTAGAGCCCAACACACGTCCCGACGAAGAGCTGAAAGTAATCCAAATCCTGATGTAGAGCCCAACACACGTCCCGACGTAGAGCCCAACACACGTCCCGACGTAGAGCTGAAAGTAAGCTAAATCCTGATGTAGAGCCCAACACACGTTCCGACGTAGTGCCCAACACACGACCCGACGTAGAGCTGAAATTAACCTAAATCCTGATGTAGATCCCAACACACGTCCCGACGTAGAGCCCAACACACGTCCTGACGTAGAGCCCAACGCACGTCCCGACGTAGAGGCCAACGCACGTCCCGACGTACAGCCCAACGCACGTCCCGACGTAGAGCCCAACGCACGTCCCGACGTAGAGCTGAAAGTTAGCTAACTACAGACGTAGAGCGTAACGCACGTCCCGACGTAGAGCCCAACACACGTCCCGATGTAGAGCCCAACGCACGTCCCGACGTAGAGCTGAAAGTAAGCTAAATCCTGACGTAGAGCCCAACTCACGTCCCGACGTAGAGCCCAACGTACGTCCCGACGTAGAGCCCAATGCACGTCCCGACGTAGAGCCCAACGCACGTCCCGACGTAGAGCTGAATGTAAGCTAAATCCTGACGTAGATCCCAACGCACATCCCGACGTAGACCCCAACACACGTCCCGACGTAGAGCCCAACGCACGTCCCGACGTAGAGCCCAACGCACGTCCCGACGTAGAGCTGAAAGTAAGCTAAATCCTGACGTAGAGCCCAACGCACGTCCCGACGTGGAGCCCAACACACGTCCCGACGTAGAGCCCAACACACGTCCCGACGTAGAGCTGAATGTAAGCTAAATCCTGATGTAGAGCCCAACACACGTCCCGACGTAGAGCCCAACACACGTCCCGACGTAGAGCCCAACACACGTCCCGACGTAGAGCTGAAAGTAAGCTAAATCCTGATGTAGAGCCCAACACACGTCCCGACGTAGAGCCCAACACACGTCCCGACGCAGAGCCCAACACACGTCCAGACGCAGAGTCCAACACACGTCGCGACGTAGAGCCCAACACAAGTCCCGACGTAGAGCCCAACACACGTCCCGACGCAGAGCCCAACACACGTCCCGACATGCAGCCCAACACGCGTCCCGACGTGGAGCCCAACACACGTCCCGACGTAGAGCCCAACACACATCCCGACGTAGAGCTGAAAGTAATCTAAATCCTGATGTACAGCCCTACACACGTCCCGACGTAGAGCCCAACACATGTCCCGACGTAGAGCTAAAAGTAAGCTAAATCCTGATGTACAGCCCAACACATGTCCCGACGTAGAGCCCAACACACGTCCCGACGAAGAGCTGAAAGTAATCCAAATCCTGATGTAGAGCCCAACACACGTCCCGACGTAGAGCCCAACACACGTCCCGACGTAGAGCTGAAAGTAAGCTAAAACCTGATGTAGAGCCCAACACACGTCCCGACGTAGTGCCCTACACACGACCCGACGTAGTGCTGAAATTAACCTAAATCCTGATGTAGATCCCAACACACGTCCCGACGTAGAGCCCAACGCACGTCCCGACGTAGAGCCCAACGCACGTCCCGACGTAGAGCCCAACACACGTCCCGACGTAGAGCTGAAAGTAAGCTAAATCCTTATGTAGAGACCAACACACGTCCCGAAGTAGAGCCCAACACTCGTCCCGACGTACAGCCCAACACACGTCCCAACGTAGAGCCCAACACACGTCCCGACGTAGAGCGCAACACACGTCCCGATGTAGAGCCCAACACACGTCCCGACGTAGAGGTGAAAGTAAGCTAAACCCTGATGTAGAGCACAACGCACGTCCCGACGTAGAGCCCAACGCAAGTCCCGACGTAGAGCCCAACGCACGTCCCGACGTAGAGCCCAGCGCACGTCCCGACGTAGAGCCCAGCGCACGTCCCGACGTAGAGCCCAACGCACGTCCCGAGGTAGAGCTGAAAACAAGCTAAATCCTGATGTAGAGCCCAACACACGTCCCGACGTAGAGCTGAAAGTAAGCTAAATCATGATGTAGAGCCCAACACACGTCCCGACGTAGAGCTGAAAGTAAGCTAAATCCTGATGTAGAGTCCAACCCACGTCCCGACGTAGAGCCCAACACACGTCCCGAGGCAGACTCCAACACACGTCGCGACGTAGAGCGCAGCACACGTCCCGACGTAGAGCCCAGCACACGTCCCGACGTAGAGCCCAGCACACGTCCCGACGTAGAGCTGAAAGTAAGGTAAACCCTGATGTAGAGCCCAACACACGTCCCTACGTAGAGCCCAACACACGTCCCGACGTAGAGCCCAACACACGTCCCGACGTAGAGCTGAAAGTAATCTAAATCCTGATGTAGAGCCCAACACACGTCCCGACGTAGAGCCCAACACATCTCCCGACGTAGAGCTAAAAGTAAGCTAAATCCTGATGTCGAGCGCAACACACGTCCCCACGTAGAGCTAAAAGTAAGCTAAATCCTGATGTACAGCCCAACACATGTCCCAACGTAGAGCCCAACACACGTCCCGACGAAGAGCTGAAAGTAATCCAAATCCTGATGTAGAGCCCAACACACTTCCCGACGTAGAGCCCAACACACGTCCCGACGTAGAGCTGAAAGTAATCTAAATCCTGATGTAGAGCCCAACACACGTCCCGACGTAGTGCCCAACACACGACCCGACGTAGAGCTGAAATTAACCTAAATCATGATGTAGATCCAAACACACGTCCCGACGTAGAGCCAACGCACGTCCCGACGTAGAGCCCAACGCACGTCCCGACGTAGTGCCCAACGCACGACCCGAAGTAGAGCTGAAATTATCCTAAATCCTGACGTAGAGCCCAACACACGTCCCGACGTAGAGCCCAAAACACGTCCCGACGTAGAGCCCAACGCACGTCCCGACGTAGAGCCCAACGCACGTCCCGACGTAGAGCTGAAAGTTAGCTAACTACAGATGTAGAGCCTAACGCACGTCCCGACGTAGAGCCCAACACACGTCCCGACGTAGAGCCCAACGCACGTCCCGACGTAGAGCCCAACGCACGTCCCGACGTAGAGCTGAAAGTAAGCTAAATCCTGACGTAGAGCCCAACGCACGTCCCGACGTAGAGCTGAAAGTAAGCTAAATCCCGAAGTAGAGCCCAACGCACGTCCCGACGTAGAGCCCAACGCACGTCCCGACGTAGAGCCCAACACACGTCCCGACGCAGTGCCCAACACACGTCCCGACGCAGAGTCCAACACACGTCGTGACGTAGAGCCCAACACAAGTCCCGACGTAGAGCCCAACACACGTCCCGACGTAGAGCTGAAAGTAACTAAATCCCGACGTAGAGCCCAACACACGTCCCGACGCAGAGCCCAACACACGTCCCGACATGCAGCCCAACACGTGTCCCGACGTGGAGCCCAACACACGTCCCGACGTAGAGCTCAACACACGTCCCGACATGCAGCCCAACACGCGTCCCGACGTGGAGCCCAACACATGTCCCGACGTAGAGCCCAACACAGGTCCCCACGTAGAGCTGAAAGTACGCTAAATCCTGATGTCGAGC
Organism: Leptosomus discolor; assembly: GCF_034619465.1. NCBI lineage: Eukaryota > Metazoa > Chordata > Aves > Leptosomiformes > Leptosomidae > Leptosomus > Leptosomus discolor. Next base: position 1,084,497 of record NW_028237915.1, on the reverse strand, counting down.
CCAAGACACGTCCCCTCGTAGAGCTGAAAGTAAGATAAATCCTGATCTAGTGCCCAAAACACGTCCCGACGTAGAGCCCAACACACGTCCCGACGTAGAGCCCAACACACGTCCCGACGCAGAGCCCAACACACGTCGCGACGCAGAGCCCAACACACGTCGCGACGTACAGCCCAACACACGTCGCGACGTAGATTCCAACACACGTCGCGACGTAGAGGCCAACACACGTCCCGACGTAGAGCTGAAAGTAACTAAATCCCGACGTAGAGCCCAACACACGTCCCGACATGCAGCCCAACACGCGACCCGACGTGGAGCCCAACACACGTCCCAACGTAGAGCCCAACACACGTCCCGACGTAGAGCTGAAAGTACGCTAAATCCTGATGTCGAGCCCAACACACGTCCCCTCGTAGAGCTGAAAGTAAAATAAATCCTGATCTAGAGCCCAACGCACGTCCCGACGTAGAGCTGAAAGTAAGCTAAATCCCGACGTAGAGCCAAACGCACGTACCAACGTAGAGCCCAACGCGCGTCCCGACGTAGAGCTGAAAGTTAGCTAACTACAGACGTAGAGCCCAACGCGCGTCCCGACGTAGAGCCCAACGCGTGTCCCGACGTAGAGGCCAACGCACGTCCCGACGTAGAGGCCAACGCACGTCCTGACGTAGAGCTGAAAGTAACCTAAATCCCGACGTAGAGCCCAACGCACGTCCCGACGTAGAGCCCAACGCACGTCCCGACGTAGCGCCCAACGCACGTCCCGACGTAGAGCTGAAAGTTAGCTAACTACAGACGTAGAGCCCAACGCACGTCACGACGTAGAGCAGAAAGTTAGCTAACTACAGACGTAGAGCCCAACGCACGTCCCGACGTAGAACCCAACGCACGTCCCGACGTAGAGCCCAACGCACGTCCCGACGTAGAGCCCAACGCAAGTCCCGACGTAGAGCTGAAAGTAAGCTAAATGCCGACTTAGAGGCCAACGCACGTCCCGACGTAGAGCTGAAAGTAAGCTAAATCCCGACGTAGAGCCCAACGCACGTCCCGACGTAGAGCCCAACTCACGTCCCGACGTAGAGCCCAACGCACGTCCCGACGTAGAGCTGAAAGTTAGCTAACTACAGACGTAGAGCCCAACGCACGTCCCGACGTAGAGCCCAACGCACGTCCCGACGTAGAGCTGAAAGTTAGCTAACTACAGACGTAGAGCCCAACGCACGTCCCGACGTAGAGCCCAACGCACGTCCCGACGTAGAGCCCAACGCACGTCCCGACGTAGAGCCCAACACACGTCCCGACGCAGAGCCCAACACACGTCCCGACGCAGAGTCCAACACACGTCGTGACGTAGAGCCCAACACAAGTCCCGACGTAGAGCCCAACACACGTCCCGACGTAGAGCTGAAAGTAACTAAATCCCGACGTAGAGCCCAACACACGTCCCGACGCAGAGCCCAACACACGTCCCGACATGCAGCCCAACACGTGTCCCGACGTGGAGCCCAACACACGTCCCGACGTAGAGCCCAACACACGTCCCGACATGCAGCCCAACACGTGTCCCGACGTAGAGCCCAACGCACGTCCCGACGTAGAGCCCAACGCACGTCCCGATGTAGAGGCCAACGCACGTCCCGACGTAGAGGCCAACGCACGTCTCGACGTAGAGCTTAAAGTAAGCTAAATCCCGAGGTAGAGCCCAACGCACGTCCCGACTTAGAGCCCAACGCACGTCCCGACGTAGAGCCCAACGCACGTCTTGACGTAGCGCCCAACGCACGTCCCGACGTAGAGCTGAAAGTTACCTAACTACAGACGTAGAGCCCAACGCACGTCCCGACGTAGAGCAGAAAGTTAGCTAACTACAGACGTAGAGCCCAACGCACATCCCGACGTAGAGCCCAACGCACGTCCCGACATAGCGCCCAACGCACGTCCCGACGTAGAGCTGAAAGTTAGCTAACTACAGACGTAGAGCCCAACGCACGTACCGACGTAGAGCAGAAAGTTAGCTAACTACAGACGTAGAGCCCAACGCACGTCCCGACGTAGAGCCCAACGCACGTCCCGACGTAGCGCCCAACGCACGTCCCGACGTAGAGCTGAAAGTTACCTAACTACAGACGTAGAGCCCAACGCACGTCCTGATGTAGAGCTGAAAGTTAGCTAACTACAGACGTAGAGCCCAACGCACGTCCCGACGTAGAGCCCAACGCACGTCCCGACGTAGAGCTGAAAGTAAGCTAAATCCCGACGTAGAGGCCAACGCACGTCCCGACGTAGAGGCCAACGCACGTCCCGATGTAGAGGCCAACGCACGTCCCGACGTAGAGGCCAACGCACGTCTCGACTTAGAGCTGAAAGTAAGCTAAATCCCGACGTAGAGCCCAACGCACGTCCCGACGTAGAGCCCAACGCACGTCCCGACGTAGAGCCCAACGCACGTCCCGACGTAGAGCTGAAAGTTAGCTAACTACAGATGTAGAGCCCAACGCACGTCCCGACGTACAGCTGAAAGTTAGCTAACTACAGACGTAGAGCCCAACGCACGTTCCGACGTAGAGCAGAAAGTTAGCTAACTACAGACGTAGAGCCCAACGCACGTCCCGACGTGGAGCCCAACGCACGTTCCGACGTAGAGCCCAACGCACGTCCCGACGTAGAGCTGAAAGTAAGCTAAATCCCGACGTAGAGGCCAACGCACGTCCCGACGTAGAGGCCAACGCACGTCCCGACGTAGAGGCCAACGCACGTCCTGACGTAGAGCTGAAAGTAAGCTAAATCCCGACGTAGAGCCCAACGCATGTCCCGACGTAGAGCCCAACGCACGTCCGACGTAGAGCCCAACGCACGTTCCGACGTAGCGCCCAACGCACGTCCCGACGTAGAGCTGAAAGTTAGCTAACTACAGATGTAGAGCCCAACGCACGTCCCGACGTAGAACTGAAAGTTAGCTAACTACAGACGTAGAGCCCAACGCACGTCCCAACGTAGAGTTGAAAGTTAGCTAACTACAGACGTAGAGCCCAACGCACGTCCCGACGTAGAGCCCAACGCACGTCCCGACGTAGACCTGAAAGTAAGCTAAATCCCGACGTAGAGCCCAACGCACGTCCCGATGTAGAGCCCAACGCACGTCCCGACGTAGAGCCTAACGCACGTCCCGACGTAGAGCTGAAAGTAAGCTAAATCCCGACGTAGAGCTCAACGCACGTCCCGACGTAGAACCCAACGCACATCCCGACGTAGAGCCCAACGCACGTCCCGACGTAGAACCCAACGCACGTCCCGACGTAGAGCCCAACGCACGTCCCGACGTAGCGCCCAATGCACGTCCCGACGTAGAGCTGAAAGTAAGCTAAATCCCGACGTAGAGCCCAACGCACGTCCCGACGTAGAGCCCAACGCACGTCCCGACGTAGAGCTGAAAGATAGGTAACTACAGACGAAGAGCCCAACGCGCGTCCCGACGTAGAGCTGAAAGTAACCTAAATCCCGACGTAGAGCCCAACGCACGTCCTTACGTAGAGCATAACGCACGTCCCGACGTAGAGCCCAACGCACGTCCCGACGTAGAGCCCAACGCACGTCCCGACGTAGAGCTGAAAGCTAAATGCCGACGTAGAGGCCAACGCACGTCCCGACGTAGAGCTGAAAGTAAGCTAAATCCCGACGTAGAGCCCAACGCACGTCCCGACGTGGAGCCCAACTCACGTCCCGACGTAGAGCCCAACGCACGTCCCGACCTAGAGGTGAAAGTTAGCTAACTACAGACGTAGAGCCCAACGCACGTCCTGACGTAGAGCCCAACGCACGTCCCGACGTAGAGCTGAAAGTAAGCTAAATCCCGACGTAGAGCCCAACGCACGTCCCGACGTAGAGCTGAAAGTAAGCTAAATCCCGACGTAGAGGCCAACGCACGTCCCGATGTAGAGGCCAACGCACGTCCCGACGTAGAGCTGAAAGTAAGCTAAATCCCGACGTAGAGGCCAACGCACGTCCCGACGTAGAGCTGAAAGTAAGCTAAATCCCAACGTAGAGCCCAACGCACGTCCCGACGTAGAGCCCAACGCACGTCCCGACATAGAGCCCAACGCACGTCCCGACGTAGAGCTGAAAGTAAGTTAATCCCGACGTAGCGCCCAAAGCACGTCCCGAAGTAGCGCCCAACGCACGTCCCGACGTAGCGCCCAACGCACGTCCCGACGTAGCGCCCAACGCACGTCTCGACTTAGAGCTGAAAGTAAGCTAAATCCCGACGTAGAGGCCAACGCACGTCCCGACGTAGAGGCCAACGCACGTCCCGACGTAGAGCTGAAAGTAAGCTAAATCCCGACGTAGAGCCCAACGCACGTCCCGACGTAGAGCCCAACGCACGTCCCGACGTAGAGCCCAAAGCACGTCCCGACGTAGCGCCCAACGCACGTCCCGACGTAGAGCTGAAAGTTAGCTAACTACAGATGTAGAGCCCAACGCACGTCCTGACGTAGAACTGAAAGTTAGCTAACTACAGACGTAGAGCCCAACGCACGTCCCAACGTAGAGTTGAAACTTAGCTAACTACAGACGTAGAGCCCAACGCACGTCCCGACGTAGAGCCCAACGCACGTCCAGACGTAGACCTGAAAGTAAGCTAAATCCCGACGTAGAGCCCAACGCACGTCCCGACGTAGAGCCCAACGCACGTCCCGATGTAGAGGCCAACGCACGTCCCGACGTAGAGGCCAACGCACGTCTCGACGTAGAGCTGAAAGTAAGCTAAATCCCGAGGTAGAGCCCAACGCACGTCCCGACTTAGAGCCCAACGCACGTCCCGACGTAGAGCCCAACGCACGTCCCGACGTAGCGCCCAACGCACGTCCCGACGTAGAGCTGAAAGTTACCTAACTACAGACGTAGAGCCCAACGCACGTCCCGACGTAGAGCAGAAAGTTAGCTAACTACAGACGTAGAGCCCAACGCACATCCCGACGTAGAGCCCAACGCACGTACCGACGTAGAGCCCAACGCACGTCCCGACGTAGAGCTGAAAGTAAGTTAAATCCTGACGTAGAGCCCAACGCACGTCTCGACGTAGAGCCCAACGCACGTCCCGACATAGCGCCCAACGCACGTCCCGACGTAGAGCTGAAAGTTAGCTAACTACAGACGTAGAGCCCAACGCACGTACCGACGTAGCGCCCAATGCACGTCCCGACGTAGAGCTGAAAGTAAGCTAAATCCCGACGTAGAGCCCAACGCACGTCCCGACGTAGAGCCCAACGCACGTCCCGACGTAGAGCTGAAAGTTAGCTAACTACAGACGAAGAGCCCAACGCGCGTCCCGACGTAGAGCTGAAAGTTAGCTAACTACAGACGTAGAGCCCAACGCACGTCCCGACGTAGAGCCCAACGCACGTCCCGACATAGAGCCCAATGCACGTCCCGACGTAGAGCTGAAAGTTACCTAACTACAGACGTAGAGCCCAACGCACGTCCCGACGTACAGCCCAACGCACGTCCCGACGTAGAGCTGAAAGTAAGCTAAATCCCGACGTAGAGCCCAACGCACGTCCTGACGTAGAGCCCAACGCACGTCCCGACGTAGAGCCCAACGCACGTCCCGACGTAGAGCTGAAAGTAAGCTAAATCCCGACGTAGAGCCCAACGCACGTCCCGATGTAGAGCCCAACGCACGTCCCGACGTAGAGCCCAATGTACGTCCCGACGTAGAGCTGAAAGTTAGCTAACTACAGACGTAGAGCCCAACGCACGTCCTGACGTAGAGCAGAAAGTTAGCTAACTACAGACGTGGAGCCCAACGCACGTCCCGACGTAGAACCAAACGCACGTCCCGACGTAGAGCCCAACGCACGTCCCGACGTAGAGCCCAACGCACGTCCCGACGTAGAGCCCAACGCACGTCCCGACGTAGAGCTGAAAGGTAAATGCCGACGTAGAGGCCAACGCACGTCCCGACGTAGAGCTGAAAGTAAGCTAAATCCCGACGTAGAGCCCAACGCACGTCCCGACGTGGAGCCCAACTCACGTCCCGACGTAGAGCCCAACGCACGTCCCGACGTAGAGGTGAAAGTTAGCTAACTACAGACGTAGAGCCCAACGCACGTCCCGACGTAGAGCCCAACGCACGTCCCGACGTAACGCCCAACGCACGTCCCGACGTAGAGCTGAAAGTTACCTAACTACAGACGTAGAGCCCAACGCACGTCCCGACGTAGAGCAGAAAGTTAGCTAACTACAGACGTAGAGCCCAACGCACGTCCCGACGTAGAGCCCAACGCACGTCCCGACGTAGAGCCCAACGCACGTCCCGACATAGAGCTGAAAGTAAGCTAAATCCTGATGTAGAGCCCAACGCACGTCCCGACGTAGAGCTGAAAGATAGGTAACTACAGACGAAGAGCCCAACGCGCGTCCCGACGTAGAGCTGAAAGTAACCTAAATCCCGACGTAGAGCCCAACGCACGTGCTGACGTAGAGCATAACGCACGTCCCGACGTAGAGCCCAACGCACGTCCCGACGTAGAGCCCAACGCACGTCCCGACGTAGAGCTGAAAGTAAGCTAAATCCCGACGTAGAGCCCAACGCACGTACCGACGTAGAGCCCAACGCACGTGCCGACGTAGAGCTGAAAGTTAGCTAACTACAGACGTAGAGCACAATTCACGTCCCGACGTAGAGCTGAAAGTTAGCTAACTACAGACGTAGAGCCCAACGCACGTCCCGACGTAGAGTCCAACGCGTGTCCCGACGTAGAGCCCAACGCTCGTCCCGACGTAGAGGCCAACGCACGTCCCGACGTAGAGCTGAAAGTAAGCTAAATCCCGACGTATAGCCCAACGCTCGTCCCGACGTAGAGGCCAACGCACGTCCCGACGTAGAGCTGAAAGTAAGCTAAATCCCGACGTAGAGCCCAACGCACGTCCCGACGTAGAGCCCAACGCACGTCCCGACGTAGCGCCCAACGCACGTCCCGACGTAGACCTGAAAGTTAGCTAACTACAGACGTAGAGCCCAACGCACGTCCCGACGTAGAGCAGAAAGTTAGCTAACTACAGACGTAGAGCCCAACGCACGTCCCGACGTAGAACCCAACGCACGTCCCGAAGTAGAGCCCAACGCACGTCCCGACGTAGAGCCCAACGCACGTCCCGACGTAGAGCTGAAAGTAAGCTAAATGCCGACTTAGAGGCCAACGCACGTCCCGACGTAGAGCTGAAAGTAAGCTAAATCCCGACGTAGAGCCCAACGCACGTCCCGACGTAGAGCCCAACTCACGTCGCGACGTAGAGCCCAACGCACGTCCCGACGTAGAGCTGAAAGTAAGCTAAATCCCGACGTAGAGCCCAACGCACGTCCCGACGTAGAGCCCAACGCACGTCCCGACGTAGAGCTGAAAGTTAGCTAACTACAGACGTAGAGCCCAACGCACGTCCCGACGTAGAGCCCAACGCACGTCCCGACGTAGAGCCCAACGCACGTCCCGACGTAGAGCTGAAAGTAAGCTAAATCCCGACGTAGAGCCCAACGCGCGTCCCGACGTAGAGCTGAAAGTAAGCTAAATCCCGACGTAGAGGCCAACGCACGTCCCGACGTAGAGGCCAACGCACGTCCCGACGTAGAGCTGAAAGTAAGCTAAATCCCGACGTAGAGGCCAACGCACGTCCCAATGTAGAGGCCAACGCACGTCCCGACGTAGAGCTGAAAGTAAGCTAAATCCCGACGTAGAGCCCAACGCACGTCCCGACGTAGAGCCCAACGCACGTCCCGACGTAGAGCCCAACGCACGTCCCGACGTAGAGCTGAAAGTAAGCTAAATCCCGACGTAGCGCCCAACGCATTTCCCGAAGTACCGCCCAACGCACGTCCCGACGTAGCGCCTAACGCACGTCCCGACGTAGCGCCCAATGCACGTCCCGACGTAGAGCTGAAAGTAAGCTAAATCCCGACGTAGAGGCCAACGCACGTCCCGACGTAGAGGCCAACGCACGTCCCGACGTAGAGGCCAACGCACGTCCCGACGTAGAGCTGAAAGTAAGCTAAATCCCGACGTAGAGCCCAACGCATGTACCGACGTAGAGCACAACGCACGTCCCGACGTAGCGCCCAACGCACGTCCCAACGTAGAGTTGAAACTTAGCTAACTACAGACGTAGAGCCCAACGCACGTCCCGATGTAGAGCTGAAAGTTAGCTAACTACAGACGTAGAGCCCAACGCACGTCCTGACGTAGAGCCCAACGCACGTCCCGACGTAGAGCTGAAAGTAAGCTAAATCCCGACGTAGAGGCCAACGCACGTCCCGACGTAGAGACCAACGCACGTCCCGATATAGAGGCCAACGCACGTCCCGACGTAGAGGCCAACGCACGTCTCGACGTAGAGCTGAAAGTAAGCTAAATCCCGACGTAGAGCCCAACGCACGTCCCGACGTAGAGCCCAACGGACGTCCCGACGTAGAGCCCAACGCACGTCCCGACGTAGCGCCCAACGCACGTCCCGACGTAGAGCTGAAAGTTAGCTAACTACAGACGTAGAGCCCAACGCACGTCCCGACGTAGAGCAGAAAGTTAGCTAACTACAGACGTAGAGCCCAACGCACGTCCCGACGTGGAGCCCAACGCACGTTCCGACGTAGAGCCCAACGCACGTCCCGACGTAGAGCTGAAAGTAAGCTAAATCCCGACGTAGAGGCCAACGCACGTCCCGACGTAGAGGCCAACGCACGTCCTGACGTAGAGGCCAACGCACGTCTCGACGTAGAGCTGAAAGTAAGCTAAATCCCGACGTAGAGCCCAACGCACGTCCCGACGTAGAGCCCAACGCACGTCCCGACGTAGAGCCCAACGCACGTTCCGACGTAGCGCCCAACGCACGTCCCGACGTAGAGCTGAAAGTTAGCTAACTACAGATGTAGAGCCCAACGCACGTCCCGACGCAGAACTGAAAGTAAGCTAACTACAGACGTAGAGCCCAACGCACGTCCCAACGTAGAGTTGAAAGTTAGCTAACTACAGACGTAGAGCCCAACGCACGTCCCGACGTAGAGCCCAACGCACGTCCCGACGTAGACCTGAAAGTAAGCTAAATCCCGACGTAGAGCCCAACGCACGTCCCGACGTAGAGCCCAACGCACGTCCCGACGTAGAGCCTAACGCACGTCCCGACGTAGAGCTGAAAGTAAGCTAAATCCCGACGTAGAGTTCAACGCACGTCCCAACGTAGAGCCCAACGCACGTCCCGACATAGCGCCCAACGCACGTCCCGACGTACAGCTGAAAGTTAGCTAACTACAGACGTAGAGCCCAACGCACGTCCCAACGTAGAGCCCAACGCACGTCCCGACGTAGAGCTGAAAGTTAGCTAACTACAGACGAAGAGCCCAACGCGCGTCCCGACGTAGAGCTGAAAGTTAGCTAACTACAGACGTAGAGCCCAACGCGCGTCCCGACGTAGAGCCCAACGCGTGTCCCGACGTAGAGCTGAAAGTAAGCTAAATCCCGACGTAGAACCCAACGCACGTCCCGACGTAGAGCCCAACGCACGTCCCGATGTAGAGGCCAACGCACGTCCCGACGTAGAGGCTAACGCACGTCTCGACGTAGAGCTGAAATTAAGCTAAATCCCGAGGTAGAGCCCAACGCACGTCCCGACTTAGAGCCCAACGCACGTCCCGACGTAGAGCCCAACGCACGTCCCGACGTAGCGCCCAACGCACGTCCCGGCGTAGAGCTGAAAGTTACCTAACTACAGACGTAGAGCCCAACGCACGTCCCGACGTAGAGCAGAAAGTTAGCTAACTACAGACGTAGAGCCCAACGCACGTCCCGACGTAGAGCCCAACGCACGTCCCGACGTAGAGCCCAACGCACGTCCCGACGTAGAGCTGAAAGTAAGCTAAATCCTGATGTAGAGCCCAACGCACGTCCCAACGTAGAGCGCAACGCACGTCCCGACATAGCGCCCAACGCACGTCCCGACGTAGAGCTGAAAGTTAGCTAACTACAGACGTAGAGCCCAACGCACGTCCCGACGTAGAACCCAACGCACGTCCCGACGTAGAGCCCAACGGACGTCCCGACGTAGCGCCCAATGCACGTCCCGACGTAGAGCTGAAAGTAAGCTAAATCCCGACGTAGAGCCCAACGCACGTCCCGACGTAGAGCCCAACGCACGTCCCGACGTAGAGCTGAAAGATAGGTAACTACAGACGAAGAGCCCAACGCGCGTCCCGACGTAGAGCTGAAAGTAACCTAAATCCCGACGTAGAGCCCAACGCACGTCCTTACGTAGAGCATAACGCACGTCCCGACGTAGAGCCCAACGCACGTCCCGACGTAGAGCCCAACGCACGTCCCGACGTAGAGCTGAAAGCTAAATGCCGACGTAGAGGCCAACGCACGTCCCGACGTAGAGCTGAAAGTAAGCTAAATCCCGACGTAGAGCCCAACGCACGTCCCGACGTGGAGCCCAACTCACGTCCCGACGTAGAGCCCAACGCACGTCCCGACCTAGAGGTGAAAGTTAGCTAACTACAGACGTAGAGCCCAACGCACGTCCTGACGTAGAGCCCAACGCACGTCCCGACGTAGAGCTGAAAGTAAGCTAAATCCCGACGTAGAGCCCAACGCACGTCCCGACGTAGAGCTGAAAGTAAGCTAAATCCCGACGTAGAGGCCAACGCACGTCCCGATGTAGAGGCCAACGCACGTCCCGACGTAGAGCTGAAAGTAAGCTAAATCCCGACGTAGAGGCCAACGCACGTCCCGACGTAGAGCTGAAAGTAAGCTAAATCCCAACGTAGAGCCCAACGCACGTCCCGACGTAGAGCCCAACGCACGTCCCGACGTAGAGCCCAACGCACGTCCCGACGTAGAGCTGAAAGTAAGTTAATCCCGACGTAGCGCCCAAAGCACGTCCCGAAGTAGCGCCCAACGCACGTCCCGACGTAGCGCCCAACGCACGTCCCGACGTAGCGCCCAACGCACGTCTCGACTTAGAGCTGAAAGTAAGCTAAATCCCGACGTAGAGGCCAACGCACGTCCCGACGTAGAGGCCAACGCACGTCCCGACGTAGAGCTGAAAGTAAGCTAAATCCCGACGTAGAGCCCAACGCACGTCCCGACGTAGAGCCCAACGCACGTCCCGACGTAGAGCCCAACGCACGTCCCGACGTAGCGCCCAACGCACGTCCCGACGTAGAGCTGAAAGTTAGCTAACTACAGATGTAGAGCCCAACGCACGTCCTGACGTAGAACTGAAAGTTAGCTAACTACAGACGTAGAGCCCAACGCACGTCCCAACGTAGAGTTGAAACTTAGCTAACTACAGACGTAGAGCCCAACGCACGTCCCGACGTAGAGCCCAACGCACGTCCAGACGTAGACCTGAAAGTAAGCTAAATCCCGACGTAGAGCCCAACGCACGTCCCGACGTAGAGCCCAACGCACGTCCCGATGTAGAGGCCAACGCACGTCCCGACGTAGAGGCCAACGCACGTCTCGACGTAGAGCTGAAAGTAAGCTAAATCCCGAGGTAGAGCCCAACGCACGTCCCGACTTAGAGCCCAACGCACGTCCCGACGTAGAGCCCAACGCACGTCCCGACGTAGCGCCCAACGCACGTCCCGACGTAGAGCTGAAAGTTACCTAACTACAGACGTAGAGCCCAACGCACGTCCCGACGTAGAGCAGAAAGTTAGCTAACTACAGACGTAGAGCCCAACGCACATCCCAACGTAGAGCCCAACGCACGTACCGACGTAGAGCCCAACGCACGTCCCGACGTAGAGCTGAAAGTAAGCTAAATCCTGACGTAGAGCCCAACGCACGTCCCGACGTAGAGCCCAACGCACGTCCCGACATAGCGCCCAACGCACGTCCCGACGTAGAGCTGAAAGTTAGCTAACTACAGACGTAGAGCCCAACGCACGTACCGACGTAGCGCCCAATGCACGTCCCGACGTAGAGCTGAAAGTAAGCTAAATCCCGACGTAGAGCCCAACGCACGTCCCGACGTAGAGCCCAACGCACGACCCGACGTAGAGCTGAAAGTTAGCTAACTACAGACGAAGAGCCCAACGCGCGTCCCGACGTAGAGCTGAAAGTTAGCTAACTACAGACGTAGAGCCCAACGCACGTCCCGACGTAGAGCCCAACGCACGTCCCGACATAGAGCCCAATGCACGTCCCGACGTAGAGCTGAAAGTTACCTAACTACAGACGTAGAGCCCAACGCACGTCCCGACGTACAGCCCAACGCACGTCCCGACGTAGAGCTGAAAGTAAGCTAAATCCCGACGTAGAGCCCAACGCACGTCCTGACGTAGAGCCCAACGCACGTCCCGACGTAGAGCCCAACGCACGTCCCGACGTAGAGCTGAAAGTAAGCTAAATCCCGACGTAGAGCCCAACGCACGTCCCGATGTAGAGCCCAACGCACGTCCCGACGTAGAGCCCAACGCACGTCCCGACGTAGAGCTGAAAGTTAGCTAACTACAGACGTAGAGCCCAACGCACGTCCTGACGTAGAGCAGAAAGTTAGCTAACTACAGACGTGGAGCCCAACGCACGTCCCGACGTAGAACCAAACGCACGTCCCGACGTAGAGCCCAACGCACGTCCCGACGTAGAGCCCAACGCACGTCCCGACGTAGAGCCCAACGCACGTCCCGACGTAGAGCTGAAAGGTAAATGCCGACGTAGAGGCCAACGCACGTCCCGACGTAGAGCTGAAAGTAAGCTAAATCCCGACGTAGAGCCCAACGCACGTCCCGACGTGGAGCCCAACTCACGTCCCGACGTAGAGCCCAACGCACGTCCCGACGTAGAGGTGAAAGTTAGCTAACTACAGACGTAGAGCCCAACGCACGTCCCGACGTAGAGCCCAACGCACGTCCCGACGTAGAGCTGAAAGTAAGCTAAATCCCGACGTAGAGCCCAACGCACGTCCCGACGTAGAGCTGAAAGTAAGCTAAGTCCCGACGTAGAGGCCAACGCACGTCCCGATGTAGAGGCCAACGCGCGTCCCGACGTAGAGCTGAAAGTAAGCTAAATCCCGACGTAGAGGCCAACGCACGTCCCGACGTAGACCTGAAAGTAAGCTAAATCCCGACGTAGAGCTCAACGCATGTCCCGACGTAGAGCTGAAAGTTAGCTAACTACAGACGTAGAGCCCAACGCACGTCCCAACGTAGAGCTGAAAGTTAGCTAACTACAGACGTAGAGCCCAACGCACGTCCCGACGTAGAGCCCAACGCACGTCCCGACGTAGACCTGAAAGTAAGCTAAATCCCGACGTAGAGCCCAACGCACGTCCCGACGTAGAGCCCAACGCACGTCCCGACGTAGAGCCTAACGCACGTCCCGACGTAGAGCTGAAAGTAAGCTAAATCCCGACGTAGAGCTCAACGCACGTCCCGACGTAGAACCCAACGCACGTCCCGACGTAGAGCCCAACGCACGTCCCAACGTAGAGCCCAACGCACGTCCCGACGTAGAGCTGAAAGTTAGCTAACTACAGACGAAGAGCCCAACGCGCGTCCCGACGTAGAGCTGAAAGTTAGCTAACTACAGACGTAGAGCCCAACGCGCGTCCCGACGTAGAGCCCAACGCGTGTCCCGACGTAGAGCCCAATGCACGTCCCGACGTAGAGCCCAACGCACGTAGAAACGTAGAGCTGAAAGTAAGCTAAATCCCGACGTAGAGCCCAACGCACGTCCCGACGTAGAGCCCAACGCACGTCCCGATGTAGAGGCCAACGCACGTCCCGACGTAGAGGCCAACGCACGTCTCGACGTAGAGCTGAAATTAAGCTAAATCCCGAGGTAGAGCCCAACGCACGTCCCGACTTAGAGCCCAACGCACGTCCCGACGTAGAGCCCAACGCACGTCCCGACGTAGCGCCCAACGCACGTCCCGACGTAGAGCTGAAAGTTACCTAACTACAGACGTAGAGCCCAACGCACGTCCCGACGTAGAGCAGAAAGTTAGCTAACTACAGACGTAGAGCCCAACGCACGTCCCGACGTAGAGCCCAACGCACGTCCCGACGTAGAGCCCAACGCACGTCCCGACGTAGAGCTGAAAGTAAGCTAAATCCTGACGTAGAGCCCAACGCACGTCCCGAAGTAGAGCCCAACGCACGTCCCGACATAGCGCCCAACGCACGTCCCGACGTAGAGCTGAAAGTTAGCTAACTACAGACGTAGAGCCCAACGCACGTCCCGACGTAGAACCCAACGCACGTCCCGACGTAGAGCCCAACGCACGTCCCGACGTAGCGCCCAATGCACGTCCCGACGTAGAGCTGAAAGTAAGCTAAATCCCGACGTAGAGCCCAACGCACGTCCCGACGTAGAGCCCAACGCACGTCCCGACGTAGAGCTGAAAGATAGGTAACTACAGACGAACAGCCCAACGCGCGTCCCGACGTAGAGCTGAAAGTAACCTAAATCCCGACGTAGAGCCCAACGCACGTCCTGACGTAGAGCATAACGCAAGTACCGACGTAGAGCCCAACGCACGTCCCGACGTAGAGCCCAACGCACGTCCCGACGTAGAGCTGAAAGCTAAATGCCGACGTAGAGGCCAACGCACGTCCCGACGTAGAGCTGAATGTAAGCTAAATCCCGACGTAGAGCCCAACGCACGTCCCGACGTGGAGCCCAACTCACGTCCCGACGTAGAGCCCAACGCACGTCCCGACCTAGAGGTGAAAGTTAGCTAACTACAGACGTAGAGCCCAACGCACGTCCTGACGTAGAGCCCAACGCACGTCCCGACGTAGAGCTGAAAGTAAGCTAAATCCCGACGTAGAGCCCAACGCACGTCCCGACGTAGAGCTGAAAGTAAGCTAAATCCCGACGTAGAGGCCAACGCACGTCCCGATGTAGAGGCCAACGCACGTCCCGACGTAGAGCTGAAAGTAAGCTAAATCCCGACGTAGAGGCCAACGCACGTCCCGACGTAGAGCTGAAAGTAAGCTAAATCCCAACGTAGATCCCAACGCACGTCCCGACGTAGAGCCCAACGCACGTCCCGACATAGAGCCCAACGCACGTCCCGACGTAGAGCTGAAAGTAAGTTAATCCCGACGTAGCGCCCAACGCACGTCCCGAAGTAGCGCCCAACGCACGTCCCGACGTAGCGCCCAACGCACGTCTCGACTTAGAGCTGAAAGTAAGCTAAATCCCGACGTAGAGGACAACGCACGTCCCGACGTAGAGGCCAACGCACGTCCCGACGTAGAGGCCAACGCACGTCCCGACGTAGAGCTGAAAGTAAGCTAAATCCCGACGTAGAGCCCAACGCACGTCCCGACGTAGAGCCCAACGCACGTCCCGACGTAGAGCCCAACGCACGTTCCGACGTAGCGCCCAACGCACGTCCCGACGTAGAGCTGAAAGTAAGCTAAATCCCGACGTAGAGGCCAACGCACGTCCCGACGTAGAGGCCAACGCACGGCCCGACGTAGAGGCCAACGCACGTCCCGACGTAGAGGCCAACGCACGTCCCGACGTAGAGCTGAAATTAAGCTAAATCCCGACGTAGAGCCCAACGCACGTCCCGACGTAGAGTCCAACGCACGTCCCGACGTAGAGCCCAACGCACGTCCCGACGTAGAGCCCAACGCACGTTCCGACGTACCGCCCAACGCACGTCCCGACGTAGAGCTGAAAGTTAGCTAACTACAGATGTAGAGCCCAACGCACGTCCCGATGTAGAGCTGAAAGTTAGCTAACTACAGACGTAGAGCCCAACGCACGTCCCAACGTAGAGTTGAAAGTTAGATAACTACAGACGTAGAGCCCAACGCACGTCCCGACGTAGAGGCCAACGCACGTCCCGACGTAGAGCTGAAAGTAAGCTAAATCCCGACGTAGAGCCCAACGCACGTCCCGACGTAGAGCCCAACGCACGTCCCGACGTAGAGCCCAACGCACGTCCCGACGTAGAGCTGAAAGTAAGCTAAATCCCGACGTAGAGCCCAACGCACGTCCCGACGTAGAGCCCAACGCACGTCCCGATGTAGAGGCCAACGCACGTCCCGACGTAGAGGCCAACGCACGTCTCGACGTAGAGCTGAAAGTAAGCTAAATCCCGAGGTAGAGCCCAACGCACGTCCCGACTTAGAGCCCAACGCACGTCCCGACGTAGAGCCCAACGCACGTCCCGACGTAGCGCCCAACGCACGTCCCGACGTAGAGCTGAAAGTTACCTAACTACAGACGTAGAGCCCAACGCACGTCCCGACGTAGAGCAGAAAGTTAGCTAACTACAGACGTAGAGCCCAACGCACGTCCCGACGTAGAGCCCAACGCACGTCCCGACGTAGAGCTGAAAGTAAGCTAAATCATGACGTAGAGCCCAACGCACGTCCCGACGTAGAGCCCAACGCACGTCCCGACATAGCGCCCAACGCACGTCCCGACGTAGAGCTGAAAGTTAGCTAACTACAGACGTAGAGCCCAACGCACGTCCCGACGTAGAGCAGAAAGTTAGCTAACTACAGACGTAGAGCCCAACGCACGTCCCGACGTAGAACCCAACGCACGTCCCGACGTAAAACCCAACGCACGTCCCGAAGTAGAGCCCAACGCACGTCCCGACGTAGCGCCCAATGCACGTCCCGACGTAGAGCTTAAAGTAAGCTAAATCCCGACAAGAGCCCAACGCACGTCCCGACGTAGAGCCCAACGCACGTCCCGACGTAGAGCTGAAAGTTAGCTAACTACAGACGTAGAGCCCAACGCGCGTCGCGACGTAGAGCCCAACGCGTGTCCCGACGTAGAGGCCAACGCACGTCCCGACGTAGAGCTGAAAGTAACCTAAATCCCGACGTAGAGCCCAACGCACGTCCCGACGTAGAGCCCAACGCACGTCCCGACGTAGCGCCCAACGCACGTCCCGACGTAGAGCTGAAAGTTACCTATCTACAGAAATAGAGCCCAACGCAAGTCCCGACGTAGAGCAGAAAGTTAGCTAACTACAGACGTAGAGCCCAACGCACGTCCCGACGTAGAGCCCAACGCACGTCCCGACGTAGAGCCCAACGCACGTCCCGACGTAGAGCCCAACGCAAGTCCCGACGTAGAGCTGAAAGCTAAATGCCGACGTAGAGGCCAACGCACGTCCCGACGTAGAGCTGAAAGTAAGCTAAATCCCGACGTAGAGCCCAACGCACGTCCCGACGTGGAGCCCAACTCACGTCCCGACGTAGAGCCCAACGCACGTCCCGACGTAGAGCTGAAAGTTAGCTAACTACAGACGTAGAGCCCAACGCACGTCCCGACGTAGAGCCCAACGCACGTCCCGACGTAGAGCTGAGAGTAAGCTAAATCCCGACGTAGAGCCCAACGCACGATCCGACGTAGAGCTGAAAGTAAGCTAAATCCCGACGTAGAGGCCAACGCACGTCCCGATGTAGAGGCCAACGCACGTCCCGACGTAGAGCTGAAAGTAAGATAAATCCCGAAGTAGAGGCCAACGCACGTCCCGACGTAGAGGCCAACGCACGTCCCGACGTAGAGCTGAAAGTAAGCTAAATCCCGACGTAGAGCCCAACGCACGTCCCGACCTAGAGCCCAACGCACGTCCCGACGTAGAGCCCAACGCACGTCCCGACGTAGAGCTGAAAGTAAGCTAAATCCCGACGTAGCGCCCAACGCACGTCCCGAAGTAGCGCCCAACGCACGTCCCGACGTAGCGCCCAACGCACGTCTCGATGTAGAGCTGAAAGTAAGCTAAATCCCAACGTAGAGGCCAACGCACGTCCCGACGTAGAGGCCAACGCACGTCCCGATGTAGAGCTGAAAGTAAGCTAAATCCCGACGTAGAGCCCAACGCACGTCCCGACGTAGAGCCCAACGCACGTTCCGACGTAGCGCCCAACGCACGTCCCGACGTAGAGCTGAAAGTTAGCTAACTACAGATGTAGAGCCCAACGCACGTCCCGACGTAGAACTGAAAGTTAGCTAACTACAGACGTAGAGCCCAACGCACGTCCCAACGTAGAGTTGAAAGTTAGCTAACTACAGACGTAGAGCCCAACGCACGTCCCGACGTAGAGCCCAGCGCACATCCCGACGTAGACCTGAAAGTAAGCTAAATCCCGACGTAGAGCCCAACGCACGTCCCGACGTAGAGCCCAACGCACGTCCCGACGTAGAGCGTAACGCACGTCCCGACGTAGAGCTGAAAGTAAGCTAAATCCCGACGTAGAGCTCAACGCACGTCCCGACGTAGAACCCAACGCACGTCCCGACGTAGAGCCCAACGCACGTCCCAACGTAGAGCCCAACGCACGTCCCGACGTAGAGCTGAAAGTTAGCTAACTACAGACGAAGAGCCCAACGCGCGTCCCGACGTAGAGCTGAAAGTTAGCTAACTACAGACGTAGAGCCCAACGCGCGTCCCGACGTAGAGCCCAACGCGTGTCCCGACGTAGAGCCCAACGCACGTCCCGACGTAGAGCCCAACGCACGTCCCGACGTAGAGCTGAAAGTAAGCTAAATCCCGACGTAGAGCCCAACGCACGTCCCGACGTAGAGCCCAACGCACGTCCCGATGTAGAGGCCAACGCACGTTCCGACGTAGAGGCCAACGCACGGCTCGACGTAGAGCTGAAAGTAAGCTAAATCCCGAGGTAGAGCCCAACGCACGTCCCGACTTAGAGCCCAACGCACGTCCCGACGTAGAGCCCAACGCACGTCCCGACGTAGCGCCCAACGCACGTCCCGACGTAGAGCTGAAAGTTACCTAACTACAGACGTAGAGCCCAACGCACGTCCCGACGTAGAGCAGAAAGTTAGCTAACTACAGACGTAGAGCCCAACGCACGTCCCGACGTAGATCCCAACGCACGTCCCGACGTAGCGCCCAATGCACGTCCCGACGTAGAGCTGAAAGTAAGCTAAATCCCGACGTAGAGCCCAACGCACGTCCCGACGTAGAGCCCAACGCACGTCCCGACGTAGAGCTGAAAGTTAGCTAACTACAGACGAAGAGCCCAACGCGCGTCCCGACGTAGAGCTGAAAGTTAGCTAACTACAGACGTAGAGCCCAACGCACGTCCCGACGTAGAACCCAACGCACGTCCCGACGTAGCGCCCAACGCACGTCCCGACGTAGAGCTGAAAGTTAGCTAACTACAGACGTAGAGCCCAACGCACGTCCCGACGTAGAGCCCAACGCACGTCCCGACGTAGAGCCCAACGCACGTCCCGACGTAGAGCTGAAAGCTAAATGCCGACGTAGAGGCCAACGCACGTCCCGACGTAGAGCCCAACGCACGTCCCGACGTAGAGCTGAAAGTAAGCTAAATCCCGACGTAGCGCCCAACGCACGTCATGAAGTAGCGCCCAACGCACGTCCCGACGTAGCGCCCAACGCACGTCCCGACGTAGCGCCCAACGCACGTCCCGACGTAGAGCTGAAAGTAAGCTAAATCCCGACGTAGAGGCCAACGCACGTCCCGACGTAGAGGCCAACGCACGTCCCGACGTAGAGGCTACGCACGTCCCGACGTAGAGGCCAACGCACGTCCCGACGTAGAGCTGAAAGTAAGCTAAATCCCGACGTAGAGCCCAACGCACGTCCCGATGTAGAGTCCAACGCACGTCCCGACGTAGAGCCCAACGCACGTCCCGACGTAGAGCCCAACGCACGTTCCGACGTAGCGCCCAACGCACGTCCCGACGTAGAGCTGAAAGTTAGCTAACTACAGACGTAGAGCCCAACGCACGTCCCGACGTAGAGCCCAACGCACGTCCCGACGTAGACCTGAAAGTAAGCTAAATCCCGACGTAGAGCCCAACGCACGTCCCGACGTAGAGCCCAACGCACGTCCCGACGTAGAGCCTAACGCACGTCCCAACGTAGAGCTGAAAGTAAGCTAAATCCCGACGTAGAGCTCAACGCACGTCCCGACGTAGAACCCAACACACGTCCCGACGTAGAGCCCAACGCACGTCCCGACGTAGAGCCCAACGCACGTCCCGACGTAGAGCTGAAAGTTAGCTAACTACAGACGTAGAGCCCAACGAGCGTCCCGACGTAGAGCTGAAAGTTAGCTAACTACAGACGTAGAGCCCAACGCGCGTCCCGACGTAGAGCCCAATACGTGTCCCGACGTAGAGCCCAACGCACGTCCCGACGTAGAGCTGAAAGTAAGCTAAATCCCGACGTAGAGCCCAACGCACGTCCCGACGTAGAGCCCAACGCACGTCCCGATGTAGAGGCCAACGCACGTCCCGACGTAGAGGCCATCGCACGTCTCGACGTAGAGCTGAAAGTAAGCTAAATCCCGACGTAGAGCCCAACGCACGTCCCGACTTAGAGCCCAACGCACGTCCCGACGTAGAGCCCAACGCACGTCCCGACATAGAGCTGAAAGTTACCTAACTACAGACGTAGAGCCCAACGCACGTCCCGACGTAGAGCAGAAAGTTAGCTAACTACAGACGTAGAGCCCAACGCACGTCCCGACGTAGAGCCCAACGCACGTCCCGACGTAGAGCCCAACGCACGTCCCGACGTAGAGCTGAAAGTAAGCTAAATCCCGACGTAGAGCCCAACGCACGTCCCGACGTAGAGCCCAACGCACGTCCCGACGTAGAGCCCAACGCACGTCCCGACGTAGAGCTGAAAGTAAGCTAAATCCCGACGTAGCGCCCAACGCACGTCCCGACGTAGAGCAGAAAGTTAGCTAACTACAGACGTAGAGCCCAACGCACGTCCCGACGTAGAGCCCAACGCACGTCCCGACGTAGAGCTGAAAGTAAGCTAAATCATGACGTAGAGCCTAACGCACGTCCCGACGTAGAGCCCAACGCACGTCCCGACATAGCGCCCAACGCACGTCCCGACGTAGAGCTGAAAGTTAGCTAACTACAGACGTAGAGCCCAACGCACGTCCCGACGTAGAGCAGAAAGTTAGCTAACTACAGACGTAGAGCCCAACGCACGTCCCGACGTAGAACCCAACGCACGTCCCGACGTAAAACCCAACGCACGTCCCGACGTAGAGCCCAACGCACGTCCCGACGTAGCGCCCAATGCACGTCCCGACGTAGAGCTGAAAGTAAGCTAAATCCCGACGTAGAGCCCAACGCACGTCCCGACGTAGAGCCCAACGCACGTCCCGACGTAGAGCTGAAAGTTAGGTAACTACAGACGAAGAGCCCAACGCGCGTCCCGACGTAGAGCTGAAAGTTAGCTAACTACAGACGTAGAGCCCAACGCGCGTCGCGACGTAGAGCCCAACGCGTGTCCCGACGTAGAGGCCAACGCACGTCCCGACGTAGAGCTGAAAGTAACCTAAATCCCGACGTAGAGCCCAACGCACGTCCCGACGTAGCGCCCAACGCACGTCCCGACGTAGAGCTGAAAGTTACCTATCTACAGAAATAGAGCCCAACGCACGTCCCGACGTAGAGCAGAAAGTTAGCTAACTACAGACGTAGAGCCCAACGCACGTCCCGACGTAGAGCCCAACGCACGTCCCGACGTAGAGCCCAACGCACGTCCCGACGTAGAGCCCAACGCAAGTCCCGACGTAGAGCTGAAAGCTAAATGCCGACGTAGAGGCCAACGCACGTCCCGACGTAGAGCTGAAAGTAAGCTTAATCCCGACGTAGAGCCCAACGCACGTCCCGACGTGGAGCCCAACTCACGTCCCGACGTAGAGCCCAACGCACGTCCCGACGTAGAGCTGAAAGTTAGCTAACTACAGACGTAGAGCCCAACGCACGTCCCGACGTAGAGCCCAACGCACGTCCCGACGTAGAGCTGAAAGTAAGCTAAATCCCGACGTAGAGCCCAACGCACGATCCGACGTAGAGCTGAAAGTAAGCTAAATCCCGACGTAGAGACCAACGCACGTCCGATGTAGAGGCCAACGCACGTCCCGACGTAGAGCTGAAAGTAAGATAAATCCCGACGTAGAGGCCAACGCACGTCCCGACGTAGAGGCCAACGCACGTCCCGACGTAGAGCTGAAAGTAAGCTAAATCCCGACGTAGAGCCCAACGCACGTCCCGACGTAGAGCCCAACGCACGTCCCGACGTAGAGCCCAACGCACGTCCCGACGTAGAGCTGAAAGTAAGCTAAATCCCGACGTAGCGCCCAACGCACGTCCCGAAGTAGCGCCCAACGCACGTCCCGACGTAGCGCCCAACGCACGTCTCGATGTAGAGCTGAAAGTAAGCTAAATCCCAACGTAGAGGCCAACGCACGTCCCGACGTAGAGGCCAACGCACGTCCCGACGTAGAGCTGAAAGTAAGCTAAATCCCGACGTAGAGCCCAACGCACGTCCCGACGTAGAGCCCAACGCACGTCCCGACGTAGAGCCCAACGCACGTTCCGACGTAGCGCCCAACGCACGTCCCGACGTAGAACTGAAAGTTAGCTAACTACAGACGTAGAGCCCAACGCACGTCCCAACGTAGAGTTGAAAGTTAGCTAACTACAGACGTAGAGCCCAACGCACGTCCCGACGTAGAGCCCAGCGCACGTCCCGACGTAGACCTGAAAGTAAGCTAAATCCCGACGTAGAGCCCAACGCACGTCCCGACGTAGAGCCCAACGCACGTCCCGACGTAGAGCGTAACGCACGTCCCGACGTAGAGCTGAAAGTAAGCTAAATCCCGACGTAGAGCTCAACGCACGTCCCGACGTAGAACCCAACGCACGTCCCGACGTAGAGCCCAACGAACGTCCCAACGTAGAGCCCAACGCACGTCCCGACGTAGAGCTGAAAGTTAGCTAACTACAGACGAAGAGCCCAACGCGCATCCCGACGTAGAGCTGAAAGTTAGCTAACTACAGACGTAGAGCCCAACGCACGTCCCGACGTAGAGCCCAACGCACGTCCCGACGTAGCGCCCAACGCACGTCCCGACGTAGAGCTGAAAGTTACCTAACTACAGACGTAGAGCCCAACGCACGTCCCGACGTAGAGCAGAAAGTTAGCTAACTACAGACGTAGAGCCCAACGCACATCCCGACGTAGAGCCCAACGCACGTCCCGACATAGAGACCAACGCACGTCCCGACGTAGAGCTGAAAGTAAGCTAAATCCCGACGTAGAGCCCAACGCACGTCCCGACGTAGAGCCCAACGCACGTCCCGACATAGCGCCCAACGCACGTCCCGACGTAGAGCTGAAAGTTAGCTAACTACAGACGTAGAGCCCAACGCACGTCCCGACGTAGAGCAGAAAGTTAGCTAACTACAGACGTAGAGCCCAACGCACGTCCCGACGTAGAACCCAACGCACGTCCCGACGTAGATCCCAACGCACATACCGACGTAGCGCCCAATGCACGTCCCGACGTAGAGCTGAAAGTAAGCTAAATCCCGACGTAGAGCCCAACGCACGTCCCGACGTAGAGCCCAACGCACGTCCCGACGTAGAGCTGAAAGTTAGCTAACTACAGACGAAGAGCCCAACGCGCGTCCCGACGTAGAGCTGAAAGTTAGCTAACTACAGACGTAGAGCCCAACGCACGTCCCGACGTAGAACCCAACGCACGTCCCGACGTAGCGCCCAACGCACGTCCCGACGTAGAGCTGAAAGTTAGCTAACTACAGACGTAGAGCCCAACGCACGTCCCGACGTAGAGCCCAACGCACGTCCCGACGTAGAGCCCAATGCACGTCCCGACGTAGAGCCCAACGCACGTCCCGACGTAGAGCTGAAAGATAAATGCCGACGTAGAGGCCAACGCACGTCCCGACGTAGAGCCCAACGCACGTCCCGACGTAGAGCTGAAAGTAAGCTAAATCCCGACGTAGCGCCCAACGCACGTCATGAAGTAGCGCCCAACGCACGTCCCGACGTAGCGCCCAACGCACGTCCCGACGTAGAGCTGAAAGTAAGCTAAATCCCGACGTAGAGGCCAACGCACGTCCCAACGTAGAGGCCAACGCACGTCCCGACGTAGAGGCTACGCACGTCCCGACGTAGAGGCCAACGCACGTCCCGACGTAGAGCTGAAAGTAAGCTAAATCCCGACGTAGAGCCCAACGCACGTCCCGATGTAGAGTCCAACGCACGTCCCGACGTAGAGCCCAACGCACGTCCCGACGTAGAGCCCAACGCACGTTCCGACGTAGCGCCCAACGCACGTCCCGACGTAGAGCTGAAAGTTAGCTAACTACAGATGTAGAGCCCAACGCACGTCCCGACGTAGAGCTGAAAGTTAGCTAACTACAGACGTAGAGCCCAACGCACGTCCCGACGTAGAGCCCAACGCACGTCCCGACGTAGACCTGAAAGTAAGCTAAATCCCGACGTAGAGCCCAACGCACGTCCCGACGTAGAGCCCAACGCACGTCCCGACGTAGAGCCTAACGCACGTCCCGACGTAGAGCTGAAAGTAAGCTAAATCCCGACGTAGAGCTCAACGCACGTCCCGACGTAGAACCCAACACACGTCCCGACGTAGAGCCCAACGCACGTCCCGACGTAGAGCCCAACGCACGTCCCGACGTAGAGCTGAAAGTTAGCTAACTACAGACGTAGAGCCCAACGAGCGTCCCGACGTAGAGCTGAAAGTTAGTTAACTACAGACGTAGAGCCCAACGCGCGTCCCGACGTAGAGCCCAATACGTGTCCCGACGTAGAGCCCAACGCACGTCCCGACGTAGAGCCCAACGCACGTCCCGACGTAGAGCTGAAAGTAAGCTAAATCCCGACGTAGAGCCCAACGCACGTCCCGACGTAGAGCCCAACGCACGTCCCGATGTAGAGGCCAACGCACGTCCCGACGTAGAGGCCATCGCACGTCTCGACGTAGAGCTGAAAGTAAGCTAAATCCCGACGTAGAGCCCAACGCACGTCCCGACTTAGAGCCCAACGCACGTTCCGACGTAGCGCCCAACGCACGTCCCGACGTAGAGCTGAAAGTTAGCTAACTACAGACGTAGAGCCCAACGCACGTCCCGACGTAGAGCCCAACGCACGTCCCGACGTAGACCTGAAAGTAAGCTAAATCCCGACGTAGAGCCCAACGCACGTCCCGACGTAGAGCCCAACGCACGTCCCGACGTAGAGCCTAACGCACGTCCCAACGTAGAGCTGAAAGTAAGCTAAATCCCGACGTAGAGCTCAACGCACGTCCCGACGTAGAACCCAACACACGTCCCGACGTAGAGCCCAACGCACGTCCCGACGTAGAGCCCAACGCACGTCCCGACGTAGAGCTGAAAGTTAGCTAACTACAGACGTAGAGCCCAACGAGCGTCCCGACGTAGAGCTGAAAGTTAGCTAACTACAGACGTAGAGCCCAACGCGCGTCCCGACGTAGAGCCCAATACGTGTCCCGACGTAGAGCCCAACGCACGTCCCGACGTAGAGCCCAACGCACGTCCCGACGTAGAGCTGAAAGTAAGCTAAATCCCGACGTAGAGCCCAACGCACGTCCCGACGTAGAGCCCAACGCACGTCCCGATGTAGAGGCCAACGCACGTCCCGACGTAGAGGCCATCGCACGTCTCGACGTAGAGCTGAAAGTAAGCTAAATCCCGACGTAGCGCCCAACGCACGTCCCGACTTAGAGCCCAACGCACGTCCCGACGTAGAGCCCAACGCACGTCCCGACATAGAGCTGAAAGTTACCTAACTACAGACGTAGAGCCCAACGCACGTCCCGACGTAGAGCAGAAAGTTAGCTAACTACAGTCGTAGAGCCCAACGCACGTCCCGACGTAGAGCCCAACGCACGTCCCGACGTAGAGCCCAACGCACGTCCCGACGTAGAGCCCAACGCACGTCCCGACGTAGAGCTGAAAGTAAGCTAAATCCCGACGTAGAGCCCAACGCACGTCCCGACGTAGAGCCCAACGCACGTCCCGACGTAGAGCTGAAAGTAAGATAAATCCCGACGTAGCGCCCAACGCACGTCCCGACGTAGAGCAGAAAGTTAGCTAACTACAGACGTAGAGCCCAACGCACGTCCCGACGTAGAGCCCAACGCACGTCCCGACGTAGAGCTGAAAGTAAGCTAAATCATGACGTAGAGCCCAACGCACGTCCCGACGTAGAGCCCAACGCACGTCCCGACATAGCGCCCAACGCACGTCCCGACGTAGAGCTGAAAGTTAGCTAACTACAGACGTAGAGCCCAACGCACGTCCCGACGTAGAGCAGAAAGTTAGCTAACTACAGACGTAGAGCCCAACGCACGTCCCGACGTAGAACCCAACGCACGTCCCGACGTAAAACCCAACGCACGTCCCGACGTAGAGCCCAACGCACGTCCCGACGTAGCGCCCAATGCACGTCCCGACGTAGAGCTGAAAGTAAGCTAAATCCCGACGTAGAGCCCAACGCACGTCCCGACGTAGAGCCCAACGCACGTCCCGACGTAGAGCTGAAAGTTAGGTAACTACAGACGAAGAGCCCAACGCGCGTCCCGACGTAGAGCTGAAAGTTAGCTAACTACAGACGTAGAGCCCAACGCGCGTCGCGACGTAGAGCCCAACGCGTGTCCCGACGTAGAGGCCAACGCACGTCCCGACGTAGAGCTGAAAGTAACCTAAATCCCGACGTAGAGCCCAACGCACGTCCCGACGTAGCGCCCAACGCACGTCCCGACGTAGAGCTGAAAGTTACCTATCTACAGAAATAGAGCCCAACGCACGTCCCGACGTAGAGCAGAAAGTTAGCTAACTACAGACGTAGAGCCCAACGCACGTCCCGACGTAGAGCCCAACGCACGTCCCGACGTAGAGCCCAACGCACGTCCCGACGTAGAGCCCAACGCAAGTCCCGACGTAGAGCTGAAAGCTAAATGCCGACGTAGAGGCCAACGCACGTCCCGACGTAGAGCTGAAAGTAAGCTTAATCCCGACGTAGAGCCCAACGCACGTCCCGACGTGGAGCCCAACTCACGTCCCGACGTAGAGCCCAACGCACGTCCCGACGTAGAGCTGAAAGTTAGCTAACTACAGACGTAGAGCCCAACGCACGTCCCGACGTAGAGCCCAACGCACGTCCCGACGTAGAGCTGAAAGTAAGCTAAATCCCGACGTAGAGCCCAACGCACGATCCGACGTAGAGCTGAAAGTAAGCTAAATCCCGACGTAGAGACCAACACACGTCCCGATGTAGAGGCCAACGCACGTCCCGACGTAGAGCTGAAAGTAAGATAAATCCCGACGTAGAGGCCAACGCACGTCCCGACGTAGAGGCCAACGCACGTCCCGACGTAGAGCTGAAAGTAAGCTAAATCCCGACGTAGAGCCCAACGCACGTCCCGACGTAGAGCCCAACGCACGTCCCGACGTAGAGCTGAAAGTAAGCTAAATCCCGACGTAGCGCCCAACGCACGTCCCGAAGTAGCGCCCAACGCACGTCCCGACGTAGCGCCCAACGCACGTCTCGATGTAGAGCTGAAAGTAAGCTAAATCCCAACGTAGAGGCCAACGCACGTCCCGACGTAGAGGCCAACGCACGTCCCGACGTAGAGCTGAAAGTAAGCTAAATCCCGACGTAGAGCACAACGCACGTCCCGACGTAGAGCCCAACGCACGTCCCGACGTAGAGCCCAACGCACGTTCCGACGTAGCGCCCAACGCATGTCCCGACGTAGAACTGAAAGTTAGCTAACTACAGACGTAGAGCCCAACGCACGTCCCAACGTAGAGTTGAAAGTTAGCTAACTACAGACGTAGAGCCCAACGCACGTCCCGACGTAGAGCCCAGCGCACGTCCCGACGTAGACCTGAAAGTAAGCTAAATCCCGACGTAGAGCCCAACGCACGTCCCGACGTAGAGCCCAACGCACGTCCCGACGTAGAGCGTAACGCACGTCCCGACGTAGAGCTGAAAGTAAGCTAAATCCCGACGTAGAGCTCAACGCACGTCCCGACGTAGAACCCAACGCACGTCCCGACGTAGAGCCCAACGCACGTCCCAACGTAGAGCCCAACGCACGTCCCGACGTAGAGCTGAAAGTTAGCTAACTACAGACGAAGAGCCCAACGCGCATCCCGACGTAGAGCTGAAAGTTAGCTAACTACAGACGTAGAGCCCAACGCACGTCCCGACGTAGAGCCCAACGCACGTCCCGACGTAGCGCCCAACGCACGTCCCGACGTAGAGCTGAAAGTTACCTAACTACAGACGTAGAGCCCAACGCACGTCCCGACGTAGAGCAGAAAGTTAGCTAACTACAGACGTAGAGCCCAACGCACATCCCGACGTAGAGCCCAACGCACGTCCCGACATAGAGACCAACGCACGTCCCGACGTAGAGCTGAAAGTAAGCTAAATCCCGACGTAGAGCCCAACGCACGTCCCGACGTAGAGCCCAACGCACGTCCCGACATAGCGCCCAACGCACGTCCCGACGTAGAGCTGAAAGTTAGCTAACTACAGACGTAGAGCCCAACGCACGTCCCGACGTAGAGCAGAAAGTTAGCTAACTACAGACGTAGAGCCCAACGCACGTCCCGACGTAGAACCCAACGCACGTCCCGACGTAGATCCCAACGCACGTACCGACGTAGCGCCCAATGCACGTCCCGACGTAGAGCTGAAAGTAAGCTAAATCCCGACGTAGAGCCCAACGCACGTCCCGACGTAGAGCCCAACGCACGTCCCGACGTAGAGCTGAAAGTTAGCTAACTACAGACGAAGAGCCCAACGCGCGTCCCGACGTAGAGCTGAAAGTTAGCTAACTACAGACGTAGAGCCCAACGCACGTCCCGACGTAGAACCCAACGCACGTCCCGACGTAGCGCCCAACGCACGTCCCGACGTAGAGCTGAAAGTTAGCTAACTACAGACGTAGAGCCCAACGCACGTCCCGACGTAGAGCCCAACGCACGTCCCAACGTAGAGCCCAACGCACGTCCCGACGTAGAGCCCAACGCACGTCCCGACGTAGAGCTGAAAGATAAATGCCGACGTAGAGGCCAACGCACGTCCCGACGTAGAGCCCAACGCACGTCCCGACGTAGAGCTGAAAGTAAGCTAAATCCCGACGTAGCGCCCAACGCACGTCATGAAGTAGCGCCCAACGCACGTCCCGACGTAGCGCCCAACGCACGTCCCGACGTAGCGCCCAACGCACGTCCCGACGTAGAGCTGAAAGTAAGCTAAATCCCGACGTAGAGGCCAACGCACGTCCCAACGTAGAGGCCAACGCACGTCCCGACGTAGAGGCTACGCACGTCCCGACGTAGAGGCCAACGCACGTCCCGACGTAGAGCTGAAAGTAAGCTAAATCCCGACGTAGAGCCCAACGCACGTCCCGATGTAGAGTCCAACGCACGTCCCGACGTAGAGCCCAACGCACGTCCCGACGTAGAGCCCAACGCACGTTCCGACGTAGCGCCCAACGCACGTCCCGACGTAGAGCTGAAAGTTAGCTAACTACAGATGTAGAGCCCAACGCACGTCCCGACGTAGAGCTGAAAGTTAGCTAACTACAGACGTAGAGCCCAACGCACGTCCCGACGTAGAGCCCAACGCACGTCCCGACGTAGACCTGAAAGTAAGCTAAATCCCGACGTAGAGCCCAACGCACGTCCCGACGTAGAGCCCAACGCACGTCCCGACGTAGAGCCTAACGCACGTTCCGACGTAGAGCTGAAAGTAAGCTAAATCCCGACGTAGAGCTCAACGCACGTCCCGACGTAGAACCCAACACACGTCCCGACGTAGAGCCCAACGCACGTCCCGACGTAGAGCCCAACGCACGTCCCGACGTAGAGCTGAAAGTTAGCTAACTACAGACGAACAGCCCAACGAGCGTCCCGACGTAGAGCTGAAAGTTAGCTAACTACAGACGTAGAGCCCAACGCGCGTCCCGACGTAGAGCCCAATACGTGTCCCGACGTAGAGCCCAACGCACGTCCCGACGTAGAGCCCAACGCACGTCCCGACGTAGAGCTGAAAGTAAGCTAAATCCCGACGTAGAGCCCAACGCACGTCCCGACGTAGAGCCCAACGCACGTCCCGATGTAGAGGCCAATGCACGTCCCGACGTAGAGGCCAACGCACGTCTCGACGTAGAGCTGAAAGTAAGCTAAATCCCGACGTAGAGCCCAACGCACGTCCCGACTTAGAGCCCAACGCACGTCCCGACGTAGAGCCCAACGCACGTCCCGACGTAGAGCTGAAAGTTACCTAACTACAGACGTAGAGCCCAACGCACGTCCCGACGTAGAGCCCAACGCACGTCCCGACGTAGAGCCCAACGCACGTCCCGACGTAGAGCTGAAAGTAAGCTAAATCCCGACGTAGAGCCCAACGCACGTCCCGACGTAGAGCCCAACGCACGTCCCGACATAGCGCCCAACGCACGTCCCGACGTAGAGCTGAAAGTTAGCTAACTACAGACGTAGAGCCCAACGCACGTCCCGACGTAGAGCAGAAAGTTAGCTAACTACAGACGTAGAGCCCAACGCACGTCCCGACGTAGAGCCCAACGCACGTCCCGACGTAGAGCCCAACGCACGTCCCGACGTAGCGCCCAATGCACGTCCCGACGTAGAGCTGAAAGTAAGCTAAATCCCGACGTAGAGCCCAACGCACGTCCCGACGTAGAGCCCAACGCACGTCGCGACGTAGAGCCCAACGCACGTCCCGACGTAGAGCTGAAAGTTAGCTAACTACAGACGAAGAGCCCAACGCGCGTCCCGACGTAGAGCCCAACGCGTGTCCCGACGTAGAGGCCAACGCACGTCCCGACGTAGATCTGAAAGTAAGCTAAATCCCGACGTAGAGGCCAACGCACGTCCCGACGTAGAGGCCAACGCACGTCCCGACGTAGAGCTGAAAGTAAGCTAAATCCCGACGTGGAGCCCAACGCACGTCCCGACGTAGAGCCCAACGCACGTCCCGACATAGAGCCCAACGCACGTCCCGACGTAGAGCTGAAAGTAAGCTAAATCCCGACGTAGCGCCCAACGCACGTCATGAAGTAGCGCCCAACGCACGTCCCGACGTAGCGCCCAACGCACGTCCCGACGTAGCGCCCAACGCACGTCCCGACGTAGAGCTGAAAGTAAGCTAAATCCCGACGTAGAGGCCAACGCACGTCCCAACGTAGAGGCCAACGCACGTCCCGACGTAGAGGCTACGCACGTCCCGACGTAGAGGCCAACGCACGTCCCGACGTAGAGCTGAAAGTAAGCTAAATCCCGACGTAGAGCCCAACGCACGTCCCGATGTAGAGTCCAACGCACGTCCCGACGTAGAGCCCAACGCACGTCCCGACGTAGAGCCCAACGCACGTTCCGACGTAGCGCCCAACGCACGTCCCGACGTAGAGCTGAAAGTTAGCTAACTACAGATGTAGAGCCCAACGCACGTCCCGACGTAGAGCTGAAAGTTAGCTAACTACAGACGTAGAGCCCAACGCACGTCCCGACGTAGAGCCCAACGCACGTCCCGACGTAGACCTGAAAGTAAGCTAAATCCCGACGTAGAGCCCAACGCACGTCCCGACGTAGAGCCCAACGCACGTCCCGACGTAGAGCCTAACGCACGTCCCGACGTAGAGCTGAAAGTAAGCTAAATCCCGACGTAGAGCTCAACGCACGTCCCGACGTAGAACCCAACACACGTCCCGACGTAGAGCCCAACGCACGTCCCGACGTAGAGCCCAACGCACGTCCCGACGTAGAGCTGAAAGTTAGCTAACTACAGACGAACAGCCCAACGAGCGTCCCGACGTAGAGCTGAAAGTTAGCTAACTACAGACGTAGAGCCCAACGCGCGTCCCGACGTAGAGCCCAATACGTGTCCCGACGTAGAGCCCAACGCACGTCCCGACGTAGAGCCCAACGCACGTCCCGACGTAGAGCTGAAAGTAAGCTAAATCCCGACGTAGAGCCCAACGCACGTCCCGACGTAGAGCCCAACGCACGTCCCGATGTAGAGGCCAATGCACGTCCCGACGTAGAGGCCAACGCACGTCTCGACGTAGAGCTGAAAGTAAGCTAAATCCCGACGTAGAGCCCAACGCACGTCCCGACTTAGAGCCCAACGCACGTCCCGACGTAGAGCCCAACGCACGTCCCGACGTAGAGCTGAAAGTTACCTAACTACAGACGTAGAGCCCAACGCACGTCCCGACGTAGAGCCCAACGCACGTCCCGACGTAGAGCCCAACGCACGTCCCGACGTAGAGCTGAAAGTAAGCTAAATCCCGACGTAGAGCCCAACGCACGTCCCGACGTAGAGCCCAACGCACGTCCCGACATAGCGCCCAACGCACGTCCCGACGTAGAGCTGAAAGTTAGCTAACTACAGACGTAGAGCCCAACGCACGTCCCGACGTAGAGCAGAAAGTTAGCTAACTACAGACGTAGAGCCCAACGCACGTCCCGACGTAGAGCCCAACGCACGTCCCGACGTAGAGCCCAACGCACGTCCCGACGTAGCGCCCAATGCACGTCCCGACGTAGAGCTGAAAGTAAGCTAAATCCCGACGTAGAGCCCAACGCACGTCCCGACGTAGAGCCCAACGCACGTCGCGACGTAGAGCCCAACGCACGTCCCGACGTAGAGCTGAAAGTTAGCTAACTACAGACGAAGAGCCCAACGCGCGTCCCGACGTAGAGCCCAACGCGTGTCCCGACGTAGAGGCCAACGCACGTCCCGACGTAGATCTGAAAGTAAGCTAAATCCCGACGTAGAGGCCAACGCACGTCCCGACGTAGAGGCCAACGCACGTCCCGACGTAGAGCTGAAAGTAAGCTAAATCCCGACGTGGAGCCCAACGCACGTCCCGACGTAGAGCCCAACGCACGTCCCGACATAGAGCCCAACGCACGTCCCGACGTAGAGCTGAAAGTAAGCTAAATCCCGACGTAGCGCCCAACGCACGTCCCGAAGTAGCGCCCAACGCACGTCCCGACGTAGCGCCCAACGCACGTCCCGACGTAGAGCTGAAAGTAAGCTAAATCCCGACGTAGAGGCCAACGCACGTCCCGACGTAGAGGCCAACGCACGTCCCGACGTAGAGCTGAAAGTAAGCTAAATCCCGACGTGGAGCCCAACGCACGTCCCGACGTAGAGCCCAACGCACGTCCCGACATAGAGCCCAACGCACGTCCCGACGTAGAGCTGAAAGTAAGCTAAATCCCGACGTAGCGCCCAACGCACGTCCCGAAGTAGCGCCCAACGCACGTCCCGACGTAGCGCCCAACGCACGTCCCGACGTAGACCTGAAAGTAAGCTAAATCCCGACGTAGAGCCCAACGCACGTCCCGACGTAGAGCCCAACGCACGTCCCGACGTAGAGCCCAACGCACGTCCCGACGTAGAGCCCAACGCACGTTCCGACGTAGCGCCCAACGCACGTCCCGACGTAGAGCTGAAAGTTAGCTAACTACAGATGTAGAGCCCAACGCACGTCCCGACGTAGAGCTGAAAGTTAGCTAACTACAGACGTAGAGCCCAACGCACGTCCCGACGTAGACCTGAAAGTAAGCTAAATCCCGACGTAGAGCCCAACGCACGTCCCGACGTAGAGCCCAACGCACGTCCCGACGTAGAGCCTAACGCGCGCCCCGACGTAGAGCTGAAAGTAAGCTAAATGCCGACGTAGAGGCCAACGCACGTCCCGACGTAGAGCTGAAAGTAAGCTAAATCCCGACGTAGAGGCCAACGCACGTCCCGACGTAGAGGCCAACGCACGTCCCGACGTAGAGCTGAAAGTAAGCTAAATCCCGACGTAGAGCCCAACGCACGTCCCGACGTAGAGCCCAACGCACGTCCCGACGTAGAGCCCAACGCACGTTCCGACGTAGCGCCCAACGCACGTCCCGACGTAGAGCTGAAAGTTAGCTAACTACAGATGTAGAGCCCAACGCACGTCCCGACGTAGAGCCCAACGCACGTCCCGACGTAGAGCTGAAAGTAAGCTAAATCCCGACGTAGAGCCCAACGCACGATCCGACGTAGAGCTGAAAGTAAGCTAAATCCCGACGTAGAGCCCAACGCACGTCCCGACGTAGAGCCCAACGCACGTCCCGACGTAGCGCCCAACGCACGTCCCGACGTAGAGCTGAAAGTTAGCTAACTACAGACGTAGAGCCCAATGCATGTCCCAACGTAGAGCCCAAGGCACGTCCCGACGTACAGCCCAACGCACGACCCGACGTAGAGCTGAAATAAGCTAAATCCCGACGTAGAGCCCAACGCACGTCCCGACGTAGAGCCCAAAGCACGTCCCGACGTAGAGACCAACGCACGTCCCGACGTAGAGCTGAAAGTAAGCTAAATCCTGACGTAGAGCCCAACGCACGTCCCGACGTAGAGCCCAACGCACGTCCCGACGTAGCGCCCAACGCACGTCCCGACGTAGAGCTGAAAGTTAGCTAACTAAAGACGAAGAGCCCAACGCGAGTCCCGACGTAGAGCTGAAAGTTAGCTAACTACAGACGTAGAGCCCAACGTACGTCCCGACGTAGAGCCCA
The DNA here is from genome assembly GCF_034619465.1 of Leptosomus discolor. NCBI lineage: Eukaryota > Metazoa > Chordata > Aves > Leptosomiformes > Leptosomidae > Leptosomus > Leptosomus discolor. The sequence continues at coordinate 1,050,049 of NW_028237915.1, read as the reverse complement.
ACGCACGTCCCGACGTAGCGCCCAACGCACGTCCCGACGTATATCCCAACGCACGTCCCGACGTAGAGCCCAACGCACGTCCCGACGTAGACCTGAAAGTAAGCTAAATCCCGACGTAGAGCCCAAAGCACGTCCCGACGTAGAGCCCAACACACGTCCCGACGTAGAGCGTAACGCACGTCCCGACGTAGAGCTGAAAGTAAGCTAAATCCCGACGTAGAGCCCAACGCACGTCCCGACGTAGAGGCCAACGCACGTCCCGACGTAGAGCTGAAAGTAAGCTAACTACAGACGAAGAGCCCAACGCGCGTCCCGACGTAGAGCTGAAAGTTAGCTAACTACAGACGTAGAGCCCAACGCACGTCCCGACGTAGAGCCCAACGCACGTCCCGACGTAGAGCTGAAAGTAAGCTAAATCTCGACGTAGAGCCCAACGCAGGTCCCGACGTAGAGCCCAACGCACGTCCTGACGTAGAGCTGAAAGTTACCTAACTACAGACGTAGAGCCCAACGCACGTCCCGACGTAGAGCAGAAAGTTAGCTAACTACAGACGTAGAGCCCAACTCACGTCCCAAAGTAGAACCCAATGCACGTTCCGACGTAGAGCCCAACGCACGTCCCGACGTAGAGCCCAACGCACGTCCCGACGTACAGCCCAACGCACGTCCCGACGTAGACCTGAAAGTAAGCTAAATCCCGACGTAGAGCCCAACGCACGTCCGGACGTAGAGCCCAACGCACGTCCCGACGTAGAGCTGAAAGTTAGCTAACTACAGACGTAGAGCCCAACACACGTCCCGACGTAGAGCCCAACGCACGTCCCGACGTAGCGCCCAACGCACGTCCCGACGTAGAGCTGAAAGTTAGCTAAATACAGACGTAGAGCCCAACGCATGTCCCGACGTAGAGCAGAAAGTTAGCTAACTACAGACGTAGAGCCCAACGCACGTCCCGACGTAGAGCCCAACGCACGTCCCGACGTAGAGCCCAACGCACGTCCCGACGTAGAGCTGAAAGTAAGCTAAATCTCGACGTAGAGCCCAACGCAGGTCCCGACGTAGAGCCCAACGCAGGTCCCGACGTAGCGCCCAACGCACGTCCCGACGTAGAGCTGAAAGTTAGCTAACTACAGACGTAGAGCCCAACGCACGTCCCGACGTAGAGCAGAAAGTTAACTAACTACAGACGTAGAGCCCAACGCACGTCCCAAAGTAGAACCCAATGCACGTTCCGACGTAGAGCCCAACGCACGTCCCGATGTAGAGCCCAACGCACTTCCCGACGTAGAGCCCAACGCACGTCACGACGTAGAGCTGAAAGTAAGCTAAATGCCGTCGTAGATGCCAACGCACGTCCCGAAGTAGAGCTGAAATAAAGCTAAATCCCGACGTAGAGCACAACGCACGTCCCGACGTAGAGCCCAACGCACGTCCCGACGTAGAGCCCAACGCACGTCCCGACGTAGAGCTGAAAGTTAGCTAACTACAGACGTAGAGCCCAACGCACATCCCGACGTAGAGCCCAACGCACGTCCCGACGTGGAGCCCAACTCACGTCCGGACGTAGAGCCCAACGCACGTCCCGACGTAGAGCTGAAAGTAAGCAAAATCCCGACGTAGAGCCCAACGCACGTCCCGACGTAGAGCTGAAAGTAAGCTAAATCCCGACGTAGAGGCCAACGCACGTCCCGATGTAGAGGCCAACGCACGTCCCGACGTAGAGCTGAAAGTAAGCTAAATCCCGACGTAGAGGCCAACGCACGTCCCGACGTAGAGGCCAACGCACGTCCCGACGTAGAGCTGAAAGTAAGCTAAATCCCGACGTAGAGCCCAACGCACGTCCCGACGTAGAGCCCAACGCACGTCCCGACATAGAGCCCAACGCACGTCCCGACGTAGAGCTGAAAGTAAGCTAAATCCCGACGTAGCGCCCAACGCACGTCCCGAAGTAGCGCCCAACGCACGTCCCGACGTAGCGCCCAACGCACGTCCCGACGTAGCGCCCAACGCACGTCCCGACGTAGAGCTGAAAGTAAGCTCAATCCCGACGTAGAGCCCAACGCACGTCCCGACGTAGAGCCCAACGCACGTCCCGACGTAGAGGCCAAAGCACGTCCCGACGTAGAGCTGAAAGTAAGCTAAATCCCGAGGTAGAGCCCAACGCACGTCCCGACGTAGAGCCCAACGCACGTCCCGACGTAGAGCCCAACGCACGTTCCGACGTAGCGCCCAACGCACGTCCCGACGTAGAGCTGAAAGTTAGCTAACTACAGATGTAGAGCCCAACGCACGTCCCGACGTAGAGCTGAAAGTTAGCTAACTACAGACGTAGAGCCCAACGCACGTCCCAACGTAGAGTTGAAAGTTAGCTAACTACAGACGTAGAGCCCAACGCACGTCAGCTAACTACAGACGTAGAGCCCAACGCACGTCCCGACGTAGAGCCCAACGCACGTCCCGACGTAGACCTGAAAGTAAGCTAAATCCCACGTAGAGCCCAACGCACGTCCCGACGTAGAGCCCAACGCACGTCCCGACGTAGAGCCCAACGCACGTCCCGACGTAGACCTGAAAGTAAGCTAAATCCCGACGTAGAGCCCAACGCACGTCCGGACGTAGAGCCCAACGCACGTCCCGACGTAGAGCTGAAAGTTAGCTAACTACAGACGTAGAGCCCAACGCACGTCCCGACGTAGAGCCCAACGCACGTCCCGACGTAGCGCCCAATGCACGTCCCGACGTAGAGCTGAAAGTTAGCTAAATACAGACGTAGAGCCCAACGCATGTCCCGACGTAGAGCAGAAAGTTAGCTAACTACAGACGTAGAGCCCAACGCACGTCCCGACGTAGAGCCCAACGCACGTCCCGACGTAGAGCCCAACGCACGTCCCGACGTAGAGCTGAAAGTAAGCTAAATCTCGACGTAGAGCCCAACGCAGGTCCCGACGTAGAGCCCAACGCAGGTCCCGACGTAGCGCCCAACGCACGTCCCGACGTAGAGCTGAAAGTTAGCTAACTACAGACGTAGAGCCCAACGCACGTCCCAAAGTAGAACCCAATGCACGTTCCGACGTAGAGCCCAACGCACGTCCCGATGTAGAGCCCAACGCACTTCCCGACGTAGAGCCCAACGCACGTCACGACGTAGAGCTGAAAGTAAGCTAAATGCCGTCGTAGATGCCAACGCACGTCCCGAAGTAGAGCTGAAATAAAGCTAAATCCCGACGTAGAGCACAACGCACGTCCCGACGTAGAGCCCAACGCACGTCCCGACGTAGAGCCCAACGCACGTCCCGACGTAGAGCTGAAAGTTAGCTAACTACAGACGTAGAGCCCAACGCACGTCCCGACGTAGAGCCCAACGCACGTCCCGACGTAGAGCTGAAAGTAAGCTAAATCCCGACGTAGAGCCCAACGCACGTCCCGACGTAGAGCCCAACGCACGTCCCGATGTAGAGGCCAATGCACGTCCCGACGTAGAGGCCAACGCACGTCTCGACGTAGAGCTGAAAGTAAGCTAAATCCCGACGTAGAGCCCAACGCACGTCCCGACTTAGAGCCCAACGCACGTCCCAACGTAGAGCCCAACGCACGTCCCGACGTAGAGCTGAAAGTTACCTAACTACAGACGTAGAGCCCAACGCACGTCCCGACGTAGAGCAGAAAGTTAGCTAACTACAGACGTAGAGCCCAACGCACGTCCCGACGTAGAGCCCAACGCACGTCCCGACGTAGAGCCCAACGCACGTCCCGACGTAGAGCTGAAAGTAAGCTAAATCCCGACGTAGAGCCCAACGCACGTCCCGACGTAGAGCCCAACGCACGTTCCGACGTAGCGCCCAACGCACGTCCCGACGTAGAGCTGAAAGTTAGCTAACTACAGACGTAGAGCCCAACGCACGTCCCGACGTAGAGCAGAAAGTTAGCTAACTACAGACGTAGAGCCCAACGCACGTCCCGACGTAGAACCCAACGCACGTCCCGACGTAGAGCCCAACGCACGTACCGACGTAGCGCCCAATGCACGTCCCGACGTAGAGCTGAAAGTAAGCTAAATCCCGACGTAGAGCCCAACGCACGTCCCGACGTAGAGCCCAACGCACGTCGCGACGTAGAGCCCAACGCACGTCCCGACGTAGAGCTGAAAGTTAGCTAACTACAGACGAAGAGCCCAACGCGCGTCCCGACGTAGAGCCCAACGCGTGTCCCGACGTAGAGGCCAACGCACGTCCCGACGTAGAGCTGAAAGTAAGCTAAATCCCGACGTAGAGGCCAACGCACGTCCCGACGTAGAGGCCAACGCACGTCCCGACGTAGAGCTGAAAGTAAGCTAAATCCCAACGTGGAGCCCAACGCACGTCCCGACGTAGAGCCCAACGCACGTCCCGACATAGAGCCCAACGCACGTCCCGACGTAGAGCTGAAAGTAAGCTAAATCCCGACGTAGCGCCCAACGCACGTCCCGAAGTAGCGCCCAACGCACGTCCCGACGTAGCGCCCAACGCACGTCCCGACGTAGAGCTGAAAGTAAGCTAAATCCCGACGTAGAGGCCAACGCACGTCCCGACGTAGAGGCCAACGCACGTCCCGACGTAGAGCTGAAAGTAAGCTAAATCCCGACGTGGAGCCCAACGCACGTCCCGACGTAGAGCCCAACGCACGTCCCGACATAGAGCCCAACGCACGTCCCGACGTAGAGCTGAAAGTAAGCTAAATCCCGACGTAGCGCCCAACGCACGTCCCGAAGTAGCGCCCAACGCACGTCCCGACGTAGCGCCCAACGCACGTCCCGACATAGACCTGAAAGTAAGCTAAATCCCGACGTAGAGCCCAACGCACGTCCCGACGTAGAGCCCAACGCACGTCCCGACGTAGAGCCCAACGCACGTCCCGACGTAGAGCCCAACGCACGTTCCGACGTAGCGCCCAACGCACGTCCCGACGTAGAGCTGAAAGTTAGCTAACTACAGATGTAGAGCCCAACGCACGTCCCGACGTAGAGCTGAAAGTTAGCTAACTACAGACGTAGAGCCCAACGCACGTCCCAACGTAGAGTTGAAAGTTAGCTAACTACAGACGTAGAGCCCAACGCACGTCCCGACGTAGAGCCCAACGCACGTCCCGACGTAGACCTGAAAGTAAGCTAAATCCCGACGTAGAGCCCAACGCACGTCCCGACGTAGAGCCCAACGCACGTCCCGTCGTAGAGCCTAACGCGCGTCCCGACGTAGAGCTGAAAGTAAGCTAAATCCCGACGTAGAGCTCAACGCACGTCCCGACGTAGAACCCAACGCACGTCCCGACGTAGAGCCCAACGCACGTCCCGACGTAGAGCCCAACGCACGTCCCGACGTAGAGCTGAAAGTTAGCTAACTACAGACGAAGAGCCCAACGCGCGTCCCGACGTAGAGCAGAAAGTTAGCTAACTACAGACGTAGAGCCCAACGCACGTCCCAACGTAGAGCCCAACGCACGTCCCGACGTAGAGCCCAACGCACGTCCCGATGTAGAGCTGAAAGGAAGCTAAATCCCGACGTAGAGCCCAACGCACGTCCCGACGTAGAGCCCAACGCACGTCCCGACATAGCGCCCAACGCACGTCCCGACATAGAGCTGAAAGTTAGCTAACTACAGACGTAGAGCCCAACGCACGTCCCGACGTAGAGCAGAAAGTTAGCTAAATACAGACGTAGAGCCCAACGCACGTCCCGACGTAGAACCCAACGCACGTCCCGACGTAGAGCCCAACGCACGTCCCGACGTAGCGCCCAACGCACGTCCCGACGTAGAGCTGAAAGTAAGCTAAATGCCGACGTAGAGGCCAACGCACGTCCCGACGTAGAGCTGAAAGTAAGCTAAATCCCGACGTAGAGGCCAACGCACGTCCCGACGTAGAGGCCAATGCACGTCCCGACGTAGAGGCCAACGCACGTCCCGACGTAGAGCTGAAAGTAAGCTAAATCCCGACGTAGAGCCCAACGCACGTCCCGACGTAGAGCCCAACGCACGTCCCGACGTAGAGCCCAACGCACGTTCCGACGTAGCGCCCAACGCACGTCCCGACGTAGAGCTGAAAGTTAGCTAACTACAGATGTAGAGCCCAACGCACGTCCCGACGTAGAGCCCAACGCACGTCCCGACGTAGAGCTGAAAGTAAGCTAAATCCCGACGTAGAGCCCAACGCACGATCCGACGTAGAGCTGAAAGTAAGCTAAATCCCGACGTAGAGCCCAAGGCACGTCCCGACGTAGAGCCCAACGCACGTCCCGACGTAGAGCCCAACGCACGTCCCGACGTAGCGCCCAACGCACGTCCCGACGTAGAGCTGAAAGTTAGCTAACTACAGACGTAGAGCCCAATGCATGTCCCAACGTAGAGCCCAAGGCACGTCCCGACGTACAGCCCAACGCACGACCCGACGTAGAGCTGAAATAAGCTAAATCCCGACGTAGAGCCCAACGCACGTCCCGACGTAGAGCCCAAAGCACGTCCCGACGTAGAGACCAACGCACGTCCCGACGTAGAGCTGAAAGTTAGCTAACTAAAGACGAAGAGCCCAACGCGAGTCCCGACGTAGAGCTGAAAGTTAGCTAACTACAGACGTAGAGCCCAACGTACGTCCCGACGTAGAGCCCAACGCACGTCCCGACGTAGCGCCCAACGCACGTCCCGACGTATATCCCAACGCACGTCCCGACGTAGAGCCCAACGCACGTCCCGACGTAGACCTGAAAGTAAGCTAAATCCCAACGTAGAGCCCAAAGCACGTCCCGACGTAGAGCCCAACACACGTCCCGACGTAGAGCGTAACGCACGTCCCGACGTAGAGCTGAAAGTAAGCTAAATCCCGACGTAGAGCCCAACGCACGTCCCGACGTAGAGGCCAACGCACGTCCCGACGTAGAGCTGAAAGTAAGCTAACTACAGACGAAGAGCCCAACGCGCGTCCCGACGTAGAGCTGAAAGTTAGCTAACTACAGACGTAGAGCCCAATGCATGTCCCAACGTAGAGCCCAAGGCACGTCCCGACGTACAGCCCAACGCACGACCCGACGTAGAGCTGAAATAAGCTAAATCCCGACGTAGCGCCCAACGCACGTCCCGACGTAGAGCAGAAAGTTAGCTAACTACAGACGTAGAGCCCAACGCACGTCCCGACGTAGAGCCCAACGCACGTCCCGACGTAGAGCTGAAAGTAAGCTAAATCATGACGTAGAGCCCAACGCACGTCCCGACGTAGAGCCCAACGCACGTCCCGACATAGCGCCCAACGCACGTCCCGACGTAGAGCTGAAAGTTAGCTAACTACAGACGTAGAGCCCAACGCACGTCCCGACGTAGAGCAGAAAGTTAGCTAACTACAGACGTAGAGCCCAACGCACGTCCCGACGTAGAACCCAACGCACGTCCCGACGTAAAACCCAACGCACGTCCCGACGTAGAGCCCAACGCACGTCCCGACGTAGCGCCCAATGCACGTCCCGACGTAGAGCTGAAAGTAAGCTAAATCCCGACGTAGAGCCCAACGCACGTCCCGACGTAGAGCCCAACGCACGTCCCGACGTAGAGCTGAAAGTTAGGTAACTACAGACGAAGAGCCCAACGCGCGTCCCGACGTAGAGCTGAAAGTTAGCTAACTACAGACGTAGAGCCCAACGCGCGTCGCGACGTAGAGCCCAACGCGTGTCCCGACGTAGAGGCCAACGCACGTCCCGACGTAGAGCTGAAAGTAACCTAAATCCCGACGTAGAGCCCAACGCACGTCCCGACGTAGCGCCCAACGCACGTCCCGACGTAGAGCTGAAAGTTACCTATCTACAGAAATAGAGCCCAACGCACGTCCCGACGTAGAGCAGAAAGTTAGCTAACTACAGACGTAGAGCCCAACGCACGTCCCGACGTAGAGCCCAACGCACGTCCCGACGTAGAGCCCAACGCACGTCCCGACGTAGAGCCCAACGCAAGTCCCGACGTAGAGCTGAAAGCTAAATGCCGACGTAGAGGCCAACGCACGTCCCGACGTAGAGCTGAAAGTAAGCTTAATCCCGACGTAGAGCCCAACGCACGTCCCGACGTGGAGCCCAACTCACGTCCCGACGTAGAGCCCAACGCACGTCCCGACGTAGAGCTGAAAGTTAGCTAACTACAGACGTAGAGCCCAACGCACGTCCCGACGTAGAGCCCAACGCACGTCCCGACGTAGAGCTGAAAGTAAGCTAAATCCCGACGTAGAGCCCAACGCACGATCCGACGTAGAGCTGAAAGTAAGCTAAATCCCGACGTAGAGACCAACGCACGTCCCGATGTAGAGGCCAACGCACGTCCCGACGTAGAGCTGAAAGTAAGATAAATCCCGACGTAGAGGCCAACGCACGTCCCGACGTAGAGGCCAACGCACGTCCCGACGTAGAGCTGAAAGTAAGCTAAATCCCGACGTAGAGCCCAACGCACGTCCCGACGTAGAGCCCAACGCACGTCCCGACGTAGAGCCCAACGCACGTCCCGACGTAGAGCTGAAAGTAAGCTAAATCCCGACGTAGCGCCCAACGCACGTCCCGAAGTAGCGCCCAACGCACGTCCCGACGTAGCGCCCAACGCACGTCTCGATGTAGAGCTGAAAGTAAGCTAAATCCCAACGTAGAGGCCAACGCACGTCCCGACGTAGAGCTGAAAGTAAGCTAAATCCCGACGTAGAGCCCAACGCACGTCCCGACGTAGAGCCCAACGCACGTCCCGACGTAGAGCCCAACGCACGTTCCGACGTAGTGCCCAACGCACGTCCCGACGTAGAACTGAAAGTTAGCTAACTACAGACGTAGAGCCCAACGCACGTCCCAACGTAGAGTTGAAAGTTAGCTAACTACAGACGTAGAGCCCAACGCACGTCCCGACGTAGAGCCCAGCGCACGTCCCGACGTAGACCTGAAAGTAAGCTAAATCCCGACGTAGAGCCCAACGCACGTCCCGACGTAGAGCCCAACGCACGTCCCGACGTAGAGCGTAACGCACGTCCCGACGTAGAGCTGAAAGTAAGCTAAATCCCGACGTAGAGCTCAACGCACGTCCCGACGTAGAACCCAACGCACGTCCCGACGTAGAGCCCAACGCACGTCCCAACGTAGAGCCCAACGCACGTCCCGACGTAGAGCTGAAAGTTAGCTAACTACAGACGAAGAGCCCAACGCGCATCCCGACGTAGAGCTGAAAGTTAGCTAACTACAGAAGTAGAGCCCAACGCACGTCCCGACGTAGAGCCCAACGCACGTCCCGACGTAGCGCCCAACGCACGTCCCGACGTAGAGCTGAAAGTTACCTAACTACAGACGTAGAGCCCAACGCACGTCCCGACGTAGAGCAGAAAGTTAGCTAACTACAGACGTAGAGCCCAACGCACATCCCGACGTAGAGCCCAACGCACGTCCCGACATAGAGACCAACGCACGTCCCGACGTAGAGCTGAAAGTAAGCTAAATCCCGACGTAGAGCCCAACGCACGTCCCGACGTAGAGCCCAACGCACGTCCCGACATAGCGCCCAACGCACGTCCCGACGTAGAGCTGAAAGTTAGCTAACTACAGACGTAGAGCCCAACGCACGTCCCGACGTAGAGCAGAAAGTTAGCTAACTACAGACGTAGAGCCCAACGCACGTCCCGACGTAGAACCCAACGCACGTCCCGACGTAGATCCCAACGCACGTACCGACGTAGCGCCCAATGCACGTCCCGACGTAGAGCTGAAAGTAAGCTAAATCCCGACGTAGAGCCCAACGCACGTCCCGACGTAGAGCCCAACGCACGTCCCGACGTAGAGCTGAAAGTTAGCTAACTACAGACGAAGAGCCCAACGCGCGTCCCGACGTAGAGCTGAAAGTTAGCTAACTACAGACGTAGAGCCCAACGCACGTCCCGACGTAGAACCCAACGCACGTCCCGACGTAGCGCCCAACGCACGTCCCGACGTAGAGCTGAAAGTTAGCTAACTACAGACGTAGAGCCCAACGCACGTCCCGACGTAGAGCCCAACGCACGTCCCGACGTAGAGCCCAACGCACGTCCCGACGTAGAGCCCAACGCACGTCCCGACGTAGAGCTGAAAGATAAATGCCGACGTAGAGGCCAACGCACGTCCCGACGTAGAGCCCAACGCACGTCCCGACGTAGAGCTGAAAGTAAGCTAAATCCCGACGTAGCGCCCAACGCACGTCATGAAGTAGCGCCCAACGCACGTCCCGACGTAGCGCCCAACGCACGTCCCGACGTAGCGCCCAACGCACGTCCCGACGTAGAGCTGAAAGTAAGCTAAATCCCGACGTAGAGGCCAACGCACGTCCCAACGTAGAGGCCAACGCACGTCCCGACGTAGAGGCTACGCACGTCCCGACGTAGAGGCCAACGCACGTCCCGACGTAGAGCTGAAAGTAAGCTAAATCCCGACGTAGAGCCCAACGCACGTCCCGATGTAGAGTCCAACGCACGTCCCGACGTAGAGCCCAACGCACGTCCCGACGTAGAGCCCAACGCACGTTCCGACGTAGCGCCCAACGCACGTCCCGACGTAGAGCTGAAAGTTAGCTAACTACAGATGTAGAGCCCAACGCACGTCCCGACGTAGAGCTGAAAGTTAGCTAACTACAGACGTAGAGCCCAACGCACGTCCCGACGTAGAGCCCAACGCACGTCCCGACGTAGACCTGAAAGTAAGCTAAATCCCGACGTAGAGCCCAACGCACGTCCCGACGTAGAGCCCAACGCACGTCCCGACGTAGAGCCTAACGCACGTCCCGACGTAGAGCTGAAAGTAAGCTAAATCCCGACGTAGAGCTCAACGCACGTCCCGACGTAGAACCCAACACACGTCCCGACGTAGAGCCCAACGCACGTCCCGACGTAGAGCCCAACGCACGTCCCGACGTAGAGCTGAAAATAGCTAACTACAGACGAACAGCCCAACGAGCGTCCCGACGTAGAGCAGAAAGTTAGCTAACTACAGACGTAGAGCCCAACGCGCGTCCCGACGTAGAGCCCAATACGTGTCCCGACGTAGAGCCCAACGCACGTCCCGACGTAGAGCCCAACGCACGTCCCGACGTAGAGCTGAAAGTAAGCTAAATCCCGACGTAGAGCCCAACGCACGTCCCGACGTAGAGCCGAACGCACGTCCCGATGTAGAGGCCAATGCACGTCCCGACGTAGAGGCCAACGCACGTCTCGACGTAGAGCTGAAAGTAAGCTAAATCCCGACGTAGAGCCCAACGCACGTCCCGACTTAGAGCCCAACGCACGTCCCGACGTAGAGCCCAACGCACGTCCCGACGTAGAGCTGAAAGTTACCTAACTACAGACGTAGAGCCCAACGCACGTCCCGACGTAGAGCCCAACGCACGTCCCGACGTAGAGCCCAACGCACGTCCCGACGTAGAGCTGAAAGTAAGCTAAATCCCGACGTAGAGCCCAACGCACGTCCCGACGTAGAGCCCAACGCACGTCCCGACATAGCGCCCAACGCACGTCCCGACGTAGAGCTGAAAGTTAGCTAACTACAGACGTAGAGCCCAACGCACGTCCCGACGTAGAGCAGAAAGTTAGCTAACTACAGACGTAGAGCCCAACGCACGTCCCGACGTAGAGCCCAACGCACGTCCCGACGTAGAGCCCAACGCACGTCCCGACGTAGCGCCCAATGCACGTCCCGACGTAGAGCTGAAAGTAAGCTAAATCCCGACGTAGAGCCCAACGCACGTCCCGACGTAGAGCCCAACGCACGTCGCGACGTAGAGCCCAACGCACGTCCCGACGTAGAGCTGAAAGTTAGCTAACTACAGACGAAGAGCCCAACGCGCGTCCCGACGTAGAGCCCAACGCACGTCCCGACGTAGATCTGAAAGTAAGCTAAATCCCGACGTAGAGGCCAACGCACGTCCCGACGTAGAGGCCAACGCACGTCCCGACGTAGAGCTGAAAGTAAGCTAAATCCCGACGTGGAGCCCAACGCACGTCCCGACGTAGAGCCCAACGCACGTCCCGACATAGAGCCCAACGCACGTCCCGACGTAGAGCTGAAAGTAAGCTAAATCCCGACGTAGCGCCCAACGCACGTCCCGAAGTAGCGCCCAACGCACGTCCCGACGTAGCGCCCAACGCACGTCCCGACGTAGAGCTGAAAGTAAGCTAAATCCCGACGTAGAGGCCAACGCACGTCCCGACGTAGAGGCCAACGCACGTCCCGACGTAGAGCTGAAAGTAAGCTAAATCCCGACGTGGAGCCCAACGCACGTCCCGACGTAGAGCCCAACGCACGTCCCGACATAGAGCCCAACGCACGTCCCGACGTAGAGCTGAAAGTAAGCTAAATCCCGACGTAGCGCCCAACGCACGTCCCGAAGTAGCGCCCAACGCACGTCCCGACGTAGCGCCCAACGCACGTCCCGACGTAGACCTGAAAGTAAGCTAAATCCCGACGTAGAGCCCAACGCACGTCCCGACGTAGAGCCCAACGCACGTCCCGACGTAGAGCCCAACGCACGTTCCGACGTAGCGCCCAACGCACGTCCCGACGTAGAGCTGAAAGTTAGCTAACTACAGATGTAGAGCCCAACGCACGTCCCGACGTAGAGCTGAAAGTTAGCTAACTACAGACGTAGAGCCCAACGCACGTCCCGACGTAGACCTGAAAGTAAGCTAAATCCCGACGTAGAGCCCAACGCACGTCCCGACGTAGAGCCCAACGCACGTCCCGACGTAGAGCCTAACGCGCGTCCCGACGTAGAGCTGAAAGTAAGCTAAATGCCGACGTAGAGGCCAACGCACGTCCCGACGTAGAGCTGAAAGTAAGCTAAATCCCGACGTAGAGGCCAACGCACGTCCCGACGTAGAGGCCAACGCACGTCCCGACGTAGAGCTGAAAGTAAGCTAAATCCCGACGTAGAGCCCAACGCACGTCCCGACGTAGAGCCCAACGCACGTCCCGACGTAGAGCCCAACGCACGTTCCGACGTAGCGCCCAACGCACGTCCCGACGTAGAGCTGAAAGTTAGCTAACTACAGATGTAGAGCCCAACGCACGTCCCGACGTAGAGCCCAACGCACGTCCCGACGTAGAGCTGAAAGTAAGCTAAATCCCGACGTAGAGCCCAACGCACGATCCGACGTAGAGCTGAAAGTAAGCTAAATCCCGACGTAGAGCCCAACGCACGTCCCGACGTAGAGCCCAACGCACGTCCCGACGTAGCGCCCAACGCACGTCCCGACGTAGAGCTGAAAGTTAGCTAACTACAGACGTAGAGCCCAATGCATGTCCCAACGTAGAGCCCAAGGCACGTCCCGACGTACAGCCCAACGCACGACCCGACGTAGAGCTGAAATAAGCTAAATCCCGACGTAGAGCCCAACGCACGTCCCGACGTAGAGCCCAAAGCACGTCCCGACGTAGAGACCAACGCACGTCCCGACGTAGAGCTGAAAGTAAGCTAAATCCTGACGTAGAGCCCAACGCACGTCCCGACGTAGAGCCCAACGCACGTCCCGACGTAGCGCCCAACGCACGTCCCGACGTAGAGCTGAAAGTTAGCTAACTAAAGACGAAGAGCCCAACGCGAGTCCCGACGTAGAGCTGAAAGTTAGCTAACTACAGACGTAGAGCCCAACGTACGTCCCGACGTAGAGCCCAACGCACGTCCCGACGTAGCGCCCAACGCACGTCCCGACGTAGAGCCCAACGCACGTCCCGACGTAGAGCCCAACGCACGTCCCGACGTAGACCTGAAAGTAAGCTAAATCCCGACGTAGAGCACAAAGCACGTCCCGACGTAGAGCCCAACACACGTCCCGACGTAGAGCGTAACGCACGTCCCGACGTAGAGCTGAAAGTAAGCTAAATCCCGACGTAGAGCCCAACGCACGTCCCGACGTAGAGGCCAACGCACGTCCCGACGTAGAGCTGAAAGTAAGCTAACTACAGACGAAGAGCCCAACGCGCGTCCCGACGTAGAGCTGAAAGTTAGCTAACTACAGACGTAGAGCCCAACGCACGTCCCGACGTAGAGGCCAACGCACGTCCCGACGTAGAGCTGAAAGTAACCTAAATCCCGACGTAGAGCCCAACGCACGTCCCGACGTAGAGCCCAACGCACGTCCCGACGTAGAGCCCAACGCACGTCCCGACGTAGAGCTGAAAGTTACCTAACTACAGACGTAGAGCCCAACGCACGTCCCGACGTAGAGCAGAAAGTTAGCTAACTACAGACGTAGAGCCCAACTCACGTCCCGACGTAGAACCCAACGCACGTCCCGACGTAGAGTCCAACGCACGTCCCGACGTAGAGCCCAACGCACGTCCCGACGTACAGCCCAACGCACGTCCCGACGTAGAGCTGAAAGCTAAATGCCGACGTAGAGGCCAAAGGACGTTTCGACGTAGAGCTGAAAGTAAGCTAAATCCCGACGTAGAGCCCAACGCACGTCCCGACGTGGAGCCCAACTCACGTCCGGACGTAGAGTCCAACGCACGTCCCGACGTAGAGCTGAAAGTTAGCTACCTACAGACGTAGAGCCCAACGCACGTCCCGACGTAGAGCCCAACGCACGTCCCGACGTAGAGCTGAAAGTAAGCAAAATCCCGACGTAGAGCCCAACGCACGTCCCGACGTAGAGCTGAAAGTAAGCTAAATCCCGACGTAGAGGCCAACGCACGTCCCGATGTAGAGGCCAACGCACGTCCCGACGTAGAGCTGAAAGTAAGCTAAATCCCGACGTAGAGGCCAACGCACGTCCCGACGTAGAGGCCAACGCACGTCCCGACGTAGAGCTGAAAGTAAGCTAAATCCCGACGTAGAGCCCAACGCACGTCCCGACGTAGAGCCCAACGCACGTCCCGACATAGAGCCCAACGCACGTCCCGACGTAGAGCTGAAAGTAAGCTAAATCCCGACGTAGCGCCCAACGCACGTCCCGAAGTAGCGCCCAACGCACGTCCCGACGTAGCGCCCAACGCACGTCCCGACGTAGCGCCCAACGCACGTCCCGACGTAGAGCTGAAAGTAAGCTCAATCCCGACGTAGAGCCCAACGCACGTCCCGACGTAGAGCCCAACGCACGTCCCGACGTAGAGGCCAACGCACGTCCCGACGTAGAGCTGAAAGTAAGCTAAATCCCGAGGTAGAGCCCAACGCACGTCCCGACGTAGAGCCCAACGCACGTCCCGACGTAGAGCCCAACGCACGTTCCGACGTAGCGCCCAACGCACGTCCCGACGTAGAGCTGAAAGTTAGCTAACTACAGATGTAGAGCCCAACGCACGTCCCGACGTAGAGCTGAAAGTTAGCTAACTACAGACGTAGACCCCAACGCACGTCCCAACGTAGAGTTGAAAGTTAGCTAACTACAGACGTAGAGCCCAACGCACGTCAGCTAACTACAGACGTAGAGCCCAACGCACGTCCCGACGTAGAGCCCAACGCACGTCCCGACGTAGACCTGAAAGTAAGCTAAATCCCACGTAGAGCCCAACGCACGTCCCGACGTAGAGCCCAACGCACGTCCCGACGTAGAGCCCAACGCACGTCCCGACGTAGACCTGAAAGTAAGCTAAATCCCGACGTAGAGCCCAACGCACGTCCGGACGTAGAGCCCAACGCACGTCCCGACGTAGAGCTGAAAGTTAGCTAACTACAGACGTAGAGCCCAACGCACGTCCCGACGTAGAGCCCAACGCACGTCCCGACGTAGCGCCCAACGCACGTCCCGACGTAGAGCTGAAAGTTAGCTAAATACAGACGTAGAGCCCAACGCATGTCCCGACGTAGAGCAGAAAGTTAGCTAACTACAGACGTAGAGCCCAACGCACGTCCCGACGTAGAGCCCAACGCACGTCCCGACGTAGAGCCCAACGCACGTCCCGACGTAGAGCTGAAAGTAAGCTAAATCTCGACGTAGAGCCCAACGCAGGTCCCGACGTAGAGCCCAACGCAGGTCCCGACGTAGCGCCCAACGCACGTCCCGACGTAGCGCTGAAAGTTAGCTAACTACAGACGTAGAGCCCAACGCACGTCCCGATGTAGAGCAGAAAGTTAACTAACTACAGACGTAGAGCCCAACGCACGTCCCAAAGTAGAACCCAATGCACGTTCCGACGTAGAGCCCAACGCACGTCCCGATGTAGAGCCCAACGCACTTCCCGACGTAGAGCCCAACGCACGTCCCGACGTAGACCTGAAAGTAAGCTAAATCCCGACGTAGAGCCCAACGCACGTCCGGACGTAGAGCCCAACGCACGTCCCGACGTAGAGCTGAAAGTTAGCTAACTACAGACGTAGAGCCCAACGCACGTCCCGACGTAGAGCCCAACGCACGTCCCGACGTAGCGCCCAACGCACGTCCCGACGTAGAGCTGAAAGTTAGCTAAATACAGACGTAGAGCCCAACGCATGTCCCGACGTAGAGCAGAAAGTTAGCTAACTACAGACGTAGAGCCCAACGCACGTCCCGACGTAGAGCCCAACGCACGTCCCGACGTAGAGCCCAACGCACGTCCCGACGTAGAGCTGAAAGTAAGCTAAATCTCGACGTAGAGCCCAACGCAGGTCCCGACGTAGAGCCCAACGCAGGTCCCGACGTAGCGCCCAACGCACGTCCCGACGTAGAGCTGAAAGTTAGCTAACTACAGACGTAGAGCCCAACGCACGTCCCGACGTAGAGCAGAAAGTTAACTAACTACAGACGTAGAGCCCAACGCACGTCCCAAAGTAGAACCCAATGCACGTTCCGACGTAGAGCCCAACGCACGTCCCGATGTAGAGCCCAACGCACTTCCCGACGTAGAGCCCAACGCACGTCACGACGTAGAGCTGAAAGTAAGCTAAATGCCGTCGTAGATGCCAACGCACGTCCCGAAGTAGAGCTGAAATAAAGCTAAATCCCGACGTAGAGCACAACGCACGTCCCGACGTAGAGCCCAACGCACGTCCCGACGTAGAGCCCAACGCACGTCCCGACGTAGAGCTGAAAGTTAGCTAACTACAGACGTAGAGCCCAACGCACGTCCCGACGTAGAGCCCAACGCACGTCCCGACGTAGAGCTGAAAGTAAGCTAAATCCCGACGTAGAGCCCAACACACGTCCCGACGTAGAGCCCAACGCACGTCCCGATGTAGAGGCCAATGCACGTCCCGACGTAGAGGCCAACGCACGTCTCGACGTAGAGCTGAAAGTAAGCTAAATCCCGACGTAGAGCCCAACGCACGTCCCGACTTAGAGCCCAACGCACGTCCCAACGTAGAGCCCAACGCACGTCCCGACGTAGAGCTGAAAGTTACCTAACTACAGACGTAGAGCCCAACGCACGTCCCGACGTAGAGCAGAAAGTTAGCTAACTACAGACGTAGAGCCCAACGCACGTCCCGACGTAGAGCCCAACGCACGTCCCGACGTAGAGCCCAACGCACGTCCCGACGTAGAGCTGAAAGTAAGCTAAATCCCGACGTAGAGCCCAACGCACGTCCCGACGTAGAGCCCAACGCACGTCCCGACATAGCGCCCAACGCACGTCCCGACGTAGAGCTGAAAGTTAGCTAACTACAGACGTAGAGCCCAACGCACGTCCCGACGTAGAGCAGAAAGTTAGCTAACTACAGACGTAGAGCCCAACGCACGTCCCGACGTAGAACCCAACGCACGTCCCGACGTAGAGCCCAACGCACGTCCCGACGTAGCGCCCAACGCACGTCCCGACGTAGAGCTGAAAGTAAGCTAAATCCCGACGTAGAGCCCAACGCACGTCCCGACGTAGAGCCCAACGCACGTCGCGACGTAGAGCCCAACGCACGTCCCGACGTAGAGCTGAAAGTTAGCTAACTACAGACGAAGAGCCCAACGCGCGTCCCGACGTAGAGCCCAACGCGTGTCCCGACGTAGAGGCCAACGCACGTCCCGACGTAGATCTGAAAGTAAGCTAAATCCCGACGTAGAGGCCAACGCACGTCCCGACGTAGAGGCCAACGCACGTCCCGACGTAGAGCTGAAAGTAAGCTAAATCCCGACGTGGAGCCCAACGCACGTCCCGACGTAGAGCCCAACGCACGTCCCGACATAGAGCCCAACGCACGTCCCGACGTAGAGCTGAAAGTAAGCTAAATCCCGACGTAGCGCCCAACGCACGTCCCGAAGTAGCGCCCAACGCAAGTCCCGACGTAGCGCCCAACGCACGTCCCGACGTAGAGCTGAAAGTAAGCTAAATCCCGACGTAGAGGCCAACGCACGTCCCGACGTAGAGGCCAACGCACGTCCCGACGTAGAGCTGAAAGTAAGCTAAATCCCGACGTGGAGCCCAACGCACGTCCCGACGTAGAGCCCAACGCACGTCCCGACATAGAGCCCAACGCACGTCCCGACGTAGAGCTGAAAGTAAGCTAAATCCCGACGTAGCGCCCAATGCACGTCCCGAAGTAGCGCCCAACGCACGTCCCGACGTAGCGCCCAACGCACGTCCCGACATAGACCTGAAAGTAAGCTAAATCCCGACGTAGAGCCCAACGCACGTCCCGACGTAGAGCCCAACGCACGTCCCGACGTAGAGCCCAACGCACGTCCCGACGTAGAGCCCAACGCACGTTCCGACGTAGCGCCCAACGCACGTCCCGACGTAGAGCTGAAAGTTAGCTAACTACAGATGTAGAGCCCAACGCACGTCCCGACGTAGAGCTGAAAGTTAGCTAACTACAGACGTAGAGCCCAACGCACGTCCCAACGTAGAGTTGAAAGTTAGCTAACTACAGACGTAGAGCCCAACGCACGTCCCGACGTAGAGCCCAACGCACGTCCCGACGTAGACCTGAAAGTAAGCTAAATCCCGACGTAGAGCCCAACGCACGTCCCGACGTAGAGCCCAACGCACGTCCCGTCGTAGAGCCTAACGCGCGTCCCGACGTAGAGCTGAAAGTAAGCTAAATCCCGACGTAGAGCTCAACGCACGTCCCGACGTAGAACCCAACGCACGTCCCGACGTAGAGCCCAACGCACGTCCCGACGTAGAGCCCAACGCGCGTCCCGACGTAGAGCAGAAAGTTAGCTAACTACAGACGTAGAGCCCAACGCACGTCCCAACGTAGAGCCCAACGCACGTCCCGACGTAGAGCCCAACGCACGTCCCGATGTAGAGCTGAAAGGAAGCTAAATCCCGACGTAGAGCCCAACGCACGTCCCGACGTAGAGCCCAACGCACGTCCCGACATAGCGCCCAACGCACGTCCCGACATAGAGCTGAAAGTTAGCTAACTACAGACGTAGAGCCCAACGCACGTCCCGACGTAGAGCAGAAAGTTAGCTAAATACAGACGTAGAGCCCAACGCACGTCCCGACGTAGAACCCAACGCACGTCCCGACGTAGAGCCCAACGCACGTCCCGACGTAGCGCCCAACGCACGTCCCGACGTAGAGCTAAAAGTAAGCTAAATGCCGACGTAGAGGCCAACGCACGTCCCGACGTAGAGCTGAAAGTAAGCTAAATCCCGACGTAGAGGCCAACGCACGTCCCGACGTAGAGGCCAATGCACGTCCCGACGTAGAGGCCAACGCACGTCCCGACGTAGAGCTGAAAGTAAGCTAAATCCCGACGTAGAGCCCAACGCACGTCCCGACGTAGAGCCCAACGCACGTCCCGACGTAGAGCCCAACGCACGTTCCGACGTAGCGCCCAACGCACGTCCCGACGTAGAGCTGAAAGTTAGCTAACTACAGATGTAGAGCCCAACGCACGTCCCGACGTAGAGCCCAACGCACGTCCCGACGTAGAGCTGAAAGTAAGCTAAATCCCGACGTAGAGCCCAACGCACGATCCGACGTAGAGCTGAAAGTAAGCTAAATCCCGACGTAGAGCCCAAGGCACGTCCCGACGTAGAGCCCAACGCACGTCCCGACGTAGAGCCCAACACACGTCCCGACGTAGCGCCCAACGCACGTCCCGACGTAGAGCTGAAAGTTAGCTAACTACAGACGTAGAGCCCAATGCATGTCCCAACGTAGAGCCCAAGGCACGTCCCGACGTACAGCCCAACGCACGACCCGACGTAGAGCTGAAATAAGCTAAATCCCGACGTAGAGCCCAACGCACGTCCCGACGTAGAGCCCAAAGCACGTCCCGACGTAGAGACCAACGCACGTCCCGACGTAGAGCTGAAAGTAAGCTAAATCCTGACGTAGAGCCCAACGCACGTCCCGACGTAGAGCCCAACGCACGTCCCGACGTAGCGCCCAACGCACGTCCCGACGTAGAGCTGAAAGTTAGCTAACTAAAGACGAAGAGCCCAACGCGAGTCCCGACGTAGAGCTGAAAGTTAGCTAACTACAGACGTAGAGCCCAACGTACGTCCCGACGTAGAGCCCAACGCACGTCCCGACGTAGCGCCCAACGCACGTCCCGACGTATATCCCAACGCACGTCCCGACGTAGAGCCCAACGCACGTCCCGACGTAGACCTGAAAGTAAGCTAAATCCCGACGTAGAGCCCAAAGCACGTCCCGACGTAGAGCCCAACACACGTCCCGACGTAGAGTGTAACGCACGTCCCGACGTAGAGCTGAAAGTAAGCTAAATCCCGACGTAGAGCCCAACGCACGTCCCGACGTAGAGGCCAACGCACGTCCCGACGTAGAGCTGAAAGTAAGCTAACTACAGACGAAGAGCCCAACGCGCGTCCCGACGTAGAGCTGAAAGTTAGCTAACTACAGACGTAGAGCCCAACGCACGTCCCGACGTAGAGCCCAACGCACGTCCCGACGTAGAGCCCAACGCACGTTCTGACGTAGAGCCCAACGCACGTCCCGACGTAGAGCTGAAAGGAAGCTAAATCCCGACGTAGAGCCCAACGCACGTCCCGACGTAGAGCCCAACGCACGTCCCGAAATAGCGCCCAACGCACGTCCCGACGTAGAGCTGAAAGTTAGCTAACTACAGACGTAGAGCCCAACGCACGTCCCGACGTAGAGCAGAAAGTTAGCTAAATACAGACGTAGAGCCCAACGCACGTCCCGACGTAGAACCCAACGCACGTCCCGACGTAGAGCCCAACGCACGTCCCGACGTAGAGCTGAAAGTTAGCTAACTACAGATGTAGAGCCCAACGCACGTCCCGACGTAGAGCTCAAAGTTAGCTAACTACAGACGTAGAGCCCAACGCACGTCCCAACGTAGAGTTGAAAGTTAGCTAACTACAGACGTAGAGCCCAACGCACGTCCCGACGTAGAGCCCAACGCACGTCCCGACGTAGACCTGAAAGTAAGCTAAATCCCGACGTAGAGCCCAACGCACGTCCCGACGTAGAGCCTAACGCGCGTCCCGACGTAGAGCTGAAAGTAAGCTAAATCCCGACGTAGAGCTCAACGCACGTCCCGACGTAGAACCCAACGCACGTCCCGACGTAGAGCCCAACGCACGTCCCGACGTAGACCCCAACGCACGTCCCGACGTAGAGCTGAAAGTTAGCTAACTACAGACGTAGAGCCCAACGCACGTCCCGACGTAGAGCCCAACGCACATCCCGATGTAGAGCCCAACGCGTGTCCCGACGTAGAGCCCAACGCAAATCCCGACGTAGAGCCCAACGCACGTCCCGACGTAGAGCTGAAAGTAAGCTAAATCCCGACGTAGAGCCCAACGCACGTCCCGACGTAGAGCCCAACGCACGTCCCGATGTAGAGGCCAACGCATGTCCCGACGTAGAGGCCAACGCACGTCTCGACGTAGAGCTGAAAGTAAGCTAAATCCCGACGTAGAGCCCAACGCAAGTCCCGACGTAGAGCCCAAAGTAAGCTAAATCCCGACGTAGAGCCCAACGCACGTCCCGACGTAGAGCCCAACGCACGTCCCGAGCGCCCAACGCACGTCCCGACGTAGAGCTGAAAGTTACCTAACTACAGACGTAGAGCCCAACGCACGTCCCGACGTAGAGCAGAAAGTTAGCTAACTACAGACGTAGAGCCCAACGCACGTCCCGACGTAGAGCCCAACGCACGTCCCGACGTAGAGCTGAAAGTAAGCTAAATCCCGACGTAGAGCCCAACGCACGTCCCGACGTAGAGCCCAACGCACGTCCCGACATAGCGCCCAACGCACGTCCCGACGTAGAGCTGAAAGTTAGCTATCTACAGACGTAGAGCCCAACACACGTCCCGACGTAGAGCAGAAAGTTAGCTAATACAGACGTAGAGCCCAACGCACGTCGCGACGTAGAACCCAACGCACGTCCCGACGTAGAGCCCAACGCACGTCCCGACGTAGAGCCCAACGCACGTCCCGACGTAGAGCTGAAAGTAAGCTAAATGCCGACGTAGAGGCCAACGCACGTCCCGACGTAGAGCTGAAAGGAAGCTAAATCCCGACGTAGAGCCCAACGCACGTCCCGACGTAGACCCCAACTCACGTCCCGACGTAGAGCCCAACGCACGTCCCGACGTAGAGCTGAAAGTTAGTTAACTACAGACGTAGAGCCCAAAGCACGTCCCGACGTAGAGCCCAACGCACGTCCCGACGTAGAGCCCAACGCACGTCCCGACGTAGAGCTGAAAGTTAGCTAACTACAGACGTAGAGCCCAACGCACGTCCCGACGTAGAGCCCAACGCACGTCCCGACGTAGAGCCCAACGCACGTCCCGACGTAGAGCTGAAAGTAAGCTAAATCCCGACGTAGAGCCCAACGCACGTCCCGACGTAGAGGCCAACGCACGTCCCGACGTAGAGCTGAAAGTAAGCTAACTCCCGACGTAGAGGCCAACGCACGTCCCGACGTAGAGGCCAACGCACGTCCCGACGTAGAGCTGAAAGTCAGCTAACTACAGACGAAGAGCCCAACGCGCGTCCCGACGTAGAGCCCAACGCGTGTCCCGACGTAGAGCCCAACGCACGTCCCGACGTAGAGCCCAACGCACGTCCCGACGTAGAGCTGAAAGTAAGCTAAATCCCGACGTAGAGGCCAACGCACGTCCCGACGTAGAGGCCAACGCACGTCCCGACGTAGAGGCCAACGCACGTCCAGACGTAGAGCTGAAAGTAAGCTAAATCCCGACGTAGAGCCCAACGCACGTCCTGACGTAGAGCCCAACGCACGTCCCGACGTAGAGCCCAACGCACGTTCCGACGTAGCGCCCAACGCACGTCCCGACGTAGAGCTGAAAGTTAGCTAACTACAGATGTAGAGCCCAACGCACGTCCCGACGTAGAGCTCAAAGTTAGCTAACTACAGACGTAGAGCCCAACGCACGTCCCAACGTAGAGTTGAAAGTTAGCTAACTACAGACGTAGAGCCCAACGCACGTCCCGACGTAGAGCCCAACGCACGTCCCGACGTAGACCTGAAAGTAAGCTAAATCCCGACGTAGAGCCCAACGCACGTCCCGACGTAGAGCCTAACGCGCGTCCCGACGTAGAGCTGAAAGTAAGCTAAATCCCGACGTAGAGCTCAACGCACGTCCCGACGTAGAACCCAACGCACGTCCCGACGTAGAGCCCAACGCACGTCCCGACGTAGAGCCCAACGCACGTCCCGACGTAGAGCTGAAAGTTAGCTAACTACAGACGTAGAGCCCAACGCACATCCCGATGTAGAGCCCAACGCGTGTCCCGACGTAGAGCCCAACGCACGTCCCGACGTAGAGCCCAACGCACGTCCCGACGTAGAGCTGAAAGTAAGCTAAATCCCGACGTAGAGCCCAACGCACGTCCCGACGTAGAGCCCAACGCACGTCCCGATGTAGAGGCCAACGCATGTCCCGACGTAGAGGCCAACGCACGTCTCGACGTAGAGCTGAAAGTAAGCTAAATCCCGACGTAGAGCCCAACGCAAGTCCCGACGTAGAGCCCAAAGTAAGCTAAATCCCGACGTAGAGCCCAACGCACGTCCCGACGTAGAGCCCAACGCACGTCCCGACGTAGAGCCCAACGCACGTCCCGAGCGCCCAACGCACGTCCCGACGTAGAGCTGAAAGTTACCTAACTACAGACGTAGAGCCCAACGCACGTCCCGACGTAGAGCAGAAAGTTAGCTAACTACAGACGTAGAGCCCAACGCACGTCCCGACGTAGAGCCCAACGCACGTCCCGACGTAGAGCCCAACGCACGTCCCGACGTAGAGCTGAAAGTAAGCTAAATCCCGACGTAGAGCCCAACGCACGTCCCGACGTAGAGCCCAACGCACGTCCCGACATAGCGCCCAACGCACGTCCCGATGTAGAGCTGAAAGTTAGCTATCTACAGACGTAGAGCCCAACGCACGTCCCGACGTAGAGCAGAAAGTTAGCTAATACAGACGTAGAGCCCAACGCACGTCGCGACGTAGAACCCAACGCACGTCCCGACGTAGAGCCCAACGCACGTCCCGACGTAGAGCCCAACGCACGTCCCGACGTAGAGCTGAAAGTAAGCTAAATGCCGACGTAGAGGCCAACGCACGTCCCGACGTAGAGCTGAAAGGAAGCTAAATCCCGACGTAGAGCCCAACGCACGTCCCGACGTAGACCCCAACTCACGTCCCGACGTAGAGCCCAACGCACGTCCCGACGTAGAGCTGAAAGTTAGTTAACTACAGACGTAGAGCCCAAAGCACGTCCCGACGTAGAGCCCAACGCACGTCCCGACGTAGAGCCCAACGCACGTCCCGACGTAGAGCTGAAAGTTAGCTAACTACAGACGTAGAGCCCAACGCACGTCCCGACGTAGAGCCCAACGCACGTCCCGACGTAGACCTGAAAGTAAGCTAAATCCCGACGTAGAGCCCAACGCACGTCCCGACGTAGAGCCTAACGCGCGTCCCGACGTAGAGCTGAAAGTAAGCTAAATCCCGACGTAGAGCTCAACGCACGTCCCGACGTAGAACCCAACGCACGTCCCGACGTAGAGCCCAACGCACGTCCCGACGTAGAGCCCAACGCACGTCCCGACGTAGAGCTGAAAGTTAGCTAACTACAGACGTAGAGCCCAACGCACATCCCGATGTAGAGCCCAACGCGTGTCCCGACGTAGAGCCCAACGCACGTCCCGACGTAGAGCCCAACGCACGTCCCGACGTAGAGCTGAAAGTAAGCTAAATCCCGACGTAGAGCCCAACGCACGTCCCGACGTAGAGCCCAACGCACGTCCCGATGTAGAGGCCAACGCATGTCCCGACGTAGAGGCGAACGCACGTCTCGACGTACAGCTGAAAGTAAGCTAAATCCCGACGTAGAGCCCAACGCAAGTCCCGACGTAGAGCCCAAAGTAAGCTAAATCCCGACGTAGAGCCCAACGCACGTCCCGACGTAGAGCCCAACGCACGTCCCGAGCGCCCAACGCACGTCCCGACGTAGAGCTGAAAGTTACCTAACTAGAGACGTAGAGCCCAACGCACGTCCCGACGTAGAGCAGAAAGTTAGCTAACTACAGACGTAGAGCCCAACGCACGTCCCGACGTAGAGCCCAACGCACGTCCTGACGTAGAGCCCAACGCACGTCCCGACGTAGAGCTGAAAGTAAGCTAAATCCCGACGTAGAGCCCAACGCACGTCCCGACGTAGAGCCCAACGCACGTCCCGACATAGCGCCCAACGCACGTCCCGACGTAGAGCTGAAAGTTAGCTATCTACAGATGTAGAGCCCAACGCACGTCCCGACGTAGAGCAGAAAGTTAGCTAATACAGACGTAGAGCCCAACGCACGTCGCGACGTAGAACCCAACGCACGTCCCGACGTAGAGCCCAACGCACGTCCCGACGTAGAGCCCAACGCACGTCCCGACGTAGAGCCCAACGCACGTCCCGACGTAGAGCTGAAAGTAAGCTAAATGCCGACGTAGAGGCCAACGCACGTGCCGACGTAGAGCTGAAAGGAAGCTAAATCCCGACGTAGAGCCCAACGCACGTCCCGACGTAGAGCCCAACTCACTTCCCGACGTAGAGCCCAACGGACGTCCCGACGTAGAGCTGAAAGTTAGTTAACTACAGACGTAGAGCCCAACGCACGTCCCGACGTAGAGCCCAACGCACGTCCCGACGTAGAGCTGAAAGTTAGCTAACTACAGACGTAGAGCCCAACGCACGTCCCGACGTAGAGCCCAACGCACGTCCCGACGTAGAGCCCAACGCACGTCCCGACGTAGAGCTGAAAGTAAGCTAAATCCCGACGTAGAGCCCAACGCACGTCCCGACGTAGAGGCCAACGCACGTCCCGACGTAGAGCTGAAAGTAAGCTAAATCCCGACGTAGAGGCCAACGCACGTCCCGACGTAGAGGCCAACGCACGTCCCGACGTAGAGCTGAAAGTAAGCTAAATCCCGACGTAGAGCCCAACGCACGTCCCGACGTAGAGCCCAACGCACGTCCCGACGTAGAGCCCAACGCACGTCCCGACGTAGAGCTGGAAGTAAGCTAAATCCCGACGTAGCGCCCAACGCACATCCCGAAGTACCGCCCAACGCACGTCCCGACGTAGCGCCCAACGCACGTCCCGACGTAGACCCCAATGCACGTCCCGACGTAGAGCTGAAAGTAAGCTAAATCCCGACGTAGAGGCCAACGCACGTCCCGAAGTAGAGCCCAACGCACGTCCCGACGTAGCGCCCAACGCACGTCCCGACGTAGAGCTGAAAGTTAGCTAACTACAGATGTAGAGCCCAACGCACGTCCCGACGTAGAGCCCAACGCACGTCCCGACGTAGACCTGAAAGTAAGCTAAATCCCGACGTAGAGCCCAACGCACGTCCCGACGTAGAGCCC
Organism: Leptosomus discolor; assembly: GCF_034619465.1. Classification (NCBI taxonomy): domain Eukaryota; kingdom Metazoa; phylum Chordata; class Aves; order Leptosomiformes; family Leptosomidae; genus Leptosomus; species Leptosomus discolor. The sequence goes on along the minus strand of NW_028237915.1, from coordinate 1,023,315 downwards.
AACGCACGTCCCGACGTAGAGCCTAACGCACGTCCCGACGTAGAGCTGAAAGTAAGCTAAATCCGGACGTAGAGCTCAACACACGTCCCGACGTAGAACCCAACGCACGTCCCGACGTAGAGCCCAACGCACGTCCCGACGTAGAGCCCAACGCACGTCCCGACGTAGAGCTGAAAGTTACCTAACTACAGACGTAGAGCCCAACGCACGTCCCGACGTAGAGCCCAACGCACGTCCCGACGTAGAGCCCAACGCACGTCCCGACGTAGAGCTGAAAGTAAGCTAAATCCCGACGTAGAGCCCAACGCACGTCCCGACGTAGAGCCCAACGCACGTCCCGACATAGCGCCCAACGCACGTCCCGACGTAGAGCTGAAAGTTAGCTAACTACAGACGTAGAGCCCAACGCACGTCCCGACGTAGAGCAGAAAGTTAGCTAAATACAGACGTAGAGCCCAACGCACGTCCCGACGTAGAACCCAACGCACGTCCCGACGTAGAGCCCAACGCACGTCCCGACGTAGAGCCCAACGCACATCCCGACGTAGAGCCCAAAGCACGTCCCGACGTAGAGCTGAAAGTAAGCTAAATGCCGACGTAGAGGCCAACGCACGTCCCGACGTAGAGCTGAAAGGAAGCTAAATCCCGACGTAGAGCCCAACTCACGTCCCAACGTAGAGCCCAACGCACGTCCCGACGTAGAGCTGAAAGTTAGCTAACTACAGACGTAGAGCCCAACGCACGTCCCGACGTAGAGCCCAACGCACGTCCCGACGTAGAGCCCAACGCACGTCCCGACGTAGAGCCCAACGCACGTCCCGACGTAGAGCTGAAAGTAAGCTAAATCCCGATGTAGAGCCCAACGCACGTCCCGACGTAGAGCTGAAAGTAAGCTAAATCCCGACGTAGAGGCCAACGCACGTCCCGACGTAGAGGCCAACGCACGTCCCGACGTAGAGCTGAAAGTAAGCTAAATCCCGACGTAGAGGCCAACGCACGTCCCGACGTAGAGCTGAAAGTAAGCTAAATCCCGACATAGAGCCCAACGCACGTCCCGACCTAGAGCCCAACGCACGTCCCGACGTAGAGCTGAAAGTAAGCTAAATCCCGACGTAGCGCCCAACGCACATCCCGAAGTACCGCCCAACGCACGTCCCGACGTAGCGCCCAATGCACGTCCCGACGTAGAGCTGAAAGTAAGCTAAATCCCGACGTAGAGGCCAACGCACGTCCCGACGTAGAGGCCAACGCACGTCCCGACGTAGAGGCCAACGCACGTCCCGACGTAGAGGCCAACGCACGTCCCGACGTAGAGCTGAAAGTAAGCTAAATCCCGACGTAGAGCCCAACGCACGTCCCGACGTAGAGCCCAACGCACGTCCCGACGTAGAGCCCAACGCACGTCCCGACGTAGCGCCCAACGCACGTCCCGACGTAGAGCTGAAAGTTAGCTAACTACAGACGTAGAGCCCAACGCACGTCCCGACGTAGAGCAGAAAGTTAGCTAACTACAGACGTAGAGCCCAACGCACGTCCCAACGTAGAGCCCAAGGCACGTCCCGACGTAGAGCGAAACGCACGTCCCGACGTAGAGCTGAAAGTAAGCTAAATCCCGACGTAGAGCCCAACGCACGTCCCGACGTAGAGCCCAACGCACGTCCCGACATAGAGCCCAATGCACGTCCCGACGTAGAGCTGAAAGTTAGCTAACTACAGACGTAGACCCCAACGCACGTCCCGACGTAGAGCCCAACGCACGTCCCGACGTACAGCCCAACGCACGACCCGACGTAGAGCTGAAAGTAAGCTAAATCCCGACGTAGAGCCCAACGCACGTCCCGACGTAGAGCCCAACGCACGTCCCGACGTAGAGACCAACGCACGTCCCGACGTAGAGCTGAAAGTAAGCTAAATCCCAACGTAGAGCCCAACGCACGTCCCGACGTAGAGCCCAACGCACGTCCCGACGTAGCGCCCAACGCACGTCCCGACGTAGAGCTGAAAGTTAGATAACTACAGATGTAGAGCCCAACGCACGTCCCGACGTAGAGCTGAAAGTAAGCTAAATCCCGACGTAGCGCCCAACGCACATCCCGAAGTACCGCCCAACGCACGTCCCGACGTAGCGCCCAACGCACGTCCCGACGTAGCGCCCAATGCACGTCCCGACGTAGAGCTTAAAGTAAGCTAAATCCCGATCTAGAGGCCAACGCACGTCCCGACGTAGAGGCCAACGCACGTCCCGACGTAGAGCTGAAAGTAAGCTAAATCCCGACGTAGAGCCCAAGGCACGTCCCGACGTAGAGCCCAACGCACGTCCCGACGTAGCGCCCAACGCACGTCCCGACGTAGAGCTGAAAGTTAGCTAACTACAGACGTAGAGCCCAATGCATGTCCCGACGTAGAGCAGAAAGTTAGCTAACTACAGACGTAGAGCCCAACGCACGTCCCAACGTAGAGCCCAAGGCACGTCCCGACGTAGAGCCCAACGTACGTCCCGACGTAGAGCTGAAAGTAAGCTAAATCCCGACGTAGAGCCCAACGCACGTCCCGACGTAGAGCCCAACGCACGTCCCGACATAGAGCCCAATGCACGTCCCGACGTCGAGCTGAAAGTTAGCTAACTACAGACGTAGAACCCAACGCACGTCCCGACGTAGAGCCCAACGCACGTCCCGACGTACAGCCCAACGCACGACCCGACGTAGAGCTGAAATAAGCTAAATCCCGACGTAGAGCCCAACGCACGTCCCGACGTAGAGCCCAAAGCACGTCCCGACGTAGAGACCAACGCACGTCCCGACGTAGAGCTGAAAGTAAGCTAAATCCCGACGTAGAGCCCAACGCACGTCCCGACGTAGAGCCCAACGCACGTCCCGACGTAGCGCCCAACGCACGTCCCGACGTAGAGCTGAAAGTTAGCTAACTAAAGACGAAGAGCCCAACGTGCGTCCCGACGTAGAGCTGAAAGTTAGCTAACTACAGACGTAGAGCCCAACGTACGTCCCGACGTAGAGCCCAACGCACGTCCCGACGTAGCGCCCAACGCACGTCCCGACGTATATCCCAACGCACGTCCCGACGTAGAGCCCAACGAACGTCCCGACGTAGACCTGAAAGTAAGCTAAATCCCGACGTAGAGCCCAAAGCACGTCCCGACGTAGAGCCCAACACACGTCCCGACGTAGAGCTGAAAGTAAGCTAAATCCCGATGTAGAGCCCAACGCACGTCCCGACGTAGAGCTGAAAGTAAGCTAAATCCCGACGTAGAGGCCAACGCACGTCCCGACGTAGAGGCCAACGCACGTCCCGACGTAGAGCTGAAAGTAAGCTAAATCCCGACGTAGAGGCCAACGCACGTCCCGACGTAGAGCTGAAAGTAAGCTAAATCCCGACATAGAGCCCAACGCACGTCCCGACCTAGAGCCCAACGCACGTCCCGACGTAGAGCTGAAAGTAAGCTAAATCCCGACGTAGCGCCCAACGCACATCCCGAAGTACCGCCCAACGCACGTCCCGACGTAGCGCCCAATGCACGTCCCGACGTAGAGCTGAAAGTAAGCTAAATCCCGACGTAGAGGCCAACGCACGTCCCGACGTAGAGGCCAACGCACGTCCCGACGTAGAGGCCAACGCACGTCCCGACGTAGAGGCCAACGCACGTCCCGACGTAGAGCTGAAAGTAAGCTAAATCCCGACGTAGAGCCCAACGCACGTCCCGACGTAGAGCCCAACGCACGTCCCGACGTAGAGCCCAACGCACGTCCCGACGTAGCGCCCAACGCACGTCCCGACGTAGAGCTGAAAGTTAGCTAACTACAGACGTAGAGCCCAACGCACGTCCCGACGTAGAGCAGAAGGTTAGCTAACTACAGACGTAGAGCCCAACGCACGTCCCAACGTAGAGCCCAAGGCACGTCCCGACGTAGAGCGAAACGCACGTCCCGACGTAGAGCTGAAAGTAAGCTAAATCCCGACGTAGAGCCCAACGCACGTCCCGACGTAGAGCCCAACGCACGTCCCGACATAGAGCCCAATGCACGTCCCGACGTAGAGCTGAAAGTTAGCTAACTACAGACGTAGACCCCAACGCACGTCCCGACGTAGAGCCCAACGCACGTCCCGACGTACAGCCCAACGCACGACCCGACGTAGAGCTGAAAGTAAGCTAAATCCCGACGTAGAGCCCAACGCACGTCCCGACGTAGAGCCCAACGCACGTCCCGACGTAGAGACCAACGCACGTCCCGACGTAGAGCTGAAAGTAAGCTAAATCCCAACGTAGAGCCCAACGCACGTCCCGACGTAGAGCCCAACGCACGTCCCGACGTAGCGCCCAACGCACGTCCCGACGTAGAGCTGAAAGTTAGATAACTACAGATGTAGAGCCCAACGCACGTCCCGACGTAGAGCTGAAAGTAAGCTAAATCCCGACGTAGCGCCCAACGCACATCCCGAAGTACCGCCCAACGCACGTCCCGACGTAGCGCCCAACGCACGTCCCGACGTAGCGCCCAATGCACGTCCCGACGTAGAGCTTAAAGTAAGCTAAATCCCGATCTAGAGGCCAACGCACGTCCCGACGTAGAGGCCAACACACGTCCCGACGTAGAGCTGAAAGTAAGCTAAATCCCGACGTAGAGCCCAAGGCACGTCCCGACGTAGAGCCCAACGCACGTCCCGACGTAGCGCCCAACGCACGTCCCGACGTAGAGCTGAAAGTTAGCTAACTACAGACGTAGAGCCCAATGCATGTCCCGACGTAGAGCAGAAAGTTAGCTAACTACAGACGTAGAGCCCAACGCACGTCCCAACGTAGAGCCCAAGGCACGTCCCGACGTAGAGCCCAACGTACGTCCCGACGTAGAGCTGAAAGTAAGCTAAATCCCGACGTAGAGCCCAACGCACGTCCCGACGTAGAGCCCAACGCACGTCCCGACATAGAGCCCAATGCACGTCCCGACGTCGAGCTGAAAGTTAGCTAACTACAGACGTAGAACCCAACGCACGTCCCGACGTAGAGCCCAACGCACGTCCCGACGTACAGCCCAACGCACGACCCGACGTAGAGCTGAAATAAGCTAAATCCCGACGTAGAGCCCAACGCACGTCCCGACGTAGAGCCCTAAGCACGTCCCGACGTAGAGACCAACGCACGTCCCGACGTAGAGCTGAAAGTAAGCTAAATCCCGACGTAGAGCCCAACGCACGTCCCGACGTAGAGCCCAACGCACGTCCCGACGTAGCGCCCAACGCACGTCCCGACGTAGAGCTGAAAGTTAGCTAACTAAAGACGAAGAGCCCAACGTGCGTCCCGACGTAGAGCTGAAAGTTAGCTAACTACAGACGTAGAGCCCAACGTACGTCCCGACGTAGAGCCCAACGCACGTCCCGACGTAGCGCCCAACGCACGTCCCGACGTATATCCCAACGCACGTCCCGACGTAGAGCCCAACGAACGTCCCGACGTAGACCTGAAAGTAAGCTAAATCCCGACGTAGAGCCCAAAGCACGTCCCGACGTAGAGCCCAACACACGTCCCGACGTAGAGGGTAACGCACGTCCCGACGTAGAGCTGAAAGTAAGCTAAATCCCGACGTAGAGCCCAACGCACGTCCCGACGTAGAGCCCAACGCACGTCCCGACGTAGAGCTGAAAGTAAGCTAACTACAGACGAAGAGCCCAACGCGCGTCCCGACGTAGAGCTGAAAGTTAGCTAACTACAGACGTAGAGCCCAACGCACGTCCCGACGTAGAGGCCAACGCACGTCCCGACGTAGAGCTGAAAGTAACCTAAATCCCGACGTAGAGCCCAACGCACGTCCCGACGTAGAGCCCAACGCACGTCCCGACGTAGAGCCCAACGCACGTCCCGACGTAGAGCTGAAAGTTACCTAACTACAGACGTAGAGCCCAACGCACGTCCCGACGTAGAGCAGAAAGTTAGCTAACTACAGACGTAGAGCCCAACGCACGTCCCGACGTAGAGCCCAACGCACGTCCTGACGTAGAGCCCAACGCACGTCCCGACGTAGAGCTGAAATTAAGCTAAATCCCGACGTAGAGCCCAACGCACGTCCCGACGTAGAGCCCAACGCACGTCCCGACATAGCGCCCAACGCACGTCCCGACGTAGAGCTGAAAGTTAGCTATCTACAGATGTAGAGCCCAACGCACGTCCCGACGTAGAGCAGAAAGTTAGCTAATACAGACGTAGAGCCCAACGCACGTCGCGACGTAGAACCCAACGCACGTCCCGACGTAGAGCCCAACGCACGTCCCGACGTAGAGCCCAACGCACGTCCCGACGTAGAGCCCAACGCACGTCCCGACGTAGAGCTGAAAGTAAGCTAAATGCCGACGTAGAGGCCAACGCACGTGCCGACGTAGAGCTGAAAGGAAGCTAAATCCCGACGTAGAGCCCAACGCACGTCCCGACGTAGAGCCCAACTCACGTCCCGACGTAGAGCCCAACGGACGTCCCGACGTAGAGCTGAAAGTTAGTTAACTACAGACGTAGAGCCCAACGCACGTCCCGACGTAGAGCCCAACGCACGTCCCGACGTAGAGCCCAACGCACGTCCCGACGTAGAGCTGAAAGTTAGCTAACTACAGACGTAGAGCCCAACGCACGTCCCGACGTAGAGCCCAACGCACGTCCCGACGTAGAGCCCAACGCACGTCCCGACGTAGAGCTGAAAGTAAGCTAAATCCCGACGTAGAGCCCAACGCACGTCCCGACGTAGAGGCCAACGCACGTCCCGACGTAGAGCTGAAAGTAAGCTAAATCCCGACGTAGAGGCCAACGCACGTCCCGACGTAGAGGCCAACGCACGTCCCGACGTAGAGCTGAAAGTAAGCTAAATCCCGACGTAGAGCCCAACGCACGTCCCGACGTAGAGCCCAACGCACGTCCCGACGTAGAGCCCAACGCACGTCCCGACGTAGAGCTGGAAGTAAGCTAAATCCCGACGTAGCGCCCAACGCACATCCCGAAGTACCGCCCAACGCACGTCCCGACGTAGCGCCCAACGCACGTCCCGACGTAGACCCCAATGCACGTCCCGACGTAGAGCTGAAAGTAAGCTAAATCCCGACGTAGAGGCCAACGCACGTCCCGAAGTAGAGCCCAACGCACGTCCCGACGTAGCGCCCAACGCACGTCCCGACGTAGAGCTGAAAGTTAGCTAACTACAGATGTAGAGCCCAACGCACGTCCCGACGTAGAGCCCAACGCACGTCCCGACGTAGACCTGAAAGTAAGCTAAATCCCGACGTAGAGCCCAACGCACGTCCCGACGTAGAGCCCAACGCACGTCCCGACGTAGAGCCTAACGCACGTCCCGACGTAGAGCTGAAAGTAAGCTAAATCCGGACGTAGAGCTCAACACACGTCCCGACGTAGAACCCAACGCACGTCCCGACGTAGAGCCCAACGCACGTCCCGACGTAGAGCCCAACGCACGTCCCGACGTAGAGCCCAACGCACGTCCCGACGTAGAGCTGAAAGTTACCTAACTACAGACGTAGAGCCCAACGCACGTCCCGACGTAGAGCCCAACGCACGTCCCGACGTAGAGCCCAACGCACGTCCCGACGTAGAGCTGAAAGTAAGCTAAATCCCGACGTAGAGCCCAACGCACGTCCCGACGTAGAGCCCAACGCACGTCCCGACATAGCGCCCAACGCACGTCCCGACGTAGAGCTGAAAGTTAGCTAACTACAGACGTAGAGCCCAACGCACGTCCCGACGTAGAGCAGAAAGTTAGCTAAATACAGACGTAGAGCCCAACGCACGTCCCGACGTAGAACCCAACGCACGTCCCGACGTAGAGCCCAACGCACGTCCCGACGTAGAGCCCAACGCACATCCCAACGTAGAGCCCAAAGCACGTCCCGACGTAGAGCTGAAAGTAAGCTAAATGCCGACGTAGAGGCCAAAGCACGTCCCGACGTAGAGCTGAAAGGAAGCTAAATCCCGACGTAGAGCCCAACTCACGTCCCAACGTAGAGCCCAACGCACGTCCCGACGTAGAGCTGAAAGTTAGCTAACTACAGACGTAGAGCCCAACGCACGTCCCGACGTAGAGCCCAACGCACGTCCCGACGTAGAGCCCAACGCACGTCCCGACGTAGAGCCCAACGCACGTCCCGACGTAGAGCTGAAAGTAAGCTAAATCCCGATGTAGAGCCCAACGCACGTCCCGACGTAGAGCTGAAAGTAAGCTAAATCCCGACGTAGAGGCCAACGCACGTCCCGACGTAGAGGCCAACGCACGTCCCGACGTAGAGCTGAAAGTAAGCTAAATCCCGACGTAGCGCCCAACGCACATCCCGAAGTACCGCCCAACGCACGTCCCGACGTAGCGCCCAATGCACGTCCCGACGTAGAGCTGAAAGTAAGCTAAATCCCGACGTAGAGGCCAACGCACGTCCCGACGTAGAGGCCAACGCACGTCCCGACGTAGAGGCCAACGCACGTCCCGACGTAGAGCTGAAAGTAAGCTAAATCCCGACGTAGAGCCCAACGCACGTCCCGACGTAGAGCCCAACGCACGTCCCGACGTAGAGCCCAACGCACGTCCCGACGTAGCGCCCAACGCACGTCCCGACGTAGAGCTGAAAGTTAGCTAACTACAGACGTAGAGCCCAACGCACGTCCCGACGTAGAGCAGAAAGTTAGCTAACTACAGACGTAGAGCCCAACGCACGTCCCAACGTAGAGCCCAAGGCACGTCCCGACGTAGAGCGAAACGCACGTCCCGACGTAGAGCTGAAAGTAAGCTAAATCCCGACGTAGAGCCCAACGCACGTCCCGACGTAGAGCCCAACGCACGTCCCGACATAGAGCCCAATGCACGTCCCGACGTAGAGCTGAAAGTTAGCTAACTACAGACGTAGACCCCAACGCACGTCCCGACGTAGAGCCCAACGCACGTCCCGACGTACAGCCCAACGCACGACCCGACGTAGAGCTGAAAGTAAGCTAAATCCCGACGTAGCGCCCAACGCACATCCCGAAGTACCGCCCAACGCACGTCCCGACGTAGCGCCCAACGCACGTCCCGACGTAGCGCCCAATGCACGTCCCGACGTAGAGCTTAAAGTAAGCTAAATCCCGATCTAGAGGCCAACGCACGTCCCGACGTAGAGGCCAACGCACGTCCCGACGTAGAGCTGAAAGTAAGCTAAATCCCGACGTAGAGCCCAAGGCACGTCCCGACGTAGAGCCCAACGCACGTCCCGACGTAGCGCCCAACGCACGTCCCGACGTAGAGCTGAAAGTTAGCTAACTACAGACGTAGAGCCCAATGCATGTCCCGACGTAGAGCAGAAAGTTAGCTAACTACAGACGTAGAGCCCAACGCACGTCCCAACGTAGAGCCCAAGGCACGTCCCGACGTAGAGCCCAACGTACGTCCCGACGTAGAGCTGAAAGTAAGCTAAATCCCGACGTAGAGCCCAACGCACGTCCCGACGTAGAGCCCAACGCACGTCCCGACATAGAGCCCAATGCACGTCCCGACGTCGAGCTGAAAGTTAGCTAACTACAGACGTAGAACCCAACGCACGTCCCGACGTAGAGCCCAACGCACGTCCCGACGTACAGCCCAACGCACGACCCGACGTAGAGCTGAAATAAGCTAAATCCCGACGTAGAGCCCAACGCACGTCCCGACGTAGAGCCCAACGCACGTCCCGACGTAGCGCCCAACGCACGTCCCGACGTAGAGCTGAAAGTTAGCTAACTAAAGACGAAGAGCCCAACGTGCGTCCCGACGTAGAGCTGAAAGTTAGCTAACTACAGACGTAGAGCCCAACGTACGTCCCGACGTAGAGCCCAACGCACGTCCCGACGTAGCGCCCAACGCACGTCCCGACGTATATCCCAACGCACGTCCCGACGTAGAGCCCAACGAACGTCCCGACGTAGACCTGAAAGTAAGCTAAATCCCGACGTAGAGCCCAAAGCACGTCCCGACGTAGAGCCCAACACACGTCCCGACGTAGAGGGTAACGCACGTCCCGACGTAGAGCTGAAAGTAAGCTAAATCCCGACGTAGAGCCCAACGCACGTCCCGACGTAGAGCCCAACGCACGTCCCGACGTAGAGCTGAAAGTAAGCTAACTACAGACGAAGAGCCCAACGCACGTCCCGACGTAGAGCAGAAAGTTAGCTAACTACAGACGTAGAGCCCAACTCACGTCCTGACGTAGAACCCAACGCACGTCCCGACGTAGAGTCCAACGCACGTCCCGACGTAGAGCCCAACGCACGTCCCGACGTAGAGCCCAACGCACGTCCCGACGTAGAGCTGAAAGCTAAATGCTGACGTAGAGGCCAAAGGACGTTTCGACGTAGAGCTGAAAGTAAGCTAAATCCCGACGTAGAGCCCAACGCACGTCCCGACGTGGAGCCCAACTCACGTCCGGACGTAGAGCCCACCGCACGTCCCGACGTAGAGCTGAAAGTTAGCTAACTACAGACGTAGAGCCCAACGCACGTCCCGACGTAGAGCCCAACGCACGTCCCGACGTAGAGCTGAAAGTAAGCAAAATCCCGACGTAGAGCCCAACGCACGTCCCGACGTAGAGCTGAAAGTAAGATAAATCCCGACGTAGAGGCCAACGCACGTCCCGATGTAGAGGCCAACGCACGTCCCGACGTAGAGCTGAAAGTAAGCTAAATCCCGACGTAGAGGCCAACGCACGTCCCGACGTAGAGGCCAACGCACGTCCCGACGTAGAGCTGAAAGTAAGCTAAATCCCAACGTAGAGCCCAACGCACGTCCCGACGTAGAACCCAACGCACGTCCCGACGTAGAGCTGAAAGTAAGCTAAATCCCGACGTAGAGGCCAACGCACGTCCCGACGTAGAGGCCAACGCACGTCCCGACGTAGAGCTGAAAGTAAGCTAAATCCCGACGTAGAGCCCAACGCACGTCCCGACGTAGAGCCCAACGCACGTCCCGACGTAGAGCCCAACGCACGTCCCGACATAGAGCCCAACGCACGTCCCGACATAGAGCCCAACGCACGTCCCGACGTAGAGCTGAAAGCAAGCTAAATCCCGACGTAGAGCCCAACGCACGTCCCGACGTAGAGCCCAACGCACGTCCCAACGTAGAGCCAAACGCACGTCCCGACGTAGAGCCCAACGCACGTCCCGACGTAGAGCTGAAAGTTAGCTAACTACAGACGTAGAGACCAACGCACATCCCGACGTAGAGCCCAACGCATGTCCCGACGTAGAGCCCAACGCACGTCCCGACGTAGAGCTGAAAGTAAGTTAAATCCCGACGTAGCGCCCAACGCACGTCCCGACGTAGAGCCCAACGCACGTCCCGACGTAGAGCTGAAAGTAAGCTAAATCCCGACGTAGAGGCCAACGCACGTCCCGACGTAGAGGCCAACGCACGTCCCGACATAGAGCTGAAAGTAAGCTAAATCCCGACGTAGAGCCCAACGCACGTCCCGACGTAGAGCCCAACGCACGTCCCGACATAGAGCCCAACGCACGTCCCGACGTAGAGCTGAAAGTAAGCTAAATCCCGACGTAGCGCCCAACGCACGTCCCGAAGTAGCGCCCAACACACGTCCCGACTTAGCGCCCAACGCACGTCCCGACGTAGCGCCCAACGCACGTCCCGACGTAGAGCTGAAAGTAAGCTAAATCCCGACGTAGAGGCCAACGCACGTCCCGACGTAGAGCTGAAAGTAAGCTAAATCCCGACGTAGAGCCCAACGCACGTCCCGACGTAGAGCCCAACGCACGTCCCGACGTAGAGCTGAAAGTAAGCTAAATCCCGACGTAGAGGCCAACGCACGTCCCGACGTACAGGCCAACGCACGTCCCGACGTAGAGCTGAAAGTAAGCTAAATCCCGACGTAGAGGCCAACGCACGTCCCGACGTAGAGGCCAACGCACGTCCCGACGTAGAGCTGAAAGTAAGCTAAATCCCGACGTAGAGGCCAACGCACGTCCCGACGTAGAGCCCAACGCACGTCCCGACGTAGAGCTGAAAGTAAGCTAAATCCCGACGTAGAGGCCAACGCACGTCCCGACGTAGAGTCCAACGCACGTCCCGACGTAGAGCCCAACGCACGTCCCGACGTAGAGCTGAAAGTAAGCTAAATCCCGACGTAGAGCCCAACGCACGTCCCGACGTAGCGCCCAACGCACGTCCCGACGTAGAGCTGAAAGTTACCTAACTACAGACGTAGAGCCCAACGCACGTCCCGACGTAGAGCCCAACGCACGTCCCGACGTAGAGCTGAAAGTTACCTAACTACAGACGTAGAGCCCAACGCACGTCCCGACGTAGAGCCCAACGCAGGTCCCGACGTAGAGCCCAACGCACGTCCCGACGTAGAGCTGAAAGTAAGCTAAATCCCGACGTAGAGGCCAACGCACGTCCCAACGTAGAGCTGAAAGTAAGCTAAATCCCGACGTAGAGCCCAACGCACGTCCCGACGTAGAGCCCAACGCATGTCCCGACGTAGAGCTGAAAGTTAGCTAAATCCTGACGTAGAGCCCAACGCACGTCCCGACGTAGAGCCCAACGCACGTCCCGACGTAGAGCCCAACGCACGTCCCGACGTAGAGCTGAAAGTTAGCTAACTACAGACGTAGAACCCAACGCACGTCCCAACGTAGAGCCCAACGCACGTCCCGACGTAGAGCCCAACGCACGTCCCGACGTAGAGCTGAAAGTAAGCTAAATCCCGACGTAGAGCCCAACGCACGTCCCGACGTAGAGCTGAAAGTAAGCTAAATCCCGACGTAGAGCCCAACGCACGTCCCGACGTACAGGCCAAAGCACGTCCCGACGTAGAGCTGAAAGTAAGATAAATCCCGACGTAGAGGCCAACGCACGTCCCGACGTAGAGGCCAGCGCACGTCCCGACGTAGAGGCCAGCGCACGTCCCGACGTAGAGCCCAACGCACGTCCCGACGTAAAGCTTAATGTAAGCTAAATCCCGACGTAGAGCCCAACGCACGTCCCGACGTAGAGCCCAACGCACGTCCCGACGTAGAGCCCAACGCACGTCCCGACGTAGAGCCCAACGCACGTCCCGACGTAGAGCTGAAAGTAAGCTAAATCCCGACGTAGAGCCCAACGCACGTCCCGACGTAGCGCCCAACGCACGTCGCGACGTAGAGCTGAAAGTTAGCTAACTACAGACGTAGAGCCCAACGCGCGTCCCGACGTAGAGCTGAAAGTTAGCTAACTACAGACGAAGAGCCCAACGCGCGTCCCGACGAACAGCTGAAAGTTAGCTAACTACAGATGTAGAGCCCAACGCGTGTCCCGACGTAGAGCTCAACGCACGTCCCGACGTAGAGCCCAACGCACGTCCCGACGTAGAGCTGAAAGTAAGCTAAATCCCGACGTAGAGCCCAACGCACGTCCCGACGTAGAGGCCAACGCACGTCCCGAAGTAGAGGCCAACGCACGTCCCGACGTAGAGCTGAAAGTAAGCTAAATCCCGACGTAGAGCCCAACGCACGTCCCGACGTAGAGCCCAACGCATGTCCCGACGTAGCGCCCAACGCACGTCCCGACGTAGAGCTGAAAGTTAGCTAACTACAGACGTAGAGCCCAACGCACGTCCCGACGTAGAGCAGAAAGTTAGCTAACTACAGACGTAGAGCCCAACGCACGTCCCGACGCAGAGCCCAACGCACGTCCCGACGTAGAGCCCAACGCACGTCCCGACGTAGAGCCCAACGCACGTCCCGACGTAGCGCCCAACGCACGTCCCGACGTAGAGCTGAAAGTAAGTTAAATCCCGACGTAGAGGCCAACGCACGTCCCGACGTAGAGGCCAACGCACGTCCCGACTTAGAGGCCAACGCACGTCCCGACTTAGAGGCCAACGCACGTCCCGACGTAGAGCTGAAAGTAAGCTAAATCCCGACGTAGCGCCCAACGCACGTCCGGACGTAGCGCCCAACGCACGTCCCGACGTAGAGCTGAAAGTTAGCTAACTACAGACGTAGAGCCCAACGCACGTCCCGACATAGAGCCCAACGCACGTCCCGACGTAGAGCTGAAAGTAAGCTAAATCCCGAAGTAGAGCCCAACACACGTCCCGACGTAGAGCTGAAAGTAAGCTAAATCCCGACGTAGAGGCCAACGCACGTCCCGACGTAGAGGCCAACGCACGTCCCGACCTAGAGGCCAACGCACGTCCCGACGTAGAGGCCAACGCACGTCCCGACGTAGAGCTGAAAGTAAGCTAAATCCCGACGTAGAGCCCAACGCACGTCCCGACGTAGAGCCCAACGCACGTCCCGACGTAGAGCCCAACGCACGTCCCGACGTAGAGCCCAACGCACGTCCCGACGTAGAGCCCAACGCACGTCCCGACGTAGCGCCAAACGCACATCCCGACGTAGAGCTGAAAGTTAGCTAACTACAGACGTAGAGCCCAACGCACGTCCCGACGTAGAGCCCAACGCACGTCCCGACGTAGAGCCCAACGCACGTCCCGACGTAGCGCCCAACGCACGTCCCGACGTAGAGCCCAACGAAAGTCCCAACGTAGAGCTGAAAGTTAGCTAACTACAGACGTAGAGCCCAACGCACGTCCCGACGTAGAGCCCAAAGCACGTCCCGACGTAGAGCCCAGCGCACGTCCCGACGTATATCCCAAAGCATGTCCCGACGTAGAGCCCAACGCACGTCCCGACGTAGACCTGAAAGTAAGCTAAATCCCGACGTAGAGCCCAACGCACGTCCCGACGTAGAGCCCAACGCACGTCCCGACGTAGAGCTGAAAGCAAGCTAAATCCGGACGTAGAGCCCAACGCACGTCCCGACGTAGAGCCCAACGCACGTCCCGACGTAGAGCCCAACGCACGTCCCGACGTAGAGCTGAAAGTTAGATAACTACAGACGTAGAGACCAACGCACGTCCCGACGTAGAGCCCAACGCATGTCCCGACGTAGAGCCCAACGCATGTCCCGACGTAGAGCTGAAAGTAAGTTAAATCCCGACGTAGCGCCCAACGCACGTCCCGACGTAGAGCCCAACGCACGTCCCGACGTAGAGCTGAAAGTAAGTTAAATCCCGACGTAGAGGCCAACGCACGTCCCGACGTAGAGGCCAACGCACGTCCCGACTTAGAGGCCAACGCACGTCCCGACGTAGAGCTGAAAGTAAGCTAAATCCCGACGTAGCGCCCAACGCACGTCCGGACGTAGCGCCCAACGCACGTCCCGACGTAGAGCTGAAAGTTAGCTAACTACAGACGTAGAGCCCAACGCACGTCCCGACATAGAGCCCAACGCACGTCCCGACGTAGAGCTGAAAGTAAGCTAAATCCCGAAGTAGAGCCCAACACACGTACCGACGTAGAGCTGAAAGTAAGCTAAATCCCGACGTAGAGGCCAACGCACGTCCCGACGTAGAGGCCAACGCACGTCCCGACCTAGAGGCCAACGCACGTCCCGACGTAGAGGCCAACGCACGTCCCGACGTAGAGCTGAAAGTAAGCTAAATCCCGACGTAGAGCCCAACGCACGTCCCGACGTAGAGCCCAACGCACGTCCCGACGTAGAGCCCAACGCACGTCCCGACGTAGAGCCCAACGCACGTCCCGACTTAGCGCCAAACGCACATCCCGACGTAGAGCTGAAAGTTAGCTAACTAAAGACGTAGAGCCCAACGCACGTCCCGACGTAGAGCCCAACGCACGTCCCGACGTAGAGCCCAACGCACGTCCCGACGTAGCGCCCAACACACGTCCCGACGTAGAGCCCAACGAAAGTCCCAACGTAGAGCTGAAAGTTAGCTAACTACAGACGTAGAGCCCAACGCACGTCCCGACGTAGAGCCCAAAGCACGTCCCGACGTAGAGCCCAGCGCACGTCCCGACGTATATCCCAAAGCATGTCCCGACGTAGAGCCCAACGCACGTCCCGACGTAGACCTGAAAGTAAGCTAAATCCCGACGTAGAGCCCAACGCACGTCCCGACGTAGAGCCCAACACACGTCCCCACGTAGAGCTGAAAGCAAGCTAAATCCGGACGTAGAGCCCAACGCACGTCCCGACGTAGAGCCCAACGCACGTCCCGACGTAGAGCCCAACGCACGTCCCGACGTAGAGCTGTAAGTTAGCTAACTACAGACGTAGAGACCAACGCACGTCCCGACGTAGAGCCCAACGCATGTCCCGACGTAGAGCCCAACGCATGTCCCGACGTAGAGCTGAAAGTAAGTTAAATCCCGACGTAGCGCCCAACGCACGTCCCGACGTAGAGCCCAACGCACGTCCCGACGTAGAGCTGAAAGTAAGCTAAATCCCGACGTAGAGGCCAACGCACGTCCCGACGTAGAGGCCAACGCACGTCCCGACGTAGAGCTGAAAGTAAGCTAAATCCCGACGTAGAGCCCAACGCACGTCCCGACGTAGAGCCCAACGCACGTCCCGACGTAGAGCCCAACGCACGTCCCGACGTAGAGCCCAACGCACGTCCCGACGTAGAGCTGAAAGCAAGCTAAATCCCGACGTAGAGCCCAACGCACGTCCCGACGTAGAGCCCAACGCACGTCCCGACGTAGAGCCCAACGCACGTCCCGACGTAGAGCTGAAAGTTAGCTAACTACAGACGTAGAGACCAACGCACGTCCCGACGTAGAGCCCAACGCACGTCCCGACGTAGAGCCCAACGCACGTCCCGACGTAGAGCTGAAAGTTAGCTAACTACAGACGTAGAGACCAACGCACGTCCCGACGTAGAGCCCAACGCATGTCCCGACGTAGAGCCCAACGCACGTCCCGACGTAGAGCTGAAAGTAAGTTAAATCCCGACGTAGCGCCCAACGCACGTCCCGACGTAGAGCCCAACGCACGTCCCGACGTAGAGCTGAAAGTAAGCTAAATCCCGACGTAGAGGCCAACGCACGTCCCGACGTAGAGGCCAACGCACGTCCCGACGTAGAGCTGAAAGTAAGCTAAATCCCGACGTAGAGCCCAACGCACGTCCCGACGTAGAGCCCAACGCACGTCCCGACGTAGAGCCCAACGCACGTCCCGACATAGAGCCCAACGCACGTCCCGACGTAGAGCTGAAAGTAAGCTAAATCCCAACGTAGCGCCCAACGCACGTCCCGACGTAGCGCCCAACACACGTCCCGACGTAGCGCCCAATGCACGTCCCGACATAGCGCCCAACGCACGTCCCGACGTAGAGCTCAACGCACGTCCCGACGTAGAGCCCAACGCACGTCGCGACGTAGAGCTGAAAGTAAGATAAATCCCGACGTAGAGCCCAACGCATGTCCCGACGTAGAGCCCAACGCACGTCCCGACGTAGAGCTGCAAGTAAGTTAAATCCCGACGTAGAGGCCAACGCACGTCCCGACGTAGAGGCCAACGCACGTCCCGAAGTAGAGGCCAACGCACGTCGCGACGTAGAGCTGAAAGTAAGATAAATCCCGACGTAGAGCCCAACGCATGTCCCGACGTAGAGCCCAACGCACGTCCCGACGTAGAGCTGCAAGTAAGTTAAATCCCGACGTAGCGCCCAACGCACGTCCCGACGTAGAGCCCAACGCACGTCCCGACGTAGAGCTGAAAGTAAGCTAAATCCCGACGCAGAGGCCAACGCACGTCCCGACGTAGAGGCCAACGCACGTCCCGACGTAGAGCTGAAAGTAAGCTAAATCCCGACGTAGAGCCCAACGCACGTCCCGACGTAGAGCCCAACGCACGTCCCGACGTAGAGCCCAACGCACGTCCCGACGTAGAGCCCAACGCACGTCCCGACATAGAGCCCAACGCACGTCCCGACGTAGAGCTGAAAGCAAGCTAAATCCCGACGTAGAGCCCAACGCACGTCCCGACGTAGAGCCCAACGCACGTCCCGACGTAGAGCCAAACGCACGTCCCGACGTAGAGCCCAACGCACGTCCCGACGTAGAGCTGAAAGTTAGCTAACTACAGACGTAGAGACCAACGCACATCCCGACGTAGAGCCCAACGCATGTCCCGACGTAGAGCCCAACGCACGTCCCGACGTAGAGCTGAAAGTGAGTTAAATCCCGACGTAGCGCCCAACGCACGTCCCGACGTAGAGCCCAACGCACGTCCCGACGTAGAGCTGAAAGTAAGCTAAATCCCGACGTAGAGGCCAACGCACGTCCCGACGTAGAGACCAACGCACGTCCCGACGTAGAGCTGAAAGTAAGCTAAATCCCGACGTAGAGCCCAACGCACGTCCCGACGTAGAGCCCAACACACGTCCCGACGTAGAGCCCAACGCACGTCCCGACGTAGAGCTGAAAGTAAGCTAAATCCCGACGTAGCGCCCAACGCACGTCCCGAAGTAGCGCCCAACACACGTCCCGACGTAGCGCCCAACGCACGTTTCGACGTAGCGCCCAACGCACGTCCCGACGTAGCGCCCAACGCACGTCCCGACGTAGAGCTGAAAGTAAGCTAAATCCCGACGTAGAGGCCAACGCACGTCCCGACGTAGAGCCCAACGCACGTCCCGACGTAGAGCTGAAAGTAAGCTAAATCCCGACGTAGAGCCCAACGCACGTCCCGACGTAGAGCCCAAAGCATGTCCCGACGTTAAGGCCAGCGCACGTCCCGACGTAGAGGCCAGCGCACGTCCCGACGTAGAGGCCAGCGCACGTCCCGTCGTAGAGCCCAACGCACGTCCCGACGTAGAGCTTAAAGTAAGCTAAATCCCGACGTAGAGCCCAACACACTTCCAGACGTAGAGCCCAACGCACGTCCCGACGTAGAGCTGAAAGTAAGCTAAATCCCGACGTAGAGGCCAACGCACGTCCCGTCGTACAGGCCAACGCACGTCCCGACGTAGAGCTGAAAGTAAGCTAAATCCCGACGTAGAGGCCAACGGACGTCCCGACGTAGAGGCCAACGCACGTCCCGACGTAGAGCTGAAAGTAAGCTAAATCCCGACGTAGAGGCCAACGCACGTCCCGACGTAGAGCCCAACGCACGTCCCGACGTAGAGCTGAAAGTAAGCTAAATCCCGACGTAGAGCCCAACGCACGTCCCGACGTAGAGCCCAACGCACGTCCCGACGTAGCGCCAAACGCACGTCCCGACGTAGAGCTGAAAGTTAGCTAACTACAGACGTAGAGCCCAACGCACGTCCCGACGTAGAGCCCAACGCACGTCCCGACGTAGAGCCCAACGCACGTCCCGACGTAGCACCCAACGCACGTCCCGACGTAGAGCTGAAAGTAAGTTAAATCCCGACGTAGAGGCCAACGCACGTCCCGACTTAGAGGCCAACGCACGTCCCGACTTAGAGGCCAACGCACGTCCCGACTTAGAGGCCAACGCACGTCCCGACGTAGAGCTGAAAGTAAGCTAAATCCCGACGTAGAGCCCAACGCACGTCCCGACGTAGAGCCCAACGCACGTCCCGACGTAGAGCCCAACGCACGTCCCGACGTAGAGCCCAACGCACGTCCCGACGTAGAGCTGAAAGTAAGCTAACTACAGACGTAGAGCCCAACGCACGTCCCGACGTAGAGCCCAACGCACGTCCCGACGTAGAGCTAAAAGTAAGCTAAATCCCGACGTAGAGCCCAACACACGTCCTGACGTAGAGCTGAAAGTAAGCTAAATCCCGACGTAGAGGCCAACGCACGTCCCGACGTAGAGGCCAACGCACGTCCCGACGTAGAGCTGAAAGTAAGCTAAATCCCGACGTAGAGGCCAACGCACGTCCCGACGTAGAGGCCAACGCACGTCCCGACGTAGAGCTGAAAGTAAGCTAAATCCCAACGTAGAGCCCAACGCACGTCCCGACGTAGAGCCCAACGCACGTCCCGACGTAGAGCCCACCGCACGTCCCGACGTAGAGCCCAATGCACGTCCCGACGTAGAGCTGAAAGTAAGCTAAATCCCGACGTAGAGGCCAACGCACGTCCCGACGTAGAGGCCAACGCACGTCCCGACGTAGAGCTGAAAGTAAGCTAAATCCCGACGTAGAGCCCAACGCACGTCCCGACGTAGAGCCCAACGCACGTCCCGACGTAGAGCCCAACGCACGTCCCGACGTAGAGCCCAACGCACGTCCCGACATAGAGCCCAACGCACGTCCCGACGTAGAGCTGAAAGTAAGCTAAATCCCGACGTAGCGCCCAACGCACGTCCCGACGTAGCGCCCAACGCACGTCCCGACGTAGAGCTGAAAGTAAGCTAAATCCCGACGTAGAGGCCAACGCATGTCCCGACGCAGAGGCCAACGCACGTCCCGACGTAGAGCCCAACGCACGTCCCGACGTAGAGCCCAACGCACGTCCCGACGTAGAGCCCAACGCACGTCCCGACGTAGAGCTGAAAGTAAGCTAAATCCCGACGTAGAGCCCAAAGCACGTCCCGACGTAGAGCCCAACGCACGTCCCGACGTAGAGCCCAACGCACGTCCCGACGTAGCGCCCAACACACGTCCCGACGTAGAGCTGAAAGTTAGCTAACTACAGATGTAGAGCCCAACGCACGTCCCGACGTAGAGCTGAAAGTTAGCTAACTACAGACGTAGAGCCCAACGCACGTCCCGACGTAGAGCCCAACGCACGTCCCGACGTAGAGCCCAACGCACGTCCCGACGTAGAGCCCAACGCACGTCCCAACGTAGACCTGTAAGTAAGCTAAATCCCAACGTAGAGCCCAACGCACGTCCCGACGTAGAGCCCAACGCACGTCCCGACGTAGAGCTGAAAGTTAGCTAACTACAGACGAAGAGCCCAACGCGCGTCCCGACGTAGAGCTGAAAGTTAGCTAACTACAGACGAAGAGCCCAACGCGCGTCCCGACGTAGAGCTGAAAGTTAGCTAACTACAGACGAAGAGCCCAACGCGCGTCCCGACGTAGAGCTGAAAGTTAGCTAACTACAGACGTAGAGCCCAACGCGCGCCCCGACGTAGAGCCCCACGCGTGTCCCGACGTAGAGCCCAACGCACGTCCCGACGTAGAGCCCAACGCACGTCCCGACGTAGAGCTGAAAGTAAGCTAAATCCCGACGTAGACGCCAACGCACGTCCCGACGTAGAGCCCAACGCACGTGGCGACGTAGAGCCCAAAGCACGTCCCGACGTAGAGGCCAACGCACGTCCCGACGTAGAGGCCAACGCACGTCCCGACGTAGAGCTGAAAGTAAGCTAAATCCCGACGTAGAGCCCAACGCACGTCCCGACGTAGAGCCCAACGCACGTCCCGACGTAGCGCCCAACGCACGTCCCGACGTAGAACTGAAAGTTAGCTAACTACAGACATAGAGCCCAACGCACGTCCCGACGTAGAGCAGAAAGATAGCTAACTACAGACATAGAGCCCAACGCACGTCCCGACGTAGAGCCCAACGCACGTCCCGACCTAGAGCCCAACGCAAGTCCCGACGTAGAGCTGAAAGTAAGCTAAAACCCGACGTAGAGCCCAACGCACGTCCCGACGTAGAGCTGAAATTAAGCTAAATCCCGACGTAGAGGCCAACGCACGTCCAGACGTACAGGCCAACGCACGTCCCGACGTAGAGCTGAAAGTAAGCTAAATCCCGAAGTAGAGGCCAACGCACGTCCCGATGTAGAGGCCAACGCACGTCCCGACGTAGAGCTGAAAGTAAGCTAAATCCCGATGTAGAGGCCAAGGCATGTCCTGACGTAGAGGCCAACGCACGTCCCGACTTAGAGGCCAACGCACGTCCCGACGTAGAGGCCAACGCACGTCCCGACTTAGAGGCCAACGCACGTCCCGACGTAGAGGCCAACGCACGTCCCGACTTAGAGGCCAACGCACGTCCCGACTTAGAGGCCAACGCACGTCCTGACTTAGAGGCCAACGCACGTCCCGCCGTAGAGGACAACGCACGTCCCGACGTAGAGCCCAACGCACGTCCCGACGTAGCGCCCAACGCACGTCCCGACGTAGAGCTGAAAGTTAGCTAACTACAGACGTAGAGCCCAACGCACGTCCCGACGTAGAGCTGAAAGTTAGCTAACAACAGACGTAGAGCCGAACGCACGTCCCGACGTAGAGCTGAAAGTTACCTAACAACAGACGTAGAGCCCAACGCACGTCCCGACGTAGAGCCCAACGCACGTCCCGACGTAGAGCTGAAAGTTAGCTAAATCCCGACGTAGAGGCCAACGCACGTCCCAACGTAGAGCTGAAAGTAAGCTAAATCCCGATGTAGAGCCCAACGCACGTCCCGACGTAGAGCCCAACGCATGTCCCGACGTAGAGCTGAAAGTTAGCTAAATCCTGACGTAGAGCCCAACGCACGTCCCGACGTAGAGCCCAACGCACGTCCCGACGTAGAGCCCAACGCACGTCCCGACGTAGAGCCCAACGCACGTCCCGACGTAGAGCTGAAAGTTAGCTAACTACAGACGTAGAGCCCAACGCACGTCGCGACGTAGAGCCCAAAGCACGTCCCGACGTAGAGCCCAACGCACGTCGCGACGTAGAGCCCAACGCACGTCCCGACGTAGAGCCCAACGCACGTCGCGACGTAGAGCCCAACGCACGTCCCGACGTAGAGCTGAAAGTAAGCTAAATCCCGACGTAGAGCCCAACGCACGTCCCGACGTAGAGCTGAAAGTAAGCTAAATCCCGACGTAGAGCCCAACGCACGTCCCGACGTAGAGCTGAAAGTAAGCTAAATCCCGACGTAGAGGCCAACGCACGTCCCGACGTACAGGCCAAAGCACGTCCCGACGTAGAGCTGAAAGTAAGATAAATCCCGAAGTAGAGGCCAACGCACGTCCCGACGTAGAGGCCAGCGCACGTCCCGACGTAGAGGCCAGCACACGTCCCGACGTAGAGGCCAGCGCACGTCCCGACGTAGAGCCCAACGCACGTCCCGACGTAGAGCTTAATGTAAGCTAAATCCCGACGTAGAGCCCAACGCACGTCCCGACGTAGAGCCCAACGCACGTCCCGACGTAGAGCCCAACGCACGTCCCGACGTAGAGCTGAAAGTAAGCTAAATCCCGACGTAGAGCCCAACGCACGTCCCGACGTAGCGCCCAACGCACGTCCCGACGTAGAGCTGAAAGTTAGCTAACTACAGACGTAGAGCCCAACGCACGTCACGACGTAGAGCTGAAAGTTAGCTAACTACAGACGAAGAGCCCAACGCGCGTCCCGACGTAGAGCTGAAAGTTAGCTAACTACAGACGTAGAGCCCAACGCGCGTCCCGACGTAGAGCCCAACGCGTGTCCCGACGTAGAGCTCAACGCGCGTCCCGACGTAGAGCCCAACGCACGTCCCGACGTAGAGCTGAAAGTAAGCTAAATCCCGACGTAGAGGCCAACGCACGTCCCGACGTAGAGGCCAACGCACGTCCCGAAGTAGAGGCCAACGCACGTCCCGACGTAGAGCTGAAAGTAAGCTAAATCCCGACGTAGAGCCCAACGCACGTCCCGACGTAGAGCCCAACGCACGTCCCGACGTATCGCCCAACGCACGTCCCGACGTAGAGCAGAAAGTTAGCTAACTACAGACGTAGAGCCCAACGCACGTCCCGACGTAGAGCCCAACGCACGTCCCGACGTAGAGCCCAACGCACGTCCCGACGTAGAGCCCAACGCACGTCCCGACGTAGCGCCCAACGCACGTCCCGACGTAGAGCTGAAAGTAAGTTAAATCCCGACGTAGAGGCCAACGCACGTCCCGACGTAGAGGCCAACGCACGTCCCGACTTAGAGGCCAACGCACGTCCCGACTTAGAGGCCAACGCACGTCCCGACGTAGAGGACAACGCAGATCCCGACGTAGAGGCCAACGCACGTCCCGACGTAGAGCTGAAATTAAGCTAAATCCCGACGTAGCGCCCAACGCACGTCCCGACGTAGCGCCCAACGCACGTCCCGACGTAGAGCTGAAAGTTAGCTAACTACAGACGTAGAGCCCAACACACGTCGCGACATAGAGCCCAACGCACGTCCCGACGTAGAGCTGAAAGTAAGCTAAATCCCGAAGTAGAGCCCAACACACGTCCCGACGTAGAGCTGAAAGTAAGCTAAATCCCGACGTAGAGGCCAACGCACGTCCCGACGTAGAGGCCAACGCACGTCCCAACCTAGAGGCCAACGCACGTCCCGACCTAGAGGCCAACGCACGTCCCGACGTAGAGCTGAAAGTAAGCTAAATCCCGACGTAGAGCCCAACGCACGTCCCGACGTAGAGCCAAACGCACGTCCCGACGTAGCGCCAAACGCACGTCCCGACGTAGAGCTGAAAGTTAGATAACTACAGACGTAGAGCCCAGCGCACGTCCCGACGTAGAGCCCAATGCACGTCCCGACGTAGAGCCCAACGCACGTCCCGACGTAGAGCCCAACGCACGTCCCGACGTAGCGCCCAACGCACGTCCCGACGTAGAGCTGAAAGTAAGTTAAATCCCGACGTAGAGGCCAACGCACGTCCCGACGTAGAGGCCAACGCACGTCCCGACTTAGAGGCCAACGCACGTCCCGACTTAGAGGCCAACGCACGTCCCGACGTAGAGCTGAAAGTAAGCTAAATCCCGACGTAGAGCCCAACGCACGTCCCGACGTAGAGCCCAACGCACGTCCCGACGTAGAGCTAACGCACGTCCCGACGTAGAGCCCAACGCACGTCCCGACGTAGAGCTGAAAGTTAGCTAACTACAGACGTAGAGCCCAACGCACGTCCCGACGTAGAGCCCAACGCACGTCCCGACGTAGAGCCCAACGCACGTCCCGACGTAGAGCTAAATGTAAGCTAAATCCCGACGTAGAGGCCAACGCACGTCCCGACGTAGAGGCCAACGCACGTCCCGACGTAGAGCTGAAAGTAAGCTAAATCCCGACGTAGGCGCCAACGCACGTCCCGACGTAGAGGCCAACGCACGTCCCGACGTAGAGCTGAAAGTAAGTTAAATCCCGACGTAGAGCCCAACGCACGTCCCGACGTAGAGCCCAACGCACGTCCCGACGTAGAGCCCACCGCACGTCCCGACGTAGAGCCCAATGCACGTCCCGACGTAGAGCTGAAAGTAAGCTAAATCCCGACGTAGCGCCCAACGCACGTCCCGACGTAGCGCCGAACGCACGTCCCGACGTAGAGCTGAAAGTAAGCTAAATCCCGACGCAGACGCCAACGCACGTCCCGACGTAGAGGCCAACGCACGTCCCGACCTAGAGGCCAACGCACGTTACGACGTAGAGGCCAACGCACGTCCCGACGTAGAGCTGAAAGTAAGCTAAATCCCGACGTAGAGCCCAACGCACGTCCCGACGTAGAACCCAACGCACGTCCCGACGTAGCGCCCAACGCACGTCCCGACGTAGAGCTGAAAGTTAGCTAACTACAGACATAGAGCCCAACGCACGTCCCGACGTAGAGCAGAAAGTTAGCTAACTACAGACATAGAGCCCAACGCACGTCCCGACGTAGAGCCCAACGCACGTCCTGACGTAGAGCCCAACGCACGTCCCGACGTAGAGCTGAAAGTAAGCTAAAACCCGACGTAGAGCCCAACGCACGTCCCGACGTAGAACTGAAAGTAAGCTAAATCCCGACGTAGAGGCCAACGCACGTCCCGACGTAGAGGCCAACGCACGTCCCGACGTAGAGCTGAAAGTAAGCTAAATCCCGAAGTAGAGGCCAACGCACGTCCCGACGTAGAGGCCAACGCACGTCCCGACGTAGAGCTGAAAGTAAGCTAAATCCCGACGTAGAGCCCAACGCACGTCCCGACGTAGAGCCCAACGCACGTCCCGACGTAGAGCTGAAAGTAAGCTAAATCCCGATGTAGAGGCCAACGCACGTCCCAACGTAGAGGCCAACGCACGTCCCGACTTAGAGGCCAACGCACGTCCCGACGTAGAGGCCAACGCACGTCCCGACGTAGAGCCCAACGCACGTCCCGACTTAGAGCTGAAAGTAAGCTAAATCCCAATGTAGAGGCCAACGCACGTCCCGACGTAGAGGCCAACGCACGTCCCGACGTAGAGGCCAACGCACGTCCCGACGTAGAGCTGAAAGTAAGCTAAATCCCGAAGTAGAGGCCAACGCACGTCCCGACGTAGAGGCCAACGCACGTCCCGACGTAGAGCTGAAAGTAAGCTAAATCCCGACGTAGAGCGCAATGCACGTCCCGACGTAGAGCCCAACGCACGTCCCGACGTAGAGCTGAAAGTAAGCTAAATCCCGATGTAGAGGCCAACGCATTTCCCGACGTAGAGGCCAACGCACGTCCCGACTTAGAGTTCAACGCACGTCCCGACGTAGAGCCCAACGCACGTCCCGACGTAGAGCTGAAAGTAAGCTAAATCCCGATGTAGAGGCCAACGCACGTCCCGACGTAGAGGCCAACGCACGTCCCGACGTAGAGCTGAAAGTAAGTTAAATCCCGATGTAGAGCCCAACGCACGTCCCGACGTAGAGCCCAACGCACGTCCCAACGTAGCGCCCAACGCACGTCCCGACGTAGAGCTGAAAGTAAGTTAAATCCCGACGTAGAGGCCAACGCACGTCCCGACGTAGAGCCCAACGCACGACCCGACTTAGAGGCCAACGCACGTCCCGACGTAGAGGCCAACGCACGTCCCGACGTAGAGCTGAATGTAAGCTAAATCCCGACGTAGAGCCCAACGCACGTCCCGACGTAGAGCTGAAAGTTAGCTAACAACAGACATAGAGCCCAACGCACGTCCCGACGAAGAGCCCAACGCACGTCCCGACGTAGAGATAAAAGTAAGCTAAATCCCGACGTAGAGCCCAACGCACGTCCCGACGTAGAGCTGAAAGTAAGCTAAATCCCGACGTAGAGGCCAACGCACGTCCCGACGTAGAGGCCAACGCACGTCCCGACGTAGAGCTGAAAGTAAGCTAAATCCCGACGTAGAGGCCAACGCACGTCCCGACGTAGAGCTGAAAGTAAGCTAAATCCCGACGTAGAGCCCAACGCACGTCCCGGCGTAGAGCCCAACGCACGTCCCGAAGTAGAGCCCACCGCACGTCCCGACGTAGAGCCCAATGCACGTCCCGACGTAGAGCTGAAAGTAAGCTAAATCCCGACGTAGCGCCCAACGCACGTCCCGACGTGGCGCCCAACGCACGTCCCGAAGTAGAGCCCACCGCACGTCCCGACGTAGAGCCCAATGCACGTCCCGAAGTAGAGCTGAAAGTAAGCTAAATCCCGACGCAGAGGCCAACGCACGTCCCGACGTAGAGTCCAACGCACGTCCCGACCTAGAGGCCAACGCACGTCCCGATGTAGAGGCCAACGCACGTCCCGACGTAGAGCTGAAAGTAAGCTAAATCCCGACGTAGAGCCCAACGCACGTCCCGACGTAGAGCCAAACGCACGTCCCGACGTAGCGCCCAACGCACGTCCCGACGTAGAGCTGAAAGTTAGCTAACTACAGACATAGAGCCCAACGCACGTCCCGACGTAGAGCAGAAAGTTAGCTAACTACAGACATAGAGCCCAACGCACGTCCCGACGTAGAGCCCAACGCACGACCCGACGTAGAGCTGAAAGTAAGCTAAAACCCGACGTAGAGCACAACGCACGTCCCGACGTAGAGCTGAAAGTAAGCTAAAACCCGACGTAGAGCACAACGCACGTCCCGACGTAGAGCTGAAAGTAAGCTAAATCCCGACGTAGAGGCCAACGCACGTCCCGACGTAGAGGCCAACGCACGTCCCGACGTAGAGCTGAAAGTAAGCTAAATCCCGAAGTAGAGGCCAACGCACGTCTCGACGTAGAGGCCAACGCACGTCCCGACGTAGAGCTGAAAGTAAGCTAAATCCCGACGTAGAGCCCAACGCACGTCCCGACGTAGAGCCCAACGCACGTCCCGACGTAGAGCTGAAAGTTAGCTAACTACAGACGTAGAGCCCAACGCACGTCCCGACGAAGAGCCCAACGCACGTCCCGACGTAGAGCTAAAAGTAAGCTAAATCCCGACGTAGAGCCCAACACACGTCCCGACGTAGAGCTGAAAGTAAGCTAAATCCCGACGTAGAGGCCAACGCACGTCCCGACGTAGAGGCCAACGCACGTCCCGACGTAGAGCTGAAAGTAAGCTAAATCCCGACGTAGAGGCCAACGCACGTCCCGACGTAGAGGCCAACGCACGTCCCGACGTAGAGCTGAAAGTAAGCTAAATCCCGACGTAGAGCCCAACGCACGTCCCGGCGTAGAGCCCAACGCACGTCCCGAAGTAGAGCCCACCGCACGTCCCGACGTAGAGCCCAATGCACGTCCCGACGTAGAGCTGAAAGTAAGCTAAATCCCGACGTAGCGCCCAACGCACGTCCCGACGTGGCGCCCAACGCACGTCCCGAAGTAGAGCCCACCGCACGTCCCGACGTAGAGCCCAATGCACGTCCCGAAGTAGAGCTGAAAGTAAGCTAAATCCCGACGCAGAGGCCAACGCACGTCCCGACGTAGAGGCCAACGCACGTCCCGACCTAGAGGCCAACGCACGTCCCGATGTAGAGGCCAACGCACGTCCCGACGTAGAGCTGAAAGTAAGCTAAATCCCGACGTAGAGCCCAACGCACGTCCCGACGTAGAGCCAAACGCACGTCCCGACGTAGCGCCCAACGCACGTCCCGACGTAGAGCTGAAAGTTAGCTAACTACAGACATAGAGCCCAACGCACGTCCCGACGTAGAGCAGAAAGTTAGCTAACTACAGACATAGAGCCCAACGCACGTCCCGACGTAGAGCCCAACGCACGTCCCGACGTAGAGCTGAAAGTAAGCTAAAACCCGACGTAGAGCACAACGCACGTCCCGACGTAGAGCTGAAAGTAAGCTAAATCCCGACGTAGAGGCCAACGCACGTCCCGACGTAGAGGCCAACGCACGTCCCGACGTAGAGCTGAAAGTAAGCTAAATCCCGAAGTAGAGGCCAACGCACGTCCCGACGTAGAGGCCAACGCACGTCCCGACGTAGAGCTGAAAGTAAGCTAAATCCCGACGTAGAGCCCAACGCACGTCCCGACGTAGAGCTGAAAGTAAGCTAAATCCCGACGTAGAGCCCAACGCACGTCCCGACGTAGAGTCCAACGCACGTCCCGACGTAGACCTGAAAGTAAGCTAAATCCCGACGTAGAGGCCAACGCGCGTCCCGACGTAGAGGCCAACGCACGTCCCGACTTAGAGGCCAACGCACGTCCCGACGTAGAGGCCAACGCACGTCCCGACGTAGAGCTGAAAGTAAGTTAAATCCCGACGTAGAGCCCAACGCACGTCCCGACGTAGAGCCCAACGCACGTCCCGACGTAGAGCCCAACGCACGTCCCGACGTAGAGCCCAACGCACGTCCCGACGTAGCGCCCAACGCACGTCCCGACGTAGAGCCCAACGCACGTCCCGACGTAGCGCCCAACGCACGTCCCGACGTAGAGCTGAAAGTTAGCTAACTACAGACGTAGAGCCCAATGCACGTCCCGACGTAGAGCTAAAAGTTACCTAACTACAGATGTAGAGCCCAAAGCACGTCCCGACCTAGAGCCCAACGCACGTCCCGACGTAGAGCCCAACGCACGTCCCGACGTAGAGCCCAACGCACGTCCCGACGTAGAGCTGAAAGTAAGCTAAATCCCGACGTAGAGGCCAACGCACGTCCCAACGTAGAGCTGAAAGTAAGCTAAATCCCGACGTAGAGCCCAACGCACGTCCCGACGTAGAGCCCAACGCACGTCCCGACGTAGAGCTGAAAGTAAGCTAAAACCCGACATAGAGCCCAACGCACTTCCCGACGTAGAGCTGAAAGTAAGCTAAATCCCGACGTAGAGGCCAACGCACGTCCCGACGTAGAGGCCAACGCACGTCCCGACGTAGAGCTGAAAGTAAGCTAAATCCCGACGTAGAGGCCAACGCACGTCCCGACGTAGAGTCCAACGCACGTCCCGACGTAGAGCTGAAAGTAAGCTAAATCCCGACGTAGAGCCCAACGCACGTCCCGACGTAGAGCCCAATGCACGTCCTGACGTAGAGCCCACCGCACGTCCCGACGTAGAGCCCACCGCACGTCCCGACGTAGAGCCCAATGCACGTCCCGACGTAGAGCTGAAAGTAAGCTAAAACCCGACGTAGCGCCCAACGCACGTCCCGACGTAGCGCCGAACGCACGTCCCGACGTAGAGCTGAAAGTAAGCTAAATCCCGACGCAGAGGCCAACGCACGTCCCGACGTAGAGGCCAACGCACGTCCCGACCTAGAGGCCAACGCACGTCCCGACCTAGAGGCCAACGCACGTCCCGACCTAGAGGCCAACGCACGTCCCGACGTAGAGGCCAACGCACATCCCGACGTAGAGCTGAAAGTAAGCTAAATCCCGACGTAGAGCCCAACGCACGTCCCGACGTAGAGCCTAACGCACGTCCCGACGTAGCGCCC
The DNA here is from genome assembly GCF_034619465.1 of Leptosomus discolor. Lineage (NCBI taxonomy): Eukaryota > Metazoa > Chordata > Aves > Leptosomiformes > Leptosomidae > Leptosomus > Leptosomus discolor. The sequence goes on along the minus strand of NW_028237915.1, from coordinate 992,928 downwards.
AACGCACGTCCCGACGTAGAGCAGAAAGTTAGCTAACTACAGACATAGAGCCCAACGCACGTCCCGACGTAGAGCAGAAAGTTAGCTAACTACAGACATAGAGCCCAACGCACGTCCCGAAGTAGAGCCCAACGCACGTCCCGACGTAGAGCCCAACGCACTTCCCGACGTAGAGCCCAACGCACGTCCCGACGTAGAGCTGAAAGTAAGCTAAATCCCGATGTAGAGGCCAACGCACGTCCCGACGTAGAGCCCAACGCACGTCCCGACGTAGAGCTGAAAGTAAGCTAAATCCCGACGTAGAGCCCAACGCACGTCCCGACGTAGAGCCCAACGCACGTCCCGACGTAGAGCTGAAAGTAAGCTAAATCCCGATGTAGAGGCCAACGCACGTCCCGACGTAGAGGCCAACGCACGTCCCGACATAGAGGCCAACGCACGTCCCGACGTAGAGGCCAACGCACGTCCCGACGTAGAGGCCAACGCACGTCCCGACGTAGAGGCCAACGCACGTCCCGACGTAGAGGCCAACGCACGTCCCGACGTAGAGCTGAAAGTAAGCTAAATCCCAATGTAGAGGCCAACGCACGTCCCAACGTAGAGCTGAAAGTAAGCTAAATCCCGACGTAGAGGCCAACGCACGTCCCAACGTAGAGCCCAACGCACGTCCCGACGTAGAGCTGAAAGTAAGCTAAAACCCGACATAGAGCCCAACGCACTTCCCGACGTAGAGCTGAAAGTAAGCTAAATCCCGACGTAGAGGCCAACGCACGTCCCGACGTAGAGGCCAACGCACGTCCTGACGTAGAGGCCAACGCACGTCCCGACGTAGAGGCCAACGCACGTCCCGACGTAGAGCTGAAAGTAAGCTAAATCCCAATGTAGAGGCCAACGCACGTCCCGACGTAGAGCTGAAAGTAAGCTAAATCCCGAAGTAGAGCCCAACGCACGTCCCGACGTAGAGCCCAACGCACGTCCCGACGTAGAGCTGAAAGTAAGCTAAAACCCGACATAGAGCCCAACGCACTTCCCGACGTAGAGCTGAAAGTAAGCTAAATCCCGACGTAGAGGCCAACGCACGTCCCGACGTAGAGGCCAACGCACGTCCCGACGTAGAGCTGAAAGTAAGCTAAATCCCGACGTAGAGGCCAACGCACGTCCCGACGTAGAGGCCAACGCACGTCCCGACGTAGAGCTGAAAGTAAGCTAAATCCCGACGTAGAGCCCAACGCACGTCCCGACGTAGAGTCCAACGCACGTCCCGACGTAGAGCTGAAAGTAAGCTAAATCCCGACGTAGAGGCCAACGCACGTCCCGACGTAGAGGCCAACGCACGTCCCGACGTAGAGCTGAAAGTAAGTTAAATCCCGACGTTGAGCCCAACGCACATCCCGACGTAGAGCCCAACACACGTCCCGACGTAGAGTCCAACGCACGTCCCGACGTAGCGCCCAACGCACGTCCCGACGTAGAGCTGAAAGTTAGCTAACTACAGACGTAGAGCCCAACGCACGTCCCGACGTAGAGCTGAAAGTTAGCTAACTACAGACGTAGAGCCCAACGCACGTCCCGACGTAGAGCTGAAAGTTAGCTAACAACAGACATAGAGCCCAACGCACGTCCCGACGTAGAGCTGAAAGTTACCTAACTACAGACGTAGAGCCCAACGCACGTCCCGACGTAGAGCCCAACGCACGTCCCGACGTAGAGCCCAACGCACGTCCCGACGTAGAGCCCAACGCACGTCCCGACGTAGAGCTGAAAGTAAGCTAAATCCCGACGTAGAGTCCAACGCACGTCCCAACGTAGAGCTGAAAGTAAGCTAAATCCCGACGTAGAGCCCAACGCACGTCCCGACGTAGAGCCCAACGCATGTCCCGACGTAGAGCTGAAAGTTAGCTAAATCCTGACGTAGAGCCCAACGCACGTCCCGTCGTAGAGCCCAACGCACGTCCCGACGTAGAGCTGAAAGTTAGCTAACTACAGACGTAGAGCCCAACGCACGTCCCGACGTAGAGCCCAACGCACGTCCCGACGTAGAGCTAAAAGTAAGCTAAATCCCGACGTACAGCCCAACACACGTCCCGACGTAGAGCTGAAAGTAAGCTAAATCCCGACGTAGAGGCCAACGCACGTCCCGACGTAGAGGCCAACGCACGTCCCGACGTAGAGCTGAAAGTAAGCTAAATCCCGACGTAGAGGCCAACGCACGTCCCGACGTAGAGGCCAACGCACGTCCCGACGTAGAGCTGAAAGTAAGCTAAATCCCGACGTAGAGCCCAACGCACGTCCCGACGTAGAGCCCAACGCACGTCCTGACGTAGAGCCCACCGCACGTCCCGACGTAGAGCCCAATGCACGTCCCGACGTAGAGCTGAAAGTAAGCTAAAACCCGACGTAGCGCCCAACGCACGTCCCGACGTAGCGCCGAACGCACGTCCCGACGTAGAGCTGAAAGTAAGCTAAATCCCGACGCAGAGGCCAACGCACGTCCCGACGTAGAGGCCAACGCACGTCTCGACCTAGAGGCCAACGCACGTCCCGACCTAGAGGCCAACGCACGTCCCGACGTAGAGGCCAACGCACGTCCCGACGTAGAGCTGAAAGTAAGCTAAATCCCGACGTAGAGCCCAAGGCACGTCCCGACGTAGAGCCTAACGCACGTCCCGACGTAGCGCCCAACGCACGTCCCGACGTAGAGCAGAAAGTTAGCTAACTACAGACATAGAGCCCAACGCACGTCCCGACGTAGAGCAGAAAGTTAGCTAACTACAGACATAGAGCCCAACGCGCGTCCCGAAGTAGTGCCCAACGCACGTCCCGACGTAGAGCCCAACGCACTTCCCGACGTAGAGCCCAACGCACGTCCCGACGTAGAGCTGAAAGTAAGCTAAATCCCGATGTAGAGGCCAACGCACGTCCCGACGTAGAGCCCAACGCACGTCCCGACGTAGAGCTGAAAGTAAGCTAAATCCCGACGTAGAGCCCAACGCACGTCCCGACGTAGAGCCCAACGCACGTCCCGACGTAGAGCTGAAAGTAAGCTAAATCCCGATGTAGAGGCCAACGCACGTCCCGACGTAGAGGCCAACGCACGTCCCGACGTAGAGGCCAACGCACGTCCCGACGTAGAGCTGAAAGTAAGCTAAATCCCAATGTAGAGGCCAACGCACATCCCGACGTAGAGGCCAACGCACGTCCCGACGTAGAGGCCAACGCACGTCCCGACGTAGAGGCCCACGCACGTCCCGACGTAGAGCTGAAAGTAAGCTAAATCCCGAAGTAGAGGCCAACGCACGTCCCGACGTAGAGGCCAACGGACGTCCCAACGTAGAGCTGAAAGTAAGCTAAATCCCGACGTAGAGCCCAACGCACGTCCCGACGTAGAGCCCAACGCACGTCCCGACGTAGAGCTGAAAGTAAGCTAAATCCCGATGTAGAGGCCAACGCACGTCCCGATGTAGAGGCCAACGCACATCCCGACTTAGAGGCCAACGCACGTCCCGACGTAGAGCCCAACGCACGTCCCGACGTAGAGCTGAAAGTAAGCTAAATCCCGACGTAGAGGCCAACGCACGTCCCGACGTAGAGGCCAACGCACGTCCCGACGTAGAGCTGAAAGTAAGTTAAATCCCGACGTAGAGCCCAACGCACGTCCCGACGTAGAGCCCAACGCACGTCCCGACGTAGCGCCCAACGCACGTCCCGACGTAGAGCTGAAAGTAAGTTAAATCCCGACGTAGAGGCCAACGCACGTCCCGACGTAGAGGCCAACGCACGTCCCGACTTAGAGGCCAACGCACGTCCCGACGTAGAGGCCAACGCACGTCCCGACGTAGAGCTGAAAGTAAGCTAAATCCCGACGTAGAGCCCAACGCACGTCCCGACGTAGAGGCCAACGCACGTCCCGACCTAGAGGCCAACGCACGTTACGACGTAGAGGCCAACGCACGTCCCGACGTAGAGCTGAAAGTAAGCTAAATCCCGACGTAGAGCCCAACGCACGTCCCGACGTAGAGCCCAACGCACGTCCCGACGTAGCGCCCAACGCACGTCCCGACGTAGAGCAGAAAGTTAGCTAACTACAGACATAGAGCCCAACGCACGTCCCGACGTAGAGCCCAACGCACGTCCTGACGTAGAGCCCAACGCACTTCCCGACGTAGAGCTGAAAGTAAGCTAAAACCCGACGTAGAGCCCAACGCACGTCCCGACGTAGAACTGAAAGTAAGCTAAATCCCGACGTAGAGGCCAACGCACGTCCCGACGTAGAGGCCAACGCACGTCCCGACGTAGAGCTGAAAGTAAGCTAAATCCCGAAGTAGAGGCCAACGCACGTCCCGACGTAGAGGCCAACGCACGTCCCGACGTAGAGCAGAAAGTAAGCTAAATCCCGACGTAGAGCCCAACGCACGTCCCGACGTAGAGCCCAACGCACGTCCCGACGTAGAGCTGAAAGTAAGCTAAATCCCGATGTAGAGGCCAACGCACGTCCCGACGTAGAGGCCAACGCACGTCCCGACTTAGAGGCCAACGCACGTCCCGACGTAGAGGCCAACGCACGTCCCGACGTAGAGCTGAAAGTAAGCTAAATCCCAATGTAGAGGCCAACGCACGTCCCGACGTAGAGGCCAACGCACGTCCCGACGTAGAGGCCAACGCACGTCCCGACGAAGAGCTGAAAGTAAGCTAAATCCCGATGTAGAGGCCAACGCACGTCCCGACTTAGAGGCCAACGCACGTCCCGACTTAGAGGCCAACGCACGTCCCGACGTAGAGGCCAACGCACGTCCCGACGTAGAGGCCAACGCACGTCCCGACGTAGAGGCCAACGCACGTCCCGACGTAGAGCTGAAAGTAAGCTAAATCCCAATGTAGAGGCCAACGCACGTCCCGACGTAGAGGCCAACGCACGTCCCGACGTAGAGGTGAAAGTAAGCTAAAACCCGACGTAGAGCCCAACGCACGTCCCGACGTAGAGCTGAAAGTAAGCTAAATCCCGACGTAGAGCCCAAAGCACGTCCCGACGTAGAGGCCAACGCACGTCCCGACGTAGAGCTGAAAGTAAGCTAAATCCCGAAGTAGAGGCCAACGCACGTCCCGACGTAGAGGCCAACGCACGTCCCGACGTAGAGCTGAAAGTAAGCTAAATCCCGACGTAGAGCCCAACGCACGTCCCGACATAGAGTCCAACGTACGTCCCGACGTAGACCTGAAAGTAAGCTAAATCCCTACGTAGAGGCCAACGCACGTCCCGACGTAGAGGCCAACGCACGTCCCGACTTAGAGGCCAACGCACGTCCCGACGTAGAGTCCAACGCACGTCCCGACGTAGCGCCCAACGCACGTCCCGACGTAGAGCTGAAAGTTAGCTAACTACAGACGTAGAGCCCAACGCACGTCCCGACGTAGAGCTGAAAGTTAGCTAACTACAGACGTAGAGCCCAACGCACGTCCCGACGTAGAGCTGAAAGTTAGCTAACAACAGACATAGAGCCCAACGCACGTCCCGACGTAGAGCTGAAAGTTACCTAACTACAGACGTAGAGCCCAACGCACGTCCCGACATAGAGCCCAACGCACGTCCCGACGTAGAGCCCAACGCACGTCCCGACGTAGAGCCCAACGCACGTCCCGACGTAGACCTGAAAGTAAGCTAAATCCCTACGTAGAGGCCAACGCACGTCCCGACGTAGAGGCCAACGCACGTCCCGACTTAGAGGCCAACGCACGTCCCGACTTAGAGGCCAACGCACGTCCCGACGTAGAGTCCAACGCACGTCCCGACGTAGCGCCCAACGCACGTCCCGACGTAGAGCTGAAAGTTAGCTAACTACAGACGTAGAGCCCAACGCACGTCCCGACGTAGAGCTGAAAGTTAGCTAACTACAGACGTAGAGCCCAACGCACGTCCCGACGTAGAGCTGAAAGTTAGCTAACAACAGACATAGAGCCCAACGCACGTCCCGACGTAGAGCTGAAAGTTACCTAACTACAGACGTAGAGCCCAACGCACGTCCCGACGTAGAGCCCAACGCACGTCCCGACGTAGAGCCCAACGCACGTCCCGACGTAGAGCTGAAAGTAAGCTAAATCCCGACGTAGAGTCCAACGCACGTCCCAACGTAGAGCTGAAAGTAAGCTAAATCCCGACGTAGAGCCCAACGCACGTCCCGACGTAGAGCCCAACGCATGTCCCGACGTAGAGCTGAAAGTTAGCTAAATCCTGACGTAGAGCCCAACGCACGTCCCGTCGTAGAGCCCAACGCACGTCCCGACGTAGAGCCCAACGCACGTCCCGACGTAGAGCTGAAAGTTAGCTAACTACAGACGTAGAGCCCAACGCACGTCCCGACGTAGAGCCCAACGCACGTCCCGACGTAGAGCCCAACGCACGTCCCGACGTAGAGCCCAACGCACGTCCCGACGTAGAGCTGAAAGTAAGCTAAATCCCGACGTAGAGTCCAACGCACGTCCCAACGTAGAGCTGAAAGTAAGCTAAATCCCGACGTAGAGCCCAACGCACGTCCCGACGTAGAGCCCAACGCATGTCCCGACGTAGAGCTGAAAGTTAGCTAAATCCTGACGTAGAGCCCAACGCACGTCCCGTCGTAGAGCCCAACGCACGTCCCGACGTAGAGCCCAACGCACGTCCCGACGTAGAGCTGAAAGTTAGCTAACTACAGACGTAGAGCCCAAAGCACGTCCCGACGTAGAGCCCAACGCACGTCCCGACGTAGAGCTAAAAGTAAGCTAAATCCCGACGTACAGCCCAACACACGTCCCGACGTAGAGCTGAAAGTAAGCTAAATCCCGACGTAGAGGCCAACGCACGTCCCGACGTAGAGGCCAACGCACGTCCCGACGTAGAGCTGAAAGTAAGCTAAATCCCGACGTAGAGGCCAACGCACGTCCCGACGTAGAGGCCAACGCACGTCCCGACGTAGAGCTGAAAGTAAGCTAAATCCCGACGTAGAGCCCAACGCACATCCCGACGTAGAGCCCAACGCACGTCCTGACGTAGAGCCCACCGCACGTCCCGACGTAGAGCCCAATGCACGTCCCGACGTAGAGCTGAAAGTAAGCTAAAACCCGACGTAGCGCCCAACGCACGTCCCGACGTAGCGCCGAACGCACGTCCCGACGTAGAGCTGAAAGTAAGCTAAATCCCGACGCAGAGGCCAACGCACGTCCCGACGTAGAGGCCAACGCACGTCTCGACCTAGAGGCCAACGCACGTCCCGACCTAGAGGCCAACGCACGTCCCGACGTAGAGGCCAACGCACGTCCCGACGTAGAGCTGAAAGTAAGCTAAATCCCGACGTAGAGCCCAAGGCACGTCCCGACGTAGAGCCTAACGCACGTCCCGACGTAGCGCCCAACGCACGTCCCGACGTAGAGCAGAAAGTTAGCTAACTACAGACATAGAGCCCAACGCACGTCCCGACGTAGAGCAGAAAGTTAGCTAACTACAGACATAGAGCCCAACGCACGTCCCGAAGTAGAGCCCAACGCACGTCCCGACGTAGAGCCCAACGCACGTCCCGACGTAGAGCCCAACGCACGTCCCGACGTAGAGCTGAAAGTAAGCTAAATCCCGATGTAGAGGCCAACGCACGTCCCGACGTAGAGCCCAACGCACGTCCCGACGTAGAGCTGAAAGTAAGCTAAATCCCGACGTAGAGCCCAACGCACGTCCCGACGTAGAGCCCAACGCACGTCCCGACGTAGAGCTGAAAGTAAGCTAAATCCCGATGTAGAGGCCAACGCACGTCCCGACGTAGAGGCCAACGCACGTCCCGACGTAGAGGCCAACGCACGTCCCGACGTAGAGGCCAACGCACGTCCCGACGTAGAGCTGAAAGTAAGCTAAATCCCAATGTAGAGGCCAACGCACATCCCGACGTAGAGGCCAACGCACGTCCCGACGTAGAGGCCAACGCACGTCCCGACGTAGAGGCCAACGCACGTCCCGACGTAGAGGCCAACGCACGTCCCGACGTAGAGCTGAAAGTAAGCTAAATCCCGAAGTAGAGGCCAACGCACGTCCCGACGTAGAGGCCAACGGACGTCCCGACGTAGAGCTGAAAGTAAGCTAAATCCCGACGTAGAGCCCAACGCACGTCCCGACGTAGAGCCCAACGCACGTCCCGACGTAGAGCTGAAAGTAAGCTAAATCCCGATGTAGAGGCCAACGCACGTCCCGATGTAGAGGCCAACGCACATCCCGACTTAGAGGCCAACGCACGTCCCGACGTAGAGCCCAACGCACGTCCCGACGTAGAGCTGAAAGTAAGCTAAATCCCGATGTAGAGGCCAACGCACGTCCCGACGTAGAGGCCAACGCACGTCCCGACGTAGAGCTGAAAGTAAGTTAAATCCCGACGTAGAGCCCAACGCACGTCCCGACGTAGAGCCCAACGCACGTCCCGACGTAGCGCCCAACGCACGTCCCGACGTAGAGCTGAAAGTAAGTTAAATCCCGACGTAGAGGCCAACGCACGTCCCGACGTAGAGGCCAACGCACGTCCCGACTTAGAGGCCAACGCACGTCCCGACGTAGAGGCCAACGCACGTCCCGACGTAGAGCTGAAAGTAAGCTAAATCCCGACGTAGAGCCCAACGCACGTCCCGACGTAGAGGCCAACGCACGTCCCGACCTAGAGGCCAACGCACGTTACGACGTAGAGGCCAACGCACGTCCCGACGTAGAGCTGAAAGTAAGCTAAATCCCGACGTAGAGCCCAACGCACGTCCCGACGTAGAGCCCAACGCACGTCCCGACGTAGCGCCCAACGCACGTCCCGACGTAGAGCAGAAAGTTAGCTAACTACAGACATAGAGCCCAACGCACGTCCCGACGTAGAGCCCAACGCACGTCCTGACGTAGAGCCCAACGCACTTCCCGACGTAGAGCTGAAAGTAAGCTAAAACCCGACGTAGAGCCCAACGCACGTCCCGACGTAGAACTGAAAGTAAGCTAAATCCCGACGTAGAGGCCAACGCACGTCCCGACGTAGAGGCCAACGCACGTCCCGACGTAGAGCTGAAAGTAAGCTAAATCCCGACGTAGAGCCCAACGCACGTCCCGACGTAGAGCCCAACGCACGTCCCGACGTAGAGCTGAAAGTAAGCTAAATCCCGATGTAGAGGCCAACGCACGTCCCGACGTAGAGGCCAACGCACGTCCCGACGTAGAGGCCAACGCACGTCCCGACGTAGAGGCCAACGCACGTCCCGACGTAGAGGCCAACGCACGTCCCGACGTAGAGGCCAACGCACGTCCCGACGTAGAGCTGAAAGTAAGCTAAATCCCAATGTAGAGGCCAACGCACGTCCCGACGTAGAGGCCAACGCACGTCCCGACGTAGAGGCCAACGCACGTCCCGACGAAGAGCTGAAAGTAAGCTAAATCCCGAAGTAGAGGCCAACGCACGTCCCGACGTAGAGGCCAACGCACGTCCCGACGTAGAGCTGAAAGTAAGCTAAATCCCGACGTAGAGCCCAACGCACGTCCCGACGTAGAGCCCAACGCACGTCCCGACGTAGAGCTGAAAGTAAGCTAAATCCCGATGTAGAGGCCAAAGCACGTCCCGACGTAGAAGCCAACGCACGTCCCGACTTAGAGGCCAACGCACGTCCCGACGTAGAGCCCAACGCACGTCCCGACGTAGAGCTGAAAGTAAGCTAAATCCCGATGTAGAGGCCAACGCACGTCCCGACGTAGAGGCCAACGCACGTCCCGACTTAGAGGCCAACGCACGTCCCGACGTAGAGGCCAACGCACGTCCCGACGTAGAGGCCAACGCACGTCCCGACGTAGAGGCCAACGCACGTCCCGACGTAGAGCTGAAAGTAAGCTAAATCCCAATGTAGAGGCCAACGCACGTCCCGACGTAGAGGCCAACGCACGTCCCGACGTAGAGCTGAAAGTAAGCTAAAACCCGACGTAGAGCCCAACGCACGTCCCGACGTAGAGCTGAAAGTAAGCTAAATCCCGACGTAGAGGCCAACGCACGTCCCGACGTAGAGGCCAACGCACGTCCCGACGTAGAGCTGAAAGTAAGCTAAATCCCGAAGTAGAGGCCAACGCACGTCCCGACGTAGAGGCCAACGCACGTCCCGACGTAGAGCTGAAAGTAAGCTAAATCCCGACGTAGAGCCCAACGCACGTCCCGACATAGAGTCCAACGTACGTCCCGACGTAGACCTGAAAGTAAGCTAAATCCCTACGTAGAGGCCAACGCACGTCCCGACGTAGAGGCCAACGCACGTCCCGACTTAGAGGCCAACGCACGTCCCGACTTAGAGGCCAACGCACGTCCCGACTTAGAGCTGAAATTAAGTTAAATCCCGACGTAGAGCCCAACGCACGTCCCGACGTAGAGCCCAACGCACGTCCCGACGTAGAGCCCAACGCACGTCCCGACGTAGCGCCCAACGCACGTCCCGACGTAGAGCTGAAAGTTAGCTAACTACAGACGTAGAGCCCAACGCACGTCCCGACGTAGAGCTGAAAGTTAGCTAACTACAGACGTAGAGCCCAACGCACGTCCCGACGTAGAGCTGAAAGTTAGCTAACTACAGACGTAGAGCCCAACGCACGTCCCGACGTAGAGCTGAAAGTTAGCTAACTACAGACGTAGAGCCCAACGCACGTCCCGACGTAGAGCCCAACGCACGTCCCGACATAGAGCCCAACGCACGTCCCGACGTAGAGCTGAAAGTAAGTTAAATCCCGACGTAGAGGCCAACGCACGTCCCGACGTAGAGGCCAACGCACGTCCCGACGTAGAGCTGAAAGTAAGCTAAATCCCGACGTAGAGCCCAACGCACGTCCCGACGTAGAGGCCAACGCACGTCCCGACTTAGAGGCCAACGCACGTCCCGACTTAGAGGCCAACGCACGTCCCGACTTAGAGCTGAAAGTTAGCTAACTACAGACGTAGAGCCCAACGCACGTCCTGACGTAGAGCCCAACGCACGTCCCGACGTAGAGCTGAAAGTAACCTAAATCCCGACGTAGAGCCCAACGCACGTCCCGACGTAGAGGCCAACGCACGTCCCGACGTAGAGCTGAAAGTAAGCTAAATCCCGACGTAGAGGCCAACGCACGTCCCGACGTAGAGGCCAACGCACGTCCCGACGTAGAGCTGAAAGTAAGCTAAATCCCGACGTAGAGCCCACCGCACGTCCCGACGTAGAGCCCAAGGCACGTCCCGACGTAGAGCCCACCGCACGTCCCGACGTAGAGCCCAATGCACGTCCCGACGTAGAGCTGAAAGTAAGCTAAATCCCGACGTAGCGCCCAACGCACGTCCCGACGTAGCGCCGAACGCACGTCCCGACGTAGAGCTGAAAGTAAGCTAATTCCTGACGCAGAGGCCAACGCACGTCCCGACGTAGAGGCCAACGCACGTCCCGACCTAGAGGCCAACGCACGTCCCGACCTAGAGGCCAACGCACGTCCCGACGTAGAGCTGAAAGTAAGCTAAATCCCGACGTAGAGCCCAACGCACGTCCCGACGTAGACCTGAAAGTAAGCTAAATCCCGACGTAGAGCCCAAAGCACGTCCCGACGTAGAGCCCAACACACGTCCCGACGTAGAGCGTAACGCACGTCCCGACGTAGAGCTGAAAGTAAGCTAAATCCCGACGTAGAGCCCAACGCACGTCCCGACGTAGCGCCCAACGCACGTCCCGACGTAGAGCAGAAAGTTAGCTAACTACAGACATAGAGCCCAACGCACGTCCCGACGTAGAGCCCAACGCACGTCCTGACGTAGAGCCCAACGCACTTCCCGACGTAGAGCTGAAAGTAAGCTAAAACCCGACGTAGAGCCCAACGCACGTCCCGACGTAGAACTGAAAGTAAGCTAAATCCCGACGTAGAGGCCAACGCACGTCCCGACGTAGAGGCCAACGCACGTCCCGACGTAGAGCTGAAAGTAAGCTAAATCCCGACGTAGAGCCCAACGCACGTCCCGACGTAGAGCCCAACGCACGTCCCGACGTAGAGCTGAAAGTAAGCTAAATCCCGATGTAGAGGCCAACGCACGTCCCGACGTAGAGGCCAACGCACGTCCCGACTTAGAGGCCAACGCACGTCCCGACGTAGAGGCCAACGCACGTCCCGACGTAGAGGCCAACGCACGTCCCGACGTAGAGGCCAACGCACGTCCCGACGAAGAGCTGAAAGTAAGCTAAATCCCGAAGTAGAGGCCAACGCACGTCCCGACGTAGAGGCCAACGCACGTCCCGACGTAGAGCTGAAAGTAAGCTAAATCCCGACGTAGAGCCCAACGCACGTCCCGACGTAGAGCCCAACGCACGTCCCGACGTAGAGCTGAAAGTAAGCTAAATCCCGATGTAGAGGCCAAAGCACGTCCCGACGTAGAAGCCAACGCACGTCCCGACTTAGAGGCCAACGCACGTCCCGACGTAGAGCCCAACGCACGTCCCGACGTAGAGCTGAAAGTAAGCTAAATCCCGATGTAGAGGCCAACGCACGTCCCGACGTAGAGGCCAACGCACGTCCCGACTTAGAGGCCAACGCACGTCCCGACGTAGAGGCCAACGCACGTCCCGACGTAGAGGCCAACGCACGTCCCGACGTAGAGGCCAACGCACGTCCCGACGTAGAGCTGAAAGTAAGCTAAATCCCAATGTAGAGGCCAACGCACGTCCCGACGTAGAGGCCAACGCACGTCCCGACGTAGAGCTGAAAGTAAGCTAAAACCCGACGTAGAGCCCAACGCACGTCCCGACGTAGAGCTGAAAGTAAGCTAAATCCCGACGTAGAGGCCAACGCACGTCCCGACGTAGAGGCCAACGCACGTCCCGACGTAGAGCTGAAAGTAAGCTAAATCCCGAAGTAGAGGCCAACGCACGTCCCGACGTAGAGGCCAACGCACGTCCCGACGTAGAGCTGAAAGTAAGCTAAATCCCGACGTAGAGCCCAACGCACGTCCCGACATAGAGTCCAACGTACGTCCCGACGTAGACCTGAAAGTAAGCTAAATCCCTACGTAGAGGCCAACGCACGTCCCGACGTAGAGGCCAACGCACGTCCCGACTTAGAGGCCAACGCACGTCCCGACTTAGAGGCCAACGCACGTCCCGACTTAGAGCTGAAATTAAGTTAAATCCCGACGTAGAGCCCAACGCACGTCCCGACGTAGAGCCCAACGCACGTCCCGACGTAGCGCCCAACGCACGTCCCGACGTAGAGCTGAAAGTTAGCTAACTACAGACGTAGAGCCCAACGCACGTCCCGACGTAGAGCTGAAAGTTAGCTAACTACAGACGTAGAGCCCAACGCACGTCCCGACGTAGAGCTGAAAGTTAGCTAACTACAGACGTAGAGCCCAACGCACGTCCCGACGTAGAGCTGAAAGTTAGCTAACTACAGACGTAGAGCCCAACGCACGTCCCGACGTAGAGCCCAACGCACGTCCCGACATAGAGCCCAACGCACGTCCCGACGTAGAGCTGAAAGTAAGTTAAATCCCGACGTAGAGGCCAACGCACGTCCCGACGTAGAGGCCAACGCACGTCCCGACGTAGAGCTGAAAGTAAGCTAAATCCCGACGTAGAGCCCAACGCACGTCCCGACGTAGAGGCCAACGCACGTCCCGACTTAGAGGCCAACGCACGTCCCGACTTAGAGGCCAACGCACGTCCCGACTTAGAGCTGAAAGTTAGCTAACTACAGACGTAGAGCCCAACGCACGTCCTGACGTAGAGCCCAACGCACGTCCCGACGTAGAGCTGAAAGTAACCTAAATCCCGACGTAGAGCCCAACGCACGTCCCGACGTAGAGGCCAACGCACGTCCCGACGTAGAGCTGAAAGTAAGCTAAATCCCGACGTAGAGGCCAACGCACGTCCCGACGTAGAGGCCAACGCACGTCCCGACGTAGAGCTGAAAGTAAGCTAAATCCCGACGTAGAGCCCACCGCACGTCCCGACGTAGAGCCCAAGGCACGTCCCGACGTAGAGCCCACCGCACGTCCCGACGTAGAGCCCAATGCACGTCCCGACGTAGAGCTGAAAGTAAGCTAAATCCCGACGTAGCGCCCAACGCACGTCCCGACGTAGCGCCGAACGCACGTCCCGACGTAGAGCTGAAAGTAAGCTAATTCCTGACGCAGAGGCCAACGCACGTCCCGACGTAGAGGCCAACGCACGTCCCGACCTAGAGGCCAACGCACGTCCCGACCTAGAGGCCAACGCACGTCCCGACGTAGAGCTGAAAGTAAGCTAAATCCCGACGTAGAGCCCAACGCACGTCCCGACGTAGAGCCCAACGCACGTCCCGACGTAGCGCCCAACGCACGTCCCGACGTAGAGCAGAAAGTTAGCTAACTACAGACATAGAGCCCAACGCACGTCCCGACGTAGAGCAGAAAGTTAGCTAACTACAGACATAGAGCCCAACGCACGTCCCGAAGTATAGCCCAACGCACGTCCCGAAGTAGAGCCCAACGCACGTCCCGACGTAGAGCCCAACGCACGTCCCGACGTAGAGCCCAACGCACTTCCCGACGTAGAGCTGAAAGTAAGCTAAAACCCGACGTAGAGCCCAACGCACGTCCCGACGTAGAGCTGAAAGTAAGCTAAATCCCGACGTAGAGGCCAACGCACGTCCCGACGTAGAGGCCAACGCACGTCCCGACGTAGAGCTGAAAGTAAGCTAAATCCCGAAGTAGAGGCCAACGCACGTCCCGACGTAGAGGCCAACGCACGTCCCGACGTAGAGCTGAAAGTAAGCTGAATCCCGACGTAGAGGCCAACGCACGTCCCGACGTAGAGGCCAACGCACGTCCCGACTTAGAGGCCAACGCACGTCCCGACTTAGAGGCCAACGCACGTTCCGACGTAGAGGCCAACGCACGTCCCGACATAGAGGACAACGCACGTCCCGACGTAGAGGCCAACGCACGTCCCGACGTAGAGCTGAAAGTAAGTTAAATCCCGACGTAGAGCCCAACGCACGTCCCGACGTAGAGCCCAACGCACGTCCCGACGTAGCGCCCAACGCACGTCCCGACGTAGAGCTGAAAGTAAGTTAAATCCCGACGTAGAGGCCAACGCACGTCCCGACTTAGAGGCCAACGCACGTCCCGACGTAGAGGCCAACGCACGTCCCGACGTAGAGGCCAACGCACGTCCCGACGTAGAGCTGAAAGTAAGCTAAATCCCGACGTAGAGCCCAACGCACGTCCCGACGTAGAGCCCAACGCACGTCCCGACGTAGAGCCCAACGCACGTCCCGACATAGAGCCCAACGCACGTCCCGACGTAGAGCTGAAAGTTAGCTAACTACAGACGTAGAGCCCAACGCACGTCCCGACGTAGAGCCCAACGCACGTCCCGACGTAGAGCTAAAAGTAAGCTAAATCCCGACGTAGAACCCAACACACGTCCCGACGTAGAGCTGAAAGTAAGCTAAATCCCGACGTAGAGGCCAACGCACGTCCCGACGTAGAGGCCAACGCACGTCCCGACGTAGAGCTGAAAGTAAGCTAAATCCCGACGTAGAGGCCAACGCACGTCCCGACGTAGAGGCCAACGCACGTCCCGACGTAGAGGCCAACGCACGTCCCGACGTAGAGGACAACGCACGTCCCGATGTAGAGGCCAACGCACGTCCCGACGTAGAGCTGAAAGTAAGTTAAATCCCGACGTAGAGCCCAACGCACGTCCCGACGTAGAGCCCAACGCACGTCCCGACGTAGCGCCCAACGCACGTCCCGACGTAGAGCTGAAAGTAAGTTAAATCCCGACGTAGAGGCCAACGCACGTCCCGACGTAGAGGCCAAGGCACGTCCCGACGTAGAGGCCAAGGCACGTCCCGACTTAGAGGCCAACGCACGTCCCAACGTAGAGGCCAACGCACGTCCCGACGTAGAGCTGAATGTAAGCTAAATCCCGACGTAGAGCCCAACGCACGTCCCGACGTAGAGCCCAACGCACGTCCCGACGTAGAGCCCAACGCACGTCCCGACGTAGAGCTAAAAGTAAGCTAAATCCCGACGTAGAGCCCAACACACGTCCCGACGTAGAGCTGAAAGTAAGCTAAATCCCGACGTAGAGGCCAACGCACGTCCCGACGTAGAGGCCAACGCACGTCCCGACGTAGAGCTGAAAGTAAGCTAAATCCCGACGTAGAGCCCAACGCACGTCCCGACGTAGAGCCCCCCGCACGTCCCGACGTAGAGCCCCCCGCACGTCCCGATGTAGAGCCCCCCTCACGTCCCGACGTAGAGCCCAATGCACGTCCCGACGTAGAGCTGAAAGTAAGCTAAATCCCGACGTAGCGCCCAACGCACGTCCCGACGTAGCGCCCAACGCACGTCCCGACGTAGAGCTGAAAGTAAGCTAAATCCCGACGTAGAGGCCAACGCACGTCCCGACCTAGAGGCCAACGCACGTCCCGATGTAGAGGCCAACGCACGTCCCGACGTAGAGCTGAAAGGAAGCTAAATCCCGACGTAGAGGCCAACGCACGTCCCGACGTAGCGCCCAACGCACGTCCCGACGTAGCGCCCAACGCACGTCCCGACGTAGCGCCCAACGCACGTCCCGACGTAGAGCTGAAAGTTAGCTAACTACAGACATAGAGCCCAACGCACGTCCCGACGCAGAGCAGAAAGTTAGCTAACTACAGACATAGAGCCCAACGCACGTCCCGACGTAGAGCCCAACGCACGTCCCGACGTAGAGCTGAAAGTAAGCTAAAACCCGACGTAGAGCCCAACGCACGTCCCGACGTAGAGCTGAAAGTAAGCTAAATCCCGAAGTAGAGCCCAACGCACGTCCCGACGTAGAGCTGAAAGTAAGCTAAATCCCGAAGTAGAGGCCAACGCACGTCCCGACGTAGAGGCCAACGCACGTCCCGACGTAGAGCTGAAAGTAAGCTAAATCCCGACGTAGAGCCCAACGCACGTCCCGACGTAGAGCCCAACGCACGTCCCGACGTAGAGCTGAAAGTAAGCTGAATCCCGACGTAGAGGCCAACACACGTCCCGACGTAGAGGCCAACGCACGTCCCGACTTAGAGGCCAACGCACGTCCCGACTTAGAGGACAACGCACGTCCCGACGTAGAGGCCAACGCACGTCCCAACGTAGAGCTGAAAGTAAGTTAAATCCCAACGTAGAGCCCAACGCACGTCCCCACGTAGAGCCCAACGTACGTCCCGACGTAGAGCCCAACGCACGTCCCGACGTAGCGCCCAACGCACGTCCCGACGTAGAGCTGAAAGTTAGCTAACTACAGACGTAGAGCCCAACGCACGTCCCGACGTAGAGCTTAAAGTTAGCTAACAACAGACGTAGAGCCCAACGCACGTCCCGACGTAGAGCTGAAAGTTACCTAACTACAGACGTAGAGCCCAAAGCACGTCCCGACGTAGAGCCCAACGCAAGTCCCGACGTAGAGCCCAACGCACGTCCCGACGTAGAGCCCAACGCACGTCCCGACGTAGAGCCCAACGCACGTCCCGACGTAGAGCTGAAAGTAAGCTAAATCCCGACGTAGAGGCCAACGCACGTCCCAACGTAGAGCTGAAAGTAAGCTAAATCCCGACGTAGAGCCCAACGCACGTCCCGACGTAGAGCCCAACGCATGTCCCGACGTAGAGCTGAAAGTTAGCTAAATCCTGACGTAGAGCCCAACGCACGTCCCGACGTAGAGCCCAACGCACGTCCCGACGTAGAGCCCAACGCACGTCCCGACGTAGAGCCCAACGCACGTCCCGACGTAGAGCCCAACGCACGTCCCGACGTAGAGCCCAACGCACGTCCCGACGTAGAGCCCAACGCACGTCCCGACGTAGAGCTGAAAGTTAGCTAACTACAGACGTAGAGCCCAACGCACGTCCCGACGTAGAGCCCAACGCACGTCCCGACGTAGAGCCCAACGCACGTCCCGACGTAGAGCTGAAAGTTAGCTAACTACAGACGTAGAGCCCAACGCACGTCCCGACGTAGAGCCCAACGCACGTCCCGACGTAGAGCCCAACGCACGTCCCGACGTAGAGCCCAACGCACGTCCCGACGTAGAGCCCAACGCACGTCCCGACGTAGAGCTGAAAGTAAGCTAAATCCCGACGTAGAGCCCAACGCACGTCCCGACGTAGAGCTGAAAGTAAGCTAAATCCCGACGTAGAGGCCAGCGCACGTCCCGACGTAGAGCTTAATGTAAGCTAAATCCCGACGTAGAGCCCAACGCACGTCCCGACGTAGAGCCCAACGCACGTCCCGACGTAGAGCCCAACGCACGTCCCGACGTAGAGCTGAAAGTAAGCTAAATCCCGACGTAGAGCCCAACGCACGTCCCGACGTAGCGCCCAACGCACGTCCCGACGTAGAGCTAAAAGTTAGCTAACTACAGACGTAGAGCCCAACGCACGTCCCGACGTAGAGCTGAAAGTTAGCTAACTACAGACGAAGAGCCCAACGCGCGTCCCGACGTAGAGCTGAAAGTTAGCTAACTACAGACGAAGAGCTCAACGCGCGTCCCGACGTAGAGCCCAACGCACGTCCCGACGTAGAGCTGAAAGTAAGCTAAATCCCGACGTAGAGGCCAACGCACGTCCCGACGTAGAGGCCAACGCACGTCCCGACGTAGAGGCCAACGCACGTCCCGACGTAGAGGCCAACGCACGTCCCGACGTAGAGGGCAACGCACGTCCCGACGTAGAGCTGAAATTAAGCTAAATCCCGACGTAGAGCCCAACGCACGTCCCGACGTAGAGCCCAACGCACGTCCCGACGTAGAGCCCAACGCATGTCCCGACGTAGCGCCCAACGCACGTCCCGACGTAGAGCTGAAAGTTAGCTAACCACAGACGTAGAGCCCAACGCACGTCCCGACGTAGAGCAGAAAGTTAGCTAACTACAGACGTAGAGCCCAACGCACGTCCCGACGTAGAGCAGAAAGTTAGCTAACTACAGACGTAGAGCCCAACGCACGTCCCGACGTAGAGCAGAAAGTTAGCTAACTACAGACGTAGAGCCCAACGCACGTCCCGACGTAGAGCCCGACGTAGAGCCCAACGCACGTCCCGACGTAGAGCCCAATGCACGTCCCGTTTAGCGCCCAACGCACGTCCCGACGTAGAGTTGAAAGTTAAATCCCGACGTAGAGGCCAACGCACGTCCCGACGTAGAGGCCAACAGACGTCCCGACGTAGAGCCCAACAGACGTCCCGACGTAGAGCCCAACAGACGTCCCGACGTAGACCTGAAAGTAAGCTAAATCCCGACGTAGAGGCCAACGCACGTCCCGACGTAGAGGCCAGCGCACGTCCCGACGTAGAGGCCAGCACACGTCCCGACGTAAGGCCAGCGCACGTCCCGACGTAAGGCCAGCGCACGTCCCGACGTAGAGCCCAACGCACGTCCCGAAGTAGAAGCCAACGCACGTCCCGAAGTAGAGGCCAACGCACGTCCCGACGTAGAGCTGAAAGTAAGCTAAATCCCGACGTAGAGCCCAACGCACGTCCCGACGTAGAGCCCAACGCACGTCCCGACGTAGAGCCCAACGCACGTCCCGACGTCGAGCCCAACGCACGTCCCAACGTAGAGGCCAATGCACGTCCCGAAGTAGAGGCCAACGCACGTCCCGACGTATAGCTGAAAGTAAGCTAAATCCCGACGTAGAGCCCAACGCACGTCCCGACGTAGAGCCCAACGCACGTCCCGACGTAGCGCCCAACGCACGTCCCGACGTAGTGCCCAACGCACGTCCCGACGTAGAGCTGAAAGTTAGCTAACTACAGACGTAGAGCCCAACGCACGTCCCGACGTAGAGCCCAACGCACGTCCCGACGTAGAGCTGAAAGTAAGTTAAATCCCGACGTAGAGGCCAACGCACGTCCCGACGTAGAGGCCAACGCACGTCCCGACGTAGAGGCCAACGCACGTCCCGACGTAGAGCTGAAAGTAAGCTAAATCCCGACGTAGAGCCCAACGCACGTCCCGACGTAGAGCCCAACGCACGTCCCGACGTAGCGCCCAACGCACGTCCCGACGTAGCGCCCAACGCAAGTCCCGACGTAGAGCTGAAAGTTAGCTAACTACAGACGTAGAGCCCAACGCACGTCCCGACGTAGAGCTGAAAGTAAGTTAAATCCCGACGTAGAGGCCAACGCACGTCCCGACGTAGAGGACAACGCACGTCCCGACGTAGAGGACAACGCACGTCCCGACGTAGATCTGAAAGTTAGCTAACTACAGACGTAGAGCCCAACGCACGTCCTGACGTAAACCCAACGCACGTCCCGACGTAGAGCTGAAAGTAAGCTAAATCCCGACGTAGAGCCCAACGCACGTCCCGACGTAGAGCCCAACGCACGTCCCGACGTAGAGCTGAAAGTTAGCTAACTACAGACGAAGAGCCCAACGCGCGTCCCGACGTAGAGCAGAAAGTTAGCTAACTACAGACGTAGAGCCCAACGCACGTCCCGACGTAGAGCCCAACGCACGTCCCGACGTAGAGCTGAAAGTAAGCTAAATCCCGACGTAGAGGCCAACGCACGTCCCGACGTAGAGGCCAGCGCACGTCCCGACGTAGAGGCCAGCGCACGTCTCGACGTAGAGCCCAACGCACGTCCCGAAGTAGAGGCCAACGCACGTCCCGAAGTAGAGGCCAACGCACGTCCCGACGTAGAGCTGAAAGTAAGCTAAATCCCGACGTAGAGCCCAACGCACGTCCCGACGTAGAGCCCAACGCACGTCCCGACGTAGAGCCCAACGCACTTCCCGACGTAGAGGCCAACGCACGTCCCGACGTAGAGCCCAACGCACGTCCCGACGTAGAGGCCAACGCACGTCCCGAAGTAGAGGACAACGCACGTCCCGACGTATAGCTGAAAGTAAGCTAAATCCCGACGTAGAGCCCAACGCACGTCCCGACGTAGAGCCCAACGCACGTCCCGACGTAGAGCCCAACGCACGTCCCGACGTAGAGCCCAACGCACGTCCCGACGTAGCGCCCAACGCACGTCCCGACGTAGAGCTGAAAGTTAGCTAACTACAGACGTAGAGCCCAACGCACGTCCCGACGTAGAGCAGAAAGTTAGCTAACTACAGACGTAGAGCCCAACGCACGTCCAGACGTAGAGCCCAACGCACGTCCCGACGTAGCGCCCAACGCACGTCCCGACGTAGAGCCCAACGCACGTCCCGACGTAGCGCCCAACGCACGTCCCGACGTAGAGCTGAAAGTAAGTTAAATCCCGACGTAGAGGCCAACGCACGTCCCGACGTAGAGGCCAACGCACGTCCCGACGTAGAGGCCAACGCACGTCCCGACGTAGAGGCCAACGCACGTCCCGACGTAGAGCTGAAAGTAAGCTAAATCCCGACGTAGAGCCCAACGCACGTCCCGACGTAGAGGCCAACGCACGTCCCGACTTAGAGGCCAACGCACGTCCCGACGTAGAGGACAACGCACGTCCCGACGTAGAGCTGAAAGTTAGCTAACTACAGACGTAGAGCCCAACGCACGTCCCGACGTAGAGCCCAACGCACGTCCCGACGTAGAGCCCAACGCACGTCCCGACGTAGAGCCCAACGCACGTCCCGACGTAGAGTTGAAAGTTAAATCCCGACGTAGAGGCCAACGCACGTCCCGACGTAGAGGCCAACAGACGTCCCGACGTAGAGCCCAACGCACGTCCCGACGTAGAGCCCAACAGACGTCCCGACTTAGAGGCCAACGCACGTCCCGACGTAGAGCTGAAAGTAAGCTAAATCCCGACATAGAGGCCAACGCACGTCCCGACGTAGAGGCCAACGCACGTCCCGACGTAGAGCTGAAAGTAAGCTAAATCCCGACGTAGAGGCCAACGCACGTCCCGACGTAGAGGCCAGCGCACGTCCCGACGTAGAGGCCAGCGCACGTCCCGACGTAGAGGCCAGCGCACGTCCCGACGTAGAGGCCAACGCACGTCCCGACGTAGAGCTGAAAGTAAGCTAAATCCCGACGTAGAGCCCAACGCACGTCCCGACGTAGAGCCCAACGCACGTCCCGACGTAGAGCCCAACGCACGTCCCGACGTAGAGGCCAACGCACGTCCCGACGTAGAGCCCAACGCACGTCCCGACGTAGAGGCCAACGCACGTCCCGACGTAGAGGCCAACGCACGTCCCGACGTATAGCTGAAAGTAAGCTAAATCCCGACGTAGAGCCCAATGCACGTCCTGACGTAGAGCCCAACGCACGTCCCGACGTAGAGCCCAACGCACGTCCCGACGTAGAGCTGAAAGTAAGCTAAATCCCGACGTAGAGCCCAACGCACATCCCGACGTAGAGCCCAACGCACGTCCCGACGTAGAGCTGAAAGTTAGCTAACTACAGACGAAGAGCCCAACGCGCGTCCCGACGTAGAGCAGAAAGTTAGCTAACTACAGACGTAGAGCCCAACGCACGTCCCGACGTAGAGCCCAACGCACGTCCCGACGTAGAGGCCAACGCACGTCCCGACGTAGAGGCCAACGCACGTCCCGACGTAGAGCTGAAAGTAAGTTAAATCCCGACGTAGAGGCCAACGCACGTCCCGACGTAGAGGCCAACGCACGTCCCGACTTAGAGGCCAACGCACGTCCCGACGTAGAGGACAACGCACGTCCCGACGTAGAGGCCAACGCACGTCCCGACGTAGAGCTGAAAGTAAGCTAAATCCCGACGTAGAGCCCAACGCACGTCCCGACGTAGAGCCCAACGCACGTCCCGACATAGAGCCCAACGCACGTCCCGACGTAGAGCTGAAACTTAACTAACTACAGACGTAGAGCCCAACGCACGTCCCGACGTAGAGCCCAACGCACATCCCGACGTAGAGCTGAAAGTAAGCTAAATCCCGAAGTAGAGCCCAACACACGTCCCGACGTAGAGCTGAAAGTAAGCTAAATCCCGACGTAGAGGCCAACGCACGTCCCGACGTAGAGGCCAACGCACGTCCCGACGTAGAGGCCAACGCACGTCCCGACGTAGAGGCCAACGCACGTCCCGACGTAGAGCTGAAAGTAAGCTAAATCCCGACGTAGAGCCCAACGCACGTCCCGACGTAGAGGCCAACGCACGTCCCGACGTAGAGCTGAAAGTAAGCTAAATCCCGACGTAGAGCCCACCGCACGTCCCGACGTAGAGCCCAACGCACGTCCCGACGTAGAGCCCAACGCACGTCCCGACGTAGAGCCCACCGCACGTCCCGACGTAGAGCCCAACACACGTCCCGACGTAGAGCTGAAAGTAAGCTAAATCCCGACGTAGAGCCCAACGCACGTCCCGACGTAGGGGCCAACGCACGTCCCGACTTAGAGGCCAACGCACGTCCCGACGTAGAGGACAACGCACGTCCCGACGTAGAGCTGAAAGTTAGCTAACTACAGACGTAGAGCCCAACGCACGTCCTGACGTAGAGCCCAACGCACGTCCCGACGTAGAGCTGGAAGTAGGCTAAATCCCGACGTAGAGCCCAACGCACGTCCCGACGTAGAGCCCAACGCACGTCCCGACGTAGAGCCAAACGCACGTCCCGACGTAGCGCCCAACGCACGTCCCGACGTAGAGCTGAAAGTTAGCTAACTACAGACGTAGAGCCCAACGCACGTCCCGACGTAGAGCAGAAAGTTAGCTAACTACAGACGTAGAGCCCAACGCACGTCCCGACGTAGAGCCCAACGCACGTCCCGACGTAGAGCCCAACGCACGTCCCGACGTAGAGCCCAACGCACGTCCCGACGTACCGCCCAACGCACGTCCCGACGTAGAGCTGAAAGTAAGTTAAATCCCGACGTAGAGGCCAACGCACGTCCCGACGTAGAGGCCAACGCACGTCCCGACGTAGAGGCCAACGCACGTCCCGACGTAGAGCTGAAAGTAAGCTAAATCCCGACGTAGAGCCCATCGCACGTCCTGACGTAGAGGCCAACGCACGTCCCGACTTAGAGGCCAACGCACGTCCCGACTTAGAGGCCAACGCACGTCCCGACGTAGAGGCCAACGCACGTCCCGACGTAGAGCTGAAAGTAAGCTAAATCCCGACGTAGAGCCCAACGCACGTCCTGACGTAGAGGCCAACGCACGTCCCGACTTAGAGGCCAACGCACGTCCCGACTTAGAGGCCAACGCACGTCCCGAAGTAGAGGCCAACGCACGTCCCGAAGTAGAGGCCAACGCACGTCCCGAAGTAGAGACCAACGCACGTCCCGACGTAGAGCTGAAAGTAAGCTAAATCCCGACGTAGAGCCCAACGCACGTCCCGACGTAGAGCCCAACGCACGTCCCGACGTAGAGCCCAACGCACGTCCCGACGTAGAGCCCAACGCACGTCCCGACGTAGAGCCCAACGCACGTCCCGACGTAGAGTTGAAAGTTAAATCCCGACGTAGAGGCCAACGCACGTCCCGACGTAGAGGCCAACATACGTCCCGACGTAGAGCCCAACGCACGTCCCGACGTAGAGCCCAACAGACGTCCCGACTTAGAGGCCAACGCACGTCCCGACGTAGAGCTGAAAGTAAGCTAAATCCCGACATAGAGGCCAACGCACGTCCCGACGTAGAGGCCAACGCACGTCCCGACGTAGAGCTGAAAGTAAGCTAAATCCCGACGTAGAGGCCAACGCACGTCCCGACGTAGAGGCCAGCGCACGTCCCGACGTAGAGGCCAGCGCACGTCCCGACGTAGAGGCCAGCGCACGTCCCGACGTAGAGGCCAGCGCACGTCCCGACGTAGAGGCCAACGCACGTCCCGACGTAGAGCTGAAAGTAAGCTAAATCCCGACGTAGAGCCCAACGCACGTCCCGACGTAGAGCCCAACGCACGTCCCGACGTAGAGCCCAACGCACGTCCCGACGTAGAGGCCAACGCACGTCCCGACGTAGAGCCCAACGCACGTCCCGACGTAGAGCCCAACGCACGTCCCGACGTAGAGGCCAACGCACGTCCCGACGTATAGCTGAAAGTAAGCTAAATCCCGACGTAGAGCCCAATGCACGTCCTGACGTAGAGCCCAACGCACGTCCCGACGTAGAGCCCAACGCACGTCCCGACGTAGAGCTGAAAGTAAGCTAAATCCCGACGTAGAGCCCAACGCACATCCCGACGTAGAGCCCAACGCACGTCCCGACGTAGAGCTGAAAGTTAGCTAACTACAGACGAAGAGCCCAACGCGCGTCCCGACGTAGAGCAGAAAGTTAGCTAACTACAGACGTAGAGCCCAACGCACGTCCCGACGTAGAGCCCAACGCACGTCCCGACGTAGAGGCCAACGCACGTCCCGACGTAGAGGCCAACGCACGTCCCGACGTAGAGCTGAAAGTAAGTTAAATCCCGACGTAGAGGCCAACGCACGTCCCGACGTAGAGGCCAACGCACGTCCCGACTTAGAGGCCAACGCACGTCCCGACGTAGAGGACAACGCACGTCCCGACGTAGAGGCCAACGCACGTCCCGACGTAGAGCTGAAAGTAAGCTAAATCCCGACGTAGAGCCCAACGCACGTCCCGACGTAGAGCCCAACGCACGTCCCGACATAGAGCCCAACGCACGTCCCGACGTAGAGCTGAAACTTAACTAACTACAGACGTAGAGCCCAACGCACGTCCCGACGTAGAGCCCAACGCACATCCCGACGTAGAGCTGAAAGTAAGCTAAATCCCGAAGTAGAGCCCAACACACGTCCCGACGTAGAGCTGAAAGTAAGCTAAATCCCGACGTAGAGGCCAACGCACGTCCCGACGTAGAGGCCAACGCACGTCCCGACGTAGAGGCCAACGCACGTCCCGACGTAGAGGCCAACGCACGTCCCGACGTAGAGCTGAAAGTAAGCTAAATCCCGACGTAGAGCCCAACGCACGTCCCGACGTAGAGGCCAACGCACGTCCCGACGTAGAGCTGAAAGTAAGCTAAATCCCGACGTAGAGCCCACCGCACGTCCCGACGTAGAGCCCAACGCACGTCCCGACGTAGAGCCCACCGCACGTCCCAACGTAGAGCCCAACACACGTCCCGACGTAGAGCTGAAAGTAAGCTAAATCCCGACGTAGAGCCCAACGCACGTCCCGACGTAGGGGCCAACGCACGTCCCGACTTAGAGGCCAACGCACGTCCCGACGTAGAGGACAACGCACGTCCCGACGTAGAGCTGAAAGTTAGCTAACTACAGACGTAGAGCCCAACGCACGTCCTGACGTAGAGCCCAACGCACGTCCCGACGTAGAGCTGGAAGTAGGCTAAATCCCGACGTAGAGCCCAACGCACGTCCCGACGTAGAGCCCAACGCACGTCCCGACGTAGAGCCCAACGCACGTCCCGACGTAGAGCTGAAAGTTAGCTAACTACAGACGAAGAGCCCAACGCGCGTCCCGACGTAGAGCAGAAAGTTAGCTAACTACAGACGTAGAGCCCAACGCACGTCCCGACGTAGAGCCCAACGCACGTCCCGACGTAGAGGCCAACGCATGTCCCGAAGTAGAGGCCAACGCACGTCCCCACGTAGAGCTGAAAGTAAGCTAAATCCCGACATAGAGCCCAACGCACGTCCCGACGTAGAGCCCAACACACTTCCCGACGTAGAGCCCAACGCACGTCCCGACGTAGAGCTGAAAGTTAGCTAACTACAGACGTAGAGCCCAACGCACGTCCCGAAGTAGAGCAGAAAGTTAGCTAACTACAGACGTAGAGCCCAACGCACGTCCCGACGTAGAGCCCAACGCACGTCCCGACGTAGAGCCCAACGCACGTCCCGACGTAGAGCCAAACGCACGTCCCGACGTAGCGCCCAACGCACGTCCCGACGTAGAGCTGAAAGTTAGCTAACTACAGACGTAGAGCCCAACGCACGTCCCGACGTAGAGCAGAAAGTTAGCTAACTACAGACGTAGAGCCCAACGCACGTCCCGACGTAGAGCCCAACGCACGTCCCGACGTAGAGCCCAACGCACGTCCCGACGTAGAGCCCAACGCACGTCCCGACGTAGAGCCCAACGCACGTCCCGACGTAGAGCCCAACGCACGTCCCGACGTACCGCCCAACGCACGTCCCGACGTAGAGCTGAAAGTAAGTTAAATCCCGACGTAGAGGCCAACGCACGTCCCGACGTAGAGGCCAACGCACGTCCCGACGTAGAGGCCAACGCACGTCCCGACGTAGAGGCCAACGCACGTCCCGACGTAGAGCTGAAAGTAAGCTAAATCCCGACGTAGAGCCCATCGCACGTCCTGACGTAGAGGCCAACGCACGTCCCGACTTAGAGGCCAACGCACGTCCCGACTTAGAGGCCAACGCACGTCCCGACGTAGAGGCCAACGCACGTCCCGACGTAGAGGCCAACGCACGTCCCGACGTAGAGCTGAAAGTAAGCTAAATCCCGACGTAGAGCCCAACGCATGTCCTGACGTAGAGGCCAACGCACGTCCCGACTTAGAGGCCAACGCACGTCCCGACTTAGAGGCCAACGCACGTCCCGAAGTAGAGGCCAACGCACGTCCCGAAGTAGAGGCCAACGCACGTCCCGAAGTAGAGGCCAACGCACGTCCCGAAGTAGAGGCCAACGCACGTCCCGAAGTAGAGGCCAACGCACGTCCCGACGTAGACCTGAAAGTAAGCTAAATCCCGACGTAGAGCCCAACGCACGTCCCGACGTAGAGCCCAACGCACGTCCCGACGTAGAGCCCAACGCACGTCCCGACGTAGAGCCCAACGCACGTCCCGACGTATAGCTGAAAGTAAGCTAAATCCCGACGTAGAGCCCAACGCACGTCCCGACGTAGAGCCCAACGCACGTCCCGACGTAGAGCCCAACGCACGTCCCGACGTAGAGCCCAACGCACGTCCCGACATAGAGCCAAACGCACGTCCCGACGTAGAGCCAAACGCACGTCCCGACGTAGAGCTGAAAGTTAGCTAACTACAGACGTAGAGCCCAACGCACGTCCCGACGTAGAGCAGAAAGTTAGCTAACTACATACGTAGAGCCCAACGCACGTCCCGACGTAGAGCCCAACGCACGTCCCGACGTAGAGCCCAACGCACGTCCCGACGTAGCGCCCAACGCACGTCCCGACGTAGAGCTGAAAGTAAGTTAAATCCCGACGTAGAGGCCAACGCACGTCCCGACGTAGAGGCCAACGCACGTCCCGACGTAGAGGCCAACGCACGTCCCGACGTAGAGCTGAAAGTAAGCTAAATCCCGACGTAGAGCCCAACGCACGTCCCGACGTAGAGCCCAACGCACGTCCCGACGTAGAGCCCAACGCACGTCCCGACGTAGAGCCCAACGCACGTCCCGACGTAGCGCCCAACGCACGTCCCGACGTAGAGCTGAAAGTAAGTTAAATCCCGACGTAGAGGCCAACGCACGTCCCGACGTAGAGGCCAACGCACGTCCCGACGTAGAGGCCAACGCACGTCCCGACGTAGAGCTGAAAGTAAGCTAAATCCCGACGTAGAGCCCAACGCACGTCCTGACGTAGAGGCCAACGCACGTCCCGACTTAGAGGCCAACGCACGTCCCGACGTAGAGGACAACGCACGTCCCGACGTAGAGCTGAAAGTTAGCTAACTACAGACGTAGAGCCCAACGCACGTCCCGACGTAGAGCCCAACGCACGTCCCGACGTAGAGCCCAACGCACGTCCCGACGTAGAGCTGAAAGTAAGCTAAATCCCGACGTAGAGCCCAACGCACGTCCCGACATAGAGCCCAACGCACGTCCCGACGTAGAGCCCAACGCACGTCCCGACGTAGAGCCCAACGCACGTCCCGACGTAGAGCCCAACGCACGTCCCGACGTAGAGCTGAAAGTTAGCTAACTACAGACGAAGAGCCCAACGCGCGTCCCGACGTAGAGCAGAAAGTTAGCTAACTACAGACGTAGAGCCCAACGCACGTCCCGACGTAGAGCCCAACGCACGTCCCGACGTAGAGCCCAACGCACGTCCCGACGTAGAGCCCAACGCACGTCCCGACGTAGAGCCCAACGCACGTCCCGACGTAGCGCCCAACGCACGTCCCGACGTAGAGCTGAAAGTTAGCTAACTACAGACGTAGAGCCCAACGCACGTCCCGACGTAGAGCCCAACGCACGTCCCGACGTAGAGCCCAACGCACGTCCCGACGTAGAGCCCAACGCACGTCCCGACGTAGCGCCCAACGCACGTCCCGACGTAGAGCTGAAAGTAAGTTAAATCCCGACGTAGAGGCCAACGCACGTCCCGACGTAGAGGCCAACGCACGTCCCGACTTAGAGGCCAACGCACGTCCCGACGTAGAGGCCAACGCACGTCCCGACGTAGAGCTGAAAGTAAGCTAAAAACCGACGTAGAGCCCAACGCACGTCCCGACGTAGAGGCCAACGCACGTCCCGACGTAGAGGCCAACGCACGTCCCGACGTAGAGCTGAAAGTAAGCTAAATCCCGACGTAGAGCCCACCGCACGTCCCGACGTAGAGCCCAACGCACGTCCCGACGTAGAGCCCACCGCACGTCCCAACGTAGAGCCCAACACACGTCCCGACGTAGAGCTGAAAGTAAGCTAAATCCCGACGTAGCGCCCAACGCACGTCCCGACGTAGCGCCCAACGCACGTCCCGACGTAGAGCTGTAAGTAAGCTAAATCCCGACGTAGAGGCCAACGCACCTCCCGACGTAGAGGCCAACGCACGTCCCGACGTAGAGGCCAACGCACGTCCCGACGTAGAGCTGAAAGTAAGCTAAATCCCGACGTATAGCCCAACGCACGTCCCGACGTAGAGCCCAACGCACGTCCCGACGTAGAGCCCAACGCACGTCCCGACGTAGCGCCCAACGCACGTCCCGACGTAGCGCCCAACGCACGTCCCGACGTAGAGCTGAAAGTTAGCTAACTACAGACGTAGAGCCCAACGCACGTCCCGACGTAGAGCCCAACGCGCGTCCCCACGTAGAGCCCAACGCGCGTCCCCACGTAGCGCCCAACGCGCGTCCCGACGTAGAGCTGAAAGTAAGTTAAATCCCGACGTAGAGGCCAACGCACGTCCCGACGTAGAGGCCAACGCACGTCCCGACGTAGAGGCCAACGCACGTCCCGACTTAGAGGCCAACGCACGTCCCGACTTAGAGGCCAACGCACGTCCCGACTTAGAGGCCAACGCACGTCCCGACTTAGAGGCCAACGCACGTCCTGACTTAGAGCTGAAAGTAAGCTAAATCCCGACGTAGAGCCCAACGCACGTCCCGACGTAGAGCCCAACGCACGTCCCGACGTAGAGCCCAACGCACGTCCCGACGTAGAGCTGAAAGTAAGCTAAATCCCGACCTAGAGGCCAACGCACGTCCCGACGTAGAGCTGAAAGTAAGCTAAATCCCGACGTAGAGGCCAACGCACGTCCCGACGTAGAGCTGAAAGTAAGCTAAATCCCGACGTAGAGCCCAACGCACGTCCCGACGTAGAGCTGAAAGTAAGCTAAATCCCGACGTAGAGGCCAACGCACGTCCCGACGTAGAGCTGAAAGTAAGCTAAATCCCGACGTAGAGGCCAACGCACGTCCCGACGTAGAGGCCAACGCACGTCCCGACGTAGAGGCCAACGCACGTCCCGACGTAGAGCTGAAAGTAAGCTAAATCCCGACGTAGAGGCCAACGCACGTCCCGACGTAGAGCCCAACGCACGTCCCGACGTAGAGCTGAAAGTAAGCTAAATCCCGACGTAGAGCCCACCGCACGTCCCGACGTAGAGCCCACCGCACGTCCCGACGTAGAGCCCACCGCACGTCCCGATGTAGAGCCCACCGCACGTCCCGACGTAGACCCCAACGCACGTCCCGACGTAGAGCTGAAAGTAAGCTAAATCCCGACGTAGCGCCCAACGCACGTCCCGACGTAGCGCCCAACGCACGTCCCGACGTATGCGCCCAACGCACGTCCCGACGTAGAGCTGAAAGTAAGCTAAATCCCGACGCAGAGGCCAACGCACGTCCCGACGTAGAGGCCAACGCACGTCCCGACCTAGAGGCCAACGCACGTCCCGACCTAGAGGCCAACGCACGTCCCGACGTAGACCTGAAAGTAAGCTAAATCCCGACGTAGAGCCCAACGCACGTCCCGACGTAGAGCCCAACGCACGTCCCGACGTAGAGCCCAACGCACGTCCCGACGTAGAGCCCAACGCACGTCCCGACGTATAGCTGAAAGTAAGCTAAATCCCGACGTAGAGCCCAACGCACGTCCCGACGTAGAGCCCAACGCACGTCCCGACGTAGAGCCCAACGCACGTCCCGACGTAGAGCCCAACGCACGTCCCGACATAGAGCCAAACGCACGTCCCGACGTAGAGCCAAACGCACGTCCCGACGTAGAGCTGAAAGTTAGCTAACTACAGACGTAGAGCCCAACGCACGTCCCGACGTAGAGCAGAAAGTTAGCTAACTACATACGTAGAGCCCAACGCACGTCCCGACGTAGAGCCCAACGCACGTCCCGACGTAGAGCCCAACGCACGTCCCGACGTAGCGCCCAACGCACGTCCCGACGTAGAGCTGAAAGTAAGTTAAATCCCGACGTAGAGGCCAACGCACGTCCCGACGTAGAGGCCAACGCACGTCCCGACGTAGAGGCCAACGCACGTCCCGACGTAGAGCTGAAAGTAAGCTAAATCCCGACGTAGAGCCCAACGCACGTCCCGACGTAGAGCCCAACGCACGTCCCGACGTAGAGCCCAACGCACGTCCCGACGTAGAGCCCAACGCACGTCCCGACGTAGCGCCCAACGCACGTCCCGACGTAGAGCTGAAAGTAAGTTAAATCCCGACGTAGAGGCCAACGCACGTCCCGACGTAGAGGCCAACGCACGTCCCGACGTAGAGGCCAACGCACGTCCCGACGTAGAGCTGAAAGTAAGCTAAATCCCGACGTAGAGCCCAACGCACGTCCTGACGTAGAGGCCAACGCACGTCCCGACTTAGAGGCCAACGCACGTCCCGACGTAGAGGACAACGCACGTCCCGACGTAGAGCTGAAAGTTAGCTAACTACAGACGTAGAGCCCAACGCACGTCCCGACGTAGAGCCCAACGCACGTCCCGACGTAGAGCCCAACGCACGTCCCGACGTAGAGCTGAAAGTAAGCTAAATCCCGACGTAGAGCCCAACGCACGTCCCGACATAGAGCCCAACGCACGTCCCGACGTAGCGCCCAACGCACGTCCCGACGTAGAGCTGAAAGTTAGCTAACTACAGACGTAGAGCCCAACGCACGTCCCGACGTAGAGCCCAACGCGCGTCCCCACGTAGAGCCCAACGCGCGTCCCCACGTAGCGCCCAACGCGCGTCCCGACGTAGAGCTGAAAGTAAGTTAAATCCCGACGTAGAGGCCAACGCACGTCCCGACGTAGAGGCCAACGCACGTCCCGACGTAGAGGCCAACGCACGTCCCGACTTAGAGGCCAACGCACGTCCCGACTTAGAGGCCAACGCACGTCCCGACTTAGAGGCCAACGCACGTCCCGACTTAGAGGCCAACGCACGTCCTGACTTAGAGCTGAAAGTAAGCTAAATCCCGACGTAGAGCCCAACGCACGTCCCGACGTAGAGCCCAACGCACGTCCCGACGTAGAGCCCAACGCACGTCCCGACGTAGAGCTGAAAGTAAGCTAAATCCCGACCTAGAGGCCAACGCACGTCCCGACGTAGAGCTGAAAGTAAGCTAAATCCCGACGTAGAGGCCAACGCACGTCCCGACGTAGAGCTGAAAGTAAGCTAAATCCCGACGTAGAGCCCAACGCACGTCCCGACGTAGAGCTGAAAGTAAGCTAAATCCCGACGTAGAGGCCAACGCACGTCCCGACGTAGAGCTGAAAGTAAGCTAAATCCCGACGTAGAGGCCAACGCACGTCCCGACGTAGAGGCCAACGCACGTCCCGACGTAGAGGCCAACGCACGTCCCGACGTAGAGCTGAAAGTAAGCTAAATCCCGACGTAGAGGCCAACGCACGTCCCGACGTAGAGCCCAACGCACGTCCCGACGTAGAGCTGAAAGTAAGCTAAATCCCGACGTAGAGCCCACCGCACGTCCCGACGTAGAGCCCACCGCACGTCCCGACGTAGAGCCCACCGCACGTCCCGACGTAGAGCCCACCGCACGTCCCGATGTAGAGCCCACCGCACGTCCCGACGTAGACCCCAACGCACGTCCCGACGTAGAGCTGAAAGTAAGCTAAATCCCGACGTAGCGCCCAACGCACGTCCCGACGTAGCGCCCAACGCACGTCCCGACGTATGCGCCCAACGCACGTCCCGACGTAGAGCTGAAAGTAAGCTAAATCCCGACGCAGAGGCCAACGCACGTCCCGACGTAGAGGCCAACGCACGTCCCGACCTAGAGGCCAACGCACGTCCCGACCTAGAGGCCAACGCACGTCCCGACGTAGACCTGAAAGTAAGCTAAATCCCGACGTAGACCCAACGCACGTCCCGACGTAGAGCCCAATGCACGTCCCGACGTAGAGCCCAACGCACGTCCCGACGTAGAGCCAAACGCACGTCCCGACGTAGAGCTGAAAGTAAGCTAAATCCCGACGTAGAGCCCAACGCACATCCCGACGTAGAGCCGAACGCACATCCCGACGTAGAGCTGAAAGTAAGCTAAATCCCGACGAAGAGCCCAACGCACGTCCCGACGTAGAGCCCAACGCACGTCCCGACGTAGAGCTGAAAGTAAGCTAGATCCCGACGTAGAGCCCAACGCACGTCCCGACGTAGAGCTGAAAGTAAGCTAAAACCCGACGTAGCGCCCAACGCACGTCCCGACGTAGAGCTGAAAGTAAGCTAAATCCCGACGTAGCACCCAACGCACGTCCCGACGTAGAGCACAACGCACGTCCCGACGTAGAGCCCAACGCACGTCCCGACGTAGAGCCCAACACACGTCCCGACGTAGAGCTGAAAGTTAGCTAAATCCCGACGTAGAGCCCAACGCACGTCCCGACGTAGAGCCCAAAGCACGTCCCGACGTAGAGCCCAACGCGCGTCCCGACGTAGAGCCCAACGCACGTCCCGACGTAGAGCTGAAACTTAGCTAACTACAGACGTAGAGCCCAACGCACGTCCCGATGTAGAGCTGAAAGTAAGCTAAATCCCGACGTGGAGCCCAACGCACGTCCCGACGTAGAGCTGAAAGTAAGCTAAATCCCGACGTAGAGCCCAACGCACGTCCCGACGTACAGGCCAACGCACGTCCCGACATAGAGCTGAAAGTAAGCTAAATCCCGACGTAGAGCCCAACGCACGTCCCGACGTAGAGGCCAGCGCACGTCCCGACGTAGAGGCCAGCGCACGTCCCGACGTAGAGCCCAACGCACGTCCCGATGTAGAGCTTAATGTAAGCTAAATCCCGACGTAGAGCCCAACGCACGTCCCGACGTAGAGCCCAACGCACGTCCCGACGTAGAGCTGAAAGTAAGCTAAATCCCGACGTAGCGCCCAACGCACGTCCCGACGTAGCGCCCAACGCACGTCCCGACGTAGAGCTGAAAGTAAGCTAAATCCCGACGTAGCGCCCAACGCACGTCCCGACGTAGCGCCCAACGCACGTCCCGACGTAGAGCCCAACGCACGTCCCGACGTAGAGCTGAAAGTTAGCTAACTACAGACGAATTGCCCAACGCGCGTCCAGACGTAGAGCTGAAAGTAAGCTAAATCCCGACGTAGCGCCCAACGCACGTCCCGACGTAGCGCCCAACGCACGTACCGACGTAGAGCTGAAAGTTAGCTAACTACAGACGTAGAGCCCAACGCGTGTCCCGACGTAGAGCCCAACGCGTGTCCCGACGTAGAGCCCAACGCACGTCCCGACGTAGAGCCCAACGCACGTCCCGACGTAGAGCCCAACGCACGTCCCAACGTAGAGCCCAACGCACGTCCCGACGTAGAGCCCAACGCACGTCCCGACGTAGAGCTGAAAGTAAGCTAAATCCCGACGTAGAGGCCAACGCACGTCCCGACGTAGAGCCCAACGCACGTCCCGACGTAGAGGCCAACGCACGTCCCGACGTAGAGGACAACGCACGTCCCGACGTAGAGCTGAAAGTTAGCTAACTACAGACGTAGAGCCCAACGCACGTCCCGACATAGAGTCCAACGCACGTCCCGACGTAGAGCTGAAAGTAAGCTAAATCCCAACGTAGAGCCCAACGCACGTCCCGAAGTAGAGCTGAAAGTAAGCTAAATCCCGACGTAGTGCCCAACGCACGTCCCGACGTAGAGCTGAAAGTTAGCTAACTACAGACGTAGAGCCCAACGCGCATCCCGACGTACAGCCCAACACGCGTCCCGACGTAGAGCCCAATGCGCGTCCCGACGTAGAGCCGAACGCACGTCCCGACGTAGTGCCCAACGCACGTCCCGACGTAGTGCCCAACGCACGTCCCGACGTAGTGCCCAACGCACGTCCCGACGTGGAGCTGAAACTAAGCTAAACCCCGACGTAGAGCCCAGCGCACGTCCCGACGTAGAGCCCAGCGCACGTCCCGACGTAGAGCCCAGCGCACGTCCCGACGTAGAGCCCAGCGCACGTCCCGACGTAGAGCTGAAAGTAAGGTAAATCCCGACGTAGAGGCCAACGCACGTCCCGACGTAGAGGCCAACGCGCGTCCCGACGTAGAGCTGAAAGTAAGCTAAATCCCGACGTAGAGGCCAACGCACGTCCCGACGTAG
This sequence comes from Leptosomus discolor, assembly GCF_034619465.1. Lineage (NCBI taxonomy): Eukaryota > Metazoa > Chordata > Aves > Leptosomiformes > Leptosomidae > Leptosomus > Leptosomus discolor. The sequence continues at coordinate 957,219 of NW_028237915.1, read as the reverse complement.
AGGCCAACGCACGTCCCGACGTAGAGGCCAACGCACGTCCCGACGTAGAGGCCAACGCACGTCCCGACGTAGAGCTTAAAGTAAGCTAAAACCCGACGTAGAGCCCAACGCACGTCCCGACGTAGAGCCCAACGCACGTCCCGACGTAGAGCTGAAAGTAAGCTAAATCCCGACGTAGAGGCCAACGCACGTCCCGACGTAGAGGCCAACGCACGTCCTGCCGTAGAGCCCAACGCACGTCCCGCCGTAGAGCCCGATGCACGTCCCGACGTAGCACCCAACACACGTCCCGACGTAGAGGCCAACGCGCGTCCCGACGTAGAGGCCAACGCGCGTCCCGACGTAGAGGCGAACGCGCGTACCGACGTAGAGGCCAACGCGCGTACCGACGTAGAGCTGAAAGTAAGCTAAAGCCCAACGTAGAGCCCAACGCGCGTCCCGACGTAGAGGCCAACGCGCGTCCCGACGTAGAGGCCAACGCGCGTCCCGACGTAGAGGCCAACGCGCGTCCCGACGTAGAGGCCAACGCGCGTCCCGACGTAGAGGCCAACGCGCGTCCCGACGTAGAGGCCAACGCGCGTCCCGACGTAGAGCCCAGCGCGCGTCCCGACGTAGAGCTGAAAGTAAGCTAAAGCCCAACGTAGAGCCCAACGCAAGTCCCGAAGTAGAGCCCAATGCACGTCCCGACGTAGAGCCCAACGCACGTCCCGACGTAGAGCTGAAAGTAAGCTAAATCCCGACGTAGAGGCCAACGCACGTCCCGACGTAGAGGCCAACGCACGTCCCGACGTAGAGGCCAACGCACGTCCTGCCGTAGAGCCCAACGCACGTCCCGACGTCGTGCCCAATGCACGTCCCGACGTAGCACCCAACACACGTCCCGACGTAGAGCTGAAAGTTAGCTAACTACAGACGTAGAGCCCAACGCACGTCCCGACGTAGAGCCCAACGCACGTCCCGACGTAGAGCCCAACGCACGTCCCGACGTAGAGCTGAAAGTAAGCTAAATCCCAACGTAGAGCCCAACGCACGTTCCGACGTAGAGCCCAACGCGTGTCCCGACGTAGAGCCCAACGCACGTCCCGACGTAGCGCCCAACGCACGTCCCGACGTAGAGATGAAAGTTAGCTAACTACAGACGTAGAGCCCAACGCGCGTCCCGACATAGAGCTGAAAGTTAGCTAACTACAGACGTAGTGCCCAACGCGCGTCCCGACGTAGAGCCCAACGCGCGTCCCGACGTAGAGCCCAACGCGCGTCCCGACGTAGAGCCCAACGCGCGTCCCGACGTAGAGCTGAAAGTAAGCTAAAGCCCAACGTAGAGCCCAACGCACGTCCCGACGTAGAGCCCAACGCACGTCCCGACGTAGCGCCCAACGCACGTCCCGACGTAGAGCTGAAAGTCAGCTAACTACAGACGTAGCGCCCAACGCACGTCCCGACGTAGAGCTGAAAGTCAGCTAACTACAGACGTAGAGCCCAACGCACGTCCCGACGTAGAGCTGAAAGTAAGCTAAATCCCAACGTAGAGGCCAACGCACGTCCCGACGTAGAGCTGAAAGTAAGCTAAATCCCAACGTAGAGCCCAACGCACGTCCCGACGTATAGCCCAACGCACGTCCCGAAGTAGAGCCCAACGCACGTCCCGACGTAGAGCTGAAAGTAAGCTAAATCCCGACGTAGAGCTGAAAGTAAGCTAAATCCCGACGTAGAGCCCAACGCACGTCCCGACGTAGAGCCCAACGCGCGTCCCGACGTAGAGCTGAAAGTTGGCTAACTACAGACGTAGAGCCCAACGCACATCCCGACGTAGAGCCCAAGGCACGTCCCGACGTAGAGGCCAACGCACGTCCCGACGTAGAGCCCAACGCACGTCCCGACGTAGAGCTGAAAGTAAGCTAAATCCCGACGTAGAGGCCAACGCGCGTCCCGACGTAGACGCCAACGCGCGTCCCGACGTACAGCTGAAAGTAAGCTAAATCCCGACGTAGAGGCCAACGCACGTCCCGACGTAGAGGCCAGCGCACGTCCCGACGTAGAGGCCAGCGCACGTCCCGACGTAGAGCCCAACGCACGTCCCGATGTAGAGCTTAATGTAAGCTAAATCCCGACGTAGAGCCCAACGCACGTCCCGACGTAGAGCCCAACGCACGTCCCGACGTAGAGCTGAAAGTAAGCTAAATCCCGACGTAGCGCCCAACGCACGTCCCGACGTAGCGCCCAACGCACGTCCCGACGTAGAGCTGAAAGTAAGCTAAATCCCGACGTAGCGCCCAACGCACGTCCCGACGTAGCGCCCAACGCACGTCCCGACGTAGAGCCCAACGCACGTCCCGACGTAGAGCTGAAAGTTAGCTAACTACAGACGAATTGCCCAACGCGCGTCCAGACGTAGAGCTGAAAGTAAGCTAAATCCCGACGTAGCGCCCAACGCACGTCCCGACGTAGCGCCCAACGCACGTACCGACGTAGAGCTGAAAGTTAGCTAACTACAGACGTAGAGCCCAACGCGTGTCCCGACGTAGAGCCCAACGCGTGTCCCGACGTAGAGCCCAACGCACGTCCCGACGTAGAGCCCAACGCACGTCCCGACGTAGAGCCCAACGCACGTCCCAACGTAGAGCCCAACGCACGTCCCGACGTAGAGCCCAACGCACGTCCCGACGTAGAGCTGAAAGTAAGCTAAATCCCGACGTAGAGGCCAACGCACGTCCCGACGTAGAGCCCAACGCACGTCCCGACGTAGAGGCCAACGCACGTCCCGACGTAGAGGACAACGCACGTCCCGACGTAGAGCTGAAAGTTAGCTAACTACAGACGTAGAGCCCAACGCACGTCCCGACATAGAGTCCAACGCACGTCCCGACGTAGAGCTGAAAGTAAGCTAAATCCCAACGTAGAGCCCAACGCACGTCCCGAAGTAGAGCTGAAAGTAAGCTAAATCCCGACGTAGTGCCCAACGCACGTCCCGACGTAGAGCTGAAAGTTAGCTAACTACAGACGTAGAACCCAACGCGCATCCCGACGTACAGCCCAACACGCGTCCCGACGTAGAGCCCAATGCGCGTCCCGACGTAGAGCCGAACGCACGTCCCGACGTAGTGCCCAACGCACGTCCCGACGTAGTGCCCAACGCACGTCCCGACGTAGTGCCCAACGCACGTCCCGACGTGGAGCTGAAACTAAGCTAAACCCCGACGTAGAGCCCAGCGCACGTCCCGACGTAGAGCCCAGCGCACGTCCCGACGTAGAGCCCAGCGCACGTCCCGACGTAGAGCCCAGCGCACGTCCCGACGTAGAGCTGAAAGTAAGGTAAATCCCGACGTAGAGGCCAACGCACGTCCCGACGTAGAGGCCAACGCGCGTCCCGACGTAGAGCTGAAAGTAAGCTAAATCCCGACGTAGAGGCCAACGCACGTCCCGACGTAGAGGCCAACGCACGTCCCGACGTAGAGGCCAACGCACGTCCCGACGTAGAGGCCAACGCACGTCCCGACGTAGAGCTTAAAGTAAGCTAAAACCCGACGTAGAGCCCAACGCACGTCCCGACGTAGAGCCCAACGCACGTCCCGACGTAGAGCTGAAAGTAAGCTAAATCCCGACGTAGAGGCCAACGCACGTCCCGACGTAGAGGCCAACGCACGTCCTGCCGTAGAGCCCAACGCACGTCCCGCCGTAGAGCCCGATGCACGTCCCGACGTAGCACCCAACACACGTCCCGACGTAGAGGCCAACGCGCGTCCCGACGTAGAGGCCAACGCGCGTCCCGACGTAGAGGCGAACGCGCGTACCGACGTAGAGGCCAACGCGCGTACCGACGTAGAGCTGAAAGTAAGCTAAAGCCCAACGTAGAGCCCAACGCGCGTCCCGACGTAGAGGCCAACGCGCGTCCCGACGTAGAGGCCAACGCGCGTCCCGACGTAGAGGCCAACGCGCGTCCCGACGTAGAGGCCAACGCGCGTCCCGACGTAGAGGCCAACGCGCGTCCCGACGTAGAGGCCAACGCGCGTCCCGACGTAGAGCCCAGCGCGCGTCCCGACGTAGAGCTGAAAGTAAGCTAAAGCCCAACGTAGAGCCCAACGCAAGTCCCGAAGTAGAGCCCAATGCACGTCCCGACGTAGAGCCCAACGCACGTCCCGACGTAGAGCTGAAAGTAAGCTAAATCCCGACGTAGAGGCCAACGCACGTCCCGACGTAGAGGCCAACGCACGTCCCGACGTAGAGGCCAACGCACGTCCTGCCGTAGAGCCCAACGCACGTCCCGACGTCGTGCCCAATGCACGTCCCGACGTAGCACCCAACACACGTCCCGACGTAGAGCTGAAAGTTAGCTAACTACAGACGTAGAGCCCAACGCACGTCCCGACGTAGAGCCCAACGCACGTCCCGACGTAGAGCCCAACGCACGTCCCGACGTAGAGCTGAAAGTAAGCTAAATCCCAACGTAGAGCCCAACGCACGTTCCGACGTAGAGCCCAACGCGTGTCCCGACGTAGAGCCCAACGCACGTCCCGACGTAGCGCCCAACGCACGTCCCGACGTAGAGATGAAAGTTAGCTAACTACAGACGTAGAGCCCAACGCGCGTCCCGACATAGAGCTGAAAGTTAGCTAACTACAGACGTAGTGCCCAACGCGCGTCCCGACGTAGAGCCCAACGCGCGTCCCGACGTAGAGCCCAACGCGCGTCCCGACGTAGAGCCCAACGCGCGTCCCGACGTAGAGCTGAAAGTAAGCTAAAGCCCAACGTAGAGCCCAACGCACGTCCCGACGTAGAGCCCAACGCACGTCCCGACGTAGCGCCCAACGCACGTCCCGACGTAGAGCTGAAAGTCAGCTAACTACAGACGTAGCGCCCAACGCACGTCCCGACGTAGAGCTGAAAGTCAGCTAACTACAGACGTAGAGCCCAACGCACGTCCCGACGTAGAGCTGAAAGTAAGCTAAATCCCAACGTAGAGGCCAACGCACGTCCCGACGTAGAGCTGAAAGTAAGCTAAATCCCAACGTAGAGCCCAACGCACGTCCCGACGTATAGCCCAACGCACGTCCCGAAGTAGAGCCCAACGCACGTCCCGACGTAGAGCTGAAAGTAAGCTAAATCCCGACGTAGAGCTGAAAGTAAGCTAAATCCCGACGTAGAGCCCAACGCACGTCCCGACGTAGAGCCCAACGCGCGTCCCGACGTAGAGCTGAAAGTTGGCTAACTACAGACGTAGAGCCCAACGCACATCCCGACGTAGAGCCCAAGGCACGTCCCGACGTAGAGGCCAACGCACGTCCCGACGTAGAGCCCAACGCACGTCCCGACGTAGAGCTGAAAGTAAGCTAAATCCCGACGTAGAGGCCAACGCGCGTCCCGACGTAGACGCCAACGCGCGTCCCGACGTACAGCTGAAAGTAAGCTAAATCCCAACGTAGAGGCCAACGCACGTCCCGCCGTAGAGGCCAACGCACGTCCCGCCGTAGAGGCCAACGCACGTCCCGACGTAGAGGCCAACGCACGTCCCGACGTAGAGCCCAACGCACGTCCCGACGTAGAGCCCAACGCACGTCCCGACGTAGAGGCCAACGCACGTCCCGACGTAGAGCCCAACGCACGTCCCGACGTAGAGCCCAACGCACGTCCCGACGTAGAGCTGAAAGTAAGCTAAATCCCGACGTAGAGCCCAACGCACGTCTCGACGTAGAGCCCAACGCACGTCTCGACGTAGAGCCCAACGCACGTCCCGACGTAGCGCCCAACGCACGTCCCGACGTAGCGCCCAACGCACGTCCCGACGTAGAGCTGAAAGTTAGCTAACTACAGACGTAGAGCCCAACGCACGTCCCGACGTAGAGCTGAAAGTTAGCTAACTACAGACGTAGAGCCCAACGCACGTCCCGACGTAGAGCTGAAAGTTAGCTAACTACAGACGTAGAGCCCAACGCACGTCCCGACGTAGAGCTGAAAGTTAGCTAACTACAGACGTAGAGCCCAACGCACGTCCCGACGTAGAGCTCAAAGTTAGCTAACTACGGACGTAGAGCCCAACGCACGTCCCGACGTAGAGCTCAAAGTTAGCTAACTACAGACGTAGAGCCCAACGCACGTCCCGACGTAGAGCTCAAAGTTAGCTAACTACAGACGTAGAGCCCAACGCACGTCCCGACGTAGAGCTCAAAGTTAGCTAACTACAGACGTAGAGCCCAACGCACGTCCCGACGTAGAGCCCAACGCACGTCTCGACGTAGAGCCCAACGCACGTCCCGACGTAGAGCCCAACGCACGTCCCGACGTAGAGCTGAAAGTTGGCTAACTACAGACGTAGAGCCCAACACACGTCCCGACGTAGAGCCCAACGCACGTCCCGACGTAGAGCTGAAAGTAAGCTAAATCCCAACGTAGAGCCCAACGCACGTCCCGACGTAGAGCTGAAAGTAACCTAATCCCGACGTAGAGGCCAACGCACGTCCCGACGTAGAGGCCAACGCACGTCCCGACGTAGAGCTGAAAGTAAGCTAAATCCCGACATAGAGGCCAACGCACGTCCCGACGTAGAGGCCAAGGCACGTCCTGCCGTACAGCCCAACGCACGTCCCGACGTAGTGCCCAACGCACGTCCCGACGTAGCGCCCAACGCACGTCCCGACGTAGAGCTGAAAGTTAGCTAACTACAGACGTAGAGCCCAACGCACGTCCCGACGTAGAGCCCAACGCACGTCCCGACGTAGAGCTGAAAGTAAGCTAAATCCCAACGTAGAGCCCAACGCACGTCCCGACGTAGAGCCCAACGCACGTCCCGACGTAGCGTCCAACGCACGTCCCGACGTAGAGCTGAAAGTTAACTAACTACAGACGTAGAGCCCAACGCGCGTCCCGACGTAGAGCTGAAAGTTAGCTAACTACAGACGTAGAGCCCAACGCGCGTCACGACGTAGAGCTGAAAGTTAGCTAACTACAGACGTAGAGCCCAGCGCACGTCCCGACGTAGAGCCCAGCGCACGTCCCGACGTAGAGCCCAGCGCACGTCCCGACGTAGAGCCCAGCGCACGTCCCGACGCAGAGCTGAAAGTAAGGTAAATCCCGACGTAGAGGCCAACGCACGTCCCGACGTAGAGGCCAACGCGCGTCCCGACGTAGAGCTGAAAGTAAGCTAAATCCCGACGTAGAGGCCAACGCACGTCCCGACGTAGAGGCCAACGCACGTCCCGACGTAGAGGCCAACGCACGTCCCGACGTAGAGGCCAACGCACGTCCCGACGTAGAGCTTAAAGTAAGCTAAAACCCGACGTAGAGCCCAACGCACGTACCGACGTAGAGCCCAACGCACGTCCCGACGTAGAGCTGAAAGTAAGCTAAATCCCGACGTAGAGGCCAACGCACGTCCCGACGTAGAGGCCAACGCACGTCCCGACGTAGAGCTCAACGCACGTCCTGCCGTAGAGCCCGATGCACGTCCCGACGTAGCACCCAACACACGTCCCGACGTAGAGGCCAACGCGCGTACCGACGTAGAGGCCAACGCGCGTACCGACGTAGAGCTGAAAGTAAGCTAAAGCCCAACGTAGAGCCCAACGCGCGTCCCGACGTAGAGCCCAACGCGCGTCCCGACGTAGAGCCCAACGCGCGTCCCGACGTAGAGGCCAACGCGCGTCCCGACGTAGAGGCCAACGCGCGTCCCGACGTAGAGGCCAACGCGCGTCCCGACGTAGAGGCCAACGCGCGTCCCGACGTAGAGGCCAACGCGCGTCCCGACGTAGAGGCCAACGCGCGTCCCGACGTAGAGCCCAGCGCGCGTCCCGACGTAGAGCTGAAAGTAAGCTAAAGCCCAACGTAGAGCCCAACGCAAGTCCCGAAGTAGAGCCCAATGCACGTCCCGACGTAGAGCCCAACGCACGTCCCGACGTAGAGCTGAAAGTAAGCTAAATCCCGACGTAGAGGCCAACGCACGTCCCGACGTAGAGGCCAACGCACGTCCCGACGTAGAGGCCAACGCACGTCCCGACGTAGAGGCCAACGCACGTCCTGCCGTAGAGCCCAACGCACGTCCCGACGTCGTGCCCAATGCACGTCCCGACGTAGCACCCAACACACGTCCCGACGTAGAGCTGAAAGTTAGCTAACTACAGACGTAGAGCCCAACGCACGTCCCGACGTAGAGCCCAACGCACGTCCCGACGTAGAGCCCAACGCACGTCCCGACGTAGAGCTGAAAGTAAGCTAAATCCCAACGTAGAGCCCAACGCACGTTCCGACGTAGAGCCCAACGCGTGTCCCGACGTAGAGCCCAACGCACGTCCCGACGTAGCGCCCAACGCACGTCCCGACGTAGAGATGAAAGTTAGCTAACTACAGACGTAGAGCCCAACGCGCGTCCCGACATAGAGCTGAAAGTTAGCTAACTACAGACGTAGAGCCCAACGCGCGTCCCGACGTAGAGCCCAACGCGCGTCCCGACGTAGAGCCCAACGCGCGTCCCGACGTAGAGCCCAACGCGCGTCCCGACGTAGAGCCCAACGCGCGTCCCGACGTAGAGCTGAAAGTAAGCTAAAGCCCAACGTAGAGCCCAACGCACGTCCCGACGTAGAGCCCAACGCACGTCCCGACGTAGCGCCCAACGCACGTCCCGACGTAGAGCTGAAAGTCAGCTAACTACAGACGTAGCGCCCAACGCACGTCCCGACGTAGAGCTGAAAGTCAGCTAACTACAGACGTAGAGCCCAACGCACGTCCCGACGTAGAGCTGAAAGTAAGCTAAATCCCAACGTAGAGGCCAACGCACGTCCCGACGTAGAGCTGAAAGTAAGCTAAATCCCAACGTAGAGCCCAACGCACGTCCCGACGTATAGCCCAACGCACGTCCCGAAGTAGAGCCCAACGCACGTCCCGACGTAGAGCTGAAAGTAAGCTAAATCCCGACGTAGAGCTGAAAGTAAGCTAAATCCCGACGTAGAGCCCAACGCACGTCCCGACGTAGAGCCCAACGCGCGTCCCGACGTAGAGCTGAAAGTTGGCTAACTACAGACGTAGAGCCCAACGCACATCCCGACGTAGAGCCCAAGGCACGTCCCGACGTAGAGGCCAACGCACGTCCCGACGTAGAGCCCAACGCACGTCCCGACGTAGAGCTGAAAGTAAGCTAAATCCCGACGTAGAGGCCAACGCGCGTCCCGACGTACAGCTGAAAGTAAGCTAAATCCCGACGTAGAGGCCAACGCACGTCCCGCCGTAGAGGCCAACGCACGTCCCGCCGTAGAGGCCAACGCACGTCCCGACGTAGAGGCCAACGCACGTCCCGACGTAGAGCCCAACGCACGTCCCGACGTAGAGGCCAACGCACGTCCCGACGTAGAGCCCAACGCACGTCCCGACGTAGAGCCCAACGCACGTCCCGACGTAGAGCCCAACGCACGTCCCGACGTAGAGCTGAAAGTAAGCTAAATCCCGACGTAGAGCCCAACGCACGTCTCGACGTAGAGCCCAACGCACGTCTCGACGTAGAGCCCAACGCACGTCCCGACGTAGCGCCCAACGCACGTCCCGACGTAGCGCCCAACGCACGTCCCGACGTAGAGCTGAAAGTTAGCTAACTACAGACGTAGAGCCCAACGCACGTCCCGACGTAGAGCTGAAAGTTAGCTAACTACAGACGTAGAGCCCAACGCACGTCCCGACGTAGAGCTGAAAGTTAGCTAACTACAGACGTAGAGCCCAACGCACGTCCCGACGTAGAGCTGAAAGTTAGCTAACTACAGACGTAGAGCCCAACGCACGTCCCGACGTAGAGCTCAAAGTTAGCTAACTACAGACGTAGAGCCCAACGCACGTCCCGACGTAGAGCTCAAAGTTAGCTAACTACAGACGTAGAGCCCAACGCACGTCCCGACGTAGAGCTCAAAGTTAGCTAACTACAGACGTAGAGCCCAACGCACGTCCCGACGTAGAGCTCAAAGTTAGCTAACTACAGACGTAGAGCCCAACGCACGTCCCGACGTAGAGCCCAACGCACGTCTCGACGTAGAGCCCAACGCACGTCCCGACGTAGAGCCCAACGCACGTCCCGACGTAGAGCTGAAAGTTGGCTAACTACAGACGTAGAGCCCAACACACGTCCCGACGTAGAGCCCAACGCACGTCCCGACGTAGAGCTGAAAGTAAGCTAAATCCCAACGTAGAGCCCAACGCACGTCCCGACGTAGAGCTGAAAGTAACCTAATCCCGACGTAGAGGCCAACGCACGTCCCGACGTAGAGGCCAACGCACGTCCCGACGTAGAGCTGAAAGTAAGCTAAATCCCGACATAGAGGCCAACGCACGTCCCGACGTAGAGGCCAAGGCACGTCCTGCCGTACAGCCCAACGCACGTCCCGACGTAGTGCCCAACGCACGTCCCGACGTAGCGCCCAACGCACGTCCCGACGTAGAGCTGAAAGTTAGCTAACTACAGACGTAGAGCCCAACGCACGTCCCGACGTAGAGCCCAACGCACGTCCCGACGTAGAGCTGAAAGTAAGCTAAATCCCAACGTAGAGCCCAACGCACGTCCCGACGTAGAGCCCAACGCACGTCCCGACGTAGCGTCCAACGCACGTCCCGACGTAGAGCTGAAAGTTAACTAACTACAGACGTAGAGCCCAACGCGCGTCCCGACGTAGAGCTGAAAGTTAGCTAACTACAGACGTAGAGCCCAACGCGCGTCCCGACGTAGAGCTGAAAGTTAGCTAACTACAGACGTAGAGCCCAACGCGCGTCCCGACGTAGAGCCCAACGCGCGTCCCGACGTAGAGCCCAACGCGCGTCCCGACGTAGAGCCCAACGCGCGTCCCGACGTAGAGCCCAACGCGCGTCCCGACGTAGAGCCCAACGCGCGTCCCGACGTACAGCTGAAAGTTAGCTAACTACAGACGTAGAGCCCAACGCGCGTCCCGACGTAGAGCTGAAAGTAAGCTAAATCCCAACGTAGAGCCCAACGCACGTCCCGACGTAGAGCCCAACGCACGTCCCGACGTAGAGCCCAACGCACGTCCCGACGTAGAGCCCAACGCACGTCCCGACGTAGAGCCCAACGCACGTCCCGACGTAGAGCCCAACGCACGTCCCGACGTAGAGCTGAAAGTAAGCTAAATCCAGACGTAGAGGCCAACGCACGTCCCGACGTAGAGCTGAAAGTAAGCTAAATCCCGACGTAGAGCCCAACGCACGTCCCGACGTAGAGCCCAACGCACGTCCCGACGTAGAGCCCAACGCACGTCCCGACGTAGAGCCCAACGCACGTCCCGACGTAGAGCTGAAAGTAAGCTAAATCCCGACGTAGAGGCCAACGCACGTCCCGACGTAGAGGCCAACGCACGTCCCGACGTAGAGGCCAACGCACGTCCCGACGTAGAGGCCAACGCACGTCCCGACGTAGAGGCCAACGCACGTCCCGACGTAGAGGCCAACGCACGTCCCGACGTAGAGCTGAAAGTAAGCTAAATCCCAACGTAGAGCCCAACGCACATCACGACGTAGAGCCCAACGCACGTCCCGACGTAGAGCCCAACGCACGTCCCGACGTAGAGCCCAACGCACGTCCCGACGTAGAGCTGAAAGTAAGCTAAATCCCGACGTAGAGGCCAACGCACGTCCCGACGTAGAGGCCAACGCACGTCCCGACGTAGAGGCCAACGCACGTCCCGACGTAGAGGCCAACGCACGTCCCGACGTAGAGCCCAACGCACGTCCCGACGTAGAGCCCAACGCACGTCCCGACGTAGAGCTGAAAGTAAGCTAAATCCCGACGTAGAGCCCAACGCACGTCCCGACATAGAGCCCAACGCACGTCCCGACGTAGAGCCCAACGCACGTCCCGACGTAGAGCCCAACGCACGTCCCGACGTAGAGCCCAACGCACGTCCCGACGTAGAGCTGAAAGTTAGCTAACTACAGACGAAGAGCCCAACGCGCGTCCCGACGTAGAGCAGAAAGTTAGCTAACTACAGACGTAGAGCCCAACGCACGTCCCGACGTAGAGCCCAACGCACGTCCCGACGTAGAGCCCAACGCACGTCCCGACGTAGAGCCCAACGCACGTCCCGACGTAGAGCTGAAAGTAAGCTAAATCCCGACGTAGAGCCCAACGCACGTCCCGACGTAGAGCCCAACGCACGTCCCGACGTAGCGCCCAACGCACGTCCCGACGTAGAGCTGAAAGTTAGCTAACTACAGACGTAGAGCCCAACGCACGTCCCGAAGTAGAGCAGAAAGTTAGCTAACTACAGACGTAGAGCCCAACGCACGTCCCGACGTAGAGCCCAACGCACGTCCCGACGTAGAGCCCAACGCACGTCCCGACGTAGCGCCCAACGCACGTCCCGACGTAGCGCCCAACGCACGTCCCGACGTAGCGCCCAACGCACGTCCCGACGTAGAGCTGAAAGTAAGTTAAATCCCGACGTAGAGGCCAACGCACGTCCCGACGTAGAGGCCAACGCACGTCCCGACGTAGAGGCCAACGCACGTCCCGACGTAGAGGCCAACGCACGTCCCGACGTAGAGCTGAAAGTAAGCTAAATCCCGACGTAGAGCCCAACGCACGTCCCGACGTAGAGCTGAAAGTAAGCTAAATCCCGACGTAGAGCCCACCGCACGTCCCGACGTAGAGCCCAACGCACGTCCCGACGTAGAGCCCAACGCACGTCCCGACGTAGAGCCCACCGCACGTCCCGACGTAGAGCCCAACGCACGTCCCGACGTAGAGCTGAAAGTAAGCTAAATCCCGACGTAGAGCCCACCGCACGTCCCGACGTAGAGGCCAACGCACGTCCCGACGTAGAGCTGAAAGTAAGCTAAATCCCGACGTAGAGCCCAACACACGTCCCGACGTAGAGCTGAAAGTAAGCTAAATCCCGACGTAGAGGCCAACGCACCTCCCGACGTAGAGGCCAACGCACGTCCCGACCTAGAGGCCAACGCACGTCCCGACGTAGAGCTGAAAGTAAGCTAAATCCCGACGTATAGCCCAACGCACGTCCCGACGTAGAGCCCAACGCACGTCCCGACGTAGAGCCCAACGCACGTCCCGACGTAGAGCCCAACGCACGTCCCGACGTAGAGCCCAACGCACGTCCCGACGTAGCGCCCAACGCACGTCCCGACGTAGAGCTGAAAGTTAGCTAACTACAGACGTAGAGCCCAACGCGCGTCCCGACGTAGAGCCCAACGCGCGTCCCCACGTAGAGCCCAACGCGCGTCCCCACGTAGAGCCCAACGCGCGTCCCCACGTAGAGCTGAAAGTAAGTTAAATCCCGACGTAGAGGCCAACGCACGTCCCGACTTAGAGGCCAACGCACGTCCCGACTTAGAGGCCAACGCACGTCCCGACTTAGAGGCCAACGCACGTCCCGACTTAGAGGCCAACGCACGTCCCGACTTAGAGGCCAACGCACGTCCCGACTTAGAGGCCAACGCACGTCCCGACTTAGAGGCCAACGCACGTCCCGACTTAGAGCTGAAAGTAAGCTAAATCCCGACGTAGAGCCCAACGCACGTCCCGACGTAGAGCCCAACGCACGTCCCGACGTAGAGCCCAACGCACGTCCCGACGTAGAGCCCAACGCACGTCCCGACGTAGAGCTCAAAGTTAGCTAACTACAGACGTAGAGCCCAACGCACGTCCCGACGTAGAGCTCAAAGTTAGCTAACTACAGACGTAGAGCCCAACGCACGTCCCGACGTAGAGCTCAAAGTTAGCTAACTACAGACGTAGAGCCCAACGCACGTCCCGACGTAGAGCTCAAAGTTAGCTAACTACAGACGTAGAGCCCAACGCACGTCCCGACGTAGAGCCCAACGCACGTCTCGACGTAGAGCCCAACGCACGTCCCGACGTAGAGCCCAACGCACGTCCCGACGTAGAGCTGAAAGTTGGCTAACTACAGACGTAGAGCCCAACACACGTCCCGACGTAGAGCCCAACGCACGTCCCGACGTAGAGCTGAAAGTAAGCTAAATCCCAACGTAGAGCCCAACGCACGTCCCGACGTAGAGCTGAAAGTAACCTAATCCCGACGTAGAGGCCAACGCACGTCCCGACGTAGAGGCCAACGCACGTCCCGACGTAGAGCTGAAAGTAAGCTAAATCCCGACATAGAGGCCAACGCACGTCCCGACGTAGAGGCCAAGGCACGTCCTGCCGTACAGCCCAACGCACGTCCCGACGTAGCGCCCAACGCACGTCCCGACGTAGAGCTGAAAGTTAGCTAACTACAGACGTAGAGCCCAACGCACGTCCCGACGTAGAGCCCAACGCACGTCCCGACGTAGAGCTGAAAGTAAGCTAAATCCCAACGTAGAGCCCAACGCACGTCCCGACGTAGAGCCCAACGCACGTCCCGACGTAGCGTCCAACGCACGTCCCGACGTAGAGCTGAAAGTTAACTAACTACAGACGTAGAGCCCAACGCGCGTCCCGACGTAGAGCTGAAAGTTAGCTAACTACAGACGTAGAGCCCAACGCGCGTCACGACGTAGAGCTGAAAGTTAGCTAACTACAGACGTAGAGCCCAACGCGCGTCCCGACGTAGAGCCCAACGCGCGTCCCGACGTAGAGCCCAACGCGCGTCCCGACGTAGAGCCCAACGCGCGTCCCGACGTAGAGCCCAACGCGCGTCCCGACGTAGAGCCCAACGCGCGTCCCGACGTAGAGCCCAACGCGCGTCCCGACGTAGAGCCCAACGCGCGTCCCGACGTAGAGCCCAACGCGCGTCCCGACGTAGAGCCCAACGCGCGTCCCGACGTAGAGCTGAAAGTAAGCTAAATCCAGACGTAGAGGCCAACGCACGTCCCGACGTAGAGCTGAAAGTAAGCTAAATCCCGACGTAGAGCCCAACGCACGTCCCGACGTAGAGCCCAACGCACGTCCCGACGTAGAGCCCAACGCACGTCCCGACGTAGAGCCCAACGCACGTCCCGACGTAGAGCTGAAAGTAAGCTAAATCCCGACGTAGAGGCCAACGCACGTCCCGACGTAGAGGCCAACGCACGTCCCGACGTAGAGGCCAACGCACGTCCCGACGTAGAGGCCAACGCACGTCCCGACGTAGAGGCCAACGCACGTCCCGACGTAGAGGCCAACGCACGTCCCGACGTAGAGCTGAAAGTAAGCTAAATCCCAACGTAGAGCCCAACGCACGTCCCGACGTAGAGCCCAACGCACGTCCCGACGTAGAGCCCAACGCACGTCCCGACGTAGAGCCCAACGCACGTCCCGACGTAGAGCTGAAAGTAAGCTAAATCCCGACGTAGAGCCCAACGCACGTCCCGACATAGAGCCCAACGCACGTCCCGACGTAGAGCCCAACGCACGTCCCGACGTAGAGCCCAATGCACGTCCCGACGTAGAGCCCAACGCACGTCCCGACGTAGAGCTGAAAGTTAGCTAACTACAGACGAAGAGCCCAACGCGCGTCCCGACGTAGAGCAGAAAGTTAGCTAACTACAGACGTAGAGCCCAACGCACGTCCCGACGTAGAGCCCAACGCACGTCCCGACGTAGAGCCCAACGCACGTCCCGACGTAGAGCCCAACGCACGTCCCGACGTAGAGCTGAAAGTAAGCTAAATCCCGACGTAGAGCCCAACGCACGTCCCGACGTAGAGCCCAACGCACGTCCCGACGTAGCGCCCAACGCACGTCCCGACGTAGAGCTGAAAGTTAGCTAACTACAGACGTAGAGCCCAACGCACGTCCCGAAGTAGAGCAGAAAGTTAGCTAACTACAGACGTAGAGCCCAACGCACGTCCCGACGTAGAGCCCAACGCACGTCCCGACGTAGAGCCCAACGCACGTCCCGACGTAGCGCCCAACGCACGTCCCGACGTAGCGCCCAACGCACGTCCCGACGTAGAGCTGAAAGTAAGTTAAATCCCGACGTAGAGGCCAACGCACGTCCCGACGTAGAGGCCAACGCACGTCCCGACGTAGAGGCCAACGCACGTCCCGACGTAGAGGCCAACGCACGTCCCGACGTAGAGCTGAAAGTAAGCTAAATCCCGACGTAGAGCCCAACGCACGTCCCGACGTAGAGCCCACCGCACGTCCCGACGTAGAGCCCAACGCACGTCCCGACGTAGAGCCCACCGCACGTCCCAACGTAGAGCCCAACACACGTCCCGACGTAGAGCTGAAAGTAAGCTAAATCCCGACGTAGCGCCCAACGCACGTCCCGACGTAGCGCCCAACGCACGTCCCGATGTAGAGCTGTAAGTAAGCTAAATCCCGACGTAGAGGCCAACGCACCTCCCGACGTAGAGGCCAACGCACGTCCCGACCTAGAGGCCAACGCACGTCCCGACCTAGAGGCCAACGCACGTCCCGACGTAGAGCTGAAAGTAAGCTAAATCCCGACGTATAGCCCAACGCACGTCCCGACGTAGAGCCCAACGCACGTCCCGACGTAGAGCCCAACGCACGTCCCGACGTAGAGCCCAACGCACGTCCCGACGTAGAGCCCAACGCACGTCCCGACGTAGCGCCCAACGCACGTCCCGACGTAGAGCTGAAAGTTAGCTAACTACAGACGTAGAGCCCAACGCACGTCCCGACGTAGAGCCCAACGCGCGTCCCCACGTAGAGCCCAACGCGCGTCCCGACTTAGAGCTGAAAGTAAGTTAAATCCCGACGTAGAGGCCAACGCACGTCCCGACTTAGAGGCCAACGCACGTCCCGACTTAGAGGCCAACGCACGTCCCGACTTAGAGGCCAACGCACGTCCTGACTTAGAGCTGAAAGTAAGCTAAATCCCGACGTAGAGCCCAACGCACGTCCCGACGTAGAGCCCAACGCACGTCCCGACGTAGAGCCCAACGCACGTCCCGACGTAGAGCTGAAAGTTAGCTAACTACAGACGTAGAGCCCAACGCACGTCCCGACGTAGAGCCCAACGCACGTCCCGACGTAGAGCCCAACGCACGTCCCGACGTAGAGCTGAAAGTAAGCTAAATCCCGACGTAGAGGCCACCACACGTCCCGACGTAGAGCCCACCGCACGTCCCGACGTAGAGCCCACCGCACGTCCCGACGTAGAGCCCACCGCACGTCCCGACGTAGAGCCCACCGCACGTCCCGACGTAGAGCCCACCGCACGTCCCGACGTAGAGCCCAACGCACGTCCCGACGTAGAGCCCAACGCACGTCCCGACGTAGAGCTGAAAGTAAGCTAAATCCCGACGTAGCGCCCAACGCACGTCCCGACGTAGCGCCCAACGCACGTCCCGACGTATGCGCCCAACGCACGTCCCGACGTAGAGCTGAAAGTAAGCTAAATCCCGACTCAGAGGCCAACGCACGTCCCGACGTAGAGGCCAACGCACGTCCCGACCTAGAGGCCAACGCACGTCCCGACCTAGAGGCCAACGCACGTCCCGACGTAGAGCTGAAAGTAAGCTAAATCCCGACGTAGACCCAACGCACGTCCCGACGTAGAGCCCAATGCACGTCCCGACGTAGAGCCCAACGCACGTCCCGACGTAGAGCCCAACGCACGTCCCGACGTAGAGCCCAACGCACGTCCCGACGTAGAGCCAAACGCACGTCCCGACGTAGAGCTGAAAGTAAGCTAAATCCCGACGTAGAGCCCAACGCACATCCCGACGTAGAGCCCAACGCACGTCCCGACGTAGAGCTGAAAGTAAGCTAAATCCCGACGTAGACCCAACGCACGTCCCGACGTAGAGCCCAATGCACGTCCCGACGTAGAGCCCAACGCACGTCCCGACGTAGAGCCAAACGCACGTCCCGACGTAGAGCTGAAAATAAGCTAAATCCCAACGTAGAGCCCAACGCACGTCCCGACGTAGAGCTGAAAGTAAGCTAAATCCCGACGTAGTGCCCAACGCACGTCCCGACGTAGAGCTGAAAGTTAGCTAACTACAGACGTAGAGCCCAACGCGCATCCCGACGTACAGCCCAACACGCGTCCCGACGTAGAGCCCAATGCGCGTCCCGACGTAGAGCCGAACGCACGTCCCGACGTAGAGCCGAACGCACGTCCCGACGTAGTGCCCAACGCACGTCCCGACGTGGAGCTGAAACTAAGCTAAACCCCGACGTAGAGCCCAACGCACGTCCCGACGTAGAGCCCAGCGCACGTCCCGACGTAGAGCCCAGCGCACGTCCCGACGTAGAGCTGAAAGTAAGGTAAATCCCGACGTAGAGGCCAACGCACGTCCCGACATAGAGGCCAACGCGCGTCCCGACGTAGAGCTGAAAGTAAGCTAAATCCCGACGTAGACCCAACGCACGTCCCGACGTAGAGCCCAATGCACGTCCCGACGTAGAGCCCAACGCACGTCCCGACGTAGAGCCCAACGCACGTCCCGACGTAGAGCCCAACGCACGTCCCGACGTAGAGCCCAACGCACGTCCCGACGTAGAGCCCAACGCACGTCCCGACGTAGAGCCCAACGCACGTCCCGACGTAGAGCTGAAAGTAAGCTAGATCCCGACGTAGTGCCCAACGCACGTCCCGACGTAGAGCTGAAAGTTAGCTAACTACAGACGTAGAGCCCAACGCGCATCCCGACGTACAGCCCAACACGCGTCCCGACGTAGAGCCCAATGCGCGTCCCGACGTAGAGCCGAACGCACGTCCCGACGTAGTGCCCAACGCACGTCCCGACGTGGAGCTGAAACTAAGCTAAACCCCGACGTAGAGCCCAACGCACGTCCCGACGTAGAGCCCAGCGCACGTCCCGACGTAGAGCCCAGCGCACGTCCCGACGTAGAGCCCAGCGCACGTCCCGACGTAGAGCCCAGCGCACGTCCCGACGTAGAGCTGAAAGTAAGGTAAATCCCGACGTAGAGGCCAACGCACGTCCCGACGTAGAGGCCAACGCGCGTCCCGACGTAGAGCTGAAAGTAAGCTAAATCCCGACGTAGAGGCCAACGCACGTCCCGACGTAGAGGCCAACGCACGTCCCGACGTAGAGGCCAACGCACGTCCCGACGTAGAGGCCAACGCACGTCCCGACGTAGAGGCCAACGCACGTCCCGACGTAGAGCTTAAAGTAAGCTAAATCCCGACGTAGAGGCCAACGCACGTCCCGACGTAGAGCCCAACGCACGTCCTGCCGTAGATCCCAACGCACGTCCCGCCGTAGAGCCCGATGCACGTCCCGACGTAGCACCCAACACACGTCCAGACGTAGAGCTGAAAGTTAGCTAACTACAGATGTAGAGCCCAACGCACGTCCCGACGTAGAGCCCAACGCACGTCCCGACGTAGAGCCCAAAGCACGTCCCGACGTAGAGCCCAACGCACGTCCCGACGTAGAGCCCAAAGCACGTCCCGACGTAGAGCCCAACGCACGTCCCGACGTAGAGCTGAAAGTAAGCTAAATCCCGACGTAGAGCCCAACGCACGTCCCGACGTAGAGCCCAACGCACGTCCCGACGTAGAGCCCAACGCACGTCCCGACGTAGAGCTGAAAGTTAGCTAACTACAGACGTAGAGCCCAACGCACGTCCCGACGTAGAGCCCAACGCACGTCCCGACGTAGAGCTGAAAGTAAGCTAAATCCCGACGTAGAGGCCAACGCACGTCCCGACGTAGAGCTGAAAGTAAGCTAAATCCCGACGTAGAGGCCAACGCACGTCCCGACGTAGAGCTGAAAGTAAGCTAAATCCCGACGTAGAGGCCAACGCACGTCCCGACGTAGAGCTGAAAGTAAGCTAAATCCCGACGTAGAGGCCAACGCACGTCCCGACGTAGAGGCCAACGCACGTCCCGACGTAGAGCTGAAAGTAAGCTAAATCCCGACGTAGAGGCCAACGCACGTCCCGACGTAGAGCTGAAAGTAAGCTAAATCCCGACGTAGAGGCCAACGCACGTCCCGACGTAGAGCTGAAAGTAAGCTAAATCCCGACGTAGAGCCCACCGCACGTCCCGACGTAGAGCCCACCGCACGTCCCGACGTAGCGCCCAACGCACGTCCCGACGTAGCGCCCAACGCACGTCCCGACGTAGAGCTGAAAGTAAGTTAAATCCCGACGTAGAGGCCAACGCACGTCCCGACGTAGAGGCCAACGCACGTCCCGACGTAGAGGCCAACGCACGTCCCGACGTAGAGGCCAACGCACGTCCCGACGTAGAGGCCAACGCACGTCCCGACGTAGAGCTGAAAGTAAGCTAAATCCCGACGTAGAGCCCAACGCACGTCCCGACGTAGAGCCCACCGCACGTCCCGACGTAGAGCCCAACGCACGTCCCGACGTAGAGCCCACCGCACGTCCCAACGTAGAGCCCAACACACGTCCCGACGTAGAGCTGAAAGTAAGCTAAATCCCGACGTAGCGCCCAACGCACGTCCCGACGTAGCGCCCAACGCACGTCCCGATGTAGAGCTGTAAGTAAGCTAAATCCCGACGTAGAGGCCAACGCACCTCCCGACGTAGAGGCCAACGCACGTCCCGACCTAGAGGCCAACGCACGTCCCGACCTAGAGGCCAACGCACGTCCCGACGTAGAGCTGAAAGTAAGCTAAATCCCGACGTAGAGCCCAACGCACGTCCCGACGTAGAGCCCAACGCACGTCCCGACGTAGAGCCCAACGCACGTCCCGACGTAGAGCCCAACGCACGTCCCGACGTAGAGCCCAACGCACGTCCCGACGTAGCGCCCAACGCACGTCCCGACGTAGAGCTGAAAGTTAGCTAACTACAGACGTAGAGCCCAACGCACGTCCCGACGTAGAGCCCAACGCGCGTCCCCACGTAGAGCCCAACGCGCGTCCCGACGTAGAGCTGAAAGTAAGTTAAATCCCGACGTAGAGGCCAACGCACGTCCCGACTTAGAGGCCAACGCACGTCCCGACTTAGAGGCCAACGCACGTCCCGACTTAGAGGCCAACGCACGTCCTGACTTAGAGCTGAAAGTAAGCTAAATCCCGACGTAGAGCCCAACGCACGTCCCGACGTAGAGCCCAACGCACGTCCCGACGTAGAGCCCAACGCACGTCCCGACGTAGAGCTGAAAGTTAGCTAACTACAGACGTAGAGCCCAACGCACGTCCCGACGTAGAGCCCAACGCACGTCCCGACGTAGAGCTGAAAGTAAGCTAAATCCCGACGTAGAGGCCACCACACGTCCCGACGTAGAGCCCACCGCACGTCCCGACGTAGAGCCCACCGCACGTCCCGACGTAGAGCCCACCGCACGTCCCGACGTAGAGCCCACCGCACGTCCCGACGTAGAGCCCACCGCACGTCCCGACGTAGAGCCCACCGCACGTCCCGACGTAGAGCCCAACGCACGTCCCGACGTAGAGCCCAACGCACGTCCCGACGTAGAGCTGAAAGTAAGCTAAATCCCGACGTAGCGCCCAACGCACGTCCCGACGTAGCGCCCAACGCACGTCCCGACGTATGCGCCCAACGCACGTCCCGACGTAGAGCTGAAAGTAAGCTAAATCCCGACGCAGAGGCCAACGCACGTCCCGACGTAGAGGCCAACGCACGTCCCGACCTAGAGGCCAACGCACGTCCCGACCTAGAGGCCAACGCACGTCCCGACGTAGAGCTGAAAGTAAGCTAAATCCCGACGTAGACCCAACGCACGTCCCGACGTAGAGCCCAATGCACGTCCCGACGTAGAGCCCAACGCACGTCCCGACGTAGAGCCCAACGCACGTCCCGACGTAGAGCCAAACGCACGTCCCGACGTAGAGCTGAAAGTAAGCTAAATCCCGACGTAGAGCCCAACGCACATCCCGACGTAGAGCCCAACGCACGTCCCGACGTAGAGCTGAAAGTAAGCTAAATCCCGACGTAGACCCAACGCACGTCCCGACGTAGAGCCCAATGCACGTCCCGACGTAGAGCCCAACGCACGTCCCGACGTAGAGCCAAACGCACGTCCCGACGTAGAGCTGAAAATAAGCTAAATCCCAACGTAGAGCCCAACGCACGTCCCGACGTAGAGCTGAAAGTAAGCTAAATCCCGACGTAGTGCCCAACGCACGTCCCGACGTAGAGCTGAAAGTTAGCTAACTACAGACGTAGAGCCCAACGCGCATCCCGACGTACAGCCCAACACGCGTCCCGACGTAGAGCCCAATGCGCGTCCCGACGTAGAGCCGAACGCACGTCCCGACGTAGAGCCGAACGCACGTCCCGACGTAGTGCCCAACGCACGTCCCGACGTGGAGCTGAAACTAAGCTAAACCCCGACGTAGAGCCCAACGCACGTCCCGACGTAGAGCCCAGCGCACGTCCCGACGTAGAGCCCAGCGCACGTCCCGACGTAGAGCCCAGCGCACGTCCCGACGTAGAGCTGAAAGTAAGGTAAATCCCGACGTAGAGGCCAACGCACGTCCCGACATAGAGGCCAACGCGCGTCCCGACGTAGAGCTGAAAGTAAGCTAAATCCCGACGTAGACCCAACGCACGTCCCGACGTAGAGCCCAATGCACGTCCCGACGTAGAGCCCAAGGCACGTCCCGACGTAGAGCCCAACGCACGTCCCGACGTAGAGCCCAACGCACGTCCCGACGTAGAGCCCAACGCACGTCCCGACGTAGAGCCCAACGCACGTCCCGACGTAGAGCTGAAAGTAAGCTAGATCCCGACGTAGTGCCCAACGCACGTCCCGACGTAGAGCTGAAAGTTAGCTAACTACAGACGTAGAGCCCAACGCGCATCCCGACGTACAGCCCAACACGCGTCCCGACGTAGAGCCCAATACGCGTCCCGACGTAGAGCCGAACGCACGTCCCGACGTAGTGCCCAACGCACGTCCCGACGTGGAGCTGAAACTAAGCTAAACCCCGACGTAGAGCCCAACGCACGTCCCGACGTAGAGCCCAGCGCACGTCCCGACGTAGAGCCCAGCGCACGTCCCGACGTAGAGCCCAGCGCACGTCCCGACGTAGAGCCCAGCGCACGTCCCGACGTAGAGCCCAGCGCACGTCCCGACGTAGAGCTGAAAGTAAGGTAAATCCCGACGTAGAGGCCAACGCACGTCCCGACGTAGAGGCCAACGCGCGTCCCGACGTAGAGCTGAAAGTAAGCTAAATCCCGACGTAGAGGCCAACGCACGTCCCGACGTAGAGGCCAACGCACGTCCCGACGTAGAGGCCAACGCACGTCCCGACGTAGAGGCCAACGCACGTCCCGACGTAGAGGCCAACGCACGTCCCGACGTAGAGGCCAACGCACGTCCCGACGTAGAGGCCAACGCACGTCCCGACGTAGAGCTTAAAGTAAGCTAAATCCCGACGTAGAGGCCAACGCACGTCCCGACGTAGAGCCCAACGCACGTCCTGCCGTAGATCCCAACGCACGTCCCGCCGTAGAGCCCGATGCACGTCCCGACGTAGCACCCAACACACGTCCAGACGTAGAGCTGAAAGTTAGCTAACTACAGATGTAGAGCCCAACGCACGTCCCGACGTAGAGCCCAACGCACGTCCCGACGTAGAGCCCAACGCACGTCCCGACGTAGAGCCCAACGCACGTCCCGACGTAGAGCTGAAAGTAAGCTAAATCCCGACGTAGAGCCCAACGCACGTCCCGACGTAGAGCCCAACGCACGTCCCGACGTAGAGCCCAACGCACGTCCCGACGTAGAGCTGAAAGTTAGCTAACTACAGACGTAGAGCCCAACGCACGTCCCGACGTAGAGCCCAACGCACGTCCCGACGTAGAGCTGAAAGTAAGCTAAATCCCGACGTAGAGGCCAACGCACGTCCCGACGTAGAGCTGAAAGTAAGCTAAATCCCGACGTAGAGGCCAACGCACGTCCCGACGTAGAGCTGAAAGTAAGCTAAATCCCGACGTAGAGGCCAACGCACGTCCCGACGTAGAGCTGAAAGTAAGCTAAATCCCGACGTAGAGGCCAACGCACGTCCCGACGTAGAGGCCAACGCACGTCCCGACGTAGAGCTGAAAGTAAGCTAAATCCCGACGTAGAGGCCAACGCACGTCCCGACGTAGAGCTGAAAGTAAGCTAAATCCCGACGTAGAGCCCACCGCACGTCCCGACGTAGAGCCCACCGCACGTCCCGACGTAGAGCCCACCGCACGTCCCGACGTAGAGCCCACCGCACGTCCCGACGTAGAGCTGAAAGTAAGCTAAATCCCGACGTAGCGCCCAACGCACGTCCCGACGTAGCGCCCAACGCACGTCCCGACGTATGCGCCCAACGCACGTCCCGACGTAGAGCTGAAAGTAAGCTAAATCCCGACGCAGAGGCCAACGCACGTCCCGACGTAGAGGCCAACGCACGTCCCGACCTAGAGGCCAACGCACGTCCCGACCTAGAGGCCAACGCACGTCCCGACGTAGAGCTGAAAGTAAGCTAAATCCCGACGTAGACCCAACGCACGTCCCGACGTAGAGCCCAACGCACGTCCCGACGTAGAGCCCAACGCACGTCCCGACGTAGAGCCCAACGCACGTCCCGACGTAGAGCCCAACGCACGTCCCGACGTAGAGCCCAACGCACGTCCCGACGTAGAGCTGAAAGTAAGCTAAATCCCGACGTAGAGCCCAACGCACATCCCGACGTAGAGCCCAACGGACGTCCCGACGTAGAGCTGAAAGTAAGCTAAATCCCGACGTAGACCCAACGCACGTCCCGACGTAGAGCCCAATGCACGTCCCGACGTAGAGCCCAACGCACGTCCCGACGTAGAGCCCAACGCACGTCCCGACGTAGAGCTTAATGTAAGCTAAATCCCGACATAGAGCCCAACGCACGTCCCGACGTAGAGCCCAACGCACGTCCCGACGTAGAGCTGAAAGTAAGCTAAATCCCGACGTAGCGCCCAACGCACGTCCCGACGTAGCGCCCAACGCACGTCCCGACGTAGCGCCCAACGCACGTCCCGACGTAGCGCCCAACGCACGTCCCGACGTAGCGCCCAACGCACGTACCGACGTAGAGCTGAAAGTTAGCTAACTACAGACGTAGAGCCCAACGCACGTCCCGACGTAGAGCTGAAAGTTAGC
Source organism: Leptosomus discolor (assembly GCF_034619465.1). Taxonomy (NCBI): domain Eukaryota; kingdom Metazoa; phylum Chordata; class Aves; order Leptosomiformes; family Leptosomidae; genus Leptosomus; species Leptosomus discolor. The sequence goes on along the minus strand of NW_028237915.1, from coordinate 932,249 downwards.
TAACTACAGACGAATTGCCCAACGCGCGTCCAGACGTAGAGCTGAAAGCTAAATCCCGACGTAGCGCCCAACGCATGTCCCGACGTAGCGCCCAACGCACGTACCGACGTAGAGCTGAAAGTTAGCTAACTACAGACGTAGAGCCCAACGCGCGTCCCGACGTAGAGCCCAACGCGCGTCCCGACGTAGAGCCCAACGCACGTCCCGACGTAGAGCCCAACGCACGTCCCGACGTAGAGCCCAACGCACGTCCCGACGTAGAGCCCAACGCACGTCCCGACGTAGAGCTGAAAGTAAGCTAAATCCCGACGTAGAGGCCAACGCACGTCCCGACGTAGAGCCCAACGCACGTCCCGACGTAGAGGCCAACGCACGTCCCGACGTAGAGGACAACGCACGTCCCGACGTAGAGCTGAAAGTTAGCTAACTACAGACGTAGAGCCCAACGCACGTCCCGACATAGAGTCCAACGCACGTCCCGACGTAGAGCTGAAAGTAAGCTAAATCCCAACGTAGAGCCCAACGCACGTCCCGACGTAGAGCTGAAAGTAAGCTAAATCCCGACGTAGTGCCCAACGCACGTCCCGACGTAGAGCTGAAAGTTAGCTAACTACAGACGTAGAGCCCAACGCGCATCCCGACGTACAGCCCAACACGCGTCCCGACGTAGAGCCCAATGCGCTTCCCGACGTAGAGCCCAACGCACGTCCCGACGTAGTGCCCAACGCACGTCCCGACGTGGAGCTGAAACTAAGCTAAACCCCGACGTAGAGCCCAACGCACGTCCCGACGTAGAGCCCAGCGCACGTCCCGACGTAGAGCCCAGCGCACGTCCCGACGTAGAGCCCAGCGCACGTCCCGACGTAGAGCTGAAAGTAAGGTAAATCCCGACGTAGAGGCCAACGCACGTCCCGACGTAGAGGCCAACGCGCGTCCCGACGTAGAGCTGAAAGTAAGCTAAATCCCGACGTAGAGGCCAACGCACGTCCCGACGTAGAGGCCAACGCACGTCCCGACGTAGAGGCCAACGCACGTCCCGACGTAGAGCTTAAAGTAAGCTAAATCCCGACGTAGAGCCCAACGCACGTCCCGACGTAGAGCCCAACGCACGTCCCGACGTAGAGCTGAAAGTAAGCTAAATCCCGACGTAGAGGCCAACGCTCGTCCCGACGTAGAGGCCAACGCACGTCCTGCCGTAGAGCCCAACGCACGTCCCGCCTTAGAGCCCGATGCACGTCCCGACGTAGCACCCAACACACGTCCCGACGTAGAGCTGAAAGTTAGCTAACTACAGATGTAGAGCCCAACGCACGTCCCGACGTAGAGCCCAACGCACGTCCCGACGTAGAGCCCAACGCACGTCCCGACGTAGAGCCCAACGCACGTCCCGACGTAGAGCTGAAAGTAAGCTAAATCCCGACGTAGAGCCCAACGCACGTCCCGACGTAGAGCCCAACGCACGTCCCGACGTAGAGCCCAACGCACGTCCCGACGTAGAGCCCAACGCACGTCCCGACGTAGAGCTGAAAGTAAGCTAAATCCCGACGTAGAGCCCAACGCACGTCCCGACGTAGCGCCCAACGCACGTCCCGACGTAGCGCCCAACGCACGTCCCGACGTAGAGCTGAAAGTTAGCTAACTACAGACGTAGAGCCCAACGCGCGTCCCGACGTAGAGCTGAAAGTTAGCTAACTACAGACGTAGAGCCCAACGCGCGTCCCGACGTAGAGCTGAAAGTTAGCTAACTACAGACGTAGAGCCCAACGCGCGTCCCGACGTAGAGCTGAAAGTTAGCTAACTACAGACGTAGAGCCCAACGCGCGTCCCGACGTAGAGCTGAAAGTTAGCTAACTACAGACGTAGAGCCCAACGCGCGTCCCGACGTAGAGCTGAAAGTTAGCTAACTACAGACGTAGAGCCCAACGCGCGTCCCGACGTAGAGCTGAAAGTTAGCTAACTACAGACGTAGAGCCCAACGCGCGTCCCGACGTAGAGCTGAAAGTTAGCTAACTACAGACGTAGAGGCCAACGCGCGTCCCGACGTAGAGGCCAACGCGCGTCCCGACGTAGAGGCCAACGCGCGTCCCGACGTAGAGGCCAACGCGCGTCCCGACGTAGAGGCCAACGCGCGTCCCGACGTAGAGGCCAACGCGCGTCCCGACGTAGAGGCCAACGCGCGTCCCGACGTAGAGGCCAACGCGCGTCCCGACGTAGAGGCCAACGCGCGTCCCGACGTAGAGGCCAACGCGCGTCCCGACGTAGAGGCCAACGCGCGTCCCGACGTAGAGGCCAACGCGCGTCCCGACGTAGAGGCCAACGCGCGTCCCGACGTAGAGCTGAAAGTAAGCTAAAGCCCAACGTAGAGCCCGACGCACGTCCCGACGTAGAGCCCGACGCACGTCCCGACGTAGAGCCCGACGCACGTCCCGACGTAGAGCCCGACGCACGTCCCGACGTAGAGCCCAACGCACGTCCCGACGTAGAGCTGAAAGTAAGCTAAATCCCGACGTAGAGGCCAACGCACGTCCCGACGTAGAGGCCAACGCACGTCCCGACGTAGAGGCCAACGCACGTCCCGACGTAGAGGCCAACGCACGTCCCGACGTAGAGGCCAACGCACGTCCCGACGTAGAGGCCAACGCACGTCCCGACGTAGCACCCAACACACGTCCCGACGTAGAGCTGAAAGTTAGCTAACTACAGACGTAGAGCCCAACGCACGTCCCGACGTAGAGCCCAACGCACGTCCCGCCGTAGAGCTGAAAGTAAGCTAAATCCCAACGTAGAGGCCAACGCACGTCCCGCCGTAGAGGCCAACGCACGTCCCGCCGTAGAGGCCAACGCACGTCCCGCCGTAGAGGCCAACGCACGTCCCGCCGTAGAGGCCAACGCACGTCCCGCCGTAGAGGCCAACGCACGTCCCGACGTAGAGCCCAACGCACGTCCCGCCGTAGAGCCCAACGCACGTCCCGACGTAGAGCCCAACGCACGTCCCGACGTAGAGCCCAACGCACGTCCCGACGTAGAGCTGAAAGTAAGCTAAATCCCGACGTAGAGCCCAACGCACGTCCCGACGTAGAGCCCAACGCACGTCTCGACGTAGAGCCCAACGCACGTCCCGACGTAGCGCCCAACGCACGTCCCGACGTAGAGCTGAAAGTTAGCTAACTACAGACGTAGAGCCCAACGCACGTCCCGACGTAGAGCTGAAAGTTAGCTAACTACAGACGTAGAGCCCAACGCACGTCCCGACGTAGAGCTGAAAGTTAGCTAACTACAGACGTAGAGCCCAACGCACGTCCCGACGTAGAGCTCAAAGTTAGCTAACTACAGACGTAGAGCCCAACGCACGTCCCGACGTAGAGCTCAAAGTTAGCTAACTACAGACGTAGAGCCCAACGCACGTCCCGACGTAGAGCTCAAAGTTAGCTAACTACAGACGTAGAGCCCAACGCACGTCCCGACGTAGAGCTCAAAGTTAGCTAACTACAGACGTAGAGCCCAACGCACGTCCCGACGTAGAGCTCAAAGTTAGCTAACTACAGACGTAGAGCCCAACGCACGTCCCGACGTAGAGCCCAACGCACGTCCCGACGTAGAGCCCAACGCACGTCTCGACGTAGAGCCCAACGCACGTCTCGACGTAGAGCCCAACGCACGTCTCGACGTAGAGCCCAACGCACGTCCCGACGTAGAGCTGAAAGTAAGATAAATCCCGACGTAGAGGCCAACGCACGTCCCGACTTAGAGCTGAAAGTAACCTAATCCCGACGTAGAGGCCAACGCACGTCCCGACGTAGAGGCCAACGCACGTCCCGACGTAGAGGCCAACGCACGTCCCGACGTAGAGGCCAACGCACGTCCCGACGTAGAGCTGAAAGTTGGCTAACTACAGACGTAGAGCCCAACGCACGTCCCGACGTAGAGCCCAACGCACGTCCCGACGTAGAGCTGAAAGTTGGCTAACTACAGACGTAGAGCCCAACACGCGTCCCGACGTAGAGCCCAACGCACGTCCCGACGTAGAGCTGAAAGTAAGCTAAATCCCGACGTAGAGGCCAACGCACGTCCCGACGTAGAGCTGAAAGTAACCTAATCCCGACGTAGAGGCCAACGCACGTCCCGACGTAGAGGCCAACGCACGTCCCGACGTAGAGGCCAACGCACGTCCCGACGTAGAGGCCAACGCACGTCCCGACGTAGAGCTGAAAGTAAGCTAAATCCCGACATAGAGGCCAACGCACGTCCCGACGTAGAGGCCAAGGCACGTCCTGCCGTACAGCCCAACGCACGTCCCGACGTAGTGCCCAACGCACGTCCCGACGTAGCGCCCAACGCACGTCCCGACGTAGAGCTGAAAGTTAGCTAACTACAGACGTAGAGCCCAACCCACGTCCCGACGTAGTGCCCAACGCACGTCCCGACGTAGAGCTGAAAGTAAGCTAAATCCCAACGTAGAGCCCAACGCACGTCCCGACGTAGAGCCCAACGCACGTCCCGACGTAGCGCCCAACGCACGTCCCGACGTAGCGCCCAACGCACGTCCCGACGTAGAGCTAAAAGTTAGCTAACTACAGACGTAGCGCCCAACGCACGTCCCGACGTAGAGCTGAAAGTTAGCTAAATCCCGACGTAGAGCCCAACGCACGTCCCGACGTAGAGCTGAAAGTAAGCTAAATCCCGACGTAGAGGCCAACGCACGTCCCGACGTAGAGCTGAAAGTAAGCTAAATCCCGACGTAGAGGCCAACGCACGTCCCGACGTAGAGGCCAACGCACGTCCCGACGTAGAGCTGAAAGTAAGCTAAATCCCGACGTAGAGGCCAACGCACGTCCCGACGTAGAGGCCAACGCACGTCCCGACGTAGAGGCCAACGCACGTCCCGACGTAGAGGCCAACGCACGTCCCGACGTAGAGCTGAAAGTTAGCTAACTACAGACGTAGAGCCCAACGCACGTCCCGACGTAGAGCCCAACGCACGTCCCGACGTAGAGCCCAACGCACGTCCCGACGTAGAGCCCAACGCACGTCCCGACGTAGAGCCCAACGCACGTCCCGACGTAGAGCCCAACGCACGTCCCGACGTAGAGCTGAAAATAAGCTAAATCCCAACGTAGAGCCCAACGCACGTCCCGACGTAGCGCCCAACGCACGTCCCGACGTAGCGCCCAACGCACGTCCCGACGTAGCGCCCAACGCACGTCCCGACGTAGAGCTGAAAGTTAGATAACTACAGACGTAGAGCCCAACGCGCGTCCCGACGTAGAGCCCAACGCGCGTCCCGACGTAGAGCCCAACGCGCGTCCCGACGTAGAGCCCAACGCGCGTCCCGACGTAGAGCCCAACGCGCGTCCCGACGTGGAGCTGAAAGTAAGCTAAATCCCGACGTGGAGCTGAAAGTAAGCTAAATCCCGACGTAGCGCCCAACGCACGTCCCGACGTAGCGCCCAACGCACGTCCCGACGTAGCGCCCAACGCACGTCCCGACGTAGCGCCCAACGCACGTCCCGACGTAGCGCCCAACGCACGTCCCGACGTAGAGCTGAAAGTTAGCTAACTACAGACGTAGAGCAAAACGCACGTCCCGACGTAGACCTGAAAGTAAGCTAAATCCCGACGTAGAGGCCAACGCACGTCCCGACGTAGAGGCCAACGCACGTCCCGACGTAGAGGCCAACGCACGTCCCGACGTAGAGGCCAACGCACGTCCCGACGTAGAGGCCAACGCACGTCCCGACGTAGAGCCCAACGCACGTCCCGACGTAGAGCCCAACGCACGTCCCGACGTAGAGCCCAACGCACGTCCCGACGTAGAGCCCAACGCACGTCCCGACGTAGAGCTGAAAGTAAGCTGAATCCCGACGTAGAGCCCAACGCACGTCCCGACGTAGCGCCCAACGCACGTCCCGACGTAGCGCCCAACGCACGTCCCGACGTAGCGCCCAACGCACGTCCCGACGTAGAGCTGACAGTTAGCTAACTACAGACGTAGAGCACAACGCACGTCCCGACGTAGAGCTCAAAGTTAGCTAACTACAGACGTAGAGCTCAACACACGTCCCAACGTAAATCCCAACGCACGTCCCGACGTAGAGCTGAAAGTAAGCTAAATCCCGACGTAGAGGCCAACGCACGTCCCGACGTAGAGCTGAAAGTAAGCTAAATCCCGACGTAGAGGCCAACGCACGTCCCGACGTAGAGGCCAACGCACGTCCCGACGTAGAGCCCAACGCACGTCCCGACGTAGAGCCCAACGCACGTCCCGACGTAGAGCCCAACGCACGTCCCGACGTAGAGCCCAACGCACGTCCCGACGTAGAGCCCAACGCACGTCCCGACGTAGAGCCCAACGCACGTCCCGACGTAGAGCCCAACGCACGTCCCGACGTAGAGCTGAAGGTTAGCTAACTACAGACGTAGAGCCCAACGCACGTCCCGACGTAGAGCCCAACGCACGTCCCGACGTAGAGCTGAAAGTAAGCCAAATCCCGACGTAGAGGCCAACGCACGTCCCGACGTAGAGCTGAAAGTAAGCCAAATCCCGACGTAGAGCCCAACGCACGTCCCGACGTAGAGGCCAACGCACGTCCCGACGTAGAGGCCAACGCACGTCCCGACGTAGAGGCCAACGCACGTCCCGACGTAGAGGCCAACGCACGTCCCGACGTAGAGGCCAACGCACGTCCCGACGTAGAGCTTAAAGTAAGCTAAATCCCGACGTAGAGCTTAAAGTAAGCTAAATCCCGACGTAGAGCCCAACGCACGTCCCGACGTAGAGCCCAACGCACGTCCCGACGTAGAGCCCAACGCACGTCCCGACGTAGAGCCCAACGCACGTCCCGACGTAGAGCCCAACGCACGTCCCGACGTAGAGTTGAAAGTAAGCTAAATCCCGACGTAGAGCCCAACGCACGTCCCGACGTAGAGCCCAACGCACGTCCCGACGTAGAGCCCAACGCACGTCCCGACGTAGAGCCCAACGCACGTCCCGACGTAGAGCCCAACGCACGTCCCGACGTAGAGCTGAAAGTTAGCTAACTACAGACGTAGGTCCAACGCACGTCCCGACGTAGCGCCCAACGCACGTCCCGACGTAGCGCCCAACGCACGTCCCGACGTAGCGCCCAACGCACGTCCCGACGTAGCGCCCAACGCACGTCCCGACGTAGAGCTGAAAGTTAGCTAACTACAGACGTAGCGCCCAACGCACGTCCCGACGTAGAGCTGAAAGTTAGCTAACTGCAGACGTAGAGCCCAACGCACGTCCCGACGTACAGCTGAAAGTTAGCTAACTACAGACCTAGAGCCCAACGCACGTCCCGACGTAGAGGCCAACGCACGTCCCGACGTAGAGCTGAAAGTAAGCTAAATCCCGACATAGAAGCCAACGCACGTCCCGACGTAGAGCCCCACGCACGTCCCGACGTAGCGCCCCACGCACGTCCCGACGTAGAGCTCAAAGTAAGCTAAATGCCGACATAGAAGCCAACGCACGTCCCGACATAGAGCCCAACGCACGTCCCGACGTAGAGCTGAAAGTTAGCTAACTAAAGCCGTAGAGCCCAACGCACATCCCGACGTAGAGCTGAAAGTAAGCTAAATCCCGACGTAGAGCCCAACGCACGTCCCGACGTAGAGCTCAACGCACGTCCCGACGTAGAGCCGAAAGTAAGCTAACTACAGACGTAGAGCCCAACGCGCGTCCCGACGTAGAGCCCAACGCGCGTCCCGACGTAGAGCCCAACGCGCGTCCCGACGTAGAGCCCAACGCGCGTCCCGACGTAGAGCCCAACGCGCGTCCCGACGTAGAGCCCAACGCGCGTCCCGACGTAGAGCCCAACGCGCGTCCCGACGTAGAGCCCAACGCGCGTCCCGACGTAGAGCCCAACGCGCGTCCCGACGTAGAGCCCAACGCGCGTCCCGACGTAGAGCCCAACGCGCGTCCCGACGTAGAGCCCAACGCGCGTCCCGACGTAGAGCTAAAAGTAATCTAAATCCCGACGTAGAGCCCAACGCGCGTCCCGACGTAGAGCCCAACGCGCGTCCCGACGTAGAGCCCAACGCGCGTCCCGACGTAGAGCCCAACGCGCGTCCCGACGTAGAGCCCAACGCGCGTCCCGACGTAGAGCTGAAAGTAAGCTAAATCCCGACGTAGAGCTGAAAGTAAGCTAAATCCCGACGTAGAGCTGAAAGTAAGCTAAATCCCGACGTAGAGGCCAACGTACGTCCCGACGTAGAGCTGAAAGTAAGCTAAATCCCGACGTAGAGCCCAACGCGCGTCCCGACGTAGAGCCCAACGCGCGTCCCGACGTAGAGCCCAACGCGCGTCCCGACGTAGAGCCCAACGCGCGTCCCGACGTAGAGCCCAACGCGCGTCCCGACGTAGAGCCCAACGCGCGTCCCGACGTAGAGCCCAACGCGCGTCCCGACGTAGAGCCCAACGCGCGTCCCGACGTAGAGCCCAACGCGCGTCCCGACGTAGAGCTGAAAGTTAGCTAACTACAGACGTAGAGCCCAACGCGCGTCCCGACGTAGAGCCCAACGCGCGTCCCGACGTAGAGCCCAACGCGCGTCCCGACGTAGAGCCCAACGCGCGTCCCGACGTAGAGCCCAACGCGCGTCCCGACGTAGAGCCCAACGCGCGTCCCGACGTAGAGCCCAACGCGCGTCCCGACGTAGAGCCCAACGCGCGTCCCGACGTAGAGCCCAACGCGCGTCCCGACGTAGAGCCCAACGCGCGTCCCGACGTAGAGCCCAACGCGCGTCCCGACGTAGAGCCCAACGCGCGTCCCGACGTAGAGCCCAACGCGCGTCCCGACGTAGAGCCCAACGCGCGTCCCGACGTAGAGCCCAACGCGCGTCCCGACGTAGAGCCCAACGCGCGTCCCGACGTAGAGCCCAACGCGCGTCCCGACGTAGAGCCCAACGCGCGTCCCGACGTAGAGCCCAACGCGCGTCCCGACGTAGAGCCCAACGCGCGTCCCGACGTAGAGCCCAACGCGCGTCCCGACGTAGAGCCCAACGCGCGTCCCGACGTAGAGCTGAAAGTAAGCTAAATCCCGACGTAGAGCCCAACGCGCGTCCCGACGTAGAGCTGAAAGTAAGCTAAATCCCGACGTAGAGCCCAACGCGCGTCCCGACGTAGAGCCCAACGCGCGTCCCGACGTAGAGCCCAACGCGCGTCCCGACGTAGAGCCCAACGCGCGTCCCGACGTAGAGCCCAACGCGCGTCCCGACGTAGAGCCCAACGCGCGTCCCGACGTAGAGCCCAACGCGCGTCCCGACGTAGAGCCCAACGCGCGTCCCGACGTAGAGCCCAACGCGCGTCCCGACGTAGAGCCCAACGCGCGTCCCGACGTAGAGCCCAACGCGCGTCCCGACGTAGAGCCCAACGCGCGTCCCGACGTAGAGCTGAAAGTAAGCTAAATGCCGACGTAGAGGCCAACGCGCGTCCCGACGTAGAGCTGAAAGTAAGCTAAATGCCGACGTAGAGGCCAACGCGCGTCCCGACGTAGAGCTGAAAGTAAGCTAAATCCCGACGTAGAGCCCAACGCGCGTCCCGACGTAGAGCTGAAAGTAAGCTAAATCCCGACGTAGAGCCCAACGCGCGTCCCGACGTAGAGCCCAACGCGCGTCCCGACGTAGAGCCCAACGCGCGTCCCGACGTAGAGCCCAACGCGCGTCCCGACGTAGAGCCCAACGCGCGTCCCGACGTAGAGCCCAACGCGCGTCCCGACGTAGAGCCCAACGCGCGTCCCGACGTAGAGCCCAACGCGCGTCCCGACGTAGAGCCCAACGCGCGTCCCGACGTAGAGCCCAACGCGCGTCCCGACGTAGAGCTGAAAGTTAGCTAACTACAGACGTAGAGCCCAACGCGCGTCCCGACGTAGAGCTGAAAGTTAGCTAACTACAGACGTAGAGCCCAACGCACGTCCCGACGTAGAGCCCAACGCACGTCCCGACGTAGAGCCCAACGCACGTCCCGACGTAGAGCTGAAAGGAAGCTAAATCCCGACGTAGCGCCCAACGCACGTCCCGACGTAGCGCCCAACGCACGTCCCGACGTAGAGCCCAACGCACGTCCCGACGTAGAGCCCAACGCACGTCCCGACGTAGAGCCCAACGCACGTCCCGACGTAGAGCCCAACGCACGTCCCGACGTAGAGCTGAAAGGAAGCTAAATCCCGACGTAGCGCCCAACGCACGTCCCGACGTAGCGCCCAACGCACGTCCCGACGTAGCGCCCAACGCACGTCCCGACGTAGCGCCCAACGCACGTCCCGACGTAGCGCCCAACGCACGTCCCGACGTAGCGCCCAACGCACGTCCCGACGTAGCGCCCAACGCACGTCCCGACGTAGAGCTGAAAGGAAGCTAAATCCCGACGTAGCGCCCAACGCACGTCCCGACGTAGAGCTGAAAGTTAGCTAAATCCCGACGTAGCGCCCAACGCACGTCCCGACGTAGAGCTGAAAGTTAGCTAACTACAGACGCAGAGCCCAACGCACGTCCCGACGTAGAGCTGAAAGTTAGCTAACTACAGACGCAGAGCCCAACGCACGTCCCGACGCAGAGCCCAACGCACGTCCCGACGCAGAGCCCAACGCACGTCCCGACGCAGAGCCCAACGCACGTCCCGACGCAGAGCCCAACGCACGTCCCGACGCAGAGCCCAACGCACGTCCCGACGCAGAGCCCAACGCACGTCCCGACGCAGAGCTGAAAGTAAGCTAAATCCCGACGCAGAGCCCAACGCACGTCCCGACGCAGAGCTGAAAGTAAGCTAAATCCCGACGCAGAGCCCAACGCACGTCCCGACGCAGAGCTGAAAGTAAGCTAAATCCCGACGCAGAGCCCAACGCACGTCCCGACGCAGAGCTGAAAGTAAGCTAAATCCCGACGCAGAGGCCAACGCACGTCCCGACGCAGAGCTGAAAGTAAGCTAAATCCCGACGCAGAGGCCAACGCACGTCCCGACGCAGAGGCCAACGCACGTCCCGACGCAGAGGCCAACGCACGTCCCGACGCAGAGGCCAACGCACGTCCCGACGCAGAGGCCAACGCACGTCCCGACGCAGAGGCCAACGCACGTCCCGACGTAGAGCTGAAAGTAAGCTAAATCCCGACGCAGAGCCCAACGCACGTCCCGACGCAGAGCCCAACGCACGTCCCGACGCAGAGCCCAACGCACGTCCCGACGCAGAGCCCAACGCACGTCCCGACGCAGAGCCCAACGCACGTCCCGACGTAGAGCTGAAAGGAAGCTAAATCCCGACGTAGCGCCCAACGCACGTCCCGACGTAGCGCCCAACGCACGTCCCGACGTAGCGCCCAACGCACGTCCCGACGTAGCGCCCAACGCACGTCCCGACGTAGCGCCCAACGCACGTCCCGACGTAGAGCTGAAAGGAAGCTAAATCCCGACGTAGCGCCCAACGCACGTCCCGACGTAGCGCCCAACGCACGTCCCGACGTAGAGCTGAAAGGAAGCTAAATCCCGACGTAGCGCCCAACGCACGTCCCGACGTAGAGCTGAAAGTTAGCTAAATCCCGACGTAGCGCCCAACGCACGTCCCGACGTAGAGCTGAAAGTTAGCTAACTACAGACGCAGAGCCCAACGCACGTCCCGACGTAGAGCTGAAAGTTAGCTAACTACAGACGCAGAGCCCAACGCACGTCCCGACGCAGAGCCCAACGCACGTCCCGACGCAGAGCCCAACGCACGTCCCGACGCAGAGCCCAACGCACGTCCCGACGCAGAGCCCAACGCACGTCCCGACGCAGAGCCCAACGCACGTCCCGACGCAGAGCTGAAAGTAAGCTAAATCCCGACGCAGAGCCCAACGCACGTCCCGACGCAGAGCTGAAAGTAAGCTAAATCCCGACGCAGAGCCCAACGCACGTCCCGACGCAGAGCTGAAAGTAAGCTAAATCCCGACGCAGAGGCCAACGCACGTCCCGACGCAGAGGCCAACGCACGTCCCGACGCAGAGGCCAACGCACGTCCCGACGCAGAGGCCAACGCACGTCCCGACGTAGAGCTGAAAGTAAGCTAAATCCCGACGCAGAGCCCAACGCACGTCCCGACGCAGAGCCCAACGCACGTCCCGACGCAGAGCCCAACGCACGTCCCGACGCAGAGCCCAACGCACGTCCCGACGCAGAGCCCAACGCACGTCCCGACGCAGAGCCCAACGCACGTCCCGACGCAGAGGCCAAGAGAAGTTCCGAAGTAGAGCTGAAAGTGAGCTAACAATAAAATTAGAGCCCAACGCACGTCCCGACGTAGAGCTTAAAGTAAGCTAAATCCCGACGCAGAGCCCAACGCACGTCCCGACGCAGAGCCCAACGCACGTCCCGACGCAGAGCCCAACGCACGTCCCGACGCAGAGCCCAACGCACGTCCCGACGCAGAGCCCAACGCACGTCCCGACGCAGAGCCCAACGCACGTCCCGACGCAGAGCTGAAAGTAAGCTAACTACAGACGCAGAGCCCAACGCACGTCCCGACGCAGAGCTGAAAGTAAGCTAAACCAGATGTAGAGCCCAACAGACGTCCCGACTTAGAGGCGAAAGCAAGCTCAAGCCAGACTTCCCGACCTACAACCCAACAAACGTCCCGACGTTGATCCCAACAGATGTCCCGACGTAGAGCCCAAGAGATGTCCCGACATAGAGCCTAACAGACGTCCCGACGCAGAGCCCAACACATGTCCAGTTGTAGAACTCAACATACGTCCCGACATAGAGCCGAAAGCGAGCTCAAGCCAGACATATCGAAGTAGAGACCAACAGACGTTCCGACGTAGAGCCAAAAGTGAGCTACAGCCGGACGTAGAGCCTAAAAGACGTCCTGACGTAGAGCCCGAGAGATGTCCCGACATAGAGCCCAACACACGTCCCGACGTATATCCCAAAAGACATTCCGAAGTAGAGCTGAAATTAACGTCAAGCCAGACGTAGAAACCAACATACGTTCCGACGTAGAGACCAACAGACGTCCCGACATATAGCTCAGAAGATGACCCGACGTATAGCCGCAAGACGGAGGGATGGGGGGGCACAGACAGGTGCAGACGTGGTGCGCATCCTCACGGCTGCTCGATAGTCTCACCTTCAAGTCCCAGGAAGGGAAATGCGGTCACAAACACTCCTCACAAAAACCAAGTTGCCATCCTGCAGGAAGTTCAGAATTCCGGGAAAAACCAGTGCACCTAGAACAAAACAGCACCAAAACTATCAGTTAAAAAAAAGGCTGTGTGTTTTAAAACCCTCCTGTCACCCCTGAACACCCCCTAGGAAACTGCCGACGTAAAAAAAAAAAAAAAAAAAAACAAACAAAAAAAAAAAAACCACACCCAAAACCCAAGCTGCATCCCAGGGCGCTCTCTCCTGTGGATGCCGCTGGACCCTGCCCAGTCCCACAGCTCTCGCCTTGCCCAGAAGGAGCTCCCTGGGCAGAGCCCGGGGCTCATCTACTCCAGGGCCCCCCGCACCGAACCGGCACTTGGGCATCCTGGAGGACTGCGGGCCCATAGAGCGCAAGTTCGGAGGACTGAGGGGCACTTCCGGCATCATGGAGGACCGCGGGGAAGCGGCGGGAGCCTGCCGGAGCCCTGGAGGAGCCGGTGAGTCCCCCGCGAAACGAGTGCCGACGGCGGCCGCGGTGGCGGCACCGCCGTCTCGGGGCCGCATCCGCGTCATTTCTCTCCGGAGCTGCGGACGGTGCTTGGAGGGGGGGGGGGGGGGGGGGGAGGGTATGGCGCCGCCATCTTCTGAATGAGGCATGGACAGGTGGATAGGGAGTGGCATATACAGGTGCATACATGTTGCACATTCTAATACCTAATAATCTCACCTTCAGTCCTATTAAGGGAAAAGCTGTCAGCCAAACTAGGAAAAAAAACAAGGTTACATCCTGCATGAAGTCCAGAGTTCCAGGAAAATCCAGTGCAGCTAGAACAAAAAAAATTCAGTTAAAAAAAATTCTGTGTTTTTAAAGTATCTTGCCACCCCTGAACACTCAGTATAAAATTGCTGACATCAAAACCAACAAACCGGCATCCAATGGCACTCTCTATGTGCTGCTGGACCTTGCCCAGTCCCACAACTCTTACCTCAGATGCTTCTGCTTCTCTCTGTGTCCAAACCGCAATACCCACACAGCCCAGCCAGCTCCCAAACTGCCACCGCTGATAGCACCAACAGAGCACCCACACCACAGCAACCTCAGAGCAGAATGAGCTCCCTGAGCAGAGACCCAGACCCCGACCACCACCCTTCCCACAATCACAGGGAACTGAATAAACGGAGACACCGAGAGAGGGAGACCTAGAAATGCCATTGTCACAAGCAACGAGGAAGAATGAAATCAGAGCTGGTGGGGTGCCAGAAAGGAAGAGACATAGAAAGGAAAGGTAGAAGGTGATACTTTACAGGGCAATGCTAGCAGAAGAGCAAAAAGCTTTGGGGAACTAGACAGCCTGAAAGGCAGACAGAAGCAGGGACAGGCAAGGAGGCAGGCAGAGACCTGCAGAACCAGGGCAGGGATGGGCCCGGACACACACGAGGGGACACGTGGCTCCTGGTGCCAACGGCAGACCTTCACCGCCCCGAGGCTTTTCTCTCTGCTTCTGCCCCTTCCTCCTCCACAGTGCCAGCTGCCTGACCTTAGGAGTAAGCGGTGCGTGACTCAATGCACTTCTCTCACGAGGTTTCCTGGACATGCAGCAGCTCACACGTGTGGCCAACAGAGCCGCCAGGGTCCTGGTGTCGTGTGCTGGTGGCGTGCTCTGTTGGGGACGGCTGGGAGGGATCCTTCCTTGCCACAGGGACCGGCTAGAGACAGCTGCCTGTGGAAGCCCCTTGGTTTGACTCCTCAGCCACCTCCTGCAGGCAGGCATGCCCAGGCAGCCCCCTTCCTAGCCCAAAGCAGGGCCAGCCCCATCATTAGCCTCACTGGCCACACCTGCCCCAGCTGGAGCCCGTCAGGAACAGGGGCCTGGCCAAATCCCCACAGCACATGGCCCCCTCCCTGGCACCTGCTCACAGCCACGAGCTCTGCACCCAGGGGCTTGAATACCATCCAGGGGCACAGAGGAGGCAGGAAAAGTTTACTCACCTCTGCCCAGAACAAATCCTGGCACTGAGCTGGCTACAAGGCTCAGTGCTCAAACGCAGCAGGACAGCAGGAGAGAAGGGAAAAAACAGGAGGAAGATAGAGAAGAGGTGGGGGACAGGCAGCCAGTAAACGGGATGCTGCAAACAGGGGAGGGACAGGGAGCAGGACAGTAGCATAGAGAGAGGAGTACTGGGACACTGAGCAAAAAACCCAGGGAGAGGTGGAGGAATACATAAGAGAGAGGAGGAGCAGGAGAAAGAGTCCAAAGGCACCAGCAGGACCACAAGGCAAGGACAAGACGAGGGACAGGCAAATATTGTAAAGCAATAGGGGAAAAGAAACAGAGGCAAGAACTAACACATAGGGTCAGGAAGACAAAAAGAGGGAGCCTTACAAAGACAATGTAAAAAGTGACACCATTTCCACCCACTCTTGATTTCCACATTTTCCCTGACTTCGCACCCCATCTCAGCCTCCACTTTCTTCCAGCCCTGCCACCTCCCCCTGGCTTGAGGGGAAGCCCCAGTGCCATCGGAATGGCAGCAGGGTGCCTGGCAGGCTTCCACAGCAAAGTGGCCAGGACAGAAAGCCATCGTTGGCCCTCCCCATCCCTGGGCAGCCCTTTCCCAGGCAGCGGAAGGAGCGACAGGCAGGGCAGCAGAGATGGACCAGGATGTGCATGGGAGAACATGTGACTCACCCCAGCTCCCAGCACCGGCTCAGACCTTCAGTGCCCCAACACTTTTCTCTCAACTCCCCTCCACTGCCAGGCTGGCCAGCGGCTCACACACAGCCGATGCAGGCACCAAGCTCTTGGCAACACATGCTGGTGGTCTGCTCCATCACGGACAGCTCAGAGGAACCCTTCTTCACCACAGGGACCAGCCATTCCATGCTGGAGGCACCTCCAGCTCCTCCTCAGCCAGTTCCCCTTTACCAGCTCCCTCAGGCAGCCCCTTTATAGTCCACAGCAGGGCCAGTCATGCCATTAGCCCCACTGGCCACACCTGGAGCCCATCAGGAACAGGGGCCACAGGCAAGAACAAACACCCAGGGACAAGGAGCTCAGAAGAGGGAGATGTAGGAAGAAAACGTAAAAAGTAATGCTGCTTTTCCACTCTCCCACCCACCTCTGCCCTTGGGAAAGCCTGATGGAAACCATGAGACTTCAGGGTGTCCCTGCTGGGTGCCCCTCATTCCCCCTGACATCTACTGGTGATGGCATTTTGCGGTAGTCTTAGGGATTTGGGGCCCAAGGAAGTGCCAGAGCAAAGTTCGGAATGCTAACAGTTTATTCGTGCTGTAAACCTGGAGCAGCAATACTTGGAGAGGTGGGGGCAAGGCAGCTGCATGGAGCAGAGACAAGGGGGGGACAATGCATGCCCATGGGAGGCAGGTGCAAGGCAGAAGCACAGGGCGAGGACAACAGTGTGAGCTATGCACACCCATAAAGAGGGAACACAAAGCAGGCAAAGCACACCCATTGGAGGCAGGGACACGAGAAGTAGGGCCAGGCACACCCACCCTTGGCAAGGCCACCGAGTTGGGGGTGGCATGGGAAAAATCCCACCTGCAGCCACGGACGGAGGGATGGGGGGGCATAGACAGGTGCGGACGTGGTGCGCATCCTCACGGCTGCTCGATATTCTCACCTTCAAGTCCGAGGAAGGGAAATGCGGTCACAAACACTCCTCGCAAAAAACAAGTTGCCATCCTGCAGGAAGTTCAGAATTCTGGGAGAATCCAGTGCACCTAGAACAAAACAGCACCAAAACTATCAGTTAAAAAAAGGCTGTGTGTTTTAAAACCCTCCTGTCACCCCTGAACACCCCGTAGGAAACTGCCGACGTAAAAAAAAAAAAAAAAACCAAACCAAAAAAACCCCACCAAAACCCAAGCTGCAGCCCAGGGCACTCTCTCCTGTGGGTGCCGCTGGACCCTGCCCAGTCCCACAGCTCTCGCCCAGAAGGAGCTCCCTGGGCAGAGCCCGGGGCTCATCTACTCCAGGGCCCCCCGCACCGAACCGGCACTTGGGCATCCTGGAGGACTGCGGGCCCATAGAGCGCAAGTTCGGAGGACTGAGGGGCACTTCCGGCATCATGGAGGACCGCGGGGAAGCGGCGGGAGCCTGCCGGAGCCCCGGAGGAGCCGGTGAGTCCCCCGCGAAACGCTGTCTCGGGGCCGCATCCGCGTCGTTTCTCTCCGGAGCTGCGGACGGTGCTTGGAGGGGGGCGGGGGGGGGGGGGGGGTATGGCGCCGCCATCTTCTGAAGGCTAAGGCTGCCCGCGGCGGGGATGGGGCCGCGCGGCCAGGAGGGGACAGGCCGCCGCCCCGCCGTGCAGAGCTGCGTTCCTTGCGTGTTTCGGCAGGAATCGCTGTTGAATCCGTCTCGCTCTCGAATCCGTCTCGCTCTCCACGGCTTCCGGGCAGTTTCTCCGCCCGCCCTGCCGGTCCGCGGTTAGGCCGGCGCGGAGCACCGGTGACGGGACCTGCGGGCGTGCGGGCGTGCGGGCGTGCGTGCGTGAGGGGCTCTTGCGAGAAGAGCCTCACAATAAGCAGGCTCAGCTCCGGGGCGGCACTAGTAAATGGCGTGGTCCTCGGGCGCCGTTAATTCGTGCCACGCGTTTGAGCTGGAATTTGAGAGAATAGTCTGTTATTTAAACGGCCCGATTGAAGAGTTGACTGGTACAAAAAGCCGGTGAACGAACGGCTCACAGCCGGCGAGCGCTCCGTGTACCGCTGCTGAAGGGAGCAGGAGCAAAGCGCAGGCACCCGACTGACACAAGAGGAAAAGGTTCATTACCGTTGGAAATCACGGTTTCGGATTGTGAATTAGGACTCGAATTAGGGGTACGTTCACGACGACCGTTACCCTAAACTGCTCCCAATTGGTATTCTATTTCTGCTTCCCAAGGAGAAAATTTTCACCTGATGGTGCTGCGGGGGTATCTTTAATGCATCAGTTTAAGATGGCTAGTATTGTTAAACGGGCATTCATGATGCCCAGTTAGCGTTCGATCTGTTTCTAAAATGAAATCTAAGTTTTTGTTCGTCGGATTTAATGGGCGTCAGTTTTTTCTTTTAGCTCTACTTGGAAGGAATTGGTACCCGTCCCCTCCCCCCCCAACGGCTATGTTTAAATTTTGGCAGTCGTGACTCCCTGTTGGTTTTCTAATCTTCCTTTTATTTTAAATCTAAATCTTTTAGCGTTATGTTAGTTCACCACCGCCCGGGAATTCTTTTAGTACCTACGTTTAAACGTAGCCGTTATTGAACGATTCCTTTTTTTATTTCTCTTTATCTAAAGATCTAAAGCTTCGATTACTCTTTTGGTTCTAAGCAGGAGTCACTGTTGCCTCCCAGCTTGCTTACAGCGGTGTGATCGTTTAAGCGTTAGAGCCTCCCAATTAGTTTCCAGTTCAATTGGTTTAGCAGTGGTTATGTTTAAATGGAGCTGTTAACGACTCCCAATTAGTTTTCTGTCTTTATCACTTCAAGAGGGTCTCTAAACTATTCATTTTTTGAATTGCAATACGGACCGGGAATCATTACTGCCCGGTTCATTAAGTAACATCTGCCACTAAATTTAGTCATTACTCAACCCTAGGTAATATTTCTTCTCTTTAGGCGCGCTCTAATATTTTGTGACTTTACCACGAAGTGGATTAACTAGGACGCGTGATTTTTTTCTTTTCCTGTTAGAGTTGTTTCGCTACAGGTATTCCTTCCAGTTAGTGCTCTGTTGTTGATATTCTGCTGCTTGCCCTTTGATTACATCAATGGGGAGTAAGTACTGTCTGCAAAGCGGGAAGCAATAGCTAGAGCGGACGACGGGCAGTATTTGCTCCCAAAGACTATTCTGGTTACTGTGACGGACATTTTTATTTTAAACGTTTTGACGTAAACGAGCGGTAAAAATTAAACTAATAGAAACTGACCACTTTGGAATTCCCCAGGAAAAACCACCGGAGCGCCTCGACGCGACCGGAGCCAGGACGCCTGCCGCGGTCCACTTGGGACGCTCGACGGTTTTGCACTCCGTCTCCAAAGCTTGAAGCTCCGCGGAGCGCAACCTCCCCGAGCGGCGACTCGGCCTGTAGCCACCGCCCGCTCTTCTCTCCGGCTCCGCCACCCGTTTTTCCAGAGCAGCCCAAAATCCCGGGGAAGCGAACCCGCGCACAGCAGATACGCCGCGACACCAAACCTCCGGCTGTCCAGCTGCGCCGCCCCCGACCGTCGCTGCTGCGCCAACGGGAGCCTCCGGCCGACGCAGTGCCGAGCGCCCGCGACCCCGTCGGCCGCCGGCTCTGCCAGCGGCGCGGTCCGGCGAAATCCGCGACGCTGCCGAGTCTGCGGCGAGTCCGGGGCGTGTTTTTTTAGCGAAGGAAAAGGCCATTGCAAGTCTCAAGTCCGACCTGCAAGGAAAAAGAAAGCCCGCGTAACAAGGCTAGACCCGTTCCTGTCTGTTGCAGAACTTGTACCAGCGCTACATTCTGGACGGGACCGAATGACAAAGCCGAATGACAGCCTGCAAGAATCCTCCTCTCAGAGCTCTCTGGTTGCAAAGGGAATATTGTAGATCACCAGCAGTTGTAAGACACTGAGACTCCTACTTTTCTCCATCTGCCTCCCTCAACAGAAATAAGTCCCAAAGGACAGAAAACCCCAGGATCGGGTTGAAATCAAACGGAACCCAAACCAAAAACCAAAACCAAGGAAAAACCGTCGGGGAAAAGAACCCCAAAGCATCAGGAACTGTACCAAGCACCTTAAGTAACACTGAAGCGACTCGAACCAAAATAAGTGACAAAGCACCTCAGGAGAGGTGCCAGGAAAGACAAATGAGTCCACACAGAGCAACGCCCGTGTCCTTCTGAGAGGACTAGGCAGGTGAGAGAAGGCCCTTTGAAGGCCTGTGGTTCTGAGAAGGCCGCTTGTCACGCAGATTGATTCTGGTGCCTGGATGGGAAATGGAGGGGACTGAGGGGCGCACGAAGGGGAGGGAGGAACTCGGACAGCTTACGGAGATGCCTGCGGTGCAAAGCCGGGCTGCAGGATGGCTCGGCGTCGGTGCCATCGACCCCCCCCAAAAGATGCTGTGACCCCACTTGGGGACGACAACCTCTGGCCCCGGCGCCGGGCAGAGGCAGCAGCGCTGGGCATAGCTGGTGGCAGGGGGCCCGACGGGGGGGAACGCGTCCCGGCAGGGCCTGGCCAGGCCCAGGAGCACATCTGGTCCTCGCTGAGGGGCTGGAGCCGATAGGGGCCTGAGGAGTACAGGGGTGGCCTGGTGTCCCCGGCCGCAGCTCTTCCCTGCCGCAGCCGCCTGCGCTCCTGTCCGCGCCCGAAGCCCCATGCCCGCAGAGGCAGCTGGGTCTGGAGCTGCCAGCGCCAGCAGCCCCAGAGCAGAATGAGCTCCCTGAGCAGAGGCCGAGGCTCATATACCCCAGGCCCCGCCCCCGGGCAAGTGGTGGGGATGGGACACAAGGGGGGGCGGTGCCGGTGAGGGGGGGGGGGTGGGCAGCAAGGCACGCCAACGGGAGGGTGGGGCATGGGGCAAAAAAGTCACGCCCGGGGGGGGGGCGGTGCTGGGGTGGGGTGCAGAATAACAAAGGCAAACCCGGGAAGGGGAAGGAGGTGGGGGCCGGGCAGGGCACGGCCACTGTCGGCGAGGCCATGGGGGGGGCGGTGCTGGGGCGAGGTGCAAAGCAGCAAGGCACTCCCACGGGGGGAGCGGTGCCGGGGCGGGGCGCGGGGAAGCAGGGCACGCCCACGGGGGGGCGGTGACGGGGCGGGGCGCGGAAAAGCAAGGCACACCCACCGGGGGGGGGATCAGTGCCGGGGCGGGGCGCGGGGAAGCAGGGCACGCCCACGGGGGGGGTGGTGCCGGGGCAGAAAAGGCACACGGGGGGGGGGGTCGGGGGGGGGGCAAGCAGGGCACGCCTACAGTGGCCAGTGCCGAAGAACAGCAGCAAGGCACGCTCACGGCGGGGGGGAGGCGCCGGGTGGATTTGGGGCCAGGCACACCCACCCTTAGCAAGGCCACCGAGTTGGGGGTGGCATGGGAAAAACCCCACCTGAAGGCAGAGACAGGGGTATGGGGGGGCATAGACAGGTGCAGACGTGCGCATCCTAACGGCTGCTCGATATTCTCACCTTCAAGTCCGAGGAAGGGAAATGCGGTCACAAACACTCCTCGCAAAAAACAAGTTGCCATCCTGCAGGAAGTTCAGAATTCCGGGAAAATCCAGTGCACCTAGAACAAAACAGCACCAAAACTATCAGTTAAAAAAAAGGCTGTGTGTTTTAAAACCCTCCTGTCACCCCTGAACACCCCCTAGGAAACTGCTGACATAAAAACAAGAAAAAAAAAAACCCCAAGCTTCATCCCAGGGCACTTTCTACTGTGGGTGCTGCTGGACCCTGCCTAGTCCCAGAGTTCTTGCTTCACACGTAAGAAGGAGCTTCCTGGGAGAGCTCAGGGCTCATCTACCCCAGGCCCCAACCACCACCCTTCCCACAATCATAGGCAACTGGGTAAACTGAGACACGGAGAGAGGGGACCTAGAAATGCCAGTTTCACAAGCAATGAGGAAGAATGAAATCAGAGCTGGTGGGGTGCCAGAAAGGAAACGACATAGAAAGGAAAGGTAGAAGGTGACACTTTACAGGGCAATGCTAGCAAAAGAGCAAAAAGCTTTGGGGAACTAGACAGCCTGAAAGGCAGACAGAGGCAGGGACAGGCAAGGAGGCAGGCAGAGATCCAGAGAACCAGGGCAGGGATGGCCCTGGACACACACGAGGGGACACGTGGCTCCTGGTGACAACGGCAGACCTTCACCGCCCCGAGGCTTTTCTCTCTGTCTCTGCCCCTTCCTCCTCCACAGTGCCAGCTGCCTGACCTTAGGAGCAGGCGGTGGGTGACTCAATGCACTTCTCTCACGAGGTTTCCTGGACATGCAGCAGCTCACACGTGTGCAGCCAACAGAGGCGCCAAGGTCCTGGTGCTGTGTTATGGTGGCATTCTCTGTTGTGGATGGGTGGGAGGGATCATTCCTTGCCACAGGGACCAGCTGGAGACAGTTGCCTGTGGAAGCCCCTTGGTTTGACTCCTCAGCCAGCTCCTGCAGGCAGGCATGCCCAGGCAGCCCCCTTCATAGCCCAAAGTAGGGCCAGCCCCATCATTAGCCTCACTGGCCACACCTGCCCCAGCTGGAGCCCATCAGGAACAGGGGCCTGGGCAAAGCCCCACAGCACATGGCCCCCTCCCCGGCACCTGCCCACAGCCACGAGCTCTGCACCCAGGGGCTTGAATACCATCCAGGGGCACAGAGGAGGCAGGAAAAGTTTACTCACCTCTGCCCAGAACAAATCCTGGCACTGAGCTGGCTACAAGGCTCGGTGTGCAAACACAGCAAACGCAGCAGGAGAGAAGGGAAAAAGCAGGAGGAAGGTAGAGAAGAGGTGGGGGACAGGCAGCCAGTAAACGGGATGCTGCAAACAGGAGAGGGACAGGGAGCAGGACAGTAGCATAGAGAGAGGAGTACTGGGACACTGAGCAAAAAACCCAGGGAGAGATGGAGGAATACATAAGAGCGAGGAGGAGCAGGAGAGAGAGGCCAAAGGGACCAGCAGGACCACAAAGCAGGGACAAGACAAGGGACAGCGGAATATTGTAAAGCAATAGGGGAAAAGAAACAGAGGCAAGAACTAACACATAGGGTCAGGAAGACAAAAAGAGGGAGCCTTACAAAGACAATGTAAAAAGTGACACCATTTCCACCCCCATCTTGACTTCCACATTTTCCCTGACTTCGCACCCCATCTCAGCCTCCACTTTCTTCCAGCCCTGCCTCTCCCCCTGGCTTGAGGGGAAGCCCCAGTGCAATCAGGAAGGTGTTAGGCTGTCCATCAGGCTCCCACAGCAAAGGGGCCAGGACAGAAAGCCATTGCTGGCCCTCCCCATCCCTGGGCAGCCCTTTCCCAGGCAGCAGAAGGAGCGGCAGGCAGGGCAGCAGAGGTGGACCGGGACACACACAGGAGAACGTGTGACTCACCCCAGCTCCTGGCACCAGCTCAGATCTTCAGCACCCCAACACTTTTCTCTCAACTCCCCTCCACCGCCAGGCTGGCCAGCGGCTCACACACACAGCCGATGCAGGCACCAAGCTGCCAGCAATGTGTGCTGGTGGTCTGCTCCATCATGGACAGCTCAGGGGGATCCTTCCTTACCACAGGGACCAGCCATTCCATTCTGGAGGTACCTCCAGCTACCTCCTCAGCCAGTTCCCCTTTATCAGCTCCCTCAGGCAGCCCCTTTATAGCCCACAGGAGGGCCGGCCCTGTTATTAGCCCCACTGGCCACACCTGGAGCCCATCAGGAACAGGGGCCACAGGCAAGAACAAGCACCCAGGGACAAGGAGCTCTGAAGAGGGAGATGTAGGAAGAAAATGTAAAAAGCGATACTGCTTTTCCACTCTCCCACCCACCCCTGCCCTTGGGAAAGCCTGATGGAAACCATGAGACTTCAGGGTGTCCCTGCTGGGTGCCCCTCATTCCCCCTGATATCTACTGGTGATGGCATTTTGGGCCCAAGGAAGTGCCAGAGCGAAGTTTGGAATGCAAACAGTTTGTTTAAAACAGTTTGCATCTGGAGCAGCACTTCTTGTAGCGGTGGGGGCAAGGCAGGTGCATGGAGCAGGTACAAGGGGGGGGGGGACACAAAACATGGTAATGGGAGGCAGGTGCAAGGCACACCCATGGTGGGGGGGCGGGGGGGGGGGGAGGAAGGCAGGTGCACAGGGGGAGGATAGGGTGTGAGCTATGCACACCCATAAAGTGGGTACAAAAATCTGTCAGGGATAACCTGATTGAGGAAGATGAAGTTGACCTTGACAGCATTCCAGTATACCCTTGAAAAGACAGAAGAAGTGGATGAAGAATGTTGTAAACAAGTTTGAGGAAGTTATAAGAGATTGAGCAAGAAGAGACTGAGCAAGTAATACCACAGAGCAGAAACTTGGCAAGAGAACAGTAGGTACAGTGAGAAATACAGTAGGAGCTCCAGCCAATCATTATGTGAATGGAGGTGAATGGACAAAGCTATTGAGCGAATCATTTTAGCAGCCTTAGTGCATGAACAGGTGGACAGATAAGAAAGGTTATAAAAGGGTACGCTTTTTCTGCTGCACCATCTCAGCCATCTTGGTTTTTGCAACTTAATAAAGACTGCCTTCTTACATATACTCTTGTCGTTGTCCATCCCTACCATGAAAAAAAGCAGGCAAGGCAGGCCCATGGGAGGCAGGGACATGACAAGTAGGGCCAGGCACACACACACGAGTCAAGGCCACAAAGATCGGGGTGGCATGGGAAAAACCCCACCTGAAGGCAGAGACAGGGGTATGGGGGGGCATAGACAGGTGCAGATGTGGTGCACATCCTCATGCTACTCGATAATCTCACCTTCAGTCCTAGGAAAGGAAATGGGATCACAAACCCTTGTCACAAAAAACAAGTTGCCATCCTGCAGGAAGTTCAGAATTCCAGGAAAATCCAGTGCACCTATGTCTTGGTTTGAAAGACAGGTGTCTGTGGAGGAAGGCAGGAGCCTCCCTTGAAATGGAAAGTGCAACCCCCTTCCCTCCAAATTATTATAATTTTGAAATTAACGGGCGTTCAGGCAAAGATATGGGGAATAGGAATAACAGTTCTTTACTAATATATATATATATATATAAATATATATATATATATATATAACACAAGGCAGGGAAAAAACAAACAACCCACTGGTTTACACTGACAGAGTCAGGAATACAACCTGACACCCTGTTAGGGTGGCAGTAGCAGTCCGATAAGATGCTGGCTGCAGTCCTCCTGAAGCGATGGATGTAGTTCTGTGGAAGCAGCAATCAGGTAAAAGAGTCTGGTCTTCCTCCGAAGGTCCAGTGGTAGGTAGGTAGCTCTTGTCCTCTGGAACTCCAGTGGGGGGAAAAGCTCCTCTGGGAATCCACTGGAAGAAGGCTGCTAGGGTGTTCAAAATCTCTGTTTTTATTTGGCATGGACTGCTTGGCTCCTTCCCCCCCGCCCCCCGCCCCCCCCCCCCCCCCCGGGCGGAGCATCTCACAATGGGATGGGGAGTCGTGAGGCAGTTCCTTGATGGGCCATTAACAGGAGATAGTCCAGGAGCGAGTTATCGATGAGTCAGGCGATAAGGCATTGTTGTGCCCAGTAACAGGAGATAGTCCGGGGGGGGGGGGGAGGCAGAGAGCACCGCCCCACCTGGTCTCAACAGCTCCTGAAGATGGTAATAGAATATTTTTTTCTTTTGGCACATTTTGCACTGTAACCCAGGACAACCTAGAACAAAACCACAGCAAAACTGTCAGTTAAAAAAGCTGTGTGTTTTAGAACCCTCTCATCACCCCTTAACACTCCGTATGAAACTGCTGACAAATAAAAAAAAAAAAGCCCAAGCTGCATCCCAGGGCTCTCTCTACTGTGGGTGCTGCTGGAGCTTGCCCAATCCCACAGCTCTCACCTCGCCCAGAAGGAGCTCCCTGGGCAGAGCCCGGGACTCATCTACCCCAGGCCCCGCCCACTGCCTTTCCAAACATCCCCAGGGGAAGGGGCCGCCGCGGGGCACAAAGGTGAGAGCGTCCGGTGCGTAGCCCACTCACTGTAGGCGGTAGCAGGAGAGAGCGCGGCAGCGCGCACCCGGAGCTGCAGTACCGTCTTTTGGTCACAGGGTGGCAGCAGGGTGCGCGGCAGCGCCGCCGGGGCTGCATAACCGCTTTTTGGTCATAGGGTGGCAGCAGGGAGCGCGGAAAGCTCCGCTGGGCCTGCAGTACCGACTTTCGGTCACAGGGTGGCAGCAGGGAGCGCGGCAGCGCCTTCGGGGCTGCAGTACTGCTTTTTGGTCACAGGGTGGCAGCAGAGAGCGCCACAAATCGGTGTCACCACACACGCGCGCGTACCACGCCCCAGTACCCAACCCTAGTCAAATCGTGGTAGCAGAGCGCGCCGCGGGCGGCCGCCAGCGCGCATGCGCGTACCCCGGCCTGCAGTACCGCACACCCCCCACGCGCAGGCAGCACAAAGCGCCGTTTCACGCAGCACCCCCGTGCGGTCACAGCGGCGCAGCAGCACCTGCGTCTTTCTCTGACACTGGGGGTACAGGGGGACCCGGAGAGGGGTGGGGGATGACCGACACCAACGGCTCTCCCCGGCATAACCCACAGACGAGCACTCACCTGCCACAGCCCACGAGACAGAATCCATGCTCGATGCCTGCCCCCCGCCAGATCATCGACGCCGGCTGCCGCACAGCAGAGGGGTGGCAGGGCGTCTGCCAAAGGACGGTGCCATGGCTCTTGCTCGCACTCGGCTCTGCCACGTTCCCCGTCTCGGACCACGCCCGGACGGGCTCCCCAGAGCAACAACTGCCCCTTTCCCCACCGGACAGCCGTGGCAGAAAGCTTGGACAGAGACAGAGCTGGCCCCGCGGGGCGAGAGTGCTGAGCCACCGGCAGGCAAACCTGGGGGGGGGGGCGAGCTGCTGCGCAGCACCGGACACTCACAGCAAGACATCGGGAAACAAAAGGCCCCAGCCATAGTTCAGCACATTAGAAGAACAACACAGAAGCAAGGAGAGGAATTCAATAGAACGAGGGACAGGAGAGCAGTCGAACTGAAGGAGACCAGCCCGAAATACAGACACATCCTCTACAAACCAGAGTGATTTGAATACTTAACACTCCATAGAAAGACAAACAGATACGATTTCCAACCCCTTCTTAGCAGAAAAGCAACTGCTCTTGCTCATGTTTGATGCCCTTCCTTAGAGCGCTGCTGCAGAACAAGGCTGTACACCCCCATCTAGATCTATGCTTACACCTGTCTCCAAAATACACAGTTGTTATTTGACTCTGCTCCTGCCCCACCTTGTTCTATCATGTCACATGATTAGAAACCAAGTACTTCAGAGCGCTCTGTCAAAACACAGGGAAGAAACTCAGTAACATGCAGCTGCCTCTGGCTTGGAAAGAGTTAGAGAAACCCCTGACCGCTTAAGTACACCTCATACATTACATGCTGTACTGATTCGGCAGCGAGTTTAAACCGCGTTAGTCATTCTGCCAATTATACAATTTTAACTTTCTCTAGAGTTTCATATATGACAGGAAAAGATCAGTGAAATAATAGATCCCCCACATGGTTTTACTCATTAAAAAGAAAAAAAAAAAAAAAGAAATTCAAATCCCCAGGGCTGCAACAGGTAAGGCCACCGAACAGGACTGGCAGATGCACTAAGGCTTCTGGCTGTACCAAAGCACGCAGAGGAACATTTTTTAATCGTATCTCGACCGTTGCAACCAAGAATGTAAAGACCAGCGACGCCATCCACTTTTGGAACACTTGCTGTGCTTCAGTCTTTGGAAACAAATTGACTTTGCTGTTGTTTTGTTTTTCAAAAGAGGGCAAAAAGTCTCACTGCTCATGACTTCTACAGCCAAGCACACAGAGTCCGACAGGCAGTTCGTACAACGCAATTTCTTTGAAGGAGAAAGATTTCCATTCCGGGAAAATCCCTTTTCCAACTGAAATCAAAGTTACGCACTGCAGGACAACGGTCCCTGGTCCCTCAGCTTCGCTTCCAGAGGGCTGGGGATCCGCGTCCATCCTCAGCAGAAACCACATCAACTAACCTGATTACTCCTGCAGTTGCCACGTTCCTCCTCATCGCCTACAGAAAAGAAAAAAAAAAAAACACACACACCGCTGACAGTGGTAGCTGTCACACGGGTCACCACAGACCTCCTCGAAACACCCTCCTCCTCAAAAGGAACGTGGTCTTCCGCTCAACTGCTCCGCACCGATTCCCGTGTTGGACGCTGCAGCTGTCATCGCTTGCGGCCCCCCTAAGGTAGCAACAGACAGAGAAATACCGTCACGCTTGGGAGAAATCACCAGCCCCACGCTCCTCCTTGCTGCTCCTTAGCTCACCACCTCAAAAGCTCACCCAACTCCAAAGGCAGCTGCGTAACACCTGCACAACCGCACAGAAACGCTTGACCGAGCTGCCGCAGGATGCTCCGCTCTTGGACGCCGGCCCGGCTGACAACCGCCTCGCCTCCTCAGGCCGCTGGTCGGCGCGCAGCTTCGCCCCTCCGAGGCTACGTGCGTGACCTGCGAAAGCCAAAACAAAAGGCACGTGCTGAGATACCGCCCGAAACCACAGCCTGCCCGTGCCCATTCCCCTCTCCTCCTCCTCTACCTCGGCCGCCCACCCACCCTACCTCTGCCAGCTGCCGCGTTGAGGCTCCGGTACCACCTGTAAAACACAACCCATAAGGGATGCTTATAAACTTCACAAATGACACAACGCCTGAAAAGTAACTTCTCTGCTGCAGCCCACCAGTCCCAGCTCACCTCGCCCCAGCCACCCGCAGTGCCGATACCCTGCTTCGCTCGCTACTTCGTGCCTTTGGAATACAACAAACCTACCAAGACCTGTCAGCTGCTCACACAGCCATCGGCCGCATCTGCCCGCTGACACTGCGTGCCAACCCACCTTCTTATGGCCGCTCCCCCGCCCCTCCTCTAACCCTTTGGTGCACGGCTCGTCTCACTGCATCTGAAAACGGCATCGAACGAGTCACCCGGCTGCGGAGCAACAGCTTAACGGTTCCGGAGATCTCCTTTCCATGTAGGAATACCCTCTAGACTCCAACAACAGCCAGCCAGCCATCACAGAAAACCAAAGCCAAAGCAACACCTGGCCCTACGCGTACGACCCTTAGCACCTTCCACCCCGGAAGTCAAATGCCACGGCCCCTGACGAAAAGATACGGCCGCGGCCGCAACCGCAACGGTGGACGCGCGAGAAGCCGGGCCCCAAGACCCAACATCCACAGGACGCGGAGAAGTCGTCGTCCCAGAAGAGGGCTCCGTGAGAACAGACCGCTCGACAGCGGATACCCCAGCGCATCCTGGACCACTCGTCACCTTCTCGGACACGAGACGTGCTGGACAGATCTGTGTGTGGAGCTTCTCGCGCGAGACGGGGAGCGCTCGGTCGGCGGTACCCCGGTGAGTCGAGGAGCACGAGACCCTCGGTGCGGCTACCGATGCGCCCGCCTACCGCAAAAGAATAAACCTCCGGAGCATCGAGACCTCATTAATGTGCAGTATAGCGCACACGGAACAAGCACCACCGACCGCCTCCTTACCACTGAACCCCTCAAGGAATCACAGCGGCGGTCAGCTGACGGAAAAACCACGGCGGCTGAAAGATCTAACACAGGCACCTTACAACCACAGAAACCGGTGCTAAACACACAACAGGTGAAAAACTACACGGAAACGTAACTGCTGTGACCGGCACTACGACACGTCTCATCAGGCGCGTCATGAAAAAGTCAGAAACGGAGTAATGGGAAGGCTCGCGTGCCCGGGCCTACGACAGAAGACAGACCCTGGCTGGAGACTGTTACCAGCGCAAAGAACGCAGACCCTCTTCTCTGAGAAGTTCTGGGGAAGATGCCTTCTCGAGAAACTCTCAAGCTCCGTATACAGGCGAGTACAAGATGCTCACCCTAACCCTCGCTGGACAATTTCACCATCAGTCCTATTAAGAGAGAAAAAAGAGCATAGATCAAGACATCAGCAACTTACACAGCACACAGTAAAAACGGTGGGGAAAAAAAACAAGGTTCCATCTCCCATAGTCAGGAATTCCAAAAAAATGCAATGCATCTAAAATTTAAAAAAAAAAAATGGCAGGCTATTAAACCATTTTGCCACCCCCAAACCCTCAGCGGAAAACCGCCAGCCTGAAACAACAAAAACAACTGCATAAAAGGGTACTTCCTACTATGCCTACAGCCGAACCTCGGCCGGTCTCGAAACTCTTCCCTCACACCGACGCCTCCGCTTCTTGCCGTGAGCAAACCCCCGACGCCCGCGCAGCCCAGCCGGCTCCAAGAGCTGCCGCCAGCGACCAGACCAGCGGAGCGCCCGCACCGCAGCAGCCCCGGAGCAGAACGGGCTCCCTGTGCAGAGGCCAGGGCTCGTACACCCGGGGCCCTGCTCACCACCCTTCCTGCAATCCCCTGGGAAAGGGGCTGGGGCGACCCCCAGCAGACACAAGGGCGGCCGGAGGAGCAGCGGGGAGTTTCCTCACCTGCCTCCGTGTCACGGGGTACAAAGCACTGAGCAAAGACAGCGACCCGTACCGCAAAGGCCGACACCTGCTCTTCTACTGCAGGTATCTGCGGCACCAGCAACGTGACCAGGCAGGGAATTAAACTAACGGAACCGCTTTAACTGGGAGAATAAGGACACAAACCTGAGCCAGGTGCAGTCAGCAACATCCCCGGGGAGGAACCGGCAACCAAGTCCTCAGCGCTGCCCCTGGGAGACACAAAGAACGGCCAACTGTTGTCCACAGCGACGGCCACCCCTTTCCCCAGGCAGGAACCCCTCCTTCTGCAGGAGCTCCTGGAGACGCCCCCTCCTGCCCCAGACCATTGCCAACGGCACCCGTGCTTATGGGGCAATAAAGCACGTTCACGGGTCAGCTTGCTGCTGCGAGGGCAGGGTCTGGGGTGGTCAGGGGCTACGGGACAGGTGCTGGAGCTGTGGGCAGCTGCATGGGGCGCGCAGGCTGGAGCACTTTTCCAGGGGGTGGGAAGGCCTCCAGGTGCCCGGAGGCAGCCATCTGCCCCTCTTCCTCCTTCCTCTCCACCAGCTCACAAAACCCCTGGGAGCTGCCCTGACGGGGCCCGACGTCTGCTGTCGGCACTCTCGGGCAGGCGTGCCCTAGCAGCACCATCCCCTGGGGCTGCGGCCCCATGACACAGAGCGGCCATCGCCATCAGCCTCGCTGGCTCCCTCCGGGGCTCCTCCGGCACCAGCCCGCAGCTGCAGCCATGGCCCCTTACCCCCGCTGTGTACCTGCTCCCCTGGACTCTCTGACCGCTGCTCAGCAAGTACAAAGGAGACAGAGCGAGGGTTTATTTGCAAACCCATCTAAGTGCGAGGAACACGCCTGCTCTGGGGCTCAGAGCCCGTCCACTCACCCTTCCCTGGGACCGCTCGGCAGTCCACGCTGGGGCAGCAGGTACGGAGAACGAAAACACAGCCATGGGGAGCTGGGCAGAGGAACAGAAAGAGAAAAATAAGGTGAGGGAGAGGAACTGAGGAGCAGAGAAAGAGAGGTACCGGGAAAAGAACAGAGAGGGGGAGACACAGATAAAGAAAGGACACAGAGTCCTGGTCTGTGGAAGGAAAACGGGGTCAGGGAGCCAGGCGGGTGAAAAGAGCACGCCCACCAGCCCTGTGCCCAGGGGGCAGCAGCGGCCTTTCCTCACGGGGAAGTGGCAGCGGGCACGGCGGCCCCATCCCACAGGCCCTGCAGCATCGCGCGGCCGTTACCGGCGGCGCCCGCCGGCAGGACAGCCTGCTGCTCGCCGGATGCAGCGCTGAGCATGGTGCCCGAGCTGGACGCCCGCAGGCAGCCATGCGGCCCTGGCAACGAGCCCACAGCTCGTGCGGCGGCTGTGGCGAGGGCTGGGCCGTGCCGCAGGAGCGGGGGGCCATCACTCGACCCCCGCAGCGCAGCACCTCCTCCCCTGGGCTCCCTCACAGCCCCTCGCCTGCTGTGAAGGGACTGCAAACGCAGCTGGGAGGGCAAAGGAGACTGCGAACGTTTCTTCAGTCACGCAGGTAGCGGATGCAGCGAGAGCGCCTGAGGCAGGGAACAGGATGGCGAGAGAAAGACAGGGACAGGGAGCCCGACAGGTGGAGAAAGAAGCAGCAGGGAGAGAAGAAGAGAGGCAGCAGATAGAGGGAGAAGGGAGCAGGGCAGAGACTGACAAAGGAGGACGGAGACGCAGGACAAAACTGGGACAGGCAGCACGACAGAGAGGAAGGAAAGAAGAACAGGGGCAGGAAGCTGGACCGAGACACATGGAGAAAGACAACAAAGAACAGGGCAGAGAGGGAGGATGAAACAACAGGGACAGGGAGCCAAGACAGCCAACGA
Organism: Leptosomus discolor; assembly: GCF_034619465.1. NCBI lineage: Eukaryota > Metazoa > Chordata > Aves > Leptosomiformes > Leptosomidae > Leptosomus > Leptosomus discolor. The sequence continues at coordinate 900,076 of NW_028237915.1, read as the reverse complement.
TGGAGGGGAGGGGCGGGGGTGGGGGGAACAACAACACGGTACAAACCACAGAGCTACACACTACAGGTGGAAGAATTAAAAAATAGAGCCGGGGAGCCAGGAAAAAAAAAAAGCTGGAGAGCAAAAAGTATAGCGATTCATACAAAAAGGGAGGGAATATTAAAATAGCGTCATCAGGGAGCCAGAGAAAGCGAGACGGAGAAAGGACAAAAGCAACAGGCTACAGGGCAGAGAGGGAGGAACTCATGAGCAGCAACAGAGCTCCGGCCAGAGAGAGACGGAAAAAAGTACAAGACTGCAGGGGCTGCAGGGCAGAGAAGGAAGAATTGACCAACAGGGACAGGGGACCAGACAGAGCGTGATCGAGAACAGAAAAAAACAGCAGCGGGCTACAGGGAAGAGGAATTCAAGAGCAGGGACTGGGAGCTGGACAAAGAGACAGAAAAAAAAAAAAAAACCACGAAACAGTGATGGGCTATGAGACAAATAAGGAGGAAAGAAAAAACAGCAGCAGGGAGCCAGACAGAAGAGACTGAGAAACACAGACAAATAGCCTGGGGCTATGGGACAGAGAATGTGGAATGAAAAGGCAGAGAGAGGGAGCCAGACAGAGAGCAGGGGGAAAATCCAGACAGGCTACGGAGGGGCAGAAGAAGGAATTAAAATCTGGGGACAGAGAGCTGAACAGAGAGGGATGGCGACAGCAGGGAATAGCAGCGGGTGCAGGAGTAAGAGGGAGAAAATAATCGATAGGGACAGGGAGCTGGATACAGAGGGTCAGAGAAAGGTGAAAATAGGGGTAGGGTAGAGGGCAGAGAGTAAGAATTAAAAAATGGGGGCACTGAGACACAGAGATGGAGAAAAGAAAAAAGCAACAGGCTACACAGCAAAGGAGGAGGAATTAAAAAACACGGACAGGAAGTGCGAAAGTGAGAAGGGGCTGGGGGGGGGGGTGGGCCGGGGACTCCAGGACACACGACTCCTGACAGGCAACAGGACAGAGAGGGAGGAATTAAAAGGGAGGGACTGGGAGCTGGGAGAGGGGGAGAAAGAAAAAGAATCACGGCACACTACAGGGCTGAGAAGGAAGAAACTGAACAACAGGGACAGGGAAACGGCCAAAGAGAGCCCAACGAAAGAAAATGTGCCGATGGGCTACAGGACAGAGAGGGAGGAGTGAAACAACAGGGAGCCAGAGCCAGGCACAGAGAGATCGAGACAGAAAAAACAGCCAGGAGCAACGAGGCGGGGCAGGGGTGGGGGGAAGCTGCGAGGATCTGGAGCCAGACAGAGCAACAGCAAAAGAAAATGACAGCGACAAGCTCCAGGGAGGAGCGGGAGGAATGAAAAGACAGAGATGAGGGGCCGGACCCAGTGTGACACACGCAGGAAGCACAGCAACAGCTGGAGGGCAGAAAGGGAAGAATTAAAACACAGGTACAGGGCGCCAGAGGTGGAGTGGGGAGACAGATAAAGGGGGAGAGGGCAGACAGAAAGACAGGCTACAGGGAGAAGCAGGAGGAATTAAAGAAATGGGATCCACAGCCGGACAGAGAGAAGGAGAAAGCAGCACAATCACCACAGGCTACAGGGCCCAGAAGGAAGAAACTGAAAAACAGGGAAGCGGGAGCCGTCCAGAGAGAGATATGAAGAAAGGGAAGATAGCGGGGAGCCGCCACACGGCAGCAAGGGAAGGATTAAAAAGATGGGGCAGGGAGACGGACAGGGAGCGATGGAGAAAGAAACAAAGCCCCTTGATGGGCTACAGGACAGAGAGGGAGCAACTGAAGACTCGGGGAAAAGGAGCAGGACAGAGAACGGAAAACCAGTGACGGGCCACAGGGCAGAGGGAGGAACCACATATGTGGGGAGAGGCAACTGGCCAGAGAGAGATGAGGACAGACAGATAACAGCAGTGGGCTACAGGGCTGAGAGAGAGAAACTGAAAAACGGGGACCGAGAGCCGGGAACAGGAGACACGCAGAAACACCAAATCGCAACAGGCCACAGGACAGAGAGGGAAGAAATAAACATCTGGGACCAGGAGCAACCTACAGAGAGACGTCGGGAAACGGAAGTTTCAAGAACAATGCATACGAGGCAGAGAGGAAGGCATTTTTAGAAGTGGGTCAAGACAGGGACAGGGAGCCCAACAGAGACAGAGAGAACAAGAAAGCAACAACGGGCTGCGAGACAGACAGGGAGGAATTGAAAAATCCCAGCAGGGAGAGACGGCAAAAGGAATGAAATCGCAACACGAACTTCGAAAGCGACAGGCTGCAGGGCAGAGAGGGAGGAATTTTAAAAAATCCGGATCTTGTGCTGGACCAAGAGAGACCGAGCAAATAAAAATGGTGAGGCCTAAAAGGGCACACAGGAAGGAATTAAACAACAGGGACAGAGAGCCAGACAGAGAAAAGTCCTGACAGGCTTCCAGAGAGAGAGGGGAATTTAAAATTAGAGACCAGGAGCTGGGGGGGCAGCTCCTGCGGGGGCGGGCAAGGGGGAAATCACAGCACCATGTGAAAGACAGGGGGCCAGGGGAGGGGGATAGGGAGGGCCTGGGACACACAAGTGGGGCGATGGGGCCCCGAGGGCCCAGGACTCACCGCATCCCTTGTTCTCAGTGCTGCCAGGAGAATTTGCCCGTTCAGACGCTTCCTTCTCTTCCTCTCCTCCCTTCCTCTTCTGCAGCTCCGGTCACATGGTGGTTCTCCACCTAAAAGATTACATGGCTGTCTCAACTCTTGCGAGACAAGGCTTCCTAGACATGTAGCCTCGCTCGTTCATGCGTCACACGGCCGTACCACGCCGTGGGTTACGCACATGGACTCTCCGCTTGCCTGCGGTGGGAGGCAGCTGCCGGCCGGCCGGCCTCTGATTCCTTCTTCTTTACCTTTCTCTGGCCTCTCCAGCTTCAGCCGCAGCAGCTCCTGTCCACTGCCCACAGCCAGCAAGCGCTCCGCCCGCCCCTTTTTGCCCCCACGCCGCGACGAGAGCGAGGTCAGGCAGAGACAACCCAGGCAAGACCGAGGCGGGTGCAGACAACAGCATCCTCAGGGGAGGAAGGGACACCTGTGCCCTCAGTGCAGCCTCTGGGAGACAAGGAGAATCAGTGACCATTATGACCGTCGATCATCCCCGGCCAAATCGCCTCCTTCCACAGCAGCTTCTGGAGATGCCACTTTTTCCCTGCACTGCAGCTAATGGCATCCACGTTAAGGCAGAATCAAGTGCATCTGAGGGCCAGCTTGCTGCCATCACAACAGGATGACCTGGGGAGACAGGCTGCAGGGGAGGTGCTGGAGCTGGAGGCAGCTGCGCGGGGCCAGCGGGGCCGGGGAAGGCTCAAGGGGAGCTCTGGCGAGTTGGGAAGGCACCCGGCGCCTGGAGGGGCGTCCGCCTCCTTCCCCTCTTCCCTCCCACCAGCTCCCGGGAGCTCCCCGGGGCTGCCCGCCGCAGCACGGGCCTTGAGGCTTCCCGTCCCGCCACCCCCGGCGGCCAGCGGCCAGCAGAGACTCCCGCACCAGCCGAAGGAGCTCGCTCGCCTCACCGCCGGCCTCGCCCCTCACCCGCCGCCATGCTGCTCTCGCGCACCGCGCATGCGCGAGCCGCCGCCGGCGCGCCGGAAGGTCCACGCCCGGCGCGCGACCGCCGCGCTGCGGGACCGCGCTTTGGCCGCGCGGCAGCAGCGCCCGCCGGGCGGCGCGTGCCCGGGGCGGCCCCGACGCTGCAGCCCCGCGCGTTGCGCGCCGAGCGCCCGCCGGCCCCGCGCCCCTGGGGCGGGAGGACACGCCCCCGGCGGGGCGGGAGCGGGGAAGGGGCGGGTCTGAGCTTGGGCTGGGGGCGAGGGGCAAGTCGGCGGGTGCAGGCGGCACCCGAGGGGCGGTGGGAGGGCGGTGCCGAGCATGGTGGGGCGGAGGGGGCACAAGGTCGGAGGGCAGGGGGTTCGGGGGCACGTCCCGCAAAAACCTCGCATGGGGCAACATCTCCATGGGAATCACTTGGGGGGGGGGGGGGGGGGACGGGACGGGACGACACGACGGACGACAGGGATGGGGGGGGGCGGGGGCGGGCAGAACAGCGGGGAGGAGACCCTCTGGGCCCCGGACTCTCCCCACCGGACAGCCCCGGCTGCAGCACCCGCAGGTCCCCGCTGGAGACAGAGCCAGGAGCCTCCGGCCGCAGGGCTGGCGCCGCCGGGCGAGCACGCTGAACGGCCGGCAGGCAAACCTGGGCAGGGGGAGCTGCCGAGCAGCACCAGACACAACACGGCAGCTCAAGAACAAAAATCCCAAGTTATGTCTCAGCATATGAGAAAAGTAACACAGGAGAAAGCAGAAGAATTCAGTGAGAATGAGGGATAGGATAGCAGTTGAGCTAAAGGAGGTCAGCTCAAACTACAACACATCTGTTCAAAGCCAGAGCCATCGGTACGCTTAAAAAAAAATTTAAAAAAAAAAATCAATACTAAGACTCATCAATACAATTTTGAAAGCATTCTCAGCATAAAAGCAAACACCCTTGATAGTGCTGGAAAACGTCTCGTCCCTTTCTCACAGCACCCCTGGGGGGAGATACACACCCCCCCCCCCCCCCCCCGCCCGTGAGACCGCATGAAGACCTCGTACCATCCTCGGACTCACCATAACAGCTACAGCCCTTGCGCCACCGCCGCTGCTGCTGCACGTCTCGCTTGCTCAGTCAATAAATCTGCAGAGTGAAGTGTAAAACTCTAAATAAACATAACAAAGTCATGTTTAAAACGTTCTTTAAAGAAAGAACAAATCTCAGTCGTTCACTTTATACCGAAAAAGCACGTGGATGTTCATGTACATCCAACAAAAACGCTTACACTACCAAAGTATTTGATTTGATGTTTGCGTTAACTGCACTCACCCAGCTGCAAGCAGATACCATTAAATCACCTGTCTCCAAAATACACCGTTCCCATCCGACTGGGGGGTTTCTTGTGCATTACACCATTAGGAGGGACATCTGGGCAGCTGCACCGCCCAGGAGAGATGCCACCCAATGGCCAGGGAAATGCACCACCGAAAGCCAGACAGAAATAAAGTACTTTGGAGTGCTCCCTCCAAATATGGGGAAAACCACCCATAACATTCAGCAGCCTCTCTTTTTAAACACATAGAAGAAATACCGAATTGCTTAAACACCCTCTTCAATCGTACCCTGAAGCTCGCGGGCGGTTACAGTTTAAACAAGGCAAGTTCATTTGTATATTACACAACATGAACTGTTTGGGGTTTTTTCCTATCAGAAATGAAACTTATAAAAAATTAGTAAGATAAGAGATCCCCATACTATTTTACTTTGGGGGACACACACACACACGACACACACACGGACGGGACGATGACGGACAGGGATGACGACACAATGCAGAAATCAACTACCCAGTTCTGCAATGCTTAAGGCTACCAAACAGGACTGGAAGATTTGCCAGAGAGAGGTGGGGGGAAAAAACCCACCAAACAAGCAAAAAAACCCCAAACAACAAAACAAAACAACACAACACAAAAAAAAACCCAACCCACGACCTTGATTGCTCTTAGTACAGATGTCAGTATCTCAGTCAGGTTTTCACGTACCCCTATGAGATATTTTAAACACTTAAGGACTGAAAAAGGAGAAAGCTTTTATCTGGAACACAGTCCATTTCTTCAGAACATCCAAACTCTGACACACAGTTTCTTTCCCCTTTCAGCACCACACGATTCTCACAGAATCGTTTCTCAGCAAGCACACAAAACAGAAAGCTACGCACGCTCTCAGGAAGAGCAAATAAACGGAGGGGAGTACACTTCACACAGGCACAACGTGCTCCAGAACAGATCTTATTTTGAGTGTTTCTGCTGAAGCACTTCCTATCAAAACTAGAGAAGGAGAGCTGGCACGTTCTTCACGTTCACTTTAAAGTCCGTACTACAAGTACCTGGGGAAAAATGCAGACGCACGGGGCAGATGTACCTTGTCCTTGCAGGCCACTCGGGATCCTCTGGGCCAGTCTTGTACCTCCAGGGCAGAAGAAAGGGTCACCATGGTGAAATGATGCCAGTTGATAGTCTGCTGAGAGAGGAAAAAAAAAAAAAACAAGCCACCTTTTAGCACAAAGCGGGCTAGGAATCAAAAGCTTCCTATTTCGGCGAAGGTTTGCAATGACTACAACCGAGTGGAGGAAAAAGCATTTTGCATCATCTTTGGTACAGCTGTTGAGACAGGCCACTAGAGATTTTGGTTTTCATAGAAAACTGGGTGCTTTCTGCCTTTTTTTTTTTTTTTCTTTTTTTTCCTCCTTCTGACTCATTGGCAGCTTCAGTCTCACCAGAACTCCCTTCCTTAGATCGACACAGATAACTACGCACCTTTTCTCAAGCCTACACAGAGCCAGGGTTTCCTCACCCTAGACATCCCAAATCGAATACTATCCTTAAAATGTACAGCGACCCACCTGTCCTTGTCAACCGCCTCCTTGCAGAAACTGCCCCTTCACAGCTCGTCCCCGTCTCGGCGGATTGTCCTGCTGGAGGATGAAGTGCAGAAGATGCGTATCCCCACAGCATTTGTCTGTGAGGGTACATGTTCAGAAATACTCCGAATCTGTAAGACAGACAGGTGTCATTTCTGTGATTTCAATCATCAGAACTCAATTGTGAGGAAACAAACTAACGTTTAAATGAAGGGTCTGTACGCTACAGTCCTAGGAGAGGGGCAGGGGGGAGAAAGGCATTACAAATTGGAAAAAAAAAAAAGGGCATGATTCGGAGCTCCCAATCATGACGGAGCGGTGGGGACAGTAACAAAAGCAAAGACAAACAGCAGCAACGTTAAGTGAAATCCAGCTTTAATTCTGATCACGTCTTTAAGAGACTCCCCAAGTCTATACCTCAGTCCTACGAAGGACTAGTTCTTTTTTTTGAAGGACAAGCTTTTTTTTTTTTAACACATAAAAGTCCCAGACTGAGGGCTCCACGGAATAGCATGTGGACTGAACCACAGGACAAGCAGTCATCAACACTCTAATGAAAAAACCAAATCGACTATAAACCAAGTTTAAACATCACTGTCCATCCTGTGTCTTTGGTTACATTTCTACCGGCATCTAGGTGCTCAAGAGTTCACTGTCCTCACACCACAGGTTACTGACAATGTACTCGGGCATCTAAAAATAAAAAGCCATCTCCACCCCACCCATAAAATCAGGGTGAACCACGAGAAGAGAAACTCTCAAGGCGGCAACAGGCAGCTCTGCACTTACCACGGAGGAAAGTCTGTTCCTCGGCCCGGAAAAAAAAAACACTCTCGACTCCCAAGAGACCTCCCGGGGAACGAACCGTGCTCCATTAACGGCGTTTTGTCTCCAGCTTCTCTGCCCCGGGCTTGGGTGGGGAGGGGCGGCGGGGCCCTTCCACTCGCCCTGGCCCCTCCGCGCTCCCCCAGCCCCACGTGGGCCATCGCCCAAGCACCGACCGCATCCGCCCGCGCGGGATCTCCCTCGTGGGACGCGGAACGCGACGCCGGGAAGAGGCGGCGGAACAGGAACCTCTTGGTCAGGTCGCCCGGCCAGCGGCGAGAAGACCGAGCAAGGTTCTGCCCGAGGGGCCGGGCAGGGCCCCCTGGAGCCCCAGCCGGCCCCTTTCCGTCCCCTTTGCCCGGCACCGAGCAGGCCCCGCCGCCCCGCCCCAGACACCGGCGAGCACCGCCCGGCCCGCTCCGGCGCACCGGCAGGGCAGCCCGGCAGCGCCGCGCCCCGGGACCGCCGCTCCCGCCGTGTCGCGAGAGGCGCCTGCCCGGCTTCCGGCCCTGCGGGGACATCGCCCTCCCCACCCTCCCCCCCACGGCGCGGCTCCCCCCCGCTCCTTCCCACACGGCGCGGCTCCGCCCGCAGCCCCCCCCCGCTCCGCGCCTCCGACACGGGCCCCGCCGGCCTGGCCGCCCGCCTCACGGCTTTCCCCGGGACCCACCGGTCGATCGCCCGCTCCCCACTCACCCGCTCCCCCGGCGGAGCCCGAGCCAGAAGAGCCCCAGCCGCAGCCCCAGCCCCGCAACGTTCGGTGACCGCGCCGCTCCTGCCGCGACTCGCACTGCCGGGCGGTGCACCGCAGAGTGCAGGAAGCCACGCGCCCCGGAGGGGCGGGGAGAGAGGCGGAAGTGACGCTTCCGGCGGCGCGACAGGATGCAGGAACACGCGCCCACCAGGACGGGGGGATGCGGCAAAGCGCGCCCCCTGCCGGGCGGGGGGAGCATGGAAGACACACCCCTGGGCGGGCGGGAGCACCGCTGGGCAGCGCCAAAGCACGCGCACCAGGGGCGGGAGAAGGGAGCGGGACGGCACCTCCGGGCCGCCGCCGACCAGGAGACCCCGCGCACCCGCCGAAAGGGATGACTCGCTCGCCTCACCGGTGGCCTCGGCCCTCCCCCGGCGCGCCGCCGTGCTGCTGCCGGGCACGCGTTTGCCCGGCACGCGCTTGCCCCGCCCACCACCGACGCGCCGGAGGGGCCGAAGCCGGCGCGCGAACGGGCAGAGGGCGAGGGGCAGAACGGCAGCGCCGGCCCCGCGCCCGCGGAGCGGCAGCGGGGCTGCCTTACCGGGAGGCAGCAGACGGCGCCAGGCAGCCCCCGCGGTCTCGCATGGCCGCTGCGGGCGAACGGCAGCGTGGAAACAGCGAGCGACACCGCGCATGCGCGGGTCGGGGCTGCAGTACCTGCCCTTGGCCGCATGGTGGCAGCAGAGCGCCGCAAAGCGAACTGAAACGCGCAGAAAGCCCATTTAAGAAGCGCGGGCTCTGAGGAAATCCGGGGGCGATGGACAGAAAAGGCAGCGAACGTGCCCCTCCAGCCCGTGTCCGGGGCTACACGGCAACAGCTGCCCTGTCCCCCGATGACCCCTCACTAGCCAGGGAGGGGCGTCGAGAAAAGGGGAGGAGACCTGCGGGTCGAAGTGAAATCGGGTTTAACGAGACAGCACCACTACCAACAGAGGCATGCAAAGTTACACTGGGCCAAATGAACGTGCAGCAGCCACGATCGACAGGAGAGGGGTCCTCGGGAGCAAGGAGAAGCAGGGAAAGGAGAGAGCCCTGCAGGAGCCCCGCGGGAGATCCCCTTCCTCAGCAAACCTTCCCGCTTTATACTGAGCATGACACAATGGTCCGGGCTACACCTGTAGCTGACTCAAACTGCTAACAGCCTGCTGAGCATTGCTGGGCTGTGATTCTGGACCAGCCAAACCGTGACAGTGAAACACAGACAAGCAAGTCTGTAGACAGAAACTTTTAAAAGTGATGGGGATTAAGGAAATAAGGGAAAAAAATAAAAATAGTAATGGAGAAGTAGAAAGAAAAATCTATAAAGCAAAGGCACTGAAGAAAAAGAAAAAGTTAAAACTTAAGATATCAAAAAGCAAAGAGTAGATGTAGAAAATACAGTGTAAGCAATAGGGATTAGGGAAATAAAGGGGAAAGATATAAAAATACAGAAAGTGACAGCCAACAAAAATGGAGACAGAGAAAGAAAAATTTAAAAGGATGGTGGTAAGGAAAGATAAGGCATAATTAAAAAATAAAGACAGGATGTGGGATAAAAGTAGATAGAAATCTTTAAGAGCAACAGGGTACAAGAAACAGAAATAATTTAAAAATAGGGTTGGGGAGGTGGATAGAAGAAAATTGAGGAAGAATTTTTTTTTTTTTTTAAGTGAGAGCATACAGGACAGAGAGAGGAATTAAAAAAGGAGGGACAGGGTGCCAGAGGGAGGGAAAATGAGAAAGAGAAATTGCAATGCAGTGAGGCACAAGAAACACGGGAAAGCATTAAGAAATTGGGAGAGGGAGCCAGAAAATGGGACACCATGAACAAGAGAGGGATGGAGAGGGGGACAAGGGTGTAGAGAGGAGAGCTGAGAGATTGCACCAGAAAATAGGGACTGAGAGACAAATGGGAGAGATGGGGAGTGAGGCAGAAGGGACTGACGAGACAGAGGCAAAACAAGGGCCAGGGACAAATTCTAAAGCAACAGGGGAAAAGAAACATAGGCAAGAAATTAAAAATAGAAACAGGGAGCCAAATAGAAACACATGTAGAACAAATATTTCAAAAAGCGATGGAGTACGGGAAACACAGGCAAGAAATAACACATGGGGGCAGGGTGACAGATGGAAGAAGCAAAACTGAAGAAGTGGTTGGGTAGAGGACACAGAGGGAAGAATTAAGAACTAGAGACAGGGAGATGGACAGAGGGAAAAGCAGAAAGAATATTTTAAATGTGAAAGGGTACAAGAATTAAAAGAATAGGTATATGGACCTGCGTAAAGGGATGCAGGCAAAAATGTGAAAAACAACAGGAGACGAGAAACATAGGCAAGAAATTAAAATTAGGTCAGGGAGGGGGAGAGCAAGAGAGAGGTTGCAAGAAAATTTAAAAAGTGACTGGGTTCAAGAGACTTAAGTGAGAAGTTAAAAGACAGGAACGGAGAGGTAGAAACTTTCAAAAGCGATGGGGTACAAGAAACATGCAAGAAGGAAAAAACAGGAACAGAGAGCCCAGTAGAAGCAAACTGCCATGGGTTGACCTTGGCTGGCTGTTGAGTGCCCACCAAGGTGCTCCATCACTTCCTTTCCTCAACCAGAGGAAGAAAATACAACAAAAGCGCCAGTGGAAACCCACCACACTTCCCACAATCAACAGGGACCTGGATAAATGGAGGCAGGGAGAGAGGGAGACCTAGAAATGCCCTTTTCACAAGCAAAAGAAACTTTACAGCAAACTGAAGTCACATCCACTTCCTGTCACCCCAGTTTTGGCAGGAGAGCATAAAGGGCCTTTAATCCTCAGTAGTCCCAGAGTTTCAGGAGCTTGCCCAATGATTGCTGGAAAGTCAGTGTCATAGGGAAGACCAGAGCCCCATTGCTAGTCCCTGCTCTGACTGGTCTGCTAACATGAATGAAAAGAGACTCAAGCAACTAAAACAGTTCATAAAATAAAACCAACTTAGAAAGATGTCCAAAGAGGAACAAATCTGAAGTAAGGAAAATCCGACAGTGAAGCACTTATCATATGCAGCTGTAGTGCACAGTTGATTTTAAGGACTCCAGAATTAGGACTGCAGTGTGCTGTGTTGATCAGCATGCGACACACTGGCAAATCACATTGAGTGCACTAGAAATCTTTTTGCATGTGCACTTGCCTTTTGGTAATAATCATATTTCACACAATAAGTGCAAAGCCTTTGGTCTTTTGCACGTGCATTGATGTGGCTTGTGCTTGCTTTGGTACTGCACGCCTGTTTCTTGTGTCATGCTGAAGTACAGCAAAACACTCGAGTATCTTTTTTAAGAACAAAGCCAATCAGATGCAAATTTGGACACAGGCATATGCATCTTTTTGAGTCAGAGTTAAGCAGACGTGTATGCTTTTCAGTGATGCAGTTATTCCCTCTGCTTTGCCTGATGCCATGAAGCTGCCTGCTTAATCCAGCGCTTTTATAAACTGTATTTTTCAGCTCCACTTTGACACCACCAGTCATTATAATCTGTTTTAAACATGTATGCTGATTAATCCAAGGTGTCTTGTTTGCAGCAACCTAGAACTTTGAATCTTATTCTCTAACTTAATCTCCTCATTAATTTTGAGGCTTAATTTTGGAATACAAATGACAGTGAGCAGGAGTGAGCCATGGAAGATGCCAGGCACTGCTTGCTGGCATAGGAAATGGTCTCCCAGTGGAAGCCTTGAGCCATCTTGCAGGTTGCTGCTTAGACTCTGGTAGCCTGGTACCTGTCAGAGGAAGGGGAAAGAAGCACATCCTAACAGCTGGACATGTATCCTGGTGGTCTGTCATAGTCATCAAGATTCCAAGCCTAAACCTGGGAATGTGCCGAGAGCTGATGGGTTAAGCTGGTGGTTAGGATGGCATGCTGCCTTATGAATGGTGCCAGTGTTACAAGTACTTCTTTTATTATAGGAGTACTGAGAGTTCCCAGTTATGCTGGATGCTGCCCAGTAATTCATGGGGTAAAAAATAGTCCACGACCAAAACAGCTGACCACGATATTCAGCAAGACAGTCAATGGAAGGTGCTTTACTTGAGGGGATGTTATTAGCTGTATTCTGCATATAGGTGAACTGAGGTAGAGGAGGGATGAAAATTACTAGTGCAGGGAGGATGTCTCTGACAGAATGGTTGAAGCGATTCAGGCTACAGCATGAAGCAGTTATGCCTGTAGTTTTTGAAGTGTCTGGCCTGGCATAAAAAAATAGGAAAACTGCTGTCTTGAAAATGAATCCGAAAGAAACATTTCCCATCCTTAATCCATTACACCTCTACATCCAGTCTGTACACTGCATTTTGGACTCCTTTGGAACCAAATCTTGCGGGTGGTTGTTGTTAGTATGAAAGGATACTTTCTGTAATAAATTCCAAGACTGCTTCTTGCTGGAAAAGCCTGATGTGGCATCCTGTACACCACTGGCAAATCTCCTACTGACTTGGCCAGCAGGATCTCACCTGAGCCATTTTTACAAAGCACAGCATCTGGCATTGAGCAGAAGCTGGTTGATTGTTTTATTTTTTTAGCTAGTTTCCCAGTCCACTCTGGAAAAAGACCAGCCTATCAGAATCGGCAGAGGACAAGGGTATGTTAGGATGGGGCTTGGCAGAGAAAAAATGGGCAAAACATGCTGCCATGTGACCTACTTCTTGCCAAGAAAATTGATTCTCTCCCTTCCCAGAGCTCTCCCAGCTGGGATGCCAGGGAGAGGAATAGCAATGGTTTTGGCATATAAATTGCAGTGAGCACTAGGATAAGCTGAGGAAGGACTGGCATCATTTGAAGCGTGCACGTTTGTCAGAGGAATAGAAACCATAATGTTCCTCCATCGCAGATCCAATGCATCCTTGCTACAAAATTGGCTGGCTCATGAACAAACTGCCCCCGACAGCCGTAACCTCTTACTTGTCAGCACGAAATGCACACGCATGCCGCCATTCAGTTTAAACCTTAGAGAAATCTTTTGCTAAGGGCCGATTGCCAGAAGGGACAGAATTTGTGACATACTTGCTCTGGACTGAAACTCTTAAACAGTAAACACTCGTGCAGTAAACCTTTCTATGGGAGTCTTCTCTAAAAGAAGGCATTTTGCAGGTAATTGGGAAATGGAGAGTCAGCAAGAGGATGAGCAAATACCTGCTGCAAAAAAAAGCCTGCCACATTTTTCCTCTAAAAATTCCAAGTGTTCCCACGTGCTTGCCACCTGGCTGTCTGTGAAGGTCATCTGTTTGCAGGAAGACAACAGACTCTGTGGGAATCAGGTATGTGTTGGCTCCTCTCTGAGCTTCCCTATTTGCCAGTCCTTGTCAGACTACCATTTGCTGAGGTGAAATGTCAGTATCTGCAAAATTCAGTCATTAATGTTGCAGAAGTAGGAGCCCTGAACTGAGTCCTCTTTGAGGTCAGACACTGTGCTTCTGCTCTGCCCCAGCAATGGCAGGAAACCAATGACTCAATACTCTCAGGAGTTTCCTCACCAGAGGGAAGCAACACAGACTGACCTGTCAGTCTGTGCACAAAAAACAGAGACAGCTTTACTTTCAGCTTTTAGCTAGAGATAGTGCTTTCTTGCCAAGCGGAAAAGGTACAGTATGAGAAGTGGTTACACATCTGCAGGCAACACTAAATTTATTCTCACAGCCCAGTTTAAGAGTAAGTGGAGTGTAGATGGGATAGACCCAGGCATACTGAAACTCCAGGTGCTCATACAACACCACAAATCACACATATCCATTCCTCCTACTGCGTGCTCTTCAGTCCTTCATTTCAGCTTCTATTCTCACTTCTTTGCTCCTTAGTTGCTTTCAGTACAGAGACCCTGAGGATCCTGCTTTATTCTCACTCCTCTTTTGGCAGTGGCAGAAGAGAGCGGTAGTGGAGAGATATAGTCTTAGTCTCGTCACGAGCAGAATTTTGGCTGGCAGGAGTACGGAGGTTGCCAGTACCAGAACTGTCCAGCATCTTTCACAGCAAGCCCTTTAGACTCTTTTGATGGCAGAGAACAAGGCCTTCGATTACTTTACAGAATTTAAGGTATGTTTTTCAAGCTGTTGAGGAGAGAAGGGGGAAGGGAGAGGCAGACTTGACCTGGGAAGCAATGTACCATAGGAGATAAATGGCCCTGCTCCAGCCAGATAAAGCGCACAAGTAACTATGTGAGAAGAAAAGATAGAAAGAGACATGGAAATCATATGTGGCTGGGGCTGGTGACAGCATTGTTCTCTGACACCTTGCTGAAAGCAGCATTCCCACAGGGAAAACATTTTCCACCCCAGTGGGTACCTATGAGAGAATACAGCAGTTGTGTCTCACTGCCTTTCTGGAAGGAAAGCATCTCTTCTTAGATTTTTTTTTTTCCCTGTCAAAGCAGAGACAGCTTCCCTGCTGGCATTGATCCCTGCTGCCCTATTGGTTTATGAAGCTTTGCCAGCGTGAGAAGAGCTATGTCTGCCATTGGAAGTTACTGCGCAATAAGGTATGATACAAATTTGCTGTGCACTAATTAATCAGCATGCTTTGTGAAGAGTGAGACTGAGGAACTGATTCCATTCAAGGGTAGTCTTACTGCATGCCAAGAACCAGACTAGCCACACACTGCTGCCCAGTGAGAGTGGTCTTCTTCCTTTCCAGTCGCCACTCTCAGTGCCACTCTCAGTGCTACCAGTTCTTTCCTGCTCTGTCCGTTGCTGACTGAGCTTACTAGCCCAGAAGAGGGCAAATCCATTTCTTTTTTGCTTGGACTGGTTTTCTGTTGGGTTGAATGATTGAATTGCCTCATGAAGTGTTCTGATGAACCCAGAAATGGCATGACACAAACAGTGGGAGTGAGGATGGTAACAGGAGACTTGGCTTTCCGTCTTGGCCACAGTGTACCATTAGATTAGATCAACCATATCATCTCTCTTAACCCCATGAGTGTCTGTATAAGGAACAGGTGTAGCATATGCCGTATGCTGCACATTCATGACCTCCCTCACTCTGAATGAACTTCCTTTTAGATGGGAGTTCCTTCCTTCGAGAAGGGTGTGCTTTTCTGGTCAAATTGCAGAAGAGGATCTTTTTTTGATTACTCCTAGGTGCATTCACATTAAATTTCCGTCTTTTTCATTGTCTCCTCTGTGTTGTCGTGTACTTCAAAGGGGATGGAGGAGAAAGGCTGCTATATTGTGTCTGTTCTTCAAAGGGATAAGATCCATTATCCTTTTCTCACTTGTGTTGGCAACCAGCCAGAGTCTTAGTCTCCTGAAAACACGGGCACTGTATGCGAGTTTTATGCTGGTCCCTAAAGGCCAAGGGAGTGTGTCCTTTAGAAGACTGCTCTTAACAAATCCGTAAGCAGAGGAGTCTGACTTTGTGGACAGTAATAGGGGCATCAGCAGAGGTAAAGCTCTATCAGTAAATGATACTATAACCCAGGAGAACTTTCCACTTGCTCCAGAGTTTCTCAAGGCCTTGAACCTTAACATGCACTTTGCCAGTTTGAGCCCTAAAAGAGAAGGAAAAAAAAACTGGCCAGTTTTACGCCGGAACAGGAGAAGCGAGTTGCCTTGTGTGTGATGGCAGTAACCAATGAGGAAATGATCAGTATGTATCTTTTCACTGAAGAAAGAGGTTTTGCAGTCTTAGAGTATGGCTTTCCAAGTTGTCCCTGTCTTGCAGACCCATCTTTCCACCTCACATGGTCTCTCTTTCTCTTGCCTGAGAGCATTGCTCTAAGTTCCTCCTTAATTCAAAGGCATTTTGATGACCAAAAAGGACACGGAAGATGTATATGGGCAAGGAGCACTTGGAATCCTTGAATCAATGTATTGTGTCTCATTGTTTTCATTACTGTCTCAATTTTGCTTTTCCAATTGGGAAGGAAGAGACAGAATGGAAAGGTAAAAATAAAATGTGTGTTGGGAAAGGGAGCTGTTGATCCCATGGGTTACTCAGAGTGCACAGCTTTGCCCTAAACCTCATTGTTATCTGGGCCGCAGGCCAAATGTTTGGCTGAAAAAAATATGCATAGTTCCAAAACACTGTGTTAATTTATGTCCTCTATTACAATACCACTGAGTAAGAGCATAATTCTTTTTAGTAAACATCTGATAGCATGATAAATACAGTCATCTTTTCAGAGAAGCTACCCTAGCTCCGGCCGTGGTATTTATCAGAGCAAGCAAGAACAGCCAAACAATTTTGCATGTCTGGTTTTCTTCTTGAGCCTGTCTCCTCTTTAGGTCAAATCACATCTTACCCAGGAAGGTTTGGATGGATACCAAAAAATAACTCCTAATTTACCTTATGTAATGTCATTACCAAAATTCAGCATTTCTTAAAAACTGAAAGATGGAATCCAGGTTATGCTGTCTTTAGGTGTCTTTCCGCTCTTATACTTGCAATGCATTTAATCTCTCGAGCCTTACAGGCCTTTAGATGCAGCTGTCCAGGTGAAAAACAAGGGCAGTGACCCACGAGTTTTATAAAAACATGAAGGTAGAAGTTCTTAGTATGACAGTCCTTCGCTTCTTTCCTTCCCTTCAAAATATTTCAGAAGGGCAGAAACTATATTTGGCTTAAATTTTACTGAGGAGCTGCCTCCAAGTCCTATTTTCAAGCAATGAACGGATGTCCCTTCTTCACACAGGGTTGAAGTATAACGGTAGAATATCTCTCCTAGGTAGCAGAAAGACTGCTTTTTCTGCAGTCGAGTTTGCCAGATTGTTGCAGGTGACTGAAGAAAAGCTGGAGGTGATATCCCCTACCACTGAAACAGAAGAATCCTGAAGGGGACATCTGTCCACCACGTTTGATACCTACATGCTGATTCTCTTCTCATTCAGCTTTATACAGCCACAATTCCACTGAGCACATCGAATTAGTCTAGATTTACACCACAGATAAACAGAACCTGGATCAGATCTTTGGAACTAGACTGTTAACAGGCATAAGAACCCATGACTTTAAATCCTCTATATTACTGTGCTAAGCCTGTTTACCCTCTAGTTCAGTAGTCACAGTGAACGCAGTTGTAGTTTATGTCCTTAACAATTATGTTAGGAGGAGGAGGCAGCAAGATCTATGCTTCATCTCAGGACCAGCTTGCAGTAACCTGAGTAAATGGGAGTCATTAGAGTTACTCCAGTTTTAATTACAGTGGTGCACCTGCACAGAGAACGTGGCCCATGCTGGAAGGAACAAACTAGCTTTGCTCAAATCCTTTTGCAACTAAAGGGAAGAACCACGAGAAAATCACAGGCAATTGCTGTATGCAGCATTGCCACAGACTTCTTAGGGGGAGCTCCATGGAGGTATGCTAGCATCTGTGTGCGTAGAGCCCCTTTGAGAAAAGGCAGGCAGCTCAAGCATTTCTGGGTCCTATCCTATGAGAAGCCATGCGTCAGACTGTGTAACAGGGCCATGCATGTGTATGCCAATGCCTTGCAGCAGGGAACAGTCAATGGCTGCATCCAGAGACAGGATGCCTTTCAGTTGGGCTCCTTCAAATTAAAGACCTACTTAAACGGCACGCCTTCTCTGGCTACTCCTCAGCACAGATGCAGTTAGGCCGGTGTCCCTTCAACTACACTGGCCTTTGGGCAACAATGCTGAGCACATAACTCACTACAGGCCATCACTCCTCTCTCCTCGGTTGGCCTGGGCTGTAACTGTAGAAAGTAAACATCTTCCAGATGTTTACACCAAGTGAACATTTAGATCAGATCCAAAGTGTTAAAAAATTCCCTCAGTGATTTTGGAGTGAGACCCTCATTCAATGTAGCCGGTCCTTTGCGGCTTTACCACTTCATGTATATTTAAGAAGTGACCCATTAAATCTCCAAAGAAAGCACCCCCAATATATTCTTGTTCTGTCACCATTTGCCATTGAAATATATCTTTCAGCATACTCTTTAAATGCATTCTGGCAAAATGATACTATAGTTACGCGCGTATTTTTAACACCACAGTGCTATTAAAATACCATGAAAAGCAGTTTACTATGCAGTGGACGTAATCCGTGAACACTCAAGACTAAAAGAAAACTTTTTCTTTCCCAAATCTGAAGCTCAAATGCGCATGTTAAAGGGAACCTCTGGATCATTCAGAACTTGCCAACTAATATTAGCTTATATTTATTTTTGGTGCATTTTATGCCAGTGATTGAGTAATCACCTGTTTTATCACGTTCCATATATGCTAGCAAATAATTCGAAACAATGTAAAGCCAAATGCTTGGATATAAATTTGCTTACTGTGTTTACAGGAGTGGGTTCAATTGTTTGGATGAAGTTTAATTTGGATGATCTTGTGGCCTGTTTGATGTGCCAAATTTTCACTCTCAAACCACAGGGAAAACAATTTAGACCTTAGCACTAGAAATTGAACTATTGTACTCTAGTATTTTTGTACTAGAGCACTGGGTTGGTGTCAGAGATTTGAACCACTGGGAAAAAAAAATTATGGCAATGGATCAGTGCAGATCTGCCAGAACAGCTACACAGGTTTTTACAAAAACACACACACACATATATAAAACCATTGGCATTGAGCTTTAGTGTGAAGTAAAGCTTGGAACATTTAATGGGTTATGTAATACGGTGTTATTTCCTGTCCCCATCAAATAAGACAGACTTCTTTCTTTGCTTTTCCTTTTACCATCTTATCAGGAATCTTAATAGACTTGCGGAAGCGTTTCTATTCTCTGCTTAGAAATGCAAATACAATGAACTTCCCTGGGCAATGCTGGAAAAATGATCATGCAACTGTTGTATACCCTAGCTGTTCTACTGGGCGCAGATCGGTTTTCAAAAGGATTGTTAATACTTGCACGAGTCACTCATAATGCTCTAATCCATAGTTCCTGTCCAGGACCAGGGAAGGCAGTGGACTTACAGAGAAGGCAAAATGGGCATCTTGTAGCCTGTTGTACATTATCACTCCTGGTGGGGCACTAGATGGAAAGAACTCAAACTTGTTTATGGGAGCCTGTGGTGAGCATGTTGGACTGGCATTTATCTAAAGAAAAACTCAAGACTCCTCTATACATAAATTGAGCATATTTTGTTCTGGACTGAAACATTTTTGTTCTTTTCTTAGTTTGGTGCCTGGCCATACCATTTTTCAATGACAGTTTTCCAAGCAGAACCTTGCCTTAAGAGGGCTAAACTAGCTATTTGAGAGAGGGGCTATGGAATGTAGTATGTTCCATGGATGCTGGTTTGCTTGTAGGGTAGATTAGATACTGTAGAAATGCCATAAGGCCCTTACAAGAAACATGTGATACTGCTACACAAATTGTTCAAACTATCACATTACTGTAGGCTGTTGTATTTGGACCATTGCTAACAGAATATTGACAGGGTTATCATAAGTCAGGTTTTCCTGGGTGTTTCCTCTTATCCTGCCAGGAGATTTTGCCAAATGAGGTTTTGAGGATTTTGTAGTTCTTGTCTAGGTTTCCCACATGCCAAATATCTTCAGTCAGGCTATCCTTCCTCTGGAAACCCTGGATGTAACCACTTATTCATCCTCCCCATGACATCCAGCCAAGCCGTGTTACCAGCTAATTTAGCTGGAACTTTGTGTTCTTTAAGGTTCTAAATCATGTCTGAAGGCATGCTAACTGGGACCTCTTTCTTGCTGAAAAAGAGCACCAGATACTGAGACAGAAAGAGGGAAGGACAGCTGAACATCAAATGCCTAGTGTGCCTTGGGCATCAAAACCTCTCAGGTAAAATTAAGCTCTGAGAATCTGTGTGTCATCTTTCCATCTTTGAATCATATCATTTGGTTTGGGTTTCACTTATGGTATTTACTTACAATACTATCTGTTTTGAGAGGCTTTTGAAGACTAATGTATTCCCATGCTTTGTCCAGCTGCAAGAGCTCAAAAGCAGGAGATTTCAAACAGGAACAGAAAGGGGGGTGTGGTTTTAGAGTACTGAAGTATGAAGCCAATTCCTCATCTGTGGCAGTGCAGACAGACAGAGAGAGTGAAAGTTGCACTTAAATTTGCTGCGAGGTTAGGAAGTATCTGAATTGTTTGTATCCTAACTTGTACTGTAAATTCTTCTAAATGCATGAATGAGAGGCAGTTTTAAATATACTAGGCTTTTATGATTATCCTGTGGTTGCTGAGTCTGGAAACAACAAAAGAATTTGATTTTCTTTGCTCTGATAGATCCTGCTGAGAGTGGGTTGAAACTTTTCTTTCGAAACACTTTTTGTCAGAAAACTGAACTTTCAACTAAATTAATATTCTGTGAAAAAATATAAGCTTTCCTTAGTAATTAAAAATATTATAAAAATGGAAATCTTTACCATAGGAGGAGGAATATTTTCCAAAGATTTACAGTATTAGTAGCATTAGCTGATAGCTGTGAGCTGTGAACTTTAATATTCACATATACACACACATATATATTATTATGAGGTAGGGTTGTATATGTTAAGAAATTACCTATGAGCAAGTGGTATTGACTTCCGTTACTTTTGCTGTAGGGTTTTACACATCCTGACTTAAACACTCTGCAACCTGGAGATGGGGTTAAAAGTCAAGGCAGAATGTCTCCAGCTTTCTCTGCTCATTCTAGATTTACAGGCTCAGCTATTAAGAGAACGATTGTTGACCACTGTTAAATGATGACTCTTTTTTGTAAGAAAGCACTCATTATCTTGTAAGACATTGGCATTTTTCTACAGCAGTGTTTCAATGCTGTAAAATAGATCCCACAAAAGAGCTCGAGGTAAGAGAAGGGGAGAGCAAGGAAAAGCAAGGATTACAGTGGTACTGGAAAAAAGGAAGGGATAAGTTGGTATGTAAAGTTATCGGTAGCTTAGATAAACGGGTTATTACATACAAATACACACACATACCCATGTCCACAGAGGAGCGTAAGCTTGTACATACAAAAATTATCAAATGCAAAAAGCTTTAAATGACAGTGTGCATCTTTGTCCTGCTTCACTGCTGGAGGGTTCTGACACAGACCTGCAGGGTTTATCTCTGTAGTGTTCTGGCAAACATCCAGGAGTCTAGGCATGCTTGTAAACATGTGTGTAAGTCAATGAGTTTTGCCTGTGAATGCAGTGTTCCTGACAGAAAGAGGCAATGATTCTGTAACATGGTAAATCCTGTATGGTACCAAAAAGCGCTGAACGTAAAGTGCTGAACACATATAGACTAACTGATGGTGTAAATTTGCTTAAAATATATTCCAGATTTCCTTTTCCTATGAGGCTTTATGCACGAGGTACTGCCTGGCACTGCACTAGGCAATAAAGAATAACCCATTGTGACTCTGGCTAATTTGACAGAAATGTGTATCTCATCCTCTATGCACACACACTGGATCTGCTGAGTGCTTTGGCAGCTTAGTATTAATGCCCATCAAATTGCAGCCCACAGGGGGAAACTCTTCAGCATATGGGTGAGCATGGTGGGTGTGGGTCCAAGTTTGTATGCGTGAAGGGACACGTCAGCCTTCAACTTGCATGTCTAAAGGTGCATGCGTGTGCATTTCTGTCTCCGTTCTGCCAGAATCACTCTCCTCTCCCTTTGCCTCAGCGCTCCCCCCGGAAAAGATAAGCTGTGCTTGCTTTGGCATTGTCACGTAAGCAACCCTAGAAACAGCAAACACTCACCTCTCCTCTCCTCACTCTCTCTTTCCCGTTCCTCCCCGACACCCATCTCCGACTCCTTCCTCTCCCTTCCCCGCACTGGCGCGGCGACCCGCTTCAGGCCGTCCCCCTCCCGCGGCCCCGCCCACAGCCCACCGCGCCCGGCCCTCTCAGCCCCGGGCAGCTGTGAGCAAGCCCGTGCCACCGCCCCTACTCCCGCCCTCTTACGCCGTTGCCTCCTGAAATTACACCTCCTCCGCAGAAGGAGCACAGGCGCTCCGCTCTCGCGCGTGCGCCGTCTGTGCCCCCCCCCCCCCCCCCCTTCGCACCGAGAGCGCGGGCCGTGGTCCGCCGGCAATGGGGGCCGGCCAGCGCGGGGGCCGGGCTTAGAGCCGCCGGGTGGCAGAGGGCGCCCGCCGCGAGGGGGAGAGACGGCGGCGGGAGGGGAGGCGGCCGGGCGTCCGCCGCTAGCGGCTCCTGAGCCGCCCGACGGGCCGCGCCGCGCAGCCTGCGGCCCGCGGAGGCCGCGGCCGGCGAGATGGAGGATGCGCACAGCCGGGAGGCGCAGACTGTCTGCGAGGCCCTGGGCCGCTACGAGGACACGCTGCGGGGCACAGTCCGGGAGATCCACGGCGACATCCAGGTGTTCAAGCAAGGGGTGGGCCGGCAGGTAGAGGAGGTGCTGCGCCTCGCCAGCCCCCTGGCGCGCTCCGTCTCCGAGCTGCAGCAGGAGAACCGGCGCCTGCGGGCGCAGCTGGAGCGCCTGTCCCGGCAGGTGGAGGCCCTCGGCCGGTCGGCGGGGCTGCCGCAAGAGTGGGCGGATGAGGCGGCGGGGAGCTCTTCGGCGCAGAGTTCGGCCGGCGGCGGGTTCTCCAGCCATGCCAAGCTAACGGTCACTGGCCGGAGCCACGTAAGTGCTGGCCGCGGCCAGGGAGGCGGCGGGAGGGAGGGCCGAGAGGGAGCGTGAGCGGGTGTTTCGCGGGTGTTGCCAGGCGCTGCGCTGGCATGGGGGAGCGTTTAGGGACACGGGGCTCGTTTTTTGCAGTGCAGGGTCAACGGGCTTTTGGGAGGTGCTGTGATAAATGGTCTTGGCCCTGATACCGCCTGGAGCTGTTCCTGATTGTAGCACTGCTTGGTCAAACAGGGATCTTGGTTAGAGTGGTAGCAACCTATCAGTTCAGTGTGGTTAGAAGTAAGAAGAGAAGCGGCAGCTGTCTCAGCTATCAACATACATATGTATGCGAATATCTGTGTATCCTTTCTGGACTCGATTCAGGGGGATCTGTGTGCCAGCAATGCTGTTTGGCAGCTGGCAAGCTCACAAAGGAGAACAGCTCAGCATATAGCAGGGAGTAACATGTTTTCCTAAGACAGTGATTTAATATCCTGCAGTGAGACTGTTTTGTTGCACAACCACTGACCTGCACTGCTGCAGCTCATCCCCGAGAGGTGGGCCTCATGCAAGTTGTCATGGTTTCCATGACCTAAACTACCACAAACACGCACGTTCCCCCCAGCCTTGTTACTCAGTATATGGAAACCCTAGTTAGTGGAAAGCTCATCTGGAACCGAGATGTTTTGTGTAATACTTTTTCTATGTGTCCAGCTCTATGGAAAGAATTGGGAGCTCCTGTACAATCCTTGACACCAGGAGGTGGCAGCCAGGCAGTACACATGATTTAGTCGCATAAAACTGCAGTACTGGAGACTTGCTTTTCACAGATGATGGCCTATTTCATGTAATCTTCAGTAAGCCATGTGTTAGGGTGTCTTTAAGACTGTTGGAGCATGAAAAGCTGGTCTGTAGTCTGTCGAGGCTTTGGAGCTGGAAAAGAAAAGCTTGAAAATGAAATTCAGTCACTTAAATTGGTGGGAGCGAACAGAGTCTGTATTGTATTCCAACCCTTTTCATTCCTGCTGATTCAAGAATGGGGGCATAGGGCTTCCTACAGCTGGGCGAGTGAAAAGGTAAAGCTGCTGCTTGATGCATTGTTCCAACATAGTGGTGGCAACTGCTGCCTTTTCCCCCATGTGACAAAGGTGTTCAGTACACATGCAGCTTTCAGATCCGTTGCTTTTTGTTTCATGGAGCCATCCACGCTTGTTTGTATTGCAAGGAGCAGAAGTGAGCCAAGTGACATGGAAGGGACAAGGGGGTGTGGTCCCTCACACCATCTCACCTGTTCCATCACCACTGCCTACATTGTAGTGTGTACTTCACGTTCTGTGAAAAGTCTTGCATTGAGGTTATGGCAATATCTAGCTTCAGGTATTGGTCTGTGCTAAAGCACAGAGTGTGCTTTTGTTTGAATTGGAGCCTTCCCGCTTTGCTTTAAGGGTTCAGGGAAGATCATTTGAGTAATGGTAGTTCTTCAGTGCCCTTGCAACAATTTTCCCTGGACAGTTGCACAACTTCCCAAGTTAGCATAGCTGACCGAGAAGGAATTTCAGTACTGAGAACTACGGGAGACGCAGCTAGATCTACACACACCAAATACATGCAGTGAAAACATGATTTTGTGGGTAAGGCTCTGAGGTGGCTGTGCTCAAATGACTAAAGAGCAAGCCTTGGTCTAGTCACCCAGATTCTCTATAATGAAGAAAGTGTTCCCTCAGTTGCTTGTGATTTCTGGTTATGTGACCAAAGCACTTGAAACAGGGTACCGTATGTGTATGTTTTCAGATAAACGAGTACCTGTGATAAAATTAGTGACACTTACTAGCCTTAGTAAATACTTCTATAAGTATGAGATATGAGGAACCAATAATACTGACCTGGAAATAGCAGCGAATCAAGATATGCTATTTTGCTCTTAAAAAGATTTATTGGTTGAGTTCTTTTTTTACTGTGTGGTCAATGCAGTGTTTACCCCAACAAAACGCTGGGTTCTGTTGCTTTCAACTTTTCTAGCAAAATACTTGGGGTAAGAGTTAAGACTGTCTTGCAGATTGGATACTGGAGAGTCCGAGCATCTTCAGTGTTTGAACCATTATTTTCTAATATTGCTAGATTATTTTTCAAGGTAATTTGATTGAAAAAAGTAAAGCCAGGGAGTTCCAAACATAGCTCAGAAGTAAGGACACAAAGCTTTTAATTCTAATCTTCAGTCAGTCTCTGCTCTGCTGTCCTTGAATCTGGTATACCACAGTTTAAGTGCTGATTTAGATGTAATTTTAAATGGCTATTAGCCACTGTGATTTGCAGGTGAACCTTTCTGATATTTTGATACCGAACTTTAATTTGGCACTCTAACCAAGCCAGAATCTGACAGCTGCTTCTGCAAAGGTGGAAAATAGGGTGTTCAAAGAATTAACTTTAAAGTAGGATCCTGGAGCCATAGCTGCACTACTGAGGATTTATCCCTCACTGAGCAGTTTGTTGCTGTTTGTCATCCTTTGCAGTCACTGAGGTCTCTCTCCTACCTGCCTGTGATTATTAGAAAGGAAGATTTTGACCTTTTTTGTTGGTCAGATCTTGCATTTTGTCAGGAGCTTTATCACTTATGATCTTTCCGTGGTGTTTGTGGTTGAGCAAACAGGAAAGACTAAAAATACCGTAAGGGTGTTCTATTTTTATGCTGTCAGAAGAGTTTCTGTACAATGTGGACAGTCTGCTGGACAGACTGCTGCAGAGAACCTGCCCGCAGTGGTCAGGACAGCAGAGAGATGAGTAGTAGGTTATGACCACATGGGAAGATCTAAACAAATATTACTCGTTGGTGTCTCTCTGTGGTGACCTGATGGCACCCAACAGTCAGCCTTGGAGTAACTGCATGAGACATAATGACCTAGGGTATACAGGCAGGGAGATTAACTGTTCCAGCAATCACCTGGCGTTGTATACTATGATTCTAAACCATCTCGACTCTTCAACTTCCTATAATAAAGGAAATCTGGTAGTTCCATTTCCTTCTTACTGTTCTCTTGCACTTCCTGCAAGTGTCCTTTTGGAAGGGTGGCATTCATTCCAAGCTTGCCTTCATACTTATCTGGATTATTTTTTGTTGTGTGGTTTGTTTTGTTTTAATTCAGTGTGACGTAGCTGTGGGCACCTGCTGAAACTGCCAAGGTAGAATTGTTCCCTGCTGTCCACTTTTATCCAGTGTTGCTTCAAAAAAGGTTCTGTGAAAACTGCTTCTACTGTTGTTTTTCAGTGATTACTTCATCTGCAAAAGCTTTCCTAATAAGCTCGTGGTGTTCAAGGCTTTTTCTTCAAGCTGCAGGGTCAGTTACAGATAGAGAATTCTGGTGTTTTCTGAGGGACAATGGCTTTCTAATAGAAGAATTAAGGGGTAAGTGTGGTGCAGTTCTTGCTGGTGTCTAGGAGCCTTGTTTGCATTTCCTCAGACATTTCATCATTCCCCATTTCTGATGCATCAGTGATCTCTTTCTATGAAAGGAACAGCGTCAAATCTTGCCTTGCAGAAGTCAGTGGTGCTTTTGCTGTTCACCGAAGTGAAGCATCAGTTTCATCCAGTATGTAACAAGAGAGGGAGGTACTTCTCACAGATAAACAGCATTTCTAGATCCAATTATTTTTATTGTAACCCTTTTGATAATTGGTGCTTTTATGAAAGGCTTTGGATGACTGATGCCTCATTTGAGAGAGAGTAATCTCATTTTTCTGTCATTCTTCCACAATTTGACCTTGTTGCAGGCAAAAGCTTGACGAGATAACACATGTGCACTTCAGAGTCTCAGAGAGGAAATAAAAATTGTTTTTCTTTCTGATCTCATGATCTGGTGCTTACTCTTTTCTGAATGTGTGTGATTTTCATTACTGGGTTATGATATTTGCCAGTTTGATAGCAGCTTCCCGTTGTGGATCCCCAAGGTCCAACATCTTTGCAGTGAAGGAGGAATTCTGGCAGCCCTGTGACTATGGAAAGTATTATCACCCTACATGACATGGAGACTTCTGAGCTACTGAGAAATTAGTTCTAAGAGTAAGCCTGAGTAAGACATGCAAAACGTTAGCGTTAACTTTCTTTTCTTTAACCAGTTCCTCATCATGTTGTTGTAACCTGAGTTGTACAAATGGGTGCTTCTCATTATTAAGCACGGATATAGGTATCTGTGTCCCCCGATGTTTACAATCTGTGTAGCCAGCATTGACAGAGGAAGTAGTGTTACACACTTGTCAGAATGCTGCCCTCTCCAAACAAAGTGGATTTTGAAGTACTTTAGCCTGACACCACTAAATGCATGGTAGAATCTGATCACAGATCCTCCCAGTGTTTCATCAGCACATGGGGCTTCCCTGTCCTCGAGCGTGGAATCAAGTTTCTTCCTGAGCATTGTTAGCCAAAACGTAATCAGGTTTGCATAAAATAAATTGATGCGGCACCTGTTACTGCGTTAAGAAACCAGTTCAGTGTGTAGGATGCTACATGATCTTTGGAATGACCACCTCATTTGACTGTTTTGCTCACCCCCAAAGCTTGTAAAGTAGGTTCGTGTTTATAGTCTATATCAGCATTTGACATATTCAGGTCATAATGGCTGACATGAATGGATAAACAATTCTATATACCACAGGTACGTTCTAGGGAGCTGCATTAGCTGTGCTTTACATTTCAGTTCTAGATATGGACAATAATTGTTGACTGGGATCTCAGTTCCATTAAATACAGCATTAAAAGTTCTGAACCCCTGATTCTGCGTGGTTTGTATAATTAATATTTTGTGTGCTTTTCTTAGGTTAATCCTGGCAGCTAGTCATAACTGAATTTATTAGTGCATAGTGCCTCCTTCTTGACAAGTATAAAAGTTTTAAAATAATTTTATTATCTCAAATTAAAAGATCTGCATATAAGGACACAAATCCAGTTTAGCAGCAGTAAGTCAGACTGTGTGGAATGGAAGCATTCTTTGTGGGGTAGCAGATGGTATAAAAATGAAAAATATTTTTGATTATTGGAGAGACAAATGTTATTTTAAAGAAGCTGTTCTTCTGGTGATCTGTTGTGAAAGAAGTTTGGAGACTAGCTTTGCAAAAGAACTTGTCACTCCTTTTGGGCCTAAGCTGAGTAACTATCTAAAGAGTGCGGCTTTGTTGGATGTGACTTCTTCTGATAACCTGTCTGTAATGAGGCCGCCAAATGCAAGAGGTCCCACAAAAATCAGTGGAGCCTAGATACCTGAATTGTAATGCTTCCGCTTGTAAGAAAGTTTTAGATATTGGGAAAGAGTGAGAATTATGAGGGTTCCCAATTCCCCAATCTAGTTTATGTTCCTTTCTTTTTAAATAAGAAAGATAGAGGAAAGTTAAAATGAAGGAAAAGTTCTCCTTGTTCAGATTGATACACTAAACTTCATTACGGGTTTGATTTGTAGCACTTGCAGTGTGTCTTAAGGCAGGCTAACCTAGTTGTGGAATGGACATTCTAACTCCCAGCTGTCTTAGGTGCACCTGCAGCCTTCGTTGGGCACCAGTGGAAATTTGTCAGTCTTATTAACCAACATTGTGCTAGAACATGGTGTTGTGCGTCTTTGCTTGTTTGAGTGGTGGTTGCTTTTAAAAAATAATAAATTTTTTAAAAAAAAAGCAGCCTCTTGTGCATTTTCATGGTAAACAGACTAAGGAATGTCTTGGCTCATCGTATAACATCTGCACTCTTATCTAGCAGAGCACATAAGTGCCTATATAACCCCAGGAAGATCATTGAAAACTTGGCAAGAGAATTAAATGAAAGCTCCTGGCTGAGAAACCTTTAAAAGTCGTCTTTTCTGAGAGTACATCTTCCACATTTTTGGAAAGTCTCCAGTCCTTTTCTGGAGAATTTTGTATTGTTTGGTTTGAAAATCATATTCAGGTGATGCTATCTCTTTTCGTCACCTAGCATGAAAAAAATTGACCTGAGAATCTGAATTTTTTTGGTTAAAAAAATAGTGTAAACCCCAATATAATAAAATACACCATCCAAGCTGAGCCTTAAAGACAGTTCATGGTATCTCAATGTCTTCCTGCCATTCCTTTCTGTGTTTTATTGTAATTCATCTTTGTAAGATGCTTCCTTAGAAGGCAGTAGGTCCTCATCTTGAAGTCAGATTAATGGAGTTTTACCACACTTTAATGGTTTCTCCAAATTACGCTGTAGTCTTGAAAAGCCTGGATACCTATTGTGATCTGAGAATGTAGGGCCCAACCTTAAGGAGGGAGATATTTCTCAACTTCAGTAGTGTAGGCGTTTACCTCAAATTCTGCTCTGTACACCTGTGTTCTGTTGGAATCAGTTGAAAGTTGACACTTAAATACCTAGGAGGATCAGAATCTAAGCCCACAACTGAATAGTCTATGACAAAATTGTGTTTAGGCTACCTTACTGTAATCTAATACTAGTTAACAAATTCTTAGCAAGATCTCAGACTGTAGTTACCAGGAGTTGACTGGGATTGGACTACTTGAGGTAGTAAAAGTTCTAGTATCTCAAGTAACAGATATTAAAACAGTCTGTGAACTCTGCAGCATCTGACAAGATTGAATGCTTTTAAAAAATCTCAAAGGTGGTTAATGTTGTTATCTGGTGTTCTTAATTAAGTTTGGATGAGTGTAAACAGATGCATGGTAAACAGCAGACAAGTTCCAAGAAACTCTTTCTGTTGATTTATCTTGAATTGATCATAGGGTTTCTGTGTCTTACATGAGATGTAGTTTTACACCCTATAAATAAATTATTCTAATAATTTGTGATGAAGCTATGGAATAAATAAGTAAAATCAAACCATTGGTTTGCCTCATATTTCCTGTGTATGGAAAAGCAGAGACAAATTAAGTTATTACATGCATACGCCCTGCCTCTTTCCTTTCCTGTTATGTTCTGTTGTTTCTGTACTTACCTGCAGTGTAAAAATCTTCTTCAGTATCTATCTTCAGTCTTTCTGTCTGTCTTTAAAAACAAAACAACCCAGAACTTGTTTCGATTGAGTTTATGAGAATTTTGAATTACGTTTATAATGGCACGGTAGAATTTTTTTTTATTCATCATTTTTTTGGCCAATCTAGTAGTTAGATACTTGTCTGGAATCAATTAAAACTTTTTCTTGAACTTTGTGTTGAGGAATTTCACTCTACTGCTTCTATATGCTGCTTCTTGGAAGCTACACTTTTTTAATTGATGTAATTGTGTGTCTGTGAAGCAGTTTCTACTTTCTCTAGTTCCTGCTAAATCGCAGAGTCCTTGTGATTTTTTTTGCATGTGCGCACACACACAAAAAAAAAAAGCCAAAAAAATTCTTGGCTGATTTTTCTGGAATTATGTTGGCAAACATTATGGGGAAAATTGGTGCTTTTCCCAGGAAAAAACTACCCTTACAGAAGTTGCAGATTATAATGTAGCGGTAAAGTTCTAGGGTCATACTTGCTTTATGTAATGCTGTTACAATATGTTATCAGAATGTTTTTGGTTTTGTTTTTCTGTAGCAAACAGGAAAAAAAAACCTGCAGAGCATTAAGGGTTTATGCAATCTCAATCAATCTCCCCACTATTCCGTGGAGTCTCCTGATTATCACCTTCACAGTGGATGGTGATACCTTTATCTAACAGAAGTGGAAGACCCTCCCTAGGTGCATGGGGTCTGTGAGGACAAGTATGTAAATATTGATGCAAGTCCTGCGTTGCCAGTGCTCGGTTTGCAGTTTTGGCTCTTGGGGTTAGATAACTGTTCCCACCTTGTGTTGTGGTCACTAACACAAGGAAGACCTGTTCTTGGCAGGTATTTCTCGATAGTCTTCTAAATCTTGCTGCTGTTTAAAATTTAGCTGTTGTGTCTATTGTCTGTTCTGACAGAGTGTAGACCTGGAGTCAGTCTACCACAAACCTGAGTTTAGAAGAGTTTTTAGTTCTTCAGTCATTGAAAATGGGCGTCAGTCTTCATCAGGTAGGAACAGAGCATGAAATGACGTAGCACTCCTTGTAAAATACCTGATCCTGGCATTCACAGAGCAGCTCTCACGTGTTGGAAGCATTGGAATCTGCTATGGTTTCAGCATGGATATTGTGCTGTGGCACTAATGCCATTTAAGTTTATTTCCTACTTAGGAGTTTAACTTTTAAATTTTACGTTTATTGTTAAGCTTGCACTATAGTGTTTCATAAATTAGAAACTATTACTGTCACATTATCTTGGAGCACTAGTGATAATAAGGCCTGCTATTCTGGATGCCATTGTAGCCCTGCATCCCCAAACATTTTGCAGATTACCTGTGTGCTTCCATCCTCCTTCAGTGGAGGAAGGACTTACTCTCTCCATTTTAGAGAAAACTGAGGAAGCGTTTCATAAAACCATGAGAAGAGCAAGAATGCTGGCTTCTAACCCATGGCAGGAGATTGGGGGCGGGGGCTGCACAGAGGAAGAGGCGTAGCTTACCGAATGCAGATGATAGCGGATTAATGATCTGAAGAAGTTGTTCTTGCTGAGATTCGTGTAGGACAGGTATGATCGCTGCAAGGATCACTTACACTAGAGTTGTTTCTGCCGCGTGCTGTAAATGGTATAATGCCCCACAGGGAGAACTAGGTGGAATAATCCGAACAAAATAGAATATTGAAAAATAAAGTTGTTGCATGGAAATTGGTTTGTTAGTAACTTTGTTACAAATCTTCAAATAAACTTACTTCCTCTCTCCTTTTTCTTTTTATTCGCTAGGTCAGGCAAAAGTCTCCCGTGAACTGACCTCTTTTCAGACTCTTTTCAGACTCTTCCCCTGAAGCCCATGCCCCTGCAGTGACCTTGCAGATGCCCCATCTTCCTGTTACTGCAGTAACCAGGATATCGGAGAAGTTTTCAGGAGAGACCATCAGTTCAACAGGAACAACTAATGCATCTGCTGGCCTGCTGGAACAGAGCAAGAGCAAAAATGGAATGGCAGTGAAAACTTCCAACCAGTCAGGTAAAAGAGACAAAAGTAACTTGTTTGCTGAAGCTGTGTCCTGTTTCTTTACTTCAAGAAACTGGTGCTACGGGGTTTGTCCTGTGGTAATTATGAAACCTCCCTTCTACGGCTCCATATCCCATGGTGGGACACTGATTTAGAATATTCTGGGTCTTAGGTGGAGCTTCAGGCTATGATGTCACATCTGCTGAGAATTTTTGCTGCCTAGTATAGTTGAGTGCATAGTGCAGCCTAACTTCTAGCACAGTTACTGTATCTCTTCAATGTGTCCAGCTATTTTAATAAACTATGCAGGAGTTTTTAGTGCTTTGAGACCTGAGGCCCCTTGAGAGGCTAGACAGATATTTGTCAAACGGATTCAACAGTCATTTGGGGGGAGGACTGACTGACAGCAGACTGACACATATACACAAGTCAGAATGATTGCAGAATCTTATTTATATCTAAATTGAGTTTAAAAAAACCCCTTATTTCATTCCTATTGAAGTCATTCATCTTTGAGCTGTATTTCATATACATTTAGTGATAGCGATGCTTACAGATCAGACTATGTATAGAGATCAGAAATTAGAGAGAGACCAGATGCAATTGCCAGCAAGAGATAGAGATTATTTGCAGATTATTCTTTCAACTTTCATCTTAAAGCTAAGAATGGAGCAAAGCCTTCCTTTGTCTTTTTTTCTGCTCTTTCAGTGAAGACCTGGAATTCAAGTACAGTGAGAACATCTGTGGGTTCACCTGCCACTGGAGGTGAGTGTTCCTATCCGCATGTCCTTATGCAACATAAATTGAGAGGGATTCCGTGCTCAATGTCTGGGGGATTCAGATCTGAGCATGTAGTTCCAATTGGTAGGTACATGGTAATATTAAAATTGCTAACAAGACTGCATGCAGATTCAGTTTCCCAGGTATCACAGAAACTTGTTCTGCTGTATCAGATTCTCAATCAGTTCAAAAAGCAAGGGGTAGTTATCCTTGTCTGCACAGTGGTGTACATGTGTACTGTTAGGCAATCTCTGCAGTAGAAACAATAGATGCCAGAAAAGTGTGGCAGAACAGACAGCTTGAGCAGTGAGTATTTCAGCTAACCAAGTGAAAACTGTGACTGAATGCAAGGTAATGGCAGTTGGAAAGTGGTGCGCCCACCCTATGGATGTTGAAGCAAATTCCTTTGAGCAGAATAGCAGTAAGTAGTCTCCTTCATATATGAATGTGTCAAAGGATTAAATGCCTTAAGGACTTCTGATTTCAGTCAAAATCGATGGGTTGAGCTCTATGCAAAAGTACTTCTGATTGATGTCACCAAGCTGTTACTGTCTATACAGTGTACTGGTATTTCACAGTGGTCTCAAGTGTCAGTTTAGTGAAGATGTAGCTCATCCAGAGTAGGGATCACACTCTTTCTCAGCTTAAAACCACTGAGATTTGTACATATATCTGGCAGTTGTTTGTGGTCCCAAATTTGTGACATCCGTATGCTGGCATTTACCAGGGCGTTTTATGTGAGAAGTCTAGTTGATCTGGATCCCTTCTATAAGTTCAGGACAGTTATGAGGTTGGATTGTTTCTAAGATGCCAGTCTTTCTTCTTTGTTTATAGAAGAAGCCTTCAATAAATGAGTTGCTGGCTTTTGCAACAAGTTTTGGTTTTAGTGTGTTAAAACTGGGCAAGCCACTCCGTTGCGTTTAGAGGGTATAGCTGGAGTCCAGAGCTCAGCTCTTAAAAGGCAAAGTACTAAAGGTAGAACCTCAGGGGTAGGGGGAGGAAGATGCAAAGCTAGTTTTAAGCTACCTTTGCAACCTTTGGAATCTGTTCTACTTTACAAACGAAAATGTTTCCTAGTGGAAATCAGGTCATTTAAATTATGCTGTCAGTCATAGCAGACTTCCCAGACTCCTTATGTCTGCCAGAATGATTGTTGCAAGCTGAGCTCTATCACCACTTCTTCCTTTCACTGAAATGTCCATGACAGCGTGCCCTCGTCTGAGGTCTGCACAAGGGCCTGGAATGATCCAGCCTTCTCAATGCAGTTTTATCAAAGGCATCCTCTCACAGCCCTTTCTAGTATGTTTACACCATCCTCGCTGCAGTGCAGCAATTTTGCAGAGGGATTGAACCCCTGGAGAAAATCCCTGCCCAGCTTGTTAGCTCATGCTGGAAATTAGACAGAGACCTGCAGCTTTTCAGTGTGGTGAGTAAAAATCAGTTGTAGCTATCAGGAAATAGTTTGAAAATGTATGAGAAAAGGAGATAAAAGAAGTTTCTGCCCTGATATATCTTGTTTTTCCTGCTGTTGTACAGAGAACACCACTTCTGTCACTGAGTCTGTCTCGACTGTGAGCTATGGGATGAGTAGTAGAACCAAAACTGGTGAAAGGTACACTTTTTCTTGACATTTTGTTAGGCTGTTGTGGTCAGTATGGTCTCAAGGGACAGGTGTTCTAATGGCTTGGAGAACAGGTGAGTCCCAGATGCTGTGGTTTAAGCCCATTAAAGGTTGTGAGCTTTCCTCAGGGCTAAGTGGAACAGAGATGGGAAGGGATAAATATCTTTTGTAGAGCAGTTTAAAGCAGATCTAATTGTGGATTTCAGCGTGGTTACAGTGTTAGTCAGTAAAACTCTCAGTGCCAGCAGTGGATTTTTGTTAGGAGGAGCAAGTTGTCAGGCCCTTTGAAAACACTTGTAAAAATACTCAGCTGTGTGAAATTTGTAGTTTGGGCTTATTTTTG
The DNA here is from genome assembly GCF_034619465.1 of Leptosomus discolor. Taxonomy (NCBI): domain Eukaryota; kingdom Metazoa; phylum Chordata; class Aves; order Leptosomiformes; family Leptosomidae; genus Leptosomus; species Leptosomus discolor. The sequence goes on along the minus strand of NW_028237915.1, from coordinate 865,780 downwards.
TAGGCCCAACATATGACTGCCATCAAATATCCTTTGTTTGTCTAGCCTAGAGTTTGGTTGGTAGATAAATGCCTTGCTGAGGACAGAAGACTGTTACACATTCTTGATTAACTCAAAGATGCAGTTGCTTAGTATAGGATTACATGGTATCACAATTATTACTGGCATATCCAGGCATCCTCAGCATGCAAAATATCCATCAAGAAAAATAGGAGGGCAGCCAATTTAAATCTCTTAACTTGGGCTTGCATCTGCCCTGAAAATTATCCCAAATTTGCCATTATGTTTCTTCTGATTTAGTTCCAACATCAGCATTTTGATATTTGAGTCATGATATACTGAGCACCTTAGAGAACTTGCTGTCAGATTTGACCTCCAGCTGTACCAGAAATTAATGTGTGACAGTGGTGTCATTGCTCTTTGCCTCAGTTTCCCCAGCTCTGTCATGGGGAACATTTCCAAATGCTATGTGTGGCTTACTTCATTAATGCTGATTAAGTGGTTTATGGCTCAAATAAACACAAATTAGAAGATAATTCTGTATTTCTGGATCAAATTACCAGTTTGCGGTCAGTGAAGCAACACTGACATGAGCTCAAAATTATGCATACTAGAAGTAAAAATTTCAAAGGTACTTCATCGAATCATTGAATGGTTTGGGTTGGAAGGGACCTCAAAGATCATCTAGTTTCAACACCCCTGCCATGGCAGGGACACCTCCCACTAGACCAGGTTGCTCAAGGCTTCATCCAGCCTGGCCTTGAACACTTCCAGAGATGGAGCATGCACAGCTTCTTTAGGCAACCTGTTGCAGTGTCTCACCACTTCAGGGTGAAGAACTTCTTCCTTGTATATAGTCTAAACCTGCCTTCTCCCAGCTTCCAACCATTACCCCTCGTCCCGTCACTGCAGGCCCTGGCACAAAGTCCCTCCTCGGCCTTCTTGTAGGCCCCCTTCAGGTACTGGAAGGCCACTAAGAGGTCTTCCCAGAGCCTTCTCTTTTCCAGGCTGAACAAGCCCAACTGTCTCAGCCTGTCCTCATAGGAAAGGTGTTCCAACCCTCTGACCATCTCGGTAGCCCTCCTCTGGACTCGCTCCAACAGCTCCATATCTGTTTTGTGTTGGGGGCTCCAGAGCTGGATGCAGTATCCCATGGGGGTCTCACGAGGGCAATGCTGCCTGAATTACTCTTCAAGTTACATTTTTTAAAATGTGACTTACCCTCCAGGAACCCCACAGTTGTAAATTAAAGGGATTCAGAGCTCCTGTGTGGCCATGTCTTTTTTTTTTTTTAATTATTATTATTTTTCTTTTCTGTTTTTTTCTTAAAAGTGTTTAAGTGTTGTTCTACTTAGTGCTTTGTCACAAAGCATTTGTGACTTGGCCAGCTGTGTCTCATTTGTAAAAGTACCTTAGACTCTTCTATACTTAAGTGCTGTTGTTTGTCAATAAAACTCTGACTTTTACTTAAATTGCTTTTGACTCATTCAGGTACTCTTGAGGTTGTGGGAGGTTTCGAGTAGGCAACAGTTGGACTTTTATGCTGATTCCTGGCACTGCAGAGAGTTATTTTTTTTCTTTAACCACATACTTTTCATGTTTTGTTTCTCCAGTGCCACTGGCAGCTGCTGTGATGTGACCCCCAGCTCTCGCTCGTCTCCTCCCACTGTACATCGCCGAGTTGAAAGGAGGAGAGAACTGGTGCGGTCTCAGACACTCCCACGGACTACAGGAACACAGGCCAGGAAAGCGCTTTTTGAGAAATTTGAACAGGATGGTGGAAAGTATGTCACACACCTTGTCTCCAGAATGGGTTGGCTAATGGGAAACTAATTTGTCAATTATTACCAGCAGAGGACAGCTGGGTGGGAGGACTCTCTCAGTGTAGGATTTTGAGCTAAGAGACAATATGTGGTCATGTGTGGATAGCTTCACTGACTTCCCAGGAACTTCACCGCTGACTTTCCCCTGGAAATTCACCGCTACAGATTCCTCTGGCTTTGGAGTTCTTCAGCTGAAGAAGCAGGTATGTTTTATCAGGAAAGAGTGCTGTGAAAGCTGCCTTCTCCGTTATTATAAAAGACTGGGAATATAGCGACTTTCTGTTGCCACTTATTAAGGAACAAAAGCATGGACTATTCCTTATGCACAGCGATGGGGGTATGATTTAAATAGAAGAGGGCTTGGAATACTGGCTTTAGTGAAATGAAAATGAGTTTTTCTTGGAGGACCAGCAAGTTGAAGTTTCAGCAACGTGTTTCTCAAAGATCACCTGGACAGGTGCTGACTTGGGCAAGGTTGCATAGATGTTGCTGACAAATAAGTTTAAGTTTTTCTAGAATTTAATTTAATCTCATCTCTGTTAATTTTCCAGAGGAAAAGGAGAATCCAGAGCTAAGCTGAAGAGGTCGCAGAGTTTTGGGGTTGCCAGCGCTAGCAGCATTAAACTAATTCTGTTAGATAGATAGATATATATATATAGGATACAAGGTGAAGACGTGTTAGCATTTTCAGTGTGCTTTTTTTGGGAGAATTTTCCAAAAAAATATACTCAAAGTGAATGTAAAACATGCTAGACAATGAGCTAACTTCCTCAAGATCATCAAGTTCTGTGTGGGTAACACAAACATCATGGTTTGTATGGGCAGCACTTCAAGACAGTCAGTGATTGCATGAATGAGATTCTGTATGTCTGTCAAAGCAATGCATTAGTGTTTGTCTGAAAGCCTACATTTTTGTGCTTATGGATGTAGACTTCAGTATAAGCTCACATTTTTTTTTCTTAGTTTCAGGCTATTATTTTTGCATTCTTATTATATAGGGCAAGATCTGAATAACATTTTGCCAGTACAAGGAGACTATGGCCCTTTTTCTACACAGCAGACCAAAATACTCTCTACTGGTATTAGACAAGGGAATTTGTAGTAAATGGTTGAGGTTGAATCCCATGGTGTTAATGACCTAATTTCTATGAGGTAACATCAGTGTAGCTAAAAGAATTCAGCAGTTGAGATTTTTGTGATTTTTACCTGGCCTTAAACTGCAGGTGCCAAAGCAATTTCCAGGAGAAAGAAAATAGTACAGGCTTTTTTTCTGTAATATGTTTCACAACATTATTTTAAAATGTGCATTATTATTGCTAAACTCTAAATTATAGTATTCACAAGCAGAACTAGTGAAAATTACTGTTAGTTGCTTACCAGAAAAGCTGGGGCTTGAATTTTATATGACGGAAAAGCAGCATGAGACAAAAGCCCGAGTATGTTTCTTTTGAATGTGGTGGTAGAAAGTAACAATAAGCGTTTGTTCTAAGAATCTGATTTTGCAGTAGGCGTTAGTTCTTCCTATATTTCTACTGATCTGTGTAAACAGGCATTGAATTGGGCCTTACTGAAAAGCAAAGCAAGCAAACGTAGTCCTTATCTAGTGTTATTCACAGCCACAAAATGAACCATTCTTCCATTATAAATACCTCACAGGGATAAGCGGTGTCCTTGGTTTCTGCAGATACTGGTGCTTTGGGCCTGCTCCAGAGCTCACTGACATCGACAAGATTCTTCCCAGTATTTTCTTTCTGGGCTTTAGATCAGGGTCCTTGACTGTATGTCTGCTTTGCATCTGGTCATTTCAGGCAAAAAGGCTTTAATTGCTGAGTGTGCTGTTTTGTTTTTTTTTTTCTCAGAATACAAGTAATATAATGGATCTACAAAGAGGGGAAGAGAAACATAAAACCTATGCTCTGTTGCTTTGGTTAGTGGGATAGAAGGACAGAAAACTGCAGTGAGCAAAACCAGCTCTTCCCTGTTCCCCCATGCTGCATTAACATGCATATTTTTTTCATCATGACAGCACATTGATCTCCAAAACTTCTCCTCAAGCTGGAATGATGGGATGGCATTCTGTGCTCTTGTGCATTCTTTCTTTCCTGAAGCTTTTGATTATAATAAGCTTGACCCAGTCAATCGCAAGCAGAACTTTGAGCTGGCCTTCACCATGGCTGAGTGAGTATCACATTAGATCTCTGTGAAGTACTTCCAGTTCAAGTCTAATGTGGCTGGGCAGCAGTAAAAAGTTTAATCATTCTTCTTGTAGATCCGGTATCACCAGCTTACATGTGTCATGCCAAAAAAAAGATAATAAAGCTCTGCATAGAGAAGGCATAGAACAGGTGACTCGGCAGTCTAAAATCAGAGGTGGTTTTATGAGGCACAGGATAGTTCATGGAGTCCTGGGTTCAGGTCATTCATCGTCTTCAGGCAGTACTTGAATTCTGCTTTCTCACCTCTGTGATTCTCACTAGTCTTAGCACTGACACTTGAGAAATCGGCCTCATGAGTTATACTTGGACAGAAGAGGAAAAAATGCTACTTCTTTCTGGTTTTTGTTTTGTTTTTTTAATTATTTTATTCAAGTAATGAATGATTCTTAATGATTTTGCCAATATTAATTGTTAAAAAAGACGTTTGAGTTCATAGAGCACAAGGCATCCAATGTTTACTAACCAACAGTCCATAGAAACCGGATATACAACTGGTATTTTCTTAGCCAATCCCACCTGCTTGATACCAAATTTCAACTTGAGGCATGTTAATATATCCATCCAGTCTCTCTGGAAAAACTGTGACGCCCTGAACGGCAGGGAGCAAGTAGATTAACTTTTGGAATTGGGTTTTGTGGCAGGGTTCACATCTCTCTCTCCGTTTCTTTGGTTAAACAAGAATAAAGGTTGAATTCAGTGTAAGTAGAGTTAGATCAAGGCTGAGAGCTGCTCAACCTGGTAACTGCATTTTTGTAAAACAGAGCTAATACCCTCAGTCACACTGACCTGATCCTTTCTGATGCAGTATACCAGGCAATTAAATGGTAACTTGTTTATTAAATTCATCATGAGTGTGAACTTGTCAGCTAGAAATAGTAACTTTCTGAGCCCAGTATCAACATGATTCTTACTTACTGTTTTATTTGACTTGTGTAACAGTAAACACTCCATGTGGTATGCAGCTGGGTTTGGTACACTTTCCAAATACTAACAGGATGTGGGAATACATGGCTAGTTTCCTGCAGCTTCTCATACAGCTTCAAACATTGGTACCACCACACTGAAGCTCTGGGGTTCATTCAGAGTGGTTTTTTTCTTTTTTTCAAGTAATAACTTACAGAACTGGATTTGCCATTTGCCATTCCAAAGAAAAGCTTTGAAAATTCTTAGCGTAATGTTGGCTCTCCTTATTACAGCCCCTAGCAAAGGAATTCATTTGGGAATTACAAGGTGTTAATACACACATATCTATACGTATATATAAAAAAATTTTGTTGCTTGTCAGTGAGTTGAAAGAGATTCTATGACACTTTTAGGTGGTTGATCTCTAAAGTAAAACTATCCATAACTCTCAAAGGAAAGTTGCAGTGTTTTTCTATCTCAGTAAGTATAGGGGAGAACAAAAGACAGCATGCGCACAACAGTAAGAAACATTAGGTAAGAGTATCTACAGAAATTACTACTTCATAGGTGTGATTGCCTTTAAACTAACTGTTCTCTTCTAGTGCCAGAAAAGGCTTTTCTCTGTTATTGCTGTTCACCTCAGTGTGAGCTCTGCTGATCAAATTGCTTCCTGCTCTTGTGATTTTTCATCTTGGGCCTCAGCAGATCTGTTCCTTTCTGTTGGGCCAGATCTCAGTCAGGCTTCTGCTCTCCAACCTGATCATCTGAGACTGTTGTCCAAGTCACACACACCTTGAAGATATGGAGTGGTGGAGAAGAAACAGCCCACAGCCACGTGGGCCTTCATTGGCACATATCATCTCTTCTCATGTTTTGCCATTCTTTTGGAGCTTCCTGTGTAATAACCAGAAAAACTCGTGATTTGCGAACTCGCATGACCTTGCTTACTGAGACTTGGACAGGGGAATGTGAGATTGGGCTACATGCTACAGATATCAGGGATGTGAATGGGAGTCAGTAGATGAAAAAAACCCAATGACCTACAGGGCTTTGGATCAGATCCCAGTATAGAGGAAGGAGGAGAAAGAATAGGAATATTCCATGGTCACAAAAATAATCTCCAACCTGAGCCTGACCATTTCATTGTGAAATGAAATCTTGCTGCTAAACCTCAGGATTTCTCTAATGCCTCAGTGATGCTCAGCGTGATCAGAGCATCAAATGAGTCTTGGAAGTAGTTACAGGCCTTAGATTTAACTCTTGATTCACTGTGTCTGTTTTATTATTGCTACAGGAAAATGGCTCACTGCGATCGTCTGATAGAAGTGGATGACATGATGGTGATGGGTCATAAGCCGGATCCCATGCGTGTCTTCACCTATGTCCAGTCTTTATACAATCATCTGCGACGCTTTGAATAAAATCATTGACACCTCTCCAGCCAGAAGGGTCAAGTACAGTGTGCTAGTGGGAAGAGTGACATTTTGCAAATGGAACGCAGTGTTATTTCTTGCTTTTTACTGTCCCTTTGCTTACATTCAACTGCATGGCTGGCTGACTGAAGTGTTGCTGAGCAGCGCCCAAAGTGTTGATCACATCAGCATGTCAGTAAGACAGAAATATGTTTGGAAAAAAAGACAAAAACATAGGGAAAGGTAAACGCTGTCATTTTGGTGCTAGTAGTAGGTTGGACTTTTAATATTACTGTGTTTAAAGATCCCAGGAACCTAATTTGCTGCTCGTATATCTGTTAGGCTGGGGACACAGTTTTATGCAGTGACAGGCAACTCTGCTATGAAGGTGTTCCCTCTTAAAATGCAGGTGAAACTCCAGAAGGTAGCACCTTCAATTCCACTTGTCCATTGAGCATAGCACAAAAGAAATGGCATATGGACAAGGAAATTTCCATTTCACAAATAATAACCTGAAGTACTCAACCACTAGGGCAATACTGCCTCTCCTCCAACCCTGCACCCCACTCCACCGTATATGCACACACACACATTCCTCAAACAGGCATTGTTCTGTTCTTTTAAAGCAGAAAGAGAACACGAGCTCTTACTGTGCAGACTGGGGGGACAGATAACTACCATGTTACATAACATTGTTCATCTGTAATGATTAAATCTGAAGTGATTTGCTTAGAGGCTTGCTAAAGCCTCTACTGGCAGTACTGGATTAATTTCTTGATCACAAAGGATAGCAACAGGTGGGGCTGTTCTGTATATGACATTGTGTGTTTGCGCGATTGAAGATTACAGGAAAGGGGGGCAGCTAGCAAGGTACAAAATCGTTTTAACAGTTGCATAGAAGCAAGACTGTAGCATGCTTTCATCCAGACTCTGGGTGACAGCAACTCTCCAGTGTGGACAGGAATGAAGCCTTTATGATTTGCTGGGTCCTCATGCTGACACTGAGGCGGACAGGCAATATGCTAAAAAAAGTATGGAAGATGGGGTTTTGAAATGCTTTGGACTAGCTTCTGTTTTCAGTTAAATTAGCATTAAACCCACAGTACAGTGGGATTATTCCAGATTTACTGGACAAAAATGTCATGTGTCACCCTTTCTGGTTTTCTCTTGGATAAATCAACAGAGCTTTGTTTTCACATTGAAAGTTAAAAACAAAACCAATAAAAAAGCATACTTGGAAAAAAAAAAAAGCCTATTAAAATTATTTCTTTCCTAAGAACAGGCTCATAGAAAGTAAAAAAAAAAAAAAAAAAAAAGGCGCCACAAGCCCTCTGCTCACTCTAGAGAATGTTTTTTAACCTGCATTTGTGCTTTTTGTAGCTATTTATAAAGATTACTTTGGTTCTGTATTCATGACCATTTATAATAAAATATGTCAAATGCTCTTCAGATTTACTGCTTCTCCTTAAAGTGAAGTGACAAATAACAAAGTAAAATCAGTGAAAAGAACCCAGAGCTTTTCCTTAGAAGATTTTTGTTCTAGTCGTGATGCTGTGTGCTCTGAATTCAGTTTTAAAACCTATAGATGTTCAGTGGCATTTGGAATAGGATTTTAGTTCAGCCACCCTTTCTAGTGAAGTTTACTTAAGAAACCATGAATGAAGCAACCACTTTGTTAGCAGTCTCAGAAAAACAAATGAACGAACACCGAAAGTGTACAAAGGTGAAGTATAAGTTAACTGCTGAAGGTCTGGATCATGAAGTTCTGTTTGAAGTGTAGCTAGGCTGTTGCTATTGACACTATGGAAACAGTTTGAAAGACTTTTAAATATACATCTGAATATAAGTAGCCAAAAGATACTTGGTCAAACTAGCAGGATCCTTGATATTGCTAATCTCACAGCTTTAATGCAAGTGGACAGAGGTTGGGTGGATTGTTCATATTTGTCATATGACTGCCATTGTATTCAGTTTTTGACTTTGTCTTGGATGACCATAATTCTGAGTAGTAAATGCGTGCCTGTTGCTCTACCAAATGCTCTGTAAGGATAAACACACTGTACTTGTGTTTTGGAGAAGCGATTAGAGTAAGCATGATGAGAAATCTGTCCACAACCGGCACACACGATACACATATTTACATTCTCAGAGCAGAATACCTCTCATTGACTAGCAGAGCAAAGTTCCATCCTAACTACAAGAAAAGGGACAATATGGCTTTATATTCACATTCCTTCACAGTCCCAGGTCATGGATGTTATTCCTGTGTGATGTGAGTGCTAAAGACAGAGGTAAATGCTTGGCCAGTTTAGGCCTAGTAGCAAATAATTATGTAAAAGAAGTTGTAGACTGCAAGATTACTGCCAAGTCACCAGAGGGGGGTTTACGTCTTTTCTAATTTAGCTTGTTTTCATAGCTACCCAGAAGCTATTTGTACAGGTTTTCTAAAGTCTTCCCACTTCAGAGAGGTGAAGGTAAAGATAACTGGTACTTGCCAGCAAACTGATTGCAGAGGAATGGAAGACTGTAAGCTGATTTCAGCTTCTGGTGGTTTGCGTGTAAGTAGATGAGGGAGATGGTGCTATGACACAATTTTAGAAAAAAAAAAACTACAGCTTTGTGCATTAAGAGAATATGAATGACCTTGACTATTAGATTGTATGATTAAATTAAAGTATGTAATCTATGCCCCCTGCTGGTTTTTTTAGTATTTTTAATTTTAAAAAAAAGCAGAGTTTGTGTATATATGATAGAAAATGTGTTAGCATGAGTGAGAACAATATATTAAGTTGCCATAGTGTGTATTTTACACAGATGGACTGTTGCCAGCTTTTCCAATGTTTCTGCACTGTGTCTAAAATTCAGTACTGTCAAAGGTGGTTTACTGGCAACTTGATCCTACTTGTAAAGGCTAGATTAATTTGTTCTGTGCAAGATTTTCCAAATAATCTCAGCAGAGACATCACCTAGTTTTTAAAATTATGTTTGCATATAGCTTCCCACAGCAGGGAAGTCCTCCTCCTTGAAAGTACAGTAATTGGGTGGATGACTTTCATCGCTTCTCCCTTTGTGTGACATTTCCAATAAAGCGTTTAATCTAAACATATGCTCAAACCAGTGCAAACTCTTGGATACACGTCGTTAGGTATCAAATCAGCCTACATGGTTCAACATGTGTCACTAACTTAAACCTGGCCTGGCTTACACAGATAGTTTTAAAGTGTCCAGAACAAAAATTGGCATTGCTTTAGGTAAGGTGCGCCTAAAAGGCACTTTTGGTTATGCTAAAATAGCTCTATGTCTAGATAAAGCCTCAGTGGAGTTAGTAATGCGGAATCAGAAGAGTTTGGGCTGGAAGGGACCTTTAAAGACCATCTAGCCCAACAACCCCCACCAGGAGCAGGGACATCTTTAGCTGGATCAGGCTGCTCAGAGCCCCGTCTGCCTTGGCCTTGAATGTTCCCAGGACTGGGGCATCAACCACCTCTCCGGGCAGCCTGTGCCAGTGTCTCACCACCCTCACCCTAAATTTTCTTCCCACTATCTAGTCTAAACCTACCCTCTTTCAGTTTGCAACCCTTACCCCTTGTCCTATCACCACCCTCCCCGATCAAGAGTCCCTCCCCACCTTTCCTGCAGGCCCCCTTTAAGCACTGGGAGGCCGCTATAAGGTCTACCCCGGTGCCTTCTCCAGGCTGAACAACCCCAACCCTCTCAGCCTGTCCTCAGAGGGGAATATTCTGGGCACTAGTGGAACACCAGAATTCAGACCTCTTACGTTAGCCTGCTTTGCAATTTCAGCAACATTGAAAGCAAGCAGTTGATGCTGCAGCATCAGCTCAGCCTAGAGACTTTCCCCACTTCGATGCTGCCACAGCAGTTTGGGTGACAGTCTAATCCTCTGAAGACTGAGACTATCTGTGTTATTTTGAAGGCATCTAATAAGGAACACGGCAACATATTTAATTTAGATCTAGTCTCGTGAATGCTGGTTATTTAGACTTGTCCACAGAAAACCTATTTTTCCACACTGAAGACTTGGGCCACTTTATAAATAACGAACCCGGGTTCTATATCCAGACACAAATTGCCAAGGTGAAGACCTGCTCCTTTGCAAAAATCCTTTGTAAAAGCGCCAGTACGGGCTGTGGGAGGTTAGCCGTATTTCGGCAGCGCCGAGGCCGGCAGTCGCTCACCAGCACTTCCCGCCGAGGAGGGGTCGCTTTCCCGCCCCTGTGCCCGCTGCCCGCTCGCAGGTCGCAGCGCGAAGTGTCTCCCAGCGCCGCGCTCGGCCCTGCCCGCGGGCCCGCCCCCGCCGCGCGTGCCGGCCTGTGGCCGTTGGCGGGAAGCGTGGCTGCGGGGACAGCGGTTGGCTGCGAGCAGGTGGGGCCGGGGGCGGAGGAGGGAGCTGGGGGGGCGGGGGGAGGTGAGGGGGCAGGGGGCGGGAGCTGGGCGGGCTGTTGGAGGCGTTGTGCTGCCCGTGAGGGACCTGGGCCGGCGCGGCGCGTGGCGGAGCCCCGTCTGCCGCGGGGTCGTTTTCTCCCTTATAAACCGCTAGAGGTTCTCAGGAATTAACAAGCCTATTCGTTTTCATTCTTTTCCAACCTGTCCTCACTGCTAAGTTGGTTTTACCTGTGTTATTTGAAGAATAGCGCACTGTTGTCAGCCTCGGAAGTCTACAATGATTTAACCCCTGAAAACCATCTAAGGTAAAAATAAAAATTTCTTATGTCATATAGTTCATATTGAAGGATCAGTTGTAAGTTTCGTATTAACGGATTAAAAGGAAATAACCTTTTTATGGTAAGTTAACCATGAGGAACAGATTCAGGGTGGGTAACTACAAATTAAATACTTTATGATGGTGTTGCTCACAAGTTGGGTCAGGACAGCACCAGATACTGGGTTTTCAGAATGAAACTGCATGGAGTCCCATGGGTCTCACAACAATGTCTTGGAGGACCGTCATTCAGCGATTCCTCACCTTTCAAAGTGTCATGGATTAGGGTTGGGCTGGCCACAAACGAATGGCAGATGCTCTTTATTACGTGACTGAGCACATTTTCAGAAACCTAACACATTAATTGTTCTCAACCACCATTCAGCTATCTCAGCATTTCAGTTTATTAGAAACCATTTTGTCATCGCTCTTTAATTTGGTCAGATTTCTAAAAGCCTTGGAATGTTACTGAGAGTACAGCTAATAAAATGTTGTGGAACATGACTAATATGCAGCCTGATAACTTATTCTGTGACTTGCACTGGTCAAAGTAAACAAAGTTCAAACTAGTTTTTGAGTTCAGATCTACCTAAGTCATTGGAAAACTTTCAGTTGTTATGGAAATGGCTCCAGTTCCTGCTCCAGCTGTTCATGTGACAAAAATTACTGCTTTCAACTAGCTCTTTTTAGCATGTTATGTTAAGAAGCTGTTAAAAAGTACTCATTAGAGGGGAAAAACAAAAAAAGTACATCTAGTCCAAAGGGGGCCAGAATGTAGAAATCAAGGGTCAGCCCACAGGAGCATTGCTCTCTTGTACAAATAGTTGCAGACTTCATGTGTGCAGTACCATATAAATGGATTTACAGGTCTGCCCCAGTAGTGGTCTATGTAATTGATACTAATCAGTGTTCAGCCTAGTCATAGTTTTGCTTTGCCTCATGAATTGGGAGCATGCTGAGTGTCTGTGATCACAGCTTTCCATCCTCCTGCGTCAGTTAGCATGAATCATTCACTTTCCTTGCTTGCCTTGCGCCCCATTCTTTGCTGCTTCTGGAGTCTCTAGGTCCTTCTCTGAGGCTAATGGCATCAGTAATGTCAACCCTGTTTTCTGAAGCTTGTATTTTTCTTTGTCTAACTCTGAAATAGCTGCATTTTTCTTTAAGACGGTGTTTCTTCATCTGCAACCTCTTTTTTGCTCCTCTGGAGTACATGCAGATTTCTTTTTGCACAGCAGCTGGCATGACAGGCACTGTAGTTACCAGTTTTAATGATCACTGACAGAATTTAGGTACCGTTTGAAATTAAAGATCATCATTAACAGCTTTCTAGCTTTCACCGTGCTGTATTTGCAGCAATTGCAGTTGCTTCCCACTTTTCTGTCTTGGATCAGCTGAAGATCTTTTGACCAATGCTACTTGCTGCTTTATCACGTTGATAGCTCTTTGAAGCTTGTTGGGAACTCTGAGCAACCCTGCTCTGATCTAAACTGGTAGGAGGGGGCACAACTGTACCATCTGGCGTGCTACTCTTTTTGTCTCCCTCGTTTCTTCTGCCTGGCTCCTAATCTCTTTTGTCCCAGGAAAGCTTATAGTTGCCACAAAGGTGGAGCATACTGCCAAGGATATTTTATGGCTGACATTTTGGATAGCTAGGTGTACTTAACACACCTTTCATTTGCTTTCGCTATCTTTACGCATTTCTGCAATAAATCGATCAAAAATTACTGCCCGAAGCTGTGGGAACTATCTCAATTAATGTACAAAGAATACGTTTTTCTTTCCAGGCAGATCTTAACCGGAAACGGCTGGAAGGAAGCACCGTGGCTGCGCAGGTGTGCTGCCCGCCGCCGGTGCCGCGGCAGGAGGCTGCCGGAGGCGGCGCTGCCCTTCCCGCCGCAGCCGGTCTGCGTTCCCGTGGCAGCTGGTCTGTTTGCCTTCCGCGCTGTCCTGGGCCCCTTCCGGAACACTTCGTCGCACATTTAGAAAGAAATGATGTGCTACTGCTGTGGAGATTGAAGCTGGGACACGGCTGAGAGCAACGCCCCTCCCTGAAGGGGAACAGAGGACGTGGCCATTAGCCAGAGTTAGGCCTTGGGAGCAGCATCAGCGAGAGGTGTGTGAGGGAGAAGGGGGATGGTTTTAAGGGTACCTGTGCTGGAGTGTGGACAGAGCTGTGTGTTGCTGAGGACCAGCTGTGTGCATTTGGGGTGAGGATTTGTCTCAGAAGACTGCATGAGCGTAGTGTGAGAATAGGAAAATTGACAACCAAACTGCTGTGACTTTGCACATATTTTGGGCATTGGTTTCACCCTACATTAAACCATTATCCCGAATGTGCTTTGTTCTTTGTTCTGCTTCAGTCCTTCCTAGGCTTTTCCATTTCCTCATTTACCTGCTGTATTTCCTCCTTCAGCTTTTCAGGTGCTGTTTTCTCTCTCTTTTTTATTTTTCTAATGACCATTACATTTCTTTTTTACAACCTAGAGTTCATCCACCTCTCCAGCCATATTTTTAAAAGGTGTTTACTTCTCCAACCTATGAGAGAATATTTATATTTCATATTTGTTCACTTCTCATTTTTCTGACTGTCCATTTACTAATTCCATCCTTCCTCACAGGTCTCCTTTTCTTTCTCATCTCCCTCCTATTGCAGACAGCCCATCTTTTCCTCTCAGTTCCACTTTCAAGCCTCTTACCCTCTCTCCTCCTAGCTTCCATTCCCAAATTCTTCTGTTTCTTCCTTCTCCCACTTCAAACTCTCTCCCTCGCACCTTAGCAAATTCTTGGGAAGCCTTGAACAAGAAGTCTTTTCATACTGTGTCATTTTGCAGGTAAAAGGGGCAAGAATTTTTCTCACCCTCATGGACCTGTCTTCTCCCCTTCTTGCTTCTGCAGCCAAATACAATACTATTCCCATTTTTAGGTTTCACATTCCAAGAACTGACCTGCATTATATCCAGAAACTTTCCAAAAAACAATGGCCAGACTGTTGCAAGCTGTAGAGACGTCGGAACATCTGTTGGGCTCTACATCGGGACGTCTCTTGGGCTCTACGTCTGGTTTTAGCTCATTTGCGGCTATACGTCAGGACATCTTCTGAGCTCTACAACGGGACGTGTGTTGGGCGCTACGTCGGAATGTATGTTGGTGTCTACGTCTGCCTTGAGGTTAATTTCGGCTCTACGTCGGGAGGTCTCTCGGGCTCTACGTTGGGACGTCTCTCGGGCTCTACGTCTGGCTGTAGCTCACTTTCGGCTCTGCGTCGGAACGCCTGTTGGGCTCTGCGTCGGGACGTCTGTTGAGCTCTAAGTCGGGACGTCTCTCGGGCTCTACGTCTGGCTTTAGCTCATTTGCGGATATACGTCAGGACGTCTTCTGAGCTCTACATCGGGACGTCTGTTGGTCTCTACGTCGGAACGTACGTTGGTTTCTACGTCTGGCTTGAGGTTAATTTCAGCTCTACATCGGAACGTCTCTCGGGCTATACGTCGGGACGTGTGTTGGGCTCTACGTCTGGCTGTAGCTCACTTTCTGCTCTACGTCGAAATATCTGTTGGTCTCTACGTCGGAAAGTCTGTTGGTCTCTACTTCGATATGTCTGGCTTGAGCTCGCTTTCGGCTCTACGTCGGGACTTCTGTTGGGCTCTACGTCGGGATGTCTGTTCGGCTCTAAATCAGGACGTCTTTAGAGCTCTAAGTCGGGACGTCTCTTGGGCTGTACGTCTAGCTTGAGTTCGCTTTTGGCTCTACGTCAGGACGTCTGTTGTGCCCTAGGTCGGGAGGTACATTGGTTTCTACGTCTGGCTTGAGGTTAATTTCGGCTCTACGTCGGGACGTGTGTTGGGCTTTACGTCTGGACGTGTGTTGGGCTCTAAGTCGGGACGTCTCTTGGGCTCTACGTCTGGCTTGAGCTCGCTTTCTGCTCTAAGTTGGGATGTCTGTTGGTCTCAACGTCGGGACGTCTGTTGGGCTCTACGTAGGGACGTGTCTTGGGCTCTAGTTTGGGAAGTGTGTTCTGAGCTCGCATTCGGATCTACGTCGGGACGTCTGTTGGCCTCTACGTCGGGATGTCTGTTGGGCTCTACGTCGGGACATCTGTAGGGCTCTAAGTCGGGACGTGTCTTGGGCTCTAGTTTGGGAAGTGTGTCTTGAGCTCGCTTTCGGATCTACGTCGGGACGACTGTTGGGCTCAACGTCGGGACATCTGTTGGGCTCTACGTCCGGGCGAATCTTGGGCTCTACGTCTGGCTGTAGCTCACTTTCGTCTCTACGTTGGAACGTCTGTTGGGCTCTACGTCGGGACGTATTTTGGGCTCTACAATGGGACATGTGTTGGGCTCTACGTCGGGACGTCTGTTGGACTCTACGTCGGGACGTATCTCGGGCTCTACATCAGGACGTCTTTTGGGCTCTATGTCTGGCTGTAGCTCACTTTCGGCTTTACGTCGGAACGTCTTTCGGGCTCTGCGTCGGGACGTCTGTTGAGCTCGACGTCCGGACGTCTCTTGGGCTCTACGTTTGGCTTTAGCTCATTTGCGGCTATACGTCAGGACGTCTTCTGAGCTCTACGTCGGGACGTCTGTTGGTCTATACGTCGGAACGTACGTTGGTTTCTACGTCTGGCTTGAGGTTAATTTCAGCTCTACGTCGGGACGTCTCTCGGGCTATACGTCGGGACGTGTGTTGGGTTCTACTTTAAGAAGTCTGGCTTGAGCTCGCTTTCGGCTCCACGTCGGGACGTCTGTTGGGCTCTACATCGGGACGTCTGCTGGTCTCTAAGTCAGGACGTGTTGTGGACTCTAGTTTGGGAAGTGTGTCTTTAGCTCGCTTTCGGATCTACGTTCGGATGTCTCTTGGGCTCTACGTTTGGCTTTTGCTCACTTTTGGCTCTAAGTCGGGACGTCTCTTGGGCTCTACGTCTGGCTTTAGCTCATTTGTGGCTATACGTCCGGACGTCTTCTGAGCTCTACAACGGGACGTGTGTTGGGCGCTACGTCAGAATGTACGTTGTTGTCTACGTCTGGCTTGAGGTTAATTTCGGCTCTACGTCAGAACGTCTGTTGGGCTCTACGTTGGGACGTCTCTCGGGCTCTACGTCGGGACGTCTTTTGGGCTCTACGTCTGGCTGTAGCTCACTTTCGGCTCTACGTCGGAACGTCTTTTGAGCTCTACGTCGGGACGTGTGTTGGGCGCTATGTCGGCAATTACGTTGGTTTCTACGTCTGGCTTGAGGTTAATTTCAGCTCTACGTCGGAACGTCTCTCGGGCTATACGTCGGGACGTGTGTTGGGCTCTACGTCTGGCTGTAGCTCACTTTCTGCTCTACGTCGAAACATCTGTTACTCTCTACGTCGGGATGTCTGTTGGTCTCTACTTCAATATGTCTGGCTTGAGCTTGCTTCCGGCTCTATGTCGGAACGTCTGTTGGGCTCTACGTCGGGACGTCTGTTCGGCTCTAAGTCAGGACGTCTTTAGAGCTCTAAGTCGGGACGTCTCTTGGGCTGTACATCTGGTTTGAGCTTGCTTTTGGCTCTACGTCGGGACGTGTGTTGGGCTGTACGTCGGGACATATGTTGGGCTCTACGTTGGGACGTCTGTTGGGCTCTACATCGGGACGTCTGTTGGGCTCTAAGTCAGGACGTGTCTTGTGCTTCAGTTTGGGAAGTGTTTCTTGAGCTCGCTTTCGGATCTACGTTGGACGACTGTTGGGCTCTATGTCGGGACGTATGTTGGGCTCTACAACGAGACATGTGTTGGGCTCTACGTCGGGACGTCTGTTGGGCTCTACGTCCGGACGCCGCTTGGGCTCTACGTCTGGCTGTAGCTCACTTTCAGCTCCACGTCGGGATGTCTGTTGATCTCTATGTCGGAATGTACGTTGGTTTCTACGTCTGGCTTGAGGTTAATTTCAGCTCTACGTCGGACCGTCTGTTGGGCTCTACGTCGGGCCGTGTGTTGGGCTCTACGTCGGGACTTCTGTTGGGCTCTACGTCGGGACTTCTCTTGGGCTCTACGTCTGGCTGTAGCTCACTTTCGGCTCTACGTCGGAACGTCTTTTGAGCTCTACGTCGGGACGTGTGTTGGGCGCTATGTCGGCAATTACGTTGGTTTCTACGTCTGGCTTGAGGTTAATTTCAGCTCTACATCGGAACGTCTCTCGGGCTATACGTCGGGACGTGTGTTGGGCTCTATGTCTGGCTGTAGCTCACTTTCTGCTCTACGTCGAAACATCTGTTACTCTCTACGTCGGGATGTCTGTTGGTCTCTACTTCAATATGTCTGGCTTGAGCTTGCTTCCGGCTCTATGTCGGAACGTCTGTTGGGCTCTACGTCGGGACGTCTGTTCGGCTCTAAGTCAGGACGTTTTTAGAGCTCTAAGTCGGGACGTCTCTTGGGCTGTACATCTGGTTTGAGCTTGCTTTCGGCTCTACGTCGGGACGTGTGTTGGGCTGTACATCGGGACATATGTTGGGCTCTACGTTGGGACGTCTGTTGGGCTCTACATCGGGACGTCTGTTGGGCTCTAAGTCAGGACGTGTCTTGTGCTTCAGTTTGGGAAGTGTTTCTTGAGCTCGCTTTCGGATCTACGTTGGACGACTGTTGGGCTCTATGTCGGGACGTATGTTGGGCTCTACAACGAGACATGTGTTGGGCTCTACGTCGGGACGTCTGTTGGGCTCTACGTCCGGACGCCGCTTGGGCTCTACGTCTGGCTGTAGCTCACTTTCAGCTCCACGTCGGGATGTCTGTTGATCTCTATGTCGGAATGTACGTTGGTTTCTACGTCTGGCTTGAGGTTAATTTCAGCTCTACGTCGGACCGTCTGTTGGGCTCTACGTCGGGCCGTGTGTTGGGCTCTACATCGGGACTTCTGTTGGGCTCTACGTCGGGACTTCTCTTGGGCTCTACGTCTGGCTTGAGCTTGCTTTCTGCTCTACGTTGGGATGTCTGTTGGTCTCAATGTCAGGACGTCTGTTGGGCTCTACGTAGGGACGTGTCTTGGGCTCTAGTTTAGGAAGTGTGTCTGGAGCTCGCTTTTGGATCTACGTCGCGATGACTGTTGGGCTCTACGTCGGGACTTCTCTTGGGCTCTACGTTTGACTTTTGCTCACTTTCGGCTCTACGTCGGAACATGTGTTGGGATTTACCTCGGGACTTGTGTTGAGCTCTACTTCGGGACATCTGTTGGGCTCTAATTTTGTTGTTAGCTAACTTTCATCTCTACATCTGAACATCTGTTGGGTACTACGTCCGGACGTCTGTGAGCTCTATGTCGGGATTTCTGGCTTGAGCTCGCTTTTGGCTCTACGTCGGGACGTCTGTTGGGTTCTACGTCGGGACGTCTGTTGGGTTAACGTCGGGACGTGTGTTCGGCTCTACGTCGGGACGTGTATTGGGCTCTACGTCGGGATGTCTGTTGGGCTCTACATCAGGATTTAGCTTACTTTCAACTCTACGTCGCAACGTCTGTTAGGCTCTACTTTGGGACATCTCTTGAGCTCTACGTCAGGACGTCTGTTGGGCTCTACGTCGGGATGTCTGGCTTGAGCTCGCTTTCGGATCCACGTCGGAACGACTGTTGGGCTCTAAGTCGGGACGTGTCTTGGGCTCTGGTTTGGGAAGTGTGTCTTGAGCTCGCTTTCGGATCTACGTCGGGACGACTGTTGGGCTCTAAGTCGGGACGTATGTTGGGCTCTACAACGGGACATGTGTTGGGCTATACGTTGGGATGTCTGTTGGTCTCTACTTCGATATGTCTGGCTTGAGCTCGCTTTCGGCTCTACGTTGGGACATCTGTTGGGCTCTATGTCGGGACGTCTGTTGGGCTCTACGTCGGGACGTCTGTTGGGCTCTACCTCAGGATTTAGCTTACTTTCAGCTCTACGTCAGAACATCTCTTGGGCTCTACGTTGGGACGTCTGTTGGGCTCTACGTTGGGACGGCTGTTGAGCTCTACTTCGGGATTTCTGGCTTGAGCTCACTTTTGGCTCTATGTCGGAACGTCTGTTGGGCTTTATGTTTGGACATCTGTTGATCTCTATGTCGGGACGTGTGTTGGGCTCTACGTCTGTAGTTAGCTAACTTTCAGCTCTACATCAGAACATCTGTTGGACACTACGTCCGGACGTCTGTTGAGCTCTATGTCGGGACGTCTGGCTTGAGCTTGCTTTCGGCTCTACTTCGGGACATCTGTTGGGCTTTAACTCCGGACATCTGTTGTGCTCTACGTCGGGACGTCTGTTGGGCTCTAATTTTGTTGTTAGCTCACATTCAGCTCTACGTCGGAACGTCTGTTGGGCTCTACATCGGGACGTCTGTTGGGCTCTACGTCGGGACATGTGTTGGGCTCTACATCGGGAGGTCTGTTGGGCTCTACATCAGGATTTAGCTTACTTTCAGCTCTACGTCGGAATGTCTGTTGGGCTCTACATTCAGACGGCTGTTGGGCTCTACGTTGGGACGGCTGTTGAGCTCTACATCGGGATTTCTGTCTTGAACTCTCTTTTGGCTCTACGTTGGGACGTCTGTTGGGCTTTATGTCGGGACATCTGTTGATCTCTACGTCGGGACGTGTGTTGGGCTCTACGTCTGTAGTTAGCTAAATTTCAGCTCTACGTCGGAACATCTGTTGGGCTCTAATTTTGTTGTTAGCTAACTTTCATCTCTACATCTGAACATCTGTTGGGCACTATGTCCGGACGTCTGTGAGCTCTATGTCGGGATTTCTGGCTTGGGCTCGCTTTCGGCTCTACGTCGGGACGTCTGTTGGGCTCTACGTCGGGACGTCTGTTGGGTTAACGTCGGGATGTGTGTTCGGCTCTACGTCAGGACGTGTGTTCGGCTCTACGTCGGGATGTCTGTTGGGCTCTACATCAGGATTTAGCTTACTTTCAACTCTACGTCGGAACGTCTGTTGGGCTCTTCGTTGGGACATCTGTTGAGCTCTACGTCGGGACGTCTGTTGGGCTCTACGTCAGGATGTCTGGCTTTAGCTCACTTTCAGATCTACGTCGGAACGACTGTTGGGCTCTAAGTCGGGACGTGTCTTGGGCTCCAGTTTGGGAAGTGTGTCTTGAGCTCGCTTTCGGATCTACGTCGGAACGTCTGTTCGGCTCTACATTGGGACGGCTGTTGGGCTCTACGTTGGGACGGCTGTTGAGCTCTACATCGGGATTTCTGGCTTGACCTCTCTTTTGGCTCTACGTTGGGATGTCTGTTGGGCTTTATGTCGGGACATCTGTTGATCTCTACGTCGGGACGTGTGTTGGGCTCTACGTCTGTAGTTAGCTAAATTTCAGCTCTACGTAGGAACATCTGTTGGGATTTACCTCGGGACTTGTGTTGGGCTCTACGTCGGGACATCTATTGGGGTCTAATTTTGTTGTTAGCTAACTTTCATCTCTACATCTGAACATCTGTTGGGCACTACGTCCGGACGTCTGTGAGCTCTATGTCAGGATTTCTGGCTTGAGCTCGCTTTCGGCTCTACGTCGGGACGTCTGTTGGGCTCTACGTCGGGACGTCTGTTGTGCTCTACGTCGGGACGTCTGTTGGGCTCTACGTCAGGACGTGTGTTCGGCTCTACGTCGGGATGTCTGTTGGGCTCTACATCGGGATTTAGCTTACTTTCAACTCTACGTCAGAACGTCTGTTGGGCTCTACGTTGGGACATCTGTTGAGCTCTAGGTCGGGACGTCTGTTGGGCTCTACGTCAGGATGTCTGGCTTTAGCTCACTTTCGGATGTACGTCGGAACGACTGTTGGGCTCTAAGTCGGGACGTGTCTTGGGCTCCAGTTTGGGAAGTGTGTCTTGAGCTCGCTTTCGGATCTACGTCGGAACGTCTGTTGGGCTCTACGTTGGGACGGCTGTTGAGCTCTACATCGGGATTTCTGGCTTGAGCTCTCTTTTGGCTCTACGTTGGGATGTCTGTTGGGCTTTATGTCGGGACATCTGTTGATCTCTACGTCGGGACGTGTGTTGGGTTCTACGTCTGTAGTTAGCTAAATTTCAGCTCTACGTCGGAACATCTGTTGGGATTTACCTCGGGACTTGTGTTGGGCTCTACGTCGGGACATCTGTTGGGCTCTAATTTTGTTGTTAGCTAACTTTCATCTCTACATTGAACATCTGTTGGGCACTACGTCCGGACGTCTGTGAGCTCTATGTCGGGATTTCTGGCTTGGGCTCGCTTTCGGCTCTACGTCGGGACGTCTGTTGGGCTCTACGTCGGGACGTCTGTTGGGCTCTAAGTCGGGATGTGTGTTCGGCTCTACGTCAGGACGTGTGTTCGGCTCTACGTCGGGATGTCTGTTGGGCTCTACATCAGGATTTAGCTTACTTTCAACTCTACATCGGAACGTCTGTTGGGCTCTACGTTGGGACATCTGTTGAGCTCTACGTCGGGAAGTCTGTTGGGCTCTACGTCAGGATGTCTGGCTTTAGCTCACTTTCGGATCTACGTCGGAACGACTGTTGGGCTCTACGTCGGGACGTCTGTTGGGCTCTACATCAGGATTTAGCTTACTTTCAGCTCTACATTGGGACGTCTATTGGGCTCTACATCAGAACATCTGTTGAGCTCTACGTCGGGATGTCTGGCGTGAGCTCGCTTTTGGCTCTACTTCGGAACGTCTGTTGGACTTTATGTTGGGACGTCTGTTGATCTCTACGTCGGGACGTCTGTTGAGCTCTACGTCGGGATGTCTGGCGTGAGCTCGCTTTTGGCTCTACTTCGGAACGTCTGTTGGACTTTATGTCGGGACATCTGTTGATCTCTACTTCGGGACGTGTGTTGGGCTCTACGTCTGTAGTTAGCTAACTTTCAGCTCTGCATCGGAACATCTGTTGGGCTCTACTTCGGGACGTCTGTTGGGCTCTACGTCGAGATGTCTGTTGCGCTCTACATCTGGATTTAGCTTACTTTCAGCTCTACGTCGGAACGTTTGTTGGGCTCTACGTTGGGACGTCTGTTGGGCTCTACGTCGGGACGTCTGTTGGGCTTTATGTCAGGACATATGTTGATCTCTACGTCGGGACGTGTGTTGGTCTCTACGTCAGTAGTTAGCTCACTTTCAGCTCTACATCAGAACATCTGTTGGGCACTACGTCCGGACGTCTGTTGGGCTCTACATCGGGACGTCTGTTGGGCTCTACGTCGGGACGTGTGTTCGGGTCTACGTCGGGACGAGTGTTGGGCTCTACGTCGGGATGTCTGTTGGGCTCTACTTCAGGATTTAGCTTACTTTCAGCTCTATGTCGGAACGTCTGTTGGGCTCTACATCTGGACGTCTCTTGGGCTCTACGTCGGGACGTGTGTTCGGCCCTACGTCGGCACGTGTGTTGCGCTTTACATCAGGCTTTAGCTTACTATCAGCTCTACGTTGGGACGTCTGTTGGGCTCTACGTTGGAACGTCTGTTGAGCTCTACGTCGGGATTTCTGCCTTGAGCTCGCTTTCGGCTCTACGTCGGGACATCTGTTGGGCTCTACGTCGGGACGTCTGTTCGGGTCTACGTCGGGACGTGTGTTCGGCTCTACGTCGGAACGTCTGTTGGACTCTACGTCGGGACGTCTGTTGGACTCTACGTCAGGATGTCTGTTGGGCTCTACATCAATATTTAGCTTACTTTCAGCTCTACGTCGGAACGTCTGTTGGGCTCTACGTTGGGACATCTGTTGGGCTCTAATTTTGTTGTTAGCTAACTTTCGTCTCTACATCTGAACATCTGTTGGGCACTACGTCCGGACGTCTGTTGAGCTCTATGTCGGGATTTCTGGCTTGAGCTCACTTTCGGCTCTACGTCGGGACGTCTGTTGGGCTCTACGTTGGGACGTCTGTTGAGCTCTACGTCATGACGTCTGTTGGGATCTACGTCGGGATGTCTGGCTTGAGCTCGCTTTCGGCTCTACTTCGGAACATCTGTTGTGCTTTACTTCGGGACATCTGTTCGGCTCTATGTCGGCACGTCTCTTGGGCTCTACGTCTGTTGTTAGCACACATTCACCTCTACATCGGAACGTAGGTTGGGCTCTACATCGGGATGTCTGTTGGGCTCTACGTCGGGACGTGTGTTCGGCTCTACGTCGGGACGTGTGTTGGGCTCTGCGTCGGGACGTCTGTTCAGCTCTACGTCGGGACGTGTCTTGGGCTCTAGGTCGGGATGTCTGTTGGGCTCTACATCAGGATGCAGCTTACTTTCAGCTCTACGTCGGGAAGTCTGTTGGGCTCTACGTGGGGATGTCTGGCGTGAGCTCGCTTTTGGCTCTACGTCGGTACGTCTGTTGGACTTTATGTCGGGACATCTTTTGATCTCTACGTTGGGACGTGTGTTGGGCTCCATGTCTGTAGTTAGCTAACTTTCAGCTCTGCATCGGAACATCTGTTTGGCTCTACGTCGGGACGTGTGTTGGGCTCTACGTCGGGACGTGTGTTGGGCTCTACGTCGGGATGTCTGTTGGGCTCTACATCAGGATTTAGCTTACTTTCAGCTCTATGTCGGAACGTCTGTTGGGCTCTACGTCGGGACGTGTGTTGGGCTCTACGTCGGGACGTGTGTTCGGCTCTACGTCGGCACGTGTGTTGCGCTTTACATCAGGCTTTAGCTTACTATCAGCTCTACGTTGGGACGTCTGTTGGGCTCTACGTTGGAACGTCTGTTGAGCTCTACGTTGGGATTTCTGCCTTGAGCTCGCTTTCGGCTCTACGTCGGGACGTCTGTTGGGCTCTACGTCGGGACGTCTGTTCGGGTCTACGTCGGGACGTGTGTTCGGCTCTACGTCGGGACGTCTGTTGGGCTCTACGTCGGGACGTCTGTTGGGCTCTACGTCGTGCTGTCTGGCTTGAGCTCGCTTTTGGCTCTACGTCTGGACATCTGTTGGGCTTTATGTCGGGACATCTGTTGATCTCTACGTCGGACGTGTGTTGGGCTCTACGGCTGCAGTTGGCTAATTTTCACCTCTACGTCGAAACATCTGTTGGTATTTACCTCGGGACTTGTTTAGGGCTCTACGTCGGGACGTCTGTTGGGCTCAAATTTTGTTGTTAGCTTTCTTTCATCTCTACATCTGAACATCTGTTGGGCACTTCATCCGTACGTCTGTTGAGCTCTATGTCGGGACGTCTGGCTCGAGCTCGCTTTCGGCTCTACGTAGGGACGTCTGTTGGGCTCTACGTCGGGACGTGTGTTGGGCTCTACGTTGGGATGTCTGTTGAGCTCTACGTGGAATTTCTGGCTTGATCTCGCTTTTGGCTCTACGTCGGGAAGTCTGTTGGGCTCTATGTCGGGACGTCTCTTGGGCTCCACATCGGAACATCTCTTCGGCTGTACGTCGGGACGTCTGTTGGGCTCTACGTCCGGATGCCTGTTGGGCTCTCCATCAGGATTTAGCTAACTTTTAGATCTACGTCGGAACTTCTGTTGAGCTCTACGTCGGGACGTGAGTTGGGCTCTACATCGGGACGTCTGTTGAGCTCAATGTCGGGATTTCTGGCTTGAGCTCGCTTTTGGCTCTACGTCGGGAAGTCTGTTGAGCTCTATGTTGGGACGTCTGGATTGAGCTCGCTTTCGGCTCTACTTCGGGAGGTCTGTTGGGCTTCAACCCGGGACATCTGTTGTGCTCTACGTCGGGACGTCTGTTGGGCTCTACGTTGGGATGTCTGTTGAGATCTACGTGGGATTTCTGTCTTGATCTCGCTTTTGGCTCTACGTCGGGAAGTCTGTTGGGCTCTATGTCAGGACGTCTCTTGGGCTCTACATCGGAACATGTGTTGGACTGTACGTCGGGATGCCTGTTGGGCTCTACATCAGGATTTAGCTTACTTTCAGCTCTATGTCGAAACGTCTGTTCGGCTCTACATTGGGACATCTGTTGATCTCTACGTCGGGACGTCTGTTGGGCTCTAAGTCGGAACGTCTTTTGGGCTCTACGTCGGGACGTGAGTTGGGCTCTGCGTTGGGATGTCTGTTGGGCTCTACAGCTGGATTTAGCTTACTTTCAGCTCTACATCGAAACGTCTGTTGTACTCTACGATGGTACATCTGTTGAGCTCTACGTCGGGATTACTAGCTTTACCTCGCTTTTGGGTCTACGTCGGGACGTCTGTTGGGCTTTATCTTGGGTCATCTGTTGTGCTCTACTTTGGGACGTCTGTTGGGCTTTATGTCGGGACATCTGTTGATCTCTACGTCGGGACGTGTGTTGGGCTCTAAGTCAGTAGTTAGCTAACTTTCAGCTCTACATCTGAACATCTGTTGGGCTGTACGTCGGGACGTGTGTAGGGCTCTACGTCGGGCTGTCTGGCTTGAGCTCGCTTTTGGCTCTACGTCTGGACATCTGTTGGGCTTTATGTCGGGACATCTGTTGATCTCTACGTCGGACGTGTGTTGGGCTCTAAGGCTGCAGTGGGCTAATTTTCAGCTCTACGTCGAAACATCTGTTGGGATTTACCTCGGGACTTGTTTAGGGCTGTACGTCGGGATGTCTCTTGGGCTCTAATTTTGTTGTTAGCTTTCTTTCAGCTCTACATCTGAACATCTGTTGGGCACTACAACCGGACGTCTGTTGAGCTCTATGTCGGGACGTCTGGCTTGAGCTCGCTTTCGGCTCTACTTCGGGACGTCTGTTGGGTCTACGTCGGGACGTGTGTTGGGCTCTATGTCGGGATGTCTATTGGGCTCTACATCAGGATTTAGCTTACTTTCAGCTCTACGTCGGAACATCTGTTGGGCTCTACGTTGGGATGTCTGTTGAGCTCTTCGTGGGATTTCTGGCTTGATGTCGCTTTTGGCTCTATGTCGGGAAGTCTGTTGAGCTCTTTGTCGGGACGTCTCTTGGGCTCTACATCGGAACATCTGTTGTGCTGTACGTCGGGACGTCTGTTGGGCTCTACTCCGCGATGCCTGTTGGGCTCTAGTTTTGTTGTTAACTAACTTTCATCTCTACGTCTGAACATCCGTTGGGCACTACGTCCGGACGTCTGTTGAATTCTATGTCGGGACGTCTGGCTTGAGTTCGCTTTCGGCTCTACTTCGGGAGGTCTGTTAGGCTTTAACTCGGGACATCTGTTGGTCTCTACGTCGGACGTGTGTTGGACTCTACGGCTGCAGTTGGCTAACTTTCAGCTCTACGTCGAAACATCTGTTGGGATTTACCTCGGGACTTGTTTAGGGCTGTACGTCGGGACGTCTATTGGGCTCTAATTTTGTTGTTAGCTTTCTTTCATCTCTACATCTGAACATCTGTTGGGCACTACATCCGGACGTCTGTTGAGCTCTATGTCGGGACGTCTGGCTTGAGCTCGCTTTCGGCTCTACTTCGGGACGTCTGTTGGGTCTACGTCGGGACGTGTGTTGGGCTCTATGTCGGGATGTCTATTGGGCTCTACATCAGGATTTAGCTTACTTTCAGCTCTACGTCGGAACATCTGTTGGGCTCTACGTTGGGATGTCTGTTGAGCTCTTCGTGGGATTTCTGGCTTGATGTCGCTTTTGGCTCTATGTCGGGAAGTCTGTTGAGCTCTTTGTCGGGACGTCTCTTGGGCTCTACATCGGAACATCTGTTGTGCTGTACATCGGGACGTCTGTTGGGCTCTACTCCGCGATGCCTGTTGGGCTCTAGTTTTGTTGTTAACTAACTTTCATCTCTACGTCTGAACATCCGTTGGGCACTACGTCCGGACGTCTGTTGAATTCTATGTCGGGACGTCTGGCTTGAGTTCGCTTTCGGCTCTACTTCGGGAGGTCTGGTAGGCTTTAACCCGGGACATCTGTTGTGCTCTACTTCAGGACGTCTGTTGGGCTCTACGTCGGGATGTCTGGGTTGAGCTCGCTTTTGGCTCTACGTCCGTGTCTTGGTTTGAAAAAGACAGGTGTCTGTGGAGGAAGGCAGGAGCCTCCCTTGAAATGGAGAGTGCAACCCCCTTCCCTCCAAACTATTATAATTTTGAAATTAACGGGCCTTCAGGCAAAGATATGGGGAATAGGAATAACAGTTCTTTACTAATATATATATATATATATAAAACACAAGGCAGGGAAAAAACAAACAACCCACTGGTTTATACTGACAGAGTCAGGAATACAACCTGACACCCTGTTAGGGTGGCAGTAGCAGTCCGATAAGATGCTGGCTGCAGTCCTCCTGAAGCGATGGGTGTAGTTCTGTGGAAGCAGCAATCAGGTAAAAGAGTCTGGTCTTCCTCCGAAGGTCCAGTGGTCGGCAGGTAGCTCTCGTCCTCTGGAACTCCAGTGGGGGGAAAAGCTCCTCTGGGAATCCAGTGGAAGAAAGGCTGCTAGGGTGTTCAAAATCTCCGTTTTTATTTGGCATGGACTGCTTGGCTCCTTCCCCCCCCCCTCCCCGGGCGGAGCATCTCACAGTGGGATGGGGAGTCGTGAGGCAGTTCCTTGATGGGCCATGAACAGGAGATAGCCCAGGAGCGAGTTACCGATGGGTCAGGCGATAAGGCATTGTTGTGCCCAGTAACAGGAGATAGTCCAGAGGGGGGGAGGCAGGGAGCACCGCCCCACCTGGTCTCAACAGCTCCTGAAGATGGTAATAGAATATATTTTTTTTCTTTTGGCACATTTTACACTGTAACCCAGGACATAATCCACCCCTTATTCTATTACCATCTACACCGTACCCAACCCAATGCCCCCTTACAGATACATATATACATATATACACAATGAAACCTTACACAGAGTTCTCACTTAAAATTAGGTCTCCTTGTGGTACACAACGGGTTTCCCCATTTTTCTGCATTACCCACCAAGTGTAACCAGGTCCTTGAGCAAAAACAACCCCACAGAGGGGTGTGCCTTTGCCTGATGTGGGATTAATCCAAACAGTCTTTCCTAACATACCTCTCGTGTGTACCACAGGGACTTTATCTCCGTCCACTGTGTGCAAGGGTCCAGACTGGGCGGGACCAGCTCGATTGATGGACCCTCGGGTATTGACCATCCAGGTGGCCTTTGCTAAGTTCAGTTCCCAATTTTTGAAAGTCCCTCCTCCAAGTGCTTTTAGGCTAGTCTTAAGTAGCCCATTGCACCGTTCAACTTTCCCGGCAGCTGGTGCATGATAAGGGATATGATATATCCATTCGATTCCATGTTCTCTGGCCCAAGTGCTTATGAGGCTATTCTTGAAATGTGTCCCGTTGTCTGACTCGATTCTCTCAGGGGTGCCATGTCTCCAAAGAACTTGCTTTTCCAGGCCCAAGATGGTGTTCCGGGCGGTAGCATGAGGCACAGGGTAGGTCTCCAGCCACCCAGTGGTTGCTTCCACCATGGTCAGCACGTAGCGCTTGCCTTGACGGGTTTGGGGAAGAGTGATGTAGTCAATTTGCCAGGCTTCCCCATACCTGTACTTCGACCATCGTCCGCCGTACCACAGAGGCTTCACCCGCTTGGCCTGCTTGATCGCAGCGCAGGTCTCACAGTCTTGGATAACCTGGGAGATACTGTTCATGGTTAGATCCACCCCTCGGTCCCGTGCCCATTTATAAGCGGCCTCTCTGCCTTGATGGCCTGAGGCATCATGGGCCCATCGAGCTAAGAACAACTCTCCTTTATGTTGCCAATCCAAGTCTATCTGGGACACCTCTATTTTTGCAGCCTGATCTACCTGTTCATTGTTACGATGTTCTTCATTAGCCCGACTCCTGGGGACATGAGCATCTACATGACGGACCCTCACAGGTAGCTTCTTTACCCGAGTGGCAATATCTTTCCACTCATCAGCAGCCCAAATTGGTTTTCCCCTACGCTGCCAGTTGGCCTTTTTCCACCTTTCCAGCCAGCCCCACAGAGCATTGGCTACCATCCACGAATCAGTATAAAGGTAGAGCTTTGGCCACTTCTCTCTTTCAGCAATGTCCAGGGCTAGTTGAACGGCTTTGAGTTCAGCAAGTTGACTTGATCCACCTTCTCCTTCAGTAGCTTGTGCGACCTGTCGTGTGGGGCTCCATACGGCTGCTTTCCACTTCCGGTTCATCCCTACGATGCGACAGGAACCGTCAGTGAAAAGAGCATATCGTGTTTCCTCTGCTGGTAGTTGGTTGTACGGTGGAGCTTCTTCAGCCCGCGTCACTTGTTCCTGCTCCTCTTCGTCAGTGAGGCCAAAGTCTTCACCTTCCGGCCAGTTCGTAATGATCTCCAAAATCCCAGGGCGATTTGGGTTTCCAATATGGGCGCGTTGTGTGATGAGGGCAATCCATTTGCTCCATGTGGCGTCAGTGGCGTGGTGGGTGGAGGGAACCTTTCCTTTAAACATCCACCCCAGCACCGGTAGTCGGGGTGCCAGGAGGAGTTGTGCTTCGGTGCCAATCACTTCCGAGGCAGCTTGGACTCCTTCATAGGCTGCTAGGATTTCCTTCTCTGTGGGAGTGTAGTTGGCCTCAGACCCTCTATAACTTCGACTCCAGAATCCCAGTGGTCGGCCACGAGTCTCTCCAGGCACCTTCTGCCAAAGGCTCCAGGACAAACCATTGTTCCCGGCCGCAGAGTAGAGCACGTTCCTCACCTCTGGTCCCGTCCTGACTGGGCCAAGGGCTAGCGCATGAGCGATCTCCCGCTTGATTTGGGCAAAAGCTTGTTGCTGTTCAGGGCCCCAGTGGAAATCGTTCTTCTTGCGGGTAACCAGGTACAGAGGGCTCACAATCTGGCTGTACTCAGGAATGTGCATTCTCCAAAAACCTATGGCGCCTAGGAAAGCCTGTGTTTCCTTCTTGCTGGTTGGTGGAGACATCGCAGCGATCTTATTGATGACCTCGGTGGGGATCTGACGCCGTCCGTCTTGCCACTTTACCCCCAGGAACTGGATCTCTCGGGCAGGTCCCTTGACTTTGCTCTTCTTGATGGCAAAACCAGCTTCCAGGAGAATCTGGATGATCTTCTCTCCTTTCCCAAATACTTCCTTTGCTGTGTTCCCCCCCACAATGATGTCATCGATGTACTGCAGATGTTCCGGAGCTTCACCCTTTTCCAGTGCAGCCTGGATCAGTCCATGGCAGATGGTGGGACTGTGCTTCCACCCCTGGGGCAGTCGGTTCCAGGTGTACTGTACGCCCCTCCAGGTGAAGGCAAACTGAGGCCTACATTCTGCTGCCAGAGGAATGGAGAAAAAAGCATTGGCAATGTCAATAGTGGCATACCACTTTGCTGCCTTGGACTCCAGCTCGTACTGGAGTTCCAGCATGTCCGGCACGGCAGCGCTCAACGGTGGAGTCACTTCATTCAAGCCACGATAGTCCACAGTCAATCTCCATTCTCCGTCAGACTTGCGCACAGGCCAAATGGGGCTGTTGAAGGGTGAGTGGGTCTTGCTGACCACCCCTTGACTCTCCAGCTCGCGGATCATTTTGTGGATGGGGATCACGGCATCTCGATTCGTCCGATACTGCCGGCGGTGCACTGTCGAGGTGGCAATTGGCACTTGTTGCTCTTCCACCTTCAAGAGTCCTACTGCAGATGGGTTTTCTGATAGTCCGGGCAAGGTGTTCAATTGCCTAATGCTCTCTGCCTCCACAGCAGCTATCCCAAATGCCCACCTGAGACCTTTTGGGTCCTTGTAATAGCCGTTCCGGAGGAAGTCTATGCCCAGAATGCACGGGGCCTCTGGGCCAGTCACAATCGGATGTTTCTGCCACTCCTTCCCAGTAAGGCTCACCTCGGCTTCCAACAGAGTCAATTGCTGCGATCCCCCCGTTACCCCGGCAATGGAAACAGGTTCTGCCCCCACATGTCCCGATGGCATTAGGGTACACTGCGCACCAGTATCAACTAACGCTTTGTATTTTTGTGGCTCTGACGTGCCAGGCCATCGGATCCACACCGTCCAAAATATCCGGTTTTCCCGTGCCTCTCCCTGGCTAGAGGCAGGGCCCCTCTAGCACTGGTTACCATTTCCTTCCTGGACATACATACTAGAGGTTCCTTCAAGGGGATCTGTCAGATCATCCTCCCTTCTGTAATATCTGGCAGCTCGGTCCTGGGAGGTTGAGGCTACCTTCACTTTAGTGTTACTCCCCCGGTTAGTGTTTCCCTCCTTGAGTTGACGCACCCGTGCTGCCAGGACAGAAGTGGGTTTCCCATCCCACCTTCCCATGTCTTCCCCATGGTCGCGCAGGAAGTACCATAGCTCAGCTCGTGGGGTGTACCCTCTCCCTCTAGCTGGGGGACGTTGGGCTCCGACTTTGGGGCCTGTGACTTGTACCGGTGCCAAATGGGAACTGCTCCTCCTCACCTCCTCCTTTATTTCCCTCATCTCCTCTTGTAGGCTCTTAATCACAGCAGAAACGTTAGCCTGCATTGGGCCATTGATCATGCTTTCAAAATTTCTAAGCTTGCTCGTGACAGAACCCACTGTCTCTCGGTCGTTATCTGCATTAATCATTGCAATGAAGGTGGAGTATTCGGATGGCCCTAGATTTGCCAGATTCCACAACATTTGCCCTGTGCACCTGACTTTGTCAGGGTCGTTACCATGCTGTCCATCCCTCCCAAAGACTACCTCCAATACTGCCACTTCTCTCAGCTGCTGGATCCCTTCCTCAAGGGTCTTCCAGCGCATTCTATGATGGTGCTCCTGCATTCTCTCTCTGTGGACAAACCTCTCTCTCACACTCATTAAAAGCCGCTCCCAGAGGGAAAGGGTCCCCGGCTCCCTTACAAATACCAGATTGACACCTGAGTCCTGAGTCAAGGGTCCCAAATTCCTTGCCTCACTGCCATCCAGTTGCACACCCGTACCCATAAGATCCCAGACCCGAAGTAACCAGGTTGTAAAAGCCTCACGCCCCCGCCGTACGATGTCTTTGTGCAGATTACGGAGACTGTCATACGTCAGGGACTCGGTGAGTATCTCAACCACTGGCTCGCCTGCAGGTTCTGAGGGCCCTCCTTTCTTAACTGAGTGGTCTGATTTCATCTTAGATTTCCTCGTTTCCACAGGGGCGACTGCTGCTGGCTCTGACTGCCCTTGCGTTTCAGCTGGAACCTGGACGGTTGTAACGTCTGTGGGTTCTACTGCTGCACCATTAGACTCTCCCTCTTCAAGGCAGGAGGAGGGATTCCCAGCAGCTGAGAGAATGCACTCCTTCAGCATCTGGCCCATCTCACGTATCTCCTTCACCCAATCCGAGTGGTTCATTTCTGATGTGAGCTGTGAGGCAGGGTCAGATTCTGGAGCAGCATTCCTAGTCAGGGTAGTTATCCAAGCCAATCTCCCCTGATCTCTGAATACTGAATAAAACAGGATTATCAGCAACACCAGCCACTGTATGATATCATTAGCACTTAGGAAAGCTCTGAATCCTTCGAAAACTGGTGGAGTAGACCCAAAGAGCTGGGTTAGGGGTTGGGAGAAAGTTTCTCCCGGTGTCATTTCCTCACAGTAGGTACCATTATTAAAGTAACCCCAAAAGCATACATTTAGTGTTTGATAGCTCCGAATCCATGTGCCCGCCTTCCAGAGGAAGTTAATAAGCCATGAATTCCTCACCTTATTAATCCATAAAACAAACTGGATAACAGTCACGGTAGCCTTAGTTATAGGACCCATGTTTAGATAAGGGCCTGCAAATGGGAGAAATACAGCCACCACCACATGCCACACGAACCGGGATAAGCTAGCCCACATGATGCCACTTAACAAGGAATCTATATCCAATGCACAAAAACCGTTATTCCTTTATCTCTCGATGCCCTCGAGCCCCACGTTGGGCGCCAAAATCTGTCTTGGTTTGAAAAAGACAGGTGTCTGTGGAGGAAGGCAGGAGCCTCCCTTGAAATGGAGAGTGCAACCCCCTTCCCTCCAAACTATTATAATTTTGAAATTAACGGGCCTTCAGGCAAAGATATGGGGAATAGGAATAACAGTTCTTTACTAATATATATATATATAAAATACAAGGCAGGGAAAAAACAAACAACCCACTGGTTTATACTGACAGAGTCAGGAATACAACCTGACACCCTGTTAGGGTGGCAGTAGCAGTCCGATAAGATGCTGGCTGCAGTCCTCCTGAAGCGATGGGTGTAGTTCTGTGGAAGCAGCAATCAGGTAAAAGAGTCTGGTCTTCCTCCGAAGGTCCAGTGGTCGGCAGGTAGCTCTCGTCCTCTGGAACTCCAGTGGGGGGAAAAGCTCCTCTGGGAATCCAGTGGAAGAAAGGCGGCTACGGTGTTCAAAATCTCCGTTTTTATTTGGCATGGACTGCTTGGCTCCTCCCCCCCCCCTCCCCGGGCGGAGCATCTCACAGTGGGATGGGGAGTCGTGAGGCAGTTCCTTGATGGGCCATGAACAGGAGATAGCCCAGGAGCGAGTTACCGATGGGTCAGGCGATAAGGCATTGTTGTGCCCAGTAACAGGAGATAGTCCAGAGGGGGGGAGGCAGGGAGCACCGCCCCACCTGGTCTCAACAGCTCCTGAAGATGGTAATAGAATATATTTTTTTTCTTTTGGCACATTTTACACTGTAACCCAGGACATAATCCACCCCTTATTCTATTACCATCTACACCGTACCCAACCCAATGCCCCCTTACAGATACATATATACATATATACACAATGAAACCTTACACAGAGTTCTCACTTAAAATTAGGTCTCCTTGTGGTACACAACGGGTTTCCCCATTTTTCTGCATTACCCACCAAGTGTAACCAGGTCCTTGAGCAAAAACAACCCCACGGAGGGGTGTGCCTTTGCCTGATGTGGGATTAATCCAAACAGTCTTTCCTAACATACCTCTCGTGTGTACCACAGGGACTTTATCTCCGTCCACTGTGTGCAAGGGTCCAGACTGGGCAGGACCAGCTCGATTGATGGACCCTCGGGTATTGACCATCCAGGTGGCCTTTGCTAAGTTCAGTTCCCAATTTTTGAAAGTCCCTCCTCCAAGTGCTTTTAGGGTAGTCTTAAGTAGCCCATTGCACCGTTCAACTTTCCCGGCAGCTGGTGCATGATAAGGGATATGATATATCCATTCGATTCCATGTTCTCTGGCCCAAGTGCTTATGAGGCTATTCTTGAAATGTGTCCCGTTGTCTGACTCGATTCTCTCAGGGGTGCCATGTCTCCAAAGAACTTGCTTTTCCAGGCCCAAGATGGTGTTCCGGGCGGTAGCATGAGGCACAGGGTAGGTCTCCAGCCACCCAGTGGTTGCTTCCACCATGGTCAGCACGTAGCGCTTGCCTTGACGGGTTTGGGGAAGAGTGATGTAGTCAATTGGCCAGGCTTCCCCATACCTGTACTTCGACCATCGTCCGCCGTACCACAGAGGCTTCACCCGCTTGGCCTGCTTGATCGCAGCGCAGGTCTCACAGTCTTGGATAACCTGGGAGATACTGTTCATGGTTAGATCCACCCCTCGGTCCCGTGCCCATTTATAAGTGGCCTCTCTGCCTTGATGGCCTGAGGCATCATGGGCCCATCGAGCTAAGAACAACTCTCCTTTATGTTGCCAATCCAAGTCTATCTGGGACACCTCTATTTTTGCAGCCTGATCTACCTGTTCATTGTTACGATGTTCTTCATTAGCCCGACTCCTGGGGACATGAGCATCTACATGACGGACCCTCACAGGTAGCTTCTTTACCCGAGTGGCAATATCTTTCCACTCATCAGCAGCCCAAATTGGTTTTCCCCTACGCTGCCAGTTGGCCTTTTTCCACCTTTCCAGCCAGCCCCACAGAGCATTGGCTACCATCCACGAATCAGTATAAAGGTAGAGCTTTGGCCACTTCTCTCTTTCAGCAATGTCCAGGGCTAGTTGAACGGCTTTGAGTTCAGCAAGTTGACTTGATCCACCTTCTCCTTCAGTAGCTTGTGCGACCTGTCGTGTGGGGCTCCATACGGCTGCTTTCCACTTCCGGTTCATCCCTACGATGCGACAGGAACCGTCAGTGAAAAGAGCATATCGTGTTTCCTCTGCTGGTAGTTGGTTGTACGGTGGAGCTTCTTCAGCCCGCGTCACTTGTTCCTGCTCCTCTTCGTCAGTGAGGCCAAAGTCTTCACCTTCCGGCCAGTTCGTAACGATCTCCAAAATCCCAGGGCGATTTGGGTTTCCAATACGGGCGCGTTGTGTGATGAGGGCAATCCATTTGCTCCATGTGGCGTCAGTGGCGTGGTGGGTGGAGGGAACCTTTCCTTTAAACATCCACCCCAGCACCGGTAGTCGGGGTGCCAGGAGGAGTTGTGCTTCGGTGCCAATCACTTCCGAGGCAGCTTGGACTCCTTCATAGGCTGCTAGGATTTCCTTCTCTGTGGGAGTGTAGTTGGCCTCAGACCCTCTATAACTTCGACTCCAGAATCCCAGTGGTCGGCCACGAGTCTCTCCAGGCACCTTCTGCCAAAGGCTCCAGGACAAACCATTGTTCCCGGCCGCAGAGTAGAGCACGTTCCTCACCTCTGGTCCCGTCCTGACTGGGCCAAGGGCTAGCGCATGAGCGATCTCCCGCTTGATTTGGGCAAAAGCTTGTTGCTGTTCAGGGCCCCAGTGGAAATCGTTCTTCTTGCGGGTAACCAGGTACAGAGGGCTCACAATCTGGCTGTACTCAGGAATGGTTCCTTCAAGGGGATCTGTCAGATCATCCTCCCTTCTGTAATATCTGGCAGCTCGGTCCTGGGAGGTTGAGGCTACCTTCACTTTAGTGTTACTCCCCCGGTTAGTGTTTCCCTCCTTGAGTTGACGCACCCGTGCTGCCAGGACAGAAGTGGGTTTCCCATCCCACCTTCCCATGTCTTCCCCATGGTCGCGCAGGAAGTACCATAGCTCAGCTCGTGGGGTGTACCCTCTCCCTCTAGCTGGGGGACGTTGGGCTCCGACTTTGGGGCCTGTGACTTGTACCGGTGCCAAATGGGAACTGCTCCTCCTCACCTCCTCCTTTATTTCCCTCATCTCCTCTTGTAGGCTCTTAATCACAGCAGAAACGTTAGCCTGCATTGGGCCATTGATCATGCTTTCAAAATTTCTAAGCTTGCTCGTGACAGAACCCACTGTCTCTCGGTCGTTATCTGCATTAATCATTGCAATGAAGGTGGAGTATTCGGATGGCCCTAGATTTGCCAGATTCCACAACATTTGCCCTGTGCACCTGACTTTGTCAGGGTCGTTACCATGCTGTCCATCCCTCCCAAAGACTACCTCCAATACTGCCACTTCTCTCAGCTGCTGGATCCCTTCCTCAAGGGTCTTCCAGCGCATTCTATGATGGTGCTCCTGCATTCTCTCTCTGTGGACAAACCTCTCTCTCACACTCATTAAAAGCCGCTCCCAGAGGGAAAGGGTCCCCGGCTCCCTTACAAATACCAGATTGACACCTGAGTCCTGAGTCAAGGGTCCCAAATTCCTTGCCTCACTGCCATCCAGTTGCACACCCGTACCCATAAGATCCCAGACCCGAAGTAACCAGGTTGTAAAAGCCTCACGCCCCCGCCGTACGATGTCTTTGTGCAGATTACGGAGACTGTCATACGTCAGGGACTCGGTGAGTATCTCAACCACTGGCTCGCCTGCAGGTTCTGAGG
This sequence comes from Leptosomus discolor, assembly GCF_034619465.1. Taxonomy (NCBI): domain Eukaryota; kingdom Metazoa; phylum Chordata; class Aves; order Leptosomiformes; family Leptosomidae; genus Leptosomus; species Leptosomus discolor. Next base: position 829,175 of record NW_028237915.1, on the reverse strand, counting down.
GCCCTCCTTTCTTAACTGAGTGGTCTGATTTCATCTTAGATTTCCTCGTTTCCACAGGGGCGACTGCTGCTGGCTCTGACTGCCCTTGCGTTTCAGCTGGAACCTGGACGGTTGTAACGTCTGTGGGTTCTACTGCTGCACCATTAGACTCTCCCTCTTCAAGGCAGGAGGAGGGATTCCCAGCAGCTGAGAGAATGCACTCCTTCAGCATCTGGCCCATCTCACGTATCTCCTTCACCCAATCCGAGTGGTTCATTTCTGATGTGAGCTGTGAGGCAGGGTCAGATTCTGGAGCAGCATTCCTAGTCAGGGTAGTTATCCAAGCCAATCTCCCCTGATCTCTGAATACTGAATAAAACAGGATTATCAGCAACACCAGCCACTGTATGATATCATTAGCACTTAGGAAAGCTCTGAATCCTTCGAAAACTGGTGGAGTAGACCCAAAGAGCTGGGTTAGGGGTTGGGAGAAAGTTTCTCCCGGTGTCATTTCCTCACAGTAGGTACCATTATTAAAGTAACCCCAAAAGCATACATTTAGTGTTTGATAGCTCCGAATCCATGTGCCCGCCTTCCAGAGGAAGTTAATAAGCCATGAATTCCTCACCTTATTAATCCATAAAACAAACTGGATAACAGTCACGGTAGCCTTAGTTATAGGACCCATGTTTAGATAAGGGCCTGCAAATGGGAGAAATACAGCCACCACCACATGCCACACGAACCGGGATAAGCTAGCCCACATGATGCCACTTAACAAGGAATCTATATCCAATGCACAAAAACCGTTATTCCTTTATCTCTCGATGCCCTCGAGCCCCACGTTGGGCGCCAAAATCTGTCTTGGTTTGAAAAAGACAGGTGTCTGTGGAGGAAGGCAGGAGCCTCCCTTGAAATGGAGAGTGCAACCCCCTTCCCTCCAAACTATTATAATTTTGAAATTAACGGGCCTTCAGGCAAAGATATGGGGAATAGGAATAACAGTTCTTTACTAATATATATATATATAAAATACAAGGCAGGGAAAAAACAAACAACCCACTGGTTTATACTGACAGAGTCAGGAATACAACCTGACACCCTGTTAGGGTGGCAGTAGCAGTCCGATAAGATGCTGGCTGCAGTCCTCCTGAAGCGATGGGTGTAGTTCTGTGGAAGCAGCAATCAGGTAAAAGAGTCTGGTCTTCCTCCGAAGGTCCAGTGGTCGGCAGGTAGCTCTCGTCCTCTGGAACTCCAGTGGGGGGAAAAGCTCCTCTGGGAATCCAGTGGAAGAAAGGCTGCTAGGGTGTTCAAAATCTCCGTTTTTATTTGGCATGGACTGCTTGGCTCCTTCCCCCCCCCCTCCCCGGGCGGAGCATCTCACAGTGGGATGGGGAGTCGTGAGGCAGTTCCTTGATGGGCCATGAACAGGAGATAGCCCAGGAGCGAGTTACCGATGGGTCAGGCGATAAGGCATTGTTGTGCCCAGTAACAGGAGATAGTCCAGAGGGGGGGAGGCAGGGAGCACCGCCCCACCTGGTCTCAACAGCTCCTGAAGATGGTAATAGAATATATTTTTTTTCTTTTGGCACATTTTACACTGTAACCCAGGACATAATCCACCCCTTATTCTATTACCATCTACACCGTACCCAACCCAATGCCCCCTTACAGATACATATATACATATATACACAATGAAACCTTACACAGAGTTCTCACTTAAAATTAGGTCTCCTTGTGGTACACAACGGGTTTCCCCATTTTTCTGCATTACCCACCAAGTGTAACCAGGTCCTTGAGCAAAAACAACCCCACGGAGGGGTGTGCCTTTGCCTGATGTGGGATTAATCCAAACAGTCTTTCCTAACATACCTCTCGTGTGTACCACAGGGACTTTATCTCCGTCCACTGTGTGCAAGGGTCCAGACTGGGCAGGACCAGCTCGATTGATGGACCCTCGGGTATTGACCATCCAGGTGGCCTTTGCTAAGTTCAGTTCCCAATTTTTGAAAGTCCCTCCTCCAAGTGCTTTTAGGCTAGTCTTAAGTAGCCCATTGCACCGTTCAACTTTCCCGGCAGCTGGTGCATGATAAGGGATATGATATATCCATTCGATTCCATGTTCTCTGGCCCAAGTGCTTATGAGGCTATTCTTGAAATGTGTCCCGTTGTCTGACTCGATTCTCTCAGGGGTGCCATGTCTCCAAAGAACTTGCTTTTCCAGGCCCAAGATGGTGTTCCGGGCGGTAGCATGAGGCACAGGGTAGGTCTCCAGCCACCCAGTGGTTGCTTCCACCATGGTCAGCACGTAGCGCTTGCCTTGACGGGTTTGGGGAAGAGTGATGTAGTCAATTTGCCAGGCTTCCCCATACCTGTACTTCGACCATCGTCCGCCGTACCACAGAGGCTTCACCCGCTTGGCCTGCTTGATCGCAGCACAGGTCTCACAGTCTTGGATAACCTGGGAGATACTGTTCATGGTTAGATCCACCCCTCGGTCCCGTGCCCATTTATAAGCGGCCTCTCTGCCTTGATGGCCTGAGGCATCATGGGCCCATCGAGCTAAGAACAACTCTCCTTTATGTTGCCAATCCAAGTCTATCTGGGACACCTCTATTTTTGCAGCCTGATCTACCTGTTCATTGTTACGATGTTCTTCGTTAGCCCGACTCCTGGGGACATGAGCATCTACATGACGGACCCTCACAGGTAGCTTCTTTACCCGAGTGGCAATATCTTTCCACTCATCAGCAGCCCAAATTGGTTTTCCCCTACGCTGCCAGTTGGCCTTTTTCCACCTTTCCAGCCAGCCCCACAGAGCATTGGCTACCATCCACGAATCAGTATAAAGGTAGAGCTTTGGCCACTTCTCTCTTTCAGCAATGTCCAGGGCTAGTTGAACGGCTTTGAGTTCAGCAAGTTGACTTGATCCACCTTCTCCTTCAGTAGCTTGTGCGACCTGTCGTGTGGGGCTCCATACGGCTGCTTTCCACTTCCGGTTCATCCCTACGATGCGACAGGAACCGTCAGTGAAAAGAGCATATCGTGTTTCCTCTGCTGGTAGTTGGTTGTACGGTGGAGCTTCTTCAGCCCGCGTCACTTGTTCCTGCTCCTCTTCGTCAGTGAGGCCAAAGTCTTCACCTTCCGGCCAGTTCGTAACGATCTCCAAAATCCCAGGGCGATTTGGGTTTCCAATACGGGCGCGTTGTGTGATGAGGGCAATCCATTTGCTCCATGTGGCGTCAGTGGCGTGGTGGGTGGAGGGAACCTTTCCTTTAAACATCCACCCCAGCACCGGTAGTCGGGGTGCCAGGAGGAGTTGTGCTTCGGTGCCAATCACTTCCGAGGCAGCTTGGACTCCTTCATAGGCTGCTAGGATTTCCTTCTCTGTGGGAGTGTAGTTGGCCTCAGACCCTCTATAACTTCGACTCCAGAATCCCAGTGGTCGGCCACGAGTCTCTCCAGGCACCTTCTGCCAAAGGCTCCAGGACAAACCATTGTTCCCGGCCGCAGAGTAGAGCACGTTCCTCACCTCTGGTCCCGTCCTGACTGGGCCAAGGGCTAGCGCATGAGCGATCTCCCGCTTGATTTGGGCAAAAGCTTGTTGCTGTTCAGGGCCCCAGTGGAAATCGTTCTTCTTGCGGGTAACCAGGTACAGAGGGCTCACAATCTGGCTGTACTCAGGAATGGTTCCTTCAAGGGGATCTGTCAGATCATCCTCCCTTCTGTAATATCTGGCAGCTCGGTCCTGGGAGGTTGAGGCTACCTTCACTTTAGTGTTACTCCCCCGGTTAGTGTTTCCCTCCTTGAGTTGACGCACCCGTGCTGCCAGGACAGAAGTGGGTTTCCCATCCCACCTTCCCATGTCTTCCCCATGGTCGCGCAGGAAGTACCATAGCTCAGCTCGTGGGGTGTACCCTCTCCCTCTAGCTGGGGGACGTTGGGCTCCGACTTTGGGGCCTGTGACTTGTACCGGTGCCAAATGGGAACTGCTCCTCCTCACCTCCTCCTTTATTTCCCTCATCTCCTCTTGTAGGCTCTTAATCACAGCAGAAACGTTAGCCTGCATTGGGCCATTGATCATGCTTTCAAAATTTCTAAGCTTGCTCGTGACAGAACCCACTGTCTCTCGGTCGTTATCTGCATTAATCATTGCAATGAAGGTGGAGTATTCGGATGGCCCTAGATTTGCCAGATTCCACAACATTTGCCCTGTGCACCTGACTTTGTCAGGGTCGTTACCATGCTGTCCATCCCTCCCAAAGACTACCTCCAATACTGCCACTTCTCTCAGCTGCTGGATCCCTTCCTCAAGGGTCTTCCAGCGCATTCTATGATGGTGCTCCTGCATTCTCTCTCTGTGGACAAACCTCTCTCTCACACTCATTAAAAGCCGCTCCCAGAGGGAAAGGGTCCCCGGCTCCCTTACAAATACCAGATTGACACCTGAGTCCTGAGTCAAGGGTCCCAAATTCCTTGCCTCACTGCCATCCAGTTGCACACCCGTACCCATAAGATCCCAGACCCGAAGTAACCAGGTTGTAAAAGCCTCACGCCCCCGCCGTACGATGTCTTTGTGCAGATTACGGAGACTGTCATACGTCAGGGACTCGGTGAGTATCTCAACCACTGGCTCGCCTGCAGGTTCTGAGGGCCCTCCTTTCTTAACTGAGTGGTCTGATTTCATCTTAGATTTCCTCGTTTCCACAGGGGCGACTGCTGCTGGCTCTGACTGCCCTTGCGTTTCAGCTGGAACCTGGACGGTTGTAACGTCTGTGGGTTCTACTGCTGCACCATTAGACTCTCCCTCTTCAAGGCAGGAGGAGGGATTCCCAGCAGCTGAGAGAATGCACTCCTTCAGCATCTGGCCCATCTCACGTATCTCCTTCACCCAATCCGAGTGGTTCATTTCTGATGTGAGCTGTGAGGCAGGGTCAGATTCTGGAGCAGCATTCCTAGTCAGGGTAGTTATCCAAGCCAATCTCCCCTGATCTCTGAATACTGAATAAAACAGGATTATCAGCAACACCAGCCACTGTATGATATCATTAGCACTTAGGAAAGCTCTGAATCCTTCGAAAACTGGTGGAGTAGACCCAAAGAGCTGGGTTAGGGGTTGGGAGAAAGTTTCTCCCGGTGTCATTTCCTCACAGTAGGTACCATTATTAAAGTAACCCCAAAAGCATACATTTAGTGTTTGATAGCTCCGAATCCATGTGCCCGCCTTCCAGAGGAAGTTAATAAGCCATGAATTCCTCACCTTATTAATCCATAAAACAAACTGGATAACAGTCACGGTAGCCTTAGTTATAGGACCCATGTTTAGATAAGGGCCTGCAAATGGGAGAAATACAGCCACCACCACATGCCACACGAACCGGGATAAGCTAGCCCACATGATGCCACTTAACAAGGAATCTATATCCAATGCACAAAAACCGTTATTCCTTTATCTCTCGATGCCCTCGAGCCCCACGTTGGGCGCCAAAATCTGTCTTGGTTTGAAAAAGACAGGTGTCTGTGGAGGAAGGCAGGAGCCTCCCTTGAAATGGAGAGTGCAACCCCCTTCCCTCCAAACTATTATAATTTTGAAATTAACGGGCCTTCAGGCAAAGATATGGGGAATAGGAATAACAGTTCTTTACTAATATATATATATATAAAATACAAGGCAGGGAAAAAACAAACAACCCACTGGTTTATACTGACAGAGTCAGGAATACAACCTGACACCCTGTTAGGGTGGCAGTAGCAGTCCGATAAGATGCTGGCTGCAGTCCTCCTGAAGCGATGGGTGTAGTTCTGTGGAAGCAGCAATCAGGTAAAAGAGTCTGGTCTTCCTCCGAAGGTCCAGTGGTCGGCAGGTAGCTCTCGTCCTCTGGAACTCCAGTGGGGGGAAAAGCTCCTCTGGGAATCCAGTGGAAGAAAGGCTGCTAGGGTGTTCAAAATCTCCGTTTTTATTTGGCATGGACTGCTTGGCTCCTTCCCCCCCCCCTCCCCGGGCGGAGCATCTCACAGTGGGATGGGGAGTCGTGAGGCAGTTCCTTGATGGGCCATGAACAGGAGATAGCCCAGGAGCGAGTTACCGATGGGTCAGGCGATAAGGCATTGTTGTGCCCAGTAACAGGAGATAGTCCAGAGGGGGGGAGGCAGGGAGCACCGCCCCACCTGGTCTCAACAGCTCCTGAAGATGGTAATAGAATATATTTTTTTTCTTTTGGCACATTTTACACTGTAACCCAGGACATAATCCACCCCTTATTCTATTACCATCTACACCGTACCCAACCCAATGCCCCCTTACAGATACATATATACATATATACACAATGAAACCTTACACAGAGTTCTCACTTAAAATTAGGTCTCCTTGTGGTACACAACGGGTTTCCCCATTTTTCTGCATTACCCACCAAGTGTAACCAGGTCCCTGAGCAAAAACAACCCCACGGAGGGGTGTGCCTTTGCCTGATGTGGGATTAATCCAAACAGTCTTTCCTAACATACCTCTCGTGTGTACCACAGGGACTTTATCTCCGTCCACTGTGTGCAAGGGTCCAGACTGGGCAGGACCAGCTCGATTGATGGACCCTCGGGTATTGACCATCCAGGTGGCCTTTGCTAAGTTCAGTTCCCAATTTTTGAAAGTCCCTCCTCCAAGTGCTTTTAGGCTAGTCTTAAGTAGCCCATTGCACCGTTCAACTTTCCCGGCAGCTGGTGCATGATAAGGGATATGATATATCCATTCGATTCCATGTTCTCTGGCCCAAGTGCTTATGAGGCTATTCTTGAAATGTGTCCCGTTGTCTGACTCGATTCTCTCAGGGGTGCCATGTCTCCAAAGAACTTGCTTTTCCAGGCCCAAGATGGTGTTCCGGGCGGTAGCATGAGGCACAGGGTATGTCTCCAGCCACCCAGTGGTTGCTTCCACCATGGTCAGCACGTAGCGCTTGCCTTGACGGGTTTGGGGAAGAGTGATGTAGTCAATTTGCCAGGCTTCCCCATACCTGTACTTCGACCATCGTCCGCCGTACCACAGAGGCTTCACCCGCTTGGCCTGCTTGATCGCAGCACAGGTCTCACAGTCTTGGATAACCTGGGAGATACTGTTCATGGTTAGATCCACCCCTCGGTCCCGTGCCCATTTATAAGCGGCCTCTCTGCCTTGATGGCCTGAGGCATCATGGGCCCATCGAGCTAAGAACAACTCTCCTTTATGTTGCCAATCCAAGTCTATCTGGGACACCTCTATTTTTGCAGCCTGATCTACCTGTTCATTGTTACGATGTTCTTCGTTAGCCCGACTCCTGGGGACATGAGCATCTACATGACGGACCCTCACAGGTAGCTTCTTTACCCGAGTGGCAATATCTTTCCACTCATCAGCAGCCCAAATTGGTTTTCCCCTACGCTGCCAGTTGGCCTTTTTCCACCTTTCCAGCCAGCCCCACAGAGCATTGGCTACCATCCACGAATCAGTATAAAGGTAGAGCTTTGGCCACTTCTCTCTTTCAGCAATGTCCAGGGCTAGTTGAACGGCTTTGAGTTCAGCAAGTTGACTTGATCCACCTTCTCCTTCAGTAGCTTGTGCGACCTGTCGTGTGGGGCTCCATACGGCTGCTTTCCACTTCCGGTTCATCCCTACGATGCGACAGGAACCGTCAGTGAAAAGAGCATATCGTGTTTCCTCTGCTGGTAGTTGGTTGTACGGTGGAGCTTCTTCAGCCCGCGTCACTTGTTCCTGCTCCTCTTCGTCAGTGAGGCCAAAGTCTTCACCTTCCGGCCAGTTCGTAACGATCTCCAAAATCCCAGGGCGATTTGGGTTTCCAATACGGGCGCGTTGTGTGATGAGGGCAATCCATTTGCTCCATGTGGCGTCAGTGGCGTGGTGGGTGGAGGGAACCTTTCCTTTAAACATCCACCCCAGCACCGGTAGTCGGGGTGCCAGGAGGAGTTGTGCTTCGGTGCCAATCACTTCCGAGGCAGCTTGGACTCCTTCGTAGGCTGCTAGGATTTCCTTCTCTGTGGGAGTGTAGTTGGCCTCAGACCCTCTATAACTTCGACTCCAGAATCCCAGTGGTCGGCCACGAGTCTCTCCAGGCACCTTCTGCCAAAGGCTCCAGGACAAACCATTGTTCCCGGCCGCAGAGTAGAGCACGTTCCTCACCTCTGGTCCCGTCCTGACTGGGCCAAGGGCTAGCGCATGAGCGATCTCCCGCTTGATTTGGGCAAAAGCTTGTTGCTGTTCAGGGCCCCAGTGGAAATCGTTCTTCTTGCGGGTAACCAGGTACAGAGGGCTCACAATCTGGCTGTACTCAGGAATGGTTCCTTCAAGGGGATCTGTCAGATCATCCTCCCTTCTGTAATATCTGGCAGCTCGGTCCTGGGAGGTTGAGGCTACCTTCACTTTAGTGTTACTCCCCCGGTTAGTGTTTCCCTCCTTGAGTTGACGCACCCGTGCTGCCAGGACAGAAGTGGGTTTCCCATCCCACCTTCCCATGTCTTCCCCATGGTCGCGCAGGAAGTACCATAGCTCAGCTCGTGGGGTGTACCCTCTCCCTCTAGCTGGGGGACGTTGGGCTCCGACTTTGGGGCCTGTGACTTGTACCGGTGCCAAATGGGAACTGCTCCTCCTCACCTCCTCCTTTATTTCCCTCATCTCCTCTTGTAGGCTCTTAATCACAGCAGAAACGTTAGCCTGCATTGGGCCATTGATCATGCTTTCAAAATTTCTAAGCTTGCTCGTGACAGAACCCACTGTCTCTCGGTCGTTATCTGCATTAATCATTGCAATGAAGGTGGAGTATTCGGATGGCCCTAGATTTGCCAGATTCCACAACATTTGCCCTGTGCACCTGACTTTGTCAGGGTCGTTACCATGCTGTCCATCCCTCCCAAAGAGTACCTCCAATACTGCCACTTCTCTCAGCTGCTGGATCCCTTCCTCAAGGGTCTTCCAGCGCATTCTATGATGGTGCTCCTGCATTCTCTCTCTGTGGACAAACCTCTCTCTCACACTCATTAAAAGCCGCTCCCAGAGGGAAAGGGTCCCCGGCTCCCTTACAAATACCAGATTGACACCTGAGTCCTGAGTCAAGGGTCCCAAATTCCTTGCCTCACTGCCATCCAGTTGCACACCCGTACCCATAAGATCCCAGACCCGAAGTAACCAGGTTGTAAAAGCCTCACGCCCCCGCCGTACGATGTCTTTGTGCAGATTACGGAGACTGTCATACGTCAGGGACTCGGTGAGTATCTCAACCACTGGCTCGCCTGCAGGTTCTGAGGGCCCTCCTTTCTTAACTGAGTGGTCTGATTTCATCTTAGATTTCCTCGTTTCCACAGGGGCGACTGCTGCTGGCTCTGACTGCCCTTGCGTTTCAGCTGGAACCTGGACGGTTGTAACGTCTGTGGGTTCTACTGCTGCACCATTAGACTCTCCCTCTTCAAGGCAGGAGGAGGGATTCCCAGCAGCTGAGAGAATGCACTCCTTCAGCATCTGGCCCATCTCACGTATCTCCTTCACCCAATCCGAGTGGTTCATTTCTGATGTGAGCTGTGAGGCAGGGTCAGATTCTGGAGCAGCATTCCTAGTCAGGGTAGTTATCCAAGCCAATCTCCCCTGATCTCTGAATACTGAATAAAACAGGATTATCAGCAACACCAGCCACTGTATGATATCATTAGCACTTAGGAAAGCTCTGAATCCTTCGAAAACTGGTGGAGTAGACCCAAAGAGCTGGGTTAGGGCTTGGGAGAAAGTTTCTCCCGGTGTCATTTCCTCACAGTAGGTACCATTATTAAAGTAACCCCAAAAGCATACATTTAGTGTTTGATAGCTCCGAATCCATGTGCCCGCCTTCCAGAGGAAGTTAATAAGCCATGAATTCCTCACCTTATTAATCCATAAAACAAACTGGATAACAGTCACGGTAGCCTTAGTTATAGGACCCATGTTTAGATAAGGGCCTGCAAATGGGAGAAATACAGCCACCACCACATGCCACACGAACCGGGATAAGCTAGCCCACATGATGCCACTTAACAAGGAATCTATATCCAATGCACAAAAACCGTTATTCCTTTATCTCTCGATGCCCTCGAGCCCCACGTTGGGCGCCAAAATCTGTCTTGGTTTGAAAAAGACAGGTGTCTGTGGAGGAAGGCAGGAGCCTCCCTTGAAATGGAGAGTGCAACCCCCTTCCCTCCAAACTATTATAATTTTGAAATTAACGGGCCTTCAGGCAAAGATATGGGGAATAGGAATAACAGTTCTTTACTAATATATATATATATAAAATACAAGGCAGGGAAAAAACAAACAACCCACTGGTTTATACTGACAGAGTCAGGAATACAACCTGACACCCTGTTAGGGTGGCAGTAGCAGTCCGATAAGATGCTGGCTGCAGTCCTCCTGAAGCGATGGGTGTAGTTCTGTGGAAGCAGCAATCAGGTAAAAGAGTCTGGTCTTCCTCCGAAGGTCCAGTGGTCGGCAGGTAGCTCTCGTCCTCTGGAACTCCAGTGGGGGGAAAAGCTCCTCTGGGAATCCAGTGGAAGAAAGGCTGCTAGGGTGTTCAAAATCTCCGTTTTTATTTGGCATGGACTGCTTGGCTCCTTCCCCCCCCCCTCCCCGGGCGGAGCATCTCACAGTGGGATGGGGAGTCGTGAGGCAGTTCCTTGATGGGCCATGAACAGGAGATAGCCCAGGAGCGAGTTACCGATGGGTCAGGCGATAAGGCATTGTTGTGCCCAGTAACAGGAGATAGTCCAGAGGGGGGGAGGCAGGGAGCACCGCCCCACCTGGTCTCAACAGCTCCTGAAGATGGTAATAGAATATATTTTTTTTCTTTTGGCACATTTTACACTGTAACCCAGGACATAATCCACCCCTTATTCTATTACCATCTACACCGTACCCAACCCAATGCCCCCTTACAGATACATATATACATATATACACAATGAAACCTTACACAGAGTTCTCACTTAAAATTAGGTCTCCTTGTGGTACACAACGGGTTTCCCCATTTTTCTGCATTACCCACCAAGTGTAACCAGGTCCCTGAGCAAAAACAACCCCACGGAGGGGTGTGCCTTTGCCTGATGTGGGATTAATCCAAACAGTCTTTCCTAACATACCTCTCGTGTGTACCACAGGGACTTTATCTCCGTCCACTGTGTGCAAGGGTCCAGACTGGGCAGGACCAGCTCGATTGATGGACCCTCGGGTATTGACCATCCAGGTGGCCTTTGCTAAGTTCAGTTCCCAATTTTTGAAAGTCCCTCCTCCAAGTGCTTTTAGGCTAGTCTTAAGTAGCCCATTGCACCGTTCAACTTTCCCGGCAGCTGGTGCATGATAAGGGATATGATATATCCATTCGATTCCATGTTCTCTGGCCCAAGTGCTTATGAGGCTATTCTTGAAATGTGTCCCGTTGTCTGACTCGATTCTCTCAGGGGTGCCATGTCTCCAAAGAACTTGCTTTTCCAGGCCCAAGATGGTGTTCCGGGCGGTAGCATGAGGCACAGGGTAGGTCTCCAGCCACCCAGTGGTTGCTTCCACCATGGTCAGCACGTAGCGCTTGCCTTGACGGGTTTGGGGAAGAGTGATGTAGTCAATTTGCCAGGCTTCCCCATACCTGTACTTCGACCATCGTCCGCCGTACCACAGAGGCTTCACCCGCTTGGCCTGCTTGATCGCAGCACAGGTCTCACAGTCTTGGATAACCTGGGAGATACTGTTCATGGTTAGATCCACCCCTCGGTCCCGTGCCCATTTATAAGCGGCCTCTCTGCCTTGATGGCCTGAGGCATCATGGGCCCATCGAGCTAAGAACAACTCTCCTTTATGTTGCCAATCCAAGTCTATCTGGGACACCTCTATTTTTGCAGCCTGATCTACCTGTTCATTGTTACGATGTTCTTCGTTAGCCCGACTCCTGGGGACATGAGCATCTACATGACGGACCCTCACAGGTAGCTTCTTTACCCGAGTGGCAATATCTTTCCACTCATCAGCAGCCCAAATTGGTTTTCCCCTACGCTGCCAGTTGGCCTTTTTCCACCTTTCCAGCCAGCCCCACAGAGCATTGGCTACCATCCACGAATCAGTATAAAGGTAGAGCTTTGGCCACTTCTCTCTTTCAGCAATGTCCAGGGCTAGTTGAACGGCTTTGAGTTCAGCAAGTTGACTTGATCCACCTTCTCCTTCAGTAGCTTGTGCGACCTGTCGTGTGGGGCTCCATACGGCTGCTTTCCACTTCCGGTTCATCCCTACGATGCGACAGGAACCGGCAGTGAAAAGAGCATATCGTGTTTCCTCTGCTGGTAGTTGGTTGTACGGTGGAGCTTCTTCAGCCCGCGTCACTTGTTCCTGCTCCTCTTCGTCAGTGAGGCCAAAGTCTTCACCTTCCGGCCAGTTCGTAACGATCTCCAAAATCCCAGGGCGATTTGGGTTTCCAATACGGGCGCGTTGTGTGATGAGGGCAATCCATTTGCTCCATGTGGCGTCAGTGGCGTGGTGGGTGGAGGGAACCTTTCCTTTAAACATCCACCCCAGCACCGGTAGTCGGGGTGCCAGGAGGAGTTGTGCTTCGGTGCCAATCACTTCCGAGGCAGCTTGGACTCCTTCATAGGCTGCTAGGATTTCCTTCTCTGTGGGAGTGTAGTTGGCCTCAGACCCTCTATAACTTCGACTCCAGAATCCCAGTGGTCGGCCACGAGTCTCTCCAGGCACCTTCTGCCAAAGGCTCCAGGACAAACCATTGTTCCCGGCCGCAGAGTAGAGCACGTTCCTCACCTCTGGTCCCGTCCTGACTGGGCCAAGGGCTAGCGCATGAGCGATCTCCCGCTTGATTTGGGCAAAAGCTTGTTGCTGTTCAGGGCCCCAGTGGAAATCGTTCTTCTTGCGGGTAACCAGGTACAGAGGGCTCACAATCTGGCTGTACTCAGGAATGGTTCCTTCAAGGGGATCTGTCAGATCATCCTCCCTTCTGTAATATCTGGCAGCTCGGTCCTGGGAGGTTGAGGCTACCTTCACTTTAGTGTTACTCCCCCGGTTAGTGTTTCCCTCCTTGAGTTGACGCACCCGTGCTGCCAGGACAGAAGTGGGTTTCCCATCCCACCTTCCCATGTCTTCCCCATGGTCGCGCAGGAAGTACCATAGCTCAGCTCGTGGGGTGTACCCTCTCCCTCTAGCTGGGGGACGTTGGGCTCCGACTTTGGGGCCTGTGACTTGTACCGGTGCCAAATGGGAACTGCTCCTCCTCACCTCCTCCTTTATTTCCCTCATCTCCTCTTGTAGGCTCTTAATCACAGCAGAAACGTTAGCCTGCATTGGGCCATTGATCATGCTTTCAAAATTTCTAAGCTTGCTCGTGACAGAACCCACTGTCTCTCGGTCGTTATCTGCATTAATCATTGCAATGAAGGTGGAGTATTCGGATGGCCCTAGATTTGCCAGATTCCACAACATTTGCCCTGTGCACCTGACTTTGTCAGGGTCGTTACCATGCTGTCCATCCCTTCCAAAGACTACCTCCAATACTGCCACTTCTCTCAGCTGCTGGATCCCTTCCTCAAGGGTCTTCCAGCGCATTCTATGATGGTGCTCCTGCATTCTCTCTCTGTGGACAAACCTCTCTCTCACACTCATTAAAAGCCGCTCCCAGAGGGAAAGGGTCCCCGGCTCCCTTACAAATACCAGATTGACACCTGAGTCCTGAGTCAAGGGTCCCAAATTCCTTGCCTCACTGCCATCCAGTTGCACACCCGTACCCATAAGATCCCAGACCCGAGGTAACCAGGTTGTAAAAGCCTCACGCCCCCGCCGTACGATGTCTTTGTGCAGATTACGGAGACTGTCATACGTCAGGGACTCGGTGAGTATCTCAACCACTGGCTCGCCTGCAGGTTCTGAGGGCCCTCCTTTCTTAACTGAGTGGTCTGATTTCATCTTAGATTTCCTCTTTTCCACAGGGGCGACTGCTGCTGGCTCTGACTGCCCTTGCGTTTCAGCTGGAACCTGGACGGTTGTAACGTCTGTGGGTTCTACTGCTGCACCATTAGACTCTCCCTCTTCAAGGCAGGAGGAGGGATTCCCAGCAGCTGAGAGAATGCACTCCTTCAGCATCTGGCCCATCTCACGTATCTCCTTCACCCAATCCGAGTGGTTCATTTCTGATGTGAGCTGTGAGGCAGGGTCAGATTCTGGAGCAGCATTCCTAGTCAGGGTAGTTATCCAAGCCAATCTCCCCTGATCTCTGAATACTGAATAAAACAGGATTATCAGCAACACCAGCCACTGTATGATATCATTAGCACTTAGGAAAGCTCTGAATCCTTCGAAAACTGGTGGAGTAGACCCAAAGAGCTGGGTTAGGGGTTGGGAGAAAGTTTCTCCCGGTGTCATTTCCTCACAGTAGGTACCATTATTAAAGTAACCCCAAAAGCATACATTTAGTGTTTGATAGCTCCGAATCCATGTGCCCGCCTTCCAGAGGAAGTTAATAAGCCATGAATTCCTCACCTTATTAATCCATAAAACAAACTGGATAACAGTCACGGTAGCCTTAGTTATAGGACCCATGTTTAGATAAGGGCCTGCAAATGGGAGAAATACAGCCACCACCACATGCCACACGAACCGGGATAAGCTAGCCCACATGATGCCACTTAACAAGGAATCTATATCCAATGCACAAAAACCGTTATTCCTTTATCTCTCGATGCCCTCGAGCCCCACGTTGGGCGCCAAAATCTGTCTTGGTTTGAAAAAGACAGGTGTCTGTGGAGGAAGGCAGGAGCCTCCCTTGAAATGGAGAGTGCAACCCCCTTCCCTCCAAACTATTATAATTTTGAAATTAACGGGCCTTCAGGCAAAGATATGGGGAATAGGAATAACAGTTCTTTACTAATATATATATATATAAAATACAAGGCAGGGAAAAAACAAACAACCCACTGGTTTATACTGACAGAGTCAGGAATACAACCTGACACCCTGTTAGGGTGGCAGTAGCAGTCCGATAAGATGCTGGCTGCAGTCCTCCTGAAGCGATGGGTGTAGTTCTGTGGAAGCAGCAATCAGGTAAAAGAGTCTGGTCTTCCTCCGAAGGTCCAGTGGTCGGCAGGTAGCTCTCGTCCTCTGGAACTCCAGTGGGGGGAAAAGCTCCTCTGGGAATCCAGTGGAAGAAAGGCTGCTAGGGTGTTCAAAATCTCCGTTTTTATTTGGCATGGACTGCTTGGCTCCTTCCCCCCCCCCTCCCCGGGCGGAGCATCTCACAGTGGGATGGGGAGTCGTGAGGCAGTTCCTTGATGGGCCATGAACAGGAGATAGCCCAGGAGCGAGTTACCGATGGGTCAGGCGATAAGGCATTGTTGTGCCCAGTAACAGGAGATAGTCCAGAGGGGGGGAGGCAGGGAGCACCGCCCCACCTGGTCTCAACAGCTCCTGAAGATGGTAATAGAATATATTTTTTTTCTTTTGGCACATTTTACACTGTAACCCAGGACATAATCCACCCCTTATTCTATTACCATCTACACCGTACCCAACCCAATGCCCCCTTACAGATACATATATACATATATACACAATGAAACCTTACACAGAGTTCTCACTTAAAATTAGGTCTCCTTGTGGTACACAACGGGTTTCCCCATTTTTCTGCATTACCCACCAAGTGTAACCAGGTCCCTGAGCAAAAACAACCCCACGGAGGGGTGTGCCTTTGCCTGATGTGGGATTAATCCAAACAGTCTTTCCTAACATACCTCTCGTGTGTACCACAGGGACTTTATCTCCGTCCACTGTGTGCAAGGGTCCAGACTGGGCAGGACCAGCTCGATTGATGGACCCTCGGGTATTGACCATCCAGGTGGCCTTTGCTAAGTTCAGTTCCCAATTTTTGAAAGTCCCTCCTCCAAGTGCTTTTAGGCTAGTCTTAAGTAGCCCATTGCACCGTTCAACTTTCCCGGCAGCTGGTGCATGATAAGGGATATGATATATCCATTCGATTCCATGTTCTCTGGCCCAAGTGCTTATGAGGCTATTCTTGAAATGTGTCCCGTTGTCTGACTCGATTCTCTCAGGGGTGCCATGTCTCCAAAGAACTTGCTTTTCCAGGCCCAAGATGGTGTTCCGGGCGGTAGCATGAGGCACAGGGTAGGTCTCCAGCCACCCAGTGGTTGCTTCCACCATGGTCAGCACGTAGCGCTTGCCTTGACGGGTTTGGGGAAGAGTGATGTAGTCAATTTGCCAGGCTTCCCCATACCTGTACTTCGACCATCGTCCGCCGTACCACAGAGGCTTCACCCGCTTGGCCTGCTTGATCGCAGCACAGGTCTCACAGTCTTGGATAACCTGGGAGATACTGTTCATGGTTAGATCCACCCCTCGGTCCCGTGCCCATTTATAAGCGGCCTCTCTGCCTTGATGGCCTGAGGCATCATGGGCCCATCGAGCTAAGAACAACTCTCCTTTATGTTGCCAATCCAAGTCTATCTGGGACACCTCTATTTTTGCAGCCTGATCTACCTGTTCATTGTTACGATGTTCTTCGTTAGCCCGACTCCTGGGGACATGAGCATCTACATGACGGACCCTCACAGGTAGCTTCTTTACCCGAGTGGCAATATCTTTCCACTCATCAGCAGCCCAAATTGGTTTTCCCCTACGCTGCCAGTTGGCCTTTTTCCACCTTTCCAGCCAGCCCCACAGAGCATTGGCTACCATCCACGAATCAGTATAAAGGTAGAGCTTTGGCCACTTCTCTCTTTCAGCAATGTCCAGGGCTAGTTGAACGGCTTTGAGTTCAGCAAGTTGACTTGATCCACCTTCTCCTTCAGTAGCTTGTGCGACCTGTCGTGTGGGGCTCCATACGGCTGCTTTCCACTTCCGGTTCATCCCTACGATGCGACAGGAACCGTCAGTGAAAAGAGCATATCGTGTTTCCTCTGCTGGTAGTTGGTTGTACGGTGGAGCTTCTTCAGCCCGCGTCACTTGTTCCTGCTCCTCTTCGTCAGTGAGGCCAAAGTCTTCACCTTCCGGCCAGTTCGTAACGATCTCCAAAATCCCAGGGCGATTTGGGTTTCCAATACGGGCGCGTTGTGTGATGAGGGCAATCCATTTGCTCCATGTGGCGTCAGTGGCGTGGTGGGTGGAGGGAACCTTTCCTTTAAACATCCACCCCAGCACCGGTAGTCGGGGTGCCAGGAGGAGTTGTGCTTCGGTGCCAATCACTTCCGAGGCAGCTTGGACTCCTTCATAGGCTGCTAGGATTTCCTTCTCTGTGGGAGTGTAGTTGGCCTCAGACCCTCTATAACTTCGACTCCAGAATCCCAGTGGTCGGCCACGAGTCTCTCCAGGCACCTTCTGCCAAAGGCTCCAGGACAAACCATTGTTCCCGGCCGCAGAGTAGAGCACGTTCCTCACCTCTGGTCCCGTCCTGACTGGGCCAAGGGCTAGCGCATGAGCGATCTCCCGCTTGATTTGGGCAAAAGCTTGTTGCTGTTCAGGGCCCCAGTGGAAATCGTTCTTCTTGCGGGTAACCAGGTACAGAGGGCTCACAATCTGGCTGTACTCAGGAATGGTTCCTTCAAGGGGATCTGTCAGATCATCCTCCCTTCTGTAATATCTGGCAGCTCGGTCCTGGGAGGTTGAGGCTACCTTCACTTTAGTGTTACTCCCCCGGTTAGTGTTTCCCTCCTTGAGTTGACGCACCCGTGCTGCCAGGACAGAAGTGGGTTTCCCATCCCACCTTCCCATGTCTTCCCCATGGTCGCGCAGGAAGTACCATAGCTCAGCTCGTGGGGTGTACCCTCTCCCTCTAGCTGGGGGACGTTGGGCTCCGACTTTGGGGCCTGTGACTTGTACCGGTGCCAAATGGGAACTGCTCCTCCTCACCTCCTCCTTTATTTCCCTCATCTCCTCTTGTAGGCTCTTAATCACAGCAGAAACGTTAGCCTGCATTGGGCCATTGATCATGCTTTCAAAATTTCTAAGCTTGCTCGTGACAGAACCCACTGTCTCTCGGTCGTTATCTGCATTAATCATTGCAATGAAGGTGGAGTATTCGGATGGCCCTAGATTTGCCAGATTCCACAACATTTGCCCTGTGCACCTGACTTTGTCAGGGTCGTTACCATGCTGTCCATCCCTCCCAAAGAGTACCTCCAATACTGCCACTTCTCTCAGCTGCTGGATCCCTTCCTCAAGGGTCTTCCAGCGCATTCTATGATGGTGCTCCTGCATTCTCTCTCTGTGGACAAACCTCTCTCTCACACTCATTAAAAGCCGCTCCCAGAGGGAAAGGGTCCCCGGCTCCCTTACAAATACCAGATTGACACCTGAGTCCTGAGTCAAGGGTCCCAAATTCCTTGCCTCACTGCCATCCAGTTGCACACCCGTACCCATAAGATCCCAGACCCGAAGTAACCAGGTTGTAAAAGCCTCACGCCCCCGCCGTACGATGTCTTTGTGCAGATTACGGAGACTGTCATACGTCAGGGACTCGGTGAGTATCTCAACCACTGGCTCGCCTGCAGGTTCTGAGGGCCCTCCTTTCTTAACTGAGTGGTCTGATTTCATCTTAGATTTCCTCGTTTCCACAGGGGCGACTGCTGCTGGCTCTGACTGCCCTTGCGTTTCAGCTGGAACCTGGACGGTTGTAACGTCTGTGGGTTCTACTGCTGCACCATTAGACTCTCCCTCTTCAAGGCAGGAGGAGGGATTCCCAGCAGCTGAGAGAATGCACTCCTTCAGCATCTGGCCCATCTCACGTATCTCCTTCACCCAATCCGAGTGGTTCATTTCTGATGTGAGCTGTGAGGCAGGGTCAGATTCTGGAGCAGCATTCCTAGTCAGGGTAGTTATCCAAGCCAATCTCCCCTGATCTCTGAATACTGAATAAAACAGGATTATCAGCAACACCAGCCACTGTATGATATCATTAGCACTTAGGAAAGCTCTGAATCCTTCGAAAACTGGTGGAGTAGACCCAAAGAGCTGGGTTAGGGGTTGGGAGAAAGTTTCTCCCGGTGTCATTTCCTCACAGTAGGTACCATTATTAAAGTAACCCCAAAAGCATACATTTAGTGTTTGATAGCTCCGAATCCATGTGCCCGCCTTCCAGAGGAAGTTAATAAGCCATGAATTCCTCACCTTATTAATCCATAAAACAAACTGGATAACAGTCACGGTAGCCTTAGTTATAGGACCCATGTTTAGATAAGGGCCTGCAAATGGGAGAAATACAGCCACCACCACATGCCACACGAACCGGGATAAGCTAGCCCACATGATGCCACTTAACAAGGAATCTATATCCAATGCACAAAAACCGTTATTCCTTTATCTCTCGATGCCCTCGAGCCCCACGTTGGGCGCCAAAATCTGTCTTGGTTTGAAAAAGACAGGTGTCTGTGGAGGAAGGCAGGAGCCTCCCTTGAAATGGAGAGTGCAACCCCCTTCCCTCCAAACTATTATAATTTTGAAATTAACGGGCCTTCAGGCAAAGATATGGGGAATAGGAATAACAGTTCTTTACTAATATATATATATATAAAATACAAGGCAGGGAAAAAACAAACAACCCACTGGTTTATACTGACAGAGTCAGGAATACAACCTGACACCCTGTTAGGGTGGCAGTAGCAGTCCGATAAGATGCTGGCTGCAGTCCTCCTGAAGCGATGGGTGTAGTTCTGTGGAAGCAGCAATCAGGTAAAAGAGTCTGGTCTTCCTCCGAAGGTCCAGTGGTCGGCAGGTAGCTCTCGTCCTCTGGAACTCCAGTGGGGGGAAAAGCTCCTCTGGGAATCCAGTGGAAGAAAGGCTGCTAGGGTGTTCAAAATCTCCGTTTTTATTTGGCATGGACTGCTTGGCTCCTTCCCCCCCCCCTCCCCGGGCGGAGCATCTCACAGTGGGATGGGGAGTCGTGAGGCAGTTCCTTGATGGGCCATGAACAGGAGATAGCCCAGGAGCGAGTTACCGATGGGTCAGGCGATAAGGCATTGTTGTGCCCAGTAACAGGAGATAGTCCAGAGGGGGGGAGGCAGGGAGCACCGCCCCACCTGGTCTCAACAGCTCCTGAAGATGGTAATAGAATATATTTTTTTTCTTTTGGCACATTTTACACTGTAACCCAGGACATAATCCACCCCTTATTCTATTACCATCTACACCGTACCCAACCCAATGCCCCCTTACAGATACATATATACATATATACACAATGAAACCTTACACAGAGTTCTCACTTAAAATTAGGTCTCCTTGTGGTACACAACGGGTTTCCCCATTTTTCTGCATTACCCACCAAGTGTAACCAGGTCCCTGAGCAAAAACAACCCCACGGAGGGGTGTGCCTTTGCCTGATGTGGGATTAATCCAAACAGTCTTTCCTAACATACCTCTCGTGTGTACCACAGGGACTTTATCTCCGTCCACTGTGTGCAAGGGTCCAGACTGGGCAGGACCAGCTCGATTGATGGACCCTCGGGTATTGACCATCCAGGTGGCCTTTGCTAAGTTCAGTTCCCAATTTTTGAAAGTCCCTCCTCCAAGTGCTTTTAGGCTAGTCTTAAGTAGCCCATTGCACCGTTCAACTTTCCCGGCAGCTGGTGCATGATAAGGGATATGATATATCCATTCGATTCCATGTTCTCTGGCCCAAGTGCTTATGAGGCTATTCTTGAAATGTGTCCCGTTGTCTGACTCGATTCTCTCAGGGGTGCCATGTCTCCAAAGAACTTGCTTTTCCAGGCCCAAGATGGTGTTCCGGGCGGTAGCATGAGGCACAGGGTAGGTCTCCAGCCACCCAGTGGTTGCTTCCACCATGGTCAGCACGTAGCGCTTGCCTTGACGGGTTTGGGGAAGAGTGATGTAGTCAATTTGCCAGGCTTCCCCATACCTGTACTTCGACCATCGTCCGCCGTACCACAGAGGCTTCACCCGCTTGGCCTGCTTGATCGCAGCACAGGTCTCACAGTCTTGGATAACCTGGGAGATACTGTTCATGGTTAGATCCACCCCTCGGTCCCGTGCCCATTTATAAGCGGCCTCTCTGCCTTGATGGCCTGAGGCATCATGGGCCCATCGAGCTAAGAACAACTCTCCTTTATGTTGCCAATCCAAGTCTATCTGGGACACCTCTATTTTTGCAGCCTGATCTACCTGTTCATTGTTACGATGTTCTTCGTTAGCCCGACTCCTGGGGACATGAGCATCTACATGACGGACCCTCACAGGTAGCTTCTTTACCCGAGTGGCAATATCTTTCCACTCATCAGCAGCCCAAATTGGTTTTCCCCTACGCTGCCAGTTGGCCTTTTTCCACCTTTCCAGCCAGCCCCACAGAGCATTGGCTACCATCCACGAATCAGTATAAAGGTAGAGCTTTGGCCACTTCTCTCTTTCAGCAATGTCCAGGGCTAGTTGAACGGCTTTGAGTTCAGCAAGTTGACTTGATCCACCTTCTCCTTCAGTAGCTTGTGCGACCTGTCGTGTGGGGCTCCATACGGCTGCTTTCCACTTCCGGTTCATCCCTACGATGCGACAGGAACCGGCAGTGAAAAGAGCATATCGTGTTTCCTCTGCTGGTAGTTGGTTGTACGGTGGAGCTTCTTCAGCCCGCGTCACTTGTTCCTGCTCCTCTTCGTCAGTGAGGCCAAAGTCTTCACCTTCCGGCCAGTTCGTAACGATCTCCAAAATCCCAGGGCGATTTGGGTTTCCAATACGGGCGCGTTGTGTGATGAGGGCAATCCATTTGCTCCATGTGGCGTCAGTGGCGTGGTGGGTGGAGGGAACCTTTCCTTTAAACATCCACCCCAGCACCGGTAGTCGGGGTGCCAGGAGGAGTTGTGCTTCGGTGCCAATCACTTCCGAGGCAGCTTGGACTCCTTCATAGGCTGCTAGGATTTCCTTCTCTGTGGGAGTGTAGTTGGCCTCAGACCCTCTATAACTTCGACTCCAGAATCCCAGTGGTCGGCCACGAGTCTCTCCAGGCACCTTCTGCCAAAGGCTCCAGGACAAACCATTGTTCCCGGCCGCAGAGTAGAGCACGTTCCTCACCTCTGGTCCCGTCCTGACTGGGCCAAGGGCTAGCGCATGAGCGATCTCCCGCTTGATTTGGGCAAAAGCTTGTTGCTGTTCAGGGCCCCAGTGGAAATCGTTCTTCTTGCGGGTAACCAGGTACAGAGGGCTCACAATCTGGCTGTACTCAGGAATGGTTCCTTCAAGGGGATCTGTCAGATCATCCTCCCTTCTGTAATATCTGGCAGCTCGGTCCTGGGAGGTTGAGGCTACCTTCACTTTAGTGTTACTCCCCCGGTTAGTGTTTCCCTCCTTGAGTTGACGCACCCGTGCTGCCAGGACAGAAGTGGGTTTCCCATCCCACCTTCCCATGTCTTCCCCATGGTCGCGCAGGAAGTACCATAGCTCAGCTCGTGGGGTGTACCCTCTCCCTCTAGCTGGGGGACGTTGGGCTCCGACTTTGGGGCCTGTGACTTGTACCGGTGCCAAATGGGAACTGCTCCTCCTCACCTCCTCCTTTATTTCCCTCATCTCCTCTTGTAGGCTCTTAATCACAGCAGAAACGTTAGCCTGCATTGGGCCATTGATCATGCTTTCAAAATTTCTAAGCTTGCTCGTGACAGAACCCACTGTCTCTCGGTCGTTATCTGCATTAATCATTGCAATGAAGGTGGAGTATTCGGATGGCCCTAGATTTGCCAGATTCCACAACATTTGCCCTGTGCACCTGACTTTGTCAGGGTCGTTACCATGCTGTCCATCCCTCCCAAAGACTACCTCCAATACTGCCACTTCTCTCAGCTGCTGGATCCCTTCCTCAAGGGTCTTCCAGCGCATTCTATGATGGTGCTCCTGCATTCTCTCTCTGTGGACAAACCTCTCTCTCACACTCATTAAAAGCCGCTCCCAGAGGGAAAGGGTCCCCGGCTCCCTTACAAATACCAGATTGACACCTGAGTCCTGAGTCAAGGGTCCCAAATTCCTTGCCTCACTGCCATCCAGTTGCACACCCGTACCCATAAGATCCCAGACCCGAGGTAACCAGGTTGTAAAAGCCTCACGCCCCCGCCGTACGATGTCTTTGTGCAGATTACGGAGACTGTCATACGTCAGGGACTCGGTGAGTATCTCAACCACTGGCTCGCCTGCAGGTTCTGAGGGCCCTCCTTTCTTAACTGAGTGGTCTGATTTCATCTTAGATTTCCTCGTTTCCACAGGGGCGACTGCTGCTGGCTCTGACTGCCCTTGCGTTTCAGCTGGAACCTGGACGGTTGTAACGTCTGTGGGTTCTACTGCTGCACCATTAGACTCTCCCTCTTCAAGGCAGGAGGAGGGATTCCCAGCAGCTGAGAGAATGCACTCCTTCAGCATCTGGCCCATCTCACGTATCTCCTTCACCCAATCCGAGTGGTTCATTTCTGATGTGAGCTGTGAGGCAGGGTCAGATTCTGGAGCAGCATTCCTAGTCAGGGTAGTTATCCAAGCCAATCTCCCCTGATCTCTGAATACTGAATAAAACAGGATTATCAGCAACACCAGCCACTGTATGATATCATTAGCACTTAGGAAAGCTCTGAATCCTTCGAAAACTGGTGGAGTAGACCCAAAGAGCTGGGTTAGGGGTTGGGAGAAAGTTTCTCCCGGTGTCATTTCCTCACAGTAGGTACCATTATTAAAGTAACCCCAAAAGCATACATTTAGTGTTTGATAGCTCCGAATCCATGTGCCCGCCTTCCAGAGGAAGTTAATAAGCCATGAATTCCTCACCTTATTAATCCATAAAACAAACTGGATAACAGTCACGGTAGCCTTAGTTATAGGACCCATGTTTAGATAAGGGCCTGCAAATGGGAGAAATACAGCCACCACCACATGCCACACGAACCGGGATAAGCTAGCCCACATGATGCCACTTAACAAGGAATCTATATCCAATGCACAAAAACCGTTATTCCTTTATCTCTCGATGCCCTCGAGCCCCACGTTGGGCGCCAAAATCTGTCTTGGTTTGAAAAAGACAGGTGTCTGTGGAGGAAGGCAGGAGCCTCCCTTGAAATGGAGAGTGCAACCCCCTTCCCTCCAAACTATTATAATTTTGAAATTAACGGGCCTTCAGGCAAAGATATGGGGAATAGGAATAACAGTTCTTTACTAATATATATATATATAAAATACAAGGCAGGGAAAAAACAAACAACCCACTGGTTTATACTGACAGAGTCAGGAATACAAC
The DNA here is from genome assembly GCF_034619465.1 of Leptosomus discolor. NCBI lineage: Eukaryota > Metazoa > Chordata > Aves > Leptosomiformes > Leptosomidae > Leptosomus > Leptosomus discolor. The sequence goes on along the minus strand of NW_028237915.1, from coordinate 804,927 downwards.
CTGACACCCTGTTAGGGTGGCAGTAGCAGTCCGATAAGATGCTGGCTGCAGTCCTCCTGAAGCGATGGGTGTAGTTCTGTGGAAGCAGCAATCAGGTAAAAGAGTCTGGTCTTCCTCCGAAGGTCCAGTGGTCGGCAGGTAGCTCTCGTCCTCTGGAACTCCAGTGGGGGGAAAAGCTCCTCTGGGAATCCAGTGGAAGAAAGGCTGCTAGGGTGTTCAAAATCTCCGTTTTTATTTGGCATGGACTGCTTGGCTCCTTCCCCCCCCCCTCCCCGGGCGGAGCATCTCACAGTGGGATGGGGAGTCGTGAGGCAGTTCCTTGATGGGCCATGAACAGGAGATAGCCCAGGAGCGAGTTACCGATGGGTCAGGCGATAAGGCATTGTTGTGCCCAGTAACAGGAGATAGTCCAGAGGGGGGGAGGCAGGGAGCACCGCCCCACCTGGTCTCAACAGCTCCTGAAGATGGTAATAGAATATATTTTTTTTCTTTTGGCACATTTTACACTGTAACCCAGGACATAATCCACCCCTTATTCTATTACCATCTACACCGTACCCAACCCAATGCCCCCTTACAGATACATATATACATATATACACAATGAAACCTTACACAGAGTTCTCACTTAAAATTAGGTCTCCTTGTGGTACACAACGGGTTTCCCCATTTTTCTGCATTACCCACCAAGTGTAACCAGGTCCCTGAGCAAAAACAACCCCACGGAGGGGTGTGCCTTTGCCTGATGTGGGATTAATCCAAACAGTCTTTCCTAACATACCTCTCGTGTGTACCACAGGGACTTTATCTCCGTCCACTGTGTGCAAGGGTCCAGACTGGGCAGGACCAGCTCGATTGATGGACCCTCGGGTATTGACCATCCAGGTGGCCTTTGCTAAGTTCAGTTCCCAATTTTTGAAAGTCCCTCCTCCAAGTGCTTTTAGGCTAGTCTTAAGTAGCCCATTGCACCGTTCAACTTTCCCGGCAGCTGGTGCATGATAAGGGATATGATATATCCATTCGATTCCATGTTCTCTGGCCCAAGTGCTTATGAGGCTATTCTTGAAATGTGTCCCGTTGTCTGACTCGATTCTCTCAGGGGTGCCATGTCTCCAAAGAACTTGCTTTTCCAGGCCCAAGATGGTGTTCCGGGCGGTAGCATGAGGCACAGGGTAGGTCTCCAGCCACCCAGTGGTTGCTTCCACCATGGTCAGCACGTAGCGCTTGCCTTGACGGGTTTGGGGAAGAGTGATGTAGTCAATTTGCCAGGCTTCCCCATACCTGTACTTCGACCATCGTCCGCCGTACCACAGAGGCTTCACCCGCTTGGCCTGCTTGATCGCAGCACAGGTCTCACAGTCTTGGATAACCTGGGAGATACTGTTCATGGTTAGATCCACCCCTCGGTCCCGTGCCCATTTATAAGCGGCCTCTCTGCCTTGATGGCCTGAGGCATCATGGGCCCATCGAGCTAAGAACAACTCTCCTTTATGTTGCCAATCCAAGTCTATCTGGGACACCTCTATTTTTGCAGCCTGATCTACCTGTTCATTGTTACGATGTTCTTCGTTAGCCCGACTCCTGGGGACATGAGCATCTACATGACGGACCCTCACAGGTAGCTTCTTTACCCGAGTGGCAATATCTTTCCACTCATCAGCAGCCCAAATTGGTTTTCCCCTACGCTGCCAGTTGGCCTTTTTCCACCTTTCCAGCCAGCCCCACAGAGCATTGGCTACCATCCACGAATCAGTATAAAGGTAGAGCTTTGGCCACTTCTCTCTTTCAGCAATGTCCAGGGCTAGTTGAACGGCTTTGAGTTCAGCAAGTTGACTTGATCCACCTTCTCCTTCAGTAGCTTGTGCGACCTGTCGTGTGGGGCTCCATACGGCTGCTTTCCACTTCCGGTTCATCCCTACGATGCGACAGGAACCGGCAGTGAAAAGAGCATATCGTGTTTCCTCTGCTGGTAGTTGGTTGTACGGTGGAGCTTCTTCAGCCCGCGTCACTTGTTCCTGCTCCTCTTCGTCAGTGAGGCCAAAGTCTTCACCTTCCGGCCAGTTCGTAACGATCTCCAAAATCCCAGGGCGATTTGGGTTTCCAATACGGGCGCGTTGTGTGATGAGGGCAATCCATTTGCTCCATGTGGCGTCAGTGGCGTGGTGGGTGGAGGGAACCTTTCCTTTAAACATCCACCCCAGCACCGGTAGTCGGGGTGCCAGGAGGAGTTGTGCTTCGGTGCCAATCACTTCCGAGGCAGCTTGGACTCCTTCATAGGCTGCTAGGATTTCCTTCTCTGTGGGAGTGTAGTTGGCCTCAGACCCTCTATAACTTCGACTCCAGAATCCCAGTGGTCGGCCACGAGTCTCTCCAGGCACCTTCTGCCAAAGGCTCCAGGACAAACCATTGTTCCCGGCCGCAGAGTAGAGCACGTTCCTCACCTCTGGTCCCGTCCTGACTGGGCCAAGGGCTAGCGCATGAGCGATCTCCCGCTTGATTTGGGCAAAAGCTTGTTGCTGTTCAGGGCCCCAGTGGAAATCGTTCTTCTTGCGGGTAACCAGGTACAGAGGGCTCACAATCTGGCTGTACTCAGGAATGGTTCCTTCAAGGGGATCTGTCAGATCATCCTCCCTTCTGTAATATCTGGCAGCTCGGTCCTGGGAGGTTGAGGCTACCTTCACTTTAGTGTTACTCCCCCGGTTAGTGTTTCCCTCCTTGAGTTGACGCACCCGTGCTGCCAGGACAGAAGTGGGTTTCCCATCCCACCTTCCCATGTCTTCCCCATGGTCGCGCAGGAAGTACCATAGCTCAGCTCGTGGGGTGTACCCTCTCCCTCTAGCTGGGGGACGTTGGGCTCCGACTTTGGGGCCTGTGACTTGTACCGGTGCCAAATGGGAACTGCTCCTCCTCACCTCCTCCTTTATTTCCCTCATCTCCTCTTGTAGGCTCTTAATCACAGCAGAAACGTTAGCCTGCATTGGGCCATTGATCATGCTTTCAAAATTTCTAAGCTTGCTCGTGACAGAACCCACTGTCTCTCGGTCGTTATCTGCATTAATCATTGCAATGAAGGTGGAGTATTCGGATGGCCCTAGATTTGCCAGATTCCACAACATTTGCCCTGTGCACCTGACTTTGTCAGGGTCGTTACCATGCTGTCCATCCCTCCCAAAGACTACCTCCAATACTGCCACTTCTCTCAGCTGCTGGATCCCTTCCTCAAGGGTCTTCCAGCGCATTCTATGATGGTGCTCCTGCATTCTCTCTCTGTGGACAAACCTCTCTCTCACACTCATTAAAAGCCGCTCCCAGAGGGAAAGGGTCCCCGGCTCCCTTACAAATACCAGATTGACACCTGAGTCCTGAGTCAAGGGTCCCAAATTCCTTGCCTCACTGCCATCCAGTTGCACACCCGTACCCATAAGATCCCAGACCCGAGGTAACCAGGTTGTAAAAGCCTCACGCCCCCGCCGTACGATGTCTTTGTGCAGATTACGGAGACTGTCATACGTCAGGGACTCGGTGAGTATCTCAACCACTGGCTCGCCTGCAGGTTCTGAGGGCCCTCCTTTCTTAACTGAGTGGTCTGATTTCATCTTAGATTTCCTCGTTTCCACAGGGGCGACTGCTGCTGGCTCTGACTGCCCTTGCGTTTCAGCTGGAACCTGGACGGTTGTAACGTCTGTGGGTTCTACTGCTGCACCATTAGACTCTCCCTCTTCAAGGCAGGAGGAGGGATTCCCAGCAGCTGAGAGAATGCACTCCTTCAGCATCTGGCCCATCTCACGTATCTCCTTCACCCAATCCGAGTGGTTCATTTCTGATGTGAGCTGTGAGGCAGGGTCAGATTCTGGAGCAGCATTCCTAGTCAGGGTAGTTATCCAAGCCAATCTCCCCTGATCTCTGAATACTGAATAAAACAGGATTATCAGCAACACTAGCCACTGTATGATATCATTAGCACTTAGGAAAGCTCTGAATCCTTCGAAAACTGGTGGAGTAGACCCAAAGAGCTGGGTTAGGGGTTGGGAGAAAGTTTCTCCCGGTGTCATTTCCTCACAGTAGGTACCATTATTAAAGTAACCCCAAAAGCATACATTTAGTGTTTGATAGCTCCGAATCCATGTGCCCGCCTTCCAGAGGAAGTTAATAAGCCATGAATTCCTCACCTTATTAATCCATAAAACAAACTGGATAACAGTCACGGTAGCCTTAGTTATAGGACCCATGTTTAGATAAGGGCCTGCAAATGGGAGAAATACAGCCACCACCACATGCCACACGAACCGGGATAAGCTAGCCCACATGATGCCACTTAACAAGGAATCTATATCCAATGCACAAAAACCGTTATTCCTTTATCTCTCGATGCCCTCGAGCCCCACGTTGGGCGCCAAAATCTGTCTTGGTTTGAAAAAGACAGGTGTCTGTGGAGGAAGGCAGGAGCCTCCCTTGAAATGGAGAGTGCAACCCCCTTCCCTCCAAACTATTATAATTTTGAAATTAACGGGCCTTCAGGCAAAGATATGGGGAATAGGAATAACAGTTCTTTACTAATATATATATATAAAATACAAGGCAGGGAAAAAACAAACAACCCACTGGTTTATACTGACAGAGTCAGGAATACAACCTGACACCCTGTTAGGGTGGCAGTAGCAGTCCGATAAGATGCTGGCTGCAGTCCTCCTGAAGCGATGGGTGTAGTTCTGTGGAAGCAGCAATCAGGTAAAAGAGTCTGGTCTTCCTCCGAAGGTCCAGTGGTCGGCAGGTAGCTCTCGTCCTCTGGAACTCCAGTGGGGGGAAAAGCTCCTCTGGGAATCCAGTGGAAGAAAGGCTGCTAGGGTGTTCAAAATCTCCGTTTTTATTTGGCATGGACTGCTTGGCTCCTTCCCCCCCCCCTCCCCGGGCGGAGCATCTCACAGTGGGATGGGGAGTCGTGAGGCAGTTCCTTGATGGGCCATGAACAGGAGATAGCCCAGGAGCGAGTTACCGATGGGTCAGGCGATAAGGCATTGTTGTGCCCAGTAACAGGAGATAGTCCAGAGGGGGGGAGGCAGGGAGCACCGCCCCACCTGGTCTCAACAGCTCCTGAAGATGGTAATAGAATATATTTTTTTTCTTTTGGCACATTTTACACTGTAACCCAGGACATAATCCACCCCTTATTCTATTACCATCTACACCGTACCCAACCCAATGCCCCCTTACAGATACATATATACATATATACACAATGAAACCTTACACAGAGTTCTCACTTAAAATTAGGTCTCCTTGTGGTACACAACGGGTTTCCCCATTTTTCTGCATTACCCACCAAGTGTAACCAGGTCCCTGAGCAAAAACAACCCCACGGAGGGGTGTGCCTTTGCCTGATGTGGGATTAATCCAAACAGTCTTTCCTAACATACCTCTCGTGTGTACCACAGGGACTTTATCTCCGTCCACTGTGTGCAAGGGTCCAGACTGGGCAGGACCAGCTCGATTGATGGACCCTCGGGTATTGACCATCCAGGTGGCCTTTGCTAAGTTCAGTTCCCAATTTTTGAAAGTCCCTCCTCCAAGTGCTTTTAGGCTAGTCTTAAGTAGCCCATTGCACCGTTCAACTTTCCCGGCAGCTGGTGCATGATAAGGGATATGATATATCCATTCGATTCCATGTTCTCTGGCCCAAGTGCTTATGAGGCTATTCTTGAAATGTGTCCCGTTGTCTGACTCGATTCTCTCAGGGGTGCCATGTCTCCAAAGAACTTGCTTTTCCAGGCCCAAGATGGTGTTCCGGGCGGTAGCATGAGGCACAGGGTAGGTCTCCAGCCACCCAGTGGTTGCTTCCACCATGGTCAGCACGTAGCGCTTGCCTTGACGGGTTTGGGGAAGAGTGATGTAGTCAATTTGCCAGGCTTCCCCATACCTGTACTTCGACCATCGTCCGCCGTACCACAGAGGCTTCACCCGCTTGGCCTGCTTGATCGCAGCACAGGTCTCACAGTCTTGGATAACCTGGGAGATACTGTTCATGGTTAGATCCACCCCTCGGTCCCGTGCCCATTTATAAGCGGCCTCTCTGCCTTGATGGCCTGAGGCATCATGGGCCCATCGAGCTAAGAACAACTCTCCTTTATGTTGCCAATCCAAGTCTATCTGGGACACCTCTATTTTTGCAGCCTGATCTACCTGTTCATTGTTACGATGTTCTTCGTTAGCCCGACTCCTGGGGACATGAGCATCTACATGACGGACCCTCACAGGTAGCTTCTTTACCCGAGTGGCAATATCTTTCCACTCATCAGCAGCCCAAATTGGTTTTCCCCTACGCTGCCAGTTGGCCTTTTTCCACCTTTCCAGCCAGCCCCACAGAGCATTGGCTACCATCCACGAATCAGTATAAAGGTAGAGCTTTGGCCACTTCTCTCTTTCAGCAATGTCCAGGGCTAGTTGAACGGCTTTGAGTTCAGCAAGTTGACTTGATCCACCTTCTCCTTCAGTAGCTTGTGCGACCTGTCGTGTGGGGCTCCATACGGCTGCTTTCCACTTCCGGTTCATCCCTACGATGCGACAGGAACCGGCAGTGAAAAGAGCATATCGTGTTTCCTCTGCTGGTAGTTGGTTGTACGGTGGAGCTTCTTCAGCCCGCGTCACTTGTTCCTGCTCCTCTTCGTCAGTGAGGCCAAAGTCTTCACCTTCCGGCCAGTTCGTAACGATCTCCAAAATCCCAGGGCGATTTGGGTTTCCAATACGGGCGCGTTGTGTGATGAGGGCAATCCATTTGCTCCATGTGGCGTCAGTGGCGTGGTGGGTGGAGGGAACCTTTCCTTTAAACATCCACCCCAGCACCGGTAGTCGGGGTGCCAGGAGGAGTTGTGCTTCGGTGCCAATCACTTCCGAGGCAGCTTGGACTCCTTCATAGGCTGCTAGGATTTCCTTCTCTGTGGGAGTGTAGTTGGCCTCAGACCCTCTATAACTTCGACTCCAGAATCCCAGTGGTCGGCCACGAGTCTCTCCAGGCACCTTCTGCCAAAGGCTCCAGGACAAACCATTGTTCCCGGCCGCAGAGTAGAGCACGTTCCTCACCTCTGGTCCCGTCCTGACTGGGCCAAGGGCTAGCGCATGAGCGATCTCCCGCTTGATTTGGGCAAAAGCTTGTTGCTGTTCAGGGCCCCAGTGGAAATCGTTCTTCTTGCGGGTAACCAGGTACAGAGGGCTCACAATCTGGCTGTACTCAGGAATGGTTCCTTCAAGGGGATCTGTCAGATCATCCTCCCTTCTGTAATATCTGGCAGCTCGGTCCTGGGAGGTTGAGGCTACCTTCACTTTAGTGTTACTCCCCCGGTTAGTGTTTCCCTCCTTGAGTTGACGCACCCGTGCTGCCAGGACAGAAGTGGGTTTCCCATCCCACCTTCCCATGTCTTCCCCATGGTCGCGCAGGAAGTACCATAGCTCAGCTCGTGGGGTGTACCCTCTCCCTCTAGCTGGGGGACGTTGGGCTCCGACTTTGGGGCCTGTGACTTGTACCGGTGCCAAATGGGAACTGCTCCTCCTCACCTCCTCCTTTATTTCCCTCATCTCCTCTTGTAGGCTCTTAATCACAGCAGAAACGTTAGCCTGCATTGGGCCATTGATCATGCTTTCAAAATTTCTAAGCTTGCTCGTGACAGAACCCACTGTCTCTCGGTCGTTATCTGCATTAATCATTGCAATGAAGGTGGAGTATTCGGATGGCCCTAGATTTGCCAGATTCCACAACATTTGCCCTGTGCACCTGACTTTGTCAGGGTCGTTACCATGCTGTCCATCCCTCCCAAAGACTACCTCCAATACTGCCACTTCTCTCAGCTGCTGGATCCCTTCCTCAAGGGTCTTCCAGCGCATTCTATGATGGTGCTCCTGCATTCTCTCTCTGTGGACAAACCTCTCTCTCACACTCATTAAAAGCCGCTCCCAGAGGGAAAGGGTCCCCGGCTCCCTTACAAATACCAGATTGACACCTGAGTCCTGAGTCAAGGGTCCCAAATTCCTTGCCTCACTGCCATCCAGTTGCACACCCGTACCCATAAGATCCCAGACCCGAGGTAACCAGGTTGTAAAAGCCTCACGCCCCCGCCGTACGATGTCTTTGTGCAGATTACGGAGACTGTCATACGTCAGGGACTCGGTGAGTATCTCAACCACTGGCTCGCCTGCAGGTTCTGAGGGCCCTCCTTTCTTAACTGAGTGGTCTGATTTCATCTTAGATTTCCTCGTTTCCACAGGGGCGACTGCTGCTGGCTCTGACTGCCCTTGCGTTTCAGCTGGAACCTGGACGGTTGTAACGTCTGTGGGTTCTACTGCTGCACCATTAGACTCTCCCTCTTCAAGGCAGGAGGAGGGATTCCCAGCAGCTGAGAGAATGCACTCCTTCAGCATCTGGCCCATCTCACGTATCTCCTTCACCCAATCCGAGTGGTTCATTTCTGATGTGAGCTGTGAGGCAGGGTCAGATTCTGGAGCAGCATTCCTAGTCAGGGTAGTTATCCAAGCCAATCTCCCCTGATCTCTGAATACTGAATAAAACAGGATTATCAGCAACACCAGCCACTGTATGATATCATTAGCACTTAGGAAAGCTCTGAATCCTTCGAAAACTGGTGGAGTAGACCCAAAGAGCTGGGTTAGGGGTTGGGAGAAAGTTTCTCCCGGTGTCATTTCCTCACAGTAGGTACCATTATTAAAGTAACCCCAAAAGCATACATTTAGTGTTTGATAGCTCCGAATCCATGTGCCCGCCTTCCAGAGGAAGTTAATAAGCCATGAATTCCTCACCTTATTAATCCATAAAACAAACTGGATAACAGTCACGGTAGCCTTAGTTATAGGACCCATGTTTAGATAAGGGCCTGCAAATGGGAGAAATACAGCCACCACCACATGCCACACGAACCGGGATAAGCTAGCCCACATGATGCCACTTAACAAGGAATCTATATCCAATGCACAAAAACCGTTATTCCTTTATCTCTCGATGCCCTCGAGCCCCACGTTGGGCGCCAAAATCTGTCTTGGTTTGAAAAAGACAGGTGTCTGTGGAGGAAGGCAGGAGCCTCCCTTGAAATGGAGAGTGCAACCCCCTTCCCTCCAAACTATTATAATTTTGAAATTAACGGGCCTTCAGGCAAAGATATGGGGAATAGGAATAACAGTTCTTTACTAATATATATATATATAAAATACAAGGCAGGGAAAAAACAAACAACCCACTGGTTTATACTGACAGAGTCAGGAATACAACCTGACACCCTGTTAGGGTGGCAGTAGCAGTCCGATAAGATGCTGGCTGCAGTCCTCCTGAAGCGATGGGTGTAGTTCTGTGGAAGCAGCAATCAGGTAAAAGAGTCTGGTCTTCCTCCGAAGGTCCAGTGGTCGGCAGGTAGCTCTCGTCCTCTGGAACTCCAGTGGGGGGAAAAGCTCCTCTGGGAATCCAGTGGAAGAAAGGCTGCTAGGGTGTTCAAAATCTCCGTTTTTATTTGGCATGGACTGCTTGGCTCCTTCCCCCCCCCCTCCCCGGGCGGAGCATCTCACAGTGGGATGGGGAGTCGTGAGGCAGTTCCTTGATGGGCCATGAACAGGAGATAGCCCAGGAGCGAGTTACCGATGGGTCAGGCGATAAGGCATTGTTGTGCCCAGTAACAGGAGATAGTCCAGAGGGGGGGAGGCAGGGAGCACCGCCCCACCTGGTCTCAACAGCTCCTGAAGATGGTAATAGAATATATTTTTTTTCTTTTGGCACATTTTACACTGTAACCCAGGACATAATCCACCCCTTATTCTATTACCATCTACACCGTACCCAACCCAATGCCCCCTTACAGATACATATATACATATATACACAATGAAACCTTACACAGAGTTCTCACTTAAAATTAGGTCTCCTTGTGGTACACAACGGGTTTCCCCATTTTTCTGCATTACCCACCAAGTGTAACCAGGTCCCTGAGCAAAAACAACCCCACGGAGGGGTGTGCCTTTGCCTGATGTGGGATTAATCCAAACAGTCTTTCCTAACATACCTCTCGTGTGTACCACAGGGACTTTATCTCCGTCCACTGTGTGCAAGGGTCCAGACTGGGCAGGACCAGCTCGATTGATGGACCCTCGGGTATTGACCATCCAGGTGGCCTTTGCTAAGTTCAGTTCCCAATTTTTGAAAGTCCCTCCTCCAAGTGCTTTTAGGGTAGTCTTAAGTAGCCCATTGCACCGTTCAACTTTCCCGGCAGCTGGTGCATGATAAGGGATATGATATATCCATTCGATTCCATGTTCTCTGGCCCAAGTGCTTATGAGGCTATTCTTGAAATGTGTCCCGTTGTCTGACTCGATTCTCTCAGGGGTGCCATGTCTCCAAAGAACTTGCTTTTCCAGGCCCAAGATGGTGTTCCGGGCGGTAGCATGAGGCACAGGGTAGGTCTCCAGCCACCCAGTGGTTGCTTCCACCATGGTCAGCACGTAGCGCTTGCCTTGACGGGTTTGGGGAAGAGTGATGTAGTCAATTTGCCAGGCTTCCCCATACCTGTACTTCGACCATCGTCCGCCGTACCACAGAGGCTTCACCCGCTTGGCCTGCTTGATCGCAGCACAGGTCTCACAGTCTTGGATAACCTGGGAGATACTGTTCATGGTTAGATCCACCCCTCGGTCCCGTGCCCATTTATAAGCGGCCTCTCTGCCTTGATGGCCTGAGGCATCATGGGCCCATCGAGCTAAGAACAACTCTCCTTTATGTTGCCAATCCAAGTCTATCTGGGACACCTCTATTTTTGCAGCCTGATCTACCTGTTCATTGTTACGATGTTCTTCGTTAGCCCGACTCCTGGGGACATGAGCATCTACATGACGGACCCTCACAGGTAGCTTCTTTACCCGAGTGGCAATATCTTTCCACTCATCAGCAGCCCAAATTGGTTTTCCCCTACGCTGCCAGTTGGCCTTTTTCCACCTTTCCAGCCAGCCCCACAGAGCATTGGCTACCATCCACGAATCAGTATAAAGGTAGAGCTTTGGCCACTTCTCTCTTTCAGCAATGTCCAGGGCTAGTTGAACGGCTTTGAGTTCAGCAAGTTGACTTGATCCACCTTCTCCTTCAGTAGCTTGTGCGACCTGTCGTGTGGGGCTCCATACGGCTGCTTTCCACTTCCGGTTCATCCCTACGATGCGACAGGAACCGTCAGTGAAAAGAGCATATCGTGTTTCCTCTGCTGGTAGTTGGTTGTACGGTGGAGCTTCTTCAGCCCGCGTCACTTGTTCCTGCTCCTCTTCGTCAGTGAGGCCAAAGTCTTCACCTTCCGGCCAGTTCGTAACGATCTCCAAAATCCCAGGGCGATTTGGGTTTCCAATACGGGCGCGTTGTGTGATGAGGGCAATCCATTTGCTCCATGTGGCGTCAGTGGCGTGGTGGGTGGAGGGAACCTTTCCTTTAAACATCCACCCCAGCACCGGTAGTCGGGGTGCCAGGAGGAGTTGTGCTTCGGTGCCAATCACTTCCGAGGCAGCTTGGACTCCTTCATAGGCTGCTAGGATTTCCTTCTCTGTGGGAGTGTAGTTGGCCTCAGACCCTCTATAACTTCGACTCCAGAATCCCAGTGGTCGGCCACGAGTCTCTCCAGGCACCTTCTGCCAAAGGCTCCAGGACAAACCATTGTTCCCGGCCGCAGAGTAGAGCACGTTCCTCACCTCTGGTCCCGTCCTGACTGGGCCAAGGGCTAGCGCATGAGCGATCTCCCGCTTGATTTGGGCAAAAGCTTGTTGCTGTTCAGGGCCCCAGTGGAAATCGTTCTTCTTGCGGGTAACCAGGTACAGAGGGCTCACAATCTGGCTGTACTCAGGAATGGTTCCTTCAAGGGGATCTGTCAGATCATCCTCCCTTCTGTAATATCTGGCAGCTCGGTCCTGGGAGGTTGAGGCTACCTTCACTTTAGTGTTACTCCCCCGGTTAGTGTTTCCCTCCTTGAGTTGACGCACCCGTGCTGCCAGGACAGAAGTGGGTTTCCCATCCCACCTTCCCATGTCTTCCCCATGGTCGCGCAGGAAGTACCATAGCTCAGCTCGTGGGGTGTACCCTCTCCCTCTAGCTGGGGGACGTTGGGCTCCGACTTTGGGGCCTGTGACTTGTACCGGTGCCAAATGGGAACTGCTCCTCCTCACCTCCTCCTTTATTTCCCTCATCTCCTCTTGTAGGCTCTTAATCACAGCAGAAACGTTAGCCTGCATTGGGCCATTGATCATGCTTTCAAAATTTCTAAGCTTGCTCGTGACAGAACCCACTGTCTCTCGGTCGTTATCTGCATTAATCATTGCAATGAAGGTGGAGTATTCGGATGGCCCTAGATTTGCCAGATTCCACAACATTTGCCCTGTGCACCTGACTTTGTCAGGGTCGTTACCATGCTGTCCATCCCTCCCAAAGACTACCTCCAATACTGCCACTTCTCTCAGCTGCTGGATCCCTTCCTCAAGGGTCTTCCAGCGCATTCTATGATGGTGCTCCTGCATTCTCTCTCTGTGGACAAACCTCTCTCTCACACTCATTAAAAGCCGCTCCCAGAGGGAAAGGGTCCCCGGCTCCCTTACAAATACCAGATTGACACCTGAGTCCTGAGTCAAGGGTCCCAAATTCCTTGCCTCACTGCCATCCAGTTGCACACCCGTACCCATAAGATCCCAGACCCGAGGTAACCAGGTTGTAAAAGCCTCACGCCCCCGCCGTACGATGTCTTTGTGCAGATTACGGAGACTGTCATACGTCAGGGACTCGGTGAGTATCTCAACCACTGGCTCGCCTGCAGGTTCTGAGGGCCCTCCTTTCTTAACTGAGTGGTCTGATTTCATCTTAGATTTCCTCGTTTCCACAGGGGCGACTGCTGCTGGCTCTGACTGCCCTTGCGTTTCAGCTGGAACCTGGACGGTTGTAACGTCTGTGGGTTCTACTGCTGCACCATTAGACTCTCCCTCTTCAAGGCAGGAGGAGGGATTCCCAGCAGCTGAGAGAATGCACTCCTTCAGCATCTGGCCCATCTCACGTATCTCCTTCACCCAATCCGAGTGGTTCATTTCTGATGTGAGCTGTGAGGCAGGGTCAGATTCTGGAGCAGCATTCCTAGTCAGGGTAGTTATCCAAGCCAATCTCCCCTGATCTCTGAATACTGAATAAAACAGGATTATCAGCAACACCAGCCACTGTATGATATCATTAGCACTTAGGAAAGCTCTGAATCCTTCGAAAACTGGTGGAGTAGACCCAAAGAGCTGGGTTAGGGGTTGGGAGAAAGTTTCTCCCGGTGTCATTTCCTCACAGTAGGTACCATTATTAAAGTAACCCCAAAAGCATACATTTAGTGTTTGATAGCTCCGAATCCATGTGCCCGCCTTCCAGAGGAAGTTAATAAGCCATGAATTCCTCACCTTATTAATCCATAAAACAAACTGGATAACAGTCACGGTAGCCTTAGTTATAGGACCCATGTTTAGATAAGGGCCTGCAAATGGGAGAAATACAGCCACCACCACATGCCACACGAACCGGGATAAGCTAGCCCACATGATGCCACTTAACAAGGAATCTATATCCAATGCACAAAAACCGTTATTCCTTTATCTCTCGATGCCCTCGAGCCCCACGTTGGGCGCCAAAATCTGTCTTCGTTTGAAAAAGACAGGTGTCTGTGGAGGAAGGCAGGAGCCTCCCTTGAAATGGAGAGTGCAACCCCCTTCCCTCCAAACTATTATAATTTTGAAATTAACGGGCCTTCAGGCAAAGATATGGGGAATAGGAATAACAGTTCTTTACTAATATATATATATATAAAATACAAGGCAGGGAAAAAACAAACAACCCACTGGTTTATACTGACAGAGTCAGGAATACAACCTGACACCCTGTTAGGGTGGCAGTAGCAGTCCGATAAGATGCTGGCTGCAGTCCTCCTGAAGCGATGGGTGTAGTTCTGTGGAAGCAGCAATCAGGTAAAAGAGTCTGGTCTTCCTCCGAAGGTCCAGTGGTCGGCAGGTAGCTCTCGTCCTCTGGAACTCCAGTGGGGGGAAAAGCTCCTCTGGGAATCCAGTGGAAGAAAGGCTGCTAGGGTGTTCAAAATCTCCGTTTTTATTTGGCATGGACTGCTTGGCTCCTTCCCCCCCCCTCCCCGGGCGGAGCATCTCACAATGGGATGGGGAGTCGTGAGGCAGTTCCTTGATGGGCCATGAACAGGAGATAGCCCAGGAGCGAGTTACCGATGGGTCAGGCGATAAGGCATTGTTGTGCCCAGTAACAGGAGATAGTCCAGAGGGGGGGAGGCAGGGAGCACCGCCCCACCTGGTCTCAACAGCTCCTGAAGATGGTAATAGAATATATTTTTTTTTCTTTTGGCACATTTTACACTGTAACCCAGGACATAATCCACCCCTTATTCTATTACCATCTACACCGTACCCAACCCAATGCCCCCTTACAGATACATATATACATATATACACAATGAAACCTTACACAGAGTTCTCACTTAAAATTAGGTCTCCTTGTGGTACACAACGGGTTTCCCCATTTTTCTGCATTACCCACCAAGTGTAACCAGGTCCTTGAGCAAAAACAACCCCACGGAGGGGTGTGCCTTTGCCTGATGTGGGATTAATCCAAACAGTCTTTCCTAACATACCTCTCGTGTGTACCACAGGGACTTTATCTCCGTCCACTGTGTGCAAGGGTCCAGACTGGGCAGGACCAGCTCGATTGATGGACCCTCGGGTATTGACCATCCAGGTGGCCTTTGCTAAGTTCAGTTCCCAATTTTTGAAAGTCCCTCCTCCAAGTGCTTTTAGGGTAGTCTTAAGTAGCCCATTGCACCGTTCAACTTTCCCGGCAGCTGGTGCATGATAAGGGATATGATATATCCATTCGATTCCATGTTCTCTGGCCCAAGTGCTTATGAGGCTATTCTTGAAATGTGTCCCGTTGTCTGACTCGATTCTCTCAGGGGTGCCATGTCTCCAAAGAACTTGCTTTTCCAGGCCCAAGATGGTGTTCCGGGCGGTAGCATGAGGCACAGGGTAGGTCTCCAGCCACCCAGTGGTTGCTTCCACCATGGTCAGCACGTAGCGCTTGCCTTGACGGGTTTGGGGAAGAGTGATGTAGTCAATTTGCCAGGCTTCCCCATACCTGTACTTCGACCATCGTCCGCCGTACCACAGAGGCTTCACCCGCTTGGCCTGCTTGATCGCAGCGCAGGTCTCACAGTCTTGGATAACCTGGGAGATACTGTTCATGGTTAGATCCACCCCTCGGTCCCGTGCCCATTTATAAGCGGCCTCTCTGCCTTGATGGCCTGAGGCATCATGGGCCCATCGAGCTAAGAACAACTCTCCTTTATGTTGCCAATCCAAGTCTATCTGGGACACCTCTATTTTTGCAGCCTGATCTACCTGTTCATTGTTACGATGTTCTTCATTAGCCCGACTCCTGGGGACATGAGCATCTACATGACGGACCCTCACAGGTAGCTTCTTTACCCGAGTGGCAATATCTTTCCACTCATCAGCAGCCCAAATTGGTTTTCCCCTACGCTGCCAGTTGGCCTTTTTCCACCTTTCCAGCCAGCCCCACAGAGCATTGGCTACCATCCACGAATCAGTATAAAGGTAGAGCTTTGGCCACTTCTCTCTTTCAGCAATGTCCAGGGCTAGTTGAACGGCTTTGAGTTCAGCAAGTTGACTTGATCCACCTTCTCCTTCAGTAGCTTGTGCGACCTGTCGTGTGGGGCTCCATACGGCTGCTTTCCACTTCCGGTTCATCCCTACGATGCGACAGGAACCGGCAGTGAAAAGAGCATATCGTGTTTCCTCTGCTGGTAGTTGGTTGTACGGTGGAGCTTCTTCAGCCCGCGTCACTTGTTCCTGCTCCTCTTCGTCAGTGAGGCCAAAGTCTTCACCTTCCGGCCAGTTCGTAACGATCTCCAAAATCCCAGGGCGATTTGGGTTTCCAATACGGGCGCGTTGTGTGATGAGGGCAATCCATTTGCTCCATGTGGCGTCAGTGGCGTGGTGGGTGGAGGGAACCTTTCCTTTAAACATCCACCCCAGCACCGGTAGTCGGGGTGCCAGGAGGAGTTGTGCTTCGGTGCCAATCACTTCCGAGGCAGCTTGGACTCCTTCGTAGGCTGCTAGGATTTCCTTCTCTGTGGGAGTGTAGTTGGCCTCAGACCCTCTATAACTTCGACTCCAGAATCCCAGTGGTCGGCCACGAGTCTCTCCAGGCACCTTCTGCCAAAGGCTCCAGGACAAACCATTGTTCCCGGCCGCAGAGTAGAGCACGTTCCTCACCTCTGGTCCCGTCCTGACTGGGCCAAGGGCTAGCGCATGAGCGATCTCCCGCTTGATTTGGGCAAAAGCTTGTTGCTGTTCAGGGCCCCAGTGGAAATCGTTCTTCTTGCGGGTAACCAGGTACAGAGGGCTCACAATCTGGCTGTACTCAGGAATGGTTCCTTCAAGGGGATCTGTCAGATCATCCTCCCTTCTGTAATATCTGGCAGCTCGGTCCTGGGAGGTTGAGGCTACCTTCACTTTAGTGTTACTCCCCCGGTTAGTGTTTCCCTCCTTGAGTTGACGCACCCGTGCTGCCAGGACAGAAGTGGGTTTCCCATCCCACCTTCCCATGTCTTCCCCATGGTCGCGCAGGAAGTACCATAGCTCAGCTCGTGGGGTGTACCCTCTCCCTCTAGCTGGGGGACGTTGGGCTCCGACTTTGGGGCCTGTGACTTGTACCGGTGCCAAATGGGAACTGCTCCTCCTCACCTCCTCCTTTATTTCCCTCATCTCCTCTTGTAGGCTCTTAATCACAGCAGAAACGTTAGCCTGCATTGGGCCATTGATCATGCTTTCAAAATTTCTAAGCTTGCTCGTGACAGAACCCACTGTCTCTCGGTCGTTATCTGCATTAATCATTGCAATGAAGGTGGAGTATTCGGATGGCCCTAGATTTGCCAGATTCCACAACATTTGCCCTGTGCACCTGACTTTGTCAGGGTCGTTACCATGCTGTCCATCCCTCCCAAAGACTACCTCCAATACTGCCACTTCTCTCAGCTGCTGGATCCCTTCCTCAAGGGTCTTCCAGCGCATTCTATGATGGTGCTCCTGCATTCTCTCTCTGTGGACAAACCTCTCTCTCACACTCATTAAAAGCCGCTCCCAGAGGGAAAGGGTCCCCGGCTCCCTTACAAATACCAGATTGACACCTGAGTCCTGAGTCAAGGGTCCCAAATTCCTTGCCTCACTGCCATCCAGTTGCACACCCGTACCCATAAGATCCCAGACCCGAGGTAACCAGGTTGTAAAAGCCTCACGCCCCCGCCGTACGATGTCTTTGTGCAGATTACGGAGACTGTCATACGTCAGGGACTCGGTGAGTATCTCAACCACTGGCTCGCCTGCAGGTTCTGAGGGCCCTCCTTTCTTAACTGAGTGGTCTGATTTCATCTTAGATTTCCTCGTTTCCACAGGGGCGACTGCTGCTGGCTCTGACTGCCCTTGCGTTTCAGCTGGAACCTGGACGGTTGTAACGTCTGTGGGTTCTACTGCTGCACCATTAGACTCTCCCTCTTCAAGGCAGGAGGAGGGATTCCCAGCAGCTGAGAGAATGCACTCCTTCAGCATCTGGCCCATCTCACGTATCTCCTTCACCCAATCCGAGTGGTTCATTTCTGATGTGAGCTGTGAGGCAGGGTCAGATTCTGGAGCAGCATTCCTAGTCAGGGTAGTTATCCAAGCCAATCTCCCCTGATCTCTGAATACTGAATAAAACAGGATTATCAGCAACACCAGCCACTGTATGATATCATTAGCACTTAGGAAAGCTCTGAATCCTTCGAAAACTGGTGGAGTAGACCCAAAGAGCTGGGTTAGGGGTTGGGAGAAAGTTTCTCCCGGTGTCATTTCCTCACAGTAGGTACCATTATTAAAGTAACCCCAAAAGCATACATTTAGTGTTTGATAGCTCCGAATCCATGTGCCCGCCTTCCAGAGGAAGTTAATAAGCCATGAATTCCTCACCTTATTAATCCATAAAACAAACTGGATAACAGTCACGGTAGCCTTAGTTATAGGACCCATGTTTAGATAAGGGCCTGCAAATGGGAGAAATACAGCCACCACCACATGCCACACGAACCGGGATAAGCTAGCCCACATGATGCCACTTAACAAGGAATCTATATCCAATGCACAAAAACCGTTATTCCTTTATCTCTCGATGCCCTCGAGCCCCACGTTGGGCGCCAAAATCTGTCTTGGTTTGAAAAAGACAGGTGTCTGTGGAGGAAGGCAGGAGCCTCCCTTGAAATGGAGAGTGCAACCCCCTTCCCTCCAAACTATTATAATTTTGAAATTAACGGGCCTTCAGGCAAAGATATGGGGAATAGGAATAACAGTTCTTTACTAATATATATATATATAAAATACAAGGCAGGGAAAAAACAAACAACCCACTGGTTTATACTGACAGAGTCAGGAATACAACCTGACACCCTGTTAGGGTGGCAGTAGCAGTCCGATAAGATGCTGGCTGCAGTCCTCCTGAAGCGATGGGTGTAGTTCTGTGGAAGCAGCAATCAGGTAAAAGAGTCTGGTCTTCCTCCGAAGGTCCAGTGGTCGGCAGGTAGCTCTCGTCCTCTGGAACTCCAGTGGGGGGAAAAAGCTCCTCTGGGAATCCAGTGGAAGAAAGGCTGCTAGGGTGTTCAAAATCTCCGTTTTTATTTGGCATGGACTGCTTGGCTCCTTCCCCCCCCTCCCCGGGCGGAGCATCTCACAATGGGATGGGGAGTCGTGAGGCAGTTCCTTGATGGGCCATGAACAGGAGATAGCCCAGGAGCGAGTTACCGATGGGTCAGGCGATAAGGCATTGTTGTGCCCAGTAACAGGAGATAGTCCAGAGGGGGGGAGGCAGGGAGCACCGCCCCACCTGGTCTCAACAGCTCCTGAAGATGGTAATAGAATATATTTTTTTTCTTTTGGCACATTTTACACTGTAACCCAGGACATAATCCACCCCTTATTCTATTACCATCTACACCGTACCCAACCCAATGCCCCCTTACAGATACATATATACATATATACACAATGAAACCTTACACAGAGTTCTCACTTAAAATTAGGTCTCCTTGTGGTACACAACGGGTTTCCCCATTTTTCTGCATTACCCACCAAGTGTAACCAGGTCCTTGAGCAAAAACAACCCCACGGAGGGGTGTGCCTTTGCCTGATGTGGGATTAATCCAAACAGTCTTTCCTAACATACCTCTCGTGTGTACCACAGGGACTTTATCTCCGTCCACTGTGTGCAAGGGTCCAGACTGGGCAGGACCAGCTCGATTGATGGACCCTCGGGTATTGACCATCCAGGTGGCCTTTGCTAAGTTCAGTTCCCAATTTTTGAAAGTCCCTCCTCCAAGTGCTTTTAGGGTAGTCTTAAGTAGCCCATTGCACCGTTCAACTTTCCCGGCAGCTGGTGCATGATAAGGGATATGATATATCCATTCGATTCCATGTTCTCTGGCCCAAGTGCTTATGAGGCTATTCTTGAAATGTGTCCCGTTGTCTGACTCGATTCTCTCAGGGGTGCCATGTCTCCAAAGAACTTGCTTTTCCAGGCCCAAGATGGTGTTCCGGGCGGTAGCATGAGGCACAGGGTAGGTCTCCAGCCACCCAGTGGTTGCTTCCACCATGGTCAGCACGTAGCGCTTGCCTTGACGGGTTTGGGGAAGAGTGATGTAGTCAATTTGCCAGGCTTCCCCATACCTGTACTTCGACCATCGTCCGCCGTACCACAGAGGCTTCACCCGCTTGGCCTGCTTGATCGCAGCGCAGGTCTCACAGTCTTGGATAACCTGGGAGATACTGTTCATGGTTAGATCCACCCCTCGGTCCCGTGCCCATTTATAAGCGGCCTCTCTGCCTTGATGGCCTGAGGCATCATGGGCCCATCGAGCTAAGAACAACTCTCCTTTATGTTGCCAATCCAAGTCTATCTGGGACACCTCTATTTTTGCAGCCTGATCTACCTGTTCATTGTTACGATGTTCTTCATTAGCCCGACTCCTGGGGACATGAGCATCTACATGACGGACCCTCACAGGTAGCTTCTTTACCCGAGTGGCAATATCTTTCCACTCATCAGCAGCCCAAATTGGTTTTCCCCTACGCTGCCAGTTGGCCTTTTTCCACCTTTCCAGCCAGCCCCACAGAGCATTGGCTACCATCCACGAATCAGTATAAAGGTAGAGCTTTGGCCACTTCTCTCTTTCAGCAATGTCCAGGGCTAGTTGAACGGCTTTGAGTTCAGCAAGTTGACTTGATCCACCTTCTCCTTCAGTAGCTTGTGCGACCTGTCGTGTGGGGCTCCATACGGCTGCTTTCCACTTCCGGTTCATCCCTACGATGCGACAGGAACCGTCAGTGAAAAGAGCATATCGTGTTTCCTCTGCTGGTAGTTGGTTGTACGGTGGAGCTTCTTCAGCCCGCGTCACTTGTTCCTGCTCCTCTTCGTCAGTGAGGCCAAAGTCTTCACCTTCCGGCCAGTTCGTAACGATCTCCAAAATCCCAGGGCGATTTGGGTTTCCAATACGGGCGCGTTGTGTGATGAGGGCAATCCATTTGCTCCATGTGGCGTCAGTGGCGTGGTGGGTGGAGGGAACCTTTCCTTTAAACATCCACCCCAGCACCGGTAGTCGGGGTGCCAGGAGGAGTTGTGCTTCGGTGCCAATCACTTCCGAGGCAGCTTGGACTCCTTCGTAGGCTGCTAGGATTTCCTTCTCTGTGGGAGTGTAGTTGGCCTCAGACCCTCTATAACTTCGACTCCAGAATCCCAGTGGTCGGCCACGAGTCTCTCCAGGCACCTTCTGCCAAAGGCTCCAGGACAAACCATTGTTCCCGGCCGCAGAGTAGAGCACGTTCCTCACCTCTGGTCCCGTCCTGACTGGGCCAAGGGCTAGCGCATGAGCGATCTCCCGCTTGATTTGGGCAAAAGCTTGTTGCTGTTCAGGGCCCCAGTGGAAATCGTTCTTCTTGCGGGTAACCAGGTACAGAGGGCTCACAATCTGGCTGTACTCAGGAATGTGCATTCTCCAAAAACCTATGGCGCCTAGGAAAGCCTGTGTTTCCTTCTTGCTGGTTGGTGGAGACATCGCAGCGATCTTATTGATGACCTCGGTGGGGATCTGACGCCGTCCGTCTTGCCACTTTACCCCCAGGAACTGGATCTCTCGGGCAGGTCCCTTGACTTTGCTCTTCTTGATGGCAAAACCAGCTTCCAGGAGAATCTGGATGATCTTCTCTCCTTTCCCAAATACTTCCTTTGCTGTGTTCCCCCCCCACAATGATGTCATCGATGTACTGCAGATGTTCCGGAGCTTCACCCTTTTCCAGTGCAGCCTGGATCAGTCCATGGCAGATGGTGGGACTGTGCTTCCACCCCTGGGGCAGTCGGTTCCAGGTGTACTGTACGCCCCTCCAGGTGAAGGCAAACTGAGGCCTACATTCTGCTGCCAGAGGAATGGAGAGAAAAGCATTGGCAATGTCAATAGTGGCATACCACTTTGCTGCCTTGGACTCCAGCTCGTACTGGAGTTCCAGCATGTCCGGCACGGCAGCGCTCAACGGTGGAGTCACTTCATTCAAGCCACGATAGTCCACAGTCAATCTCCATTCTCCGTCAGACTTGCGCACAGGCCAAATGGGGCTGTTGAAGGGTGAGTGGGTCTTGCTGACCACCCCTTGACTCTCCAGCTCGCGGATCATTTTGTGGATGGGGATCACGGCATCTCGATTCGTCCGATACTGCCGGCGGTGCACTGTCGAGGTGGCAATTGGCACTTGTTGCTCTTCCACCTTCAAGAGTCCTACTGCAGATGGGTTTTCTGATAGTCCGGGCAAGGTGTTCAATTGCCTAATGCTCTCTGCCTCCACAGCAGCTATCCCAAATGCCCACCTGAGACCTTTTGGGCCCTTGTAATAGCCGTTCCGGAGGAAGTCTATGCCCAGAATGCACGGGGCCTCTGGGCCAGTCACAATCGGATGTTTCTGCCACTCCTTCCCAGTAAGGCTCACCTCGGCTTCCAACAGAGTCAATTGCTGCGATCCCCCCGTTACCCCGGCAATGGAAACAGGTTCTGCCCCCACATGTCCCGATGGCATTAGGGTACACTGCGCACCAGTATCAACTAACGCTTTGTATTTTTGTGGCTCTGACGTGCCAGGCCATCGGATCCACACCGTCCAAAATATCCGGTTTTCCCGTGCCTCTCCCTGGCTAGAGGCAGGGCCCCTCTAGCACTGGTTACCATTTCCTTCCTGGACATACATACTAGAGGTTCCTTCAAGGGGATCTGTCAGATCATCCTCCCTTCTGTAATATCTGGCAGCTCGGTCCTGGGAGGTTGAGGCTACCTTCACTTTAGTGTTACCCCCCCCGGTTAGTGTTTCCCTCCTTGAGTTGACGCACCCGTGCTGCCAGGACAGAAGTGGGTTTCCCATCCCACCTTCCCATGTCTTCCCCATGGTCGCGCAGGAAGTACCATAGCTCAGCTCGTGGGGTGTACCCTCTCCCTCTAGCTGGGGGACGTTGGGCTCCGACTTTGGGGCCTGTGACTTGTACCGGTGCCAAATGGGAACTGCTCCTCCTCACCTCCTCCTTTATTTCCCTCATCTCCTCTTGTAGGCTCTTAATCACAGCAGAAACGTTAGCCTGCATTGGGCCATTGATCATGCTTTCAAAATTTCTAAGCTTGCTCGTGACAGAACCCACTGTCTCTCGGTCGTTATCTGCATTAATCATTGCAATGAAGGTGGAGTATTCGGATGGCCCTAGATTTGCCAGATTCCACAACATTTGCCCTGTGCACTTGACTTTGTCAGGGTCGTTACCATGCTGTCCATCCCTCCCAAAGAGTACCTCCAATACTGCCACTTCTCTCAGCTGCTGGATCCCTTCCTCAAGGGTCTTCCAGCGCATTCTATGATGGTGCTCCTGCATTCTCTCTCTGTGGACAAACCTCTCTCTCACACTCATTAAAAGCCGCTCCCAGAGGGAAAGGGTCCCCGGCTCCCTTACAAATACCAGATTGACACCTGAGTCCTGAGTCAAGGGTCCCAAATTCCTTGCCTCACTGCCATCCAGTTGCACACCCGTACCCATAAGATCCCAGACCCGAAGTAACCAGGTTGTAAAAGCCTCACGCCCCCGCCGTACGATGTCTTTGTGCAGATTACGGAGACTGTCATACGTCAGGGACTCGGTGAGTATCTCAACCACTGGCTCGCCTGCAGGTTCTGAGGGCCCTCCTTTCTTAACTGAGTGGTCTGATTTCATCTTAGATGTCCTCGTTTCCACAGGGGCGACTGCTGCTGGCTCTGACTGCCCTTGCGTTTCAGCTGGAACCTGGACGGTTGTAACGTCTGTGGGTTCTACTGCTGCACCATTAGACTCTCCCTCTTCAAGGCAGGAGGAGGGATTCCCAGCAGCTGAGAGAATGCACTCCTTCAGCATCTGGCCCATCTCACGTATCTCCTTCACCCAATCCGAGTGGTTCATTTCTGATGTGAGCTGTGAGGCAGGGTCAGATTCTGGAGCAGCATTCCTAGTCAGGGTAGTTACCCAAGCCAATCTCCCCTGATCTCTGAATACTGAATAAAACAGGATTATCAGCAACACTAGCCACTGTATGATATCATTAGCACTTAGGAAAGCTCTGAATCCTTCGAAAACTGGTGGAGTAGACCCAAAGAGCTGGGTTAGGGCTTGGGAGAAAGTTTCTCCCGGTGTCATTTCCTCACAGTAGGTACCATTATTAAAGTAACCCCAAAAGCATACATTTAGTGTTTGATAGCTCCGAATCCATGTGCCCGCCTTCCAGAGGAAGTTAATAAGCCATGAATTCCTCACCTTATTAATCCATAAAACAAACTGGATAACAGTCACGGTAGCCTTAGTTATAGGACCCATGTTTAGATAAGGGCCTGCAAATGGGAGAAATACAGCCACCACCACATGCCACACGAACCGGGATAAGCTAGCCCACATGATGCCACTTAACAAGGAATCTATATCCAATGCACAAAAACCGTTATTCCTTTATCTCTCGATGCCCTCGAGCCCCACGTTGGGCGCCAAAATCTGTCTTGGTTTGAAAAAGACAGGTGTCTGTGGAGGAAGGCAGGAGCCTCCCTTGAAATGGAGAGTGCAACCCCCTTCCCTCCAAACTATTATAATTTTGAAATTAACGGGCCTTCAGGCAAAGATATGGGGAATAGGAATAACAGTTCTTTACTAATATATATATATAACACAAGGCAGGGAAAAAAACAAACAACCCACTGGTTTATACTGACAGAGTCAGGAATACAACCTGACACCCTGTTAGGGTGGCAGTAGCAGTCCGATAAGATGCTGGCTGCAGTCCTCCTGAAGCGATGGGTGTAGTTCTGTGGAAGCAGCAATCAGGTAAAAGAGTCTGGTCTTCCTCCGAAGGTCCAGTGGTCGGCAGGTAGCTCTCGTCCTCTGGAACTCCAGTGGGGGGAAAAGCTCCTCTGGGAATCCAGTGGAAGAAAGGCTGCTAGGGTGTTCAAAATCTCCGTTTTTATTTGGCATGGACTGCTTGGCTCCTTCCCCCCCCCCTCCCCGGGCGGAGCATCTCACAATGGGATGGGGAGTCGTGAGGCAGTTCCTTGATGGGCCATGAACAGGAGATAGCCCAGGAGCGAGTTACCGATGGGTCAGGCGATAAGGCATTGTTGTGCCCAGTAACAGGAGATAGTCCAGAGGGGGGGAGGCAGGGAGCACCGCCCCACCTGGTCTCAACAGCTCCTGAAGATGGTAATAGAATATATTTTTTTTCTTTTGGCACATTTTACACTGTAACCCAGGACATAATCCACCCCTTATTCTATTACCATCTACACCGTACCCAACCCAATGCCCCCTTACAGATACATATATACATATATACACAATGAAACCTTACACAGAGTTCTCACTTAAAATTAGGTCTCCTTGTGGTACACAACGGGTTTCCCCATTTTTCTGCATTACCCACCAAGTGTAACCAGGTCCTTGAGCAAAAACAACCCCACGGAGGGGTGTGCCTTTGCCTGATGTGGGATTAATCCAAACAGTCTTTCCTAACATACCTCTCGTGTGTACCACAGGGACTTTATCTCCGTCCACTGTGTGCAAGGGTCCAGACTGGGCAGGACCAGCTCGATTGATGGACCCTCGGGTATTGACCATCCAGGTGGCCTTTGCTAAGTTCAGTTCCCAATTTTTGAAAGTCCCTCCTCCAAGTGCTTTTAGGGTAGTCTTAAGTAGCCCATTGCACCGTTCAACTTTCCCGGCAGCTGGTGCATGATAAGGGATATGATATATCCATTCGATTCCATGTTCTCTGGCCCAAGTGCTTATGAGGCTATTCTTGAAATGTGTCCCGTTGTCTGACTCGATTCTCTCAGGGGTGCCATGTCTCCAAAGAACTTGCTTTTCCAGGCCCAAGATGGTGTTCCGGGCGGTAGCATGAGGCACAGGGTAGGTCTCCAGCCACCCAGTGGTTGCTTCCACCATGGTCAGCACGTAGCGCTTGCCTTGACGGGTTTGGGGAAGAGTGATGTAGTCAATTTGCCAGGCTTCCCCATACCTGTACTTCGACCATCGTCCGCCGTACCACAGAGGCTTCACCCGCTTGGCCTGCTTGATCGCAGCGCAGGTCTCACAGTCTTGGATAACCTGGGAGATACTGTTCATGGTTAGATCCACCCCTCGGTCCCGTGCCCATTTATAAGCGGCCTCTCTGCCTTGATGGCCTGAGGCATCATGGGCCCATCGAGCTAAGAACAACTCTCCTTTATGTTGCCAATCCAAGTCTATCTGGGACACCTCTATTTTTGCAGCCTGATCTACCTGTTCATTGTTACGATGTTCTTCATTAGCCCGACTCCTGGGGACATGAGCATCTACATGACGGACCCTCACAGGTAGCTTCTTTACCCGAGTGGCAATATCTTTCCACTCATCAGCAGCCCAAATTGGTTTTCCCCTACGCTGCCAGTTGGCCTTTTTCCACCTTTCCAGCCAGCCCCACAGAGCATTGGCTACCATCCACGAATCAGTATAAAGGTAGAGCTTTGGCCACTTCTCTCTTTCAGCAATGTCCAGGGCTAGTTGAACGGCTTTGAGTTCAGCAAGTTGACTTGATCCACCTTCTCCTTCAGTAGCTTGTGCGACCTGTCGTGTGGGGCTCCATACGGCTGCTTTCCACTTCCGGTTCATCCCTACGATGCGACAGGAACCGTCAGTGAAAAGAGCATATCGTGTTTCCTCTGCTGGTAGTTGGTTGTACGGTGGAGCTTCTTCAGCCCGCGTCACTTGTTCCTGCTCCTCTTCGTCAGTGAGGCCAAAGTCTTCACCTTCCGGCCAGTTCGTAATGATCTCCAAAATCCCAGGGCGATTTGGGTTTCCAATACGGGCGCGTTGTGTGATGAGGGCAATCCATTTGCTCCATGTGGCGTCAGTGGCGTGGTGGGTGGAGGGAACCTTTCCTTTAAACATCCACCCCAGCACCGGTAGTCGGGGTGCCAGGAGGAGTTGTGCTTCGGTGCCAATCACTTCCGAGGCAGCTTGGACTCCTTCATAGGCTGCTAGGATTTCCTTCTCTGTGGGAGTGTAGTTGGCCTCAGACCCTCTATAACTTCGACTCCAGAATCCCAGTGGTCGGCCACGAGTCTCTCCAGGCACCTTCTGCCAAAGGCTCCAGGACAAACCATTGTTCCCGGCCGCAGAGTAGAGCACGTTCCTCACCTCTGGTCCCGTCCTGACTGGGCCAAGGGCTAGCGCATGAGCGATCTCCCGCTTGATTTGGGCAAAAGCTTGTTGCTGTTCAGGGCCCCAGTGGAAATCGTTCTTCTTGCGGGTAACCAGGTACAGAGGGCTCACAATCTGGCTGTACTCAGGAATGTGCATTCTCCAAAAACCTATGGCGCCTAGGAAAGCCTGTGTTTCCTTCTTGCTGGTTGGTGGAGACATCGCAGCGATCTTATTGATGACCTCGGTGGGGATCTGACGCCGTCCGTCTTGCCACTTTACCCCCAGGAACTGGATCTCTCGGGCAGGTCCCTTGACTTTGCTCTTCTTGATGGCAAAACCAGCTTCCAGGAGAATCTGGATGGTCTTCTCTCCTTTCCCAAATACTTCCTTTGCTGTGTTCCCCCCCCACAATGATGTCATCGATGTACTGCAGATGTTCCGGAGCTTCACCCTTTTCCAGTGCAGCCTGGATCAGTCCATGGCAGATGGTGGGACTGTGCTTCCACCCCTGGGGCAGTCGGTTCCAGGTGTACTGTACGCCCCTCCAGGTGAAGGCAAACTGAGGCCTACATTCTGCTGCCAGAGGAATGGAGAGAAAAGCATTGGCAATGTCAATAGTGGCATACCACTTTGCTGCCTTGGACTCCAGCTCGTACTGGAGTTCCAGCATGTCCGGCACGGCAGCGCTCAACGGTGGAGTCACTTCATTCAAGCCACGATAGTCCACAGTCAATCTCCATTCTCCGTCAGACTTGCGCACAGGCCAAATGGGGCTGTTGAAGGGTGAGTGGGTCTTGCTGACCACCCCTTGACTCTCCAGCTCGCGGATCATTTTGTGGATGGGGATCACGGCATCTCGATTCGTCCGATACTGCCGGCGGTGCACTGTCGAGGTGGCAATTGGCACTTGTTGCTCTTCCACCTTCAAGAGTCCTACTGCAGATGGGTTTTCTGATAGTCCGGGCAAGGTGTTCAATTGCCTAATGCTCTCTGCCTCCACAGCAGCTATCCCAAATGCCCACCTGAGACCTTTTGGGTCCTTGTAATAGCCGTTCCGGAGGAAGTCTATGCCCAGAATGCACGGGGCCTCTGGGCCAGTCACAATCGGATGTTTCTGCCACTCCTTCCCAGTAAGGCTCACCTCGGCTTCCAACAGAGTCAATTGCTGCGATCCCCCCGTTACCCCGGCAATGGAAACAGGTTCTGCCCCCACATGTCCCGATGGCATTAGGGTACACTGCGCACCAGTATCAACTAACGCTTTGTATTTTTGTGGCTCTGACGTGCCAGGCCATCGGATCCACACCGTCCAAAATATCCGGTTTTCCCGTGCCTCTCCCTGGCTAGAGGCAGGGCCCCTCTAGCACTGGTTACCATTCCCTTCCTGGACATACATACTAGAGGTTCCTTCAAGGGGATCTGTCAGATCATCCTCCCTTCTGTAATATCTGGCAGCTCGGTCCTGGGAGGTTGAGGCTACCTTCACTTTAGTGTTACTCCCCCGGTTAGTGTTTCCCTCCTTGAGTTGACGCACCCGTGCTGCCAGGACAGAAGTGGGTTTCCCATCCCACCTTCCCATGTCTTCCCCATGGTCGCGCAGGAAGTACCATAGCTCAGCTCGTGGGGTGTACCCTCTCCCTCTAGCTGGGGGACGTTGGGCTCCGACTTTGGGGCCTGTGACTTGTACCGGTGCCAAATGGGAACTGCTCCTCCTCACCTCCTCCTTTATTTCCCTCATCTCCTCTTGTAGGCTCTTAATCACAGCAGAAACGTTAGCCTGCATTGGGCCATTGATCATGCTTTCAAAATTTCTAAGCTTGCTCGTGACAGAACCCACTGTCTCTCGGTCGTTATCTGCATTAATCATTGCAATGAAGGTGGAGTATTCGGATGGCCCTAGATTTGCCAGATTCCACAACATTTGCCCTGTGCACCTGACTTTGTCAGGGTCGTTACCATGCTGTCCATCCCTCCCAAAGACTACCTCCAATACTGCCACTTCTCTCAGCTGCTGGATCCCTTCCTCAAGGGTCTTCCAGCGCATTCTATGATGGTGCTCCTGCATTCTCTCTCTGTGGACAAACCTCTCTCTCACACTCATTAAAAGCCGCTCCCAGAGGGAAAGGGTCCCCGGCTCCCTTACAAATACCAGATTGACACCTGAGTCCTGAGTCAAGGGTCCCAAATTCCTTGCCTCACTGCCATCCAGTTGCACACCCGTACCCATAAGATCCCAGACCCGAGGTAACCAGGTTGTAAAAGCCTCACGCCCCCGCCGTACGATGTCTTTGTGCAGATTACGGAGACTGTCATACGTCAGGGACTCGGTGAGTATCTCAACCACTGGCTCGCCTGCAGGTTCTGAGGGCCCTCCTTTCTTAACTGAGTGGTCTGATTTCATCTTAGATTTCCTCGTTTCCACAGGGGCGACTGCTGCTGGCTCTGACTGCCCTTGCGTTTCAGCTGGAACCTGGACGGTTGTAACGTCTGTGGGTTCTACTGCTGCACCATTAGACTCTCCCTCTTCAAGGCAGGAGGAGGGATTCCCAGCAGCTGAGAGAATGCACTCCTTCAGCATCTGGCCCATCTCACGTATCTCCTTCACCCAATCCGAGTGGTTCATTTCTGATGTGAGCTGTGAGGCAGGGTCAGATTCTGGAGCAGCATTCCTAGTCAGGGTAGTTACCCAAGCCAATCTCCCCTGATCTCTGAATACTGAATAAAACAGGATTATCAGCAACACTAGCCACTGTATGATATCATTAGCACTTAGGAAAGCTCTGAATCCTTCGAAAACTGGTGGAGTAGACCCAAAGAGCTGGGTTAGGGGTTGGGAGAAAGTTTCTCCCGGTGTCATTTCCTCACAGTAGGTACCATTATTAAAGTAACCCCAAAAGCATACATTTAGTGTTTGATAGCTCCGAATCCATGTGCCCGCCTTCCAGAGGAAGTTAATAAGCCATGAATTCCTCACCTTATTAATCCATAAAACAAACTGGATAACAGTCACGGTAGCCTTAGTTATAGGACCCATGTTTAGATAAGGGCCTGCAAATGGGAGAAATACAGCCACCACCACATGCCACACGAACCGGGATAAGCTAGCCCACATGATGCCACTTAACAAGGAATCTATATCCAATGCACAAAAACCGTTATTCCTTTATCTCTCGATGCCCTCGAGCCCCACGTTGGGCGCCAAAATCTGTCTTGGTTTGAAAAAGACAGGTGTCTGTGGAGGAAGGCAGGAGCCTCCCTTGAAATGGAGAGTGCAACCCCCTTCCCTCCAAACTATTATAATTTTGAAATTAACGGGCCTTCAGGCAAAGATATGGGGAATAGGAATAACAGTTCTTTACTAATATATATATATATAAAATACAAGGCAGGGAAAAAACAAACAACCCACTGGTTTATACTGACAGAGTCAGGAATACAACCTGACACCCTGTTAGGGTGGCAGTAGCAGTCCGATAAGATGCTGGCTGCAGTCCTCCTGAAGCGATGGGTGTAGTTCTGTGGAAGCAGCAATCAGGTAAAAGAGTCTGGTCTTCCTCCGAAGGTCCAGTGGTCGGCAGGTAGCTCTCGTCCTCTGGAACTCCAGTGGGGGGAAAAAGCTCCTCTGGGAATCCAGTGGAAGAAAGGCTGCTAGGGTGTTCAAAATCTCCGTTTTTATTTGGCATGGACTGCTTGGCTCCTTCCCCCCCCTCCCCGGGCGGAGCATCTCACAATGGGATGGGGAGTCGTGAGGCAGTTCCTTGATGGGCCATGAACAGGAGATAGCCCAGGAGCGAGTTACCGATGGGTCAGGCGATAAGGCATTGTTGTGCCCAGTAACAGGAGATAGTCCAGAGGGGGGGAGGCAGGGAGCACCGCCCCACCTGGTCTCAACAGCTCCTGAAGATGGTAATAGAATATATTTTTTTTTCTTTTGGCACATTTTACACTGTAACCCAGGACATAATCCACCCCTTATTCTATTACCATCTACACCGTACCCAACCCAATGCCCCCTTACAGATACATATATACATATATACACAATGAAACCTTACACAGAGTTCTCACTTAAAATTAGGTCTCCTTGTGGTACACAACGGGTTTCCCCATTTTTCTGCATTACCCACCAAGTGTAACCAGGTCCTTGAGCAAAAACAACCCCACGGAGGGGTGTGCCTTTGCCTGATGTGGGATTAATCCAAACAGTCTTTCCTAACATACCTCTCGTGTGTACCACAGGGACTTTATCTCCGTCCACTGTGTGCAAGGGTCCAGACTGGGCAGGACCAGCTCGATTGATGGACCCTCGGGTATTGACCATCCAGGTGGCCTTTGCTAAGTTCAGTTCCCAATTTTTGAAAGTCCCTCCTCCAAGTGCTTTTAGGGTAGTCTTAAGTAGCCCATTGCACCGTTCAACTTTCCCGGCAGCTGGTGCATGATAAGGGATATGATATATCCATTCGATTCCATGTTCTCTGGCCCAAGTGCTTATGAGGCTATTCTTGAAATGTGTCCCGTTGTCTGACTCGATTCTCTCAGGGGTGCCATGTCTCCAAAGAACTTGCTTTTCCAGGCCCAAGATGGTGTTCCGGGCGGTAGCATGAGGCACAGGGTAGGTCTCCAGCCACCCAGTGGTTGCTTCCACCATGGTCAGCACGTAGCGCTTGCCTTGACGGGTTTGGGGAAGAGTGATGTAGTCAATTTGCCAGGCTTCCCCATACCTGTACTTCGACCATCGTCCGCCGTACCACAGAGGCTTCACCCGCTTGGCCTGCTTGATCGCAGCGCAGGTCTCACAGTCTTGGATAACCTGGGAGATACTGTTCATGGTTAGATCCACCCCTCGGTCCCGTGCCCATTTATAAGCGGCCTCTCTGCCTTGATGGCCTGAGGCATCATGGGCCCATCGAGCTAAGAACAACTCTCCTTTATGTTGCCAATCCAAGTCTATCTGGGACACCTCTATTTTTGCAGCCTGATCTACCTGTTCATTGTTACGATGTTCTTCGTTAGCCCGACTCCTGGGGACATGAGCATCTACATGACGGACCCTCACAGGTAGCTTCTTTACCCGAGTGGCAATATCTTTCCACTCATCAGCAGCCCAAATTGGTTTTCCCCTACGCTGCCAGTTGGCCTTTTTCCACCTTTCCAGCCAGCCCCACAGAGCATTGGCTACCATCCACGAATCAGTATAAAGGTAGAGCTTTGGCCACTTCTCTCTTTCAGCAATGTCCAGGGCTAGTTGAACGGCTTTGAGTTCAGCAAGTTGACTTGATCCACCTTCTCCTTCAGTAGCTTGTGCGACCTGTCGTGTGGGGCTCCATACGGCTGCTTTCCACTTCCGGTTCATCCCTACGATGCGACAGGAACCGGCAGTGAAAAGAGCATATCGTGTTTCCTCTGCTGGTAGTTGGTTGTACGGTGGAGCTTCTTCAGCCCGCGTCACTTGTTCCTGCTCCTCTTCGTCAGTGAGGCCAAAGTCTTCACCTTCCGGCCAGTTCGTAACGATCTCCAAAATCCCAGGGCGATTTGGGTTTCCAATACGGGCGCGTTGTGTGATGAGGGCAATCCATTTGCTCCATGTGGCGTCAGTGGCGTGGTGGGTGGAGGGAACCTTTCCTTTAAACATCCACCCCAGCACCGGTAGTCGGGGTGCCAGGAGGAGTTGTGCTTCGGTGCCAATCACTTCCGAGGCAGCTTGGACTCCTTCGTAGGCTGCTAGGATTTCCTTCTCTGTGGGAGTGTAGTTGGCCTCAGACCCTCTATAACTTCGACTCCAGAATCCCAGTGGTCGGCCACGAGTCTCTCCAGGCACCTTCTGCCAAAGGCTCCAGGACAAACCATTGTTCCCGGCCGCAGAGTAGAGCACGTTCCTCACCTCTGGTCCCGTCCTGACTGGGCCAAGGGCTAGCGCATGAGCGATCTCCCGCTTGATTTGGGCAAAAGCTTGTTGCTGTTCAGGGCCCCAGTGGAAATCGTTCTTCTTGCGGGTAACCAGGTACAGAGGGCTCACAATCTGGCTGTACTCAGGAATGGTTCCTTCAAGGGGATCTGTCAGATCATCCTCCCTTCTGTAATATCTGGCAGCTCGGTCCTGGGAGGTTGAGGCTACCTTCACTTTAGTGTTACTCCCCCGGTTAGTGTTTCCCTCCTTGAGTTGACGCACCCGTGCTGCCAGGACAGAAGTGGGTTTCCCATCCCACCTTCCCATGTCTTCCCCATGGTCGCGCAGGAAGTACCATAGCTCAGCTCGTGGGGTGTACCCTCTCCCTCTAGCTGGGGGACGTTGGGCTCCGACTTTGGGGCCTGTGACTTGTACCGGTGCCAAATGGGAACTGCTCCTCCTCACCTCCTCCTTTATTTCCCTCATCTCCTCTTGTAGGCTCTTAATCACAGCAGAAACGTTAGCCTGCATTGGGCCATTGATCATGCTTTCAAAATTTCTAAGCTTGCTCGTGACAGAACCCACTGTCTCTCGGTCGTTATCTGCATTAATCATTGCAATGAAGGTGGAGTATTCGGATGGCCCTAGATTTGCCAGATTCCACAACATTTGCCCTGTGCACCTGACTTTGTCAGGGTCGTTACCATGCTGTCCATCCCTCCCAAAGACTACCTCCAATACTGCCACTTCTCTCAGCTGCTGGATCCCTTCCTCAAGGGTCTTCCAGCGCATTCTATGATGGTGCTCCTGCATTCTCTCTCTGTGGACAAACCTCTCTCTCACACTCATTAAAAGCCGCTCCCAGAGGGAAAGGGTCCCCGGCTCCCTTACAAATACCAGATTGACACCTGAGTCCTGAGTCAAGGGTCCCAAATTCCTTGCCTCACTGCCATCCAGTTGCACACCCGTACCCATAAGATCCCAGACCCGAGGTAACCAGGTTGTAAAAGCCTCACGCCCCCGCCGTACGATGTCTTTGTGCAGATTACGGAGACTGTCATACGTCAGGGACTCGGTGAGTATCTCAACCACTGGCTCGCCTGCAGGTTCTGAGGGCCCTCCTTTCTTAACTGAGTGGTCTGATTTCATCTTAGATTTCCTCGTTTCCACAGGGGCGACTGCTGCTGGCTCTGACTGCCCTTGCGTTTCAGCTGGAACCTGGACGGTTGTAACGTCTGTGGGTTCTACTGCTGCACCATTAGACTCTCCCTCTTCAAGGCAGGAGGAGGGATTCCCAGCAGCTGAGAGAATGCACTCCTTCAGCATCTGGCCCATCTCACGTATCTCCTTCACCCAATCCGAGTGGTTCATTTCTGATGTGAGCTGTGAGGCAGGGTCAGATTCTGGAGCAGCATTCCTAGTCAGGGTAGTTACCCAAGCCAATCTCCCCTGATCTCTGAATACTGAATAAAACAGGATTATCAGCAACACTAGCCACTGTATGATATCATTAGCACTTAGGAAAGCTCTGAATCCTTCGAAAACTGGTGGAGTAGACCCAAAGAGCTGGGTTAGGGCTTGGGAGAAAGTTTCTCCCGGTGTCATTTCCTCACAGTAGGTACCATTATTAAAGTAACCCCAAAAGCATACATTTAGTGTTTGATAGCTCCGAATCCATGTGCCCGCCTTCCAGAGGAAGTTAATAAGCCATGAATTCCTCACCTTATTAATCCATAAAACAAACTGGATAACAGTCACGGTAGCCTTAGTTATAGGACCCATGTTTAGATAAGGGCCTGCAAATGGGAGAAATACAGCCACCACCACATGCCACAAGAACCGGGATAAGCTAGCCCACATGATGCCACTTAACAAGGAATCTATATCCAATGCACAAAAACCGTTATTCCTTTATCTCTCGATGCCCTCGAGCCCCACGTTGGGCGCCAAAATCTGTCTTGGTTTGAAAAAGACAGGTGTCTGTGGAGGAAGGCAGGAGCCTCCCTTGAAATGGAGAGTGCAACCCCCTTCCCTCCAAACTATTATAATTTTGAAATTAACGGGCCTTCAGGCAAAGATATGGGGAATAGGAATAACAGTTCTTTACTAATATATATATATATATAACACAAGGCAGGGAAAAAAACAAACAACCCACTGGTTTATACTGACAGAGTCAGGAATACAACCTGACACCCTGTTAGGGTGGCAGTAGCAGTCCGATAAGATGCTGGCTGCAGTCCTCCTGAAGCGATGGGTGTAGTTCTGTGGAAGCAGCAATCAGGTAAAAGAGTCTGGTCTTCCTCCGAAGGTCCAGTGGTCGGCAGGTAGCTCTCGTCCTCTGGAACTCCAGTGGGGGGAAAAGCTCCTCTGGGAATCCAGTGGAAGAAAGGCTGCTAGGGTGTTCAAAATCTCCGTTTTTATTTGGCATGGACTGCTTGGCTCCTTCCCCCCCCCTCCCCGGGTGGAGCATCTCACAATGGGATGGGGAGTCGTGAGGCAGTTCCTTGATGGGCCATGAACAGGAGATAGCCCAGGAGCGAGTTACCGATGGGTCAGGCGATAAGGCATTGTTGTGCCCAGTAACAGGAGATAGTCCAGAGGGGGGGAGGCAGGGAGCACCGCCCCACCTGGTCTCAACAGCTCCTGAAGATGGTAATAGAATATATTTTTTTTCTTTTGGCACATTTTACACTGTAACCCAGGACATAATCCACCCCTTATTCTATTACCATCTACACCGTACCCAACCCAATGCCCCCTTACAGATACATATATACACAATGAAACCTTACACAGAGTTCTCACTTAAAATTAGGTCTCCTTGTGGTACACAACGGGTTTCCCCATTTTTCTGCATTACCCACCAAGTGTAACCAGGTCCTTGAGCAAAAACAATCCCACGGAGGGGTGTGCCTTTGCCTGATGTGGGATTAATCCAAACAGTCTTTCCTAACATACCTCTCGTGTGTACCACAGGGACTTTATCTCCGTCCACTGTGTGCAAGGGTCCAGACTGGGCAGGACCAGCTCGATTGATGGACCCTCGGGTATTGACCATCCAGGTGGCCTTTGCTAAGTTCAGTTCCCAATTTTTGAAAGTCCCTCCTCCAAGTGCTTTTAGGGTAGTCTTAAGTAGCCCATTGCACCGTTCAACTTTCCCGGCAGCTGGTGCATGATAAGGGATATGATATATCCATTCGATTCCATGTTCTCTGGCCCAAGTGCTTATGAGGCTATTCTTGAAATGTGTCCCGTTGTCTGACTCGATTCTCTCAGGGGTGCCATGTCTCCAAAGAACTTGCTTTTCCAGGCCCAAGATGGTGTTCCGGGCGGTAGCATGAGGCACAGGGTAGGTCTCCAGCCACCCAGTGGTTGCTTCCACCATGGTCAGCACGTAGCGCTTGCCTTGACGGGTTTGGGGAAGAGTGATGTAGTCAATTTGCCAGGCTTCCCCATACCTGTACTTCGACCATCGTCCGCCGTACCACAGAGGCTTCACCCGCTTGGCCTGCTTGATCGCAGCGCAGGTCTCACAGTCTTGGATAACCTGGGAGATACTGTTCATGGTTAGATCCACCCCTCGGTCCCGTGCCCATTTATAAGCGGCCTCTCTGCCTTGATGGCCTGAGGCATCATGGGCCCATCGAGCTAAGAACAACTCTCCTTTATGTTGCCAATCCAAGTCTATCTGGGACACCTCTATTTTTGCAGCCTGATCTACCTGTTCATTGTTACGATGTTCTTCATTAGCCCGACTCCTGGGGACATGAGCATCTACATGACGGACCCTCACAGGTAGCTTCTTTACCCGAGTGGCAATATCTTTCCACTCATCAGCAGCCCAAATTGGTTTTCCCCTACGCTGCCAGTTGGCCTTTTTCCACCTTTCCAGCCAGCCCCACAGAGCATTGGCTACCATCCACGAATCAGTATAAAGGTAGAGCTTTGGCCACTTCTCTCTTTCAGCAATGTCCAGGGCTAGTTGAACGGCTTTGAGTTCAGCAAGTTGACTTGATCCACCTTCTCCTTCAGTAGCTTGTGCGACCTGTCGTGTGGGGCTCCATACGGCTGCTTTCCACTTCCGGTTCATCCCTACGATGCGACAGGAACCGGCAGTGAAAAGAGCATATCGTGTTTCCTCTGCTGGTAGTTGGTTGTACGGTGGAGCTTCTTCAGCCCGCGTCACTTGTTCCTGCTCCTCTTCGTCAGTGAGGCCAAAGTCTTCACCTTCCGGCCAGTTCGTAACGATCTCCAAAATCCCAGGGCGATTTGGGTTTCCAATACGGGCGCGTTGTGTGATGAGGGCAATCCATTTGCTCCATGTGGCGTCAGTGGCGTGGTGGGTGGAGGGAACCTTTCCTTTAAACATCCACCCCAGCACCGGTAGTCGGGGTGCCAGGAGGAGTTGTGCTTCGGTGCCAATCACTTCCGAGGCAGCTTGGACTCCTTCGTAGGCTGCTAGGATTTCCTTCTCTGTGGGAGTGTAGTTGGCCTCAGACCCTCTATAACTTCGACTCCAGAATCCCAGTGGTCGGCCACGAGTCTCTCCAGGCACCTTCTGCCAAAGGCTCCAGGACAAACCATTGTTCCCGGCCGCAGAGTAGAGCACGTTCCTCACCTCTGGTCCCGTCCTGACTGGGCCAAG
Source organism: Leptosomus discolor (assembly GCF_034619465.1). Classification (NCBI taxonomy): domain Eukaryota; kingdom Metazoa; phylum Chordata; class Aves; order Leptosomiformes; family Leptosomidae; genus Leptosomus; species Leptosomus discolor. The sequence goes on along the minus strand of NW_028237915.1, from coordinate 767,523 downwards.
GGCTAGCGCATGAGCGATCTCCCGCTTGATTTGGGCAAAAGCTTGTTGCTGTTCAGGGCCCCAGTGGAAATCGTTCTTCTTGCGGGTAACCAGGTACAGAGGGCTCACAATCTGGCTGTACTCAGGAATGGTTCCTTCAAGGGGATCTGTCAGATCATCCTCCCTTCTGTAATATCTGGCAGCTCGGTCCTGGGAGGTTGAGGCTACCTTCACTTTAGTGTTACTCCCCCGGTTAGTGTTTCCCTCCTTGAGTTGACGCACCCGTGCTGCCAGGACAGAAGTGGGTTTCCCATCCCACCTTCCCATGTCTTCCCCATGGTCGCGCAGGAAGTACCATAGCTCAGCTCGTGGGGTGTACCCTCTCCCTCTAGCTGGGGGACGTTGGGCTCCGACTTTGGGGCCTGTGACTTGTACCGGTGCCAAATGGGAACTGCTCCTCCTCACCTCCTCCTTTATTTCCCTCATCTCCTCTTGTAGGCTCTTAATCACAGCAGAAACGTTAGCCTGCATTGGGCCATTGATCATGCTTTCAAAATTTCTAAGCTTGCTCGTGACAGAACCCACTGTCTCTCGGTCGTTATCTGCATTAATCATTGCAATGAAGGTGGAGTATTCGGATGGCCCTAGATTTGCCAGATTCCACAACATTTGCCCTGTGCACCTGACTTTGTCAGGGTCGTTACCATGCTGTCCATCCCTCCCAAAGACTACCTCCAATACTGCCACTTCTCTCAGCTGCTGGATCCCTTCCTCAAGGGTCTTCCAGCGCATTCTATGATGGTGCTCCTGCATTCTCTCTCTGTGGACAAACCTCTCTCTCACACTCATTAAAAGCCGCTCCCAGAGGGAAAGGGTCCCCGGCTCCCTTACAAATACCAGATTGACACCTGAGTCCTGAGTCAAGGGTCCCAAATTCCTTGCCTCACTGCCATCCAGTTGCACACCCGTACCCATAAGATCCCAGACCCGAGGTAACCAGGTTGTAAAAGCCTCACGCCCCCGCCGTACGATGTCTTTGTGCAGATCACGGAGACTGTCATACGTCAGGGACTTGGTGAGTATCTCAACCACTGGCTCGCCTGCAGGTTCTGAGGGCCCTCCTTTCTTAACTGAGTGGTCTGATTTCATCTTAGATGTCCTCGTTTCCACAGGGGCGACTGCTGCTGGCTCTGACTGCCCTTGCGTTTCAGCTGGAACCTGGACGGTTGTAACGTCTGTGGGTTCTACTGCTGCACCATTAGACTCTCCCTCTTCAAGGCAGGAGGAGGGATTCCCAGCAGCTGAGAGAATGCACTCCTTCAGCATCTGGCCCATCTCACGTATCTCCTTCACCCAATCCGAGTGGTTCATTTCTGATGTGAGCTGTGAGGCAGGGTCAGATTCTGGAGCAGCATTCCTAGTCAGGGTAGTTATCCAAGCCAATCTCCCCTGATCTCTGAATACTGAATAAAACAGGATTATCAGCAACACTAGCCACTGTATGATATCATTAGCACTTAGGAAAGCTCTGAATCCTTCGAAAACTGGTGGAGTAGACCCAAAGAGCTGGGTTAGGGCTTGGGAGAAAGTTTCTCCCGGTGTCATTTCCTCACAGTAGGTACCATTATTAAAGTAACCCCAAAAGCATACATTTAGTGTTTGATAGCTCCGAATCCATGTGCCCGCCTTCCAGAGGAAGTTAATAAGCCATGAATTCCTCACCTTATTAATCCATAAAACAAACTGGATAACAGTCACGGTAGCCTTAGTTATAGGACCCATGTTTAGATAAGGGCCTGCAAATGGGAGAAATACAGCCACCACCACATGCCACACGAACCGGGATAAGCTAGCCCACATGATGCCACTTAACAAGGAATCTATATCCAATGCACAAAAACCGTTATTCCTTTATCTCTCGATGCCCTCGAGCCCCACGTTGGGCGCCAAAATCTGTCTTGGTTTGAAAAAGACAGGTGTCTGTGGAGGAAGGCAGGAGCCTCCCTTGAAATGGAGAGTGCAACCCCCTTCCCTCCAAACTATTATAATTTTGAAATTAACGGGCCTTCAGGCAAAGATATGGGGAATAGGAATAACAGTTCTTTACTAATATATATATATAAAATACAAGGCAGGGAAAAAACAAACAACCCACTGGTTTATACTGACAGAGTCAGGAATACAACCTGACACCCTGTTAGGGTGGCAGTAGCAGTCCGATAAGATGCTGGCTGCAGTCCTCCTGAAGCGATGGGTGTAGTTCTGTGGAAGCAGCAATCAGGTAAAAGAGTCTGGTCTTCCTCCGAAGGTCCAGTGGTCGGCAGGTAGCTCTCGTCCTCTGGAACTCCAGTGGGGGGAAAAGCTCCTCTGGGAATCCAGTGGAAGAAAGGCTGCTAGGGTGTTCAAAATCTCCGTTTTTATTTGGCATGGACTGCTTGGCTCCTTCCCCCCCCCTCCCCGGGCGGAGCATCTCACAATGGGATGGGGAGTCGTGAGGCAGTTCCTTGATGGGCCATGAACAGGAGATAGCCCAGGAGCGAGTTACCGATGGGTCAGGCGATAAGGCATTGTTGTGCCCAGTAACAGGAGATAGTCCAGAGGGGGGGAGGCAGGGAGCACCGCCCCACCTGGTCTCAACAGCTCCTGAAGATGGTAATAGAATATATTTTTTTTTCTTTTGGCACATTTTACACTGTAACCCAGGACATAATCCACCCCTTATTCTATTACCATCTACACCGTACCCAACCCAATGCCCCCTTACAGATACATATATACATATATACACAATGAAACCTTACACAGAGTTCTCACTTAAAATTAGGTCTCCTTGTGGTACACAACGTGTTTCCACATTTTTCTGCATTACCCACCAAGTGTAACCAGGTCCTTGAGCAAAAACAACCCCACGGAGGGGTGTGCCTTTGCCTGATGTGGGATTAATCCAAACAGTCTTTCCTAACATACCTCTCGTGTGTACCACAGGGACTTTATCTCCGTCCACTGTGTGCAAGGGTCCAGACTGGGCAGGACCAGCTCGATTGATGGACCCTCGGGTATTGACCATCCAGGTGGCCTTTGCTAAGTTCAGTTCCCAATTTTTGAAAGTCCCTCCTCCAAGTGCTTTTAGGGTAGTCTTAAGTAGCCCATTGCACCGTTCAACTTTCCCGGCAGCTGGTGCATGATAAGGGATATGATATATCCATTCGATTCCATGTTCTCTGGCCCAAGTGCTTATGAGGCTATTCTTGAAATGTGTCCCGTTGTCTGACTCGATTCTCTCAGGGGTGCCATGTCTCCAAAGAACTTGCTTTTCCAGGCCCAAGATGGTGTTCCGGGCGGTAGCATGAGGCACAGGGTAGGTCTCCAGCCACCCAGTGGTTGCTTCCACCATGGTCAGCACGTAGCGCTTGCCTTGACGGGTTTGGGGAAGAGTGATGTAGTCAATTTGCCAGGCTTCCCCATACCTGTACTTCGACCATCGTCCGCCGTACCACAGAGGCTTCACCCGCTTGGCCTGCTTGATCGCAGCACAGGTCTCACAGTCTTGGATAACCTGGGAGATACTGTTCATGGTTAGATCCACCCCTCGGTCCCGTGCCCATTTATAAGCGGCCTCTCTGCCTTGATGGCCTGAGGCATCATGGGCCCATCGAGCTAAGAACAACTCTCCTTTATGTTGCCAATCCAAGTCTATCTGGGACACCTCTATTTTTGCAGCCTGATCTACCTGTTCATTGTTACGATGTTCTTCATTAGCCCGACTCCTGGGGACATGAGCATCTACATGACGGACCCTCACAGGTAGCTTCTTTACCCGAGTGGCAATATCTTTCCACTCATCAGCAGCCCAAATTGGTTTTCCCCTACGCTGCCAGTTGGCCTTTTTCCACCTTTCCAGCCAGCCCCACAGAGCATTGGCTACCATCCACGAATCAGTATAAAGGTAGAGCTTTGGCCACTTCTCTCTTTCAGCAATGTCCAGGGCTAGTTGAACGGCTTTGAGTTCAGCAAGTTGACTTGATCCACCTTCTCCTTCAGTAGCTTGTGCGACCTGTCGTGTGGGGCTCCATACGGCTGCTTTCCACTTCCGGTTCATCCCTACGATGCGACAGGAACCGGCAGTGAAAAGAGCATATCGTGTTTCCTCTGCTGGTAGTTGGTTGTACGGTGGAGCTTCTTCAGCCCGCGTCACTTGTTCCTGCTCCTCTTCGTCAGTGAGGCCAAAGTCTTCACCTTCCGGCCAGTTCGTAACGATCTCCAAAATCCCAGGGCGATTTGGGTTTCCAATACGGGCGCGTTGTGTGATGAGGGCAATCCATTTGCTCCATGTGGCGTCAGTGGCGTGGTGGGTGGAGGGAACCTTTCCTTTAAACATCCACCCCAGCACCGGTAGTCGGGGTGCCAGGAGGAGTTGTGCTTCGGTGCCAATCACTTCCGAGGCAGCTTGGACTCCTTCGTAGGCTGCTAGGATTTCCTTCTCTGTGGGAGTGTAGTTGGCCTCAGACCCTCTATAACTTCGACTCCAGAATCCCAGTGGTCGGCCACGAGTCTCTCCAGGCACCTTCTGCCAAAGGCTCCAGGACAAACCATTGTTCCCGGCCGCAGAGTAGAGCACGTTCCTCACCTCTGGTCCCGTCCTGACTGGGCCAAGGGCTAGCGCATGAGCGATCTCCCGCTTGATTTGGGCAAAAGCTTGTTGCTGTTCAGGGCCCCAGTGGAAATCGTTCTTCTTGCGGGTAACCAGGTACAGAGGGCTCACAATCTGGCTGTACTCAGGAATGGTTCCTTCAAGGGGATCTGTCAGATCATCCTCCCTTCTGTAATATCTGGCAGCTCGGTCCTGGGAGGTTGAGGCTACCTTCACTTTAGTGTTACTCCCCCGGTTAGTGTTTCCCTCCTTGAGTTGACGCACCCGTGCTGCCAGGACAGAAGTGGGTTTCCCATCCCACCTTCCCATGTCTTCCCCATGGTCGCGCAGGAAGTACCATAGCTCAGCTCGTGGGGTGTACCCTCTCCCTCTAGCTGGGGGACGTTGGGCTCCGACTTTGGGGCCTGTGACTTGTACCGGTGCCAAATGGGAACTGCTCCTCCTCACCTCCTCCTTTATTTCCCTCATCTCCTCTTGTAGGCTCTTAATCACAGCAGAAACGTTAGCCTGCATTGGGCCATTGATCATGCTTTCAAAATTTCTAAGCTTGCTCGTGACAGAACCCACTGTCTCTCGGTCGTTATCTGCATTAATCATTGCAATGAAGGTGGAGTATTCGGATGGCCCTAGATTTGCCAGATTCCACAACATTTGCCCTGTGCACCTGACTTTGTCAGGGTCGTTACCATGCTGTCCATCCCTCCCAAAGACTACCTCCAATACTGCCACTTCTCTCAGCTGCTGGATCCCTTCCTCAAGGGTCTTCCAGCGCATTCTATGATGGTGCTCCTGCATTCTCTCTCTGTGGACAAACCTCTCTCTCACACTCATTAAAAGCCGCTCCCAGAGGGAAAGGGTCCCCGGCTCCCTTACAAATACCAGATTGACACCTGAGTCCTGAGTCAAGGGTCCCAAATTCCTTGCCTCACTGCCATCCAGTTGCACACCCGTACCCATAAGATCCCAGACCCGAGGTAACCAGGTTGTAAAAGCCTCACGCCCCCGCCGTACGATGTCTTTGTGCAGATCACGGAGACTGTCATACGTCAGGGACTTGGTGAGTATCTCAACCACTGGCTCGCCTGCAGGTTCTGAGGGCCCTCCTTTCTTAACTGAGTGGTCTGATTTCATCTTAGATGTCCTCGTTTCCACAGGGGCGACTGCTGCTGGCTCTGACTGCCCTTGCGTTTCAGCTGGAACCTGGACGGTTGTAACGTCTGTGGGTTCTACTGCTGCACCATTAGACTCTCCCTCTTCAAGGCAGGAGGAGGGATTCCCAGCAGCTGAGAGAATGCACTCCTTCAGCATCTGGCCCATCTCACGTATCTCCTTCACCCAATCCGAGTGGTTCATTTCTGATGTGAGCTGTGAGGCAGGGTCAGATTCTGGAGCAGCATTCCTAGTCAGGGTAGTTATCCAAGCCAATCTCCCCTGATCTCTGAATACTGAATAAAACAGGATTATCAGCAACACTAGCCACTGTATGATATCATTAGCACTTAGGAAAGCTCTGAATCCTTCGAAAACTGGTGGAGTAGACCCAAAGAGCTGGGTTAGGGGTTGGGAGAAAGTTTCTCCCGGTGTCATTTCCTCACAGTAGGTACCATTATTAAAGTAACCCCAAAAGCATACATTTAGTGTTTGATAGCTCCGAATCCATGTGCCCGCCTTCCAGAGGAAGTTAATAAGCCATGAATTCCTCACCTTATTAATCCATAAAACAAACTGGATAACAGTCACGGTAGCCTTAGTTATAGGACCCATGTTTAGATAAGGGCCTGCAAATGGGAGAAATACAGCCACCACCACATGCCACACGAACCGGGATAAGCTAGCCCACATGATGCCACTTAACAAGGAATCTATATCCAATGCACAAAAACCGTTATTCCTTTATCTCTCGATGCCCTCGAGCCCCACGTTGGGCGCCAAAATCTGTCTTGGTTTGAAAAAGACAGGTGTCTGTGGAGGAAGGCAGGAGCCTCCCTTGAAATGGAGAGTGCAACCCCCTTCCCTCCAAACTATTATAATTTTGAAATTAACGGGCCTTCAGGCAAAGATATGGGGAATAGGAATAACAGTTCTTTACTAATATATATATATAAAATACAAGGCAGGGAAAAAACAAACAACCCACTGGTTTATACTGACAGAGTCAGGAATACAACCTGACACCCTGTTAGGGTGGCAGTAGCAGTCCGATAAGATGCTGGCTGCAGTCCTCCTGAAGCGATGGGTGTAGTTCTGTGGAAGCAGCAATCAGGTAAAAGAGTCTGGTCTTCCTCCGAAGGTCCAGTGGTCGGCAGGTAGCTCTCGTCCTCTGGAACTCCAGTGGGGGGAAAAGCTCCTCTGGGAATCCAGTGGAAGAAAGGCTGCTAGGGTGTTCAAAATCTCCGTTTTTATTTGGCATGGACTGCTTGGCTCCTTCCCCCCCCCTCCCCGGGCGGAGCATCTCACAATGGGATGGGGAGTCGTGAGGCAGTTCCTTGATGGGCCATGAACAGGAGATAGCCCAGGAGCGAGTTACCGATGGGTCAGGCGATAAGGCATTGTTGTGCCCAGTAACAGGAGATAGTCCAGAGGGGGGGAGGCAGGGAGCACCGCCCCACCTGGTCTCAACAGCTCCTGAAGATGGTAATAGAATATATTTTTTTTTCTTTTGGCACATTTTACACTGTAACCCAGGACATAATCCACCCCTTATTCTATTACCATCTACACCGTACCCAACCCAATGCCCCCTTACAGATACATATATACATATATACACAATGAAACCTTACACAGAGTTCTCACTTAAAATTAGGTCTCCTTGTGGTACACAACGGGTTTCCCCATTTTTCTGCATTACCCACCAAGTGTAACCAGGTCCTTGAGCAAAAACAACCCCACGGAGGGGTGTGCCTTTGCCTGATGTGGGATTAATCCAAACAGTCTTTCCTAACATACCTCTCGTGTGTACCACAGGGACTTTATCTCCGTCCACTGTGTGCAAGGGTCCAGACTGGGCAGGACCAGCTCGATTGATGGACCCTCGGGTATTGACCATCCAGGTGGCCTTTGCTAAGTTCAGTTCCCAATTTTTGAAAGTCCCTCCTCCAAGTGCTTTTAGGGTAGTCTTAAGTAGCCCATTGCACCGTTCAACTTTCCCGGCAGCTGGTGCATGATAAGGGATATGATATATCCATTCGATTCCATGTTCTCTGGCCCAAGTGCTTATGAGGCTATTCTTGAAATGTGTCCCGTTGTCTGACTCGATTCTCTCAGGGGTGCCATGTCTCCAAAGAACTTGCTTTTCCAGGCCCAAGATGGTGTTCCGGGCGGTAGCATGAGGCACAGGGTAGGTCTCCAGCCACCCAGTGGTTGCTTCCACCATGGTCAGCACGTAGCGCTTGCCTTGACGGGTTTGGGGAAGAGTGATGTAGTCAATTTGCCAGGCTTCCCCATACCTGTACTTCGACCATCGTCCGCCGTACCACAGAGGCTTCACCCGCTTGGCCTGCTTGATCGCAGCACAGGTCTCACAGTCTTGGATAACCTGGGAGATACTGTTCATGGTTAGATCCACCCCTCGGTCCCGTGCCCATTTATAAGCGGCCTCTCTGCCTTGATGGCCTGAGGCATCATGGGCCCATCGAGCTAAGAACAACTCTCCTTTATGTTGCCAATCCAAGTCTATCTGGGACACCTCTATTTTTGCAGCCTGATCTACCTGTTCATTGTTACGATGTTCTTCATTAGCCCGACTCCTGGGGACATGAGCATCTACATGACGGACCCTCACAGGTAGCTTCTTTACCCGAGTGGCAATATCTTTCCACTCATCAGCAGCCCAAATTGGTTTTCCCCTACGCTGCCAGTTGGCCTTTTTCCACCTTTCCAGCCAGCCCCACAGAGCATTGGCTACCATCCACGAATCAGTATAAAGGTAGAGCTTTGGCCACTTCTCTCTTTCAGCAATGTCCAGGGCTAGTTGAACGGCTTTGAGTTCAGCAAGTTGACTTGATCCACCTTCTCCTTCAGTAGCTTGTGCGACCTGTCGTGTGGGGCTCCATACGGCTGCTTTCCACTTCCGGTTCATCCCTACGATGCGACAGGAACCGGCAGTGAAAAGAGCATATCGTGTTTCCTCTGCTGGTAGTTGGTTGTACGGTGGAGCTTCTTCAGCCCGCGTCACTTGTTCCTGCTCCTCTTCGTCAGTGAGGCCAAAGTCTTCACCTTCCGGCCAGTTCGTAATGATCTCCAAAATCCCAGGGCGATTTGGGTTTCCAATACGGGCGCGTTGTGTGATGAGGGCAATCCATTTGCTCCATGTGGCGTCAGTGGCGTGGTGGGTGGAGGGAACCTTTCCTTTAAACATCCACCCCAGCACCGGTAGTCGGGGTGCCAGGAGGAGTTGTGCTTCGGTGCCAATCACTTCCGAGGCAGCTTGGACTCCTTCGTAGGCTGCTAGGATTTCCTTCTCTGTGGGAGTGTAGTTGGCCTCAGACCCTCTATAACTTCGACTCCAGAATCCCAGTGGTCGGCCACGAGTCTCTCCAGGCACCTTCTGCCAAAGGCTCCAGGACAAACCATTGTTCCCGGCCGCAGAGTAGAGCACGTTCCTCACCTCTGGTCCCGTCCTGACTGGGCCAAGGGCTAGCGCATGAGCGATCTCCCGCTTGATTTGGGCAAAAGCTTGTTGCTGTTCAGGGCCCCAGTGGAAATCGTTCTTCTTGCGGGTAACCAGGTACAGAGGGCTCACAATCTGGCTGTACTCAGGAATGTGCATTCTCCAAAAACCTATGGCGCCTAGGAAAGCCTGTGTTTCCTTCTTGCTGGTTGGTGGAGACATCGCAGCGATCTTATTGATGACCTCGGTGGGGATCTGACGCCGTCCGTCTTGCCACTTTACCCCCAGGAACTGGATCTCTCGGGCAGGTCCCTTGACTTTGCTCTTCTTGATGGCAAAACCAGCTTCCAGGAGAATCTGGATGATCTTCTCTCCTTTCCCAAATACTTCCTTTGCTGTGTTCCCCCCCCCACAATGATGTCATCGATGTACTGCAGATGTTCCGGAGCTTCACCCTTTTCCAGTGCAGCCTGGATCAGTCCATGGCAGATGGTGGGACTGTGCTTCCACCCCTGGGGCAGTCGGTTCCAGGTGTACTGTACGCCCCTCCAGGTGAAGGCAAACTGAGGCCTACATTCTGCTGCCAGAGGAATGGAGAAAAAAGCATTGGCAATGTCAATAGTGGCATACCACTTTGCTGCCTTGGACTCCAGCTCGTACTGGAGTTCCAGCATGTCCGGCACGGCAGCGCTCAACGGTGGAGTCACTTCATTCAAGCCACGATAGTCCACAGTCAATCTCCATTCTCCGTCAGACTTGCGCACAGGCCAAATGGGGCTGTTGAAGGGTGAGTGGGTCTTGCTGACCACCCCTTGACTCTCCAGCTCGCGGATCATTTTGTGGATGGGGATCACGGCATCTCGATTCGTCCGATACTGCCGGCGGTGCACTGTCGAGGTGGCAATTGGCACTTGTTGCTCTTCCACCTTCAAGAGTCCTACTGCAGATGGGTTTTCTGATAGTCCGGGCAAGGTGTTCAATTGCCTAATGCTCTCTGCCTCCACAGCAGCTATCCCAAATGCCCACCTGAGACCTTTTGGGCCCTTGTAATAGCCGTTCCGGAGGAAGTCTATGCCCAGAATGCACGGGGCCTCTGGGCCAGTCACAATCGGATGTTTCTGCCACTCCTTCCCAGTAAGGCTCACCTCGGCTTCCAACAGAGTCAATTGCTGCGATCCCCCCGTTACCCCGGCAATGGAAACAGGTTCTGCCCCCACATGTCCCGATGGCATTAGGGTACACTGCGCACCCGTATCAACTAACGCTTTGTATTTTTGTGGCTCTGACGTGCCAGGCCATCGGATCCACACCGTCCAAAATATCCGGTTTTCCCGTGCCTCTCCCTGGCTAGAGGCAGGGCCCCTCTAGCACTGGTTACCATTCCCTTCCTGGACATACATACTAGAGGTTCCTTCAAGGGGATCTGTCAGATCATCCTCCCTTCTGTAATATCTGGCAGCTCGGTCCTGGGAGGTTGAGGCTACCTTCACTTTAGTGTTACTCCCCCGGTTAGTGTTTCCCTCCTTGAGTTGACGCACCCGTGCTGCCAGGACAGAAGTGGGTTTCCCATCCCACCTTCCCATGTCTTCCCCATGGTCGCGCAGGAAGTACCATAGCTCAGCTCGTGGGGTGTACCCTCTCCCTCTAGCTGGGGGACGTTGGGCTCCGACTTTGGGGCCTGTGACTTGTACCGGTGCCAAATGGGAACTGCTCCTCCTCACCTCCTCCTTTATTTCCCTCATCTCCTCTTGTAGGCTCTTAATCACAGCAGAAACGTTAGCCTGCATTGGGCCATTGATCATGCTTTCAAAATTTCTAAGCTTGCTCGTGACAGAACCCACTGTCTCTCGGTCGTTATCTGCATTAATCATTGCAATGAAGGTGGAGTATTCGGATGGCCCTAGATTTGCCAGATTCCACAACATTTGCCCTGTGCACCTGACTTTGTCAGGGTCGTTACCATGCTGTCCATCCCTCCCAAAGACTACCTCCAATACTGCCACTTCTCTCAGCTGCTGGATCCCTTCCTCAAGGGTCTTCCAGCGCATTCTATGATGGTGCTCCTGCATTCTCTCTCTGTGGACAAACCTCTCTCTCACACTCATTAAAAGCCGCTCCCAGAGGGAAAGGGTCCCCGGCTCCCTTACAAATACCAGATTGACACCTGAGTCCTGAGTCAAGGGTCCCAAATTCCTTGCCTCACTGCCATCCAGTTGCACACCCGTACCCATAAGATCCCAGACCCGAGGTAACCAGGTTGTAAAAGCCTCACGCCCCCGCCGTACGATGTCTTTGTGCAGATTACGGAGACTGTCATACGTCAGGGACTCGGTGAGTATCTCAACCACTGGCTCGCCTGCAGGTTCTGAGGGCCCTCCTTTCTTAACTGAGTGGTCTGATTTCATCTTAGATGTCCTCGTTTCCACAGGGGCGACTGCTGCTGGCTCTGACTGCCCTTGCGTTTCAGCTGGAACCTGGACGGTTGTAACGTCTGTGGGTTCTACTGCTGCACCATTAGACTCTCCCTCTTCAAGGCAGGAGGAGGGATTCCCAGCAGCTGAGAGAATGCACTCCTTCAGCATCTGGCCCATCTCACGTATCTCCTTCACCCAATCCGAGTGGTTCATTTCTGATGTGAGCTGTGAGGCAGGGTCAGATTCTGGAGCAGCATTCCTAGTCAGGGTAGTTACCCAAGCCAATCTCCCCTGATCTCTGAATACTGAATAAAACAGGATTATCAGCAACACTAGCCACTGTATGATATCATTAGCACTTAGGAAAGCTCTGAATCCTTCGAAAACTGGTGGAGTAGACCCAAAGAGCTGGGTTAGGGGTTGGGAGAAAGTTTCTCCCGGTGTCATTTCCTCACAGTAGGTACCATTATTAAAGTAACCCCAAAAGCATACATTTAGTGTTTGATAGCTCCGAATCCATGTGCCCGCCTTCCAGAGGAAGTTAATAAGCCATGAATTCCTCACCTTATTAATCCATAAAACAAACTGGATAACAGTCACGGTAGCCTTAGTTATAGGACCCATGTTTAGATAAGGGCCTGCAAATGGGAGAAATACAGCCACCACCACATGCCACACGAACCGGGATAAGCTAGCCCACATGATGCCACTTAACAAGGAATCTATATCCAATGCACAAAAACCGTTATTCCTTTATCTCTCGATGCCCTCGAGCCCCACGTTGGGCGCCAAAATCTGTCTTGGTTTGAAAAAGACAGGTGTCTGTGGAGGAAGGCAGGAGCCTCCCTTGAAATGGAGAGTGCAACCCCCTTCCCTCCAAACTATTATAATTTTGAAATTAACGGGCCTTCAGGCAAAGATATGGGGAATAGGAATAACAGTTCTTTACTAATATATATATATATATAACACAAGGCAGGGAAAAAAACAAACAACCCACTGGTTTATACTGACAGAGTCAGGAATACAACCTGACACCCTGTTAGGGTGGCAGTAGCAGTCCGATAAGATGCTGGCTGCAGTCCTCCTGAAGCGATGGGTGTAGTTCTGTGGAAGCAGCAATCAGGTAAAAGAGTCTGGTCTTCCTCCGAAGGTCCAGTGGTCGGCAGGTAGCTCTCGTCCTCTGGAACTCCAGTGGGGGGAAAAGCTCCTCTGGGAATCCAGTGGAAGAAAGGCTGCTAGGGTGTTCAAAATCTCCGTTTTTATTTGGCATGGACTGCTTGGCTCCTTCCCCCCCCCTCCCCGGGTGGAGCATCTCACAATGGGATGGGGAGTCGTGAGGCAGTTCCTTGATGGGCCATGAACAGGAGATAGCCCAGGAGCGAGTTACCGATGGGTCAGGCGATAAGGCATTGTTGTGCCCAGTAACAGGAGATAGTCCAGAGGGGGGGAGGCAGGGAGCACCGCCCCACCTGGTCTCAACAGCTCCTGAAGATGGTAATAGAATATATTTTTTTTCTTTTGGCACATTTTACACTGTAACCCAGGACATAATCCACTCCTTATTCTATTACCATCTACACCGTACCCAACCCAATGCCCCCTTACAGATACATATATACACAATGAAACCTTACACAGAGTTCTCACTTAAAATTAGGTCTCCTTGTGGTACACAACGGGTTTCCCCATTTTTCTGCATTACCCACCAAGTGTAACCAGGTCCTTGAGCAAAAACAACCCCACGGAGGGGTGTGCCTTTGCCTGATGTGGGATTAATCCAAACAGTCTTTCCTAACATACCTCTCGTGTGTACCACAGGGACTTTATCTCCGTCCACTGTGTGCAAGGGTCCAGACTGGGCAGGACCAGCTCGATTGATGGACCCTCGGGTATTGACCATCCAGGTGGCCTTTGCTAAGTTCAGTTCCCAATTTTTGAAAGTCCCTCCTCCAAGTGCTTTTAGGGTAGTCTTAAGTAGCCCATTGCACCGTTCAACTTTCCCGGCAGCTGGTGCATGATAAGGGATATGATATATCCATTCGATTCCATGTTCTCTGGCCCAAGTGCTTATGAGGCTATTCTTGAAATGTGTCCCGTTGTCTGACTCGATTCTCTCAGGGGTGCCATGTCTCCAAAGAACTTGCTTTTCCAGGCCCAAGATGGTGTTCCGGGCGGTAGCATGAGGCACAGGGTAGGTCTCCAGCCACCCAGTGGTTGCTTCCACCATGGTCAGCACGTAGCGCTTGCCTTGACGGGTTTGGGGAAGAGTGATGTAGTCAATTTGCCAGGCTTCCCCATACCTGTACTTCGACCATCGTCCGCCGTACCACAGAGGCTTCACCCGCTTGGCCTGCTTGATCGCAGCGCAGGTCTCACAGTCTTGGATAACCTGGGAGATACTGTTCATGGTTAGATCCACCCCTCGGTCCCGTGCCCATTTATAAGCGGCCTCTCTGCCTTGATGGCCTGAGGCATCATGGGCCCATCGAGCTAAGAACAACTCTCCTTTATGTTGCCAATCCAAGTCTATCTGGGACACCTCTATTTTTGCAGCCTGATCTACCTGTTCATTGTTACGATGTTCTTCATTAGCCCGACTCCTGGGGACATGAGCATCTACATGACGGACCCTCACAGGTAGCTTCTTTACCCGAGTGGCAATATCTTTCCACTCATCAGCAGCCCAAATTGGTTTTCCCCTACGCTGCCAGTTGGCCTTTTTCCACCTTTCCAGCCAGCCCCACAGAGCATTGGCTACCATCCACGAATCAGTATAAAGGTAGAGCTTTGGCCACTTCTCTCTTTCAGCAATGTCCAGGGCTAGTTGAACGGCTTTGAGTTCAGCAAGTTGACTTGATCCACCTTCTCCTTCAGTAGCTTGTGCGACCTGTCGTGTGGGGCTCCATACGGCTGCTTTCCACTTCCGGTTCATCCCTACGATGCGACAGGAACCGTCAGTGAAAAGAGCATATCGTGTTTCCTCTGCTGGTAGTTGGTTGTACGGTGGAGCTTCTTCAGCCCGCGTCACTTGTTCCTGCTCCTCTTCGTCAGTGAGGCCAAAGTCTTCACCTTCCGGCCAGTTCGTAACGATCTCCAAAATCCCAGGGCGATTTGGGTTTCCAATACGGGCGCGTTGTGTGATGAGGGCAATCCATTTGCTCCATGTGGCGTCAGTGGCGTGGTGGGTGGAGGGAACCTTTCCTTTAAACATCCACCCCAGCACCGGTAGTCGGGGTGCCAGGAGGAGTTGTGCTTCGGTGCCAATCACTTCCGAGGCAGCTTGGACTCCTTCGTAGGCTGCTAGGATTTCCTTCTCTGTGGGAGTGTAGTTGGCCTCAGACCCTCTATAACTTCGACTCCAGAATCCCAGTGGTCGGCCACGAGTCTCTCCAGGCACCTTCTGCCAAAGGCTCCAGGACAAACCATTGTTCCCGGCCGCAGAGTAGAGCACGTTCCTCACCTCTGGTCCCGTCCTGACTGGGCCAAGGGCTAGCGCATGAGCGATCTCCCGCTTGATTTGGGCAAAAGCTTGTTGCTGTTCAGGGCCCCAGTGGAAATCGTTCTTCTTGCGGGTAACCAGGTACAGAGGGCTCACAATCTGGCTGTACTCAGGAATGTGCAGTCTCCAAAAACCTATGGCGCCTAGGAAAGCCTGTGTTTCCTTCTTGCTGGTTGGTGGAGACATCGCAGCGATCTTATTGATGACCTCGGTGGGGATCTGACGCCGTCCGTCTTGCCACTTTACCCCCAGGAACTGGATCTCTCGGGCAGGTCCCTTGACTTTGCTCTTCTTGATGGCAAAACCAGCTTCCAGGAGAATCTGGATGATCTTCTCTCCTTTCCCAAATACTTCCTTTGCTGTGTTCCCCCCCCACAATGATGTCATCGATGTACTGCAGATGTTCCGGAGCTTCACCCTTTTCCAGTGCAGCCTGGATCAGTCCATGGCAGATGGTGGGACTGTGCTTCCACCCCTGGGGCAGTCGGTTCCAGGTGTACTGTACGCCCCTCCAGGTGAAGGCAAACTGAGGCCTACATTCTGCTGCCAGAGGAATGGAGAGAAAAGCATTGGCAATGTCAATAGTGGCATACCACTTTGCTGCCTTGGACTCCAGCTCGTACTGGAGTTCCAGCATGTCCGGCACGGCAGCGCTCAACGGTGGAGTCACTTCATTCAAGCCACGATAGTCCACAGTCAATCTCCATTCTCCGTCAGACTTGCGCACAGGCCAAATGGGGCTGTTGAAGGGTGAGTGGGTCTTGCTGACCACCCCTTGACTCTCCAGCTCGCGGATCATTTTGTGGATGGGGATCACGGCATCTCGATTCGTCCGATACTGCCGGCGGTGCACTGTCGAGGTGGCAATTGGCACTTGTTGCTCTTCCACCTTCAAGAGTCCTACTGCAGATGGGTTTTCTGATAGTCCGGGCAAGGTGTTCAATTGCCTAATGCTCTCTGCCTCCACAGCAGCTATCCCAAATGCCCACCTGAGACCTTTTGGGTCCTTGTAATAGCCGTTCCGGAGGAAGTCTATGCCCAGAATGCACGGGGCCTCTGGGCCAGTCACAATCGGATGTTTCTGCCACTCCTTCCCAGTAAGGCTCACCTCGGCTTCCAACAGAGTCAATTGCTGCGATCCCCCCGTTACCCCGGCAATGGAAACAGGTTCTGCCCCCACATGTCCCGATGGCATTAGGGTACACTGCGCACCAGTATCAACTAACGCTTTGTATTTTTGTGGCTCTGACGTGCCAGGCCATCGGATCCACACCGTCCAAAATATCCGGTTTTCCCGTGCCTCTCCCTGGCTAGAGGCAGGGCCCCTCTAGCACTGGTTACCATTCCCTTCCTGGACATACATACTAGAGGTTCCTTCAAGGGGATCTGTCAGATCATCCTCCCTTCTGTAATATCTGGCAGCTCGGTCCTGGGAGGTTGAGGCTACCTTCACTTTAGTGTTACTCCCCCGGTTAGTGTTTCCCTCCTTGAGTTGACGCACCCGTGCTGCCAGGACAGAAGTGGGTTTCCCATCCCACCTTCCCATGTCTTCCCCATGGTCGCGCAGGAAGTACCATAGCTCAGCTCGTGGGGTGTACCCTCTCCCTCTAGCTGGGGGACGTTGGGCTCCGACTTTGGGGCCTGTGACTTGTACCGGTGCCAAATGGGAACTGCTCCTCCTCACCTCCTCCTTTATTTCCCTCATCTCCTCTTGTAGGCTCTTAATCACAGCAGAAACGTTAGCCTGCATTGGGCCATTGATCATGCTTTCAAAATTTCTAAGCTTGCTCGTGACAGAACCCACTGTCTCTCGGTCGTTATCTGCATTAATCATTGCAATGAAGGTGGAGTATTCGGATGGCCCTAGATTTGCCAGATTCCACAACATTTGCCCTGTGCACCTGACTTTGTCAGGGTCGTTACCATGCTGTCCATCCCTCCCAAAGACTACCTCCAATACTGCCACTTCTCTCAGCTGCTGGATCCCTTCCTCAAGGGTCTTCCAGCGCATTCTATGATGGTGCTCCTGCATTCTCTCTCTGTGGACAAACCTCTCTCTCACACTCATTAAAAGCCGCTCCCAGAGGGAAAGGGTCCCCGGCTCCCTTACAAATACCAGATTGACACCTGAGTCCTGAGTCAAGGGTCCCAAATTCCTTGCCTCACTGCCATCCAGTTGCACACCCGTACCCATAAGATCCCAGACCCGAAGTAACCAGGTTGTAAAAGCCTCACGCCCCCGCCGTACGATGTCTTTGTGCAGATTACGGAGACTGTCATACGTCAGGGACTCGGTGAGTATCTCAACCACTGGCTCGCCTGCAGGTTCTGAGGGCCCTCCTTTCTTAACTGAGTGGTCTGATTTCATCTTAGATGTCCTCGTTTCCACAGGGGCGACTGCTGCTGGCTCTGACTGCCCTTGCGTTTCAGCTGGAACCTGGACGGTTGTAACGTCTGTGGGTTCTACTGCTGCACCATTAGACTCTCCCTCTTCAAGGCAGGAGGAGGGATTCCCAGCAGCTGAGAGAATGCACTCCTTCAGCATCTGGCCCATCTCACGTATCTCCTTCACCCAATCCGAGTGGTTCATTTCTGATGTGAGCTGTGAGGCAGGGTCAGATTCTGGAGCAGCATTCCTAGTCAGGGTAGTTACCCAAGCCAATCTCCCCTGATCTCTGAATACTGAATAAAACAGGATTATCAGCAACACTAGCCACTGTATGATATCATTAGCACTTAGGAAAGCTCTGAATCCTTCGAAAACTGGTGGAGTAGACCCAAAGAGCTGGGTTAGGGGTTGGGAGAAAGTTTCTCCCGGTGTCATTTCCTCACAGTAGGTACCATTATTAAAGTAACCCCAAAAGCATACATTTAGTGTTTGATAGCTCCGAATCCATGTGCCCGCCTTCCAGAGGAAGTTAATAAGCCATGAATTCCTCACCTTATTAATCCATAAAACAAACTGGATAACAGTCACGGTAGCCTTAGTTATAGGACCCATGTTTAGATAAGGGCCTGCAAATGGGAGAAATACAGCCACCACCACATGCCACACGAACCGGGATAAGCTAGCCCACATGATGCCACTTAACAAGGAATCTATATCCAATGCACAAAAACCGTTATTCCTTTATCTCTCGATGCCCTCGAGCCCCACGTTGGGCGCCAAAATCTGTCTTGGTTTGAAAAAGACAGGTGTCTGTGGAGGAAGGCAGGAGCCTCCCTTGAAATGGAGAGTGCAACCCCTTTCCCTCCAAACTATTATAATTTTGAAATTAACGGGCCTTCAGGCAAAGATATGGGGAATAGGAATAACAGTTCTTTACTAATATATATATATATATAAAACACAAGGCAGGGAAAAAACAAACAACCCACTGGTTTATACTGACAGAGTCAGGAATACAACCTGACACCCTGTTAGGGTGGCAGTAGCAGTCCGATAAGATGCTGGCTGCAGTCCTCCTGAAGCGATGGGTGTAGTTCTGTGGAAGCAGCAATCAGGTAAAAGAGTCTGGTCTTCCTCCGAAGGTCCAGTGGTCGGCAGGTAGCTCTCGTCCTCTGGAACTCCAGTGGGGGGAAAAGCTCCTCTGGGAATCCAGTGGAAGAAAGGCTGCTAGGGTGTTCAAAATCTCCGTTTTTATTTGGCATGGACTGCTTGGCTCCTTCCCCCCCCCCTCCCCGGGCGGAGCATCTCACAGTGGGATGGGGAGTCGTGAGGCAGTTCCTTGATGGGCCATGAACAGGAGATAGCCCAGGAGCGAGTTACCGATGGGTCAGGCGATAAGGCATTGTTGTGCCCAGTAACAGGAGATAGTCCAGAGGGGGGGAGGCAGGGAGCACCGCCCCACCTGGTCTCTACAGCTCCTGAAGATGGTAATAGAATATATTTTTTTTCTTTTGGCACATTTTACACTGTAACCCAGGACATAATCCACCCCTTATTCTATTACCATCTACACCGTACCCAACCCAATGCCCCCTTACAGATACATATATACATATATACACAATGAAACCTTACACAGAGTTCTCACTTAAAATTAGGTCTCCTTGTGGTACACAACGGGTTTCCCCATTTTTCTGCATTACCCACCAAGTGTAACCAGGTCCTTGAGCAAAAACAACCCCACGGAGGGGTGTGCCTTTGCCTGATGTGGGATTAATCCAAACAGTCTTTCCTAACATACCTCTCGTGTGTACCACAGGGACTTTATCTCCGTCCACTGTGTGCAAGGGTCCAGACTGGGCAGGACCAGCTCGATTGATGGACCCTCGGGTATTGACCATCCAGGTGGCCTTTGCTAAGTTCAGTTCCCAATTTTTGAAAGTCCCTCCTCCAAGTGCTTTTAGGGTAGTCTTAAGTAGCCCATTGCACCGTTCAACTTTCCCGGCAGCTGGTGCATGATAAGGGATATGATATATCCATTCGATTCCATGTTCTCTGGCCCAAGTGCTTATGAGGCTATTCTTGAAATGTGTCCCGTTGTCTGACTCGATTCTCTCAGGGGTGCCATGTCTCCAAAGAACTTGCTTTTCCAGGCCCAAGATGGTGTTCCGGGCGGTAGCATGAGGCACAGGGTAGGTCTCCAGCCACCCAGTGGTTGCTTCCACCATGGTCAGCACGTAGCGCTTGCCTTGACGGGTTTGGGGAAGAGTGATGTAGTCAATTTGCCAGGCTTCCCCATACCTGTACTTCGACCATCGTCCGCCGTACCACAGAGGCTTCACCCGCTTGGCCTGCTTGATCGCAGCACAGGTCTCACAGTCTTGGATAACCTGGGAGATACTGTTCATGGTTAGATCCACCCCTCGGTCCCGTGCCCATTTATAAGCGGCCTCTCTGCCTTGATGGCCTGAGGCATCATGGGCCCATCGAGCTAAGAACAACTCTCCTTTATGTTGCCAATCCAAGTCTATCTGGGACACCTCTATTTTTGCAGCCTGATCTACCTGTTCATTGTTACGATGTTCTTCATTAGCCCGACTCCTGGGGACATGAGCATCTACATGACGGACCCTCACAGGTAGCTTCTTTACCCGAGTGGCAATATCTTTCCACTCATCAGCAGCCCAAATTGGTTTTCCCCTACGCTGCCAGTTGGCCTTTTTCCACCTTTCCAGCCAGCCCCACAGAGCATTGGCTACCATCCACGAATCAGTATAAAGGTAGAGCTTTGGCCACTTCTCTCTTTCAGCAATGTCCAGGGCTAGTTGAACGGCTTTGAGTTCAGCAAGTTGACTTGATCCACCTTCTCCTTCAGTAGCTTGTGCGACCTGTCGTGTGGGGCTCCATACGGCTGCTTTCCACTTCCGGTTCATCCCTACAATGCGACAGGAACCGTCAGTGAAAAGAGCATATCGTGTTTCCTCTGCTGGTAGTTGGTTGTACGGTGGAGCTTCTTCAGCCCGCGTCACTTGTTCCTGCTCCTCTTCGTCAGTGAGGCCAAAGTCTTCACCTTCCGGCCAGTTCGTAATGATCTCCAAAATCCCAGGGCGATTTGGGTTTCCAATACGGGCGCGTTGTGTGATGAGGGCAATCCATTTGCTCCATGTGGCGTCAGTGGCGTGGTGGGTGGAGGGAACCTTTCCTTTAAACATCCACCCCAGCACCGGTAGTCGGGGTGCCAGGAGGAGTTGTGCTTCGGTGCCAATCACTTCCGAGGCAGCTTGGACTCCTTCGTAGGCTGCTAGGATTTCCTTCTCTGTGGGAGTGTAGTTAGCCTCAGACCCTCTATAACTTCGACTCCAGAATCCCAGTGGTCGGCCACGAGTCTCTCCAGGCACCTTCTGCCAAAGGCTCCAGGACAAACCATTGTTCCCGGCCGCAGAGTAGAGCACGTTCCTCACCTCTGGTCCCGTCCTGACTGGGCCAAGGGCTAGCGCATGAGCGATCTCCCGCTTGATTTGGGCAAAAGCTTGTTGCTGTTCAGGGCCCCAGTGGAAATCGTTCTTCTTGCGGGTAACCAGGTACAGAGGGCTCACAATCTGGCTGTACTCAGGAATGTGCATTCTCCAAAAACCTATGGCGCCTAGGAAAGCCTGTGTTTCCTTCTTGCTGGTTGGTGGAGACATCGCAGCGATCTTATTGATGACCTCGGTGGGGATCTGACGCCGTCCGTCTTGCCACTTTACCCCCAGGAACTGGATCTCTCGGGCAGGTCCCTTGACTTTGCTCTTCTTGATGGCAAAACCAGCTTCCAGGAGAATCTGGATGATCTTCTCTCCTTTCCCAAATACTTCCTTTGCTGTGTTCCCCCCCCACAATGATGTCATCGATGTACTGCAGATGTTCCGGAGCTTCACCCTTTTCCAGTGCAGCCTGGATCAGTCCATGGCAGATGGTGGGACTGTGCTTCCACCCCTGGGGCAGTCGGTTCCAGGTGTACTGTACGCCCCTCCAGGTGAAGGCAAACTGAGGCCTACATTCTGCTGCCAGAGGAATGGAGAGAAAAGCATTGGCAATGTCAATAGTGGCATACCACTTTGCTGCCTTGGACTCCAGCTCGTACTGGAGTTCCAGCATGTCCGGCACGGCAGCGCTCAACGGTGGAGTCACTTCATTCAAGCCACGATAGTCCACAGTCAATCTCCATTCTCCGTCAGACTTGCGCACAGGCCAAATGGGGCTGTTGAAGGGTGAGTGGGTCTTGCTGACCACCCCTTGACTCTCCAGCTCGCGGATCATTTTGTGGATGGGGATCACGGCATCTCGATTCGTCCGATACTGCCGGCGGTGCACTGTCGAGGTGGCAATTGGCACTTGTTGCTCTTCCACCTTCAAGAGTCCTACTGCAGA
This sequence comes from Leptosomus discolor, assembly GCF_034619465.1. Taxonomy (NCBI): domain Eukaryota; kingdom Metazoa; phylum Chordata; class Aves; order Leptosomiformes; family Leptosomidae; genus Leptosomus; species Leptosomus discolor. The sequence continues at coordinate 745,566 of NW_028237915.1, read as the reverse complement.
TGGGTTTTCTGATAGTCCGGGCAAGGTGTTCAATTGCCTAATGCTCTCTGCCTCCACAGCAGCTATCCCAAATGCCCACCTGAGACCTTTTGGGCCCTTGTAATAGCCGTTCCGGAGGAAGTCTATGCCCAGAATGCACGGGGCCTCTGGGCCAGTCACAATCGGATGTTTCTGCCACTCCTTCCCAGTAAGGCTCACCTCGGCTTCCAACAGAGTCAATTGCTGCGATCCCCCCGTTACCCCGGCAATGGAAACAGGTTCTGCCCCCACATGTCCCGATGGCATTAGGGTACACTGCGCACCAGTATCAACTAACGCTTTGTATTTTTGTGGCTCTGACGTGCCAGGCCATCGGATCCACACCGTCCAAAATATCCGGTTTTCCCGTGCCTCTCCCTGGCTAGAGGCAGGGCCCCTCTAGCACTGGTTACCATTCCCTTCCTGGACATACATACTAGAGGTTCCTTCAAGGGGATCTGTCAGATCATCCTCCCTTCTGTAATATCTGGCAGCTCGGTCCTGGGAGGTTGAGGCTACCTTCACTTTAGTGTTACTCCCCCGGTTAGTGTTTCCCTCCTTGAGTTGACGCACCCGTGCTGCCAGGACAGAAGTGGGTTTCCCATCCCACCTTCCCATGTCTTCCCCATGGTCGCGCAGGAAGTACCATAGCTCAGCTCGTGGGGTGTACCCTCTCCCTCTAGCTGGGGGACGTTGGGCTCCGACTTTGGGGCCTGTGACTTGTACCGGTGCCAAATGGGAACTGCTCCTCCTCACCTCCTCCTTTATTTCCCTCATCTCCTCTTGTAGGCTCTTAATCACAGCAGAAACGTTAGCCTGCATTGGGCCATTGATCATGCTTTCAAAATTTCTAAGCTTGCTCGTGACAGAACCCACTGTCTCTCGGTCGTTATCTGCATTAATCATTGCAATGAAGGTGGAGTATTCGGATGGCCCTAGATTTGCCAGATTCCACAACATTTGCCCTGTGCACCTGACTTTGTCAGGGTCGTTACCATGCTGTCCATCCCTCCCAAAGAGTACCTCCAATACTGCCACTTCTCTCAGCTGCTGGATCCCTTCCTCAAGGGTCTTCCAGCGCATTCTATGATGGTGCTCCTGCATTCTCTCTCTGTGGACAAACCTCTCTCTCACACTCATTAAAAGCCGCTCCCAGAGGGAAAGGGTCCCCGGCTCCCTTACAAATACCAGATTGACACCTGAGTCCTGAGTCAAGGGTCCCAAATTCCTTGCCTCACTGCCATCCAGTTGCACACCCGTACCCATAAGATCCCAGACCCGAGGTAACCAGGTTGTAAAAGCCTCACGCCCCCGCCGTACGATGTCTTTGTGCAGATTACGGAGACTGTCATACGTCAGGGACTCGGTGAGTATCTCAACCACTGGCTCGCCTGCAGGTTCTGAGGGCCCTCCTTTCTTAACTGAGTGGTCTGATTTCATCTTAGATTTCCTCGTTTCCACAGGGGCGACTGCTGCTGGCTCTGACTGCCCTTGCGTTTCAGCTGGAACCTGGACGGTTGTAACGTCTGTGGGTTCTACTGCTGCACCATTAGACTCTCCCTCTTCAAGGCAGGAGGAGGGATTCCCAGCAGCTGAGAGAATGCACTCCTTCAGCATCTGGCCCATCTCACGTATCTCCTTCACCCAATCCGAGTGGTTCATTTCTGATGTGAGCTGTGAGGCAGGGTCAGATTCTGGAGCAGCATTCCTAGTCAGGGTAGTTATCCAAGCCAATCTCCCCTGATCTCTGAATACTGAATAAAACAGGATTATCAGCAACACCAGCCACTGTATGATATCATTAGCACTTAGGAAAGCTCTGAATCCTTCGAAAACTGGTGGAGTAGACCCAAAGAGCTGGGTTAGGGCTTGGGAGAAAGTTTCTCCCGGTGTCATTTCCTCACAGTAGGTACCATTATTAAAGTAACCCCAAAAGCATACATTTAGTGTTTGATAGCTCCGAATCCATGTGCCCGCCTTCCAGAGGAAGTTAATAAGCCATGAATTCCTCACCTTATTAATCCATAAAACAAACTGGATAACAGTCACGGTAGCCTTAGTTATAGGACCCATGTTTAGATAAGGGCCTGCAAATGGGAGAAATACAGCCACCACCACATGCCACACGAACCGGGATAAGCTAGCCCACATGATGCCACTTAACAAGGAATCTATATCCAATGCACAAAAACCGTTATTCCTTTATCTCTCGATGCCCTCGAGCCCCACGTTGGGCGCCAAAATCTGTCTTGGTTTGAAAAAGACAGGTGTCTGTGGAGGAAGGCAGGAGCCTCCCTTGAAATGGAGAGTGCAACCCCCTTCCCTCCAAACTATTATAATTTTGAAATTAACGGGCCTTCAGGCAAAGATATGGGGAATAGGAATAACAGTTCTTTACTAATATATATATATATAAAACACAAGGCAGGGAAAAAACAAACAACCCACTGGTTTATACTGACAGAGTCAGGAATACAACCTGACACCCTGTTAGGGTGGCAGTAGCAGTCCGATAAGATGCTGGCTGCAGTCCTCCTGAAGCGATGGGTGTAGTTCTGTGGAAGCAGCAATCAGGTAAAAGAGTCTGGTCTTCCTCCGAAGGTCCAGTGGTCGGCAGGTAGCTCTCGTCCTCTGGAACTCCAGTGGGGGGAAAAGCTCCTCTGGGAATCCAGTGGAAGAAAGGCTGCTAGGGTGTTCAAAATCTCCGTTTTTATTTGGCATGGACTGCTTGGCTCCTTCCCCCCCCCCTCCCCGGGCGGAGCATCTCACAGTGGGATGGGGAGTCGCGAGGCAGTTCCTTGATGGGCCATGAACAGGAGATAGCCCAGGAGCGAGTTACCGATGGGTCAGGCGATAAGGCATTGTTGTGCCCAGTAACAGGAGATAGTCCAGAGGGGGAGAGGCAGGGAGCACCGCCCCACCTGGTCTCAACAGCTCCTGAAGATGGTAATAGAATATATTTTTTTTCTTTTGGCACATTTTACACTGTAACCCAGGACATAATCCACCCCTTATTCTATTACCATCTACACTGTACCCAACCCAATGCCCCCTTACAGATACATATATACATATATACACAATGAAACCTTACACAGAGTTCTCACTTAAAATTAGGTCTCCTTGTGGTACACAACGGGTTTCCCCATTTTTCTGCATTACCCACCAAGTGTAACCAGGTCCTTGAGCAAAAACAACCCCACGGAGGGGTGTGCCTTTGCCTGATGTGGGATTAATCCAAACAGTCTTTCCTAACATACCTCTCGTGTGTACCACAGGGACTTTATCTCCGTCCACTGTGTGCAAGGGTCCAGACTGGGCAGGACCAGCTCGATTGATGGACCCTCGGGTATTGACCATCCAGGTGGCCTTTGCTAAGTTCAGTTCCCAATTTTTGAAAGTCCCTCCTCCAAGTGCTTTTAGGGTAGTCTTAAGTAGCCCATTGCACCGTTCAACTTTCCCGGCAGCTGGTGCATGATAAGGGATATGATATATCCATTCGATTCCATGTTCTCTGGCCCAAGTGCTTATGAGGCTATTCTTGAAATGTGTCCCGTTGTCTGACTCGATTCTCTCAGGGGTGCCATGTCTCCAAAGAACTTGCTTTTCCAGGCCCAAGATGGTGTTCCGGGCGGTAGCATGAGGCACAGGGTAGGTCTCCAGCCACCCAGTGGTTGCTTCCACCATGGTCAGCACGTAGCGCTTGCCTTGACGGGTTTGGGGAAGAGTGATGTAGTCAATTTGCCAGGCTTCCCCATACCTGTACTTCGACCATCGTCCGCCGTACCACAGAGGCTTCACCCGCTTGGCCTGCTTGATCGCAGCGCAGGTCTCACAGTCTTGGATAACCTGGGAGATACTGTTCATGGTTAGATCCACCCCTCGGTCCCGTGCCCATTTATAAGCGGCCTCTCTGCCTTGATGGCCTGAGGCATCATGGGCCCATCGAGCTAAGAACAACTCTCCTTTATGTTGCCAATCCAAGTCTATCTGGGACACCTCTATTTTTGCAGCCTGATCTACCTGTTCATTGTTACGATGTTCTTCATTAGCCCGACTCCTGGGGACATGAGCATCTACATGACGGACCCTCACAGGTAGCTTCTTTACCCGAGTGGCAATATCTTTCCACTCATCAGCAGCCCAAATTGGTTTTCCCCTACGCTGCCAGTTGGCCTTTTTCCACCTTTCCAGCCAGCCCCACAGAGCATTGGCTACCATCCACGAATCAGTATAAAGGTAGAGCTTTGGCCACTTCTCTCTTTCAGCAATGTCCAGGGCTAGTTGAACGGCTTTGAGTTCAGCAAGTTGACTTGATCCACCTTCTCCTTCAGTAGCTTGTGCGACCTGTCGTGTGGGGCTCCATACGGCTGCTTTCCACTTCCGGTTCATCCCTACAATGCGACAGGAACCGTCAGTGAAAAGAGCATATCGTGTTTCCTCTGCTGGTAGTTGGTTGTACGGTGGAGCTTCTTCAGCCCGCGTCACTTGTTCCTGCTCCTCTTCGTCAGTGAGGCCAAAGTCTTCACCTTCCGGCCAGTTCGTAATGATCTCCAAAATCCCAGGGCGATTTGGGTTTCCAATACGGGGCGTTGTGTGATGAGGGCAATCCATTTGCTCCATGTGGCGTCAGTGGCGTGGAGGGAACCTTTCCTTTAAACATCCACCCCAGCACCGGTAGTCGGGGTGCCAGGAGGAGTTGTGCTTCGGTGCCAATCACTTCCGAGGCAGCTTGGACTCCTTCATAGGCTGCTAGGATTTCCTTCTCTGTGGGAGTGTAGTTGGCCTCAGACCCTCTATAACTTCGACTCCAGAATCCCAGTGGTCGGCCACGAGTCTCTCCAGGCACCTTCTGCCAAAGGCTCCAGGACAAACCATTGTTCCCGGCCGCAGAGTAGAGCACGTTCCTCACCTCTGGTCCCGTCCTGACTGGGCCAAGGGCTAGCGCATGAGCGATCTCCCGCTTGATTTGGGCAAAAGCTTGTTGCTGTTCAGGGCCCCAGTGGAAATTGTTCTTCTTGCGGGTAACCAGGTACAGAGGGCTCACAATCTGGCTGTACTCAGGAATGTGCATTCTCCAAAAACCTATGGCGCCTAGGAAAGCCTGTGTTTCCTTCTTGCTGGTTGGTGGAGACATCGCAGCGATCTTATTGATGACCTCGGTGGGGATCTGACGCCGTCCGTCTTGCCACTTTACCCCCAGGAACTGGATCTCTCGGGCAGGTCCCTTGACTTTGCTCTTCTTGATGGCAAAACCAGCTTCCAGGAGAATCTGGATGGTCTTCTCTCCTTTCCCAAATACTTCCTTTGCTGTGTTCCCCCCCCACAATGATGTCATCGATGTACTGCAGATGTTCCGGAGCTTCACCCTTTTCCAGTGCAGCCTGGATCAGTCCATGGCAGATGGTGGGACTGTGCTTCCACCCCTGGGGCAGTCGGTTCCAGGTGTACTGTACGCCCCTCCAGGTGAAGGCAAACTGAGGCCTACATTCTGCTGCCAGAGGAATGGAGAAAAAAGCATTGGCAATGTCAATAGTGGCATACCACTTTGCTGCCTTGGACTCCAGCTCGTACTGGAGTTCCAGCATGTCCGGCACGGCAGCGCTCAACGGTGGAGTCACTTCATTCAAGCCACGATAGTCCACAGTCAATCTCCATTCTCCGTCAGACTTGCGCACAGGCCAAATGGGGCTGTTGAAGGGTGAGTGGGTCTTGCTGACCACCCCTTGACTCTCCAGCTCGCGGATCATTTTGTGGATGGGGATCACGGCATCTCGATTCGTCCGATACTGCCGGCGGTGCACTGTCGAGGTGGCAATTGGCACTTGTTGCTCTTCCACCTTCAAGAGTCCTACTGCAGATGGGTTTTCTGATAGTCCGGGCAAGGTGTTCAATTGCCTAATGCTCTCTGCCTCCACAGCAGCTATCCCAAATGCCCACCTGAGACCTTTTGGGCCCTTGTAATAGCCGTTCCGGAGGAAGTCTATGCCCAGAATGCACGGGGCCTCTGGGCCAGTCACAATCGGATGTTTCTGCCACTCCTTCCCAGTAAGGCTCACCTCGGCTTCCAACAGAGTCAATTGCTGCGATCCCCCCGTTACCCCGGCAATGGAAACAGGTTCTGCCCCCACATGTCCCGATGGCATTAGGGTACACTGCGCACCAGTATCAACTAACGCTTTGTATTTTTGTGGCTCTGACGTGCCAGGCCATCGGATCCACACCGTCCAAAATATCCGGTTTTCCCGTGCCTCTCCCTGGCTAGAGGCAGGGCCCCTCTAGCACTGGTTACCATTCCCTTCCTGGACATACATACTAGAGGTTCCTTCAAGGGGATCTGTCAGATCATCCTCCCTTCTGTAATATCTGGCAGCTCGGTCCTGGGAGGTTGAGGCTACCTTCACTTTAGTGTTACTCCCCCGGTTAGTGTTTCCCTCCTTGAGTTGACGCACCCGTGCTGCCAGGACAGAAGTGGGTTTCCCATCCCACCTTCCCATGTCTTCCCCATGGTCGCGCAGGAAGTACCATAGCTCAGCTCGTGGGGTGTACCCTCTCCCTCTAGCTGGGGGACGTTGGGCTCCGACTTTGGGGCCTGTGACTTGTACCGGTGCCAAATGGGAACTGCTCCTCCTCACCTCCTCCTTTATTTCCCTCATCTCCTCTTGTAGGCTCTTAATCACAGCAGAAACGTTAGCCTGCATTGGGCCATTGATCATGCTTTCAAAATTTCTAAGCTTGCTCGTGACAGAACCCACTGTCTCTCGGTCGTTATCTGCATTAATCATTGCAATGAAGGTGGAGTATTCGGATGGCCCTAGATTTGCCAGATTCCACAACATTTGCCCTGTGCACTTGACTTTGTCAGGGTCGTTACCATGCTGTCCATCCCTCCCAAAGAGTACCTCCAATACTGCCACTTCTCTCAGCTGCTGGATCCCTTCCTCAAGGGTCTTCCAGCGCATTCTATGATGGTGCTCCTGCATTCTCTCTCTGTGGACAAACCTCTCTCTCACACTCATTAAAAGCCGCTCCCAGAGGGAAAGGGTCCCCGGCTCCCTTACAAATACCAGATTGACACCTGAGTCCTGAGTCAAGGGTCCCAAATTCCTTGCCTCACTGCCATCCAGTTGCACACCCGTACCCATAAGATCCCAGACCCGAAGTAACCAGGTTGTAAAAGCCTCACGCCCCCGCCGTACGATGTCTTTGTGCAGATTACGGAGACTGTCATACGTCAGGGACTCGGTGAGTATCTCAACCACTGGCTCGCCTGCAGGTTCTGAGGGCCCTCCTTTCTTAACTGAGTGGTCTGATTTCATCTTAGATGTCCTCGTTTCCACAGGGGCGACTGCTGCTGGCTCTGACTGCCCTTGCGTTTCAGCTGGAACCTGGACGGTTGTAACGTCTGTGGGTTCTACTGCTGCACCATTAGACTCTCCCTCTTCAAGGCAGGAGGAGGGATTCCCAGCAGCTGAGAGAATGCACTCCTTCAGCATCTGGCCCATCTCACGTATCTCCTTCACCCAATCCGAGTGGTTCATTTCTGATGTGAGCTGTGAGGCAGGGTCAGATTCTGGAGCAGCATTCCTAGTCAGGGTAGTTACCCAAGCCAATCTCCCCTGATCTCTGAATACTGAATAAAACAGGATTATCAGCAACACTAGCCACTGTATGATATCATTAGCACTTAGGAAAGCTCTGAATCCTTCGAAAACTGGTGGAGTAGACCCAAAGAGCTGGGTTAGGGCTTGGGAGAAAGTTTCTCCCGGTGTCATTTCCTCACAGTAGGTACCATTATTAAAGTAACCCCAAAAGCATACATTTAGTGTTTGATAGCTCCGAATCCATGTGCCCGCCTTCCAGAGGAAGTTAATAAGCCATGACTTCCTCACCTTATTAATCCATAAAACAAACTGGATAACAGTCACGGTAGCCTTAGTTATAGGACCCATGTTTAGATAAGGGCCTGCAAATGGGAGAAATACAGCCACCACCACATGCCACACGAACCGGGATAAGCTAGCCCACATGATGCCACTTAACAAGGAATCTATATCCAATGCACAAAAACCGTTATTCCTTTATCTCTCGATGCCCTCGAGCCCCACGTTGGGCGCCAAAATCTGTCTTGGTTTGAAAAAGACAGGTGTCTGTGGAGGAAGGCAGGAGCCTCCCTTGAAATGGAGAGTGCAACCCCCTTCCCTCCAAACTATTATAATTTTGAAATTAACGGGCCTTCAGGCAAAGATATGGGGAATAGGAATAACAGTTCTTTACTAATATATATATATAACACAAGGCAGGGAAAAAAACAAACAACCCACTGGTTTATACTGACAGAGTCAGGAATACAACCTGACACCCTGTTAGGGTGGCAGTAGCAGTCCGATAAGATGCTGGCTGCAGTCCTCCTGAAGCGATGGGTGTAGTTCTGTGGAAGCAGCAATCAGGTAAAAGAGTCTGGTCTTCCTCCGAAGGTCCAGTGGTCGGCAGGTAGCTCTCGTCCTCTGGAACTCCAGTGGGGGGAAAAGCTCCTCTGGGAATCCAGTGGAAGAAAGGCTGCTAGGGTGTTCAAAATCTCCGTTTTTATTTGGCATGGACTGCTTGGCTCCTTCCCCCCCCCCTCCCCGGGCGGAGCATCTCACAATGGGATGGGGAGTCGTGAGGCAGTTCCTTGATGGGCCATGAACAGGAGATAGCCCAGGAGCGAGTTACCGATGGGTCAGGCGATAAGGCATTGTTGTGCCCAGTAACAGGAGATAGTCCAGAGGGGGGGAGGCAGGGAGCACCGCCCCACCTGGTCTCAACAGCTCCTGAAGATGGTAATAGAATATATTTTTTTTCTTTTGGCACATTTTACACTGTAACCCAGGACATAATCCACCCCTTATTCTATTACCATCTACACCGTACCCAACCCAATGCCCCCTTACAGATACATATATACATATATACACAATGAAACCTTACACAGAGTTCTCACTTAAAATTAGGTCTCCTTGTGGTACACAACGGGTTTCCCCATTTTTCTGCATTACCCACCAAGTGTAACCAGGTCCTTGAGCAAAAACAACCCCACGGAGGGGTGTGCCTTTGCCTGATGTGGGATTAATCCAAACAGTCTTTCCTAACATACCTCTCGTGTGTACCACAGGGACTTTATCTCCGTCCACTGTGTGCAAGGGTCCAGACTGGGCAGGACCAGCTCGATTGATGGACCCTCGGGTATTGACCATCCAGGTGGCCTTTGCTAAGTTCAGTTCCCAATTTTTGAAAGTCCCTCCTCCAAGTGCTTTTAGGGTAGTCTTAAGTAGCCCATTGCACCGTTCAACTTTCCCGGCAGCTGGTGCATGATAAGGGATATGATATATCCATTCGATTCCATGTTCTCTGGCCCAAGTGCTTATGAGGCTATTCTTGAAATGTGTCCCGTTGTCTGACTCGATTCTCTCAGGGGTGCCATGTCTCCAAAGAACTTGCTTTTCCAGGCCCAAGATGGTGTTCCGGGCGGTAGCATGAGGCACAGGGTAGGTCTCCAGCCACCCAGTGGTTGCTTCCACCATGGTCAGCACGTAGCGCTTGCCTTGACGGGTTTGGGGAAGAGTGATGTAGTCAATTTGCCAGGCTTCCCCATACCTGTACTTCGACCATCGTCCGCCGTACCACAGAGGCTTCACCCGCTTGGCCTGCTTGATCGCAGCGCAGGTCTCACAGTCTTGGATAACCTGGGAGATACTGTTCATGGTTAGATCCACCCCTCGGTCCCGTGCCCATTTATAAGCGGCCTCTCTGCCTTGATGGCCTGAGGCATCATGGGCCCATCGAGCTAAGAACAACTCTCCTTTATGTTGCCAATCCAAGTCTATCTGGGACACCTCTATTTTTGCAGCCTGATCTACCTGTTCATTGTTACGATGTTCTTCATTAGCCCGACTCCTGGGGACATGAGCATCTACATGACGGACCCTCACAGGTAGCTTCTTTACCCGAGTGGCAATATCTTTCCACTCATCAGCAGCCCAAATTGGTTTTCCCCTACGCTGCCAGTTGGCCTTTTTCCACCTTTCCAGCCAGCCCCACAGAGCATTGGCTACCATCCACGAATCAGTATAAAGGTAGAGCTTTGGCCACTTCTCTCTTTCAGCAATGTCCAGGGCTAGTTGAACGGCTTTGAGTTCAGCAAGTTGACTTGATCCACCTTCTCCTTCAGTAGCTTGTGCGACCTGTCGTGTGGGGCTCCATACGGCTGCTTTCCACTTCCGGTTCATCCCTACAATGCGACAGGAACCGTCAGTGAAAAGAGCATATCGTGTTTCCTCTGCTGGTAGTTGGTTGTACGGTGGAGCTTCTTCAGCCCGCGTCACTTGTTCCTGCTCCTCTTCGTCAGTGAGGCCAAAGTCTTCACCTTCCGGCCAGTTCGTAATGATCTCCAAAATCCCAGGGCGATTTGGGTTTCCAATACGGGCGCGTTGTGTGATGAGGGCAATCCATTTGCTCCATGTGGCGTCAGTGGCGTGGTGGGTGGAGGGAACCTTTCCTTTAAACATCCACCCCAGCACCGGTAGTCGGGGTGCCAGGAGGAGTTGTGCTTCGGTGCCAATCACTTCCGAGGCAGCTTGGACTCCTTCATAGGCTGCTAGGATTTCCTTCTCTGTGGGAGTGTAGTTGGCCTCAGACCCTCTATAACTTCGACTCCAGAATCCCAGTGGTCGGCCACGAGTCTCTCCAGGCACCTTCTGCCAAAGGCTCCAGGACAAACCATTGTTCCCGGCCGCAGAGTAGAGCACGTTCCTCACCTCTGGTCCCGTCCTGACTGGGCCAAGGGCTAGCGCATGAGCGATCTCCCGCTTGATTTGGGCAAAAGCTTGTTGCTGTTCAGGGCCCCAGTGGAAATCGTTCTTCTTGCGGGTAACCAGGTACAGAGGGCTCACAATCTGGCTGTACTCAGGAATGTGCATTCTCCAAAAACCTATGGCGCCTAGGAAAGCCTGTGTTTCCTTCTTGCTGGTTGGTGGAGACATCGCAGCGATCTTATTGATGACCTCGGTGGGGATCTGACGCCGTCCGTCTTGCCACTTTACCCCCAGGAACTGGATCTCTCGGGCAGGTCCCTTGACTTTGCTCTTCTTGATGGCAAAACCAGCTTCCAGGAGAATCTGGATGGTCTTCTCTCCTTTCCCAAATACTTCCTTTGCTGTGTTCCCCCCCCACAATGATGTCATCGATGTACTGCAGATGTTCCGGAGCTTCACCCTTTTCCAGTGCAGCCTGGATCAGTCCATGGCAGATGGTGGGACTGTGCTTCCACCCCTGGGGCAGTCGGTTCCAGGTGTACTGTACGCCCCTCCAGGTGAAGGCAAACTGAGGCCTACATTCTGCTGCCAGAGGAATGGAGAGAAAAGCATTGGCAATGTCAATAGTGGCATACCACTTTGCTGCCTTGGACTCCAGCTCGTACTGGAGTTCCAGCATGTCCGGCACGGCAGCGCTCAACGGTGGAGTCACTTCATTCAAGCCACGATAGTCCACAGTCAATCTCCATTCTCCGTCAGACTTGCGCACAGGCCAAATGGGGCTGTTGAAGGGTGAGTGGGTCTTGCTGACCACCCCTTGACTCTCCAGCTCGCGGATCATTTTGTGGATGGGGATCACGGCATCTCGATTCGTCCGATACTGCCGGCGGTGCACTGTCGAGGTGGCAATTGGCACTTGTTGCTCTTCCACCTTCAAGAGTCCTACTGCAGATGGGTTTTCTGATAGTCCGGGCAAGGTGTTCAATTGCCTAATGCTCTCTGCCTCCACAGCAGCTATCCCAAATGCCCACCTGAGACCTTTTGGGTCCTTGTAATAGCCGTTCCGGAGGAAGTCTATGCCCAGAATGCACGGGGCCTCTGGGCCAGTCACAATCGGATGTTTCTGCCACTCCTTCCCAGTAAGGCTCACCTCGGCTTCCAACAGAGTCAATTGCTGCGATCCCCCCGTTACCCCGGCAATGGAAACAGGTTCTGCCCCCACATGTCCCGATGGCATTAGGGTACACTGCGCACCAGTATCAACTAACGCTTTGTATTTTTGTGGCTCTGACGTGCCAGGCCATCGGATCCACACCGTCCAAAATATCCGGTTTTCCCGTGCCTCTCCCTGGCTAGAGGCAGGGCCCCTCTAGCACTGGTTACCATTCCCTTCCTGGACATACATACTAGAGGTTCCTTCAAGGGGATCTGTCAGATCATCCTCCCTTCTGTAATATCTGGCAGCTCGGTCCTGGGAGGTTGAGGCTACCTTCACTTTAGTGTTACTCCCCCGGTTAGTGTTTCCCTCCTTGAGTTGACGCACCCGTGCTGCCAGGACAGAAGTGGGTTTCCCATCCCACCTTCCCATGTCTTCCCCATGGTCGCGCAGGAAGTACCATAGCTCAGCTCGTGGGGTGTACCCTCTCCCTCTAGCTGGGGGACGTTGGGCTCCGACTTTGGGGCCTGTGACTTGTACCGGTGCCAAATGGGAACTGCTCCTCCTCACCTCCTCCTTTATTTCCCTCATCTCCTCTTGTAGGCTCTTAATCACAGCAGAAACGTTAGCCTGCATTGGGCCATTGATCATGCTTTCAAAATTTCTAAGCTTGCTCGTGACAGAACCCACTGTCTCTCGGTCGTTATCTGCATTAATCATTGCAATGAAGGTGGAGTATTCGGATGGCCCTAGATTTGCCAGATTCCACAACATTTGCCCTGTGCACCTGACTTTGTCAGGGTCGTTACCATGCTGTCCATCCCTCCCAAAGAGTACCTCCAATACTGCCACTTCTCTCAGCTGCTGGATCCCTTCCTCAAGGGTCTTCCAGCGCATTCTATGATGGTGCTCCTGCATTCTCTCTCTGTGGACAAACCTCTCTCTCACACTCATTAAAAGCCGCTCCCAGAGGGAAAGGGTCCCCGGCTCCCTTACAAATACCAGATTGACACCTGAGTCCTGAGTCAAGGGTCCCAAATTCCTTGCCTCACTGCCATCCAGTTGCACACCCGTACCCATAAGATCCCAGACCCGAGGTAACCAGGTTGTAAAAGCCTCACGCCCCCGCCGTACGATGTCTTTGTGCAGATTACGGAGACTGTCATACGTCAGGGACTCGGTGAGTATCTCAACCACTGGCTCGCCTGCAGGTTCTGAGGGCCCTCCTTTCTTAACTGAGTGGTCTGATTTCATCTTAGATTTCCTCGTTTCCACAGGGGCGACTGCTGCTGGCTCTGACTGCCCTTGCGTTTCAGCTGGAACCTGGACGGTTGTAACGTCTGTGGGTTCTACTGCTGCACCATTAGACTCTCCCTCTTCAAGGCAGGAGGAGGGATTCCCAGCAGCTGAGAGAATGCACTCCTTCAGCATCTGGCCCATCTCACGTATCTCCTTCACCCAATCCGAGTGGTTCATTTCTGATGTGAGCTGTGAGGCAGGGTCAGATTCTGGAGCAGCATTCCTAGTCAGGGTAGTTACCCAAGCCAATCTCCCCTGATCTCTGAATACTGAATAAAACAGGATTATCAGCAACACTAGCCACTGTATGATATCATTAGCACTTAGGAAAGCTCTGAATCCTTCGAAAACTGGTGGAGTAGACCCAAAGAGCTGGGTTAGGGCTTGGGAGAAAGTTTCTCCCGGTGTCATTTCCTCACAGTAGGTACCATTATTAAAGTAACCCCAAAAGCATACATTTAGTGTTTGATAGCTCCGAATCCATGTGCCCGCCTTCCAGAGGAAGTTAATAAGCCATGAATTCCTCACCTTATTAATCCATAAAACAAACTGGATAACAGTCACGGTAGCCTTAGTTATAGGACCCATGTTTAGATAAGGGCCTGCAAATGGGAGAAATACAGCCACCACATGCCACACGAACCGGGATAAGCTAGCCCACATGATGCCACTTAACAAGGAATCTATATCCAATGCACAAAAACCGTTATTCCTTTATCTCTCGATGCCCTCGAGCCCCACGTTGGGCGCCAAAATCTGTCTTGGTTTGAAAAAGACAGGTGTCTGTGGAGGAAGGCAGGAGCCTCCCTTGAAATGGAGAGTGCAACCCCCTTCCCTCCAAACTATTATAATTTTGAAATTAACGGGCCTTCAGGCAAAGATATGGGGAATAGGAATAACAGTTCTTTACTAATATATATATATATATAAAACACAAGGCAGGGAAAAAACAAACAACCCACTGGTTTATACTGACAGAGTCAGGAATACAACCTGACACCCTGTTAGGGTGGCAGTAGCAGTCCGATAAGATGCTGGCTGCAGTCCTCCTGAAGCGATGGGTGTAGTTCTGTGGAAGCAGCAATCAGGTAAAAGAGTCTGGTCTTCCTCCGAAGGTCCAGTGGTCGGCAGGTAGCTCTCGTCCTCTGGAACTCCAGTGGGGGGAAAAGCTCCTCTGGGAATCCAGTGGAAGAAAGGCTGCTAGGGTGTTCAAAATCTCCGTTTTTATTTGGCATGGACTGCTTGGCTCCTTCCCCCCCCCCTCCCCGGGCGGAGCATCTCACAGTGGGATGGGGAGTCGTGAGGCAGTTCCTTGATGGGCCATGAACAGGAGATAGCCCAGGAGCGAGTTACCGATGGGTCAGGCGATAAGGCATTGTTGTGCCCAGTAACAGGAGATAGTCCAGAGGGGGAGAGGCAGGGAGCACCGCCCCACCTGGTCTCAACAGCTCCTGAAGATGGTAATAGAATATATTTTTTTTCTTTTGGCACATTTTACACTGTAACCCAGGACATAATCCACCCCTTATTCTATTACCATCTACACCGTACCCAACCCAATGCCCCCTTACAGATACATATATACATATATACACAATGAAACCTTACACAGAGTTCTCACTTAAAATTAGGTCTCCTTGTGGTACACAACGGGTTTCCCCATTTTTCTGCATTACCCACCAAGTGTAACCAGGTCCTTGAGCAAAAACAACCCCACGGAGGGGTGTGCCTTTGCCTGATGTGGGATTAATCCAAACAGTCTTTCCTAACATACCTCTCGTGTGTACCACAGGGACTTTATCTCCGTCCACTGTGTGCAAGGGTCCAGACTGGGCAGGACCAGCTCGATTGATGGACCCTCGGGTATTGACCATCCAGGTGGCCTTTGCTAAGTTCAGTTCCCAATTTTTGAAAGTCCCTCCTCCAAGTGCTTTTAGGGTAGTCTTAAGTAGCCCATTGCACCGTTCAACTTTCCCGGCAGCTGGTGCATGATAAGGGATATGATATATCCATTCGATTCCATGTTCTCTGGCCCAAGTGCTTATGAGGCTATTCTTGAAATGTGTCCCGTTGTCTGACTCGATTCTCTCAGGGGTGCCATGTCTCCAAAGAACTTGCTTTTCCAGGCCCAAGATGGTGTTCCGGGCGGTAGCATGAGGCACAGGGTAGGTCTCCAGCCACCCAGTGGTTGCTTCCACCATGGTCAGCACGTAGCGCTTGCCTTGACGGGTTTGGGGAAGAGTGATGTAGTCAATTTGCCAGGCTTCCCCATACCTGTACTTCGACCATCGTCCGCCGTACCACAGAGGCTTCACCCGCTTGGCCTGCTTGATCGCAGCGCAGGTCTCACAGTCTTGGATAACCTGGGAGATACTGTTCATGGTTAGATCCACCCCTCGGTCCCGTGCCCATTTATAAGCGGCCTCTCTGCCTTGATGGCCTGAGGCATCATGGGCCCATCGAGCTAAGAACAACTCTCCTTTATGTTGCCAATCCAAGTCTATCTGGGACACCTCTATTTTTGCAGCCTGATCTACCTGTTCATTGTTACGATGTTCTTCATTAGCCCGACTCCTGGGGACATGAGCATCTACATGACGGACCCTCACAGGTAGCTTCTTTACCCGAGTGGCAATATCTTTCCACTCATCAGCAGCCCAAATTGGTTTTCCCCTACGCTGCCAGTTGGCCTTTTTCCACCTTTCCAGCCAGCCCCACAGAGCATTGGCTACCATCCACGAATCAGTATAAAGGTAGAGCTTTGGCCACTTCTCTCTTTCAGCAATGTCCAGGGCTAGTTGAACGGCTTTGAGTTCAGCAAGTTGACTTGATCCACCTTCTCCTTCAGTAGCTTGTGCGACCTGTCGTGTGGGGCTCCATACGGCTGCTTTCCACTTCCGGTTCATCCCTACGATGCGACAGGAACCGTCAGTGAAAAGAGCATATCGTGTTTCCTCTGCTGGTAGTTGGTTGTACGGTGGAGCTTCTTCAGCCCGCGTCACTTGTTCCTGCTCCTCTTCGTCAGTGAGGCCAAAGTCTTCACCTTCCGGCCAGTTCGTAATGATCTCCAAAATCCCAGGGCGATTTGGGTTTCCAATACGGGCGCGTTGTGTGATGAGGGCAATCCATTTGCTCCATGTGGCGTCAGTGGCGTGGTGGGTGGAGGGAACCTTTCCTTTAAACATCCACCCCAGCACCGGTAGTCGGGGTGCCAGGAGGAGTTGTGCTTCGGTGCCAATCACTTCCGAGGCAGCTTGGACTCCTTCATAGGCTGCTAGGATTTCCTTCTCTGTGGGAGTGTAGTTGGCCTCAGACCCTCTATAACTTCGACTCCAGAATCCCAGTGGTCGGCCACGAGTCTCTCCAGGCACCTTCTGCCAAAGGCTCCAGGACAAACCATTGTTCCCGGCCGCAGAGTAGAGCACGTTCCTCACCTCTGGTCCCGTCCTGACTGGGCCAAGGGCTAGCGCATGAGCGATCTCCCGCTTGATTTGGGCAAAAGCTTGTTGCTGTTCAGGGCCCCAGTGGAAATCGTTCTTCTTGCGGGTAACCAGGTACAGAGGGCTCACAATCTGGCTGTACTCAGGAATGTGCATTCTCCAAAAACCTATGGCGCCTAGGAAAGCCTGTGTTTCCTTCTTGCTGGTTGGTGGAGACATCGCAGCGATCTTATTGATGACCTCGGTGGGGATCTGACGCCGTCCGTCTTGCCACTTTACCCCCAGGAACTGGATCTCTCGGGCAGGTCCCTTGACTTTGCTCTTCTTGATGGCAAAACCAGCTTCCAGGAGAATCTGGATGATCTTCTCTCCTTTCCCAAATACTTCCTTTGCTGTGTTCTCCCCCCCCACAATGATGTCATCGATGTACTGCAGATGTTCCGGAGCTTCACCCTTTTCCAGTGCAGCCTGGATCAGTCCATGGCAGATGGTGGGACTGTGCTTCCACCCCTGGGGCAGTCGGTTCCAGGTGTACTGTACGCCCCTCCAGGTGAAGGCAAACTGAGGCCTACATTCTGCTGCCAGAGGAATGGAGAAAAAAGCATCGGCAATGTCAATAGTGGCATACCACTTTGCTACCTTGGACTCCAGCTCGTACTGGAGTTCCAGCATGTCCGGCACGGCAGCGCTCAACGGTGGAGTCACTTCATTCAAGCCACGATAGTCCACAGTCAATCTCCATTCTCCGTCAGACTTGCGCACAGGCCAAATGGGGCTGTTGAAGGGTGAGTGGGTCTTGCTGACCACCCCTTGACTCTCCAGCTCGCGGATCATTTTGTGGATGGGGATCACGGCATCTCGATTCGTCCGATACTGCCGGCGGTGCACTGTCGAGGTGGCAATTGGCACTTGTTGCTCTTCCACCTTCAAGAGTCCTACTGCAGATGGGTTTTCTGATAGTCCGGGCAAGGTGTTCAATTGCCTAATGCTCTCTGCCTCCACAGCAGCTATCCCAAATGCCCACCTGAGACCTTTTGGGTCCTTGTAATAGCCGTTCCGGAGGAAGTCTATGCCCAGAATGCACGGGGCCTCTGGGCCAGTCACAATCGGATGTTTCTGCCACTCCTTCCCAGTAAGGCTCACCTCGGCTTCCAACAGAGTCAATTGCTGCGATCCCCCCGTTACCCCGGCAATGGAAACAGGTTCTGCCCCCACATGTCCCGATGGCATTAGGGTACACTGCGCACCAGTATCAACTAACGCTTTGTATTTTTGTGGCTCTGACGTGCCAGGCCATCGGATCCACACCGTCCAAAATATCCGGTTTTCCCGTGCCTCTCCCTGGCTAGAGGCAGGGCCCCTCTAGCACTGGTTACCATTTCCTTCCTGGACATACATACTAGAGGTTCCTTCAAGGGGATCTGTCAGATCATCCTCCCTTCTGTAATATCTGGCAGCTCGGTCCTGGGAGGTTGAGGCTACCTTCACTTTAGTGTTACCCCCCCCGGTTAGTGTTTCCCTCCTTGAGTTGACGCACCCGTGCTGCCAGGACAGAAGTGGGTTTCCCATCCCACCTTCCCATGTCTTCCCCATGGTCGCGCAGGAAGTACCATAGCTCAGCTCGTGGGGTGTACCCTCTCCCTCTAGCTGGGGGACGTTGGGCTCCGACTTTGGGGCCTGTGACTTGTACCGGTGCCAAATGGGAACTGCTCCTCCTCACCTCCTCCTTTATTTCCCTCATCTCCTCTTGTAGGCTCTTAATCACAGCAGAAACGTTAGCCTGCATTGGGCCATTGATCATGCTTTCAAAATTTCTAAGCTTGCTCGTGACAGAACCCACTGTCTCTCGGTCGTTATCTGCATTAATCATTGCAATGAAGGTGGAGTATTCGGATGGCCCTAGATTTGCCAGATTCCACAACATTTGCCCTGTGCACTTGACTTTGTCAGGGTCGTTACCATGCTGTCCATCCCTCCCAAAGACTACCTCCAATACTGCCACTTCTCTCAGCTGCTGGATCCCTTCCTCAAGGGTCTTCCAGCGCATTCTATGATGGTGCTCCTGCATTCTCTCTCTGTGGACAAACCTCTCTCTCACACTCATTAAAAGCCGCTCCCAGAGGGAAAGGGTCCCCGGCTCCCTTACAAATACCAGATTGACACCTGAGTCCTGAGTCAAGGGTCCCAAATTCCTTGCCTCACTGCCATCCAGTTGCACACCCGTACCCATAAGATCCCAGACCCGAAGTAACCAGGTTGTAAAAGCCTCACGCCCCCGCCGTACGATGTCTTTGTGCAGATTACGGAGACTGTCATACGTCAGGGACTCGGTGAGTATCTCAACCACTGGCTCGCCTGCAGGTTCTGAGGGCCCTCCTTTCTTAACTGAGTGGTCTGATTTCATCTTAGATTTCCTCGTTTCCACAGGGGCGACTGCTGCTGGCTCTGACTGCCCTTGCGTTTCAGCTGGAACCTGGACGGTTGTAACGTCTGTGGGTTCTACTGCTGCACCATTAGACTCTCCCTCTTCAAGGCAGGAGGAGGGATTCCCAGCAGCTGAGAGAATGCACTCCTTCAGCATCTGGCCCATCTCACGTATCTCCTTCACCCAATCCGAGTGGTTCATTTCTGATGTGAGCTGTGAGGCAGGGTCAGATTCTGGAGCAGCATTCCTAGTCAGGGTAGTTACCCAAGCCAATCTCCCCTGATCTCTGAATACTGAATAAAACAGGATTATCAGCAACACTAGCCACTGTATGATATCATTAGCACTTAGGAAAGCTCTGAATCCTTCGAAAACTGGTGGAGTAGACCCAAAGAGCTGGGTTAGGGCTTGGGAGAAAGTTTCTCCCGGTGTCATTTCCTCACAGTAGGTACCATTATTAAAGTAACCCCAAAAGCATACATTTAGTGTTTGATAGCTCCGAATCCATGTGCCCGCCTTCCAGAGGAAGTTAATAAGCCATGAATTCCTCACCTTATTAATCCATAAAAAAAACTGGATAACAGTCACGGTAGCCTTAGTTATAGGACCCATGTTTAGATAAGGGCCTGCAAATGGGAGAAATACAGCCACCACCACATGCCACACGAACCGGGATAAGCTAGCCCACATGATGCCACTTAACAAGGAATCTATATCCAATGCACAAAAACCGTTATTCCTTTATCTCTCGATGCCCTCGAGCCCCACGTTGGGCGCCAAAATCTGTCTTGGTTTGAAAAAGACAGGTGTCTGTGGAGGAAGGCAGGAGCCTCCCTTGAAATGGAGAGTGCAACCCCCTTCCCTCCAAACTATTATAATTTTGAAATTAACGGGCCTTCAGGCAAAGATATGGGGAATAGGAATAACAGTTCTTTACTAATATATATATATAACACAAGGCAGGGAAAAAAACAAACAACCCACTGGTTTATACTGACAGAGTCAGGAATACAACCTGACACCCTGTTAGGGTGGCAGTAGCAGTCCGATAAGATGCTGGCTGCAGTCCTCCTGAAGCGATGGGTGTAGTTCTGTGGAAGCAGCAATCAGGTAAAAGAGTCTGGTCTTCCTCCGAAGGTCCAGTGGTCGGCAGGTAGCTCTCGTCCTCTGGAACTCCAGTGGGGGGAAAAGCTCCTCTGGGAATCCAGTGGAAGAAAGGCTGCTAGGGTGTTCAAAATCTCCGTTTTTATTTGGCATAGACTGCTTGGCTCCTTCCCCCCCCCCTCCCCGGGCGGAGCATCTCACAATGGGATGGGGAGTCGTGAGGCAGTTCCTTGATGGGCCATGAACAGGAGATAGCCCAGGAGCGAGTTACCGATGGGTCAGGCGATAAGGCATTGTTGTGCCCAGTAACAGGAGATAGTCCAGAGGGGGAGAGGCAGGGAGCACCGCCCCACCTGGTCTCAACAGCTCCTGAAGATGGTAATAGAATATATTTTTTTTCTTTTGGCACATTTTACACTGTAACCCAGGACATAATCCACCCCTTATTCTATTACCATCTACACCGTACCCAACCCAATGCCCCCTTACAGATACATATATACATATATACACAATGAAACCTTACACAGAGTTCTCACTTAAAATTAGGTCTCCTTGTGGTACACAACGGGTTTCCCCATTTTTCTGCATTACCCACCAAGTGTAACCAGGTCCTTGAGCAAAAACAACCCCACGGAGGGGTGTGCCTTTGCCTGATGTGGGATTAATCCAAACAGTCTTTCCTAACATACCTCTCGTGTGTACCACAGGGACTTTATCTCCGTCCACTGTGTGCAAGGGTCCAGACTGGGCAGGACCAGCTCGATTGATGGACCCTCGGGTATTGACCATCCAGGTGGCCTTTGCTAAGTTCAGTTCCCAATTTTTGAAAGTCCCTCCTCCAAGTGCTTTTAGGGTAGTCTTAAGTAGCCCATTGCACCGTTCAACTTTCCCGGCAGCTGGTGCATGATAAGGGATATGATATATCCATTCGATTCCATGTTCTCTGGCCCAAGTGCTTATGAGGCTATTCTTGAAATGTGTCCCGTTGTCTGACTCGATTCTCTCAGGGGTGCCATGTCTCCAAAGAACTTGCTTTTCCAGGCCCAAGATGGTGTTCCGGGCGGTAGCATGAGGCACAGGGTAGGTCTCCAGCCACCCAGTGGTTGCTTCCACCATGGTCAGCACGTAGCGCTTGCCTTGACGGGTTTGGGGAAGAGCGATGTAGTCAATTTGCCAGGCTTCCCCATACCTGTACTTCGACCATCGTCCGCCGTACCACAGAGGCTTCACCCGCTTGGCCTGCTTGATCGCAGCGCAGGTCTCACAGTCTTGGATAACCTGGGAGATACTGTTCATGGTTAGATCCACCCCTCGGTCCCGTGCCCATTTATAAGCGGCCTCTCTGCCTTGATGGCCTGAGGCATCATGGGCCCATCGAGCTAAGAACAACTCTCCTTTATGTTGCCAATCCAAGTCTATCTGGGACACCTCTATTTTTGCAGCCTGATCTACCTGTTCATTGTTACGATGTTCTTCATTAGCCCGACTCCTGGGGACATGAGCATCTACATGACGGACCCTCACAGGTAGCTTCTTTACCCGAGTGGCAATATCTTTCCACTCATCAGCAGCCCAAATTGGTTTTCCCCTACGCTGCCAGTTGGCCTTTTTCCACCTTTCCAGCCAGCCCCACAGAGCATTGGCTACCATCCACGAATCAGTATAAAGGTAGAGCTTTGGCCACTTCTCTCTTTCAGCAATGTCCAGGGCTAGTTGAACGGCTTTGAGTTCAGCAAGTTGACTTGATCCACCTTCTCCTTCAGTAGCTTGTGCGACCTGTCGTGTGGGGCTCCATACGGCTGCTTTCCACTTCCGGTTCATCCCTACGATGCGACAGGAACCGTCAGTGAAAAGAGCATATCGTGTTTCCTCTGCTGGTAGTTGGTTGTACGGTGGAGCTTCTTCAGCCCGCGTCACTTGTTCCTGCTCCTCTTCGTCAGTGAGGCCAAAGTCTTCACCTTCCGGCCAGTTCGTAATGATCTCCAAAATCCCAGGGCGATTTGGGTTTCCAATACGGGCGCGTTGTGTGATGAGGGCAATCCATTTGCTCCATGTGGCGTCAGTGGCGTGGTGGGTGGAGGGAACCTTTCCTTTAAACATCCACCCCAGCACCGGTAGTCGGGGTGCCAGGAGGAGTTGTGCTTCGGTGCCAATCACTTCCGAGGCAGCTTGGACTCCTTCATAGGCTGCTAGGATTTCCTTCTCTGTGGGAGTGTAGTTGGCCTCAGACCCTCTATAACTTCGACTCCAGAATCCCAGTGGTCGGCCACGAGTCTCTCCAGGCACCTTCTGCCAAAGGCTCCAGGACAAACCATTGTTCCCGGCCGCAGAGTAGAGCACGTTCCTCACCTCTGGTCCCGTCCTGACTGGGCCAAGGGCTAGCGCATGAGCGATCTCCCGCTTGATTTGGGCAAAAGCTTGTTGCTGTTCAGGGCCCCAGTGGAAATCGTTCTTCTTGCGGGTAACCAGGTACAGAGGGCTCACAATCTGGCTGTACTCAGGAATGTGCATTCTCCAAAAACCTATGGCGCCTAGGAAAGCCTGTGTTTCCTTCTTGCTGGTTGGTGGAGACATCGCAGCGATCTTATTGATGACCTCGGTGGGGATCTGACGCCGTCCGTCTTGCCACTTTACCCCCAGGAACTGGATCTCTCGGGCAGGTCCCTTGACTTTGCTCTTCTTGATGGCAAAACCAGCTTCCAGGAGAATCTGGATGATCTTCTCTCCTTTCCCAAATACTTCCTTTGCTGTGTTCTCCCCCCCCACAATGATGTCATCGATGTACTGCAGATGTTCCGGAGCTTCACCCTTTTCCAGTGCAGCCTGGATCAGTCCATGGCAGATGGTGGGACTGTGCTTCCACCCCTGGGGCAGTCGGTTCCAGGTGTACTGTACGCCCCTCCAGGTGAAGGCAAACTGAGGCCTACATTCTGCTGCCAGAGGAATGGAGAAAAAAGCATTGGCAATGTCAATAGTGGCATACCACTTTGCTACCTTGGACTCCAGCTCGTACTGGAGTTCCAGCATGTCCGGCACGGCAGCGCTCAACGGTGGAGTCACTTCATTCAAGCCACGATAGTCCACAGTCAATCTCCATTCTCCGTCAGACTTGCGCACAGGCCAAATGGGGCTGTTGAAGGGTGAGTGGGTCTTGCTGACCACCCCTTGACTCTCCAGCTCGCGGATCATTTTGTGGATGGGGATCACGGCATCTCGATTCGTCCGATACTGCCGGCGGTGCACTGTCGAGGTGGCAATTGGCACTTGTTGCTCTTCCACCTTCAAGAGTCCTACTGCAGATGGGTTTTCTGATAGTCCGGGCAAGGTGTTCAATTGCCTAATGCTCTCTGCCTCCACAGCAGCTATCCCAAATGCCCACCTGAGACCTTTTGGGCCCTTGTAATAGCCGTTCCGGAGGAAGTCTATGCCCAGAATGCACGGGGCCTCTGGGCCAGTCACAATCGGATGTTTCTGCCACTCCTTCCCAGTAAGGCTCACCTCGGCTTCCAACAGAGTCAATTGCTGCGATCCCCCCGTTACCCCGGCAATGGAAACAGGTTCTGCCCCCACATGTCCCGATGGCATTAGGGTACACTGAGCACCAGTATCAACATGTCCCCATGGCCTAACAGACCTCCCGAAGTAGAGCCGAAAGTGAGCTCAAGCCAGATGTCCCGACATAGAGTTCAACAGACGTCCGGACGTAGTGCCCAACAGATGTTCAGACGTAGAGATGAAAGTTAGTTAACAACAAAATTAGAGCCCAGCAGGCATCGCGGAGTAGAGCCCAACAGAAGTCCCGACATACAGCACAACAGATGTTGCGATGTAGAACCCAAGAGACATCCCGACAAAGAGCCCCACAGACTTCCAGATGTAGAGCCAAAAGCGAGCTCAAGCCGTAAATCCCGACATAGAGCGCAACAGAGGTCCCGACGTAGAGCACAACAGATGTCCCGAGTTAAAGACTAACAGACCTCCCGAAGTAGAACCGAAAGCGAAGTCAAGCCAGACGTCCCGACATAGAATTCAACAGACGTCCTGACGTAGTGCCCAACAGATATTCACACGTAGAGATGAAAGTTAGTTAACAACAAAATTAGAGCCCAGCAGGCATCGCGGAGTAGAGACCAACAGAAGTCCCGACGTACAGCACAAGAGATGTTCCGATTTAGAGCCCAAGAGACGTCCCGACAAAGAGCTCAACAGACGTCATGACGTAGAGATCAACAGATGTCCCGAGTTCAAGCCCAACAGACGTCCCGAAGTAGAGCCAAAAGCGAGCTCAAGCCAGACGTCCCGACATAGAGCTCAACAGACGTCCGGATGTAGTGCCCAACAGATGTTCAGATGTAGAGTTGAAAGAAAGCTAACAACAAAATTAGACCCAACAGACGTCCCGACGTAGAGCCCTAAACAAGTCCCGAGGTAAATCCCAACAGATGTTTCGACGTAGAGCTGAAAATTAGCCAACTGCAGCCGTAGAGCCCAACACACGTCCGACGTAGAGATCGACAGATGTCCCGACATAAAGCCCAACAGATGTCCAGACGTAGAGCCAAAAGCGAGATCAAGCCAGAAATCCCGATGTAGAGCCCAACAGACGTCCCGACAAAGAGCCCAACAGACGTCATGACGTAGAGATCAACAGATGTCCCGAGTTCAAGCCCAACAGACGTCCCGAAGTAGAGCCAAAAGCGAGCTCAAGCCAGACGTCCCGACATAGAGCTCAACAGACGTCCGGATGTAGTGCCCAACAGATGTTCAGATGTAGAGTGGAAAGAAAGCTAACAACAAAATTAGACCCAACAGACGTCCCGATGTAGAGACCTAAAGAAGTCCCGAGGTAAATAACAGATGTTTCGACGTAGAGCTGAAAATTAGCCAACTGCAGCCGTAGAGCCCAACACACGTCCGACGTAGAGATCGACAGATGTCCCGACATAAAGCCCAAAAGATGTCCAGAAGTAGAGCGAAAAGCGAGCTCAAGCCAGACAGCCCGACGTAGACCCCATAAGACGTCCCGACGTAGAGCACAACAGATGTCCCGAGTTAAAGACTAACAGACCTCCCGAAGTAGAGCCGAAAGCGAGCTCAAGCCAGACGTCCCGACATAGAGCTCAACAGACGTACGGATGTAGTGCCCAACAGATGTTCAGATGTAGAGTTGAAAGAAAGCTAACAACAAAATTAGAGCCCAACAGACGTCCCGAAGTAGAGCTCAACAGAAGTTCCGACGTAGATCTAAATGTTAGCTAAATCCTGATGTAGAGCCCAAGAGGCATCCGGACGTAGAGCCCAACAGACTTCCCGACGTCGAGCCAAAAGCGACATCAAGCCAGAAATCCCACGTAGAGCCCAACAGACGTCCCGACGTAGAGCCAATAAGACGTCCCGACTTAAAGACCAACAGACGTCCCGAGGTAGAGCCGAAAGCGAGCTCAAGCCAGACGTCTCGACATAGAGCTCAACAGACGTCCGGATGAAGTGCCCAACAGATGTTCAGATGTAGAGATGAAAGTTAGTTAACAACAAAACTAGAGCCCAACAGGAATCGAGGAGTAGAGCCCAAAAGAAGTCCCGACGTACATCACAACAGATGTTCCGATGTAGAGCCCAAGATACGTCCCGACAAAGAGCTCAACAGACTTCCCGACATAGAGCCAAAAGCGATATCAAGCCAGAAATCCCACGTAGAGCTCAACAGACATCCCAACGTAGAGCCCAACAGACGTTCCGACGTAGAGCTGAAAGTAAGCTAAATCCAGATGTAGAGCCCAATAGACATCCCGACGTAGAGCCCAACACACGTCCCGAGTTAAAGACCAACAGACGTCCCGAAGTAGAGCCGAAAGCGCGCTCAAGCCAGACGTCCCGACATAGAGCTCAACAGACGTCCGGATGTAGTGCCCAACAGATG
Organism: Leptosomus discolor; assembly: GCF_034619465.1. Classification (NCBI taxonomy): domain Eukaryota; kingdom Metazoa; phylum Chordata; class Aves; order Leptosomiformes; family Leptosomidae; genus Leptosomus; species Leptosomus discolor. The sequence continues at coordinate 719,408 of NW_028237915.1, read as the reverse complement.
TTCAGATGTAGAGTGGAAAGAAAGCTAACAACAAAATTAGACCCAACAGACGTCCCGACGTAGAGCCCTAAAAAGTCCCGAGGTAAATACCAACAGATGTTTCGACGTAGAGCTGAAAATTAGCCAACTGCAGCCGTAGAGCCCAACACACGTCCGACGTAGAGATCGACAGATGTCCCGACATAAAGCCCAACAGATGTCCAGACGTAGAGCGAAAAGCGAGCTCAAGGCAGACAGCCCGACGTAGAGCCTATAAGACGTCCCGACGTAGAGCACAACAAATGTCCCGAGTTAAAGCCTAACAGACCTCCCGAAGTAGAGCCGAAAGCGAGCTCAAGCCAGACGTCCCGACATAGAATTCAACAGACGTCCGGACGTAGTGCCCAACAGATGTTCAGACGTAGAGATGAAAGTTAGTTAACAACAAAATTAGAGCCCAGCAGGCATCGCGGAGTAGAGCCCAACAGAAGTCCCGACGTACAGCACAACAGATGTTCCGATGTAGAGCCCAAGAGACGTCCCGACAAAGAGCCCAACAGACTTCCCGACGTAGAGCCAAAAGCGAGATCAAGCCAGAAATCCCGACATAGAGCTCAACAGACGTCCCGATGTAGAGCCCAACTCACGTCCCGACGTAGAGCCCAAAAGACGTTCCGACGTCGAGCCCAACAGACGTTCCGACGTAGAGCTGAAAGTAAGCTAAATCCTGATGTAGAGCCCAACAAACATCCCGACGTAGAGCCCAACAGACGTCCCGACGTAGAGCCCAACAGACGTTCCGAGGTAGAGCTGAAAGTTAGCTAACTACAGACGTAGAGGCCAACACACGTCCCGACGTAGAGATGAACAGATGTCCCAACATAGAGCCCAACAGACGTCTCGACGTAGAGCCAAAATCGAGCTCAAGCGAGAAATCCCGATGTAGAGCTCAAGAGACGTCCCAACGTAGAGCCCAACAGACGTTACGACGTAGAGCTGAAAGTAAGCTAAATCCTGATGTGGAGCCCAACATACATCCCGACGTAGAGCCCAACACTCGTCCGGACATAGAGCCGAACACACGTCCCGACGTAGATCCCAACAGACGTTTCGAAGTAGAGCCCAACAAACGTTACGACGTACAGCTGAAAGTAAGCTAAATCCTGATGTAGAGCCCAACAGACGTCACGACGTAAAGCCCAACAGTCGTTCCGACGTAGAGCTGAAAGCAAGCTAAATCCAGATGTAGAGAGCAATAGACATCTCGACGTAGAGCCCAACAGACGTCCCGACGTAGAGCCCAACAGACGTCCCGAAGTAGAGCCCAACACACGTCCCGATGTAGAGCCCAGGAGACGTCCCGACGTAGAGCGCAACAGATGTTCCGATGTAGAGCTGAAAGTTAGCTAACTACTGACGTAGAGCCCAACACACGTCCCGACGTACAGATCAACAGATGTCCCGACATAAAGCCCAGCAGACGTCCCAACGTAGAGCCCAACAGACGTTCCGACGTAGAGCTGAAAGTAAGCTAAATCCTGATGTAGAGCCCAACAGACATCCTGACGTAGAGCCCAACACATGTCCCGACGTAGAGCCGAACACACGTCCCGTTGTAGAGCTCAGAAGACGTCCCGACGTATAGCCGCAAATGAGCTAAAGCCAGACGAAGAGCCCAAGAGACGTCCGGACGTAGAGCTCAACAGACGTCCCGATGCAGAGCCCAACAAACGTTCCGACGTAGAGCTGAAAGTGAGCTACAGCCAGATGTAGAGCCCAAGCGACGTCCCGACGTAGAGCCCAACACACATCCCAACGTAGAGCCCAACACACGTCCCGTTGTAGAGCCCAAGAGACGTTCCAACGTACAGACGAAAATGAGCTACAGCCAGACGTAGAGCCCAACACACATCCCGAAGTAGAGCCGAAATTAACCTCAAGCCAGACGTAGAAACCAACGTATGTCCCGACGTAGAGCCCAACAGACGTCCCAACGTAGAGCCCAACAGACGTCTCAACGTAGAGCCGAAAGCGAGCTCAAGCCAGACTTCTTAAAGTAGAACCCAAGACACGTTACTACGTACAGCCCAAGAGACGTCCCGACTTAGAGCTCTAAAGACGTCCTGACTTAGAGCCCAACAGACATGCCGACGTAGAGACCAACAGACGTCCCGACGTAGAGACCAACAGATGTTCCGATGTAGAGCTGAAAGTTAGCTAACTACAGACGTAGAGCCCAACACACGTCCCTACGTAGAGCCCAACATACATGCCGACGTGGAGCCGAACACACGTCCTGACGTAAGGCCAAACAGACGTCTCGACGGAGAGCCGAAAGCGAGCTCAAGACAGATGTCCCGACGCAGAGCCCAAAAGACATCCCAACGTAGAGTCCAACAAACGTTCCGACGTAGAGCTGAAAGCAAGCTAAATCCAGATATAGAGCGCAACAGACATCTCAACATAGAGCCCAACAGACGTCCCGATGTAGAGCCCAAGAGACGTCCCGACGTAGAGCCCAACAGATGTTCCGATGTAGAGCCCAACACACGTCCTGACGTAGAGCTGAAAGCAAGCTATATCCGGATGTAGAGCGCAACAGACGTCCCGATGTTGAGACCAACAGACATCCCAATGTAGAGCAGAAAGTAAGCTCAAGCCAGACGTAGAGCCCAAGAGATGTCCTGACGTAGAGCCGAAAGCGAGCTCAAGCCAGACATATTGAAGTAGAGACCAACAGACGTCCCGACGTAGAGCCCAAGAGATGTTTCGACGAAGAGCAGAAAGTGAGCAAAATCCAGACTTAGAGCCCAAAAGACGACCCGACGTAGAACCCAAGCGACTTCCCGACGTAGAGCCCAACACCCATCCCGACGTAGAGCCCAACACACGTCCCGACGTAGAGCCCAACAGACGTCCCGACGTAGAGCTGAAAGTAAGCTGAATCCTGACATAGAGCCCAACAGACGTCCCGACGTAGAGCCCAACAGACGTTCCGACGTTGAGACCAACAGACATCCCGACGTGGAGCCGAATGCGAGCTCAAGCCAGACGTAGAGCACAAGAGATGTCCCGACGTAGAGCCCAACAGACGTCCCGACGTAGAGTCCAATACATGTCCCGTTGTAGAGCCCAACATACGTCCCGACGTAGAGCCCAATATACGTCCCGACGTAGAGCCCAACAGACGTTCCAACGTAGAGACGAAAGTGAGCTACAGCCAGATGTAGAGCCCAAAAGACGTCCCGATGTAGAGCGCAAGCGACTTCCCAACAGAGCCCAACAGACGTCCCGACGTAGAGCCCAACAGACGTCCCGACGTAGAGCCCAACAGACGTCCTGACGTAGAGCCCAACAGACGTCACGACGTAGAGCTGAAAGCGAGCTCAAGCCAGACGTACAGCCCAAGAGACGTCCCAACTTAGATCTCTAAATACGTCCTGACTTAGAGCCGAACAGACGTCCCGATGTAGAGCCCAACAGATGTCCCGACGTAGAGCCCAACAGACGTCACGACGTAGAGCCGAAAGCGAGCTCGAGCCAGACATATCGAAGTAGAAACCAACAGACGTCCCGACGTAGAGACCAACAGATGTTTCGATGCAGAGCAGAAAGTGAGCTACAGCCAGACGTAGAGCCCAACACACGTCCTGACGTATAGCCCGAGAGACGTTCCGACGTAGAGCCGAAATTAACCTCAAGCCAGACGTAGAAACCAACGTACGTTCCGACGTAGAGACCAACACACGTCCCAACGTAGAGCTCAGAAGACGTCCGGACGTATAGCCGCAAATGAGCTAAAGCCAGACGTAGAGCCCAAGAGACGTCCCAACGTAGAGCTCAACAGACCTCCCGACGCAGAGCCCAACAGACGTTCCGACGTAGAGCCGAAAGTGAGCTACAGCCAGCCGTAGAGCCCAAAAGACGTCCCGAGATAGAGCCCAACAGCTGTCCCGACGTAGAGCCGAAATTAACCTCAAGCCAGATGTAGACACCAATGTACATTCTGACGTAGCGCCTAACACACGTCCCGTCGTAGACTTCAGAAGACGTCCCGACGTATAGCCGCAAATGAGCTAAAACCAGACGTAGAGCCCAAGAGACGTCCCAACGTAAAGCCCAACAGATGTTCCGACGTCTCTACAGCTTGCAACAGTCTGGCCATTGTTTTTTGGAAAGTTTCTGGATATAATGCGGGTCAGTTCTTGGAATGTGAAACCTAAAAATGGGAATAGTATTGTATTTGGCTGCAGAAGCAAGAAGGGGAGAAGACAGGTCCATAAGGGTGAGAAAAATTCTTGCCCCTTTTACCTGCAAAATGACACAGGTATGAAAAGACTTCTCGTTCAAGGCTTCCCAAGAATTTGCTAAGGTGCAAGGGAGAGAGTTTGAAGTGGGAGAAGGAAGAAACAGAAGAATTTGGGAATGGAAGCTAGGAGGAGAGAGGGTAAGAGGCTTGAAAGTGGAACTGAGAGGAAAAGATGGGCTGTCTGCAATAGGAGGGAGATGAGAAAGAAAAGGAGACCTGTGAGGAAGGATGGAATTACTAAATGGACAGTCACAGAAAAATGAGAAGTGAACAAATATGAAATATAAATATTCTCCCATAGGTTGGAGAAGTAAACACCTTTTAAAAATATGGCTGGAGAGGTGGATGAACTCTAGGTTGTAAAAAAGAAATATAATGGTCATTAGAAAAATAAAAAAGAGAGAGAAAACAGCACCTGAAAAGCTGAAGGAGGAAATACAGCAGGTAAATGAGGAAATGGAAAAGCCTAGGAAGGACTGAAGCAGAACAAAGAACAAAGCACACTCGGGATAATGGTTTAATGTAGGGTGAAACCAATGCCCAAAATATGTGCAAAGTCACAGCAGTTTGGTTGTCAATTTTCCTATTCTCACACTACGCTCATGCAGTCTTCTGAGACAAATCCTCACCCCAAATGCACACAGCTGGTCCTCAGCAACACACAGCTCTGTCCACACTCCAGCACAGGTACCCTTAAAACCATCCCCCTTCTCCCTCACACACCTCTCGCTGATGCTGCTCCCAAGGCCTAACTCTGGCTAATGGCCACGTCCTCCGTTCCCCTTCAGGGAGGGGCATTGCTCCCAGCCATGTCCCAGCTTCAATCTCCACAGCAGCAGCACATCACTTCTTTCTAAATGTGTGACGAAGTGTTCCGGAAGGGGCCCAGAACAGCGCGGAAGGCCAACAGATCGGCTGCCACGGGAACGCAGACCGGCTGCGGCGGGAAGGGCAGCGCCGCCTCCGGCAGCCTCCTGCCGCAGCACCGGCGGCAGGCAGCACGCCCGCGCAGCCACGGCGCTTCCTTCCAGCCGTTCCCGGATAAGATCTGCCTGGAAACAAAAACGTATTCTTTGTACATTAATTGAGATAGTTCCCACAGCTTCGGGCAGTAATTTTTGATCGATTTATTGCAGAAATGCGTAAAGATAGCGAAAGCAAATGAAAGGTGTGTTAAGTACACCTAGCTATCCAAAATGTCAGCCATAAAATATCCTTGGCAGTATGCTCCACCTTTGTGGCAACTATAAGCTTTCCTGGGACAAAAGAGATTAGGAGCCAGGCAGAAGAAACGAGGGAGACAAAAAGAGTAGCACGCCAGATGGTACAGTTGTGCCCCCTCCTACCAGTTTAGATCAGAGCAGGGTTGCTCAGAGTTCCCAACAAGCTTCAAAGAGCTATCAACGTGATAAAGCAGCAAGTAGCATTGGTCAAAAGATCTTCAGCTGATCCAAGACAGAAAAGTGGGAAGCAACTGCAATTGCCGCAAATACAGCATGGTGAAAGCTAGAAAGCTGTTAATGATGATCTTTAATTTCAAACGGTACCTAAATTCTGTCAGTGATCATTAAAACTGGTAACTACAGTGCCTGTCATGCCAGCTGCTGTGCAAAAAGAAATCTGCATGTACTCCAGAGGAGCAAAAAAGGGGTTGCAGATGAAGAAACACCGTCTTAAAGAAAAATGCAGCTATTTCAGAGTTAGACAAAGAAAAATACAAGCTTCAGAAAACAGGGTTGACATTACTGATGCCATTAGCCTCAGAGAAGGACCTAGAGACTCCAGAAGCAGCAAAGAATGGGGCGCAAGGCAAGCAAGGAAAGTGAATGATTCATGCTAACTGACGCAGGAGGATGGAAAGCTGTGATCACAGACACTCAGCATGCTCCCAATTCATGAGGCAAAGCAAAACTATGACTAGGCTGAACACTGATTAGTATCAATTACATAGACCACTACTGGGGCAGACCTGTAAATCCATTTATATGGTACTGCACACATGAAGCCTGCAACTATTTGTACAAGAGAGCAATGCTCCTGTGGGCTGGCCCTTGATTTCTACATTCTGGCCCCCTTTGGACTAGATGTACTTTTTTTGTTTTTCCCCTCTAATGAGTACTTTTTAACAGCTTCTTAACATAACATGCTAAAAAGAGCTAGTTGAAAGCAGTAATTTTTGTCACATGAACAGCTGGAGCAGGAACTGGAGCCATTTCCATAACAACTGAAAGTTTTCCAATGACTTAGGTAGATCTGAACTCAAAAACTAGTTTGAACTTTGTTTACTTTGACCAGTGCAAGTCACAGAATAAGTTATCAGGCTGCATATTAGTCATGTTCCACAACATTTTATTAGCTGTACTCTCAGTAACATTCCAAGGCTTTTAGAAATCTGACCAAATTAAAGAGCGATGACAAAATGGTTTCTAATAAACTGAAATGCTGAGATAGCTGAATGGTGGTTGAGAACAATTAATGTGTTAGGTTTCTGAAAATGTGCTCAGTCATGTAATAAAGAGCATCTGCCATTCGTTTGTGGCCAGCCCAACCCTAATCCATGACACTTTGAAAGGTGAGGAATCGCTGAATGACGGTCCTCCAAGACATTGTTGTGAGACCCATGGGACTCCATGCAGTTTCATTCTGAAAACCCAGTATCTGGTGCTGTCCTGACCCAACTTGTGAGCAACACCATCATAAAGTATTTAATTTGTAGTTACCCACCCTGAATCTGTTCCTCATGGTTAACTTACCATAAAAAGGTTATTTCCTTTTAATCCGTTAATACGAAACTTACAACTGATCCTTCAATATGAACTATATGACATAAGAAATTTTTATTTTTATCTTAGATGGTTTTCAGGGGTTAAATCATTGTAGACTTCCGAGGCTGACAACAGTGCGCTATTCTTCAAATAACACAGGTAAAACCAACTTAGCAGTGAGGACAGGTTGGAAAAGAATGAAAACGAATAGGCTTGTTAATTCCTGAGAACCTCTAGCGGTTTATAAGGGAGAAAACGACCCCGCGGCAGACGGGGCTCCGCCGCGCGCCGCGCCGGCCCAGGTCCCTCACGGGCAGCACAACGCCTCCAACAGCCCGCCCAGCTCCCGCCCCCTGCCCCCTCACCTCCCCCCGCCCCCCCAGCTCCCTCCTCCGCCCCCGGCCCCACCTGCTCGCAGCCAACCGCTGTCCCCGCAGCCACGCTTCCCGCCAACGGCCACAGGCCGGCACGCGCGGCGGGGGCGGGCCCGCGGGCAGGGCCGAGTGCGGCGCTGGGAGACACTTCGCGCTGCGACCTGCGAGCGGGCAGCGGGCACAGGGGCGGGAAAGCGACCCCTCCTCGGCGGGAAGTGCTGGTGAGTGACTGCCGGCCTCGGCGCTGCCGAAATACGGCTAACCTCCCACAGCCCGTACTGGCGCTTTTACAAAGGATTTTTGCAAAGGAGCAGGTCTTCACCTTGGCAATTTGTGTCTGGATATAGAACCCGGGTTCGTTATTTATAAAGTGGCCCAAGTCTTCAGTGTGGAAAAATAGGTTTTCTGTGGACAAGTCTAAATAACCAGCATTCACGAGACTAGATCTAAATTAAATATGTTGCCGTGTTCCTTATTAGATGCCTTCAAAATAACACAGATAGTCTCAGTCTTCAGAGGATTAGACTGTCACCCAAACTGCTGTGGCAGCATCCAAGTGGGGAAAGTCTCTAGGCTGAGCTGATGCTGCAGCATCAACTGCTTGCTTTCAATGTTGCTGAAATTGCAAAGCAGGCTAACGTAAGAGGTCTGAATTCTGGTGTTCCACTAGTGCCCAGAATATTCCCCTCTGAGGACAGGCTGAGAGGGTTGGGGTTGTTCAGCCTGGAGAAGGCACCGGGGTAGACCTTATAGCGGCCTCCCAGTGCTTAAAGGGGGCCTGCAGGAAAGGTGGGGAGGGACTCTTGATCGGGGAGGGTGGTGATAGGACAAGGGGTAAGGGTTGCAAACTGAAAGAGGGTAGGTTTAGACTAGATAGTGGGAAGAAAATTTAGGGTGAGGGTGGTGAGACACTGGCACAGGCTGCCCAGAGAGGTGGTTGATGCCCCAGTCCTGGGAACATTCAAGGCCAAGGCAGACGGGGCTCTGAGCAGCCTGATCCAGCTAAAGATGTCCCTGCTCCTGGTGGGGGTTGTTGGGCTAGATGGTCTTTAAAGGTCCCTTCCAGCCCAAACTCTTCTGATTCCGCATTACTAACTCCACTGAGGCTTTATCTAGACATAGAGCTATTTTAGCATAATCAAAAGTGCCTTTTAGGCGCACCTTACCTAAAGCAATGCCAATTTTTGTTCTGGACACTTTAAAACTATCTGTGTAAGCCAGGCCAGGTTTAAGTTAGTGACACATGTTGAACCATGTAGGCTGATTTTATACCTAACGACGTGTATCCAAGAGTTTGCACTGGTTTGAGCATATGTTTAGATTAAACGCTTTATTGGAAATGTCACACAAAGGGAGAAGCGATGAAAGTCATCCACCCAATTACTGTACTTTCAAGGAGGAGGACTTCCCTGCTGTGGGAAGCTATATGCAAACATAATTTTAAAAACTAGGTGATGTCTCTGCTGAGATTATTTGGAAAATCTTGCACAGAACAAATTAATCTAGCCTTTACAAGTAGGATCAAGTTGCCAGTAAACCACCTTCGACAGTACTGAATTTTAGACACAGTGCAGAAACATTGGAAAAGCTGGCAACAGTCCATCTGTGTAAAATACACACTATGGCAACTTAATATATTGTTCTCACTCATGCTAACACATTTTCTATCATATATACACAAACTCTGCTTTTTTTTAAAATTAAAAATACTAAAAAAACCAGCAGGGGGCATAGATTACATACTTTAATTTAATCATACAATCTAATAGTCAAGGTCATTCATATTCTCTTAATGCACAAAGCTGTAGTTTTTTTTTTTCTAAAATTGTGTCATAGCACCATCTCCCTCATCTACTTACACGCAAACCACCAGAAGCTGAAATCAGCTTACAGTCTTCCATTCCTCTGCAATCAGTTTGCTGGCAAGTACCAGTTATCTTTACCTTCACCTCTCTGAAGTGGGAAGACTTTAGAAAACCTGTACAAATAGCTTCTGGGTAGCTATGAAAACAAGCTAAATTAGAAAAGACGTAAACCCCCCTCTGGTGACTTGGCAGTAATCTTGCAGTCTACAACTTCTTTTACATAATTATTTGCTACTAGGCCTAAACTGGCCAAGCATTTACCTCTGTCTTTAGCACTCACATCACACAGGAATAACATCCATGACCTGGGACTGTGAAGGAATGTGAATATAAAGCCATATTGTCCCTCTTCTTGTAGTTAGGATGGAACTTCGCTCTGCTAGTCAATGAGAGGTATTCTGCTCTGAGAATGTAAATATGTGTATCGTGTGTGCCGGTTGTGGACAGATTTCTCATCATGCTTACTCTAATCGCTTCTCCAAAACACAAGTACAGTGTGTTTATCCTTACAGAGCATTTGGTAGAGCAACAGGCACGCATTTACTACTCAGAATTATAGTCATCCAAGACAAAGTCAAAAACTGAATACAATGGCAGTCATATGACAAATATGAACAATCCACCCAACCTCTGTCCACTTGCATTAAAGCTGTGAGATTAGCAATATCAAGGATCCTGCTAGTTTGACCAAGTATCTTTTGGCTACTTATATTCAGATGTATATTTAAAAGTCTTTCAAACTGTTTCCATAGTGTCAGAGCAACAGCCTAGCTACACTTCAAACAGAACTTCATGATCCAGACCTTCAGCAGTTAACTTATACTTCACCTTTGTACACTTTCGGTGTTCGTTCATTGGTTTTTCTGAGACTGCTAACAAAGTGGTTGCTTCATTCATGGTTTCTTAAGTAAACTTCACTAGAAAGGGTGGCTGAACTAAAATCCTATTCCAAATGCCACTGAACATCTATAGGTTTTAAAACTGAATTCAGAGCACACAGCATCACGACTAGAACAAAAATCTTCTAAGGAAAAGCTCTGGGTTCTTTTCACTGATTTTACTTTGTTATTTGTCACTTCACTTTAAGGAGAAGCAGTAAATCTGAAGAGCATTTGACATATTTTATTATAAATGGTCATGAATACAGAACCAAAGTAATCTTTATAAATAGCTACAAAAAGCACAAATGCAGGTTAAAAAACATTCTCTAGAGTGAGCAGAGGGCTTGTGGCGCCTTTTTTTTTTTTTTTTTTTTTTTACTTTCTATGAGCCTGTTCTTAGGAAAGAAATAATTTTAATAGGCTTTTTTTTTTTTCCAAGTATGCTTTTTTATTGGTTTTGTTTTTAACTTTCAATGTGAAAACAAAGCTCTGTTGATTTATCCAAGAGAAAACCAGAAAGGGTGACACATGACATTTTTGTCCAGTAAATCTGGAATAATCCCACTGTACTGTGGGTTTAATGCTAATTTAACTGAAAACAGAAGCTAGTCCAAAGCATTTCAAAACCCCAACTTCCATACTTTTTTTAGCATATTGCCTGTCCGCCTCAGTGTCAGCATGAGGACCCAGCAAATCATAAAGGCTTCATTCCTGTCCACACTGGAGAGTTGCTGTCACCCAGAGTCTGGATGAAAGCATGCTACAGTCTTGCTTCTATGCAACTGTTAAAACGATTTTGTACCTTGCTAGCTGCCCCCCTTTCCTGTAATCTTCAATCGCGCAAACACACAATGTCATATACAGAACAGCCCCACCTGTTGCTATCCTTTGTGATCAAGAAATTAATCCAGTACTGCCAGTAGAGGCTTTAGCAAGCCTCTAAGCAAATCACTTCAGATTTAATCATTACAGATGAACAATGTTATGTAACATGGTAGTTATCTGTCCCCCCAGTCTGCACAGTAAGAGCCCGTGTTCTCTTTCTGCTTTAAAAGAACAGAACAATGCCTGTTTGAGGCATGTGTGTGTGTGCATATACGGTGGAGTGGGGTGCAGGGTTGGAGGAGAGGCAGTATTGCCCTAGTGGTTGAGTACTTCAGGTTATTATTTGTGAAATGGAAATTTCCTTGTCCATATGCCATTTCTTTTGTGCTATGCTCAATGGACAAGTGGAATTGAAGGTGCTACCTTCTGGAGTTTCACCTGCATTTTAAGAGGGAACACCTTCATAGCAGAGTTGCCTGTCACTGCATAAAACTGTGTCCCCAGCCTAACAGATATACGAGCAGCAAATTAGGTTCCTGGGATCTTTAAACACAGTAATATTAAAAGTCCAACCTACTACTAGCACCAAAATGACAGCGTTTACCTTTCCCTATGTTTTTGTCTTTTTTTCCAAACATATTTCTGTCTTACTGACATGCTGATGTGATCAACACTTTGGGCGCTGCTCAGCAACACTTCAGTCAGCCAGCCATGCAGTTGAATGTAAGCAAAGGGACAGTAAAAAGCAAGAAATAACACTGCGTTCCATTTGCAAAATGTCACTCTTCCCACTAGCACACTGTACTTGACCCTTCTGGCTGGAGAGGTGTCAATGATTTTATTCAAAGCGTCGCAGATGATTGTATAAAGACTGGACATAGGTGAAGACACGCATGGGATCCGGCTTATGACCCATCACCATCATGTCATCCACTTCTATCAGACGATCGCAGTGAGCCATTTTCCTGTAGCAATAATAAAACAGACACAGTGAATCAAGAGTTAAATCTAAGGCCTGTAACTACTTCCAAGACTCATTTGATGCTCTGATCACGCTGAGCATCACTGAGGCATTAGAGAAATCCTGAGGTTTAGCAGCAAGATTTCATTTCACAATGAAATGGTCAGGCTCAGGTTGGAGATTATTTTTGTGACCATGGAATATTCCTATTCTTTCTCCTCCTTCCTCTATACTGGGATCTGATCCAAAGCCCTGTAGGTCATTGGGTTTTTTTCATCTACTGACTCCCATTCACATCCCTGATATCTGTAGCATGTAGCCCAATCTCACATTCCCCTGTCCAAGTCTCAGTAAGCAAGGTCATGCGAGTTCGCAAATCACGAGTTTTTCTGGTTATTACACAGGAAGCTCCAAAAGAATGGCAAAACATGAGAAGAGATGATATGTGCCAATGAAGGCCCACGTGGCTGTGGGCTGTTTCTTCTCCACCACTCCATATCTTCAAGGTGTGTGTGACTTGGACAACAGTCTCAGATGATCAGGTTGGAGAGCAGAAGCCTGACTGAGATCTGGCCCAACAGAAAGGAACAGATCTGCTGAGGCCCAAGATGAAAAATCACAAGAGCAGGAAGCAATTTGATCAGCAGAGCTCACACTGAGGTGAACAGCAATAACAGAGAAAAGCCTTTTCTGGCACTAGAAGAGAACAGTTAGTTTAAAGGCAATCACACCTATGAAGTAGTAATTTCTGTAGATACTCTTACCTAATGTTTCTTACTGTTGTGCGCATGCTGTCTTTTGTTCTCCCCTATACTTACTGAGATAGAAAAACACTGCAACTTTCCTTTGAGAGTTATGGATAGTTTTACTTTAGAGATCAACCACCTAAAAGTGTCATAGAATCTCTTTCAACTCACTGACAAGCAACAAAATTTTTTTATATATACGTATAGATATGTGTGTATTAACACCTTGTAATTCCCAAATGAATTCCTTTGCTAGGGGCTGTAATAAGGAGAGCCAACATTACGCTAAGAATTTTCAAAGCTTTTCTTTGGAATGGCAAATGGCAAATCCAGTTCTGTAAGTTATTACTTGAAAAAAAGAAAAAAACCACTCTGAATGAACCCCAGAGCTTCAGTGTGGTGGTACCAATGTTTGAAGCTGTATGAGAAGCTGCAGGAAACTAGCCATGTATTCCCACATCCTGTTAGTATTTGGAAAGTGTACCAAACCCAGCTGCATACCACATGGAGTGTTTACTGTTACACAAGTCAAATAAAACAGTAAGTAAGAATCATGTTGATACTGGGCTCAGAAAGTTACTATTTCTAGCTGACAAGTTCACACTCATGATGAATTTAATAAACAAGTTACCATTTAATTGCCTGGTATACTGCATCAGAAAGGATCAGGTCAGTGTGACTGAGGGTATTAGCTCTGTTTTACAAAAATGCAGTTACCAGGTTGAGCAGCTCTCAGCCTTGATCTAACTCTACTTACACTGAATTCAACCTTTATTCTTGTTTAACCAAAGAAACGGAGAGAGAGATGTGAACCCTGCCACAAAACCCAATTCCAAAAGTTAATCTACTTGCTCCCTGCCGTTCAGGGCATCACAGTTTTTCCAGAGAGACTGGATGGATATATTAACATGCCTCAAGTTGAAATTTGGTATCAAGCAGGTGGGATTGGCTAAGAAAATACCAGTTGTATATCCGGTTTCTATGGACTGTTGGTTAGTAAACATTGGATGCCTTGTGCTCTATGAACTCAAACGTCTTTTTTAACAATTAATATTGGCAAAATCATTAAGAATCATTCATTACTTGAATAAAATAATTAAAAAAACAAAACAAAAACCAGAAAGAAGTAGCATTTTTTCCTCTTCTGTCCAAGTATAACTCATGAGGCCGATTTCTCAAGTGTCAGTGCTAAGACTAGTGAGAATCACAGAGGTGAGAAAGCAGAATTCAAGTACTGCCTGAAGACGATGAATGACCTGAACCCAGGACTCCATGAACTATCCTGTGCCTCATAAAACCACCTCTGATTTTAGACTGCCGAGTCACCTGTTCTATGCCTTCTCTATGCAGAGCTTTATTATCTTTTTTTTGGCATGACACGTGTAAGCTGGTGATACCGGATCTACAAGAAGAATGATTAAACTTTTTACTGCTGCCCAGCCACATTAGACTTGAACTGGAAGTACTTCACAGAGATCTAATGTGATACTCACTCAGCCATGGTGAAGGCCAGCTCAAAGTTCTGCTTGCGATTGACTGGGTCAAGCTTATTATAATCAAAAGCTTCAGGAAAGAAAGAATGCACAAGAGCACAGAATGCCATCCCATCATTCCAGCTTGAGGAGAAGTTTTGGAGATCAATGTGCTGTCATGATGAAAAAAATATGCATGTTAATGCAGCATGGGGGAACAGGGAAGAGCTGGTTTTGCTCACTGCAGTTTTCTGTCCTTCTATCCCACTAACCAAAGCAACAGAGCATAGGTTTTATGTTTCTCTTCCCCTCTTTGTAGATCCATTATATTACTTGTATTCTGAGGAAAAAAAAAACAAAACAGCACACTCAGCAATTAAAGCCTTTTTGCCTGAAATGACCAGATGCAAAGCAGACATACAGTCAAGGACCCTGATCTAAAGCCCAGAAAGAAAATACTGGGAAGAATCTTGTCGATGTCAGTGAGCTCTGGAGCAGGCCCAAAGCACCAGTATCTGCAGAAACCAAGGACACCGCTTATCCCTGTGAGGTATTTATAATGGAAGAATGGTTCATTTTGTGGCTGTGAATAACACTAGATAAGGACTACGTTTGCTTGCTTTGCTTTTCAGTAAGGCCCAATTCAATGCCTGTTTACACAGATCAGTAGAAATATAGGAAGAACTAACGCCTACTGCAAAATCAGATTCTTAGAACAAACGCTTATTGTTACTTTCTACCACCACATTCAAAAGAAACATACTCGGGCTTTTGTCTCATGCTGCTTTTCCGTCATATAAAATTCAAGCCCCAGCTTTTCTGGTAAGCAACTAACAGTAATTTTCACTAGTTCTGCTTGTGAATACTATAATTTAGAGTTTAGCAATAATAATGCACATTTTAAAATAATGTTGTGAAACATATTACAGAAAAAAAGCCTGTACTATTTTCTTTCTCCTGGAAATTGCTTTGGCACCTGCAGTTTAAGGCCAGGTAAAAATCACAAAAATCTCAACTGCTGAATTCTTTTAGCTACACTGATGTTACCTCATAGAAATTAGGTCATTAACACCATGGGATTCAACCTCAACCATTTACTACAAATTCCCTTGTCTAATACCAGTAGAGAGTATTTTGGTCTGCTGTGTAGAAAAAGGGCCATAGTCTCCTTGTACTGGCAAAATGTTATTCAGATCTTGCCCTATATAATAAGAATGCAAAAATAATAGCCTGAAACTAAGAAAAAAAAATGTGAGCTTATACTGAAGTCTACATCCATAAGCACAAAAATGTAGGCTTTCAGACAAACACTAATGCATTGCTTTGACAGACATACAGAATCTCATTCATGCAATCACTGACTGTCTTGAAGTGCTGCCCATACAAACCATGATGTTTGTGTTACCCACACAGAACTTGATGATCTTGAGGAAGTTAGCTCATTGTCTAGCATGTTTTACATTCACTTTGAGTATATTTTTTTGGAAAATTCTCCCAAAAAAAGCACACTGAAAATGCTAACACGTCTTCACCTTGTATCCTATATATATATATATATATATATATCTATATATATATATCTATCTAACAGAATTTGTTTAATGCTGCTAGCGCTGGCAACCCCAAAACTCTGCGACCTCTTCAGCTTAGCTCTGGATTCTCCTTTTCCTCTGGAAAATTAACAGAGATGAGATTAAATTAAATTCTAGAAAAACTTAAACTTATTTGTCAGCAACATCTATGCAACCTTGCCCAAGTCAGCACCTGTCCAGGTGATCTTTGAGAAACACGTTGCTGAAACTTCAACTTGCTGGTCCTCCAAGAAAAACTCATTTTCATTTCACTAAAGCCAGTATTCCAAGCCCTCTTCTATTTAAATCATACCCCCATCGCTGTGCATAAGGAATAGTCCATGCTTTTGTTCCTTAATAAGTGGCAACAGAAAGTCGCTATATTCCCAGTCTTTTATAATAACGGAGAAGGCAGCTTTCACAGCACTCTTTCCTGATAAAACATACCTGCTTCTTCAGCTGAAGAACTCCAAAGCCAGAGGAATCTGTAGCGGTGAATTTCCAGGGCTCAGCCTGGGAAGTCAGTGAAGCTATCCACGCATGACCACATATTGTCTCTTAGCTCAAAATCCTACACTGAGAGAGTCCTCCCACCCAGCTGTCCTCTGCTGGTAATAATTGACAAATTAGTTTCCCATTAGCCAACCCATTCTGGAGACAAGGTGTGTGACATACTTTCCACCATCCTGTTCAAATTTCTCAAAAAGCGCTTTCCTGGCCTGTGTTCCTGTAGTCCGTGGGAGTGTCTGAGACCGCACCAGTTCTCTCCTCCTTTCAACTCGGCGATGTACAGTGGGAGGAGACGAGCGAGAGCTGGGGGTCACATCACAGCAGCTGCCAGTGGCACTGGAGAAACAAAACATGAAAAGTATGTGGTTAAAGAAAAAAAATAACTCTCTGCAGTGCCAGGAATCAGCATAAAAGTCCAACTGTTGCCTACTCCAAACCTCCCACAACCTCAAGAGTACCTGAATGAGTCAAAAGCAATTTAAGTAAAAGTCAGAGTTTTATTGACAAACAACAGCACTTAAGTATAGAAGAGTCTAAGGTACTTTTACAAATGAGACACAGCTGGCCAAGTCACAAATGCTTTGTGACAAAGCACTAAGTAGAACAACACTTAAACACTTTTAAGAAAAAAACAGAAAAGAAAAATAATAATAATTAAAAAAAAAAAAAAAAAGACATGGCCACACAGGAGCTCTGAATCCCTTTAATTTACAACTGTGGGGTTCCTGGAGGGTAAGTCACATTTTAAAAAATGTAACTTGAAGAGTAATTCAGGCAGCATTGCCCTCGTGAGACCCCATCTGGGATACTGCATCCAGCTCTGGAGCCCCCAACACAAAACAGATATGGAGCTGTTGGAGCGAGTCCAGAGGAGGGCTACCGAGATGGTCAGAGGGTTGGAACACCTTTCCTATGAGGACAGGCTGAGACAGTTGGGCTTGTTCAGCCTGGAAAAGAGAAGGCTCTGGGAAGACCTCTTAGTGGCCTTCCAGTACCTGAAGGGGGCCTACAAGAAGGCCGAGGAGGGACTTTGTGCCAGGGCCTGCAGTGACAGGACGAGGGGTAATGGTTGGAAGCTGGGAGAAGGCAGGTTTAGACTATATACAAGGAAGAAGTTCTTCACCCTGAAGTGGTGAGACACTGCAACAGGTTGCCTAAAGAAGCTGTGCATGCTCCATCTCTGGAAGTGTTCAAGGCCAGGCTGGATGAAGCCTTGAGCAACCTGGTCTAGTGGGAGGTGTCCCTGCCATGGCAGGGGTGTTGAAACTAGATGATCTTTGAGGTCCCTTCCAACCCAAACCATTCAATGATTCGATGAAGTACCTTTGAAATTTTTACTTCTAGTATGCATAATTTTGAGCTCATGTCAGTGTTGCTTCACTGACCGCAAACTGGTAATTTGATCCAGAAATACAGAATTATCTTCTAATTTGTGTTTATTTGAGCCATAAACCACTTAATCAGCATTAATGAAGTAAGCCACACATAGCATTTGGAAATGTTCCCCATGACAGAGCTGGGGAAACTGAGGCAAAGAGCAATGACACCACTGTCACACATTAATTTCTGGTACAGCTGGAGGTCAAATCTGACAGCAAGTTCTCTAAGGTGCTCAGTATATCATGACTCAAATATCAAAATGCTGATGTTGGAACTAAATCAGAAGAAACATAATGGCAAATTTGGGATAATTTTCAGGGCAGATGCAAGCCCAAGTTAAGAGATTTAAATTGGCTGCCCTCCTATTTTTCTTGATGGATATTTTGCATGCTGAGGATGCCTGGATATGCCAGTAATAATTGTGATACCATGTAATCCTATACTAAGCAACTGCATCTTTGAGTTAATCAAGAATGCGTAACAGTCTTCTGTCCTCAGCAAGGCATTTATCTACCAACCAAACTCTAGGCTAGACAAACAAAGGATATTTGATGGCAGTCATATGTTGGGCCTACAAAAATAAGCCCAAACTACAAATTTCACACAGCTGAGTATTTTTACAAGTGTTTTCAAAGGGCCTGACAACTTGCTCCTCCTAACAAAAATCCACTGCTGGCACTGAGAGTTTTACTGACTAACACTGTAACCACGCTGAAATCCACAATTAGATCTGCTTTAAACTGCTCTACAAAAGATATTTATCCCTTCCCATCTCTGTTCCACTTAGCCCTGAGGAAAGCTCACAACCTTTAATGGGCTTAAACCACAGCATCTGGGACTCACCTGTTCTCCAAGCCATTAGAACACCTGTCCCTTGAGACCATACTGACCACAACAGCCTAACAAAATGTCAAGAAAAAGTGTACCTTTCACCAGTTTTGGTTCTACTACTCATCCCATAGCTCACAGTCGAGACAGACTCAGTGACAGAAGTGGTGTTCTCTGTACAACAGCAGGAAAAACAAGATATATCAGGGCAGAAACTTCTTTTATCTCCTTTTCTCATACATTTTCAAACTATTTCCTGATAGCTACAACTGATTTTTACTCACCACACTGAAAAGCTGCAGGTCTCTGTCTAATTTCCAGCATGAGCTAACAAGCTGGGCAGGGATTTTCTCCAGGGGTTCAATCCCTCTGCAAAATTGCTGCACTGCAGCGAGGATGGTGTAAACATACTAGAAAGGGCTGTGAGAGGATGCCTTTGATAAAACTGCATTGAGAAGGCTGGATCATTCCAGGCCCTTGTGCAGACCTCAGACGAGGGCACGCTGTCATGGACATTTCAGTGAAAGGAAGAAGTGGTGATAGAGCTCAGCTTGCAACAATCATTCTGGCAGACATAAGGAGTCTGGGAAGTCTGCTATGACTGACAGCATAATTTAAATGACCCGATTTCCACCAGGAAACATTTTAGTTTGTAAAGTAGAACAGATTCCAAAGGTTGCAAAGGTAGCTTAAAACTAGCTTTGCATCTTCCTCCCCCTACCCCTGAGGTTCTACCTTTAGTACTTTGCCTTTTAAGAGCTGAGCTCTGGACTCCAGCTATACCCTCTAAACGCAACGGAGTGGCTTGCCCAGTTTTAACACACTAAAACCAAAACTTGTTGCAAAAGCCAGCAACTCATTTATTGAAGGCTTCTTCTATAAACAAAGAAGAAAGACTGGCATCTTAGAAACAATCCAACCTCATAACTGTCCTGAACTTATAGAAGGGATCCAGATCAACTAGACTTCTCACATAAAACACCCTGGTAAATGCCAGCATACGGATGTCACAAATTTGGGACCACAAACAACTGCCAGATATATGTACAAATCTCAGTGGTTTTAAGCTGAGAAAGAGTGTGATCCCTACTCTGGATGAGCTACATCTTCACTAAACTGACACTTGAGACCACTGTGAAATACCAGTACACTGTATAGACAGTAACAGCTTGGTGACATCAATCAGAAGTACTTTTGCATAGAGCTCAACCCATCGATTTTGACTGAAATCAGAAGTCCTTAAGGCATTTAATCCTTTGACACATTCATATATGAAGGAGACTACTTACTGCTATTCTGCTCAAAGGAATTTGCTTCAACATCCATAGGGTGGGTGCACCACTTTCCAACTGCCATTACCTTGCATTCAGTCACAGTTTTCACTTGGTTAGCTGAAATACTCACTGCTCAAGCTGTCTGTTCTGCCACACTTTTCTGGCATCTATTGTTTCTACTGCAGAGATTGCCTAACAGTACACATGTACACCACTGTGCAGACAAGGATAACTACCCCTTGCTTTTTGAACTGATTGAGAATCTGATACAGCAGAACAAGTTTCTGTGATACCTGGGAAACTGAATCTGCATGCAGTCTTGTTAGCAATTTTAATATTACCATGTACCTACCAATTGGAACTACATGCTCAGATCTGAATCCCCCAGACATTGAGCATGGAATCCCTCTCAATTTATGTTGCATAAGGACATGCGGATAGGAACACTCACCTCCAGTGGCAGGTGAACCCACAGATGTTCTCACTGTACTTGAATTCCAGGTCTTCACTGAAAGAGCAGAAAAAAAGACAAAGGAAGGCTTTGCTCCATTCTTAGCTTTAAGATGAAAGTTGAAAGAATAATCTGCAAATAATCTCTATCTCTTGCTGGCAATTGCATCTGGTCTCTCTCTAATTTCTGATCTCTACATATAGTCTGATCTGTAAGCATCGCTATCACTAAATGTATATGAAATACAGCTCAAAGATGAATGACTTCAATAGGAATGAAATAAGGGTTTTTTTTAAACTCAATTTAGATATAAATAAGATTCTGCAATCATTCTGACTTGTGTATATGTGTCAGTCTGCTGTCAGTCAGTCCTCCCCCCAAATGACTGTTGAATCCGTTTGACAAATATCTGTCTAGCCTCTCAAGGGGCCTCAGGTCTCAAAGCACTAAAAACTCCTGCATAGTTTATTAAAATAGCTGGACACATTGAAGAGATACAGTAACTGTGCTAGAAGTTAGGCTGCACTATGCACTCAACTATATTAGGCAGCAAAAATTCTCAGCAGATGTGACATCATAGCCTGAAGCCCCACCTAAGACCCAGAATATTCTAAATCAGTGTCCCACCATGGGATATGGAGCCGTAGAAGGGAGGTTTCATAATTACCACAGGACAAACCCCGTAGCACCAGTTTCTTGAAGTAAAGAAACGGGACACAGCTTCAGCAAACAAGTTACTTCTGTCTCTTTTACCTGACTGGTTGGAAGTTTTCACTGCCATTCCATTTTTGCTCTTGCTCTGTTCCAGCAGGCCAGCAGATGCATTAGTTGTTCCTGTTGAACTGATGGTCTCTCCTGAAAACTTCTCCGATATCCTGGTTACTGCAGTAACAGGAAGATGGGGCATCTGCAAGGTCACTGCAGGGGCATGGGCTTCAGGGGAAGAGTCTGAAAAGAGTCTGAAAAGAGGTCAGTTCACGGAAGACTTTTGCCTGACCTAGCGAATAAAAAGAAAAAGGAGAGAGGAAGTAAGTTTATTTGAAGATTTGTAACAAAGTTACTAACAAACCAATTTCCATGCAACAACTTTATTTTTCAATATTCTATTTTGTTCGGATTATTCCACCTAGTTCTCCCTGTGGGGCATTATACCATTTACAGCACGCGGCAGAAACAACTCTAGTGTAAGTGATCCTTGCAGCGATCATACCTGTCCTACACGAATCTCAGCAAGAACAACTTCTTCAGATCATTAATCCGCTATCATCTGCATTCGGTAAGCTACGCCTCTTCCTCTGTGCAGCCCCCGCCCCCAATCTCCTGCCATGGGTTAGAAGCCAGCATTCTTGCTCTTCTCATGGTTTTATGAAACGCTTCCTCAGTTTTCTCTAAAATGGAGAGAGTAAGTCCTTCCTCCACTGAAGGAGGATGGAAGCACACAGGTAATCTGCAAAATGTTTGGGGATGCAGGGCTACAATGGCATCCAGAATAGCAGGCCTTATTATCACTAGTGCTCCAAGATAATGTGACAGTAATAGTTTCTAATTTATGAAACACTATAGTGCAAGCTTAACAATAAACGTAAAATTTAAAAGTTAAACTCCTAAGTAGGAAATAAACTTAAATGGCATTAGTGCCACAGCACAATATCCATGCTGAAACCATAGCAGATTCCAATGCTTCCAACACGTGAGAGCTGCTCTGTGAATGCCAGGATCAGGTATTTTACAAGGAGTGCTACGTCATTTCATGCTCTGTTCCTACCTGATGAAGACTGACGCCCATTTTCAATGATTGAAGAACTAAAAACTCTTCTAAACTCAGGTTTGTGGTGGTCCTCCAGGTCTACACTCTGTCAGAACAGACAATAGACACAACAGCTAAATTTTAAACAGCAGCAAGATTTAGAAGACTATCGAGAAATACCTGCCAAGAACAGGTCTTCCTTGTGTTAGTGACCACAACACAAGGTGGGAACAGTTATCTAACCCCAAGAGCCAAAACTGCAAACCGAGCACTGGCAACGCAGGACTTGCATCAATATTTACATACTTGTCCTCACAGACCCCATGCACCTAGGGAGGGTCTTCCACTTCTGTTAGATAAAGGTATCACCATCCACTGTGAAGGTGATAATCAGGAGACTCCACGGAATAGTGGGGAGATTGATTGAGATTGCATAAACCCTTAATGCTCTGCAGGTTTTTTTTTCCTGTTTGCTACAGAAAAACAAAACCAAAAACATTCTGATAACATATTGTAACAGCATTACATAAAGCAAGTATGACCCTAGAACTTTACCGCTACATTATAATCTGCAACTTCTGTAAGGGTAGTTTTTTCCTGGGAAAAGCACCAATTTTCCCCATAATGTTTGCCAACATAATTCCAGAAAAATCAGCCAAGAATTTTTTTGGCTTTTTTTTTTTTGTGTGTGTGCGCACATGCAAAAAAAGTCACAAGGACTCTGCGATTTAGCAGGAACTAGAGAAAGTAGAAACTGCTTCACAGACACACAATTACATCAATTAAAAAAGTGTAGCTTCCAAGAAGCAGCATATAGAAGCAGTAGAGTGAAATTCCTCAACACAAAGTTCAAGAAAAAGTTTTAATTGATTCCAGACAAGTATCTAACTACTAGATTGGCCAAAAAAATGATGAATAAAAAAAAATTCTACCGTGCCATTATAAACGTAATTCAAAATTCTCATAAACTCAATCGAAACAAGTTCTGGGTTGTTTTGTTTTTAAAGACAGACAGAAAGACTGAAGATAGATACTGAAGAAGATTTTTACACTGCAGGTAAGTACAGAAACAACAGAACATAACAGGAAAGGAAAGAGGCAGGGCGTATGCATGTAATAACTTAATTTGTCTCTGCTTTTCCATACACAGGAAATATGAGGCAAACCAATGGTTTGATTTTACTTATTTATTCCATAGCTTCATCACAAATTATTAGAATAATTTATCTATAGGGTGTAAAACTACATCTCATGTAAGACACAGAAACCCTATGATCAATTCAAGATAAATCAACAGAAAGAGTTTCTTGGAACTTGTCTGCTGTTTACCATGCATCTGTTTACACTCATCCAAACTTAATTAAGAACACCAGATAACAACATTAACCACCTTTGAGATTTTTTAAAAGCATTCAATCTTGTCAGATGCTGCAGAGTTCACAGACTGTTTTAATATCTGTTACTTGAGATACTAGAACTTTTACTACCTCAAGTAGTCCAATCCCAGTCAACTCCTGGTAACTACAGTCTGAGATCTTGCTAAGAATTTGTTAACTAGTATTAGATTACAGTAAGGTAGCCTAAACACAATTTTGTCATAGACTATTCAGTTGTGGGCTTAGATTCTGATCCTCCTAGGTATTTAAGTGTCAACTTTCAACTGATTCCAACAGAACACAGGTGTACAGAGCAGAATTTGAGGTAAACGCCTACACTACTGAAGTTGAGAAATATCTCCCTCCTTAAGGTTGGGCCCTACATTCTCAGATCACAATAGGTATCCAGGCTTTTCAAGACTACAGCGTAATTTGGAGAAACCATTAAAGTGTGGTAAAACTCCATTAATCTGACTTCAAGATGAGGACCTACTGCCTTGTAAGGAAGCATCTTACAAAGATGAATTACAATAAAACACAGAAAGGAATGGCAGGAAGACATTGAGATACCATGAACTGTCTTTAAGGCTCAGCTTGGATGGTGTATTTTATTATATTGGGGTTTACACTATTTTTTTAACCAAAAAAATTCAGATTCTCAGGTCAATTTTTTTCATGCTAGGTGACGAAAAGAGATAGCATCACCTGAATATGATTTTCAAACCAAACAATACAAAATTCTCCAGAAAAGGACTGGAGACTTTCCAAAAATGTGGAAGATGTACTCTCAGAAAAGACGACTTTTAAAGGTTTCTCAGCCAGGAGCTTTCATTTAATTCTCTTGCCAAGTTTTCAATGATCTTCCTGGGGTTATATAGGCACTTATGTGCTCTGCTAGATAAGAGTGCAGATGTTATACGATGAGCCAAGACATTCCTTAGTCTGTTTACCATGAAAATGCACAAGAGGCTGCTTTTTTTTTTTTTAATTTATTATTTTTTAAAAGCAACCACCACTCAAACAAGCAAAGACGCACAACACCATGTTCTAGCACAATGTTGGTTAATAAGACTGACAAATTTCCACTGGTGCCCAACGAAGGCTGCAGGTGCACCTAAGATAGCTGGGAGTTAGAATGTCCATTCCACAACTAGGTTAGCCTGCCTTAAGACACACTGCAAGTGCTACAAATCAAACCCGTAATGAAGTTTAGTGTATCAATCTGAACAAGGAGAACTTTTCCTTCATTTTAACTTTCCTCTATCTTTCTTATTTAAAAAGAAAGGAACATAAACTAGATTGGGGAATTGGGAACCCTCATAATTCTCACTCTTTCCCAATATCTAAAACTTTCTTACAAGCGGAAGCATTACAATTCAGGTATCTAGGCTCCACTGATTTTTGTGGGACCTCTTGCATTTGGCGGCCTCATTACAGACAGGTTATCAGAAGAAGTCACATCCAACAAAGCCGCACTCTTTAGATAGTTACTCAGCTTAGGCCCAAAAGGAGTGACAAGTTCTTTTGCAAAGCTAGTCTCCAAACTTCTTTCACAACAGATCACCAGAAGAACAGCTTCTTTAAAATAACATTTGTCTCTCCAATAATCAAAAATATTTTTCATTTTTATACCATCTGCTACCCCACAAAGAATGCTTCCATTCCACACAGTCTGACTTACTGCTGCTAAACTGGATTTGTGTCCTTATATGCAGATCTTTTAATTTGAGATAATAAAATTATTTTAAAACTTTTATACTTGTCAAGAAGGAGGCACTATGCACTAATAAATTCAGTTATGACTAGCTGCCAGGATTAACCTAAGAAAAGCACACAAAATATTAATTATACAAACCACGCAGAATCAGGGGTTCAGAACTTTTAATGCTGTATTTAATGGAACTGAGATCCCAGTCAACAATTATTGTCCATATCTAGAACTGAAATGTAAAGCACAGCTAATGCAGCTCCCTAGAACGTACCTGTGGTATATAGAATTGTTTATCCATTCATGTCAGCCATTATGACCTGAATATGTCAAATGCTGATATAGACTATAAACACGAACCTACTTTACAAGCTTTGGGGGTGAGCAAAACAGTCAAATGAGGTGGTCATTCCAAAGATCATGTAGCATCCTACACACTGAACTGGTTTCTTAACGCAGTAACAGGTGCCGCATCAATTTATTTTATGCAAACCTGATTACGTTTTGGCTAACAATGCTCAGGAAGAAACTTGATTCCACGCTCGAGGACAGGGAAGCCCCATGTGCTGATGAAACACTGGGAGGATCTGTGATCAGATTCTACCATGCATTTAGTGGTGTCAGGCTAAAGTACTTCAAAATCCACTTTGTTTGGAGAGGGCAGCATTCTGACAAGTGTGTAACACTACTTCCTCTGTCAATGCTGGCTACACAGATTGTAAACATCGGGGGACACAGATACCTATATCCGTGCTTAATAATGAGAAGCACCCATTTGTACAACTCAGGTTACAACAACATGATGAGGAACTGGTTAAAGAAAAGAAAGTTAACGCTAACGTTTTGCATGTCTTACTCAGGCTTACTCTTAGAACTAATCTCTCAGTAGCTCAGAAGTCTCCATGTCATGTAGGGTGATAATACTTTCCATAGTCACAGGGCTGCCAGAATTCCTCCTTCACTGCAAAGATGTTGGACCTTGGGGATCCACAACGGGAAGCTGCTATCAAACTGGCAAATATCATAACCCAGTAATGAAAATCACACACATTCAGAAAAGAGTAAGCACCAGATCATGAGATCAGAAAGAAAAACAATTTTTATTTCCTCTCTGAGACTCTGAAGTGCACATGTGTTATCTCGTCAAGCTTTTGCCTGCAACAAGGTCAAATTGTGGAAGAATGACAGAAAAATGAGATTACTCTCTCTCAAATGAGGCATCAGTCATCCAAAGCCTTTCATAAAAGCACCAATTATCAAAAGGGTTACAATAAAAATAATTGGATCTAGAAATGCTGTTTATCTGTGAGAAGTACCTCCCTC
Source organism: Leptosomus discolor (assembly GCF_034619465.1). Classification (NCBI taxonomy): domain Eukaryota; kingdom Metazoa; phylum Chordata; class Aves; order Leptosomiformes; family Leptosomidae; genus Leptosomus; species Leptosomus discolor. The sequence continues at coordinate 693,063 of NW_028237915.1, read as the reverse complement.
TCTTGTTACATACTGGATGAAACTGATGCTTCACTTCGGTGAACAGCAAAAGCACCACTGACTTCTGCAAGGCAAGATTTGACGCTGTTCCTTTCATAGAAAGAGATCACTGATGCATCAGAAATGGGGAATGATGAAATGTCTGAGGAAATGCAAACAAGGCTCCTAGACACCAGCAAGAACTGCACCACACTTACCCCTTAATTCTTCTATTAGAAAGCCATTGTCCCTCAGAAAACACCAGAATTCTCTATCTGTAACTGACCCTGCAGCTTGAAGAAAAAGCCTTGAACACCACGAGCTTATTAGGAAAGCTTTTGCAGATGAAGTAATCACTGAAAAACAACAGTAGAAGCAGTTTTCACAGAACCTTTTTTGAAGCAACACTGGATAAAAGTGGACAGCAGGGAACAATTCTACCTTGGCAGTTTCAGCAGGTGCCCACAGCTACGTCACACTGAATTAAAACAAAACAAACCACACAACAAAAAATAATCCAGATAAGTATGAAGGCAAGCTTGGAATGAATGCCACCCTTCCAAAAGGACACTTGCAGGAAGTGCAAGAGAACAGTAAGAAGGAAATGGAACTACCAGATTTCCTTTATTATAGGAAGTTGAAGAGTCGAGATGGTTTAGAATCATAGTATACAACGCCAGGTGATTGCTGGAACAGTTAATCTCCCTGCCTGTATACCCTAGGTCATTATGTCTCATGCAGTTACTCCAAGGCTGACTGTTGGGTGCCATCAGGTCACCACAGAGAGACACCAACGAGTAATATTTGTTTAGATCTTCCCATGTGGTCATAACCTACTACTCATCTCTCTGCTGTCCTGACCACTGCGGGCAGGTTCTCTGCAGCAGTCTGTCCAGCAGACTGTCCACATTGTACAGAAACTCTTCTGACAGCATAAAAATAGAACACCCTTACGGTATTTTTAGTCTTTCCTGTTTGCTCAACCACAAACACCACGGAAAGATCATAAGTGATAAAGCTCCTGACAAAATGCAAGATCTGACCAACAAAAAAGGTCAAAATCTTCCTTTCTAATAATCACAGGCAGGTAGGAGAGAGACCTCAGTGACTGCAAAGGATGACAAACAGCAACAAACTGCTCAGTGAGGGATAAATCCTCAGTAGTGCAGCTATGGCTCCAGGATCCTACTTTAAAGTTAATTCTTTGAACACCCTATTTTCCACCTTTGCAGAAGCAGCTGTCAGATTCTGGCTTGGTTAGAGTGCCAAATTAAAGTTCGGTATCAAAATATCAGAAAGGTTCACCTGCAAATCACAGTGGCTAATAGCCATTTAAAATTACATCTAAATCAGCACTTAAACTGTGGTATACCAGATTCAAGGACAGCAGAGCAGAGACTGACTGAAGATTAGAATTAAAAGCTTTGTGTCCTTACTTCTGAGCTATGTTTGGAACTCCCTGGCTTTACTTTTTTCAATCAAATTACCTTGAAAAATAATCTAGCAATATTAGAAAATAATGGTTCAAACACTGAAGATGCTCGGACTCTCCAGTATCCAATCTGCAAGACAGTCTTAACTCTTACCCCAAGTATTTTGCTAGAAAAGTTGAAAGCAACAGAACCCAGCGTTTTGTTGGGGTAAACACTGCATTGACCACACAGTAAAAAAAGAACTCAACCAATAAATCTTTTTAAGAGCAAAATAGCATATCTTGATTCGCTGCTATTTCCAGGTCAGTATTATTGGTTCCTCATATCTCATACTTATAGAAGTATTTACTAAGGCTAGTAAGTGTCACTAATTTTATCACAGGTACTCGTTTATCTGAAAACATACACATACGGTACCCTGTTTCAAGTGCTTTGGTCACATAACCAGAAATCACAAGCAACTGAGGGAACACTTTCTTCATTATAGAGAATCTGGGTGACTAGACCAAGGCTTGCTCTTTAGTCATTTGAGCACAGCCACCTCAGAGCCTTACCCACAAAATCATGTTTTCACTGCATGTATTTGGTGTGTGTAGATCTAGCTGCGTCTCCCGTAGTTCTCAGTACTGAAATTCCTTCTCGGTCAGCTATGCTAACTTGGGAAGTTGTGCAACTGTCCAGGGAAAATTGTTGCAAGGGCACTGAAGAACTACCATTACTCAAATGATCTTCCCTGAACCCTTAAAGCAAAGCGGGAAGGCTCCAATTCAAACAAAAGCACACTCTGTGCTTTAGCACAGACCAATACCTGAAGCTAGATATTGCCATAACCTCAATGCAAGACTTTTCCCAGAACGTGAAGTACACACTACAATGTAGGCAGTGGTGATGGAACAGGTGAGATGGTGTGAGGGACCACACCCCCTTGTCCCTTCCATGTCACTTGGCTCACTTCTGCTCCTTGCAATACAAACAAGCGTGGATGGCTCCATGAAACAAAAAGCAACGGATCTGAAAGCTGCATGTGTACTGAACACCTTTGTCACATGGGGGAAAAGGCAGCAGTTGCCACCACTATGTTGGAACAATGCATCAAGCAGCAGCTTTACCTTTTCACTCGCCCAGCTGTAGGAAGCCCTATGCCCCCATTCTTGAATCAGCAGGAATGAAAAGGGTTGGAATACAATACAGACTCTGTTCGCTCCCACCAATTTAAGTGACTGAATTTCATTTTCAAGCTTTTCTTTTCCAGCTCCAAAGCCTCGACAGACTACAGACCAGCTTTTCATGCTCCAACAGTCTTAAAGACACCCTAACACATGGCTTACTGAAGATTACATGAAATAGGCCATCATCTGTGAAAAGCAAGTCTCCAGTACTGCAGTTTTATGCGACTAAATCATGTGTACTGCCTGGCTGCCACCTTCTGGTGTCAAGGATTGTACAGGAGCTCCCAATTCTTTCCATAGAGCTGGACACATAGAAAAAGTATTACACAAAACATCTCGGTTCCAGATGAGCTTTCCACTAACTAGGGTTTCCATATACTGAGTAACAAGGCTGGGGGGAACGTGCGTGTTTGTGGTAGTTTAGGTCATGGAAACCATGACAACTTGCATGAGGCCCACCTCTCGGGGATGAGCTGCAGCAGTGCAGGTCAGTGGTTGTGCAACAAAACAGTCTCACTGCAGGATATTAAATCACTGTCTTAGGAAAACATGTTACTCCCTGCTATATGCTGAGCTGTTCTCCTTTGTGAGCTTGCCAGCTGCCAAACAGCATTGCTGGCACACAGATCCCCCTGAATCGAGTCCAGAAAGGATACACAGATATTCGCATACATATGTATGTTGATAGCTGAGACAGCTGCCGCTTCTCTTCTTACTTCTAACCACACTGAACTGATAGGTTGCTACCACTCTAACCAAGATCCCTGTTTGACCAAGCAGTGCTACAATCAGGAACAGCTCCAGGCGGTATCAGGGCCAAGACCATTTATCACAGCACCTCCCAAAAGCCCGTTGACCCTGCACTGCAAAAAACGAGCCCCGTGTCCCTAAACGCTCCCCCATGCCAGCGCAGCGCCTGGCAACACCCGCGAAACACCCGCTCACGCTCCCTCTCGGCCCTCCCTCCCGCCGCCTCCCTGGCCGCGGCCAGCACTTACGTGGCTCCGGCCAGTGACCGTTAGCTTGGCATGGCTGGAGAACCCGCCGCCGGGCGAACTCTGCGCCGAAGAGCTCCCCGCCGCCTCATCCGCCCACTCTTGCGGCAGCCCCGCCGACCGGCCGAGGGCCTCCACCTGCCGGGACAGGCGCTCCAGCTGCGCCCGCAGGCGCCGGTTCTCCTGCTGCAGCTCGGAGACGGAGCGCGCCAGGGGGCTGGCGAGGCGCAGCACCTCCTCTACCTGCCGGCCCACCCCTTGCTTGAACACCTGGATGTCGCCGTGGATCTCCCGGATTGTGCCCCGCAGCGTGTCCTCGTAGCGGCCCAGGGCCTCGCAGACAGTCTGCGCCTCCCGGCTGTGCGCATCCTCCATCTCGCCGGCCGCGGCCTCCGCGGGCCGCAGGCTGCGCGGCGCGGCCCGTCGGGCGGCTCAGGAGCCGCTAGCGGCGGACGCCCGGCCGCCTCCCCTCCCGCCGCCGTCTCTCCCCCTCGCGGCGGGCGCCCTCTGCCACCCGGCGGCTCTAAGCCCGGCCCCCGCGCTGGCCGGCCCCCATTGCCGGCGGACCACGGCCCGCGCTCTCGGTGCGAAGGGGGGGGGGGGGGGGCACAGACGGCGCACGCGCGAGAGCGGAGCGCCTGTGCTCCTTCTGCGGAGGAGGTGTAATTTCAGGAGGCAACGGCGTAAGAGGGCGGGAGTAGGGGCGGTGGCACGGGCTTGCTCACAGCTGCCCGGGGCTGAGAGGGCCGGGCGCGGTGGGCTGTGGGCGGGGCCGCGGGAGGGGGACGGCCTGAAGCGGGTCGCCGCGCCAGTGCGGGGAAGGGAGAGGAAGGAGTCGGAGATGGGTGTCGGGGAGGAACGGGAAAGAGAGAGTGAGGAGAGGAGAGGTGAGTGTTTGCTGTTTCTAGGGTTGCTTACGTGACAATGCCAAAGCAAGCACAGCTTATCTTTTCCGGGGGGAGCGCTGAGGCAAAGGGAGAGGAGAGTGATTCTGGCAGAACGGAGACAGAAATGCACACGCATGCACCTTTAGACATGCAAGTTGAAGGCTGACGTGTCCCTTCACGCATACAAACTTGGACCCACACCCACCATGCTCACCCATATGCTGAAGAGTTTCCCCCTGTGGGCTGCAATTTGATGGGCATTAATACTAAGCTGCCAAAGCACTCAGCAGATCCAGTGTGTGTGCATAGAGGATGAGATACACATTTCTGTCAAATTAGCCAGAGTCACAATGGGTTATTCTTTATTGCCTAGTGCAGTGCCAGGCAGTACCTCGTGCATAAAGCCTCATAGGAAAAGGAAATCTGGAATATATTTTAAGCAAATTTACACCATCAGTTAGTCTATATGTGTTCAGCACTTTACGTTCAGCGCTTTTTGGTACCATACAGGATTTACCATGTTACAGAATCATTGCCTCTTTCTGTCAGGAACACTGCATTCACAGGCAAAACTCATTGACTTACACACATGTTTACAAGCATGCCTAGACTCCTGGATGTTTGCCAGAACACTACAGAGATAAACCCTGCAGGTCTGTGTCAGAACCCTCCAGCAGTGAAGCAGGACAAAGATGCACACTGTCATTTAAAGCTTTTTGCATTTGATAATTTTTGTATGTACAAGCTTACGCTCCTCTGTGGACATGGGTATGTGTGTGTATTTGTATGTAATAACCCGTTTATCTAAGCTACCGATAACTTTACATACCAACTTATCCCTTCCTTTTTTCCAGTACCACTGTAATCCTTGCTTTTCCTTGCTCTCCCCTTCTCTTACCTCGAGCTCTTTTGTGGGATCTATTTTACAGCATTGAAACACTGCTGTAGAAAAATGCCAATGTCTTACAAGATAATGAGTGCTTTCTTACAAAAAAGAGTCATCATTTAACAGTGGTCAACAATCGTTCTCTTAATAGCTGAGCCTGTAAATCTAGAATGAGCAGAGAAAGCTGGAGACATTCTGCCTTGACTTTTAACCCCATCTCCAGGTTGCAGAGTGTTTAAGTCAGGATGTGTAAAACCCTACAGCAAAAGTAACGGAAGTCAATACCACTTGCTCATAGGTAATTTCTTAACATATACAACCCTACCTCATAATAATATATATGTGTGTGTATATGTGAATATTAAAGTTCACAGCTCACAGCTATCAGCTAATGCTACTAATACTGTAAATCTTTGGAAAATATTCCTCCTCCTATGGTAAAGATTTCCATTTTTATAATATTTTTAATTACTAAGGAAAGCTTATATTTTTTCACAGAATATTAATTTAGTTGAAAGTTCAGTTTTCTGACAAAAAGTGTTTCGAAAGAAAAGTTTCAACCCACTCTCAGCAGGATCTATCAGAGCAAAGAAAATCAAATTCTTTTGTTGTTTCCAGACTCAGCAACCACAGGATAATCATAAAAGCCTAGTATATTTAAAACTGCCTCTCATTCATGCATTTAGAAGAATTTACAGTACAAGTTAGGATACAAACAATTCAGATACTTCCTAACCTCGCAGCAAATTTAAGTGCAACTTTCACTCTCTCTGTCTGTCTGCACTGCCACAGATGAGGAATTGGCTTCATACTTCAGTACTCTAAAACCACACCCCCCTTTCTGTTCCTGTTTGAAATCTCCTGCTTTTGAGCTCTTGCAGCTGGACAAAGCATGGGAATACATTAGTCTTCAAAAGCCTCTCAAAACAGATAGTATTGTAAGTAAATACCATAAGTGAAACCCAAACCAAATGATATGATTCAAAGATGGAAAGATGACACACAGATTCTCAGAGCTTAATTTTACCTGAGAGGTTTTGATGCCCAAGGCACACTAGGCATTTGATGTTCAGCTGTCCTTCCCTCTTTCTGTCTCAGTATCTGGTGCTCTTTTTCAGCAAGAAAGAGGTCCCAGTTAGCATGCCTTCAGACATGATTTAGAACCTTAAAGAACACAAAGTTCCAGCTAAATTAGCTGGTAACACGGCTTGGCTGGATGTCATGGGGAGGATGAATAAGTGGTTACATCCAGGGTTTCCAGAGGAAGGATAGCCTGACTGAAGATATTTGGCATGTGGGAAACCTAGACAAGAACTACAAAATCCTCAAAACCTCATTTGGCAAAATCTCCTGGCAGGATAAGAGGAAACACCCAGGAAAACCTGACTTATGATAACCCTGTCAATATTCTGTTAGCAATGGTCCAAATACAACAGCCTACAGTAATGTGATAGTTTGAACAATTTGTGTAGCAGTATCACATGTTTCTTGTAAGGGCCTTATGGCATTTCTACAGTATCTAATCTACCCTACAAGCAAACCAGCATCCATGGAACATACTACATTCCATAGCCCCTCTCTCAAATAGCTAGTTTAGCCCTCTTAAGGCAAGGTTCTGCTTGGAAAACTGTCATTGAAAAATGGTATGGCCAGGCACCAAACTAAGAAAAGAACAAAAATGTTTCAGTCCAGAACAAAATATGCTCAATTTATGTATAGAGGAGTCTTGAGTTTTTCTTTAGATAAATGCCAGTCCAACATGCTCACCACAGGCTCCCATAAACAAGTTTGAGTTCTTTCCATCTAGTGCCCCACCAGGAGTGATAATGTACAACAGGCTACAAGATGCCCATTTTGCCTTCTCTGTAAGTCCACTGCCTTCCCTGGTCCTGGACAGGAACTATGGATTAGAGCATTATGAGTGACTCGTGCAAGTATTAACAATCCTTTTGAAAACCGATCTGCGCCCAGTAGAACAGCTAGGGTATACAACAGTTGCATGATCATTTTTCCAGCATTGCCCAGGGAAGTTCATTGTATTTGCATTTCTAAGCAGAGAATAGAAACGCTTCCGCAAGTCTATTAAGATTCCTGATAAGATGGTAAAAGGAAAAGCAAAGAAAGAAGTCTGTCTTATTTGATGGGGACAGGAAATAACACCGTATTACATAACCCATTAAATGTTCCAAGCTTTACTTCACACTAAAGCTCAATGCCAATGGTTTTATATATGTGTGTGTGTGTTTTTGTAAAAACCTGTGTAGCTGTTCTGGCAGATCTGCACTGATCCATTGCCATAATTTTTTTTTCCCAGTGGTTCAAATCTCTGACACCAACCCAGTGCTCTAGTACAAAAATACTAGAGTACAATAGTTCAATTTCTAGTGCTAAGGTCTAAATTGTTTTCCCTGTGGTTTGAGAGTGAAAATTTGGCACATCAAACAGGCCACAAGATCATCCAAATTAAACTTCATCCAAACAATTGAACCCACTCCTGTAAACACAGTAAGCAAATTTATATCCAAGCATTTGGCTTTACATTGTTTCGAATTATTTGCTAGCATATATGGAACGTGATAAAACAGGTGATTACTCAATCACTGGCATAAAATGCACCAAAAATAAATATAAGCTAATATTAGTTGGCAAGTTCTGAATGATCCAGAGGTTCCCTTTAACATGCGCATTTGAGCTTCAGATTTGGGAAAGAAAAAGTTTTCTTTTAGTCTTGAGTGTTCACGGATTACGTCCACTGCATAGTAAACTGCTTTTCATGGTATTTTAATAGCACTGTGGTGTTAAAAATACGCGCGTAACTATAGTATCATTTTGCCAGAATGCATTTAAAGAGTATGCTGAAAGATATATTTCAATGGCAAATGGTGACAGAACAAGAATATATTGGGGGTGCTTTCTTTGGAGATTTAATGGGTCACTTCTTAAATATACATGAAGTGGTAAAGCCGCAAAGGACCGGCTACATTGAATGAGGGTCTCACTCCAAAATCACTGAGGGAATTTTTTAACACTTTGGATCTGATCTAAATGTTCACTTGGTGTAAACATCTGGAAGATGTTTACTTTCTACAGTTACAGCCCAGGCCAACCGAGGAGAGAGGAGTGATGGCCTGTAGTGAGTTATGTGCTCAGCATTGTTGCCCAAAGGCCAGTGTAGTTGAAGGGACACCGGCCTAACTGCATCTGTGCTGAGGAGTAGCCAGAGAAGGCGTGCCGTTTAAGTAGGTCTTTAATTTGAAGGAGCCCAACTGAAAGGCATCCTGTCTCTGGATGCAGCCATTGACTGTTCCCTGCTGCAAGGCATTGGCATACACATGCATGGCCCTGTTACACAGTCTGACGCATGGCTTCTCATAGGATAGGACCCAGAAATGCTTGAGCTGCCTGCCTTTTCTCAAAGGGGCTCTACGCACACAGATGCTAGCATACCTCCATGGAGCTCCCCCTAAGAAGTCTGTGGCAATGCTGCATACAGCAATTGCCTGTGATTTTCTCGTGGTTCTTCCCTTTAGTTGCAAAAGGATTTGAGCAAAGCTAGTTTGTTCCTTCCAGCATGGGCCACGTTCTCTGTGCAGGTGCACCACTGTAATTAAAACTGGAGTAACTCTAATGACTCCCATTTACTCAGGTTACTGCAAGCTGGTCCTGAGATGAAGCATAGATCTTGCTGCCTCCTCCTCCTAACATAATTGTTAAGGACATAAACTACAACTGCGTTCACTGTGACTACTGAACTAGAGGGTAAACAGGCTTAGCACAGTAATATAGAGGATTTAAAGTCATGGGTTCTTATGCCTGTTAACAGTCTAGTTCCAAAGATCTGATCCAGGTTCTGTTTATCTGTGGTGTAAATCTAGACTAATTCGATGTGCTCAGTGGAATTGTGGCTGTATAAAGCTGAATGAGAAGAGAATCAGCATGTAGGTATCAAACGTGGTGGACAGATGTCCCCTTCAGGATTCTTCTGTTTCAGTGGTAGGGGATATCACCTCCAGCTTTTCTTCAGTCACCTGCAACAATCTGGCAAACTCGACTGCAGAAAAAGCAGTCTTTCTGCTACCTAGGAGAGATATTCTACCGTTATACTTCAACCCTGTGTGAAGAAGGGACATCCGTTCATTGCTTGAAAATAGGACTTGGAGGCAGCTCCTCAGTAAAATTTAAGCCAAATATAGTTTCTGCCCTTCTGAAATATTTTGAAGGGAAGGAAAGAAGCGAAGGACTGTCATACTAAGAACTTCTACCTTCATGTTTTTATAAAACTCGTGGGTCACTGCCCTTGTTTTTCACCTGGACAGCTGCATCTAAAGGCCTGTAAGGCTCGAGAGATTAAATGCATTGCAAGTATAAGAGCGGAAAGACACCTAAAGACAGCATAACCTGGATTCCATCTTTCAGTTTTTAAGAAATGCTGAATTTTGGTAATGACATTACATAAGGTAAATTAGGAGTTATTTTTTGGTATCCATCCAAACCTTCCTGGGTAAGATGTGATTTGACCTAAAGAGGAGACAGGCTCAAGAAGAAAACCAGACATGCAAAATTGTTTGGCTGTTCTTGCTTGCTCTGATAAATACCACGGCCGGAGCTAGGGTAGCTTCTCTGAAAAGATGACTGTATTTATCATGCTATCAGATGTTTACTAAAAAGAATTATGCTCTTACTCAGTGGTATTGTAATAGAGGACATAAATTAACACAGTGTTTTGGAACTATGCATATTTTTTTCAGCCAAACATTTGGCCTGCGGCCCAGATAACAATGAGGTTTAGGGCAAAGCTGTGCACTCTGAGTAACCCATGGGATCAACAGCTCCCTTTCCCAACACACATTTTATTTTTACCTTTCCATTCTGTCTCTTCCTTCCCAATTGGAAAAGCAAAATTGAGACAGTAATGAAAACAATGAGACACAATACATTGATTCAAGGATTCCAAGTGCTCCTTGCCCATATACATCTTCCGTGTCCTTTTTGGTCATCAAAATGCCTTTGAATTAAGGAGGAACTTAGAGCAATGCTCTCAGGCAAGAGAAAGAGAGACCATGTGAGGTGGAAAGATGGGTCTGCAAGACAGGGACAACTTGGAAAGCCATACTCTAAGACTGCAAAACCTCTTTCTTCAGTGAAAAGATACATACTGATCATTTCCTCATTGGTTACTGCCATCACACACAAGGCAACTCGCTTCTCCTGTTCCGGCGTAAAACTGGCCAGTTTTTTTTTCCTTCTCTTTTAGGGCTCAAACTGGCAAAGTGCATGTTAAGGTTCAAGGCCTTGAGAAACTCTGGAGCAAGTGGAAAGTTCTCCTGGGTTATAGTATCATTTACTGATAGAGCTTTACCTCTGCTGATGCCCCTATTACTGTCCACAAAGTCAGACTCCTCTGCTTACGGATTTGTTAAGAGCAGTCTTCTAAAGGACACACTCCCTTGGCCTTTAGGGACCAGCATAAAACTCGCATACAGTGCCCGTGTTTTCAGGAGACTAAGACTCTGGCTGGTTGCCAACACAAGTGAGAAAAGGATAATGGATCTTATCCCTTTGAAGAACAGACACAATATAGCAGCCTTTCTCCTCCATCCCCTTTGAAGTACACGACAACACAGAGGAGACAATGAAAAAGACGGAAATTTAATGTGAATGCACCTAGGAGTAATCAAAAAAAGATCCTCTTCTGCAATTTGACCAGAAAAGCACACCCTTCTCGAAGGAAGGAACTCCCATCTAAAAGGAAGTTCATTCAGAGTGAGGGAGGTCATGAATGTGCAGCATACGGCATATGCTACACCTGTTCCTTATACAGACACTCATGGGGTTAAGAGAGATGATATGGTTGATCTAATCTAATGGTACACTGTGGCCAAGACGGAAAGCCAAGTCTCCTGTTACCATCCTCACTCCCACTGTTTGTGTCATGCCATTTCTGGGTTCATCAGAACACTTCATGAGGCAATTCAATCATTCAACCCAACAGAAAACCAGTCCAAGCAAAAAAGAAATGGATTTGCCCTCTTCTGGGCTAGTAAGCTCAGTCAGCAACGGACAGAGCAGGAAAGAACTGGTAGCACTGAGAGTGGCACTGAGAGTGGCGACTGGAAAGGAAGAAGACCACTCTCACTGGGCAGCAGTGTGTGGCTAGTCTGGTTCTTGGCATGCAGTAAGACTACCCTTGAATGGAATCAGTTCCTCAGTCTCACTCTTCACAAAGCATGCTGATTAATTAGTGCACAGCAAATTTGTATCATACCTTATTGCGCAGTAACTTCCAATGGCAGACATAGCTCTTCTCACGCTGGCAAAGCTTCATAAACCAATAGGGCAGCAGGGATCAATGCCAGCAGGGAAGCTGTCTCTGCTTTGACAGGGAAAAAAAAAAATCTAAGAAGAGATGCTTTCCTTCCAGAAAGGCAGTGAGACACAACTGCTGTATTCTCTCATAGGTACCCACTGGGGTGGAAAATGTTTTCCCTGTGGGAATGCTGCTTTCAGCAAGGTGTCAGAGAACAATGCTGTCACCAGCCCCAGCCACATATGATTTCCATGTCTCTTTCTATCTTTTCTTCTCACATAGTTACTTGTGCGCTTTATCTGGCTGGAGCAGGGCCATTTATCTCCTATGGTACATTGCTTCCCAGGTCAAGTCTGCCTCTCCCTTCCCCCTTCTCTCCTCAACAGCTTGAAAAACATACCTTAAATTCTGTAAAGTAATCGAAGGCCTTGTTCTCTGCCATCAAAAGAGTCTAAAGGGCTTGCTGTGAAAGATGCTGGACAGTTCTGGTACTGGCAACCTCCGTACTCCTGCCAGCCAAAATTCTGCTCGTGACGAGACTAAGACTATATCTCTCCACTACCGCTCTCTTCTGCCACTGCCAAAAGAGGAGTGAGAATAAAGCAGGATCCTCAGGGTCTCTGTACTGAAAGCAACTAAGGAGCAAAGAAGTGAGAATAGAAGCTGAAATGAAGGACTGAAGAGCACGCAGTAGGAGGAATGGATATGTGTGATTTGTGGTGTTGTATGAGCACCTGGAGTTTCAGTATGCCTGGGTCTATCCCATCTACACTCCACTTACTCTTAAACTGGGCTGTGAGAATAAATTTAGTGTTGCCTGCAGATGTGTAACCACTTCTCATACTGTACCTTTTCCGCTTGGCAAGAAAGCACTATCTCTAGCTAAAAGCTGAAAGTAAAGCTGTCTCTGTTTTTTGTGCACAGACTGACAGGTCAGTCTGTGTTGCTTCCCTCTGGTGAGGAAACTCCTGAGAGTATTGAGTCATTGGTTTCCTGCCATTGCTGGGGCAGAGCAGAAGCACAGTGTCTGACCTCAAAGAGGACTCAGTTCAGGGCTCCTACTTCTGCAACATTAGTGACTGAATTTTGCAGATACTGACATTTCACCTCAGCAAATGGTAGTCTGACAAGGACTGGCAAATAGGGAAGCTCAGAGAGGAGCCAACACATACCTGATTCCCACAGAGTCTGTTGTCTTCCTGCAAACAGATGACCTTCACAGACAGCCAGGTGGCAAGCACGTGGGAACACTTGGAATTTTTAGAGGAAAAATGTGGCAGGCTTTTTTTTGCAGCAGGTATTTGCTCATCCTCTTGCTGACTCTCCATTTCCCAATTACCTGCAAAATGCCTTCTTTTAGAGAAGACTCCCATAGAAAGGTTTACTGCACGAGTGTTTACTGTTTAAGAGTTTCAGTCCAGAGCAAGTATGTCACAAATTCTGTCCCTTCTGGCAATCGGCCCTTAGCAAAAGATTTCTCTAAGGTTTAAACTGAATGGCGGCATGCGTGTGCATTTCGTACTGACAAGTAAGAGGTTACGGCTGTCGGGGGCAGTTTGTTCATGAGCCAGCCAATTTTGTAGCAAGGATGCATTGGATCTGCGATGGAGGAACATTATGGTTTCTATTCCTCTGACAAACGTGCACGCTTCAAATGATGCCAGTCCTTCCTCAGCTTATCCTAGTGCTCACTGCAATTTATATGCCAAAACCATTGCTATTCCTCTCCCTGGCATCCCAGCTGGGAGAGCTCTGGGAAGGGAGAGAATCAATTTTCCTGGCAAGAAGTAGGTCACATGGCAGCATGTTTTGCCCATTTTTTCTCTGCCAAGCCCCATCCTAACATACCCTTGTCCTCTGCCGATTCTGATAGGCTGGTCTTTTTCCAGAGTGGACTGGGAAACTAGCTAAAAAAATAAAACAATCAACCAGCTTCTGCTCAATGCCAGATGCTGTGCTTTGTAAAAATGGCTCAGGTGAGATCCTGCTGGCCAAGTCAGTAGGAGATTTGCCAGTGGTGTACAGGATGCCACATCAGGCTTTTCCAGCAAGAAGCAGTCTTGGAATTTATTACAGAAAGTATCCTTTCATACTAACAACAACCACCCGCAAGATTTGGTTCCAAAGGAGTCCAAAATGCAGTGTACAGACTGGATGTAGAGGTGTAATGGATTAAGGATGGGAAATGTTTCTTTCGGATTCATTTTCAAGACAGCAGTTTTCCTATTTTTTTATGCCAGGCCAGACACTTCAAAAACTACAGGCATAACTGCTTCATGCTGTAGCCTGAATCGCTTCAACCATTCTGTCAGAGACATCCTCCCTGCACTAGTAATTTTCATCCCTCCTCTACCTCAGTTCACCTATATGCAGAATACAGCTAATAACATCCCCTCAAGTAAAGCACCTTCCATTGACTGTCTTGCTGAATATCGTGGTCAGCTGTTTTGGTCGTGGACTATTTTTTACCCCATGAATTACTGGGCAGCATCCAGCATAACTGGGAACTCTCAGTACTCCTATAATAAAAGAAGTACTTGTAACACTGGCACCATTCATAAGGCAGCATGCCATCCTAACCACCAGCTTAACCCATCAGCTCTCGGCACATTCCCAGGTTTAGGCTTGGAATCTTGATGACTATGACAGACCACCAGGATACATGTCCAGCTGTTAGGATGTGCTTCTTTCCCCTTCCTCTGACAGGTACCAGGCTACCAGAGTCTAAGCAGCAACCTGCAAGATGGCTCAAGGCTTCCACTGGGAGACCATTTCCTATGCCAGCAAGCAGTGCCTGGCATCTTCCATGGCTCACTCCTGCTCACTGTCATTTGTATTCCAAAATTAAGCCTCAAAATTAATGAGGAGATTAAGTTAGAGAATAAGATTCAAAGTTCTAGGTTGCTGCAAACAAGACACCTTGGATTAATCAGCATACATGTTTAAAACAGATTATAATGACTGGTGGTGTCAAAGTGGAGCTGAAAAATACAGTTTATAAAAGCGCTGGATTAAGCAGGCAGCTTCATGGCATCAGGCAAAGCAGAGGGAATAACTGCATCACTGAAAAGCATACACGTCTGCTTAACTCTGACTCAAAAAGATGCATATGCCTGTGTCCAAATTTGCATCTGATTGGCTTTGTTCTTAAAAAAGATACTCGAGTGTTTTGCTGTACTTCAGCATGACACAAGAAACAGGCGTGCAGTACCAAAGCAAGCACAAGCCACATCAATGCACGTGCAAAAGACCAAAGGCTTTGCACTTATTGTGTGAAATATGATTATTACCAAAAGGCAAGTGCACATGCAAAAAGATTTCTAGTGCACTCAATGTGATTTGCCAGTGTGTCGCATGCTGATCAACACAGCACACTGCAGTCCTAATTCTGGAGTCCTTAAAATCAACTGTGCACTACAGCTGCATATGATAAGTGCTTCACTGTCGGATTTTCCTTACTTCAGATTTGTTCCTCTTTGGACATCTTTCTAAGTTGGTTTTATTTTATGAACTGTTTTAGTTGCTTGAGTCTCTTTTCATTCATGTTAGCAGACCAGTCAGAGCAGGGACTAGCAATGGGGCTCTGGTCTTCCCTATGACACTGACTTTCCAGCAATCATTGGGCAAGCTCCTGAAACTCTGGGACTACTGAGGATTAAAGGCCCTTTATGCTCTCCTGCCAAAACTGGGGTGACAGGAAGTGGATGTGACTTCAGTTTGCTGTAAAGTTTCTTTTGCTTGTGAAAAGGGCATTTCTAGGTCTCCCTCTCTCCCTGCCTCCATTTATCCAGGTCCCTGTTGATTGTGGGAAGTGTGGTGGGTTTCCACTGGCGCTTTTGTTGTATTTTCTTCCTCTGGTTGAGGAAAGGAAGTGATGGAGCACCTTGGTGGGCACTCAACAGCCAGCCAAGGTCAACCCATGGCAGTTTGCTTCTACTGGGCTCTCTGTTCCTGTTTTTTCCTTCTTGCATGTTTCTTGTACCCCATCGCTTTTGAAAGTTTCTACCTCTCCGTTCCTGTCTTTTAACTTCTCACTTAAGTCTCTTGAACCCAGTCGCTTTTTAAATTTTCTTGCAACCTCTCTCTTGCTCTCCCCCTCCCTGACCTAATTTTAATTTCTTGCCTATGTTTCTCGTCTCCTGTTGTTTTTCACATTTTTGCCTGCATCCCTTTACGCAGGTCCATATACCTATTCTTTTAATTCTTGTACCCTTTCACATTTAAAATATTCTTTCTGCTTTTCCCTCTGTCCATCTCCCTGTCTCTAGTTCTTAATTCTTCCCTCTGTGTCCTCTACCCAACCACTTCTTCAGTTTTGCTTCTTCCATCTGTCACCCTGCCCCCATGTGTTATTTCTTGCCTGTGTTTCCCGTACTCCATCGCTTTTTGAAATATTTGTTCTACATGTGTTTCTATTTGGCTCCCTGTTTCTATTTTTAATTTCTTGCCTATGTTTCTTTTCCCCTGTTGCTTTAGAATTTGTCCCTGGCCCTTGTTTTGCCTCTGTCTCGTCAGTCCCTTCTGCCTCACTCCCCATCTCTCCCATTTGTCTCTCAGTCCCTATTTTCTGGTGCAATCTCTCAGCTCTCCTCTCTACACCCTTGTCCCCCTCTCCATCCCTCTCTTGTTCACGGTGTCCCATTGTCTGGCTCCCTCTCCCAATTTCTTAATGCTTTCCCGTGTTTCTTGTGCCTCACTGCATTGCAATTTCTCTTTCTCATTTTCCCTCCCTCTGGCACCCTGTCCCTCCTTTTTTAATTCCTCTCTCTGTCCTGTATGCTCTCACTTAAAAAAAAAAAAAATTCTTCCTCAATTTTCTTCTATCCACCTCCCCAACCCTATTTTTAAATTATTTCTGTTTCTTGTACCCTGTTGCTCTTAAAGATTTCTATCTACTTTTATCCCACATCCTGTCTTTATTTTTTAATTATGCCTTATCTTTCCTTACCACCATCCTTTTAAATTTTTCTTTCTCTGTCTCCATTTTTGTTGGCTGTCACTTTCTGTATTTTTATATCTTTCCCCTTTATTTCCCTAATCCCTATTGCTTACACTGTATTTTCTACATCTACTCTTTGCTTTTTGATATCTTAAGTTTTAACTTTTTCTTTTTCTTCAGTGCCTTTGCTTTATAGATTTTTCTTTCTACTTCTCCATTACTATTTTTATTTTTTTCCCTTATTTCCTTAATCCCCATCACTTTTAAAAGTTTCTGTCTACAGACTTGCTTGTCTGTGTTTCACTGTCACGGTTTGGCTGGTCCAGAATCACAGCCCAGCAATGCTCAGCAGGCTGTTAGCAGTTTGAGTCAGCTACAGGTGTAGCCCGGACCATTGTGTCATGCTCAGTATAAAGCGGGAAGGTTTGCTGAGGAAGGGGATCTCCCGCGGGGCTCCTGCAGGGCTCTCTCCTTTCCCTGCTTCTCCTTGCTCCCGAGGACCCCTCTCCTGTCGATCGTGGCTGCTGCACGTTCATTTGGCCCAGTGTAACTTTGCATGCCTCTGTTGGTAGTGGTGCTGTCTCGTTAAACCCGATTTCACTTCGACCCGCAGGTCTCCTCCCCTTTTCTCGACGCCCCTCCCTGGCTAGTGAGGGGTCATCGGGGGACAGGGCAGCTGTTGCCGTGTAGCCCCGGACACGGGCTGGAGGGGCACGTTCGCTGCCTTTTCTGTCCATCGCCCCCGGATTTCCTCAGAGCCCGCGCTTCTTAAATGGGCTTTCTGCGCGTTTCAGTTCGCTTTGCGGCGCTCTGCTGCCACCATGCGGCCAAGGGCAGGTACTGCAGCCCCGACCCGCGCATGCGCGGTGTCGCTCGCTGTTTCCACGCTGCCGTTCGCCCGCAGCGGCCATGCGAGACCGCGGGGGCTGCCTGGCGCCGTCTGCTGCCTCCCGGTAAGGCAGCCCCGCTGCCGCTCCGCGGGCGCGGGGCCGGCGCTGCCGTTCTGCCCCTCGCCCTCTGCCCGTTCGCGCGCCGGCTCCGGCCCCTCCGGCGCGTCGGTGGTGGGCGGGGCAAGCGCGTGTCGGGCAAACGCGTGCCCGGCAGCAGCACGGCGGCGCGCCGGGGGAGGGCCGAGGCCACCGGTGAGGCGAGCGAGTCATCCCTTTCGGCGGGTGCGCGGGGTCTCCTGGTCGGCGGCGGCCCGGAGGTGCCGTCCCGCTCCCTTCTCCCGCCCCTGGTGCGCGTGCTTTGGCGCTGCCCAGCGGTGCTCCCGCCCGCCCAGGGGTGTGTCTTCCATGCTCCCCCCGCCCGGCAGGGGGCGCGCTTTGCCGCATCCCCCCGTCCTGGTGGGCGCGTGTTCCTGCATCCTGTCGCGCCGCCGGAAGCGTCACTTCCGCCTCTCTCCCCGCCCCTCCGGGGCGCGTGGCTTCCTGCACTCTCCGGTGCACCGCCCGGCAGTGCGAGTCGCGGCAGGAGCGGCGCGGTCACCGAACGTTGCGGGGCTGGGGCTGCGGCTGGGGCTCTTCTGGCTCGGGCTCCGCCGGGGGAGCGGGTGAGTGGGGAGCGGGCGATCGACCGGTGGGTCCCGGGGAAAGCCGTGAGGCGGGCGGCCAGGCCGGCGGGGCCCGTGTCGGAGGCGCGGAGCGGGGGGGGGGGGCTGCGGGCGGAGCCGCGCCGTGTGGGAAGGAGCGGGGGGGAGCCGCGCCGTGGGGGGGAGGGTGGGGAGGGCGATGTCCCCGCAGGGCCGGAAGCCGGGCAGGCGCCTCTCGCGACACGGCGGGAGCGGCGGTCCCGGGGCGCGGCGCTGCCGGGCTGCCCTGCCGGTGCGCCGGAGCGGGCCGGGCGGTGCTCGCCGGTGTCTGGGGCGGGGCGGCGGGGCCTGCTCGGTGCCGGGCAAAGGGGACGGAAAGGGGCCGGCTGGGGCTCCAGGGGGCCCTGCCCGGCCCCTCGGGCAGAACCTTGCTCGGTCTTCTCGCCGCTGGCCGGGCGACCTGACCAAGAGGTTCCTGTTCCGCCGCCTCTTCCCGGCGTCGCGTTCCGCGTCCCACGAGGGAGATCCCGCGCGGGCGGATGCGGTCGGTGCTTGGGCGATGGCCCACGTGGGGCTGGGGGAGCGCGGAGGGGCCAGGGCGAGTGGAAGGGCCCCGCCGCCCCTCCCCACCCAAGCCCGGGGCAGAGAAGCTGGAGACAAAACGCCGTTAATGGAGCACGGTTCGTTCCCCGGGAGGTCTCTTGGGAGTCGAGAGTGGTTTTTTTTTCCGGGCCGAGGAACAGACTTTCCTCCGTGGTAAGTGCAGAGCTGCCTGTTGCCGCCTTGAGAGTTTCTCTTCTCGTGGTTCACCCTGATTTTATGGGTGGGGTGGAGATGGCTTTTTATTTTTAGATGCCCGAGTACATTGTCAGTAACCTGTGGTGTGAGGACAGTGAACTCTTGAGCACCTAGATGCCGGTAGAAATGTAACCAAAGACACAGGATGGACAGTGATGTTTAAACTTGGTTTATAGTCGATTTGGTTTTTTCATTAGAGTGTTGATGACTGCTTGTCCTGTGGTTCAGTCCACATGCTATTCCGTGGAGCCCTCAGTCTGGGACTTTTATGTGTTAAAAAAAAAAAAGCTTGTCCTTCAAAAAAAAGAACTAGTCCTTCGTAGGACTGAGGTATAGACTTGGGGAGTCTCTTAAAGACGTGATCAGAATTAAAGCTGGATTTCACTTAACGTTGCTGCTGTTTGTCTTTGCTTTTGTTACTGTCCCCACCGCTCCGTCATGATTGGGAGCTCCGAATCATGCCCTTTTTTTTTTTTCCAATTTGTAATGCCTTTCTCCCCCCTGCCCCTCTCCTAGGACTGTAGCGTACAGACCCTTCATTTAAACGTTAGTTTGTTTCCTCACAATTGAGTTCTGATGATTGAAATCACAGAAATGACACCTGTCTGTCTTACAGATTCGGAGTATTTCTGAACATGTACCCTCACAGACAAATGCTGTGGGGATACGCATCTTCTGCACTTCATCCTCCAGCAGGACAATCCGCCGAGACGGGGACGAGCTGTGAAGGGGCAGTTTCTGCAAGGAGGCGGTTGACAAGGACAGGTGGGTCGCTGTACATTTTAAGGATAGTATTCGATTTGGGATGTCTAGGGTGAGGAAACCCTGGCTCTGTGTAGGCTTGAGAAAAGGTGCGTAGTTATCTGTGTCGATCTAAGGAAGGGAGTTCTGGTGAGACTGAAGCTGCCAATGAGTCAGAAGGAGGAAAAAAAAAAAAAAAAAAAAAAAAAGGCAGAAAGCACCCAGTTTTCTATGAAAACCAAAATCTCTAGTGGCCTGTCTCAACAGCTGTACCAAAGATGATGCAAAATGCTTTTTCCTCCACTCGGTTGTAGTCATTGCAAACCTTCGCCGAAATAGGAAGCTTTTGATTCCTAGCCCGCTTTGTGCTAAAAGGTGGCTTGTTTTTTTTTTTTTTCCTCTCTCAGCAGACTATCAACTGGCATCATTTCACCATGGTGACCCTTTCTTCTGCCCTGGAGGTACAAGACTGGCCCAGAGGATCCCGAGTGGCCTGCAAGGACAAGGTACATCTGCCCCGTGCGTCTGCATTTTTCCCCAGGTACTTGTAGTACGGACTTTAAAGTGAACGTGAAGAACGTGCCAGCTCTCCTTCTCTAGTTTTGATAGGAAGTGCTTCAGCAGAAACACTCAAAATAAGATCTGTTCTGGAGCACGTTGTGCCTGTGTGAAGTGTACTCCCCTCCGTTTATTTGCTCTTCCTGAGAGCGTGCGTAGCTTTCTGTTTTGTGTGCTTGCTGAGAAACGATTCTGTGAGAATCGTGTGGTGCTGAAAGGGGAAAGAAACTGTGTGTCAGAGTTTGGATGTTCTGAAGAAATGGACTGTGTTCCAGATAAAAGCTTTCTCCTTTTTCAGTCCTTAAGTGTTTAAAATATCTCATAGGGGTACGTGAAAACCTGACTGAGATACTGACATCTGTACTAAGAGCAATCAAGGTCGTGGGTTGGGTTTTTTTTTGTGTTGTGTTGTTTTGTTTTGTTGTTTGGGGTTTTTTTGCTTGTTTGGTGGGTTTTTTCCCCCCACCTCTCTCTGGCAAATCTTCCAGTCCTGTTTGGTAGCCTTAAGCATTGCAGAACTGGGTAGTTGATTTCTGCATTGTGTCGTCATCCCTGTCCGTCATCGTCCCGTCCGTGTGTGTGTCGTGTGTGTGTGTGTCCCCCAAAGTAAAATAGTATGGGGATCTCTTATCTTACTAATTTTTTATAAGTTTCATTTCTGATAGGAAAAAACCCCAAACAGTTCATGTTGTGTAATATACAAATGAACTTGCCTTGTTTAAACTGTAACCGCCCGCGAGCTTCAGGGTACGATTGAAGAGGGTGTTTAAGCAATTCGGTATTTCTTCTATGTGTTTAAAAAGAGAGGCTGCTGAATGTTATGGGTGGTTTTCCCCATATTTGGAGGGAGCACTCCAAAGTACTTTATTTCTGTCTGGCTTTCGGTGGTGCATTTCCCTGGCCATTTGGTGGCATCTCTCCTGGGCGGTGCAGCTGCCCAGATGTCCCTCCTAATGGTGTAATGCACAAGAAACCCCCCAGTCGGATGGGAACGGTGTATTTTGGAGACAGGTGATTTAATGGTATCTGCTTGCAGCTGGGTGAGTGCAGTTAACGCAAACATCAAATCAAATACTTTGGTAGTGTAAGCGTTTTTGTTGGATGTACATGAACATCCACGTGCTTTTTCGGTATAAAGTGAACGACTGAGATTTGTTCTTTCTTTAAAGAACGTTTTAAACATGACTTTGTTATGTTTATTTAGAGTTTTACACTTCACTCTGCAGATTTATTGACTGAGCAAGCGAGACGTGCAGCAGCAGCGGCGGTGGTGCAAGGGCTGTAGCTGTTGTGGTGAGTCCGAGGATGGTACGAGGTCTTCATGCGGTCTCACGGGCGGGGGGGGGGGGGGGTGTGTGTATCTCCCCCCAGGGGTGCTGTGAGAAAGGGACGAGACGTTTTCCAGCACTATCAAGGGTGTTTGCTTTTATGCTGAGAATGCTTTCAAAATTGTATTGATGAGTCTTAGTATTGATTTTTTTTTTTTAAATTTTTTTTTAAGCGTACCGATGGCTCTGGCTTTGAACAGATGTGTTGTAGTTTGAGCTGACCTCCTTTAGCTCAACTGCTATCCTATCCCTCATTCTCACTGAATTCTTCTGCTTTCTCCTGTGTTACTTTTCTCATATGCTGAGACATAACTTGGGATTTTTGTTCTTGAGCTGCCGTGTTGTGTCTGGTGCTGCTCGGCAGCTCCCCCTGCCCAGGTTTGCCTGCCGGCCGTTCAGCGTGCTCGCCCGGCGGCGCCAGCCCTGCGGCCGGAGGCTCCTGGCTCTGTCTCCAGCGGGGACCTGCGGGTGCTGCAGCCGGGGCTGTCCGGTGGGGAGAGTCCGGGGCCCAGAGGGTCTCCTCCCCGCTGTTCTGCCCGCCCCCGCCCCCCCCATCCCTGTCGTCCGTCATGTCGTCCCGTCCCCCCCCCCCCCCCCCCCCCCCCAAGTGATTCCCATGGAGATGTTGCCCCATGCGAGGTTTTTGCGGGACGTGCCCCCGAACCCCCTGCCCTCCGACCTTGTGCCCCCTCCGCCCCACCATGCTCGGCACCGCCCTCCCACCGCCCCTCGGGTGCCGCCTGCACCCCCCGACTTGCCCCTCGCCCCCAGCCCAAGCTCAGACCCGCCCCTTCCCCGCTCCCGCCCCGCCGGGGGCGTGTCCTCCCGCCCCAGGGGCGCGGGGCCGGCGGGCGCTCGGCGCGCAACGCGCGGGGCTGCAGCGTCGGGGCCGCCCCGGGCACGCGCCGCCCGGCGGGCGCTGCTGCCGCGCGGCCAAAGCGCGGTCCCGCAGCGCGGCGGTCGCGCGCCGGGCGTGGCCCTTCCGGCGCGCCGGCGGCGGCTCGCGCATGCGCGGTGCGCGAGAGCAGCATGGCGGCGGGTGAGGGGCGAGGCCGGCGGTGAGGCGAGCTCGCTCCTTCGGCTGGTGCGGGAGTCTCTGCTGGCCGCTGGCCGCCGGGGGTGGCGGGACGGGAAGCCTCAAGGCCCGTGCTGCGGCGGGCAGCCCCGGGGAGCTCCCGGGAGCTGGTGGGAGGGAAGAGGGGAAGGAGGCGGACGCCCCTCCAGGCGCCGGGTGCCTTCCCAACTCGCCAGAGCTCCCCTTGAGCCTTCCCCGGCCCCGCTGGCCCCGCGCAGCTGCCTCCAGCTCCAGCACCTCCCCTGCAGCCTGTCTCCCCAGGTCATCCTGTTGTGATGGCAGCAAGCTGGCCCTCGGATGCACTTGATTCTGCCTTAACGTGGATGCCATTAGCTGCAGTGCAGGGAAAAAGTGGCATCTCCAGAAGCTGCTGTGGAAGGAGGCGATTTGGCCGGGGATGATCTACGATCATAATGGTCACTGATTCTCCTTGTCTCCCAGAGGCTGCACTGAGGGCACAGGTGTCCCTTCCTCCCCTGAGGATGCTGTTGTCTGCACCCGCCTCGGTCTTGCCTGGGTTGTCTCTGCCTGACCTCGCTCTCGTCGCGGCGTGGGGGCAAAAAGGGGCGGGCGGAGCGCTTGCTGGCTGTGGGCAGTGGACAGGAGCTGCTGCGGCTGAAGCTGGAGAGGCCAGAGAAAGAAGAAGGAATCAGAGGCCGGCCGGCCGGCAGCTGCCTCCCGCCGCAGGCAAGCGGAGAGTCCATGTGCGTAACCCATGGCGTGGTACGGCCGTGTGACGCATGAACGAGCGAGGCTACATGTCTAGGAAGCCTTGTCTCGCAAGAGTTGAGACAGCCATGTAATCTTTTAGGTGGAGAACCACCATGTGACCGGAGCTGCAGAAGAGGAAGGGAGGAGAGGAAGAGAAGGAAGCGTCTGAACGGGCAAATTCTCCTGGCAGCACTGAGAACAAGGGATGCGGTGAGTCCTGGGCCCTCGGGGCCCCATCGCCCCACTTGTGTGTCCCAGGCCCTCCCTATCCCCCTCCCCTGGCCCCCTGTCTTTCACATGGTGCTGTGATTTCCCCCTTGCCCGCCCCCGTCTTTTTTTTTTTTTTTTTTTTTTCCCCTCCCCTTTCTCAGTCTCTCTCTGTCCAGCTCCTGGTCTCTAATTTTAAATTCCCCTCTCTCTCTGGAAGCCTGTCAGGACTTTTCTCTGTCTGGCTCTCTGTCCCTGTTGTTTAATTCCTTCCTGTGTGCCCTTTTAGGCCTCACCATTTTTATTTGCTCGGTCTCTCTTGGTCCAGCACAAGATCTGGATTTTTTAAAATTCCTCCCTCTCTGCCCTGCAGCCTGTCGCTTTCGAAGTTCGTGTTGCGATTTCATTCCTTTTGCCGTCTCTCCCTGCTGGGATTTTTCAATTCCTCCCTGTCTGTCTCGCAGCCCGTTGTTGCTTTCTTGTTCTCTCTGTCTCTGTTGGGCTCCCTGTCCCTGTCTTGACCCACTTCTAAAAATGCCTTCCTCTCTGCCTCGTATGCATTGTTCTTGAAACTTCCGTTTCCCGACGTCTCTCTGTAGGTTGCTCCTGGTCCCAGATGTTTATTTCTTCCCTCTCTGTCCTGTGGCCTGTTGCGATTTGGTGTTTCTGCGTGTCTCCTGTTCCCGGCTCTCGGTCCCCGTTTTTCAGTTTCTCTCTCAGCCCTGTAGCCCACTGCTGTTATCTGTCTGTCCTCATCTCTCTCTGGCCAGTTGCCTCTCCCCACATATGTGGTTCCTCCCTCTGCCCTGTGGCCCGTCACTGGTTTTCCGTTCTCTGTCCTGCTCCTTTTCCCCGAGTCTTCAGTTGCTCCCTCTCTGTCCTGTAGCCCATCAAGGGGCTTTGTTTCTTTCTCCATCGCTCCCTGTCCGTCTCCCTGCCCCATCTTTTTAATCCTTCCCTTGCTGCCGTGTGGCGGCTCCCCGCTATCTTCCCTTTCTTCATATCTCTCTCTGGACGGCTCCCGCTTCCCTGTTTTTCAGTTTCTTCCTTCTGGGCCCTGTAGCCTGTGGTGATTGTGCTGCTTTCTCCTTCTCTCTGTCCGGCTGTGGATCCCATTTCTTTAATTCCTCCTGCTTCTCCCTGTAGCCTGTCTTTCTGTCTGCCCTCTCCCCCTTTATCTGTCTCCCCACTCCACCTCTGGCGCCCTGTCCCTGTGTTTTAATTCTTCCCTTTCTGCCCTCCAGCTGTTGCTGTGCTTCCTGCGTGTGTCACACTGGGTCCGGCCCCTCATCTCTGTCTTTTCATTCCTCCCGCTCCTCCCTGGAGCTTGTCGCTGTCATTTTCTTTTGCTGTTGCTCTGTCTGGCTCCAGATCCTCGCAGCTTCCCCCCACCCCTGCCCCGCCTCGTTGCTCCTGGCTGTTTTTTCTGTCTCGATCTCTCTGTGCCTGGCTCTGGCTCCCTGTTGTTTCACTCCTCCCTCTCTGTCCTGTAGCCCATCGGCACATTTTCTTTCGTTGGGCTCTCTTTGGCCGTTTCCCTGTCCCTGTTGTTCAGTTTCTTCCTTCTCAGCCCTGTAGTGTGCCGTGATTCTTTTTCTTTCTCCCCCTCTCCCAGCTCCCAGTCCCTCCCTTTTAATTCCTCCCTCTCTGTCCTGTTGCCTGTCAGGAGTCGTGTGTCCTGGAGTCCCCGGCCCACCCCCCCCCCCCCCCAGCCCCTTCTCACTTTCGCACTTCCTGTCCGTGTTTTTTAATTCCTCCTCCTTTGCTGTGTAGCCTGTTGCTTTTTTCTTTTCTCCATCTCTGTGTCTCAGTGCCCCCATTTTTTAATTCTTACTCTCTGCCCTCTACCCTACCCCTATTTTCACCTTTCTCTGACCCTCTGTATCCAGCTCCCTGTCCCTATCGATTATTTTCTCCCTCTTACTCCTGCACCCGCTGCTATTCCCTGCTGTCGCCATCCCTCTCTGTTCAGCTCTCTGTCCCCAGATTTTAATTCCTTCTTCTGCCCCTCCGTAGCCTGTCTGGATTTTCCCCCTGCTCTCTGTCTGGCTCCCTCTCTCTGCCTTTTCATTCCACATTCTCTGTCCCATAGCCCCAGGCTATTTGTCTGTGTTTCTCAGTCTCTTCTGTCTGGCTCCCTGCTGCTGTTTTTTCTTTCCTCCTTATTTGTCTCATAGCCCATCACTGTTTCGTGGTTTGTTTTTTTTTTTTTCTGTCTCTTTGTCCAGCTCCCAGTCCCTGCTCTTGAATTCCTCTTCCCTGTAGCCCGCTGCTGTTTTTTTCTGTTCTCGATCACGCTCTGTCTGGTCCCCTGTCCCTGTTGGTCAATTCTTCCTTCTCTGCCCTGCAGCCCCTGCAGTCTTGTACTTTTTTCTGTCTCTCTCTGGCCGGAGCTCTGTTGCTGCTCATGAGTTCCTCCCTCTCTGCCCTGTAGCCTGTTGCTTTTGTCCTTTCTCCGTCTCGCTTTCTCTGGCTCCCTGATGACGCTATTTTAATATTCCCTCCCTTTTTGTATGAATCGCTATACTTTTTGCTCTCCAGCTTTTTTTTTTTTTTTCCTGGCTCCCCGGCTCTATTTTTTAATTCTTCCACCTGTAGTGTGTAGCTCTGTGGTTTGTACCGTGTTGTTGTTCCCCCCACCCCCGCCCCTTCCCTCCATCGTTGGCTGTCTTGGCTCCCTGTCCCTGTTGTTTCATCCTCCCTCTCTGCCCTGTTCTTTGTTGTCTTTCTCCATGTGTCTCGGTCCAGCTTCCTGCCCCTGTTCTTCTTTCCTTCCTCTCTGTCGTGCTGCCTGTCCCAGTTTTGTCCTGCGTCTCCGTCCTCCTTTGTCAGTCTCTGCCCTGCTCCCTTCTCCCTCTATCTGCTGCCTCTCTTCTTCTCTCCCTGCTGCTTCTTTCTCCACCTGTCGGGCTCCCTGTCCCTGTCTTTCTCTCGCCATCCTGTTCCCTGCCTCAGGCGCTCTCGCTGCATCCGCTACCTGCGTGACTGAAGAAACGTTCGCAGTCTCCTTTGCCCTCCCAGCTGCGTTTGCAGTCCCTTCACAGCAGGCGAGGGGCTGTGAGGGAGCCCAGGGGAGGAGGTGCTGCGCTGCGGGGGTCGAGTGATGGCCCCCCGCTCCTGCGGCACGGCCCAGCCCTCGCCACAGCCGCCGCACGAGCTGTGGGCTCGTTGCCAGGGCCGCATGGCTGCCTGCGGGCGTCCGGCTCGGGCACCATGCTCAGCGCTGCATCCGGCGAGCAGCAGGCTGTCCTGCCGGCGGGCGCCGCCGGTAACGGCCGCGCGATGCTGCAGGGCCTGTGGGATGGGGCCGCCGTGCCCGCTGCCACTTCCCCGTGAGGAAAGGCCGCTGCTGCCCCCTGGGCACAGGGCTGGTGGGCGTGCTCTTTTCACCCGCCTGGCTCCCTGACCCCGTTTTCCTTCCACAGACCAGGACTCTGTGTCCTTTCTTTATCTGTGTCTCCCCCTCTCTGTTCTTTTCCCGGTACCTCTCTTTCTCTGCTCCTCAGTTCCTCTCCCTCACTTTATTTTTCTCTTTCTGTTCCTCTGCCCAGCTCCCCATGGCTGTGTTTTCGTTCTCCGTACCTGCTGCCCCAGCGTGGACTGCCGAGCGGTCCCAGGGAAGGGTGAGTGGACGGGCTCTGAGCCCCAGAGCAGGCGTGTTCCTGGCACTTAGATGGGTTTGCAAATAAACCCTCGCTCTGTCTCCTTTGTACTTGCTGAGCAGCGGTCAGAGAGTCCAGGGGAGCAGGTACACAGCGGGGGTAAGGGGCCATGGCTGCAGCTGCGGGCTGGTGCCGGAGGAGCCCCGGAGGGAGCCAGCGAGGCTGATGGCGATGGCCGCTCTGTGTCATGGGGCCGCAGCCCCAGGGGATGGTGCTGCTAGGGCACGCCTGCCCGAGAGTGCCGACAGCAGACGTCGGGCCCCGTCAGGGCAGCTCCCAGGGGTTTTGTGAGCTGGTGGAGAGGAAGGAGGAAGAGGGGCAGATGGCTGCCTCCGGGCACCTGGAGGCCTTCCCACCCCCTGGAAAAGTGCTCCGGCCTGCGCGCCCCATGCAGCTGCCCACAGCTCCAGCACCTGTCCCGTAGCCCCTGACCACCCCAGACCCTGCCCTCGCAGCAGCAAGCTGACCCGCGAACGTGCTTTATTGCCCCATAAGCACGGGTGCCGTTGGCAATGGTCTGGGGCAGGAGGGGACGTCTCCAGGAGCTCCTGCAGAAGGAGGGGTTCCTGCCTGGGGAAAGGGGTGGCCGTCGCTGTGGACAACAGTTGGCCGTTCTTTGTGTCTCCCAGGGGCAGCGCTGAGGACTTGGTTGCCGGTTCCTCCCCGGGGATGTTGCTGACTGCACCTGGCTCAGGTTTGTGTCCTTATTCTCCCAGTTAAAGCGGTTCCGTTAGTTTAATTCCCTGCCCGGTCACGTTGCTGGTGCCGCAGATACCTGCAGTAGAAGAGCAGGTGTCGGCCTTTGCGGTACGGGTCGCTGTCTTTGCTCAGTGCTTTGTACCCCGTGACACGGAGGCAGGTGAGGAAACTCCCCGCTGCTCCTCCGGCCGCCCTTGTGTCTGCTGGGGGTCGCCCCAGCCCCTTTCCCAGGGGATTGCAGGAAGGGTGGTGAGCAGGGCCCCGGGTGTACGAGCCCTGGCCTCTGCACAGGGAGCCCGTTCTGCTCCGGGGCTGCTGCGGTGCGGGCGCTCCGCTGGTCTGGTCGCTGGCGGCAGCTCTTGGAGCCGGCTGGGCTGCGCGGGCGTCGGGGGTTTGCTCACGGCAAGAAGCGGAGGCGTCGGTGTGAGGGAAGAGTTTCGAGACCGGCCGAGGTTCGGCTGTAGGCATAGTAGGAAGTACCCTTTTATGCAGTTGTTTTTGTTGTTTCAGGCTGGCGGTTTTCCGCTGAGGGTTTGGGGGTGGCAAAATGGTTTAATAGCCTGCCATTTTTTTTTTTTAAATTTTAGATGCATTGCATTTTTTTGGAATTCCTGACTATGGGAGATGGAACCTTGTTTTTTTTCCCCACCGTTTTTACTGTGTGCTGTGTAAGTTGCTGATGTCTTGATCTATGCTCTTTTTTCTCTCTTAATAGGACTGATGGTGAAATTGTCCAGTGAGGGTTAGGGTGAGCATCTTGTACTCGCCTGTATACGGAGCTTGAGAGTTTCTCGAGAAGGCATCTTCCCCAGAACTTCTCAGAGAAGAGGGTCTGCGTTCTTTGCGCTGGTAACAGTCTCCAGCCAGGGTCTGTCTTCTGTCGTAGGCCCGGGCACGCGAGCCTTCCCATGACTCCGTTTCTGACTTTTTCATGACGCGCCTGATGAGACGTGTCGTAGTGCCGGTCACAGCAGTTACGTTTCCGTGTAGTTTTTCACCTGTTGTGTGTTTAGCACCGGTTTCTGTGGTTGTAAGGTGCCTGTGTTAGATCTTTCAGCCGCCGTGGTTTTTCCGTCAGCTGACCGCCGCTGTGATTCCTTGAGGGGTTCAGTGGTAAGGAGGCGGTCGGTGGTGCTTGTTCCGTGTGCGCTATACTGCACATTAATGAGGTCTCGATGCTCCGGAGGTTTATTCTTTTGCGGTAGGCGGGCGCATCGGTAGCCGCACCGAGGGTCTCGTGCTCCTCGACTCACCGGGGTACCGCCGACCGAGCGCTCCCCGTCTCGCGCGAGAAGCTCCACACACAGATCTGTCCAGCACGTCTCGTGTCCGAGAAGGTGACGAGTGGTCCAGGATGCGCTGGGGTATCCGCTGTCGAGCGGTCTGTTCTCACGGAGCCCTCTTCTGGGACGACGACTTCTCCGCGTCCTGTGGATGTTGGGTCTTGGGGCCCGGCTTCTCGCGCGTCCACCGTTGCGGTTGCGGCCGCGGCCGTATCTTTTCGTCAGGGGCCGTGGCATTTGACTTCCGGGGTGGAAGGTGCTAAGGGTCGTACGCGTAGGGCCAGGTGTTGCTTTGGCTTTGGTTTTCTGTGATGGCTGGCTGGCTGTTGTTGGAGTCTAGAGGGTATTCCTACATGGAAAGGAGATCTCCGGAACCGTTAAGCTGTTGCTCCGCAGCCGGGTGACTCGTTCGATGCCGTTTTCAGATGCAGTGAGACGAGCCGTGCACCAAAGGGTTAGAGGAGGGGCGGGGGAGCGGCCATAAGAAGGTGGGTTGGCACGCAGTGTCAGCGGGCAGATGCGGCCGATGGCTGTGTGAGCAGCTGACAGGTCTTGGTAGGTTTGTTGTATTCCAAAGGCACGAAGTAGCGAGCGAAGCAGGGTATCGGCACTGCGGGTGGCTGGGGCGAGGTGAGCTGGGACTGGTGGGCTGCAGCAGAGAAGTTACTTTTCAGGCGTTGTGTCGTTTGTGAAGTTTATAAGCATCCCTTATGGGTTGTGTTTTACAGGTGGTACCGGAGCCTCAATGCGGCAGCTGGCAGAGGTAGGGTGGGTGGGCGGCCGAGGTAGAGGAGGAGGAGAGGGGAATGGGCACGGGCAGGCTGTGGTTTCGGGCGGTATCTCAGCACGTGCCTTTTGTTTTGGCTTTCGCAGGTCACGCACGTAGCCTCGGAGGGGCGAAGCTGCGCGCCGACCAGCGGCCTGAGGAGGCGAGGCGGTTGTCAGCCGGGCCGGCGTCCAAGAGCGGAGCATCCTGCGGCAGCTCGGTCAAGCGTTTCTGTGCGTTTGTGCAGGTGTTACGCAGCTGCCTTTGGAGTTGGGTGAGCTTTTGAGGTGGTGAGCTAAGGAGCAGCAAGGAGGAGCGTGGGGCTGGTGATTTCTCCCAAGCGTGACGGTATTTCTCTGTCTGTTGCTACCTTAGGGGGGCCGCAAGCGATGACAGCTGCAGCGTCCAACACGGGAATCGGTGCGGAGCAGTTGAGCGGAAGACCACGTTCCTTTTGAGGAGGAGGGTGTTTCGAGGAGGTCTGTGGTGACCCGTGTGACAGCTACCACTGTCAGCGGTGTGTGTGGTTTTTTTTTTTTTTTTCTGTAGGCGATGAGGAGGAACGTGGCAACTGCAGGAGTAATCAGGTTAGTTGATGTGGTTTCTGCTGAGGATGGACGCGGATCCCCAGCCCTCTGGAAGCGAAGCTGAGGGACCAGGGACCGTTGTCCTGCAGTGCGTAACTTTGATTTCAGTTGGAAAAGGGATTTTCCTGGAATGGAAATCTTTCTCCTTCAAAGAAATTGCGTTGTACGAACTGCCTGTCGGACTCTGTGTGCTTGGCTGTAGAAGTCATGAGCAGTGAGACTTTTTGCCCTCTTTTGAAAAACAAAACAACAGCAAAGTCAATTTGTTTCCAAAGACTGAAGCACAGCAAGTGTTCCAAAAGTGGATGGCGTCACTGGTCTTTACATTCTCGGTTGCAACGGTCGAGATACGATTAAAAAATGTTCCTCTGCGTGCTTTGGTACAGCCAGAAGCCTTAGTGCATCTGCCAGTCCTGTTCGGTGGCCTTACCTGTTGCAGCCCTGGGGATTTGAATTTCTTTTTTTTTTTTTTTCTTTTTAATGAGTAAAACCATGTGGGGGATCTATTATTTCACTGATCTTTTCCTGTCATATATGAAACTCTAGAGAAAGTTAAAATTGTATAATTGGCAGAATGACTAACGCGGTTTAAACTCGCTGCCGAATCAGTACAGCATGTAATGTATGAGGTGTACTTAAGCGGTCAGGGGTTTCTCTAACTCTTTCCAAGCCAGAGGCAGCTGCATGTTACTGAGTTTCTTCCCTGTGTTTTGACAGAGCGCTCTGAAGTACTTGGTTTCTAATCATGTGACATGATAGAACAAGGTGGGGCAGGAGCAGAGTCAATTAACAACTGTGTATTTTGGAGACAGGTGTAAGCATAGATCTAGATGGGGGTGTACAGCCTTGTTCTGCAGCAGCGCTCTAAGGAAGGGCATCAAACATGAGCAAGAGCAGTTGCTTTTCTGCTAAGAAGGGGTTGGAAATCGTATCTGTTTGTCTTTCTATGGAGTGTTAAGTATTCAAATCACTCTGGTTTGTAGAGGATGTGTCTGTATTTCGGGCTGGTCTCCTTCAGTTCGACTGCTCTCCTGTCCCTCGTTCTATTGAATTCCTCTCCTTGCTTCTGTGTTGTTCTTCTAATGTGCTGAACTATGGCTGGGGCCTTTTGTTTCCCGATGTCTTGCTGTGAGTGTCCGGTGCTGCGCAGCAGCTCGCCTCCCCCCCCAGGTTTGCCTGCCGGTGGCTCAGCACTCTCGCCCCGCGGGGCCAGCTCTGTCTCTGTCCAAGCTTTCTGCCACGGCTGTCCGATGGGGAAAGGGGCAGTTGTTGCTCTGGGGAGCCCGTCCGGGCGTGGTCCGAGACGGGGAACGTGGCAGAGCCGAGTGCGAGCAAGAGCCATGGCACCGTCCTTTGGCAGACGCCCTGCCACCCCTCTGCTGTGCGGCAGCCGGCGTCGATGATCTGGCGGGGGGCAGGCATCGAGCATGGATTCTGTCTCGTGGGCTGTGGCAGGTGAGTGCTCGTCTGTGGGTTATGCCGGGGAGAGCCGTTGGTGTCGGTCATCCCCCACCCCTCTCCGGGTCCCCCTGTACCCCCAGTGTCAGAGAAAGACGCAGGTGCTGCTGCGCCGCTGTGACCGCACGGGGGTGCTGCGTGAAACGGCGCTTTGTGCTGCCTGCGCGTGGGGGGTGTGCGGTACTGCAGGCCGGGGTACGCGCATGCGCGCTGGCGGCCGCCCGCGGCGCGCTCTGCTACCACGATTTGACTAGGGTTGGGTACTGGGGCGTGGTACACGCGCGTGTGCGGTGACACCGATTTGTGGCGCTCCCTGCTGCCACCCTGTGACCGAAAGTCGGTACTGCAGGCCCAGCGGAGCTTTCCGCGCTCCCTGCTGCCACCCTATGACCAAAAAGCGGTTATGCAGCCCCGGCGGCGCTGCCGCGCACCCTGCTGCCACCCTGTGACCAAAAGACGGTACTGCAGCTCCGGGTGCGCGCTGCCGCGCTCTCTCCTGCTACCGCCTACAGTGAGTGGGCTACGCACCGGACGCTCTCACCTTAGTGCCCCGCGGCGGCCCCTTCCCCTGGGGATGTTTGGAAAGGCAGTGGGCGGGGCCTGGGGTAGATGAGTCCCGGGCTCTGCCCAGGGAGCTCCTTCTGTGCGAGGTGAGAGCTGTGGGATTGGGCAAGCTCCAGCAGCACCCACAGTAGAGAGAGCCCTGGGATGCAGCTTGGGCTTTTTTTTTTTATTATTTGTCAGCAGTTTCATACGGAGTGTTAAGGGGTGATGAGAGGGTTCTAAAACACACAGCTTTTTTAACTGACAGTTTTGCTGTGGTTTTGTTCTAGGTTGTCCTGGGTTACAGTGCAAAATGTGCCAAAAGAAAAAAATATTCTATTACCATCTTCAGGAGCTGTTGAGACCAGGTGGGGCGGTGCTCTCTGCCTCCCCCCCCCCCCGGACTATCTCCTGTTACTGGGCACAACAATGCCTTATCGCCTGACTCATCGATAACTCGCTCCTGGACTATCTCCTGTTAATGGCCCATCAAGGAACTGCCTCACGACTCCCCATCCCATTGTGAGATGCTCCGCCCGGGGGGGGGGGGGGGGGGGGGGGGGGGAGGGCGGGGGGGAAGGAGCCAAGCAGTCCATGCCAAATAAAAACAGAGATTTTGAACACCCTAGCAGCCTTCTTCCAGTGGATTCCCAGAGGAGCTTTTCCCCCCACTGGAGTTCCAGAGGACAAGAGCTACCTACCTACCACTGGACCTTCGGAGGAAGACCAGACTCTTTTACCTGATTGCTGCTTCCACAGAACTACATCCATCGCTTCAGGAGGACTGCAGCCAGCATCTTATCAGACTGCTACTGCCACCCTAACAGGGTGTCAGGTTGTATTCCTGACTCTGTCAGTGTAAACCAGTGGGTTGTTTGTTTTTTCCCTGCCTTGTGTTATATATATATATATATATATATATATTTTTATATATATATATATATTAGTAAAGAACTGTTATTCCTATTCCCCATATCTTTGCCTGAACGCCCGTTAATTTCAAAATTATAATAATTTGGAGGGAAGGGGGTTGCACTTTCCATTTCAAGGGAGGCTCCTGCCTTCCTCCACAGACACCTGTCTTTCAAACCAAGACATAGGTGCACTGGATTTTCCTGGAATTCTGAACTTCCTGCAGGATGGCAACTTGTTTTTTGTGACAAGGGTTTGTGATCCCATTTCCTTTCCTAGGACTGAAGGTGAGATTATCGAGTAGCATGAGGATGTGCACCACATCTGCACCTGTCTATGCCCCCCCATACCCCTGTCTCTGCCTTCAGGTGGGGTTTTTCCCATGCCACCCCGATCTTTGTGGCCTTGACTCCCGTGTGTGTGCCTGGCCCTACTTGTCATGTCCCTGCCTCCCATGGGCCTGCCTTGCCTGCTTTTTTTCATGGTAGGGATGGACAACGACAAGAGTATATGTAAGAAGGCAGTCTTTATTAAGTTGCAAAAACCAAGATGGCTGAGATGGTGCAGCAGAAAAAGCGTACCCTTTTATAACCTTTCTTATCTGTCCACCTGTTCATGCACTAAGGCTGCTAAAATGATTCGCTCAATAGCTTTGTCCATTCACCTCCATTCACATAATGATTGGCTGGAGCTCCTACTGTATTTCTCACTGTACCTACTGTTCTCTTGCCAAGTTTCTGCTCTGTGGTATTACTTGCTCAGTCTCTTCTTGCTCAATCTCTTATAACTTCCTCAAACTTGTTTACAACATTCTTCATCCACTTCTTCTGTCTTTTCAAGGGTATACTGGAATGCTGTCAAGGTCAACTTCATCTTCCTCAATCAGGTTATCCCTGACAGATTTTTGTACCCACTTTATGGGTGTGCATAGCTCACACCCTATCCTCCCCCTGTGCACCTGCCTTCCTCCCCCCCCCCCCGCCCCCCCACCATGGGTGTGCCTTGCACCTGCCTCCCATTACCATGTTTTGTGTCCCCCCCCCTTGTCCCTGCTCCATGCACCTGCCTTGCCCCCACCACTACAAGAACTGCTGCTCCAGATGCAAACTGTTTTAAACAAACTGTTTGCATTCCAAACTTCGCTCTGGCACTTCCTTGGGCCCAAAATGCCATCACCAGTAGATATCAGGGGGAATGAGGGGCACCCAGCAGGGACACCCTGAAGTCTCATGGTTTCCATCAGGCTTTCCCAAGGGCAGGGGTGGGTGGGAGAGTGGAAAAGCAGTATTGCTTTTTACATTTTCTTCCTACATCTCCCTCTTCAGAGCTCCTTGTCCCTGGGTGCTTGTTCTTGCCTGTGGCCCCTGTTCCTGATGGGCTCCAGGTGTGGCCAGTGGGGCTAATAACAGGGCCGGCCCTCCTGTGGGCTATAAAGGGGCTGCCTGAGGGAGCTGATAAAGGGGAACTGGCTGAGGAGGTAGCTGGAGGTACCTCCAGAATGGAATGGCTGGTCCCTGTGGTAAGGAAGGATCCCCCTGAGCTGTCCATGATGGAGCAGACCACCAGCACACGTTGCTGGCAGCTTGGTGCCTGCATCGGCTGTGTGTGTGAGCCGCTGGCCAGCCTGGCAGTGGAGGGGAGTTGAGAGAAAAGTGTTGGGGTGCTGAAGATCTGAGCTGGTGCCAGGAGCTGGGGTGAGTCACACGTTCTCCTGTGTGTGTCCCGGTCCACCTCTGCTGCCCTGCCTGCCGCTCCTTCTGCTGCCTGGGAAAGGGCTGCCCAGGGATGGGGAGGGCCAGCAATGGCTTTCTGTCCTGGCCCCTTTGCTGTGGGAGCCTGATGGACAGCCTAACACCTTCCTGATTGCACTGGGGCTTCCCCTCAAGCCAGGGGGAGAGGCAGGGCTGGAAGAAAGTGGAGGCTGAGATGGGGTGCGAAGTCAGGGAAAATGTGGAAGTCAAGATGGGGGTGGAAATGGTGTCACTTTTTACATTGTCTTTGTAAGGCTCCCTCTTTTTGTCTTCCTGACCCTATGTGTTAGTTCTTGCCTCTGTTTCTTTTCCCCTATTGCTTTACAATATTCCGCTGTCCCTTGTCTTGTCCCTGCTTTGTGGTCCTGCTGGTCCCTTTGGCCTCTCTCTCCTGCTCCTCCTCGCTCTTATGTATTCCTCCATCTCTCCCTGGGTTTTTTGCTCAGTGTCCCAGTACTCCTCTCTCTATGCTACTGTCCTGCTCCCTGTCCCTCTCCTGTTTGCAGCATCCCGTTTACTGGCTGCCTGTCCCCCACCTCTTCTCTACCTTCCTCCTGCTTTTTCCCTTCTCTCCTGCTGCGTTTGCTGTGTTTGCACACCGAGCCTTGTAGCCAGCTAAGTGCCAGGATTTGTTCTGGGCAGAGGTGAGTAAACTTTTCCTGCCTCCTCTGTGCCCCTGGATGGTATTCAAGCCCCTGGGTGCAGAGCTCGTGGCTGTGGGCAGGTGCCGGGGAGGGGGCCATGTGCTGTGGGGCTTTGGCCAGGCCCCTGTTCCTGATGGGCTCCAGCTGGGGCAGGTGTGGCCACTGAGGCTAATGATGGGGCTGGCCCTACTTTGGGCTATGAAGGGGGCTGCCTGGGCATGCCTGCCTGCAGGAGCTGGCTGAGGAGTCAAACCAAGGGGCTTCCACAGGCAACTGTCTCCAGCTGGTCCCTGTGGCAAGGAAGGATCCCTCCCACCCATCCACAACAGAGAATGCCACCATAACACAGCACCAGGACCTTGGCGCCTCTGTTGGCTGCACACGTGTGAGCTGCTGCATGTCCAGGAAACCTCGTGAGAGAAGTGCATTGAGTCACCCACCGCCTGCTCCTAAGGTCAGGCAGCTGGCACTGTGGAGGAGGAAGGGGCAGAGACAGAGAGAAAAGCCTCGGGGCGGTGAAGGTCTGCCGTTGTCACCAGGAGCCACGTGTCCCCTCGTGTGTGTCCAGGGCCATCCCTGCCCCGGTTCTCTGGATCTCTGCCTGCCTCCTTGCCTGTCCCTGCCTCTGTCTGCCTTTCAGGCTGTCTAGTTCCCCAAAGCTTTTTGCTCTTTTGCTAGCATTGCCCTGTAAAGTGTCACCTTCTACCTTTCCTTTCTATGTCGTTTCCTTTCTGGCACCCCACCAGCTCTGATTTCATTCTTCCTCATTGCTTGTGAAACTGGCATTTCTAGGTCCCCTCTCTCCGTGTCTCAGTTTACCCAGTTGCCTATGATTTTGGGAAGGGTGGTGGTTGGGGCCTGGGGTAGATGAGCCCTGAACTCTCCCAGGAAGCTCCTTCTTACGTGCGAGGCAAGAACTCTGGGACTAGGCAGGGTCCAGCAGCACCCACAGTAGAAAGTGCCCTGGGATGAAGCTTGGGCTTTTTTTTTTTCTTGTTTTTATGTCAGCAGTTTCCTAGGGGGTGTTCAGGGGTGACAGGAGGGTTTTAAAACACACAGCCTTTTTTTTAACTGATAGTTTTGGTGCTGTTTTGTTCTAGGTGCACTGGATTTTCCCGGAATTCTGAACTTCCTGCAGGATGGCAACTTGTTTTTTGTGAGGAGTGTTTGTGACCGCATTTCCCTTCCTCGGACTTGAAGGTGAGAATATCGAGCAGCCGTGAGGATGCGCACCACGTCTGCACCTGTCTATGCCCCCCCATACCCCTGTCTCCGCCTTCAGGTGGGGTTTTTCCCATGCCACCCCCAACTCGGTGGCCTTGCTAAGGGTGGGTGTGCCTGGCCCCAAATCCACCCGGCGCCTCCCCCCCGCCGTGAGCGTGCCTTGCTGCTGTTCTTCGGCACTGGCCACTGTAGGCGTGCCCTGCTTGCCCCCCCCCCCCGACCCCCCCCCGTCTGCCTTTTCTGCCCCGGCACCGCCCCCCCCCGTGGGCGTGCCCTGCTTCCCTGCGCCCCGCCCCGGCACCGCTCCCCCCGTGGGAGTGCCTTGCTGCTTTGCACCTCACCCCAGCACCGCCCCCCCCCATGGCCTCGCCGACAGTGGCTGTGCCCTGCCCGGCCCCCACCCCCTCCCCTTCCCGGGTTTGCCTTTGTTATTCTGCACCCCACCCCAGCACCGCCCCCCCCGGGCGTGACTTTTTTGCCCCATGCCCCACCCTCCTGTTGGCGTGCCTTGCTGCCCCCCCCCCCCCCGGCCCCGCCCCCCCCTTGTGTCCCATCCCCACCACTTGCCCGGGGGCGGGGCCTGGGGTATATGAGCCTCGGCCTCTGCTCAGGGAGCTCATTCTGCTCTGGGGCTGCTGGCGCTGGCAGCTCCAGACCCAGCTGCCTCTGCGGGCACGGGGCTTCGGGCGCGGACAGGAGCGCAGGCGGCTGCGGCAGGGAAGAGCTGCGGCCGGGGACACCAGGCCACCCCTGTACTCCTCAGGCCCCCATTGGCTCCAGCCCCTCAGCGAGGACCAGATGTGCTCCTGGGCCTGGCCAGGCCCTGCCGGGACGCGTTCCACCCCGTCGGGCCCCCTGCCACCAGCTACGCCGAGCGCTGCTGCCTCTGCCCGGCCCCGGGGGCGCCGGGGCCAGAGGTTGTCGTCCCCAAGTGGGGTCACAGCATCTTTTGGGGGGGGTCGATGGCACCGACGCCGAGCCATCCTGCAGCCTGGCTTTGCACCGCAGGCATCTCCGTAAGCTGTCCGAGTTCCTCCCTCCCCTTCGTGTGCCCCTCAGTCCCCTCCATTTCCCATCCAGGCACCAGAATCAATCTGCGTGACAAGTGGCCTTCTCAGAACCACAGGCCTTCAAAGGGCCTTCTCTCACTTGCCTAGTCCTCTCAGAAGGACACGGGCGTTGCTCTGTGTGGACTCATTTGTCTTTCCTGGCACCTCTCCTGAGGTGCTTTGTCACTTGTTTTGGTTCGAGTCGCTTCAGTGTTACTTAAGGTGCTTGGTACAGTTCCTGATGCTTTGGGGTTCTTTTCCCCGACGGTTTTTCCTTGGTTTTGGTTTTTGGTTTGGGTTCCGTTTGATTTCAACCCGATCCTGGGGTTTTCTGTCCTTTGGGACTTATTTCTGTTGAGGGAGGCAGATGGAGAAAAGTAGGAGTCTCAGTGTCTTACAACTGCTGGTGATCTACAATATTCCCTTTGCAACCAGAGAGCTCTGAGAGGAGGATTCTTGCAGGCTGTCATTCGGCTTTGTCATTCGGTCCCGTCCAGAATGTAGCGCTGGTACAAGTTCTGCAACAGACAGGAACGGGTCTAGCCTTGTTACGCGGGCTTTCTTTTTCCTTGCAGGTCGGACTTGAGACTTGCAATGGCCTTTTCCTTCGCTAAAAAAACACGCCCCGGACTCGCCGCAGACTCGGCAGCGTCACGGATTTCGCCGGACCGCGCCGCTGGCAGAGCCGGCGGCCGACGGGGTCGCGGGCGCTCGGCACTGCGTCGGCCGGAGGCTCCCGTTGGCGCAGCAGCGACGGTCGGGGGCGGCGCAGCTGGACAGCCGGAGGTTTGGTGTCGCGGCGTATCTGCTGTGCGCGGGTTCGCTTCCCCGGGATTTTGGGCTGCTCTGGAAAAACGGGTGGCGGAGCCGGAGAGAAGAGCGGGCGGTGGCTACAGGCCGAGTCGCCGCTCGGGGAGGTTGCGCTCCGCGGAGCTTCAAGCTTTGGAGACGGAGTGCAAAACCGTCGAGCGTCCCAAGTGGACCGCGGCAGGCGTCCTGGCTCCGGTCGCGTCGAGGCGCTCCGGTGGTTTTTCCTGGGGAATTCCAAAGTGGTCAGTTTCTATTAGTTTAATTTTTACCGCTCGTTTACGTCAAAACGTTTAAAATAAAAATGTCCGTCACAGTAACCAGAATAGTCTTTGGGAGCAAATACTGCCCGTCGTCCGCTCTAGCTATTGCTTCCCGCTTTGCAGACAGTACTTACTCCCCATTGATGTAATCAAAGGGCAAGCAGCAGAATATCAACAACAGAGCACTAACTGGAAGTAATAGCTGTAGCGAAACAACTCTAACAGGAAAAGAATAAAATCACGCGTCCTAGTTAATCCACTTCGTGGTAAAGTCACAAAATATTAGAGCGCGCCTAAAGAGAAGAAATATTACCTAGGGTTGAGTAATGACTAAATTTAGTGGCAGATGTTACTTAATGAACCAGGCAGTAATGATTCCCGGTCCGTACTGCAATTCAAAAAATGAATAGTTTAGAGACCCTCTTGAAGTGATAAAGACAGAAAACTAATTGGGAGTCGTTAACAGCTCCATTTAAACATAACCACTGCTAAACCAATTGAACTGGAAACTAATTGGGAGGCTCTAACGCTTAAACGAGCACACCGCTGTAAGCAAGCTGGGAGGCAACAGTGACTCCTGCTTAGAACCAAAAGAGTAATCGAAGCTTTAGATCTTTAGATAAAGAGAAATAAAAAAAGGAATCGTTCAATAACGGCTCCGTTTAAACGTAGGTACTAAAAGAATTCCCGGGCGGTGGTGAACTAACATAACGCTAAAAGATTTATATTTAAAATAAAAGGAAAATTAGAAAACCAACAGGGAGTCACGACTGCCAAAATTTAAACATAGCCGTTGGGGGGGGGAGGAGGGGACGGGTACCAATTCCTTCCAAGTAGAGCTAAAAGAAAAAACCGACGCCAATTAAATCCGACGAACAAAAACTTAGATTTCATTTTAGAAACAGATCGAACGCTAACTGGGCATCATGAATGCCCGTTTAACAATACTAGCCATCTTAAACTGATGCATTAAAGATACCCCCGCAGCACCATCAGATGAAAATTTTCTCCTTGGGAAGCAGAAATAGAATACCAATTGGGAGCAGTTTAGGGTAACGGTCGTCGTGAACGTACCCCTAATTCGAGTCCTAATTCACAATCCGAAACCGTGATTTCCAACGGTAATGAACCTTTTCCTCTTGTGTCAGTCGGGTGCCTGCGCTTTGCTCCTGCTCCCTTCAGCAGCGGTACACGGAGCGCTCGCTGGCTGTGAGCCGTTCGTTCAGCGGCTTTTTGTACCAGTCAACTCTTCAATCGGGCCATTTAAATAACAGACTATTCTCTCAAATTCCAGCTCAAACGCGCGGCACGAATTAACGGCGCCCGAGGACCATGCCATTTACTAGTGCCGCCCCGGAGCTGAGCCTGCTTATTGCGAGACTCTTCTCGCAAGAGCCCCTCACGCACGCCCGCACGCCCGCAGGTCCCGTCACCGGTGCTCCGCGCCGGCCTAACCGCGGACCGGCAGGGCGGGCGGAGAAACTGCCCGGAAGCCGTGGAGAGCGAGACGGATTCGAGAGCGAGACGGATTCAACAGCGATTCCTGCCGAAACACGCAAGGAACGCAGCTCTGCACGGCGGGGCGGCGGCCTGTCCCCTCCTGGCCGCGCGGCCCCATCCCCGCCGCGGGCAGCCTCAGCCTTCAGAAGATGGCGGCGCCATACCCCCCCCCCCCCGCCCCCCTCCAAGCACCGGCCGCAGCTCCGGAGAGAAACGACGCGGATGCGGCCCCGAGACAGCGGCGCCGCCACCGCGGCCGCCGTCGGCACTCGTTTCGCGGGGGACTCACCGGCTCCTCCGGGGCTCCGGCAGGCTCCCGCCGCTTCCCCGCGGTCCTCCATGATGCCGGAAGTGCCCCTCAGTCCTCCGAACTTGCGCTCTATGGGCCCGCAGTCCTCCAGGATGCCCAAGTGCCGGTTCGGTGCGGGGGGCCCTGGAGTAGATGAGCCCCGGGCTCTGCCCAGGGAGCTCCTTCTGGGCGAGAGCTGTGGGACTGGGCAGGGTCCAGCGGCACCCACAGGAGAGAGTGCCCTGGGCTGCAGCTTGGGTTTTGGTGGGGTTTTTTTGGTTTGGTTTTTTTTTTTTTTTTTTACGTCGGCAGTTTCCTACGGGGTGTTCAGGGGTGACAGGAGGGTTTTAAAACACACAGCCTTTTTTTAACTGATAGTTTTGGTGCTGTTTTGTTCTAGGTGCACTGGATTCTCCCAGAATTCTGAACTTCCTGCAGGATGGCAACTTGTTTTTTGCGAGGAGTGTTTGTGACCGCATTTCCCTTCCTCGGACTTGAAGGTGAGAATATCGAGCAGCCGTTAGGATGCGCACCACGTCCGCACCTGTCTATGCCCCCCCATCCCTCCGTCCGTGGCTGCAGGTGGGATTTTTCCCATGCCACCCCCAACTCGGTGGCCTTGCCAAGGGTGGGTGTGCCTGGCCCTACTTCTCGTGTCCCTGCCTCCAATGGGTGTGCTTTGCCTGCTTTGTGTTCCCTCTTTATGGGTGTGCATAGCTCACACTGTTGTCCTCGCCCTGTGCTTCTGCCTTGCACCTGCCTCCCATGGGCATGCATTGTCCCCCCCTTGTCTCTGCTCCATGCAGCTGCCTTGCCCCCACCTCTCCAAGTATTGCTGCTCCAGGTTTACAGCACGAATAAACTGTTAGCATTCCAAACTTTGCTCTGGCACTTCCTTGGGCCCCAAATCCCTAAGACTACCGCAAAATGCCATCACCAGTAGATGTCAGGGGGAATGAGGGGCACCCAGCAGGGACACCCTGAAGTCTCATGGTTTCCATCAGGCTTTCCCAAGGGCAGAGGTGGGTGGGAGAGTGGAAAAGCAGCATTACTTTTTACGTTTTCTTCCTACATCTCCCTCTTCTGAGCTCCTTGTCCCTGGGTGTTTGTTCTTGCCTGTGGCCCCTGTTCCTGATGGGCTCCAGGTGTGGCCAGTGGGGCTAATGGCATGACTGGCCCTGCTGTGGACTATAAAGGGGCTGCCTGAGGGAGCTGGTAAAGGGGAACTGGCTGAGGAGGAGCTGGAGGTGCCTCCAGCATGGAATGGCTGGTCCCTGTGGTGAAGAAGGGTTCCTCTGAGCTGTCCGTGATGGAGCAGACCACCAGC
Organism: Leptosomus discolor; assembly: GCF_034619465.1. NCBI lineage: Eukaryota > Metazoa > Chordata > Aves > Leptosomiformes > Leptosomidae > Leptosomus > Leptosomus discolor. The sequence continues at coordinate 650,755 of NW_028237915.1, read as the reverse complement.
ACTGGTTTCCAAGAGCTTGGTGCCTGCATTGGCTGTGTGTGAGCCGCTGGCCAGCCTGGCAGTGGAGGGGAGTTGAGAGAAAAGTGTTGGGGCACTGAAGGTCTGAGCCGGTGCTGGGAGCTGGGGTGAGTCACATGTTCTCCCATGCACATCCTGGTCCATCTCTGCTGCCCTGCCTGTCGCTCCTTCCGCTGCCTGGGAAAGGGCTGCCCAGGGATGGGGAGGGCCAACAATGGCTTTCTGTCCTGGCCCCTTTGCTGTGGAAGCCTGCCAGGCACCCTGCTGCCATTCCGATGGCACTGGGGCTTCCCCTCAAGCCAGGGGGAGGTGGCAGGGCTGGAAGAAAGTGGAGGCTGAGATGGGGTGCGAAGTCAGGGAAAATGTGGAAATCAAGAGTGGGTGGAAATGGTGTCACTTTTTACATTGTCTTTGTAAGGCTCCCTCTTTTTGTCTTCCTGACCCTATGTGTTAGTTCTTGCCTCTGTTTCTTTTCCCCTATTGCTTTACAATATTTGCCTGTCCCTCGTCTTGTCCTTGCCTTGTGGTCCTGCTGGTGCCTTTGGACTCTTTCTCCTGCTCCTCCTCTCTCTTATGTATTCCTCCACCTCTCCCTGGGTTTTTTGCTCAGTGTCCCAGTACTCCTCTCTCTACGCTACTGTCCTGCTCCCTGTCCCTCCCCTGTTTGCAGCATCCCGTTTACTGGCTGCCTGTCCCCCACCTCTTCTCTATCTTCCTCCTGTTTTTTCCCTTCTCTCCTGCTGTCCTGCTGCGTTTGAGCACTGAGCTTTGTAGCCAGCTCAGTGCCAGGATTTGTTCTGGGCAGAGGTGAGTAAACTTTTCCTGCCTCCTCTGTGCCCCTGGATGGTATTCAAGCCCCTGGGTGCAGAGCTCGTGGCTGTGAGCAGGTGCCAGGGAGGGGGCCATGTGCTGTGGGGATTTGGCCAGGCCCCTGTTCCTGACGGGCTCCAGCTGGGGCAGGTGTGGCCAGTGAGGCTAATGATGGGGCTGGCCCTGCTTTGGGCTAGGAAGGGGGCTGCCTGGGCATGCCTGCCTGCAGGAGGTGGCTGAGGAGTCAAACCAAGGGGCTTCCACAGGCAGCTGTCTCTAGCCGGTCCCTGTGGCAAGGAAGGATCCCTCCCAGCCGTCCCCAACAGAGCACGCCACCAGCACACGACACCAGGACCTTGGCGGCTCTGTTGGCCACACGTGTGAGCTGCTGCATGTCCAGGAAACCTTGTGAGAGAAGTGCATTGAGTCACGCACCGCTTACTCCTAAGGTCAGGCAGCTGGCACTGTGGAGGAGGAAGGGGCAGAAGCAGAGAGAAAAGCCTCGGGGCGGTGAAGGTCTGCCGTTGGCACCAGGAGCCACGTGTCCCCTCGTGTGTGTCCGGGCCCATCCCTGCCCTGGTTCTGCAGGTCTCTGCCTGCCTCCTTGCCTGTCCCTGCTTCTGTCTGCCTTTCAGGCTGTCTAGTTCCCCAAAGCTTTTTGCTCTTCTGCTAGCATTGCCCTGTAAAGTATCACCTTCTACCTTTCCTTTCTATGTCTCTTCCTTTCTGGCACCCCACCAGCTCTGATTTCATTCTTCCTCGTTGCTTGTGACAATGGCATTTCTAGGTCTCCCTCTCTCGGTGTCTCCGTTTATTCAGTTCCCTGTGATTGTGGGAAGGGTGGTGGTCGGGGTCTGGGTCTCTGCTCAGGGAGCTCATTCTGCTCTGAGGTTGCTGTGGTGTGGGTGCTCTGTTGGTGCTATCAGCGGTGGCAGTTTGGGAGCTGGCTGGGCTGTGTGGGTATTGCGGTTTGGACACGGAGAGAAGCAGAAGCATCTGAGGTACGAGTTGTGGGACTGGGCAAGGTCCAGCAGCACATAGAGAGTGCCATTGGATGCCGGTTTGTTGGTTTTGATGTCAGCAATTTTATACTGAGTGTTCAGGGGTGGCAAGATACTTTAAAAACACAGAATTTTTTTTAACTGAATTTTTTTTGTTCTAGCTGCACTGGATTTTCCTGGAACTCTGGACTTCATGCAGGATGTAACCTTGTTTTTTTCCCTAGTTTGGCTGACAGCTTTTCCCTTAATAGGACTGAAGGTGAGATTATTAGGTATTAGAATGTGCAACATGTATGCACCTGTATATGCCACTCCCTATCCACCTGTCCATGCCTCATTCAGAAGATGGCGGCGCCATACCCCCCCCCCCCCTCCAAGCACCGTCCGCAGCTCCGGAGAGAAATGACGCGGATGCGGCCCCGAGACGGCGGTGCCGCCACCGCGGCCGCCGTCGGCACTCGTTTCGCGGGGGACTCACCGGCTCCTCCAGGGCTCCGGCAGGCTCCCGCCGCTTCCCCGCGGTCCTCCATGATGCCGGAAGTGCCCCTCAGTCCTCCGAACTTGCGCTCTATGGGCCCGCAGTCCTCCAGGATGCCCAAGTGCCGGTTCGGTGCGGGGGGCCCTGGAGTAGATGAGCCCCGGGCTCTGCCCAGGGAGCTCCTTCTGGGCAAGGCGAGAGCTGTGGGACTGGGCAGGGTCCAGCGGCATCCACAGGAGAGAGCGCCCTGGGATGCAGCTTGGGTTTTGGGTGTGGTTTTTTTTTTTTTTTTTTTTTTTTTTTTTTTTTTTTACGTCGGCAGTTTCCTAGGGGGTGTTCAGGGGTGACAGGAGGGTTTTAAAACACATAGCCTTTTTTTTAACTGATAGTTTTGGTGCTGTTTTGTTCTAGGTGCACTGGTTTTTCCCGGAATTCTGAACTTCCTGCAGGATGGCAACTTGGTTTTTGTGAGGAGTGTTTGTGACCGCATTTCCCTTCCTAGGACTTGAAGGTGAGACTATCGAGCAGCCGTGAGGATGCGCACCACGTCTGCACCTGTCTATGCCCCCCCATCCCTCCGTCTTGCGGCTATACGTCGGGTCATCTTCTGAGCTATACGTCGGGACGTCTGTTGGTCTCTACGTCGGAACGTATGTTGGTTTCTACGTCTGGCTTGACGTTAATTTCAGCTCTACTTCGGAATGTCTTTTGGGATATACGTCGGGACGTGTGTTGGGCTCTATGTCGGGACATCTCTCGGGCTCTACGTCAGGACGTCTTTTAGGCTCTACGTCCGGCTGTAGCTCACTTTTGGCTCTACGTCGGAACGTCTGTTGGTCTCTACTTCGATATGTCTGGCTTGAGCTCGCTTTCGGCTCTATGTCGGGACGTATGTTGAGTTCTACAACTGGACATGTGTTGGGCTCTGCGTCGGGACGTGCGTTGGGCTCTGCGTCGGGACGTGCGTTGGGCTCTGCGTCGGGACGTGCGTTGGGCTCTGCGTCGGGACGTGCGTTGGGCTCTGCGTCGGGACGTGCGTTGGGCTCTGCGTCGGGACGTGCGTTGGGCTCTGCGTCGGGACGTGCGTTGGGCTCTGCGTCGGGACGTGCGTTGGGCTCTGCGTCGGGACGTGCGTTGGGCTCTGCGTCGGGACGTGCGTTGGGCTCTGCGTCGGGACGTGCGTTGGGCTCTGCGTCGGGACGTGCGTTGGGCTCTGCGTCGGGACGTGCGTTGGGCTCTGCGTCGGGACGTGCGTTGGGCTCTGCGTCGGGACGTGCGTTGGGCTCTGCGTCGGGACGTGCGTTGGGCTCTGCGTCGGGACGTGCGTTGGGCTCTGCGTCGGGACGTGCGTTGGGCTCTGCGTCGGGACGTGCGTTGGGCTCTGCGTCGGGACGTGCGTTGGGCTCTGCGTCGGGACGTGCGTTGGGCTCTGCGTCGGGACGTGCGTTGGGCTCTGCGTCGGGACGTGCGTTGGGCTCTGCGTCGGGACGTGCGTTGGGCTCTGCGTCGGGACGTGCGTTGGGCTCTGCGTCTGTAGTTAGCTAACTTTCAGCTCTACGTCGGGACGTGCGTTGGGCTCTGCGTCGGGACGTGCGTTGGGCTCTGCGTCGGGACGTGCGTTGGGCTCTGCGTCGGGACGTGCGTTGGGCTCTGCGTCGGGACGTGCGTTGGGCTCTGCGTCGGGACGTGCGTTGGGCTCTGCGTCGGGACGTGCGTTGGGCTCTGCGTCGGGACGTGCGTTGGGCTCTGCGTCGGGACGTGCGTTGGGCTCTGCGTCGGGACGTGCGTTGGGCTCTGCGTCGGGACGTGCGTTGGGCTCTGCGTCTGTAGTTAGCTAACTTTCAGCTCTACGTCGGGACGTGCGTTGGGCTCTGCGTCGGGACGTGCGTTGGGCTCTGCGTCGGGACGTGCGTTGGGCTCTGCGTCGGGACGTGCGTTGGGCTCTGCGTCGGGACGTGCGTTGGGCTCTGCGTCGGGACGTGCGTTGGGCTCTGCGTCGGGACGTGCGTTGGGCTCTGCGTCGGGACGTGCGTTGGGCTCTGCGTCGGGACGTGCGTTGGGCTCTGCGTCGGGACGTGCGTTGGGCTCTGCGTCGGGACGTGCGTTGGGCTCTGCGTCGGGACGTGCGTTGGGCTCTGCGTCGGGACGTGCGTTGGGCTCTGCGTCGGGACGTGCGTTGGGCTCTGCGTCGGGACGTGCGTTGGGCTCTGCGTCGGGACGTGCGTTGGGCTCTGCGTCGGGACGTGCGTTGGGCTCTGCGTCGGGACGTGCGTTGGGCTCTGCGTCGGGACGTGCGTTGGGCTCTACGTCTGTAGTTAGCTAACTTTCAGCTCTACGTCGGGACGTGCGTTGGGCTCTGCGTCGGGACGTGCGTTGGGCTCTGCGTCGGGACGTGCGTTGGGCTCTGCGTCGGGACGTGCGTTGGGCTCTGCGTCGGGACGTGCGTTGGGCTCTGCGTCTGTAGTTAGCTAACTTTCAGCTCTACGTCGGGACGTGCGTTGGGCTCTGCGTCGGGACGTGCGTTGGGCTCTGCGTCGGGACGTGCGTTGGGCTCTGCGTCGGGACGTGCGTTGGGCTCTGCGTCGGGACGTGCGTTGGGCTCTGCGTCGGGACGTGCGTTGGGCTCTGCGTCGGGACGTGCGTTGGGCTCTGCGTCTGTAGTTAGCTAACTTTCAGCTCTACGTCGGGACGTGCGTTGGGCTCTGCGTCGGGACGTGCGTTGGGCTCTGCGTCGGGACGTGCGTTGGGCTCTGCGTCGGGACGTGCGTTGGGCTCTGCGTCGGGACGTGCGTTGGGCTCTGCGTCGGGACGTGCGTTGGGCTCTGCGTCGGGACGTGCGTTGGGCTCTGCGTCGGGACGTGCGTTGGGCTCTGCGTCGGGACGTGCGTTGGGCTCTGCGTCGGGACGTGCGTTGGGCTCTGCGTCGGGACGTGCGTTGGGCTCTGCGTCGGGACGTGCGTTGGGCTCTGCGTCTGTAGTTAGCTAACTTTCAGCTCTACGTCGGGACGTGCGTTGGGCTCTGCGTCGGGACGTGCGTTGGGCTCTGCGTCGGGACGTGCGTTGGGCTCTGCGTCGGGACGTGCGTTGGGCTCTGCGTCGGGACGTGCGTTGGGCTCTGCGTCGGGACGTGCGTTGGGCTCTGCGTCGGGACGTGCGTTGGGCTCTGCGTCGGGACGTGCGTTGGGCTCTGCGTCGGGACGTGCGTTGGGCTCTGCGTCGGGACGTGCGTTGGGCTCTGCGTCGGGACGTGCGTTGGGCTCTGCGTCGGGACGTGCGTTGGGCTCTACGTCTGTAGTTAGCTAACTTTCAGCTCTACGTCGGGACGTGCGTTGGGCTCTGCGTCGGGACGTGCGTTGGGCTCTGCGTCGGGACGTGCGTTGGGCTCTGCGTCGGGACGTGCGTTGGGCTCTGCGTCGGGACGTGCGTTGGGCTCTGCGTCGGGACGTGCGTTGGGCTCTGCGTCGGGACGTGCGTTGGGCTCTGCGTCGGGACGTGCGTTGGGCTCTGCGTCGGGACGTGCGTTGGGCTCTACGTCTGTAGTTAGCTAACTTTCAGCTCTACGTCGGGACGTGCGTTGGGCTCTGCGTCGGGACGTGCGTTGGGCTCTGCGTCGGGACGTGCGTTGGGCTCTGCGTCGGGACGTGCGTTGGGCTCTGCGTCGGGACGTGCGTTGGGCTCTGCGTCGGGACGTGCGTTGGGCTCTGCGTCGGGACGTGCGTTGGGCTCTGCGTCGGGACGTGCGTTGGGCTCTGCGTCGGGACGTGCGTTGGGCTCTACGTCTGTAGTTAGCTAACTTTCAGCTCTACGTCGGGACGTGCGTTGGGCTCTGCGTCGGGACGTGCGTTGGGCTCTGCGTCGGGACGTGCGTTGGGCTCTGCGTCGGGACGTGCGTTGGGCTCTGCGTCGGGACGTGCGTTGGGCTCTGCGTCGGGACGTGCGTTGGGCTCTACGTCTGTAGTTAGCTAACTTTCAGCTCTACGTCGGGACGTGCGTTGGGCTCTGCGTCGGGACGTGCGTTGGGCTCTGCGTCGGGACGTGCGTTGGGCTCTGCGTCGGGACGTGCGTTGGGCTCTGCGTCGGGACGTGCGTTGGGCTCTGCGTCGGGACGTGCGTTGGGCTCTGCGTCGGGACGTGCGTTGGGCTCTGCGTCGGGACGTGCGTTGGGCTCTGCGTCGGGACGTGCGTTGGGCTCTGCGTCGGGACGTGCGTTGGGCTCTGCGTCGGGACGTGCGTTGGGCTCTGCGTCGGGATTTAGCTTACTTTCAGCTCTACGTCGGGATTTAGCTTACTTTCAGCTCTACGTCGGGATTTAGCTTACTTTCAGCTCTACGTCGGGATTTAGCTTACTTTCAGCTCTACGTCGGGATTTAGCTTACTTTCAGCTCTACGTCGGGATTTAGCTTACTTTCAGCTCTACGTCGGGATTTAGCTTACTTTCAGCTCTACGTCGGGATTTAGCTTACTTTCAGCTCTACGTCGGGATTTAGCTTACTTTCAGCTCTACGTCGGGATTTAGCTTACTTTCAGCTCTACGTCGGGATTTAGCTTACTTTCAGCTCTACGTCGGGATTTAGCTTACTTTCAGCTCTACGTCGGGATTTAGCTTACTTTCAGCTCTACGTCGGGATTTAGCTTACTTTCAGCTCTACGTCGGGATTTAGCTTACTTTCAGCTCTACGTCGGGATTTAGCTTACTTTCAGCTCCACGTCGGGACGTGCGTTGGCCTCTACGTCGGGATTTAGCTTACTTTCAGCTCCACGTCGGGACGTGCGTTGGCCTCTACGTCGGGATTTAGCTTACTTTCAGCTCCACGTCGGGACGTGCGTTGGCCTCTACGTCGGGATTTAGCTTACTTTCAGCTCTACGTCGGGACGTGCGTTGGGCGCTACGTCGGGACGTGCGTTGGGCTCTACGTCGGGACGTGCGTTGGGCTCTACGTCGGGACGTGCGTTGGGCTCTACGTCGGGACGTGCGTTGGGCTCTACGTCGGGACGTGCGTTGGGCTCTACGTCGGGACGTGCGTTGGGCTCTACGTCGGGACGTGCGTTGGGCTCTACGTCGGGACGTGCGTTGGGCTCTACGTCTGTAGTTAGCTAACTTTCAGCTCTACGTCGGGACGTGCGTTGGGCTCTACGTCTGTAGTTAGCTAACTTTCAGCTCTACGTCGGGACGTGCGTTGGGCGCTACGTCGGGACGTGCGTTGGGCGCTACGTCGGGACGTGCGTTGGGCGCTACGTCGGGACGTGCGTTGGGCGCTACGTCGGGACGTGCGTTGGGCGCTACGTCGGGACGTGCGTTGGGCGCTACGTCGGGACGTGCGTTGGGCGCTACGTCGGGACGTGCGTTGGGCGCTACGTCGGGACGTGCGTTGGGCGCTACGTCGGGATTTAGCTTACTTTCAGCTCTACGTCGGGACGTGCGTTGGGCGCTACGTCGGGATTTAGCTTCCTTTCAGCTCTACGTCGGGACGTGCGTTGGGCGCTACGTCGGGATTTAGCTTACTTTCAGCTCTACGTCGGGACGTGCGTTGGGCTCTACGTCGGGACGTGCGTTGGGCTCTACGTCGGGATTTAGCTTCCTTTCAGCTCTACGTCGGGACGTGCGTTGGGCGCTACGTCGGGACGTGCGTTGGGCGCTACGTCGGGACGTGCGTTGGGCGCTACGTCGGGACGTGCGTTGGGCGCTACGTCGGGATTTAGCTTACTTTCAGCTCTACGTCGGGACGTGCGTTGGGCTCTACGTCGGGACGTGCGTTGGGCTCTACGTCGGGACGTGCGTTGGGCTCTACGTCGGGACGTGCGTTGGGCTCTACGTCGGGACGTGCGTTGGGCTCTACGTCGGGACGTGCGTTGGGCTCTACGTCGGGATTTAGCTTCCTTTTAGCTCTACGTCGGGACGTGCGTTGGGCGCTACGTCGGGACGTGCGTTGGGCGCTACGTCGGGACGTGCGTTGGGCGCTACGTCGGGACGTGCGTTGGGCGCTACGTCGGGACGTGCGTTGGGCGCTACGTCGGGATTTAGCTTACTTTCAGCTCTACGTCGGGACGTGCGTTGGGCTCTACGTCGGGACGTGCGTTGGGCTCTACGTCGGGACGTGCGTTGGGCTCTACGTCGGGACGTGCGTTGGGCGCTACCTCGGGACGTGCGTTGGGCGCTACCTCGGGACGTGCGTTGGGCGCTACCTCGGGACGTGCGTTGGGCGCTACGTCGGGATTTAGCTTACTTTCAGCTCTACGTCGGGACGTGCGTTGGGCTCTACGTCGGGACGTGCGTTGGGCTCTACGTCGGGACGTGCGTTGGGCTCTACGTCGGGACGTGCGTTGGGCTCTACGTCGGGACGTGCGTTGGGCTCTACGTCGGGACGTGCGTTGGGCTCTACGTCGGGATTTAGCTTACTTTCAGCTCTACGTCGGGACGTGCGTTGGGCTCTACGTCGGGATTTAGCTTACTTTCAGCTCTACGTCGGGACGTGCGTTGGGCTCTACGTCGGGACGTGCGTTGGGCTCTACGTCGGGACGTGCGTTGGGCTCTACGTCGGGACGTGCGTTGGGCTCTACGTCGGGACGTGCGTTGGGCTCTACGTCGGGACGTGCGTTGGGCTCTACGTCGGGACGTGCGTTGGGCTCTACGTCGGGATTTAGCTTACTTTCAGCTCTACGTCGGGATTTAGCTTACTTTCAGCTCTACGTCGGGATTTAGCTTACTTTCAGCTCTACGTCGGGATTTAGCTTACTTTCAGCTCTACGTCGGGATTTAGCTTACTTTCAGCTCTACGTCGGGATTTAGCTTACTTTCAGCTCTACGTCGGGATTTAGCTTTCTTTCAGCTCTACGTCGGGATTTAGCTTACTTTCAGCTCTACGTCGGGATTTAGCTTACTTTCAGCTCTACGTCGGGATTTAGCTTACTTTCAGCTCTACGTCGGGATTTAGCTTTCTTTCAGCTCTACGTCGGGATTTAGCTTTCTTTCAGCTCTACGTCGGGACGCGCGTTGGCCTCTACGTCGGGACGCGCGTTGGCCTCTACGTCGGGACGCGCGTTGGCCTCTACGTCGGGACGCGCGTTGGCCTCTACGTCGGGACGCGCGTTGGCCTCTACGTCGGGACGCGCGTTGGCCTCTACGTCGGGACGCGCGTTGGCCTCTACGTCGGGATTTAGCTTACTTTCAGCTCTACGTGGGGACGCGCGTTGGGCTCTACGTGGGGACGCGCGTTGGGCTCTACGTGGGGACGCGCGTTGGGCTCTACGTGGGGACGCGCGTTGGGCTCTACGTGGGGACGCGCGTTGGGCTCTACGTGGGGACGCGCGTTGGGCTCTACGTGGGGACGCGCGTTGGGCTCTACGTGGGGACGCGCGTTGGGCTCTACGTGGGGACGCGCGTTGGGCTCTACGTGGGGACGCGCGTTGGGCTCTACGTGGGGACGCGCGTTGGGCTCTACGTGGGGACGCGCGTTGGGCTCTACGTGGGGACGCGCGTTGGGCTCTACGTGGGGACGCGCGTTGGGCTCTACGTGGGGACGCGCGTTGGGCTCTACGTGGGGACGCGCGTTGGGCTCTACGTCGGGACGCGCCTTGGGCTCTACGTCGGGACGCGCCTTGGGCTCTACGTCGGGACGCGCCTTGGGCTCTACGTCGGGATTTAGCTTACTTTCAGCTCTACGTCGGGACGCGCGTTGGGCTCTACGTCGGGACGCGCGTTGGGCTCTACGTCGGGACGCGCGTTGGGCTCTACGTCGGGACGCGCGTTGGGCTCTACGTCGGGACGCGCGTTGGGCTCTACGTCGGGATTTAGCTTAATTTCAGCTCTACGTCGGGACGTGCGTTGGGCTCTACGACGGGATTTAGCTTACTTTTAGCTCTACGTCGGGACGTGCGTTGGGCGCTACGTCGGGACGTGCGTTGGGCGCTACGTCGGGACGTGCGTTGGGCGCTACGTCGGGACGTGCGTTGGGCGCTACGTCGGGACGTGCGTTGGGCGCTACGTCGGGACGTGCGTTGGGCGCTACGTCGGGATTTAGCTTACTTTCAGCTCTACGTCGGGACGTGCGTTGGGCTCTACGTCGGGACGTGCGTTGGGCTCTACGTCGGGACGTGCGTTGGGCTCTACGTCGGGACGTGCGTTGGGCTCTACGTCGGGACGTGCGTTGGGCTCTACGTCGGGATTTAGCTTACTTTCAGCTCTACGTCGGGACGTGCGTTGGGCTCTACGTCGGGACGCGCGTTGGGCTCTACGTCGGGATTTAGCTTACTTTCAGCTCTACGTCGGGACGTGCGTTGGGCTCTACGTCGGGACGTGCGTTGGGCTCTACGTCGGGACGTGCGTTGGGCTCTACGTCGGGACGTGCGTTGGGCTCTACGTCGGGATTTAGCTTAATTTCAGCTCTACGTCGGGACGTGCGTTGGGCTCTACGACGGGATTTAGCTTACTTTTAGCTCTACGTCGGGACGTGCGTTGGGCGCTACGTCGGGACGTGCGTTGGGCGCTACGTCGGGACGTGCGTTGGGCGCTACGTCGGGACGTGCGTTGGGCGCTACGTCGGGACGTGCGTTGGGCGCTACGTCGGGACGTGCGTTGGGCGCTACGTCGGGACGTGCGTTGGGCGCTACGTCGGGATTTAGCTTACTTTCAGCTCTACGTCGGGACGTGCGTTGGGCTCTACGTCGGGACGTGCGTTGGGCTCTACGTCGGGACGTGCGTTGGGCTCTACGTCGGGACGTGCGTTGGGCTCTACGTCGGGACGTGCGTTGGGCTCTACGTCGGGACGTGCGTTGGGCTCTACGTCGGGACGTGCGTTGGGCTCTACGTCGGGACGTGCGTTGGGCTCTACGTCGGGACGTGCGTTGGGCTCTACGTCGGGACGTGCGTTGGGCTCTACGTCGGGACGTGCGTTGGGCTCTACGTCGGGATTTAGCTTACTTTCAGCTCTACGTCGGGACGTGCGTTGGGCTCTACGTCGGGACGTGCGTTGGGCTCTACGTCGGGACGTGCGTTGGGCTCTACGTCGGGACGTGCGTTGGGCTCTACGTCGGGATTTAGCTTTCTTTCAGCTCTACGTCGGGATTTAGCTTTCTTTCAGCTCTACGTCGGGATTTAGCTTTCTTTCAGCTCTACGTCGGGATTTAGCTTTCTTTCAGCTCTACGTCGGGATTTAGCTTTCTTTCAGCTCTACGTCGGGATTTAGCTTTCTTTCAGCTCTACGTCGGGATTTAGCTTTCTTTCAGCTCTACGTCGGGATTTAGCTTTCTTTCAGCTCTACGTCGGGATTTAGCTTTCTTTCAGCTCTACGTCGGGATTTAGCTTTCTTTCAGCTCTACGTCGGGACGCGCGTTGGGCTCTACGTCGGGACGCGCGTTGGGCTCTACGTCGGGACGCGCGTTGGGCTCTACGTCGGGACACGCGTTGGGCTCTACGTCGGGACTTAGCTTACTTTAAGCTCTACGTCGGGACGCGCCTTGGGCTCTACGTCGGGACGCGCGTTGGGCTCTACGTCGGGACGCGCGTTGGGCTCTACGTCGGGACGCGCGTTGGGCTCTACGTCGGGACGCGCGTTGGGCTCTACGTCGGGACTTAGCTTACTTTAAGCTCTACGTCGGGACGCGCCTTGGGCTCTACGTCGGGACGCGCCTTGGGCTCTACGTCGGGACGCGCCTTGGGCTCTACGTCGGGACGCGCCTTGGGCTCTACGTCGGGACGCGCCTTGGGCTCTACGTCGGGACGCGCCTTGGGCTCTACGTCGGGACGCGCCTTGGGCTCTACGTCGGGACGCGCCTTGGGCTCTACGTCGGGACGCGCCTTGGGCTCTACGTCGGGACGCGCCTTGGGCTCTACGTCGGGACGCGCCTTGGGCTCTACGTCGGGACGCGCCTTGGGCTCTACGTCGGGACGCGCCTTGGGCTCTACGTCGGGACGCGCCTTGGGCTCTACGTCGGGACGCGCCTTGGGCTCTACGTCGGGACGCGCCTTGGGCTCTACGTCGGGACGCGCCTTGGGCTCTACGTCGGGACGCGCCTTGGGCTCTACGTCGGGACGCGCCTTGGGCTCTACGTCGGGACGCGCCTTGGGCTCTACGTCGGGACGCGCCTTGGGCTCTACGTCTGTAGTTAGCTAACTTTCAGCTCTACGTCGGGACGCGCGTTGGGCTCTACGTCGGGACGCGCGTTGGGCTCTACGTCGGGACGCGCGTTGGGCTCTACGTCGGGACGCGCGTTGGGCTCTACGTCGGGACGCGCGTTGGGCTCTACGTCGGGACGCGCGTTGGGCTCTACGTCGGGACGCGCGTTGGCCTCTACGTCGGGACGCGCGTTGGCCTCTACGTCGGGACGCGCGTTGGCCTCTACGTCGGGACGCGCGTTGGCCTCTATGTCGGGATTTAGGTTACTTTCAGCTCTACGTCGGGACGCGCGTTGGGCTCTACGTCGGGACGCGCGTTGGGCTCTACGTCGGGACGCGCGTTGGGCTCTACGTCGGGACGCGCGTTGGGCTCTACGTCGGGACGCGCGTTGGGCTCTACGTCGGGACGCGCGTGGGGCTCTACGTCGGGACGCGCGTGGGGCTCTACGTCGGGACGCGCGTGGGGCTCTACGTCGGGACGCGCGTGGGGCTCTACGTCGGGACGCGCGTGGGGCTCTACGTCGGGACGCGCGTGGGGCTCTACGTCGGGACGCGCGTGGGGCTCTACGTCGGGACGCGCGTGGGGCTCTACGTCGGGACGCGCGTGGGGCTCTACGTCGGGACGCGCGTGGGGCTCTACGTCGGGACGTGTGTTGGGCTCTACCGCAGGATTTAGCTTACTTTCCGCTCTACGTGGGTACGTGTGTTGGGGTCTACCTCAGGATTTAGGTTACTTTCCGCTCTGCGTCGGGACGTGTGTTGGGCTCTACCTCAGGATTTAGCTTAATTTCCGCTCTGCGTCGGGACGTGTGTTGGGCTCTACGTCGGGACGTGTGTTGGACTCTACGTCGGGACGTGTGTTGGACTCTACGTCGGGACGTGTGTTGGACTCTACGTCGGGACGTGTGTTGGACTCTACGTCGGGACGTGTGTTGGGCTCTACCTCAGGATTTAGCTTACTTTCCGCTCTGCGTCGGGACGTGTGTTGGGCTCTACCTCAGGATTTAGCTTACTTTCCGCTCTGCGTCGGGACGTGTGTCGGGCTCTAGGTCGGGACGTGTGTCGGGCTCTAGGTCGGGACGTGTGTCGGGCTCTAGGTCGGGACGTGTGTCGGGCTCTGCGTCGGGACGTGTGTCGGGCTCTGCGTCGGGACGTGTGTCGGGCTCTGCGTCGGGACGTGTGTCGGGCTCTGCGTCGGGACGTGTGTTGGGCTCTACATCATGATTTAGCTTACTTTCAGCTCTACATCGGAACGTGTGTGGGGCTCTGCGTCGGGACGTGTGTGGGGCTCTGCGTCGGGACGTGTGTGGGGCTCTGCGTCGGGACGTGTGCGGGGCTCTGCGTCGGGACGTGTGTGGGGCTCTGCGTCGGGACGTGTGTGGGGCTCTGCGTCGGGACGTGTGTGGGGCTCTGCGTCGGGACGTGTGTGGGGCTCTGCGTCGGGACGTGTGTGGGGCTCTGCGTCGGGACGTGTGTGGGGCTCTGCGTCGGGACGTGTGTGGGGCTCTGCGTCGGGACGTGTGTGGGGCTCTGCGTCGGGACGTGTGTGGGGCTCTGCGTCGGGACGTGTGTGGGGCTCTGCGTCGGGACGTGTGTGGGGCTCTGCGTCGGGACGTGTGTGGGGCTCTGCGTCGGGACGTGTGTGGGGCGCTGCGTCGGGACGTGTGTGGGGCTCTGCGTCGGGACGTGTGTGGGGCTCTGCGTCGGGACGTGTGTGGGGCTCTGCGTCGGGACGTGTGTGGGGCTCTACGTCGGGACGTGTGTGGGGCTCTACGTCGGGACATGTGTTGCGCTCTGCGTCGGGACGTGCGTTGGGCTCTACCTCAGGATTTAGCTTACTTTCAGGTCTACGTCGGGACGTGTGTTGGGCTCTACATCGGGACGTGTGTTGGGCTCTACCTCAGGATTTAGCTTACTTTCCGCTCTGCGTCGGGACGTGTTTTGGGCTCTACCTCAGGATTTAGCTTACTTTCCGCTCTGCGTCGGGACGTGTGTTGGGCTCTACCTCAGCATTTAGCTTACTTTCCGCTCTCCGTCGGGACGTGTGTTGGGCTCTCCGTCGGGACGTGTGTTGGGCTCTCCGTCGGGACGTGTGTTGGGCTCTCCGTCGGGACGTGTGTTGGGCTCTCCGTCGGGACGTGTGTTGGGCTCTCCGTCGGGACGTGCGTTGGGCTCTCCGTCGGGACGTGCGTTGGGCTCTCCGTCGGGACGTGTGTTGGGCTCTCCGTCGGGACGTGCGTTGGGCTCTCCGTCGGGACGTGCGTTGGGCTCTCCGTCGGGACGTGTGTTGCGCTCTGCGTCGGGACGTGCGTTGGGCTCTACCTCAGGATTTAGCTTACTTTCAGGTCTACGTCGGGACGTGTGTTGGGCTCTACATCGGGACGTGTGTTGGGCTCTACCTCAGGATTTAGCTTACTTTCCGCTCTGCGTCGGGACGTGTTTTGGGCTCTACCTCAGGATTTAGCTTACTTTCCGCTCTGCGTCGGGACGTGTGTTGGGCTCTACCTCAGCATTTAGCTTACTTTCAGCTCTCCGTCGGGACGTGTGTTGGGCTCTCCGTCGGGACGTGTGTTGGGCTCTCCGTCGGGACGTGTGTTGGGCTCTCCGTCGGGACGTGTGTTGGGCTCTCCGTCGGGACGTGTGTTGGGCTCTCCGTCGGGACGTGTGTTGGGCTCTCCGTCGGGACGTGTGTTGGGCTCTCCGTCGGGACGTGTGTTGGGCTCTCCGTCGGGACGTGTGTTGGGCTCTCCGTCGGGACGTGTGTTGGGCTCTCCGTCGGGACGTGTGTTGGGCTCTCCGTCGGGACGTGTGTTGGGCTCTCCGTCGGGACGTGTGTTGGGCTCTCCGTCGGGACGTGTGTTGGGCTCTCCGTCGGGACGTGTGTTGGGCTCTCCGTCGGGACGTGTGTTGGGCTCTCCGTCGGGACGTGTGTTGGGCTCTCCGTCGGGACGTGTGTTGGGCTCTCCGTCGGGACGTGTGTTGGGCTCTCCGTCGGGACGTGTGTTGGGCTCTCCGTCGGGACGTGTGTTGGGCTCTCCGTCGGGACGTGTGTTGGGCTCTCCGTCGGGACGTGTGTTGGGCTCTCCGTCGGGACGTGTGTTGGGCTCTCCGTCGGGACGTGTGTTGGGCTCTCCGTCGGGACGTGTGTTGGGCTCTCCGTCGGGACGTGTGTTGGGCTCTCCGTCGGGACGTGTGTTGGGCTCTCCGTCGGGACGTGTGTTGGGCTCTCCGTCGGGACGTGTGTTGGGCTCTACATCAGGATTTAGCTTACTTTCAGGTCTACGTCGGGACGTGTGTTGGGCTCTACGTTGGGACGTGTGTTGGGCTCTACCTCAGGATTTAGCTTACTTTCAGCTCTATGTGGGGACGTGTGTTGGGTTCTACCTCAGGATTTAGCTTACTTTCTGCTCTGCGTCGGGACGTGTGTTGGGCTCTACCTCAGGATTTAGCTTACTTTCAGGTCTACGTTGGGACGTGTGTTGGGCTCTAGGTCGGGACGTGTGTTGGGCTCTACCTCAGGATTTAGCTTACTTTCAGCTCTACGTGGGGACGTGTGTTGGGCTCTACCTCAGGATTTAGCCTACTTTCCGCTCTGCGTCGGGACGTGTGTTGGGCTCTGCGTCGGGACGTGTGTTGGGCTCTGCGTCGGGACGTGTGTTGGGCTCTGCGTCGGGACGTGTGTTGGGCTCTACATCATGATTTAGCTTACTTTCAGCTCTACATCGGAACGCGTGTGGGGCTCTGCGTCGGGACGCGTGTGGGGCTCTGCGTCGGGACGCGTGTGGGGCTCTGCGTCGGGACGCGTGTGGGGCTCTGCGTCGGGACGCGTGTGGGGCTCTGCGTCGGGACGCGTGTGGGGCTCTGCGTCGGGACGCGTGTGGGGCTCTGCGTCGGGACGCGTGTGGGGCTCTGCGTCGGGACGCGTGTGGGGCTCTGCGTCGGGACGCGTGTGGGGCTCTGCGTCGGGACGCGTGTGGGGCTCTGCGTCGGGACGCGTGTGGGGCTCTGCGTCGGGACGCGTGTGGGGCTCTGCGTCGGGACGCGTGTGGGGCTCTGCGTCGGGACGCGTGTGGGGCTCTGCGTCGGGACGCGTGTGGGGCTCTGCGTCGGGACGCGTGTGGGGCTCTGCGTCGGGACGCGTGTGGGGCTCTGCGTCGGGACGCGTGTGGGGCTCTGCGTCGGGACGCGTGTGGGGCTCTGCGTCGGGACGCGTGTGGGGCTCTGCGTCGGGACGCGTGTGGGGCTCTGCGTCGGGACGCGTGTGGGGCTCTGCGTCGGGACGCGTGTGGGGCTCTGCGTCGGGACGCGTGTGGGGCTCTGCGTCGGGACGCGTGTTGCGCTCTGCGTCGGGACGCGTGTGGGGCTCTGCGTCGGGACGTGTGTGGGGCTCTACCTCAGGATTTAGCTTACTTTCAGCTCTACATCGGAACGTGTGTTGGGCTCTGCGTCGGGACGTGTGTTGGGCTCTGCGTCGGGACGTGTGTTGGGCTCTGCGTCGGGACGTGTGTTGGGCTCTGCGTCGGGACGTGTGTTGGGCTCTGCGTCGGGACGTGTGTTGGGCTCTGCGTCGGGACGTGTGTTGGGCTCTGCGTCGGGACGTGTGTTGGGCTCTGCGTCGGGACGTGTGTTGGGCTCTGCGTCGGGACGTGTGTTGGGCTCTGCGTCGGGACGTGTGTTGGGCTCTGCGTCGGGACGTGTGTTGGGCTCTGCGTCGGGACGTGTGTTGGGCTCTGCGTCGGGACGTGTGTTGGGCTCTACCTCAGGATTTAGCTTACTTTCAGCTCTACATCGGAACGTGTGTTGGGCTCTGCGTCGGGACGTGTGTTGGGCTCTGCGTCGGGACGTGTGTTGGGCTCTGCGTCGGGACGTGTGTTGGGCTCTGCGTCGGGACGTGTGTTGGGCTCTGCGTCGGGACGTGTGTTGGGCTCTGCGTCGGGACGTGTGTTGGGCTCTGCGTCGGGACGTGTGTTGGGCTCTGCGTCGGGACGTGTGTTGGGCTCTGCGTCGGGACGTGTGTTGGGCTCTGCGTCGGGACGTGTGTTGGGCTCTGCGTCGGGACGTGTGTTGGGCTCTGCGTCGGGACGTGTGTTGGGCTCTGCGTCGGGACGTGTGTTGGGCTCTACATCAGGATTTAGCTTACTTTCAGCTCTACATCGGAACGTGTGTTGGGCTCTGCGTCGGGACGTGTGATTGGCTCTGCGTCGGGACGTGTGTTGGGCTCTGCGTCGGGACGTGTGTGGGGCTCTGCGTCGGGACGTGTGTGGGGCTCTACGTCGGGACGTCTGTGGGGCTCTACGTCGGGACGTGTGTGGGGCTCTACGTCGGGACGTGTGTGGGGCTCTACGTCGGGACGTGCGTTGGGCTCTACCTCAGGATTTAGCTTACTTTCAGGTCTACGTCGGGACGTGTGTTGGGGTCTACATCGGGACGTGTGTTGGGCTCTACCTCAGGATTTAGCTTACTTTCAGCTCTACGTGGGGACGTGTGTTGGGCTCTACCTCAGGATTTAGCTTACTTTCCGCTCTGCGTTTGGACGTGTGTTGGGCTCTACCTCAGGATTTAGCTTACTTTCTGCTCTACGTGGGGACGTGTGTTGGGCTCTACGTCGGGATTTAGCTTACTTTCAGCTCTACGTCGGGACGTGTGTTGGGCTCTACGTCGGGATTTAGCTTACTTTCAGCTCTACGTCGGGACGTGTGTTGGGCTCTACGTCGGGATTTAGGTTACTTCCAGCTCTACGTCGGGACGTGTGTTGGACTCTACGTCGGGACGTGTGTTGGACTCTACGTCGGGACGTGTGTTGGACTCTACGTCGGGACGTGTGTTGGACTCTACCTCAGGATTTAGCTTACTTTCCGCTCTGCGTCGGGACGTGTGTTGGGCTCTACCTCAGGATTTAGCTTACTTTCCGCTCTGCGTCGGGACGTGTGTTGGGCTCTACCTCAGGATTTAGCTTACTTTCCGCTCTGCGTCGGGACGTGTGTTGGGCTCTAGGTCGGGACGTGTGTTGGGCTCTAGGTCGGGACGTGTGTGGGGCTCTAGGTCGGGACGTGTGTTGGGCTCTAGGTCGAGACGTGTGTTGGGCTGTAGGTCGGGACGTGTGTTGGGCTGTAGGTCGGGACGTGTGTTGGGCTCTAGGTCGGGACGTGTGTTGGGCTCTAGGTCGGGACGTGTGTTGGGCTCTAGGTCGGGATTTAGCTTACTTCCAGCTCTACGTCGGGATTTAGCTTACTTCCAGCTCTACGTCGGGATTTAGCTTACTTCCAGCTCTACGTCGGGATTTAGCTTACTTCCAGCTCTGCGTCGGGACGTGTGTCGGGCTCTGCGTCGGGACGTGTGTCGGGCTCTGCGTCGGGACGTGTGTCGGGCTCTGCGTCGGGACGTGTGTCGGGCTCTGCGTCGGGACGTGTGTCGGGCTCTGCGTCGGGACGTGTGTCGGGCTCTGCGTCGGGACGTGTGTCGGGCTCTGCGTCGGGACGTGTGTCGAGCTCTGCGTCGGGACGTGTGTCGGGCTCTGCGTCGGGACGTGTGTCGGGCTCTGCGTCGGGACGTGTGTCGGGCTCTGCGTCGGGACGTGTGTCGGGCTCTGCGTCGGGACGTGTGTCGGGCTCTGCGTCGGGACGTGTGTCGGGCTCTGCGTCGGGACGTGTGTCGGGCTCTGCGTCGGGACGTGTGTCGGGCTCTGCGTCGGGACGTGTGTCGGGCTCTGCGTCGGGACGTGTGTCGGGCTCTGCGTCAGGATTTAGCTTACTTTCAGGTCTACGTCGGGACGTGTGTCGGGCTCTACGTTGGGACGTGTGTTGGGCTCTACCTCAGGATTTAGCTTACTTTCAGCTCTACGTGGGGACGTGTGTTGGGTTCTACCTCAGGATTTAGCTTACTTTCTGCTCTGCGTCGGGACGTGTGTTGGGCTCTACCTCAGGATTTAGCTTACTTTCAGGTCTACTTTGGGACGTGTGTTGGGCTCTAGGTCGGGACGTGTGTTGGGCTCTACCTCAGGATTTAGCTTACTTTCCGCTCTATGTGGGGACGTGTGTTGGGCTCTACCTCAGGATTTAGCTTACTTTCCGCTCTGCGTCGGGACTTGTGTTGGGCTCTACGTCGGGACGTGTGTTGGGCTCTGCGTCGGGACGTGTGTTGGGCTCTACATCATGATTTAGCTTACTTTCAGCTCTACATCGGAACGTGTGTTGGGCTCTACGTCGGGACGTGTGTTTGGCTCTGCGTCGGGACGTGTGTGGGGCTCTGCGTCGGGACGTGTGTGGGGCTCTGCGTCGGGACGTGTGTGGGGCTCTGCGTCGGGACGTGTGTGGGGCTCTGCGTCGGGACGTGTGTGGGGCTCTGCGTCGGGACGTGTGTGGGGCGCTGCGTCGGGACGTGTGTGGGGCGCTGCGTCGGGACGTGTGTGGGGCGCTGCGTCGGGACGTGTGTGGGGCGCTGCGTCGGGACGTGTGTGGGGCGCTGCGTCGGGACGTGTGTGGGGCGCTGCGTCGGGACGTGTGTGGGGCGCTGCGTCGGGACGTGTGTGGGGCGCTGCGTCGGGACGTGTGTGGGGCGCTGCGTCGGGACGTGTGTGGGGCGCTACGTCGGGACGTGTGTGGGGCGCTACGTCGGGACGTGTGTGGGGCGCTACGTCGGGACGTGTGTGGGGCGCTACGTCGGGACGTGTGTGGGGCGCTACGTCGGGACGTGTGTGGGGCTCTACGTCGGGACATGTGTTGCGCTCTACGTCGGGACGTGCGTTGGGCTCTACCTTAGGATTTAGCTTACTTTCAAGGCCAACGTCGGGACGTGTGTTGGGCTCTACATCGGGATGTGTGTTGGGCTCTACCTCAGCATTTAGCTTACTTTCCGCTCTGCATCGGGACGTGTTTTGGGCTCTACCTCAGGATTTAGCTTACTTTCCGCTCTGCGTCGGGACGTGTGTTGGGCTCTACCTCAGCATTTAGCTTACTTTCAGCTCTCCGTCGGGACGTGTGTTGGGCTCTCCGTCGGGACGTGTGTTGGGCTCTGCGTCGGGACGTGTGTTGGGCTCTGCGTCGGGACGTGTGTTGGGCTCTGCGTCGGGACGTGTGTTGGGCTCTGCGTCGGGACGTGTGTTGGGCTCTGCGTCGGGACGTGTGTTGGGCTCTGCGTCGGGACGTGTGTTGGGCTCTGCGTCGGGACGTGTGTTGGGCTCTGCGTCGGGACGTGTGTTGGGCTCTGCGTCGGGACGTGTGTTGGGCTCTGCGTCGGGACGTGTGTTGGGCTCTGCGTCGGGACGTGTGTTGGGCTCTGCGTCGGGACGTGTGTTGGGCTCTGCGTCGGGACGTGTGTTGGGCTCTGCGTCGGGACGTGTGTTGGGCTCTGCGTCGGGACGTGTGTTGGGCTCTGCGTCGGGACGTGTGTTGGGCTCTGCGTCGGGACGTGTGTTGGGCTCTGCGTCGGGACGTGTGTTGGGCTCTGCGTCGGGACGTGTGTTGGGCTCTGCGTCGGGACGTGTGTTGGGCTCTGCGTCGGGACGTGTGTTGGGCTCTGCGTCGGGACGTGTGTTGGGCTCTGCGTCGGGACGTGTGTTGGGCTCTGCGTCGGGACGTGTGTTGGGCTCTGCGTCGGGACGTGTGTTGGGCTCTGCGTCGGGACGTGTGTTGGGCTCTGCGTCGGGACGTGTGTTGGGCTCTGCGTCGGGACGTGTGTTGGGCTCTGCGTCGGGACGTGTGTTGGGCTCTGCGTCGGGACGTGTGTTGGGCTCTGCGTCGGGACGTGTGTTGGGCTCTGCGTCGGGACGTGTGTTGGGCTCTGCGTCGGGACGTGTGTTGGGCTCTGCGTCGGGACGTGTGTTGGGCTCTGCGTCGGGACGTGTGTTGGGCTCTGCGTCGGGACGTGTGTTGGGCTCTGCGTCGGGACGTGTGTTGGGCTCTGCGTCGGGACGTGTGTTGGGCTCTGCGTCGGGACGTGTGTTGGGCTCTGCGTCGGGACGTGTGTTGGGCTCTGCGTCGGGACGTGTGTTGGGCTCTGCGTCGGGACGTGTGTTGGGCTCTGCGTCGGGACGTGTGTTGGGCTCTGCGTCGGGACGTGTGTTGGGCTCTGCGTCGGGACGTGTGTTGGGCTCTGCGTCGGGACGTGTGTTGGGCTCTGCGTCGGGACGTGTGTTGGGCTCTGCGTCGGGACGTGTGTTGGGCTCTGCGTCGGGACGTGTGTTGGGCTCTGCGTCGGGACGTGTGTTGGGCTCTGCGTCGGGACGTGTGTTGGGCTCTGCGTCGGGACGTGTGTTGGGCTCTGCGTCGGGACGTGTGTTGGGCTCTGCGTCGGGACGTGTGTTGGGCTCTGCGTCGGGACGTGTGTTGGGCTCTGCGTCGGGACGTGTGTTGGGCTCTGCGTCGGGACGTGTGTTGGGCTCTGCGTCGGGACGTGTGTTGGGCTCTGCGTCGGGACGTGTGTTGGGCTCTGCGTCGGGACGTGTGTTGGGCTCTGCGTCGGGACGTGTGTTGGGCTCTGCGTCGGGACGTGTGTTGGGCTCTGCGTCGGGACGTGTGTTGGGCTCTGCGTCGGGACGTGTGTTGGGCTCTGCGTCGGGACGTGTGTTGGGCTCTGCGTCGGGACGTGTGTTGGGCTCTGCGTCGGGACGTGTGTTGGGCTCTGCGTCGGGACGTGTGTTGGGCTCTGCGTCGGGACGTGTGTTGGGCTCTGCGTCGGGACGTGTGTTGGGCTCTGCGTCGGGACGTGTGTTGGGCTCTGCGTCGGGACGTGTGTTGGGCTCTGCGTCGGGACGTGTGTTGGGCTCTGCGTCGGGACGTGTGTTGGGCTCTGCGTCGGGACGTGTGTTGGGCTCTGCGTCGGGACGTGTGTTGGGCTCTGCGTCGGGACGTGTGTTGGGCTCTGCGTCGGGACGTGTGTTGGGCTCTGCGTCGGGACGTGTGTTGGGCTCTGCGTCGGGACGTGTGTTGGGCTCTGCGTCGGGACGTGTGTTGGGCTCTGCGTCGGGACGTGTGTTGGGCTCTGCGTCGGGACGTGTGTTGGGCTCTGCGTCGGGACGTGTGTTGGGCTCTGCGTCGGGACGTGTGTTGGGCTCTGCGTCGGGACGTGTGTTGGGCTCTGCGTCGGGACGTGTGTTGGGCTCTACATCAGGATTTCGCTTACTTTCAGCTCTACATCGGAATGTGTGTTGGGCTCTGCGTCGGGACGTGTGTTGGGCTCTACGTCGGGACGTGTGTTGGGCTCTACATCAGGATTTAGCTTACTTTCAGGTCTACGTCGGGACGTGTGTTGGGCTCTACGTTGGGACGTGTGTTGGACTCTATCTCAGGATTTAGCTTACTTTCAGCTCTATGTGGGGACGTGTGTTGGGTTCTACCTCAGGATTTAGCTTACTTTCTGCTGTGCGTCGGGACGTGTGTTGGGCTCTACCTCAGGATTTAGCTTACTTTCAGGTCTACGTTGGGACGTGTGTTGGGCTCTAGGTCGGGACGTGTGTTGGGCTCTACCTCAGGATTTAGCTTACTTTCCGCTCTACGTGGGGACGTGTGTTGGGCTCTACCTCAGGATTTAGCCTACTTTCCGCTCTGCGTCGGGACGTGTGTTGGGCTCTACGTCGGGACGTGTGTTGGGCTCTGCGTCGGGACGTGTGTTGGGCTCTGCGTCGGGACGTGTGTTGGGCTCTGCGTCGGGACGTGTGTTGGGCTCTGCGTCGGGACGTGTGTTGGGCTCTACATCATGATTTAGCTTACTTTCAGCTCTACATCGGAACGTGTGTTGGGCTCTACGTCGGGACGTGTGTTTGGCTCTGCGTCGGGACGTGTGTGGGGCTCTGCGTCGGGACGTGTGTGGGGCTCTGCGTCGGGACGTGTGTGGGGCTCTGCGTCGGGACGTGTGTGGGGCTCTGCGTCGGGACGTGTGTGGGGCTCTGCGTCGGGACGTGTGTGGGGCTCTGCGTCGGGACGTGTGTGGGGCTCTGCGTCGGGACGTGTGTGGGGCTCTGCGTCGGGACGTGTGTGGGGCTCTGCGTCGGGACGTGTGTGGGGCTCTGCGTCGGGACGTGTGTGGGGCTCTGCGTCGGGACGTGTGTGGGGCTCTGCGTCGGGACGTGTGTGGGGCTCTGCGTCGGGACGTGTGTGGGGCTCTGCGTCGGGACGTGTGTGGGGCTCTGCGTCGGGACGTGTGTGGGGCTCTGCGTCGGGACGTGTGTGGGGCTCTGCGTCGGGACGTGTGTGGGGCTCTGCGTCGGGACGTGTGTGGGGCTCTGCGTCGGGACGTGTGTGGGGCTCTGCGTCGGGACGTGTGTGGGGCTCTGCGTCGGGACGTGTGTGGGGCTCTGCGTCGGGACGTGTGTGGGGCTCTGCGTCGGGACGTGTGTGGGGCTCTGCGTCGGGACGTGTGTGGGGCTCTGCGTCGGGACGTGTGTGGGGCTCTGCGTCGGGACGTGTGTGGGGCTCTGCGTCGGGACGTGTGTGGGGCTCTGCGTCGGGACGTGTGTGGGGCTCTGCGTCGGGACGTGTGTGGGGCTCTGCGTCGGGACGTGTGTGGGGCTCTGCGTCGGGACGTGTGTGGGGCTCTGCGTCGGGACGTGTGTGGGGCTCTGCGTCGGGACGTGTGTGGGGCTCTGCGTCGGGACGTGTGTGGGGCTCTGCGTCGGGACGTGTGTGGGGCTCTGCGTCGGGACGTGTGTGGGGCTCTGCGTCGGGACGTGTGTGGGGCTCTGCGTCGGGACGTGTGTGGGGCTCTGCGTCGGGACGTGTGTGGGGCTCTGCGTCGGGACGTGTGTGGGGCTCTGCGTCGGGACGTGTGTCGGGCTCTACCTCAGGATTTAGCTTACTTTCAGGTCTACGTCGGGACGTGTGTCGGGCTCTACGTTGGGACGTGTGTTGGGCTCTACCTCAGGATTTAGCCTACTTTCCGCTCTGCGTCGGGACGTGTGTTGGGCTCTACGTCGGGACGTGTGTTGGGCTCTGCGTCGGGACGTGTGTTGGGCTCTGCGTCGGGACGTGTGTTGGGCTCTGCGTCGGGACGTGTGTTGGGCTCTGCGTCGGGACGTGTGTTGGGCTCTGCGTCGGGACGTGTGTTGGGCTCTGCGTCGGGACGTGTGTTGGGCTCTGCGTCGGGACGTGTGTTGGGCTCTGCGTCGGGACGTGTGTTGGGCTCTGCGTCGGGACGTGTGTTGGGCTCTGCGTCGGGACGTGTGTTGGGCTCTACATCATGATTTAGCTTACTTTCAGCTCTACATCGGAACGTGTGTTGGGCTCTACTTCGGGACGTGTGTGGGGCTCTACGTCGGGACGTGTGTTGGGCTCTGCGTCGGGACGTGTGTTGGGCTCTACATCATGATTTAGCTTACTTTCAGCTCTACATCGGAACGTGTGTTGGGCTCTACGTCGGGACGTGTGTGGGGCTCTGCGTCGGGACGTGTGTGGGGCTCTGCGTCGGGACGTGTGTGGGGCTCTGCGTCGGGACGTGTGTGGGGCTCTGCGTCGGGACGTGTGTGGGGCTCTGCGTCGGGACGTGTGTGGGGCTCTGCGTCGGGACGTGTGTGGGGCTCTGCGTCGGGACGTGTGTGGGGCTCTGCGTCGGGACGTGTGTGGGGCTCTGCGTCGGGACGTGTGTGGGGCTCTGCGTCGGGACGTGTGTGGGGCTCTGCGTCGGGACGTGTGTGGGGCTCTACGTCGGGACGTGTGTTGCGCTCTGCGTCGGGACGTGTGTGGGGCTCTGCGTCGGGACGTGTGTTGGGCTCTACCTCCGGATTTAGCTTACTTTCAGCTCTACATCGGAACGTGTGTTGGGCTCTGCGTCGGGACGTGTGTTGGGCTCTGCGTCGGGACGTGTGTTGGGCTCTGCGTCGGGACGTGTGTTGGGCTCTGCGTCGGGACGTGTGTTGGGCTCTGCGTCGGGACGTGTGTTGGGCTCTGCGTCGGGACGTGTGTTGGGCTCTGCGTCGGGACGTGTGTTGGGCTCTGCGTCGGGACGTGTGTTGGGCTCTGCGTCGGGACGTGTGTTGGGCTCTGCGTCGGGACGTGTGTTGGGCTCTGCGTCGGGACGTGTGTTGGGCTCTGCGTCGGGACGTGTGTTGGGCTCTGCGTCGGGACGTGTGTTGGGCTCTGCGTCGGGACGTGTGTTGGGCTCTGCGTCGGGACGTGTGTTGGGCTCTGCGTCGGGACGTGTGTTGGGCTCTGCGTCGGGACGTGTGTTGGGCTCTGCGTCGGGACGTGTGTTGGGCTCTACCTCAGGATTTAGCTTACTTTCAGCTCTCCGTCGGGACGTGTGTTGGGCTCTGCGTCGGGACGTGTGTTGGGCTCTGCGTCGGGACGTGTGTTGGGCTCTACATCAGGATTTAGCTTACTTTCAGCTCTACATCGGAACGTGTGTTGGGCTCTGCGTCGGGACGTGTGATTGGCTCTGCGTCGGGACGTGTGTGGGGCTCTGCGTCGGGACGTGTGTGGGGCTCTGCGTCGGGACGTGTGTGGGGCTCTGCGTCGGGACGTGTGTGGGGCTCTGCGTCGGGACGTGTGTTGGGCTCTCCGTCGGGACGTGTGTTGGGCTCTCCGTCGGGACGTGTGTTGGGCTCTCCGTCGGGACGTGTGTTGGGCCCTCCGTCGGGACGTGTGTTGGGCTCTCCGTCGGGACGTGTGTTGGGCTCTCCGTCGGGACGTGTGTTGGGCTCTCCGTCGGGACGTGTGTTGGGCTCTCCGTCGGGACGTGTGTTGGGCTCTCCGTCGGGACGTGTGTTGGGCTCTCCGTCGGGACGTGTGTTGGGCTCTCCGTCGGGACGTGTGTTGGGCTCTCCGTCGGGACGTGTGTTGGGCTCTCCGTCGGGACTTGTGTTGGGCTCTCCGTCGGGACTTGTGTTGGGCTCTCCGTCGGGACGTGTGTTGGGCTCTGCGTCGGGACGTGTGTTGGGCTCTGCGTCGGGACGTGTGTTGGGCTCTGCGTCGGGACGTGTGTTGGGCTCTGCGTCGGGACGTGTGTTGGGCTCTGCGTCGGGACGTGTGTTGGGCTCTGCGTCGGGACGTGTGTTGGGCTCTGCGTCGGGACGTGTGTTGGGCTCTGCGTCGGGACGTGTGTTGGGCTCTGCGTCGGGACGTGTGTTGGGCTCTGCGTCGGGACGTGTGTTGGGCTCTGCGTCGGGACGTGTGTTGGGCTCTGCGTCGGGACGTGTGTTGGGCTCTGCGTCGGGACGTGTGTTGGGCTCTGCGTCGGGACGTGTGTTGGGCTCTGCGTCGGGACGTGTGTTGGGCTCTGCGTCAGGATTTAGCTTACTTTCAGGTCTACGTCGGGACGTGTGTTGGGCTCTACGTTGGGACGTGTGTTGGACTCTACCTCAGGATTTAGCTTACTTTCAGCTCTATGTGGGGACGTGTGTTAGGTTCTACCTCAGGATTTAGCTTACTTTCTGCTGTGCGTCGGGACGTGTGTTGGGCTCTACCTCAGGATTTAGCTTACTTTCAGGTCTACGTTGGGACGTGTGTTGGGCTCTAGGTCGGGACGTGTGTTGGGCTCTACCTCAGGATTTAGCTTACTTTCAGCTCTACGTGGGGACGTGTGTTGGGCTCTACCTCAGGATTTAGCCTACTTTCCGCTCTGCGTCGGGACGTGTGTTGGGCTCTACGTCGGGACGTGTGTTGGGCTCTACGTCGGGACGTGTGTTGGGCTCTACGTCGGGACGTGTGTTGGGCTCTACGTCGGGACGTGTGTTGGGCTCTGCGTCGGGACGTGTGTTGGGCTCTACATCATGATTTAGCTTACTTTCAGCTCTACATCGGAACGTGTGTTGGGCTCTACGTCGGGACGTGTGTTTGGCTCTGCGTCGGGACGTGTGTGGGGCTCTGCGTCGGGACGTGTGTGGGGCTCTGCGTCGGGACGTGTGTGGGGCTCTGCGTCGGGACGTGTGTGGTGCTCTGCGTCGGGACGTGTGTGGGGCTCTGCGTCGGGACGTGTGTGGGGCTCTGCGTCGGGACGTGTGTGGGGCTCTGCGTCGGGACGTGTGTGGGGCTCTGCGTCGGGACGTGTGTGGGGCTCTGCGTCGGGACGTGTGTGGGGCTCTGCGTCGGGACGTGTGTGGGGCTCTGCGTCGGGACGTGTGTGGGGCTCTGCGTCGGGACGTGTGTGGGGCTCTGCGTCGGGACGTGTGTGGGGCTCTGCGTCGGGACGTGTGTGGGGCTCTGCGTCGGGACGTGTGTGGGGCTCTGCGTCGGGACGTGTGTGGGGCTCTGCGTCGGGACGTGTGTGGGGCTCTGCGTCGGGACGTGTGTGGGGCTCTGCGTCGGGACGTGTGTGGGGCTCTGCGTCGGGACGTGTGTGGGGCTCTGCGTCGGGACGTGTGTGGGGCTCTGCGTCGGGACGTGTGTGGGGCTCTGCGTCGGGACGTGTGTGGGGCTCTGCGTCGGGACGTGTGTGGGGCTCTGCGTCGGGACGTGTGTGGGGCTCTGCGTCGGGACGTGTGTGGGGCTCTGCGTCGGGACGTGTGTGGGGCTCTGCGTCGGGACGTGTGTGGGGCTCTACCTCAGGATTTAGCTTACTTTCAGGTCTACGTCGGGACGTGTGTTGGGCTCTACGTTGGGACGTGTGTTGGGCTCTACCTCAGGATTTAGCCTACTTTCCGCTCTGCGTCGGGACGTGTGTTGGGCTCTACGTCGGGACGTGTGTTGGGCTCTACGTCGGGACGTGTGTTGGGCTCTGCGTCGGGACGTGTGTTGGGCTCTACATCATGATTTAGCTTACTTTCAGCTCTACATCGGAACGTGTGTTGGGCTCTGCGTCGGGACGTGTGTGGGGCTCTGCGTCGGGACGTGTGTGGGGCTCTACGTCGGGACGTGTGTGGGGCTCTGCGTCGGGACGTGTGTGGGGCTCTGCGTCGGGACGTGTGTGGGGCTCTGCGTCGGGACGTGTGTGGGGCTCTGCGTCGGGACGTGTGTGGGGCTCTGCGTCGGGACGTGTGTGGGGCTCTGCGTCGGGACGTGTGTTGGGCTCTGCGTCGGGACGTGTGTGGGGCTCTGCGTCGGGACGTGTGTGGGGCTCTGCGTCGGGACGTGTGTGGGGCTCTGCGTCGGGACGTGTGTTGCGCTCTGCGTCGGGACGTGTGTGGGGCTCTACGTCGGGACGTGTGTTGCGCTCTGCGTCGGGACGTGTGTGGGGCTCTGCGTCGGGACGTGTGTTGGGCTCTACCTCAGGATTTAGCTTACTTTCAGCTCTGCGTCGGGACGTGTGTTGGGCTCTGCGTCGGGACGTGTGTTGGGCTCTGCGTCGGGACGTGTGTTGGGCTCTGCGTCGGGACGTGTGTTGGGCTCTGCGTCGGGACGTGTGTTGGGCTCTGCGTCGGGACGTGTGTTGGGCTCTGCGTCGGGACGTGTGTTGGGCTCTGCGTCGGGACGTGTGTTGGGCTCTGCGTCGGGACGTGTGTTGGGCTCTGCGTCGGGACGTGTGTTGGGCTCTGCGTCGGGACGTGTGTTGGGCTCTGCGTCGGGACGTGTGTTGGGCTCTGCGTCGGGACGTGTGTTGGGCTCTGCGTCGGGACGTGTGTTGGGCTCTGCGTCGGGACGTGTGTTGGGCTCTGCGTCGGGACGTGTGTTGGGCTCTGCGTCGGGACGTGTGTTGGGCTCTGCGTCGGGACGTGTGTTGGGCTCTGCGTCGGGACGTGTGTTGGGCTCTGCGTCGGGACGTGTGTTGGGCTCTGCGTCGGGACGTGTGTTGGGCTCTACCTCAGGATTTAGCTTACTTTCAGCTCTACATCGGAACGTGTGTTGGGCTCTGCGTCGGGACGTGTGTTGGGCTCTGCGTCGGGACGTGTGTTGGGCTCTGCGTCGGGACGTGTGTTGGGCTCTGCGTCGGGACGTGTGTTGGGCTCTGCGTCGGGACGTGTGTTGGGCTCTGCGTCGGGACGTGTGTTGGGCTCTGCGTCGGGACGTGTGTTGGGCTCTGCGTCGGGACGTGTGTTGGGCTCTGCGTCGGGACGTGTGTTGGGCTCTGCGTCGGGACGTGTGTTGGGCTCTGCGTCGGGACGTGTGTTGGGCTCTGCGTCGGGACGTGTGTTGGGCTCTGCGTCGGGACGTGTGTTGGGCTCTGCGTCGGGACGTGTGTTGGGCTCTGCGTCGGGACGTGTGTTGGGCTCTGCGTCGGGACGTGTGTTGGGCTCTGCGTCGGGACGTGTGTTGGGCTCTGCGTCGGGACGTGTGTTGGGCTCTACATCATGATTTAGCTTACTTTCAGCTCTACATCGGAACGCGTGTTGGGCTCTACTTCGGGACGCGTGTGGGGCTCTGCGTCGGGACGCGTGTGGGGCTCTGCGTCGGGACGCGTGTGGGGCTCTGCGTCGGGACGCGTGTGGGGCTCTGCGTCGGGACGCGTGTGGGGCTCTGCGTCGGGACGCGTGTGGGGCTCTGCGTCGGGACGCGTGTGGGGCTCTGCGTCGGGACGCGTGTGGGGCTCTGCGTCGGGACGCGTGTGGGGCTCTGCGTCGGGACGCGTGTGGGGCTCTGCGTCGGGACGCGTGTGGGGCTCTGCGTCGGGACGCGTGTGGGGCTCTGCGTCGGGACGCGTGTGGGGCTCTGCGTCGGGACGCGTGTGGGGCTCTGCGTCGGGACGCGTGTGGGGCTCTGCGTCGGGACGCGTGTGGGGCTCTGCGTCGGGACGCGTGTGGGGCTCTGCGTCGGGACGCGTGTGGGGCTCTACCTCAGGATTTAGCTTACTTTCAGCTCTACATCGGAACGTGTGTTGGGCTCTGCGTCGGGACGTGTGTTGGGCTCTGCGTCGGGACGTGTGTTGGGCTCTGCGTCGGGACGTGTGTTGGGCTCTGCGTCGGGACGTGTGTTGGGCTCTGCGTCGGGACGTGTGTTGGGCTCTGCGTCGGGACGTGTGTTGGGCTCTGCGTCGGGACGTGTGTTGGGCTCTGCGTCGGGACGTGTGTTGGGCTCTGCGTCGGGACGTGTGTTGGGCTCTGCGTCGGGACGTGTGTTGGGCTCTGCGTCGGGACGTGTGTTGGGCTCTGCGTCGGGACGTGTGTTGGGCTCTACCTCAGGATTTAGCTTACTTTCAGCTCTACATCGGAACGTGTGTTGGGCTCTGCGTCGGGACGTGTGTTGGGCTCTGCGTCGGGACGTGTGTTGGGCTCTGCGTCGGGACGTGTGTTGGGCTCTGCGTCGGGACGTGTGTTGGGCTCTGCGTCGGGACGTGTGTTGGGCTCTGCGTCGGGACGTGTGTTGGGCTCTGCGTCGGGACGTGTGTTGGGCTCTGCGTCGGGACGTGTGTTGGGCTCTGCGTCGGGACGTGTGTTGGGCTCTGCGTCGGGACGTGTGTTGGGCTCTGCGTCGGGACGTGTGTTGGGCTCTGCGTCGGGACGTGTGTTGGGCTCTGCGTCGGGACGTGTGTTGGGCTCTGCGTCGGGACGTGTGTTGGGCTCTGCGTCGGGACGTGTGTTGGGCTCTGCGTCGGGACGTGTGTTGGGCTCTGCGTCGGGACGTGTGTTGGGCTCTGCGTCGGGACGTGTGTTGGGCTCTACATCAGGATTTAGCTTACTTTCAGCTCTACATCGGAACGTGTGTTGGGCTCTGCGTCGGGACGTGTGATTGGCTCTGCGTCGGGACGTGTGTTGGGCTCTGCGTCGGGACGTGTGTGGGGCTCTGCGTCGGGACGTGTGTGGGGCTCTACGTCGGGACGTCTGTGGGGCTCTACGTCGGGACGTGTGTGGGGCTCTACGTCGGGACGTGTGTGGGGCTCTACGTCGGGACGTGCGTTGGGCTCTACCTCAGGATTTAGCTTACTTTCAGGTCTACGTCGGGACGTGTGTTGGGGTCTACATCGGGACGTGTGTTGGGCTCTACCTCAGGATTTAGCTTACTTTCAGCTCTACGTGGGGACGTGTGTTGGGCTCTACCTCAGGATTTAGCTTACTTTCCGCTCTGCGTTTGGACGTGTGTTGGGCTCTACCTCAGGATTTAGCTTACTTTCTGCTCTACGTGGGGACGTGTGTTGGGCTCTACGTCGGGATTTAGCTTACTTTCAGCTCTACGTCGGGACGTGTGTTGGGCTCTACGTCGGGATTTAGCTTACTTTCAGCTCTACGTCGGGACGTGTGTTGGGCTCTACGTCGGGATTTAGGTTACTTCCAGCTCTACGTCGGGACGTGTGTTGGACTCTACGTCGGGACGTGTGTTGGACTCTACGTCGGGACGTGTGTTGGACTCTACGTCGGGACGTGTGTTGGACTCTACCTCAGGATTTAGCTTACTTTCCGCTCTGCGTCGGGACGTGTG
Organism: Leptosomus discolor; assembly: GCF_034619465.1. NCBI lineage: Eukaryota > Metazoa > Chordata > Aves > Leptosomiformes > Leptosomidae > Leptosomus > Leptosomus discolor. The sequence continues at coordinate 619,123 of NW_028237915.1, read as the reverse complement.
TTGGGCTCTACCTCAGGATTTAGCTTACTTTCCGCTCTGCGTCGGGACGTGTGTTGGGCTCTACCTCAGGATTTAGCTTACTTTCCGCTCTGCGTCGGGACGTGTGTTGGGCTCTAGGTCGGGACGTGTGTTGGGCTCTAGGTCGGGACGTGTGTGGGGCTCTAGGTCGGGACGTGTGTTGGGCTCTAGGTCGAGACGTGTGTTGGGCTGTAGGTCGGGACGTGTGTTGGGCTCTAGGTCGGGACGTGTGTTGGGCTCTAGGTCGGGACGTGTGTTGGGCTCTAGGTCGGGATTTAGCTTACTTCCAGCTCTACGTCGGGATTTAGCTTACTTCCAGCTCTACGTCGGGATTTAGCTTACTTCCAGCTCTACGTCGGGATTTAGCTTACTTCCAGCTCTACGTCGGGATTTAGCTTACTTCCAGCTCTGCGTCGGGACGTGTGTCGGGCTCTGCGTCGGGACGTGTGTCGGGCTCTGCGTCGGGACGTGTGTCGGGCTCTGCGTCGGGACGTGTGTCGGGCTCTGCGTCGGGACGTGTGTCGGGCTCTGCGTCGGGACGTGTGTCGGGCTCTGCGTCGGGACGTGTGTCGGGCTCTGCGTCAGGATTTAGCTTACTTTCAGGTCTACGTCGGGACGTGTGTCGGGCTCTACGTTGGGACGTGTGTTGGGCTCTACCTCAGGATTTAGCTTACTTTCAGCTCTACGTGGGGACGTGTGTTGGGTTCTACCTCAGGATTTAGCTTACTTTCTGCTCTGCGTCGGGACGTGTGTTGGGCTCTACCTCAGGATTTAGCTTACTTTCAGGTCTACTTTGGGACGTGTGTTGGGCTCTAGGTCGGGACGTGTGTTGGGCTCTACCTCAGGATTTAGCTTACTTTCCGCTCTATGTGGGGACGTGTGTTGGGCTCTACCTCAGGATTTAGCTTACTTTCCGCTCTGCGTCGGGACTTGTGTTGGGCTCTACGTCGGGACGTGTGTTGGGCTCTGCGTCGGGACGTGTGTTGGGCTCTACATCATGATTTAGCTTACTTTCAGCTCTACATCGGAACGTGTGTTGGGCTCTACGTCGGGACGTGTGTTTGGCTCTGCGTCGGGACGTGTGTGGGGCTCTGCGTCGGGACGTGTGTGGGGCTCTGCGTCGGGACGTGTGTGGGGCTCTGCGTCGGGACGTGTGTGGGGCTCTGCGTCGGGACGTGTGTGGGGCGCTGCGTCGGGACGTGTGTGGGGCGCTGCGTCGGGACGTGTGTGGGGCGCTGCGTCGGGACGTGTGTGGGGCGCTGCGTCGGGACGTGTGTGGGGCGCTGCGTCGGGACGTGTGTGGGGCGCTGCGTCGGGACGTGTGTGGGGCGCTGCGTCGGGACGTGTGTGGGGCGCTGCGTCGGGACGTGTGTGGGGCGCTACGTCGGGACGTGTGTGGGGCGCTACGTCGGGACGTGTGTGGGGCGCTACGTCGGGACGTGTGTGGGGCGCTACGTCGGGACGTGTGTGGGGCGCTACGTCGGGACGTGTGTGGGGCTCTACGTCGGGACATGTGTTGCGCTCTACGTCGGGACGTGCGTTGGGCTCTACCTTAGGATTTAGCTTACTTTCAAGGCCAACGTCGGGACGTGTGTTGGGCTCTACATCGGGATGTGTGTTGGGCTCTACCTCAGCATTTAGCTTACTTTCCGCTCTGCGTCGGGACGTGTTTTGGGCTCTACCTCAGGATTTAGCTTACTTTCCGCTCTGCGTCGGGACGTGTGTTGGGCTCTACCTCAGCATTTAGCTTACTTTCAGCTCTCCGTCGGGACGTGTGTTGGGCTCTGCGTCGGGACGTGTGTTGGGCTCTGCGTCGGGACGTGTGTTGGGCTCTGCGTCGGGACGTGTGTTGGGCTCTGCGTCGGGACGTGTGTTGGGCTCTGCGTCGGGACGCGTGTGGGGCTCTGCGTCGGGACGCGTGTGGGGCTCTGCGTCGGGACGCGTGTGGGGCTCTGCGTCGGGACGTGTGTGGGGCTCTACGTCGGGACGTGTGTTGCGCTCTGCGTCGGGACGTGTGTGGGGCTCTGCGTCGGGACGTGTGTGGGGCTCTACCTCAGGATTTAGCTTACTTTCAGCTCTACATCGGAACGTGTGTTGGGCTCTGCGTCGGGACGTGTGTTGGGCTCTGCGTCGGGACGTGTGTTGGGCTCTGCGTCGGGACGTGTGTTGGGCTCTGCGTCGGGACGTGTGTTGGGCTCTGCGTCGGGACGTGTGTTGGGCTCTGCGTCGGGACGTGTGTTGGGCTCTGCGTCGGGACGTGTGTTGGGCTCTGCGTCGGGACGTGTGTTGGGCTCTGCGTCGGGACGTGTGTTGGGCTCTGCGTCGGGACGTGTGTTGGGCTCTGCGTCGGGACGTGTGTTGGGCTCTGCGTCGGGACGTGTGTTGGGCTCTGCGTCGGGACGTGTGTTGGGCTCTGCGTCGGGACGTGTGTTGGGCTCTGCGTCGGGACGTGTGTTGGGCTCTGCGTCGGGACGTGTGTTGGGCTCTGCGTCGGGACGTGTGTTGGGCTCTGCGTCGGGACGTGTGTTGGGCTCTACCTCAGGATTTAGCTTACTTTCAGCTCTACATCGGAACGTGTGTTGGGCTCTGCGTCGGGACGTGTGTTGGGCTCTGCGTCGGGACGTGTGTTGGGCTCTGCGTCGGGACGTGTGTTGGGCTCTGCGTCGGGACGTGTGTTGGGCTCTGCGTCGGGACGTGTGTTGGGCTCTGCGTCGGGACGTGTGTTGGGCTCTGCGTCGGGACGTGTGTTGGGCTCTGCGTCGGGACGTGTGTTGGGCTCTGCGTCGGGACGTGTGTTGGGCTCTGCGTCGGGACGTGTGTTGGGCTCTGCGTCGGGATGTGTGTTGGGCTCTGCGTCGGGACGTGTGTTGGGCTCTACATCAGGATTTAGCTTACTTTCAGCTCTACATCGGAACGTGTGTTGGGCTCTGCGTCGGGACGTGTGATTGGCTCTGCGTCGGGACGTGTGTTGGGCTCTGCGTCGGGACGTGTGTGGGGCTCTGCGTCGGGACGTGTGTGGGGCTCTACGTCGGGACGTCTGTGGGGCTCTACGTCGGGACGTGTGTGGGGCTCTACGTCGGGACGTGTGTGGGGCTCTACGTCGGGACGTGCGTTGGGCTCTACCTCAGGATTTAGCTTACTTTCAGGTCTACGTCGGGACGTGTGTTGGGGTCTACATCGGGACGTGTGTTGGGCTCTACCTCAGGATTTAGCTTACTTTCAGCTCTACGTGGGGACGTGTGTTGGGCTCTACCTCAGGATTTAGCTTACTTTCCGCTCTGCGTTTGGACGTGTGTTGGGCTCTACCTCAGGATTTAGCTTACTTTCTGCTCTACGTGGGGACGTGTGTTGGGCTCTACGTCGGGATTTAGCTTACTTTCAGCTCTACGTCGGGACGTGTGTTGGGCTCTACGTCGGGATTTAGCTTACTTTCAGCTCTACGTCGGGACGTGTGTTGGGCTCTACGTCGGGATTTAGGTTACTTCCAGCTCTACGTCGGGACGTGTGTTGGACTCTACGTCGGGACGTGTGTTGGACTCTACGTCGGGACGTGTGTTGGACTCTACGTCGGGACGTGTGTTGGACTCTACCTCAGGATTTAACTTACTTTCCGCTCTGCGTCGGGACGTGTGTTGGGCTCTACCTCAGGATTTAGCTTACTTTCCGCTCTGCGTCGGGACGTGTGTTGGGCTCTACCTCAGGATTTAGCTTACTTTCCGCTCTGCGTCGGGACGTGTGTTGGGCTCTAGGTCGGGACGTGTGTTGGGCTCTAGGTCGGGACGTGTGTGGGGCTCTAGGTCGGGACGTGTGTGGGGCTCTAGGTCGGGACGTGTGTTGGGCTCTAGGTCGAGACGTGTGTTGGGCTGTAGGTCGGGACGTGTGTTGGGCTCTAGGTCGGGACGTGTGTTGGGCTCTAGGTCGGGACGTGTGTTGGGCTCTAGGTCGGGATTTAGCTTACTTCCAGCTCTACGTCGGGATTTAGCTTACTTCCAGCTCTACGTCGGGATTTAGCTTACTTCCAGCTCTACGTCGGGATTTAGCTTACTTCCAGCTCTGCGTCGGGACGTGTGTCGGGCTCTGCGTCGGGACGTGTGTCGGGCTCTGCGTCGGGACGTGTGTCGGGCTCTGCGTCGGGACGTGTGTCGGGCTCTGCGTCGGGACGTGTGTCGGGCTCTGCGTCGGGACGTGTGTCGGGCTCTGCGTCGGGACGTGTGTCGGGCTCTGCGTCGGGACGTGTGTCGGGCTCTGCGTCGGGACGTGTGTCGGGCTCTGCGTCGGGACGTGTGTCGGGCTCTGCGTCGGGACGTGTGTCGGGCTCTGCGTCGGGACGTGTGTCGGGCTCTGCGTCGGGACGTGTGTCGGGCTCTGCGTCGGGACGTGTGTCGGGCTCTGCGTCGGGACGTGTGTCGGGCTCTGCGTCGGGACGTGTGTCGGGCTCTGCGTCGGGACGTGTGTCGGGCTCTGCGTCGGGACGTGTGTCGGGCTCTGCGTCAGGATTTAGCTTACTTTCAGGTCTACGTCGGGACGTGTGTCGGGCTCTACGTTGGGACGTGTGTTGGGCTCTACCTCAGGATTTAGCTTACTTTCAGCTCTACGTGGGGACGTGTGTTGGGTTCTACCTCAGGATTTAGCTTACTTTCTGCTCTGCGTCGGGACGTGTGTTGGGCTCTACCTCAGGATTTAGCTTACTTTCAGGTCTACTTTGGGACGTGTGTTGGGCTCTAGGTCGGGACGTGTGTTGGGCTCTACCTCAGGATTTAGCTTACTTTCCGCTCTATGTGGGGACGTGTGTTGGGCTCTACCTCAGGATTTAGCTTACTTTCCGCTCTGCGTCGGGACTTGTGTTGGGCTCTACGTCGGGACGTGTGTTGGGCTCTGCGTCGGGACGTGTGTTGGGCTCTACATCATGATTTAGCTTACTTTCAGCTCTACATCGGAACGTGTGTGGGGCTCTGCGTCGGGACGTGTGTGGGGCTCTGCGTCGGGACGTGTGTGGGGCTCTGCGTCGGGACGTGTGTGGGGCTCTGCGTCGGGACGTGTGTGGGGCTCTGCGTCGGGACGTGTGTGGGGCTCTGCGTCGGGACGTGTGTGGGGCGCTGCGTCGGGACGTGTGTGGGGCGCTGCGTCGGGACGTGTGTGGGGCGCTGCGTCGGGACGTGTGTGGGGCGCTGCGTCGGGACGTGTGTGGGGCGCTGCGTCGGGACGTGTGTGGGGCGCTGCGTCGGGACGTGTGTGGGGCGCTGCGTCGGGACGTGTGTGGGGCGCTGCGTCGGGACGTGTGTGGGGCGCTGCGTCGGGACGTGTGTGGGGCGCTGCGTCGGGACGTGTGTGGGGCGCTGCGTCGGGACGTGTGTGGGGCGCTGCGTCGGGACGTGTGTGGGGCGCTGCGTCGGGACGTGTGTGGGGCGCTGCGTCGGGACGTGTGTGGGGCGCTGCGTCGGGACGTGTGTGGGGCGCTGCGTCGGGACGTGTGTGGGGCGCTGCGTCGGGACGTGTGTGGGGCGCTGCGTCGGGACGTGTGTGGGGCGCTACGTCGGGACGTGTGTGGGGCGCTACGTCGGGACGTGTGTGGGGCTCTACGTCGGGACATGTGTTGCGCTCTACGTCGGGACGTGCGTTGGGCTCTACCTTAGGATTTAGCTTACTTTCAAGGCCAACGTCGGGACGTGTGTTGGGCTCTACATCGGGATGTGTGTTGGGCTCTACCTCAGCATTTAGCTTACTTTCCGCTCTGCGTCGGGACGTGTTTTGGGCTCTACCTCAGGATTTAGCTTACTTTCCGCTCTGCGTCGGGACGTGTGTTGGGCTCTACCTCAGCATTTAGCTTACTTTCAGCTCTCCGTCGGGACGTGTGTTGGGCTCTCCGTCGGGACGTGTGTTGGGCTCTGCGTCGGGACGTGTGTTGGGCTCTGCGTCGGGACGTGTGTTGGGCTCTGCGTCGGGACGTGTGTTGGGCTCTGCGTCGGGACGTGTGTTGGGCTCTGCGTCGGGACGTGTGTTGGGCTCTGCGTCGGGACGTGTGTTGGGCTCTGCGTCGGGACGTGTGTTGGGCTCTGCGTCGGGACGTGTGTTGGGCTCTGCGTCGGGACGTGTGTTGGGCTCTGCGTCGGGACGTGTGTTGGGCTCTGCGTCGGGACGTGTGTTGGGCTCTGCGTCGGGACGTGTGTTGGGCTCTGCGTCGGGACGTGTGTTGGGCTCTGCGTCGGGACGTGTGTTGGGCTCTGCGTCGGGACGTGTGTTGGGCTCTGCGTCGGGACGTGTGTTGGGCTCTGCGTCGGGACGTGTGTTGGGCTCTGCGTCGGGACGTGTGTTGGGCTCTGCGTCGGGACGTGTGTTGGGCTCTGCGTCGGGACGTGTGTTGGGCTCTGCGTCGGGACGTGTGTTGGGCTCTGCGTCGGGACGTGTGTTGGGCTCTGCGTCGGGACGTGTGTTGGGCTCTGCGTCGGGACGTGTGTTGGGCTCTGCGTCGGGACGTGTGTTGGGCTCTGCGTCGGGACGTGTGTTGGGCTCTGCGTCGGGACGTGTGTTGGGCTCTGCGTCGGGACGTGTGTTGGGCTCTGCGTCGGGACGTGTGTTGGGCTCTGCGTCGGGACGTGTGTTGGGCTCTGCGTCGGGACGTGTGTTGGGCTCTGCGTCGGGACGTGTGTTGGGCTCTGCGTCGGGACGTGTGTTGGGCTCTGCGTCGGGACGTGTGTTGGGCTCTGCGTCGGGACGTGTGTTGGGCTCTGCGTCGGGACGTGTGTTGGGCTCTGCGTCGGGACGTGTGTTGGGCTCTGCGTCGGGACGTGTGTTGGGCTCTGCGTCGGGACGTGTGTTGGGCTCTGCGTCGGGACGTGTGTTGGGCTCTGCGTCGGGACGTGTGTTGGGCTCTGCGTCGGGACGTGTGTTGGGCTCTGCGTCGGGACGTGTGTTGGGCTCTGCGTCGGGACGTGTGTTGGGCTCTGCGTCGGGACGTGTGTTGGGCTCTGCGTCGGGACGTGTGTTGGGCTCTGCGTCAGGATTTCGCTTACTTTCAGCTCTACATCGGAATGTGTGTTGGGCTCTGCGTCGGGACGTGTGTTGGGCTCTACGTCGGGACGTGTGTTGGGCTCTACATCAGGATTTAGCTTACTTTCAGGTCTACGTCGGGACGTGTGTTGGGCTCTACGTTGGGACGTGTGTTGGACTCTACCTCAGGATTTAGCTTACTTTCAGCTCTATGTGGGGACGTGTGTTGGGTTCTACCTCAGGATTTAGCTTACTTTCTGCTGTGCGTCGGGACGTGTGTTGGGCTCTACCTCAGGATTTAGCTTACTTTCAGGTCTACGTTGGGACGTGTGTTGGGCTCTAGGTCGGGACGTGTGTTGGGCTCTACCTCAGGATTTAGCTTACTTTCAGCTCTACGTGGGGACGTGTGTTGGGCTCTACCTCAGGATTTAGCCTACTTTCCGCTCTGCGTCGGGACGTGTGTTGGGCTCTACGTCGGGACGTGTGTTGGGCTCTACGTCGGGACGTGTGTTGGGCTCTACGTCGGGACGTGTGTTGGGCTCTGCGTCGGGACGTGTGTTGGGCTCTGCGTCGGGACGTGTGTTGGGCTCTGCGTCGGGACGTGTGTTGGGCTCTGCGTCGGGACGTGTGTTGGGCTCTACATCATGATTTAGCTTACTTTCAGCTCTACATCGGAACGTGTGTTGGGCTCTACGTCGGGACGTGTGTTTGGCTCTGCGTCGGGACGTGTGTGGGGCTCTGCGTCGGGACGTGTGTGGGGCTCTGCGTCGGGACGTGTGTTGGGCTCTGCGTCGGGACGTGTGTGGGGCTCTGCGTCGGGACGTGTGTGGGGCTCTGCGTCGGGACGTGTGTGGGGCTCTGCGTCGGGACGTGTGTGGGGCTCTGCGTCGGGACGTGTGTGGGGCTCTGCGTCGGGACGTGTGTGGGGCTCTGCGTCGGGACGTGTGTGGGGCTCTGCGTCGGGACGTGTGTGGGGCTCTGCGTCGGGACGTGTGTGGGGCTCTGCGTCGGGACGTGTGTGGGGCTCTGCGTCGGGACGTGTGTGGGGCTCTGCGTCGGGACGTGTGTGGGGCTCTGCGTCGGGACGTGTGTGGGGCTCTGCGTCGGGACGTGTGTGGGGCTCTGCGTCGGGACGTGTGTGGGGCTCTGCGTCGGGACGTGTGTGGGGCTCTGCGTCGGGACGTGTGTGGGGCTCTGCGTCGGGACGTGTGTGGGGCTCTGCGTCGGGACGTGTGTGGGGCTCTGCGTCGGGACGTGTGTGGGGCTCTGCGTCGGGACGTGTGTGGGGCTCTGCGTCGGGACGTGTGTGGGGCTCTGCGTCGGGACGTGTGTGGGGCTCTGCGTCGGGACGTGTGTGGGGCTCTGCGTCGGGACGTGTGTGGGGCTCTGCGTCGGGACGTGTGTGGGGCTCTGCGTCGGGACGTGTGTGGGGCTCTGCGTCGGGACGTGTGTGGGGCTCTGCGTCGGGACGTGTGTGGGGCTCTGCGTCGGGACGTGTGTGGGGCTCTGCGTCGGGACGTGTGTGGGGCTCTGCGTCGGGACGTGTGTGGGGCTCTGCGTCGGGACGTGTGTGGGGCTCTGCGTCGGGACGTGTGTCGGGCTCTGCGTCGGGACGTGTGTGGGGCTCTGCGTCGGGACGTGTGTCGGGCTCTGCGTCGGGACGTGTGTCGGGCTCTACCTCAGGATTTAGCTTACTTTCAGGTCTACGTCGGGACGTGTGTGGGGCTCTACGTCGGGACATGTGTTGCGCTCTACGTCGGGACGTGCGTTGGGCTCTACCTTAGGATTTAGCTTACTTTCAAGGCCAACGTCGGGACGTGTGTTGGGCTCTACATCGGGATGTGTGTTGGGCTCTACCTCAGCATTTAGCTTACTTTCCGCTCTGCGTCGGGACGTGTTTTGGGCTCTACCTCAGGATTTAGCTTACTTTCCGCTCTGCGTCGGGACGTGTGTTGGGCTCTACCTCAGCATTTAGCTTACTTTCAGCTCTCCGTCGGGACGTGTGTTGGGCTCTCCGTCGGGACGTGTGTTGGGCTCTGCGTCGGGACGTGTGTTGGGCTCTGCGTCGGGACGTGTGTTGGGCTCTGCGTCGGGACGTGTGTTGGGCTCTGCGTCGGGACGTGTGTTGGGCTCTGCGTCGGGACGTGTGTTGGGCTCTGCGTCGGGACGTGTGTTGGGCTCTGCGTCGGGACGTGTGTTGGGCTCTGCGTCGGGACGTGTGTTGGGCTCTGCGTCGGGACGTGTGTTGGGCTCTGCGTCGGGACGTGTGTTGGGCTCTGCGTCGGGACGTGTGTTGGGCTCTGCGTCGGGACGTGTGTTGGGCTCTGCGTCGGGACGTGTGTTGGGCTCTGCGTCGGGACGTGTGTTGGGCTCTGCGTCGGGACGTGTGTTGGGCTCTGCGTCGGGACGTGTGTTGGGCTCTGCGTCGGGACGTGTGTTGGGCTCTGCGTCGGGACGTGTGTTGGGCTCTGCGTCGGGACGTGTGTTGGGCTCTGCGTCGGGACGTGTGTTGGGCTCTGCGTCGGGACGTGTGTTGGGCTCTGCGTCGGGACGTGTGTTGGGCTCTGCGTCGGGACGTGTGTTGGGCTCTGCGTCGGGACGTGTGTTGGGCTCTGCGTCGGGACGTGTGTTGGGCTCTGCGTCGGGACGTGTGTTGGGCTCTGCGTCGGGACGTGTGTTGGGCTCTGCGTCGGGACGTGTGTTGGGCTCTGCGTCGGGACGTGTGTTGGGCTCTGCGTCGGGACGTGTGTTGGGCTCTGCGTCGGGACGTGTGTTGGGCTCTGCGTCGGGACGTGTGTTGGGCTCTGCGTCGGGACGTGTGTTGGGCTCTGCGTCGGGACGTGTGTTGGGCTCTGCGTCGGGACGTGTGTTGGGCTCTGCGTCGGGACGTGTGTTGGGCTCTGCGTCGGGACGTGTGTTGGGCTCTGCGTCGGGACGTGTGTTGGGCTCTGCGTCGGGACGTGTGTTGGGCTCTGCGTCGGGACGTGTGTTGGGCTCTGCGTCGGGACGTGTGTTGGGCTCTGCGTCGGGACGTGTGTTGGGCTCTGCGTCGGGACGTGTGTTGGGCTCTGCGTCGGGACGTGTGTTGGGCTCTGCGTCGGGACGTGTGTTGGGCTCTGCGTCGGGACGTGTGTTGGGCTCTGCGTCGGGACGTGTGTTGGGCTCTGCGTCGGGACGTGTGTTGGGCTCTGCGTCGGGACGTGTGTTGGGCTCTGCGTCGGGACGTGTGTTGGGCTCTGCGTCGGGACGTGTGTTGGGCTCTGCGTCGGGACGTGTGTTGGGCTCTGCGTCGGGACGTGTGTTGGGCTCTGCGTCGGGACGTGTGTTGGGCTCTGCGTCGGGACGTGTGTTGGGCTCTGCGTCGGGACGTGTGTTGGGCTCTGCGTCGGGACGTGTGTTGGGCTCTGCGTCGGGACGTGTGTTGGGCTCTGCGTCGGGACGTGTGTTGGGCTCTGCGTCGGGACGTGTGTTGGGCTCTGCGTCGGGACGTGTGTTGGGCTCTGCGTCGGGACGTGTGTTGGGCTCTGCGTCGGGACGTGTGTTGGGCTCTGCGTCGGGACGTGTGTTGGGCTCTGCGTCGGGACGTGTGTTGGGCTCTACATCAGGATTTCGCTTACTTTCAGCTCTACATCGGAATGTGTGTTGGGCTCTGCGTCGGGACGTGTGTTGGGCTCTACGTCGGGACGTGTGTTGGGCTCTACATCAGGATTTAGCTTACTTTCAGGTCTACGTCGGGACGTGTGTTGGGCTCTACGTTGGGACGTGTGTTGGACTCTACCTCAGGATTTAGCTTACTTTCAGCTCTATGTGGGGACGTGTGTTGGGTTCTACCTCAGGATTTAGCTTACTTTCTGCTGTGCGTCGGGACGTGTGTTGGGCTCTACCTCAGGATTTAGCTTACTTTCAGGTCTACGTTGGGACGTGTGTTGGGCTCTAGGTCGGGACGTGTGTTGGGCTCTACCTCAGGATTTAGCTTACTTTCAGCTCTACGTGGGGACGTGTGTTGGGCTCTACCTCAGGATTTAGCCTACTTTCCGCTCTGCGTCGGGACGTGTGTTGGGCTCTACGTCGGGACGTGTGTTGGGCTCTACGTCGGGACGTGTGTTGGGCTCTGCGTCGGGACGTGTGTTGGGCTCTGCGTCGGGACGTGTGTTGGGCTCTGCGTCGGGACGTGTGTTGGGCTCTGCGTCGGGACGTGTGTTGGGCTCTACATCATGATTTAGCTTACTTTCAGCTCTACATCGGAACGTGTGTTGGGCTCTACGTCGGGACGTGTGTTTGGCTCTGCGTCGGGACGTGTGTGGGGCTCTGCGTCGGGACGTGTGTGGGGCTCTGCGTCGGGACGTGTGTGGGGCTCTGCGTCGGGACGTGTGTGGGGCTCTGCGTCGGGACGTGTGTGGGGCTCTGCGTCGGGACGTGTGTGGGGCTCTGCGTCGGGACGTGTGTGGGGCTCTGCGTCGGGACGTGTGTGGGGCTCTGCGTCGGGACGTGTGTGGGGCTCTGCGTCGGGACGTGTGTGGGGCTCTGCGTCGGGACGTGTGTGGGGCTCTGCGTCGGGACGTGTGTGGGGCTCTGCGTCGGGACGTGTGTGGGGCTCTGCGTCGGGACGTGTGTGGGGCTCTGCGTCGGGACGTGTGTGGGGCTCTGCGTCGGGACGTGTGTGGGGCTCTGCGTCGGGACGTGTGTGGGGCTCTGCGTCGGGACGTGTGTGGGGCTCTGCGTCGGGACGTGTGTGGGGCTCTGCGTCGGGACGTGTGTGGGGCTCTGCGTCGGGACGTGTGTGGGGCTCTGCGTCGGGACGTGTGTGGGGCTCTGCGTCGGGACGTGTGTGGGGCTCTGCGTCGGGACGTGTGTGGGGCTCTGCGTCGGGACGTGTGTGGGGCTCTGCGTCGGGACGTGTGTGGGGCTCTGCGTCGGGACGTGTGTGGGGCTCTGCGTCGGGACGTGTGTGGGGCTCTGCGTCGGGACGTGTGTGGGGCTCTGCGTCGGGACGTGTGTGGGGCTCTGCGTCGGGACGTGTGTGGGGCTCTGCGTCGGGACGTGTGTGGGGCTCTGCGTCGGGACGTGTGTGGGGCTCTGCGTCGGGACGTGTGTGGGGCTCTGCGTCGGGACGTGTGTGGGGCTCTGCGTCGGGACGTGTGTGGGGCTCTGCGTCGGGACGTGTGTGGGGCTCTGCGTCGGGACGTGTGTGGGGCTCTGCGTCGGGACGTGTGTGGGGCTCTGCGTCGGGACGTGTGTGGGGCTCTGCGTCGGGACGTGTGTGGGGCTCTGCGTCGGGACGTGTGTGGGGCTCTGCGTCGGGACGTGTGTCGGGCTCTGCGTCGGGACGTGTGTCGGGCTCTACCTCAGGATTTAGCTTACTTTCAGGTCTACGTCGGGACGTGTGTCGGGCTCTACGTTGGGACGTGTGTTGGGCTCTACCTCAGGATTTAGCCTACTTTCCGCTCTGCGTCGGGACGTGTGTTGGGCTCTACGTCGGGACGTGTGTTGGGCTCTGCGTCGGGACGTGTGTTGGGCTCTGCGTCGGGACGTGTGTTGGGCTCTGCGTCGGGACGTGTGTTGGGCTCTGCGTCGGGACGTGTGTTGGGCTCTGCGTCGGGACGTGTGTTGGGCTCTACATCATGATTTAGCTTACTTTCAGCTCTACATCGGAACGTGTGTTGGGCTCTACTTCGGGACGTGTGTGGGGCTCTACGTCGGGACGTGTGTTGGGCTCTGCGTCGGGACGTGTGTTGGGCTCTGCGTCGGGACGTGTGTTGGGCTCTGCGTCGGGACGTGTGTTGGGCTCTGCGTCGGGACGTGTGTTGGGCTCTGCGTCGGGACGTGTGTTGGGCTCTGCGTCGGGACGTGTGTTGGGCTCTACATCATGATTTAGCTTACTTTCAGCTCTACATCGGAACGTGTGTTGGGCTCTACTTCGGGACGTGTGTGGGGCTCTACGTCGGGACGTGTGTTGGGCTCTACATCGGAACGTGTGTTGGGCTCTGCGTCGGGACGTGTGTGGGGCTCTGCGTCGGGACGTGTGTGGGGCTCTGCGTCGGGACGTGTGTGGGGCTCTGCGTCGGGACGTGTGTGGGGCTCTGCGTCGGGACGTGTGTGGGGCTCTGCGTCGGGACGTGTGTGGGGCTCTGCGTCGGGACGTGTGTGGGGCTCTGCTTCGGGACGTGTGTGGGGCTCTGCGTCGGGACGTGTGTGGGGCTCTGCGTCGGGACGTGTGTGGGGCTCTACGTCGGGACGTGTGTTGCGCTCTGCGTCGGGACGTGTGTGGGGCTCTGCGTCGGGACGTGTGTTGGGCTCTACCTCCGGATTTAGCTTACTTTCAGCTCTACATCGGAACGTGTGTTGGGCTCTGCGTCGGGACGTGTGTTGGGCTCTGCGTCGGGACGTGTGTTGGGCTCTGCGTCGGGACGTGTGTTGGGCTCTGCGTCGGGACGTGTGTTGGGCTCTGCGTCGGGACGTGTGTTGGGCTCTGCGTCGGGACGTGTGTTGGGCTCTGCGTCGGGACGTGTGTTGGGCTCTGCGTCGGGACGTGTGTTGGGCTCTGCGTCGGGACGTGTGTTGGGCTCTGCGTCGGGACGTGTGTTGGGCTCTGCGTCGGGACGTGTGTTGGGCTCTGCGTCGGGACGTGTGTTGGGCTCTGCGTCGGGACGTGTGTTGGGCTCTGCGTCGGGACGTGTGTTGGGCTCTGCGTCGGGACGTGTGTTGGGCTCTGCGTCGGGACGTGTGTTGGGCTCTGCGTCGGGACGTGTGTTGGGCTCTGCGTCGGGACGTGTGTTGGGCTCTGCGTCGGGACGTGTGTTGGGCTCTGCGTCGGGACGTGTGTTGGGCTCTGCGTCGGGACGTGTGTTGGGCTCTGCGTCGGGACGTGTGTTGGGCTCTGCGTCGGGACGTGTGTTGGGCTCTGCGTCGGGACGTGTGTTGGGCTCTGCGTCGGGACGTGTGTTGGGCTCTGCGTCGGGACGTGTGTTGGGCTCTGCGTCGGGACGTGTGTTGGGCTCTGCGTCGGGACGTGTGTTGGGCTCTGCGTCGGGACGTGTGTTGGGCTCTACCTCAGGATTTAGCTTACTTTCAGCTCTCCGTCGGGACGTGTGTTGGGCTCTGCGTCGGGACGTGTGTTGGGCTCTGCGTCGGGACGTGTGTTGGGCTCTGCGTCGGGACGTGTGTTGGGCTCTGCGTCGGGACGTGTGTTGGGCTCTGCGTCGGGACGTGTGTTGGGCTCTGCGTCGGGACGTGTGTTGGGCTCTGCGTCGGGACGTGTGTTGGGCTCTGCGTCGGGACGTGTGTTGGGCTCTGCGTCGGGACGTGTGTTGGGCTCTGCTTCGGGACGTGTGTTGGGCTCTGCGTCGGGACGTGTGTTGGGCTCTGCGTCGGGACGTGTGTTGGGCTCTGCGTCGGGACGTGTGTTGGGCTCTGCGTCGGGACGTGTGTTGGGCTCTGCGTCGGGACGTGTGTTGGGCTCTGCGTCGGGACGTGTGTTGGGCTCTGCGTCGGGACGTGTGTTGGGCTCTACATCAGGATTTAGCTTACTTTCAGCTCTACATCGGAACGTGTGTTGGGCTCTGCGTCGGGACGTGTGATTGGCTCTGCGTCGGGACGTGTGTGGGGCTCTGCGTCGGGACGTGTGTGGGGCTCTGCGTCGGGACGTGTGTGGGGCTCTGCGTCGGGACGTGTGTTGGGCTCTCCGTCGGGACGTGTGTTGGGCTCTCCGTCGGGACGTGTGTTGGGCTCTCCGTCGGGACGTGTGTTGGGCTCTCCGTCGGGACGTGTGTTGGGCTCTCCGTCGGGACGTGTGTTGGGCTCTCCGTCGGGACGTGTGTTGGGCTCTCCGTCGGGACGTGTGTTGGGCTCTCCGTCGGGACGTGTGTTGGGCTCTCCGTCGGGACGTGTGTTGGGCTCTCCGTCGGGACGTGTGTTGGGCTCTCCGTCGGGACGTGTGTTGGGCTCTCCGTCGGGACGTGTGTTGGGCTCTCCGTCGGGACGTGTGTTGGGCTCTCCGTCGGGACGTGTGTTGGGCTCTCCGTCGGGACGTGTGTTGGGCTCTCCGTCGGGACGTGTGTTGGGCTCTCCGTCGGGACGTGTGTTGGGCTCTCCGTCGGGACGTGTGTTGGGCTCTGCGTCGGGACGTGTGTTGGGCTCTGCGTCGGGACGTGTGTTGGGCTCTGCGTCGGGACGTGTGTTGGGCTCTGCGTCGGGACGTGTGTTGGGCTCTGCGTCGGGACGTGTGTTGGGCTCTGCGTCGGGACGTGTGTTGGGCTCTGCGTCGGGACGTGTGTTGGGCTCTGCGTCAGGATTTAGCTTACTTTCAGGTCTACGTCGGGACGTGTGTTGGGCTCTACCTCAGGATTTAGCTTACTTTCAGCTCTATGTGGGGACGTGTGTTAGGTTCTACCTCAGGATTTAGCTTACTTTCTGCTGTGCGTCGGGACGTGTGTTGGGCTCTACCTCAGGATTTAGCTTACTTTCAGGTCTACGTTGGGACGTGTGTTGGGCTCTAGGTCGGGACGTGTGTTGGGCTCTACCTCAGGATTTAGCTTACTTTCAGCTCTACGTGGGGACGTGTGTTGGGCTCTACCTCAGGATTTAGCCTACTTTCCGCTCTGCGTCGGGACGTGTGTTGGGCTCTACGTCGGGACGTGTGTTGGGCTCTACGTCGGGACGTGTGTTGGGCTCTACGTCGGGACGTGTGTTGGGCTCTGCGTCGGGACGTGTGTTGGGCTCTACATCATGATTTAGCTTACTTTCAGCTCTACATCGGAACGTGTGTTGGGCTCTACGTCGGGACGTGTGTTTGGCTCTGCGTCGGGACGTGTGTGGGGCTCTGCGTCGGGACGTGTGTGGGGCTCTGCGTCGGGACGTGTGTGGGGCTCTGCGTCGGGACGTGTGTGGGGCTCTGCGTCGGGACGTGTGTGGGGCTCTGCGTCGGGACGTGTGTGGGGCTCTGCGTCGGGACGTGTGTGGGGCTCTGCGTCGGGACGTGTGTGGGGCTCTGCGTCGGGACGTGTGTGGGGCTCTGCGTCGGGACGTGTGTGGGGCTCTGCGTCGGGACGTGTGTGGGGCTCTGCGTCGGGACGTGTGTGGGGCTCTGCGTCGGGACGTGTGTGGGGCTCTACCTCAGGATTTAGCTTACTTTCAGGTCTACGTCGGGACGTGTGTTGGGCTCTACGTTGGGACGTGTGTTGGGCTCTACCTCAGGATTTAGCCTACTTTCCGCTCTGCGTCGGGACGTGTGTTGGGCTCTACGTCGGGACGTGTGTTGGGCTCTGCGTCGGGACGTGTGTTGGGCTCTACATCATGATTTAGCTTACTTTCAGCTCTACATCGGAACGTGTGTTGGGCTCTGCGTCGGGACGTGTGTGGGGCTCTGCGTCGGGACGTGTGTGGGGCTCTACGTCGGGACGTGTGTGGGGCTCTGCGTCGGGACGTGTGTGGGGCTCTGCGTCGGGACGTGTGTGGGGCTCTGCGTCGGGACGTGTGTGGGGCTCTGCGTCGGGACGTGTGTGGGGCTCTGCGTCGGGACGTGTGTGGGGCTCTGCGTCGGGACGTGTGTGGGGCTCTGCGTCGGGACGTGTGTGGGGCTCTGCGTCGGGACGTGTGTGGGGCTCTGCGTCGGGACGTGTGTGGGGCTCTGCGTCGGGACGTGTGTTGCGCTCTGCGTCGGGACGTGTGTGGGGCTCTACGTCGGGACGTGTGTTGCGCTCTGCGTCGGGACGTGTGTGGGGCTCTGCGTCGGGACGTGTGTTGGGCTCTACCTCAGGATTTAGCTTACTTTCAGCTCTGCGTCGGGACGTGTGTTGGGCTCTGCGTCGGGACGTGTGTTGGGCTCTGCGTCGGGACGTGTGTTGGGCTCTGCGTCGGGACGTGTGTTGGGCTCTGCGTCGGGACGTGTGTTGGGCTCTGCGTCGGGACGTGTGTTGGGCTCTGCGTCGGGACGTGTGTTGGGCTCTGCGTCGGGACGTGTGTTGGGCTCTGCGTCGGGACGTGTGTTGGGCTCTGCGTCGGGACGTGTGTTGGGCTCTGCGTCGGGACGTGTGTTGGGCTCTGCGTCGGGACGTGTGTTGGGCTCTGCGTCGGGACGTGTGTTGGGCTCTGCGTCGGGACGTGTGTTGGGCTCTGCGTCGGGACGTGTGTTGGGCTCTGCGTCGGGACGTGTGTTGGGCTCTGCGTCGGGACGTGTGTTGGGCTCTGCGTCGGGACGTGTGTTGGGCTCTACCTCAGGATTTAGCTTACTTTCAGCTCTACATCGGAACGTGTGTTGGGCTCTGCGTCGGGACGTGTGTTGGGCTCTGCGTCGGGACGTGTGTTGGGCTCTGCGTCGGGACGTGTGTTGGGCTCTGCGTCGGGACGTGTGTTGGGCTCTGCGTCGGGACGTGTGTTGGGCTCTGCGTCGGGACGTGTGTTGGGCTCTGCGTCGGGACGTGTGTTGGGCTCTGCGTCGGGACGTGTGTTGGGCTCTGCGTCGGGACGTGTGTTGGGCTCTGCGTCGGGACGTGTGTTGGGCTCTGCGTCGGGACGTGTGTTGGGCTCTACGTCGGGACGTGTGTTGGGCTCTGCGTCGGGACGTGTGTTGGGCTCTGCGTCGGGACGTGTGTTGGGCTCTACATCAGGATTTAGCTTACTTTCAGCTCTACATCGGAACGTGTGTTGGGCTCTGCGTCGGGACGTGTGATTGGCTCTGCGTCGGGACGTGTGATTGGCTCTGCGTCGGGACGTGTGTTGGGCTCTGCGTCGGGACGTGTGTTGGGCTCTGCGTCGGGACGTGTGTTGGGCTCTGCGTCGGGACGTGTGTTGGGCTCTGCGTCGGGACGTGTGTTGGGCTCTGCGTCGGGACGTGTGTTGGGCTCTGCGTCGGGACGTGTGTTGGGCTCTACATCAGGATTTAGCTTACTTTCAGCTCTACATCGGAACGTGTGTTGGGCTCTGCGTCGGGACGTGTGATTGGCTCTGCGTCGGGACGTGTGTTGGGCTCTGCGTCGGGACGTGTGTTGGGCTCTGCGTCGGGACGTGTGTGGGGCTCTGCGTCGGGACGTGTGTGGGGCTCTGCGTCGGGACGTGTGTGGGGCTCTGCGTCGGGACGTGTGTGGGGCTCTACGTCGGGACGTGTGTGGGGCTCTACGTCGGGACGTGCGTTGGGCTCTACCTCAGGATTTAGCTTACTTTCAGGTCTACGTCGGGACGTGTGTTGGGGTCTACATCGGGACGTGTGTTGGGCTCTACCTCAGGATTTAGCTTACTTTCAGCTCTAAGTGGGGACGTGTGTTGGGCTCTACCTCAGGATTTAGCTTACTTTCAGCTCTAAGTGGGGACGTGTGTTGGGCTCTACCTCAGGATTTAGCTTACTTTCCGCTCTGCGTTTGGACGTGTGTTGGGCTCTACCTCAGGATTTAGCTTACTTTCTGCTCTACGTGGGGACGTGTGTTGGGCTCTACGTCGGGATTTAGCTTACTTTCAGCTCTGCGTCGGGACGTGTGTTGGGCTCTACGTCGGGATTTAGGTTACTTCCAGCTCTACGTCGGGACGTGTGTTGGGCTCTACGTCGGGACGTGTGTTGGGCTCTACGTCGGGACGTGTGTTGGGCTCTACGTCGGGACGTGTGTTGGGCTCTACGTCGGGACGTGTGTTGGGCTCTACGTCGGGACGTGCGTTGGGCTCTACGTCGGGACGTGCGTTGGGCTCTACGTCGGGACGTGCGTTGGGCTCTACGTCGGGACGTGCGTTGGGCTCTACGTCGGGACGTGCGTTGGGCTCTACGTCGGGACGTGCGTTGGGCTCTACGTCGGGACGTGCGTTGGGCTCTACGTCGGGACGTGCGTTGGGCTCTACGTCGGGACGTGCGTTGGGCTCTACGTCGGGACGTGCGTTGGGCTCTACGTCGGGACGTGCGTTGGGCTCTACGTCGGGACGTGCGTTGGGCTCTACGTCGGGACGTGCGTTGGGCTCTACGTCGGGACGTGCGTTGGGCTCTACGTCGGGACGTGCGTTGGGCTCTACGTCGGGACGTGCGTTGGGCTCTACGTCGGGACGTGCGTTGGGCTCTACGTCGGGACGTGCGTTGGGCTCTACGTCGGGACGTGCGTTGGGCTCTACGTCGGGACGTGCGTTGGGCTCTACGTCGGGACGTGCGTTGGGCTCTACGTCGGGACGTGCGTTGGGCTCTGCGTCGGGACGTGCGTTGGGCTCTGCGTCGGGACGTGCGTTGGGCTCTGCGTCGGGACGTGCGTTGGGCTCTGCGTCGGGACGTGCGTTGGGCTCTGCGTCAGGATCTAGCTTACTTTCAGCTCTACGTCGGAACGTGCGTTGGGCTCTACGTCGGGACGTGCGTTGGGCTCTACGTCGGGACGTGTGTGGGGCTCTGCGTCGGGACGTGTGTGGGGCTCTGCGTCGGGACGTGTGTGGGGCTCTGCGTCGGGACGTGTGATTGGCTCTGCGTCGGGACGTGTGTGGGGCTCTGCGTCGGGACGTGCGTTGGGCTCTACCTCAGGATTTAGCTTACTTTCAGGTCTACGTCGGGACGTGTGTTGGGCTCTACATCGGGACATGTGTTGGGCTCTACCTCAGGATTTAGCTTACTTTCAGCTCTACGTGGGGACGTGTGTTGGGCTCTACCTCAGGATTTAGCTTACTTTCCGCTCTGCGTCGGGACGTGTGTTGGGCTCTAGGTCGGGACGTGTGTTGGGCTCTAGGTCGGGACGTGTGTTGGGCTCTAGGTCGGGACGTGTGTTGGGCTCTAGGTCGGGACGTGTGTTGGGCTCTAGGTCGGGACGTGTGTTGGGCTCTAGGTCGGGACGTGTGTTGGGCTCTAGGTCGGGACGTGTGTTGCGCTCTGCGTCGGGACGTGCGTTTGGCTCTACCTCAGGATTTAGTTTACTTTCAGCTCTACGTCGGGACGTGCGTTGGGCTCTACGTCGGGACGTGCGTTGGGCTCTACGTCGGGACGTGCGTTGGGCTCTACGTCGGGACGTGCGTTGGGCTCTACGTCGGGACGTGCGTTGGGCTCTACGTCGGGACGTGCGTTGGGCTCTACGTCGGGACGTGCGTTGGGCTCTACGTCGGGACGTGCGTTGGGCTCTACGTCGGGACGTGCGTTGGGCTCTACGTCGGGACGTGCGTTGGGCTCTACGTCGGGACGTGCGTTGGGCTCTACGTCGCGACCTGCGTTGGGCTCTACGTCGCGACCTGCGTTGGGCTCTACGTCGCGACCTGCGTTGGGCTCTACGTCGCGACCTGCGTTGGGCTCTTTGTCAGGATTTAGCTTACTTTCAGCTCTACGTCGGGACGTGTGTTGGGCTCTGCGTCGGGACGTGCGTTGGGCTCTGCGTCGGGACGTGCGTTGGGCTCTGCGTCGGGACGTGCGTTGGGCTCTGCGTCAGGATCTAGCTTACTTTCAGCTCTACGTCGGAACGTGCGTTGGGCTCTACGTCGGGACGTGTGTGGGGCTCTGCGTCGGGACGTGTGTGGGGCTCTGCGTCGGGACGTGTGTGGGGCTCTGCGTCGGGACGTGTGATTGGCTCTGCGTCGGGACGTGTGTGGGGCTCTGCGTCGGGACGTGCGTTGGGCTCTACCTCAGGATTTAGCTTACTTTCAGGTCTACGTCGGGACGTGTGTTGGGCTCTACATCGGGACATGTGTTGGGCTCTACCTCAGGATTTAGCTTACTTTCAGCTCTACGTGGGGACGTGTGTTGGGCTCTACCTCAGGATTTAGCTTACTTTCCGCTCTGCGTCGGGACGTGTGTTGGGCTCTAGGTCGGGACGTGTGTTGGGCTCTAGGTCGGGACGTGTGTTGGGCTCTAGGTCGGGACGTGTGTTGGGCTCTAGGTCGGGACGTGTGTTGGGCTCTAGGTCGGGACGTGTGTTGGGCTCTAGGTCGGGACGTGTGTTGCGCTCTGCGTCGGGACGTGCGTTTGGCTCTACCTCAGGATTTAGTTTACTTTCAGCTCTACGTCGGGACGTGCGTTGGGCTCTACGTCGGGACGTGCGTTGGGCTCTACGTCGGGACGTGCGTTGGGCTCTACGTCGGGACGTGCGTTGGGCTCTACGTCGGGACGTGCGTTGGGCTCTACGTCGGGACGTGCGTTGGGCTCTACGTCGGGACGTGCGTTGGGCTCTACGTCGCGACCTGCGTTGGGCTCTACGTCGGGACGTGCGTTGGGCTCTACGTCGCGACCTGCGTTGGGCTCTACGTCGCGACCTGCGTTGGGCTCTACGTCGCGACCTGCGTTGGGCTCTACGTCGCGACCTGCGTTGGGCTCTTTGTCAGGATTTAGCTTACTTTCAGCTCTACGTCGGGACGTGTGTTGGGCTCTACGTCGGGACGTGTGTTGGGCTCTGCGTCGGGACGTGTGTTGGGCTCTACGTCGGGACGTGTGTTGGGCTCTACGTCGGGACGTGTGTTGGGCTCTACGTCGGGACGTGTGTTGGGCTCTACGTCGGGACGTGTGTGGGGCTCTACGTCGGGACGTGTGTTGGGCTCTAGGTCGGGACGTGTGTTGGGCTCTAGGTCGGGACGTGTGTTGGGCTCTACGTCGGGACGTGTGTTGGGCTCTACGTCGGGACGTGTGTTGGGCTCTACGTCGGGACGTGTGTTGGGCTCTACGTCGGGACGTGCGTTGGGCTCTACGTCGGGACGTGCGTTGGGCTCTACGTCGGGACTTGTGTTGGGCTCTACGTCGGGACGTGCGTTGGGCTCTACGTCGGGACGTGCGTTGGGCTCTACGTCGGGACGTGCGTTGGGCTCTACCTCAGGATTTAGCTTACTTTCAGCTCTACGTCGGGACGTGCGTTGGGCTCTACGTCGGGACGTGCGTTGGGCTCTACGTCGGGACGTGCGTTGGGCTCTACGTCGGGACGTGCGTTGGGCTCTACGTCGGGACGTGCGTTGGGCTCTACGTCGGGACGTGCGTTGGGCTCTACGTCGGGACGTGCGTTGGGCTCTACGTCGGGACGTGCGTTGGGCTCTACGTCGGGACGTGCGTTGGGCTCTACGTCGGGACGTGTGTTGGGCTCTGCGTCAGGATCTAGCTTACTTTCAGCTCTGCGTCGGGACGTGTGTTGGGCTCTGCGTCGGGACGTGTGTTGGGCTCTGCGTCGGGACGTGTGTTGGGCTCTGCGTCGGGACGTGTGTTGGGCTCTGCGTCGGGACGTGTGTTGGGCTCTGCGTCGGGACGTGTGTTGGGCTCTGCGTCGGGACGTGTGTTGGGCTCTGCGTCGGGACGTGTGTTGGGCTCTACCTCAGGATTTAGCTTACTTTCAGCTCTACATCGGAACGTGTGTTGGGCTCTGCGTCGGGACGTGTGTTGGGCTCTGCGTCGGGACGTGTGTTGGGCTCTGCGTCGGGACGTGTGTTGGGCTCTGCGTCGGGACGTGTGTTGGGCTCTGCGTCGGGACGTGTGTTGGGCTCTGCGTCGGGACGTGTGTTGGGCTCTGCGTCGGGACGTGTGTTGGGCTCTGCGTCGGGACGTGTGTTGGGCTCTGCGTCGGGACGTGTGTTGGGCTCTGCGTCGGGACGTGTGTTGGGCTCTGCGTCGGGACGTGTGTTGGGCTCTGCGTCGGGACGTGTGTTGGGCTCTGCGTCGGGACGTGTGTTGGGCTCTGCGTCGGGACGTGTGTTGGGCTCTGCGTCGGGACGTGTGTTGGGCTCTGCGTCGGGACGTGTGTTGGGCTCTGCGTCGGGACGTGTGTTGGGCTCTGCGTCGGGACGTGTGTTGGGCTCTGCGTCGGGACGTGTGTTGGGCTCTGCGTCGGGACGTGTGTTGGGCTCTGCGTCGGGACGTGTGTTGGGCTCTGCGTCGGGACGTGTGTTGGGCTCTGCGTCGGGACGTGTGTTGGGCTCTGCGTCGGGACGTGTGTTGGGCTCTGCGTCGGGACGTGTGTTGGGCTCTGCGTCGGGACGTGTGTTGGGCTCTGCGTCGGGACGTGTGTTGGGCTCTACATCAGGATTTAGCTTACTTTCAGCTCTACGTCGGGACGTGTGTTGGGCTCTGCGTCGGGACGTGTGTTGGGCTCTGCGTCGGGACGTGTGTTGGGCTCTGCGTCGGGACGTGTGTTGGGCTCTGCGTCGGGACGTGTGTTGGGCTCTGCGTCGGGACGTGTGTTGGGCTCTGCGTCGGGACGTGTGTTGGGCTCTGCGTCGGGACGTGTGTTGGGCTCTGCGTCGGGACGTGTGTTGGGCTCTGCGTCGGGACGTGTGTTGGGCTCTGCGTCGGGACGTGTGTTGGGCTCTACATCAGGATTTAGCTTACTTTCAGCTCTACATCGGAACGTGTGTTGGGCTCTGCGTCGGGACTTGTGATTGGCTCTGCGTCGGGACGTGTGATTGGCTCTGCGTCGGGACGTGTGATTGGCTCTGCGTCCGGACGTGTGTTGGGCTCTGCGTCGGGACGTGTGTGGGGCTCTGCGTCGGGACGTGTGTGGGGCTCTACGTCGGGACGTGTGTGGGGCTCTACGTCGGGACGTGCGTTGGGCTCTACCTCAGGATTTAGCTTACTTTCAGGTCTACGTCGGGACGTGTGTTGGGGTCTACATCGGGACGTGTGTTGGGCTCTACCTCAGGATTTAGCTTACTTTCAGCTCTAAGTGGGGACGTGTGTTGGGCTCTACCTCAGGATTTAGCTTACTTTCCGCTCTGCGTTTGGACGTGTGTTGGGCTCTACCTCAGGATTTAGCTTACTTTCTGCTCTACGTGGGGACGTGTGTTGGGCTCTACGTCGGGATTTAGCTTACTTTCAGCTCTACGTCGGGACGTGTGTTGGGCTCTACGTCGGGATTTAGGTTACTTCCAGCTCTACTTCGGGACGTGTGTTGGGCTCTACGTCGGGACGTGTGTTGGGCTCTACGTCGGGACGTGTGTTGGGCTCTACGTCGGGACGTGTGTTGGGCTCTACGTCGGGACGTGTGTTGGGCTCTACGTCGGGACGTGTGTTGGGCTCTACGTCGGGACGTGTGTTGGGCTCTACGTCGGGACGTGTGTTGGGCTCTACGTCGGGACGTGTGTTGGGCTCTACGTCGGGACGTGTGTTGGGCTCTACGTCGGGACGTGTGTTGGGCTCTGCGTCGGGACGTGTGTTGGGCTCTGCGTCGGGACGTGTGTTGGGCTCTGCGTCGGGACGTGTGTTGGGCTCTGCGTCGGGACGTGTGTTGGGCTCTGCGTCGGGACGTGTGTTGGGCTCTACGTCGGGACGTGTGTTGGGCTCTGCGTCGGGACGTGTGTTGGGCTCTGCGTCGGGACGTGTGTTGGGCTCTGCGTCGGGACGTGTGTTGGGCTCTGCGTCGGGACGTGTGTTGGGCTCTACGTCAGGACGTATGTTGGGCTCTGCGTCGGGACGTGTGTTGGGCTCTGCGTCGGGACGTGTGTTGGGCTCTACATCATGATTTAGCTTACTTTCAGCTCTACATCGGAACGTGTGTTGGGCTCTGCGTCGGGACGTGTGTTTGGCTCTGCGTCGGGACGTGTGTGGGGCTCTGCGTCGGGACGTGTGTGGGGCTCTGCGTCGGGACGTGTGTGGGGCTCTGCGTCGGGACGTGTGTGGGGCTCTGCGTCGGGACGTGTGTGGGGCTCTGCGTCGGGACGTGTGTGGGGCTCTGCGTCGGGACGTGTGTGGGGCTCTGCGTCGGGACGTGTGTGGGGCTCTGCGTCGGGACGTGTGTGGGGCTCTGCGTCGGGACGTGTGTCGGGCTCTACCTCAGGATTTAGCTTACTTTCAGGTCTACGTCGGGACGTGTGTTGGGCTCTACGTCGGGACGTGTGTTGGGCTCTACCTCAGGATTTAGCCTACTTTCCGCTCTGCGTCGGGACGTGTGTTGGGCTCTACGTCGGGACGTGTGTTGGGCTCTACGTCGGGACGTGTGTTGGGCTCTACGTCGGGACGTGTGTTGGGCTCTGCGTCGGGACGTGTGTTGGGCTCTACATCATGATTTAGCTTACTTTCAGCTCTACATCGGAACGTGTGTGGGGCTCTACGTCGGGACGTGTGTGGGGCTCTACGTCGGGACGTGTGTGGGGCTCTACGTCGGGACGTGTGTGGGGCTCTGCGTCGGGACGTGTGTGGGGCTCTGCGTCGGGACGTGTGTGGGGCTCTGCGTCGGGACGTGTGTGGGGCTCTGCGTCGGGACGTGTGTGGGGCTCTGCGTCGGGACGTGTGTGGGGCTCTGCGTCGGGACGTGTGTGGGGCTCTGCGTCGGGACGTGTGTGGGGCTCTGCGTCGGGACGTGTGTGGGGCTCTACGTCGGGACGTGTGTTGCGCTCTGCGTTGGGACGTGTGTGGGGCTCTGCGTCGGGACGTGTGTTGGGCTCTACCTCCGGATTTAGCTTACTTTCAGCTCTACATCGGAACGTGTGTTGGGCTCTGCGTCGGGACGTGTGTTGGGCTCTGCGTCGGGACGTGTGTTGGGCTCTGCGTCGGGACGTGTGTTGGGCTCTGCGTCGGGACGTGTGTTGGGCTCTGCGTCGGGACGTGTGTTGGGCTCTACGTCGGGACGTGTGTTGGGCTCTACCTCAGGATTTAGCTTACTTTCAGCTCTCCGTCGGGACGTGTGTTGGGCTCTGCGTCGGGACGTGTGTTGGGCTCTGCGTCGGGACGTGTGTTGGGCTCTGCGTCGGGACGTGTGTTGGGCTCTGCGTCGGGACGTGTGTTGGGCTCTGCGTCGGGACGTGTGTTGGGCTCTGCGTCGGGACGTGTGTTGGGCTCTGCGTCGGGACGTGTGTTGGGCTCTGCGTCGGGACGTGTGTTGGGCTCTGCGTCGGGACGTGTGTTGGGCTCTGCGTCGGGACGTGTGTTGGGCTCTGCGTCGGGACGTGTGTTGGGCTCTGCGTCGGGACGTGTGTTGGGCTCTGCGTCGGGACGTGTGTTGGGCTCTGCGTCGGGACGTGTGTTGGGCTCTGCGTCGGGACGTGTGTTGGGCTCTGCGTCGGGACGTGTGTTGGGCTCTGCGTCGGGACGTGTGTTGGGCTCTACATCAGGATTTAGCTTACTTTCAGCTCTACATCGGAACGTGTGTTGGGCTCTGCGTCGGGACGTGTGATTGGCTCTGCGTCGGGACGTGTGTTGGGCTCTGCGTCGGGACGTGTGTTGGGCTCTGCGTCGGGACGTGTGTTGGGCTCTGCGTCGGGACGTGTGTTGGGCTCTGCGTCGGGACGTGTGTTGGGCTCTGCGTCGGGACGTGTGTTGGGCTCTACATCAGGATTTAGCTTACTTTCAGCTCTACATCGGAACGTGTGTTGGGCTCTGCGTCGGGACGTGTGATTGGCTCTGCGTCGGGACGTGTGTTGGGCTCTGCGTCGGGACGTGTGTGGGGCTCTGCGTCGGGACGTGTGTGGGGCTCTGCGTCGGGACGTGTGTGGGGCTCTACGTCGGGACGTGTGTGGGGCTCTACGTCGGGACGTGTGTGGGGCTCTACGTCGGGACGTGCGTTGGGCTCTACCTCAGGATTTAGCTTACTTTCAGGTCTACGTCGGGACGTGTGTTGGGGTCTACATCGGGACGTGTGTTGGGCTCTACCTCAGGATTTAGCTTACTTTCAGCTCTACGTGGGGACGTGTGTTGGGCTCTACCTCAGGATTTAGCTTACTTTCTTCTCTACGTGGGGACGTGTGTTGGGCTCTACGTCGGGATTTAGCTTACTTTCAGCTCTACGTCGGGACGTGTGTTGGGCTCTACGTCGGGATTTAGGTTACTTCCAGCTCTACGTCGGGACGTGTGTTGGACTCTACGTCGGGACGTGTGTTGGACTCTACGTCGGGACGTGTGTTGGACTCTACGTCGGGACGTGTGTTGGACTCTACGTCGGGACGTGTGTTGGACTCTACGTCGGGACGTGTGTTGGACTCTACGTCGGGACGTGTGTTGGACTCTACGTCGGGACGTGTGTTGGACTCTACGTCGGGACGTGTGTTGGACTCTACGTCGGGACGTGTGTTGGACTCTACGTCGGGACGTGTGTTGGACTCTACCTCAGGATTTAGCTTACTTTCCGCTCTGCGTCGGGACGTGTGTTGGGCTCTACCTCAGGATTTAGCTTACTTTCTGCTCTAGGTCGGGACGTGTGTTGGGCTCTAGGTCTGGACGTGTGTTGGGCTCTAGGTCGGGACGTGTGTTGGGCTCTAGGTCGGGACTTGTGTTGGGCTCTAGGTCGGGACGTGTGTTGGGCTCTAGGTCGGGACGTGTGTTGGGCTCTAGGTCGGGACGTGTGTTGGGCTCTAGGTCGGGACGTGTGTTGGGCTCTAGGTCGGGACGTGTGTTGGGCTCTAGGTCGGGACGTGTGTTGGGCTCTAGGTCGGGACGTGTGTTGGGCTCTAGGTCGGGACGTGTGTTGGGCTCTAGGTCGGGATTTAGCTTACTTCCAGCTCTACGTCGGGATTTAGCTTACTTCCAGCTCTACGTCGGGATTTAGCTTACTTCCAGCTCTACGTCGGGATTTAGCTTACTTCCAGCTCTACGTCGGGACGTGTGTGGGGCTCTGCGTCGGGACGTGTGTGGGGCTCTGCGTCGGGACGTGTGTGGGGCTCTGCGTCGGGACGTGTGTGGGGCTCTGCGTCGGGACGTGTGTGGGGCTCTGCGTCGGGACGTGTGTGGGGCTCTGCGTCGGGACGTGTGTGGGGCTCTGCGTCGGGACGTGTGTGGGGCTCTGCGTCGGGACGTGTGTGGGGCTCTGCGTCGGGACGTGTGTGGGGCTCTGCGTCGGGACGTGTGTGGGGCTCTGCGTCGGGACGTGTGTGGGGCTCTGCGTCGGGACGTGTGTGGGGCTCTGCGTCGGGACGTGTGTGGGGCGCTGCGTCGGGACGTGTGTGGGGCGCTGCGTCGGGACGTGTGTGGGGCGCTGCGTCGGGACGTGTGTGGGGCGCTGCGTCGGGACGTGTGTGGGGCGCTGCGTCGGGACGTGTGTGGGGCGCTGCGTCGGGACGTGTGTGGGGCGCTGCGTCGGGACGTGTGTGGGGCGCTGCGTCGGGACGTGTGTGGGGCGCTGCGTCGGGACGTGTGTGGGGCGCTGCGTCGGGACGTGTGTGGGGCGCTACGTCGGGACGTGTGTGGGGCTCTACGTCGGGACATGTGTTGCGCTCTGCGTCGGGACGTGCGTTGGGCTCTACCTTAGGATTTAGCTTACTTTCAAGGCCAACGTCGGGACTTGTGTTGGGCTCTACATCGGGACGTGTGTTGGGCTCTACCTCAGCATTTAGCTTACTTTCCGCTCTGCGTCGGGACGTGTTTTGGGCTCTACCTCAGGATTTAGCTTACTTTCCGCTCTGCGTCGGGACGTGTGTTGGGCTCTACCTCAGCATTTAGCTTACTTTCAGCTCTCCGTCGGGACGTGTGTTGGGCTCTCCGTCGGGACGTGTGTTGGGCTCTCCGTCGGGACGTGTGTTGGGCTCTCCGTCGGGACGTGTGTTGGGCTCTGCGTCGGGACGTGTGTTGGGCTCTGCGTCGGGACGTGTGTTGGGCTCTGCGTCGGGACGTGTGTTGGGCTCTGCGTCGGGACGTGTGTTGGGCTCTGCGTCAGGATTTAGCTTACTTTCAGGTCTACGTCGGGACGTGTGTTGGGCTCTACGTTGGGACGTGTGTTGGACTCTACCTCAGGATTTAGCTTACTTTCAGCTCTATGTGGGGACGTGTGTTGGGTTCTACCTCAGGATTTAGCTTACTTTCTGCTCTGCGTCGGGACGTGTGTTGGGCTCTACCTCAGGATTTAGCTTACTTTCAGGTCTACGTTGGGACGTGTGTTGGGCTCTAGGTCGGGACGTGTGTTGGGCTCTGCGTCGGGACGTGTGTTGGGCTCTACATCAGGATTTAGCTTACTTTCAGCTCTACATCGGAACGTGTGTTGGGCTCTGCGTCGGGACGTGTGATTGGCTCTGCGTCGGGACGTGTGTTGGGCTCTGCGTCGGGACGTGTGTGGGGCTCTGCGTCGGGACGTGTGTGGGGCTCTGCGTCGGGACGTGTGTGGGGCTCTACGTCGGGACGTGTGTGGGGCTCTACGTCGGGACGTGTGTGGGGCTCTACGTCGGGACGTGCGTTGGGCTCTACCTCAGGATTTAGCTTACTTTCAGGTCTACGTCGGGACGTGTGTTGGGGTCTACATCGGGACGTGTGTTGGGCTCTACCTCAGGATTTAGCTTACTTTCAGCTCTACGTGGGGACGTGTGTTGGGCTCTACCTCAGGATTTAGCTTACTTTCTTCTCTACGTGGGGACGTGTGTTGGGCTCTACGTCGGGATTTAGCTTACTTTCAGCTCTACGTCGGGACGTGTGTTGGGCTCTACGTCGGGATTTAGGTTACTTCCAGCTCTACGTCGGGACGTGTGTTGGACTCTACGTCGGGACGTGTGTTGGACTCTACGTCGGGACGTGTGTTGGACTCTACGTCGGGACGTGTGTTGGACTCTACGTCGGGACGTGTGTTGGACTCTACGTCGGGACGTGTGTTGGACTCTACGTCGGGACGTGTGTTGGACTCTACGTCGGGACGTGTGTTGGACTCTACGTCGGGACGTGTGTTGGGCTCTACGTCGGGACGTGTGTTGGGCTCTACCTCAGGATTTAGCTTACTTTCCGCTCTGCGTCGGGACGTGTGTTGGGCTCTACCTCAGGATTTAGCTTACTTTCTGCTCTAGGTCGGGACGTGTGTTGGGCTCTAGGTCTGGACGTGTGTTGGGCTCTAGGTCGGGACGTGTGTTGGGCTCTAGGTCGGGACTTGTGTTGGGCTCTAGGTCGGGACGTGTGTTGGGCTCTAGGTCGGGACGTGTGTTGGGCTCTAGGTCGGGACGTGTGTTGGGCTCTAGGTCGGGACGTGTGTTGGGCTCTAGGTCGGGACGTGTGTTGGGCTCTAGGTCGGGACGTGTGTTGGGCTCTAGGTCGGGACGTGTGTTGGGCTCTAGGTCGGGACGTGTGTTGGGCTCTAGGTCGGGACGTGTGTTGGGCTCTAGGTCGGGACGTGTGTTGGGCTCTAGGTCGGGATTTAGCTTACTTCCAGCTCTACGTCGGGATTTAGCTTACTTCCAGCTCTACGTCGGGATTTAGCTTACTTCCAGCTCTACGTCGGGATTTAGCTTACTTCCAGCTCTACGTCGGGACGTGTGTGGGGCTCTGCGTCGGGACGTGTGTGGGGCTCTGCGTCGGGACGTGTGTGGGGCTCTGCGTCGGGACGTGTGTGGGGCTCTGCGTCGGGACGTGTGTGGGGCTCTGCGTCGGGACGTGTGTGGGGCTCTGCGTCGGGACGTGTGTGGGGCTCTGCGTCGGGACGTGTGTGGGGCTCTGCGTCGGGACGTGTGTGGGGCTCTGCGTCGGGACGTGTGTGGGGCTCTGCGTCGGGACGTGTGTGGGGCTCTGCGTCGGGACGTGTGTGGGGCTCTGCGTCGGGACGTGTGTGGGGCTCTGCGTCGGGACGTGTGTGGGGCTCTGCGTCGGGACGTGTGTGGGGCGCTGCGTCGGGACGTGTGTGGGGCGCTGCGTCGGGACGTGTGTGGGGCGCTGCGTCGGGACGTGTGTGGGGCGCTGCGTCGGGACGTGTGTGGGGCGCTGCGTCGGGACGTGTGTGGGGCGCTGCGTCGGGACGTGTGTGGGGCGCTGCGTCGGGACGTGTGTGGGGCGCTGCGTCGGGACGTGTGTGGGGCGCTGCGTCGGGACGTGTGTGGGGCGCTGCGTCGGGACGTGTGTGGGGCGCTGCGTCGGGACGTGTGTGGGGCGCTACGTCGGGACGTGTGTGGGGCTCTACGTCGGGACATGTGTTGCGCTCTGCGTCGGGACGTGCGTTGGGCTCTACCTTAGGATTTAGCTTACTTTCAAGGCCAACGTCGGGACGTGTGTTGGGCTCTACATCGGGACGTGTGTTGGGCTCTACCTCAGCATTTAGCTTACTTTCCGCTCTGCGTCGGGACGTGTTTTGGGCTCTACCTCAGGATTTAGCTTACTTTCCGCTCTGCGTCGGGACGTGTGTTGGGCTCTACCTCAGCATTTAGCTTACTTTCAGCTCTCCGTCGGGACGTGTGTTGGGCTCTCCGTCGGGACGTGTGTTGGGCTCTCCGTCGGGACGTGTGTTGGGCTCTCCGTCGGGACGTGTGTTGGGCTCTCCGTCGGGACGTGTGTTGGGCTCTCCGTCGGGACGTGTGTTGGGCTCTCCGTCGGGACGTGTGTTGGGCTCTCCGTCGGGACGTGTGTTGGGCTCTCCGTCGGGACGTGTGTTGGGCTCTCCGTCGGGACGTGTGTTGGGCTCTGCGTCGGGACGTGTGTTGGGCTCTGCGTCGGGACGTGTGTTGGGCTCTGCGTCGGGACGTGTGTTGGGCTCTGCGTCAGGATTTAGCTTACATTCAGGTCTACGTCGGGACGTGTGTTGGGCTCTACGTTGGGACGTGTGTTGGACTCTACCTCAGGATTTAGCTTACTTTCAGCTCTATGTGGGGACGTGTGTTGGGTTCTACCTCAGGATTTAGCTTACTTTCTGCTGTGCGTCGGGACGTGTGTTGGGCTCTACCTCAGGATTTAGCTTACTTTCAGGTCTACGTTGGGACGTGTGTTGGGCTCTAGGTCGGGACGTGTGTTGGGCTCTACCTCAGGATTTAGCTTACTTTCAGCTCTGCGTCGGGACGTGTGTTGGGCTCTACGTCGGGACGTGTGTTGGGCTCTACGTCGGGACGTGTGTTGGGCTCTGCGTCGGGACGTGTGTTGGGCTCTACATCATGATTTAGCTTACTTTCAGCTCTACATCGGGACGTGTGTTGGGCTCTGCGTCGGGACGTGTGTTGGGCTCTGCGTCGGGACGTGTGTGGGGCTCTGCGTCGGGACGTGTGTGGGGCTCTGCGTCGGGACGTGTGTGGGGCTCTGCGTCGGGACGTGTGTGGGGCTCTGCGTCGGGACGTGTGTGGGGCTCTGCGTCGGGACGTGTGTGGGGCTCTGCGTCGGGACGTGTGTGGGGCTCTGCGTCGGGACGTGTGTGGGGCTCTGCGTCGGGACGTGTGTTGGGCTCTGCGTCGGGACGTGTGTCGGGCTCTGCGTCGGGACGTGTGTCGGGCTCTACCTCAGGATTTAGCTTACTTTCAGGTCTACGTCGGGACGTGTGTTGGGCTCTACCTCAGGATTTAGCCTACTTTCCGCTCTGCGTCGGGACGTGTGTTGGGCTCTACGTCGGGACGTGTGTTGGGCTCTGCGTCGGGACGTGTGTTGGGCTCTACATCATGATTTAGCTTACTTTCAGCTCTACATCGGAACGTGTGTTGGGCTCTACTTCGGGACGTGTGTGGGGCTCTACGTCGGGACGTGTGTGGGGCTCTACGTCGGGACGTGTGTGGGGCTCTGCGTCGGGACGTGTGTGGGGCTCTGCGTCGGGACGTGTGTGGGGCTCTGCGTCGGGACGTGTGTGGGGCTCTGCGTCGGGACGTGTGTGGGGCTCTGCGTCGGGACGTGTGTGGGGCTCTGCGTCGGGACGTGTGTGGGGCTCTACGTCGGGACGTGTGTTGCGCTCTGCGTCGGGACGTGTGTGGGGCTCTGCGTCGGGACGTGTGTTGGGCTCTACCTCAGGATTTAGCTTACTTTCAGCTCTACATCGGAACGTGTGTTGGGCTCTGCGTCGGGACGTGTGTTGGGCTCTGCGTCGGGACGTGTGTTGGGCTCTGCGTCGGGACGTGTGTGGGGCTCTGCGTCGGGACGTGTGTTGGGCTCTGCGTCGGGACGTGTGTTGGGCTCTGCGTCGGGACGTGTGTTGGGCTCTGCGTCGGGACGTGTGTTGGGCTCTGCGTCGGGACGTGTGTTGGGCTCTGCGTCGGGACGTGTGTTGGGCTCTACCTCAGGATTTAGCTTACTTTCAGCTCTACATCGGAACGTGTGTTGGGCTCTGCGTCGGGACGTGTGTTGGGCTCTGCGTCGGGACGTGTGTTGGGCTCTGCGTCGGGACGTGTGTTGGGCTCTGCGTCGGGACGTGTGTTGGGCTCTGCGTCGGGACGTGTGTTGGGCTCTGCGTCGGGACGTGTGTTGGGCTCTGCGTCGGGACGTGTGTTGGGCTCTGCGTCGGGACGTGTGTTGGGCTCTGCGTCGGGACGTGTGTTGGGCTCTGCGTCGGGACGTGTGTTGGGCTCTGCGTCGGGACGTGTGTTGGGCTCTGCGTCGGGACGTGTGTTGGGCTCTGCGTCGGGACGTGTGTTGGGCTCTGCGTCGGGACGTGTGTTGGGCTCTGCGTCGGGACGTGTGTTGGGCTCTGCGTCGGGACGTGTGTTGGGCTCTACATCAGGATTTAGCTTACTTTCAGCTCTACATCGGAACGTGTGTTGGGCTCTGCGTCGGGACGTGTGATTGGCTCTGCGTCGGGACGTGTGTTGGGCTCTGCGTCGGGACGTGTGTAGGGCTCTGCGTCGGGACGTGTGTAGGGCTCTGCGTCGGGACGTGTGTTGGGCTCTGCGTCGGGACGTGTGTTGGGCTCTGCGTCGGGACGTGTGTTGGGCTCTGCGTCGGGACGTGTGTTGGGCTCTGCGTCGGGACGTGTGTTGGGCTCTGCGTCGGGACGTGTGTTGGGCTCTGCGTCGGGACGTGTGTTGGGCTCTGCGTCGGGACGTGTGTTGGGCTCTGCGTCGGGACGTGTGTTGGGCTCTACATCAGGATTTAGCTTACTTTCAGCTCTACATCGGAACGTGTGTTGGGCTCTGCGTCGGGACGTGTGATTGGCTCTGCGTCGGGACGTGTGTTGGGCTCTGCGTCGGGACGTGTGTGGGGCTCTGCGTCGGGACGTGTGTGGGGCTCTGCGTCGGGACGTGTGTGGGGCTCTGCGTCGGGACGTGTGTGGGGCTCTACGTCGGGACGTGCGTTGGGCTCTACCTCAGGATTTAGCTTACTTTCAGGTCTACGTCGGGACGTGTGTTGGGGTCTACATCGGGACGTGTGTTGGGCTCTACCTCAGGATTTAGCTTACTTTCAGCTCTAAGTGGGGACGTGTGTTGGGCTCTACCTCAGGATTTAGCTTACTTTCAGCTCTAAGTGGGGACGTGTGTTGGGCTCTACCTCAGGATTTAGCTTACTTTCCGCTCTGCGTTTGGACGTGTGTTGGGCTCTACCTCAGGATTTAGCTTACTTTCTGCTCTACGTGGGGACGTGTGTTGGGCTCTACGTCGGGATTTAGCTTACTTTCAGCTCTACGTCGGGACGTGTGTTGGGCTCTACGTCGGGATTTAGGTTACTTCCAGCTCTACGTCGGGACGTGTGTTGGGCTCTACGTCGGGACGTGTGTTGGGCTCTACGTCGGGACGTGTGTTGGGCTCTACGTCGGGACGTGTGTTGGGCTCTACGTCGGGACGTGTGTTGGGCTCTACGTCGGGACGTGTGTTGGGCTCTACGTCGGGACGTGTGTTGGGCTCTACGTCGGGACGTGTGTTGGGCTCTACGTCGGGACGTGTGTTGGGCTCTACGTCGGGACGTGTGTTGGGCTCTACGTCGGGACGTGGGTTGGGCTCTACGTCGGGACGTGCGTTGGGCTCTACGTCGGGACGTGCGTTGGGCTCTACGTCGGGACGTGCGTTGGGCTCTACGTCGGGACGTGCGTTGGGCTCTACGTCGGGACGTGCGTTGGGCTCTACGTCGGGACGTGCGTTGGGCTCTACGTCGGGACGTGCGTTGGGCTCTACGTCGGGACGTGCGTTGGGCTCTACGTCGGGACGTGCGTTGGGCTCTACGTCGGGACGTGCGTTGGGCTCTACGTCGGGACGTGCGTTGGGCTCTACGTCGGGACGTGCGTTGGGCTCTACGTCGGGACGTGCGTTGGGCTCTAGGTCGGGACGTGCGTTGGGCTCTAGGTCGGGACGTGCGTTGGGCTCTAGGTCGGGACGTGCGTTGGGCTCTAGGTCGGGACGTGCGTTGGGCTCTAGGTCGGGACGTGCGTTGGGCTCTACGTCGGGACGTGCGTTGGGCTCTACGTCGGGACGTGCGTTGGGCTCTACGTCGGGACGTGCGTTGGGCTCTACGTCGGGACGTGCGTTGGGCTCTACGTCGGGACGTGCGTTGGGCTCTACGTCGGGACGTGCGTTGGGCTCTACGTCGGGACGTGCGTTGGGCTCTACGTCGGGACGTGCGTTGGGCTCTACGTCGGGACCTGCGTTGGGCTCTACGTCGGGACCTGCGTTGGGCTCTACGTCGGGACCTGCGTTGGGCTCTACGTCGGGACGTGTGTGGGGCTCTGCGTCGGGACGTGTGTGGGGCTCTACGTCGGGACGTGTGTTGGGCTCTGCGTCGGGACGTGTGTTGGGCTCTGCGTCGGGACGTGTGTGGGGCTCTGCGTCGGGATGTGTGTGGGGCTCTGCGTCGGGACGTGTGTTGGGCTCTGCGTCGGGACGTGTGTGGGGCTCTGCGTCGGGATGTGTGTGGGGCTCTGCGTCGGGACGTGTTTGGGGCTCTGCGTCGGGACGTGTGTGGGGCTCTACGTTGGGACGTGTGTTGCGCTCTGCGTCGGGACGTGTGTGGGGCTCTGCGTCGGGACGTGTGTGGGGCTCTGCGTCGGGACGTGTGTTGGGCTCTACCTCAGGATTTAGCTTACTTTCAGCTCTACATCGGAACGTGTGTTGGGCTCTGCGTCGGGACGTGTGTTGGGCTCTGCGTCGGGACGTGTGTTGGGCTCTGCGTCGGGACGTGTGTTGGGCTCTGCGTCGGGACGTGTGTTGGGCTCTGCGTCGGGACGTGTGTTGGGCTCTGCGTCGGGACGTGTGTTGGGCTCTGCGTCGGGACGTGTGTTGGGCTCTGCGTCGGGACGTGTGTTGGGCTCTGCGTCGGGACGTGTGTTGGGCTCTGCGTCGGGACGTGTGTTGGGCTCTGCGTCGGGACGTGTGTTGGGCTCTGCGTCGGGACGTGTGTTGGGCTCTGCGTCGGGACGTGTGTTGGGCTCTACCTCAGGATTTAGCTTACTTTCAGCTCTACATCGGAACGTGTGTTGGGCTCTGCGTCGGGACGTGTGTTGGGCTCTGCGTCGGGACGTGCGTTGGGCTCTGCGTCGGGACGTGCGTTGGGCTCTGCGTCGGGACGTGCGTTGGGCTCTGCGTCGGGACGTGCGTTGGGCTCTACGTCGGGACGTGCGTTGGGCTCTACGTCGGGACGTGCGTTGGGCTCTACGTCGGGACGTGCGTTGGGCTCTACGTCGGGACGTGCGTTGGGCTCTACGTCGGGACGTGCGTTGGGCTCTACGTCGGGACGTGCGTTGGGCTCTACGTCGGGACGTGCGTTGGGCTCTACGTCGGGACCTGCGTTGGGCTCTACGTCGGGACGTGTGTTGGGCTCTGCGTCAGGATCTAGCTTACTTTTAGCTCTACATCGGAACGTGTGTGGGGCTCTGCGTCGGGACGTGTGTGGGGCTCTGCGTCGGGACGTGTGTGGGGCTCTGCGTCGGGACGTGTGTGGGGCTCTGCGTCGGGACGTGTGTGGGGCTCTGCGTCGGGACGTGTGTGGGGCTCTGCGTCGGGACGTGTGTGGGGCTCTGCGTCGGGACGTGTGTGGGGCTCTGCGTCGGGACGTGTGTGGGGCTCTGCGTCGGGACGTGTGTGGGGCTCTGCGTCGGGACGTGTGTGGGGCTCTGCGTCGGGACGTGTGTGGGGCTCTGCGTCGGGACGTGTGTGGGGCTCTGCGTCGGGACGTGTGTGGGGCTCTGCGTCGGGACGTGTGTGGGGCTCTGCGTCGGGACGTGTGTGGGGCTCTGCGTCGGGACGTGTGTGGGGCTCTACCTCAGGATTTAGCTTACTTTCAGGTCTACGTCGGGACGTGTGTTGGGCTCTACATCGGGACATGTGTTGGGCTCTACCTCAGGATTTAGCTTACTTTCAGCTCTACGTGGGGACGTGTGTTGGGCTCTACCTCAGGATTTAGCTTACTTTCCGCTCTGCGTCGGGACGTGTGTTGGGCTCTAGGTCGGGACGTGTGTTGGGCTCTAGGTCGGGACGTGTGTTGGGCTCTACGTCGGGACGTGCGTTGGGCTCTACGTCGGGACGTGCGTTGGGCTCTACGTCGGGACCTGCGTTGGGCTCTACGTCGGGACGTGCGTTGGGCTCTGCGTCAGGATCTAGCTTACTTTCAGCTCTGCGTCGGGACGTGTGTTGGGCTCTGCGTCGGGACGTGTGTTGGGCTCTGCGTCGGGACGTGTGTTGGGCTCTGCGTCGGGACGTGTGTTGGGCTCTGCGTCGGGACGTGTGTGGGGCTCTGCGTCGGGACGTGTGTGGGGCTCTGCGTCGGGACGTGTTTGGGGCTCTGCGTCGGGACGTGTGTGGGGCTCTGCGTCGGGACGTGTGTGGGGCTCTGCGTCGGGACGTGTGTGGGGCTCTGCGTCGGGACGTGTGTGGGGCTCTGCGTCGGGACGTGTGTTGGGCTCTACCTCAGGATTTAGCTTACTTTCAGCTCTACATCGGAACGTGTGTTGGGCTCTGCGTCGGGACGTGTGTTGGGCTCTGCGTCGGGACGTGTGTTGGGCTCTGCGTCGGGACGTGTGTTGGGCTCTGCGTCGGGACGTGTGTTGGGCTCTGCGTCGGGACGTGTGTTGGGCTCTGCGTCGGGACGTGTGTTGGGCTCTGCGTCGGGACGTGTGTTGGGCTCTGCGTCGGGACGTGTGTTGGGCTCTGCGTCGGGACGTGTGTTGGGCTCTGCGTCGGGACGTGTGTTGGGCTCTGCGTCGGGACGTGTGTTGGGCTCTGCGTCGGGACGTGTGTTGGGCTCTGCGTCGGGACGTGTGTTGGGCTCTGCGTCGGGACGTGTGTTGGGCTCTGCGTCGGGACGTGTGTTGGGCTCTGCGTCGGGACGTGTGTTGGGCTCTGCGTCGGGACGTGTGTTGGGCTCTGCGTCGGGACGTGTGTTGGGCTCTGCGTCGGGACGTGTGTTGGGCTCTGCGTCGGGACGTGTGTTGGGCTCTACATCAGGAGTTAGCTTACTTTCAGCTCTACATCGGAACGTGTGTTGGGCTCTGCGTCGGGACGTGTGATTGGCTCTGCGTCGGGACGTGTGTTGGGCTCTGCGTCGGGACGTGTGTTGGGCTCTGCGTCGGGACGTGTGTTGGGCTCTGCGTCGGGACGTGTGTTGGGCTCTGCGTCGGGACGTGTGTTGGGCTCTGCGTCGGGACGTGTGTTGGGCTCTGCGTCGGGACGTGTGTTGGGCTCTACATCAGGATTTAGCTTACTTTCAGCTCTACATCGGAACGTGTGATTGGCTCTGCGTCGGGACGTGTGATTGGCTCTGCGTCGGGACGTGTGATTGGCTCTGCGTCGGGACGTGTGTTGGGCTCTGCGTCGGGACGTGTGTGGGGCTCTGCGTCGGGACGTGTGTGGGGCTCTGCGTCGGGACGTGTGTGGGGCTCTGCGTCGGGACGTGTGTGGGGCTCTGCGTCGGGACGTGTGTGGGGCTCTACGTCGGGACGTGCGTTGGGCTCTACCTCAGGATTTAGCTTACTTTCAGGTCTACGTCGGGACGTGTGTTGGGGTCTACATCGGGACGTGTGTTGGGCTCTACCTCAGGATTTAGCTTACTTTCACCTCTAAGTGGGGACGTGTGTTGGGCTCTACCTCAGGATTTAGCTTACTTTCCGCTCTGCGTTTGGACGTGTGTTGGGCTCTACCTCAGGATTTAGCTTACTTTCTGCTCTACGTGGGGACGTGTGTTGGGCTCTACGTCGGGATTTAGCTTACTTTCAGCTCTACGTCGGGACGTGTGTTGGGCTCTACGTCGGGATTTAGGTTACTTCCAGCTCTACGTCGGGACGTGTGTTGGACTCTACGTCGGGACGTGTGTTGGACTCTACGTCGGGACGTGTGTTGGGCTCTACGTCGGGACGTGTGTTGGGCTCTACGTCGGGACGTGTGTTGGGCTCTACGTCGGGACGTGTGTTGGGCTCTACGTCGGGACGTGTGTTGGGCTCTACGTCGGGACGTGTGTTGGGCTCTACGTCGGGACGTGTGTTGGGCTCTACGTCGGGACGTGTGTTGGGCTCTACGTCGGGACGTGTGTTGGGCTCTACGTCGGGACGTGTGTTGGGCTCTACGTCGGGACGTGTGTTGGGCTCTACGTCGGGACGTGTGTTGGGCTCTACGTCGGGACGTGTGTTGGGCTCTACGTCGGGACGTGTGTTGGGCTCTACGTCGGGACGTGTGTTGGGCTCTACGTCGGGACGTGTGTTGGGCTCTACGTCGGGACGTGTGTTGGGCTCTACGTCGGGACGTGTGTTGGGCTCTACGTCGGGACGTGTGTTGGGCTCTACGTCGGGACGTGCGTTGGGCTCTACGTCGGGACGTGCGTTGGGCTCTACGTCGGGACCTGCGTTGGGCTCTACGTCGGGACCTGCGTTGGGCTCTACGTCGGGACGTGTGTTGGGCTCTGCGTCAGGATCTAGCTTACTTTTAGCTCTACATCGGAACGTGTGTTGGGCTCTACGTCGGGACGTGTGTTGGGCTCTGCGTCGGGACGTGTGTGGGGCTCTGCGTCGGGACGTGTGTGGGGCTCTGCGTCGGGACGTGTGTGGGGCTCTGCGTCGGGACGTGTGTGGGGCTCTGCGTCGGGACGTGTGTGGGGCTCTGCGTCGGGACGTGTGTGGGGCTCTGCGTCGGGACGTGTGTGGGGCTCTGCGTCGGGACGTGTGTGGGGCTCTGCGTCGGGACGTGTGTGGGGTCTGCGTCGGGACGTGTGTGGGGCTCTGCGTCGGGACGTGTGTGGGGCTCTGCGTCGGGACGTGTGTGGGGCTCTGCGTCGGGACGTGTGTGGGGCTCTGCGTCGGGACGTGTGTGGGGCTCTGCGTCGGGACGTGTGTGGGGCTCTGCGTCGGGACGTGTGTGGGGCTCTGCGTCGGGACGTGTGTGGGGCTCTACCTCAGGATTTAGCTTACTTTCAGGTCTACGTCGGGACGTGTGTTGGGCTCTACATCGGGACATGTGTTGGGCTCTACCTCAGGATTTAGCTTACTTTCAGCTCTACGTGGGGACGTGTGTTGGGCTCTACCTCAGGATTTAGCTTACTTTCCGCTCTGCGTCGGGACGTGTGTTGGGCTCTAGGTCGGGACGTGTGTTGGGCTCTAGGTCGGGACGTGTGTTGGGCTCTAGGTCGGGACGTGTGTTGGGCTCTACGTCGGGACGTGTGTTGGGCTCTACGTCGGGACGTGTGTTGGGCTCTACGTCGGGACTTGTGTTGGGCTCTACGTCGGGACGTGTGTTGGACTCTACGTCGGGACGTGTGTTGGGCTCTACGTCGGGACGTGTGTTGGGCTCTACGTCGGGACGTGTGTTGGGCTCTAGGTCGGGACGTGTGTTGGGCTCTACGTCGGGACGTGTGTTGGGCTCTAGGTCGGGACGTGTGTTGGGCTCTACCTCAGGATTTAGCTTACTTTCAGCTCTACGTGGGGACGTGTGTTGGGCTCTACCTCAGGATTTAGCTTACTTTCCGCTCTGCGTCGGGACGTGTGTTGGGCTCTACCTCAGGATTAAGCCTACTTTCCGCTCTGCGTCGGGACGTGTGTTGGGCTCTACGTCGGGACGTGTGTTGGGCTCTGCGTCGGGACGTGTGTGGGGCTCTGCGTCGGGACGTGTGTGGGGCTCTGCGTCGGGACGTGTGTGGGGCTCTGCGTCGGGACGTGTGTGGGGCTCTGCGTCGGGACGTGTGTGGGGCTCTGCGTCGGGACGTGTGTGGGGCTCTGCGTCGGGACGTGTGTGGGGCTCTGCGTCGGGACGTGTGTGGGGCTCTGCGTCGGGACGTGTGTGGGGCTCTGCGTCGGGACGTGTGTGGGGCTCTGCGTCGGGACGTGTGTGGGGCTCTGCGTCGGGACGTGTGTGGGGCTCTGCGTCGGGACGTGTGTGGGGCTCTGCGTCGGGACGTGTGTGGCGCTCTGCGTCGGGACGTGTGTGGGGCTCTGCGTCGGGACGTGTGTTGGGCTCTACGTCGGGACGTGTGTTGGGCTCTACGTCGGGACATGTGTTGGGCTCTACCTCAGGATTTAGCTTACTTTCAGCTCTACGTGGGGACGTGTGTTGGGCTCTACCTCAGGATTTAGCTTACTTTCCGCTCTGCGTCGGGACGTGTGTTGGGCTCTAGGTCGGGACGTGTGTTGGGCTCTAGGTCGGGACGTGTGTTGGGCTCTAGGTCGGGACGTGTGTTGGGCTCTAGGTCGGGACGTGTGTTGGGCTCTACGTCGGGACGTGTGTTGGGCTCTACGTCGGGACGTGTGTTGGGCTCTACGTCGGGACGTGTGTTGGGCTCTACGTCGGGACGTGTGTTGGGCTCTAGGTCGGGACGTGTGTTGGGCTCTACGTCGGGACGTGTGTTGGGCTCTAGGTCGGGACGTGTGTTGGGCTCTACCTCAGGATTTAGCTTACTTTCAGCTCTACGTGGGGACGTGTGTTGGGCTCTACCTCAGGATTTAGCTTACTTTCCGCTCTGCGTCGGGACGTGTGTTGGGCTCTAGGTCGGGACGTGTGTTGGGCTCTAGGTCGGGACGTGTGTTGGGCTCTAGGTCGGGACGTGTGTTGGGCTCTAGGTCGGGACGTGTGTTGGGCTCTACGTCGGGACGTGTGTTGGGCTCTACGTCGGGACGTGTGTTGGGCTCTACGTCGGGACGTGTGTTGGGCTCTACGTCGGGACGTGTGTTGGGCTCTACGTCGGGACGTGTGTTGGGCTCTACGTCGGGACGTGTGTTGGGCTCTAGGTCGGGACGTGTGTTGGGCTCTACGTCGGGACGTGTGTTGGGCTCTAGGTCGGGACGTGTGTTGGGCTCTACCTCAGGATTTAGCTTACTTTCAGCTCTACGTGGGGACGTGTGTTGGGCTCTACCTCAGGATTTAGCTTACTTTCCGCTCTGCGTCGGGACGTGTGTTGGGCTCTACCTCAGGATTAAGCCTACTTTCCGCTCTGCGTCGGGACGTGTGTTGGGCTCTACGTCGGGACGTGTGTTGGGCTCTGCGTCGGGACGTGTGTTGGGCTCTGCGTCGGGACGTGTGTGGGGCTCTGCGTCGGGACGTGTGTGGGGCTCTGCGTCGGGACGTGTGTGGGGCTCTGCGTCGGGACGTGTGTGGGGCTCTGCGTCGGGACGTGTGTGGGGCTCTGCGTCGGGACGTGTGTGGGGCTCTGCGTCGGGACGTGTGTGGGGCTCTGCGTCGGGACGTGTGTGGGGCTCTGCGTCGGGACGTGTGTGGGGCTCTGCGTCGGGACGTGTGTGGGGCTCTGCGTCGGGACGTGTGTGGGGCTCTGCGTCGGGACGTGTGTGGGGCTCTGCGTCGGGACGTGTGTGGCGCTCTGCGTCGGGACGTGTGTGGGGCTCTGCGTCGGGACGTGTGTTGGGCTCTACGTCGGGACGTGTGTTGGGCTCTGCGTCGGGACGTGTGTTGGGCTCTACGTCGGTACGTGTGTTGGGCTCTACGTCGGTACGTGTGTTGGGCTCTACGTCGGGACGTGTGTTGGGCTCTACGTCGGGACGTGTGTTGGGCTCTACATCAGGATTTAGCTTACTTTCAGCTCTACGTCGGGACGTGCGTTGGGCTCTACGTCGGGACGTGCGTTGGGCTCTACGTCGGGACGTGAGTTGGGCTCTACGTCGGGACCTGCGTTGGGCTCTACGTCGGGACCTGCGTTGGGCTCTACGTCGGGACGTGTGTTGGGCTCTACGTCGGGACGTGTGTTGGGCTCTGCGTCAGGATCTAGCTTACTTTCAGCTCTACATCGGAACGTGTGTTGGGCTCTACGTCGGGACGTGTGTTTGGCTGTGCGTCGGGACGTGTGTTTGGCTGTGCGTCGGGACGTGTGTTTGGCTGTGCGTCGGGACGTGTGTTTGGCTCTGCGTCGGGACGTGTGTTGGGCTCTGCGTCGGGACGTGTGTGGGACTCTGCGTCGGGACGTGTGTTGGGCTCTACGTCGGGACGTGTGTTGGGCTCTACATCAGGATTTAGCTTACTTTCAGCTCTACGTCGGGACGTGCGTTGGGCTCTACGTCGGGACGTGCGTTGGGCTCTACGTCGGGACGTGCGTTGGGCTCTACGTCGGGACGTGAGTTGGGCTCTACGTCGGGACCTGCGTTGGGCTCTACGTCGGGACCTGCGTTGGGCTCTACGTCGGGACGTGTGTTGGGCTCTACGTCGGGACGTGTGTTGG
The DNA here is from genome assembly GCF_034619465.1 of Leptosomus discolor. NCBI lineage: Eukaryota > Metazoa > Chordata > Aves > Leptosomiformes > Leptosomidae > Leptosomus > Leptosomus discolor. The sequence goes on along the minus strand of NW_028237915.1, from coordinate 576,069 downwards.
GCTCTGCGTCAGGATCTAGCTTACTTTCAGCTCCACATCGGAACGTGTGTTGGGCTCTACGTCGGGACGTGTGTTTGGCTCTGCGTCGGGACGTGTGTTTGGCTCTGCGTCGGGACGTGTGTTTGGCTCTAGGTCGGGACGTGTGTTGGCCTCTACGTCGGGACGCGTGTTGGGCTCTAGGTCGGGACGTGTGTTGGGCTCTGCGTCGGGACGTGTGTTGGGCTCTGCGTCGGGACGTGTGTTGGGCTCTAGGTCGGGACGTGTGTTGGGCTCTGCGTCGGGACGTGTGTTGGGCTCTGCGTCGGGACGTGTGTTGGGCTCTACGTCGGGACGTGTGTTGGGCTCTAGGTCGGGACGTGTGTTGGCCTCTACGTCGGGACGCGTGTTGGGCTCTAGGTCGGGACGCGTGTTGGGCTCTAGGTCGGGACGTGTGTTGGGCTCTACCTCAGGATTTAGCTTACTTTCAGCTCTACGTGGGGACGTGTGTTGGGCTCTACCTCAGGATTTAGCTTACTTTCCGCTCTGCGTCGGGACGTGTGTTGGGCTCTAGGTCGGGACGTGTGTTGGGCTCTAGGTCGGGACGTGTGTTGGGTTTTACGTCGGGACGTGTGTTGGGCTCTGCGTCGGGACGTGTGTTGGGCTCTGCGTCGGGACGTGTGTTGGGCTCTACCTCAGGATTTAGCTTACTTTCCGCTCTGCGTTTGGACGTGTGTTGGGCTCTACCTCAGGATTTAGCTTACTTTCTGCTCTACGTGGGGATGTGTGTTGGGCTCTCCCTCAGGATTTAGCTTACTTTCAGCTCTACGTCGGGACGTGTGTTGGGCTCTACGTCGGGATTTAGCTTACTTCCAGCTCTACGTCGGGACGTGTGTTGGACTCTACGTCGGGACGTGTGTTGGACTCTATGTCGGGACGTGTGTTGGGCTCTACCTCAGGATTTAGCTTACTTTCCGCTCTGCGTCGGGACGTGTGTTGGGCTCTAGGTCGGGACGTGTGTTGGGCTCTAGGTCGGGACGTGTGTTGGGCTCTACGTCGGGACGTGCGTTGGGCTCTACGTCGGGACGTGCGTTGGGCTCTACGTCGGGACGTGCGTTGGGCTCTACGTCGGGACGTGTGTTGGGCTCTAGGTCGGGACGTGTGTTGGGCTCTAGGTCGGGACGTGTGTTGGGCTCTACGTCGGGACGTGTGTTGGGCTCTACGTCGGGACGTGTGTTGGGCTCTACGTCGGGACGTGCGTTGGGCTCTACGTCGGGACGTGTGTTGGGCTCTACGTCGGGACGTGCGTTGGGCTCTACGTCGGGACGTGCGTTGGGCTCTACGTCGGGACCTGCGTTGGGCTCTACGTCGGGACGTGCGTTGGGCTCTGCGTCAGGATCTAGCTTACTTTCAGCTCTGCGTCGGGACGTGTGTTGGGCTCTGCGTCGGGACGTGTGTTGGGCTCTGCGTCGGGACGTGTGTTGGGCTCTGCGTCGGGACGTGTGTTGGGCTCTGCGTCGGGACGTGTGTGGGGCTCTGCGTCGGGATGTGTGTGGGGCTCTGCGTCGGGACGTGTTTGGGGCTCTGCGTCGGGACGTGTGTGGGGCTCTACGTTGGGACGTGTGTTGCGCTCTGCGTCGGGACGTGTGTGGGGCTCTGCGTCGGGACGTGTGTGGGGCTCTGCGTCGGGACGTGTGTGGGGCTCTGCGTCGGGACGTGTGTTGGGCTCTACCTCAGGATTTAGCTTACTTTCAGCTCTACATCGGAACGTGTGTTGGGCTCTGCGTCGGGACGTGTGTTGGGCTCTGCGTCGGGACGTGTGTTGGGCTCTGCGTCGGGACGTGTGTTGGGCTCTGCGTCGGGACGTGTGTTGGGCTCTGCGTCGGGACGTGTGTTGGGCTCTGCGTCGGGACGTGTGTTGGGCTCTGCGTCGGGACGTGTGTTGGGCTCTGCGTCGGGACGTGTGTTGGGCTCTGCGTCGGGACGTGTGTTGGGCTCTGCGTCGGGACGTGTGTTGGGCTCTACCTCAGGATTTAGCTTACTTTCAGCTCTACATCGGAACGTGTGTTGGGCTCTGCGTCGGGACGTGTGTTGGGCTCTGCGTCGGGACGTGTGTTGGGCTCTGCGTCGGGACGTGTGTTGGGCTCTGCGTCGGGACGTGTGTTGGGCTCTGCGTCGGGACGTGCGTTGGGCTCTGCGTCGGGACGTGCGTTGGGCTCTACGTCGGGACGTGCGTTGGGCTCTACGTCGGGACGTGCGTTGGGCTCTACGTCGGGACGTGCGTTGGGCTCTACGTCGGGACGTGCGTTGGGCTCTACGTCGGGACGTGCGTTGGGCTCTACGTCGGGACGTGCGTTGGGCTCTACGTCGGGACGTGCGTTGGGCTCTACGTCGGGACGTGTGTTGGGCTCTGCGTCAGGATCTAGCTTACTTTTAGCTCTACATCGGAACGTGTGTGGGGCTCTGCGTCGGGACGTGTGTGGGGCTCTGCGTCGGGACGTGTGTGGGGCTCTGCGTCGGGACGTGTGTGGGGCTCTGCGTCGGGACGTGTGTGGGGCTCTGCGTCGGGACGTGTGTGGGGCTCTGCGTCGGGACGTGTGTGGGGCTCTGCGTCGGGACGTGTGTGGGGCTCTGCGTCGGGACGTGTGTGGGGCTCTGCGTCGGGACGTGTGTGGGGCTCTGCGTCGGGACGTGTGTGGGGCTCTGCGTCGGGACGTGTGTGGGGCTCTGCGTCGGGACGTGTGTGGGGCTCTACCTCAGGATTTAGCTTACTTTCAGGTCTACGTCGGGACGTGTGTTGGGCTCTACATCGGGACATGTGTTGGGCTCTACCTCAGGATTTAGCTTACTTTCAGCTCTACGTGGGGACGTGTGTTGGGCTCTACCTCAGGATTTAGCTTACTTTCCGCTCTGCGTCGGGACGTGTGTTGGGCTCTAGGTCGGGACGTGTGTTGGGCTCTAGGTCGGGACGTGTGTTGGGCTCTACGTCGGGACGTGCGTTGGGCTCTACGTCGGGACGTGCGTTGGGCTCTACGTCGGGACCTGCGTTGGGCTCTACGTCGGGACGTGCGTTGGGCTCTGCGTCAGGATCTAGCTTACTTTCAGCTCATCGTCGGGACGTGTGTTGGGCTCTGCGTCGGGACGTGTGTTGGGCTCTGCGTCGGGACGTGTGTTGGGCTCTGCGTCGGGACGTGTGTTGGGCTCTGCGTCGGGACGTGTGTGGGGCTCTGCGTCGGGACGTGTGTGGGGCTCTGCGTCGGGACGTGTTTGGGGCTCTGCGTCGGGACGTGTGTGGGGCTCTGCGTCGGGACGTGTGTGGGGCTCTGCGTCGGGACGTGTGTGGGGCTCTGCGTCGGGACGTGTGTGGGGCTCTGCGTCGGGACGTGTGTTGGGCTCTACCTCAGGATTTAGCTTACTTTCAGCTCTACATCGGAACGTGTGTTGGGCTCTGCGTCGGGACGTGTGTTGGGCTCTGCGTCGGGACGTGTGTTGGGCTCTGCGTCGGGACGTGTGTTGGGCTCTGCGTCGGGACGTGTGTTGGGCTCTGCGTCGGGACGTGTGTTGGGCTCTGCGTCGGGACGTGTGTTGGGCTCTGCGTCGGGACGTGTGTTGGGCTCTGCGTCGGGACGTGTGTTGGGCTCTGCGTCGGGACGTGTGTTGGGCTCTGCGTCGGGACGTGTGTTGGGCTCTGCGTCGGGACGTGTGTTGGGCTCTGCGTCGGGACGTGTGTTGGGCTCTGCGTCGGGACGTGTGTTGGGCTCTGCGTCGGGACGTGTGTTGGGCTCTGCGTCGGGACGTGTGTTGGGCTCTGCGTCGGGACGTGTGTTGGGCTCTGCGTCGGGACGTGTGTTGGGCTCTGCGTCGGGACGTGTGTTGGGCTCTGCGTCGGGACGTGTGTTGGGCTCTGCGTCGGGACGTGTGTTGGGCTCTACATCAGGAGTTAGCTTACTTTCAGCTCTACATCGGAACGTGTGTTGGGCTCTGCGTCGGGACGTGTGATTGGCTCTGCGTCGGGACGTGTGTTGGGCTCTGCGTCGGGACGTGTGTTGGGCTCTGCGTCGGGACGTGTGTTGGGCTCTGCGTCGGGACGTGTGTTGGGCTCTGCGTCGGGACGTGTGTTGGGCTCTGCGTCGGGACGTGTGTTGGGCTCTGCGTCGGGACGTGTGTTGGGCTCTACATCAGGATTTAGCTTACTTTCAGCTCTACATCGGAACGTGTGATTGGCTCTGCGTCGGGACGTGTGATTGGCTCTGCGTCGGGACGTGTGATTGGCTCTGCGTCGGGACGTGTGTTGGGCTCTGCGTCGGGACGTGTGTTGGGCTCTGCGTCGGGACGTGTGTGGGGCTCTGCGTCGGGACGTGTGTGGGGCTCTGCGTCGGGACGTGTGTGGGGCTCTGCGTCGGGACGTGTGTGGGGCTCTACGTCGGGACGTGCGTTGGGCTCTACCTCAGGATTTAGCTTACTTTCAGGTCTACGTCGGGACGTGTGTTGGGGTCTACATCGGGACGTGTGTTGGGCTCTACCTCAGGATTTAGCTTACTTTCACCTCTAAGTGGGGACGTGTGTTGGGCTCTACCTCAGGATTTAGCTTACTTTCCGCTCTGCGTTTGGACGTGTGTTGGGCTCTACCTCAGGATTTAGCTTACTTTCTGCTCTACGTGGGGACGTGTGTTGGGCTCTACGTCGGGATTTAGCTTACTTTCAGCTCTACGTCGGGACGTGTGTTGGGCTCTACGTCGGGATTTAGGTTACTTCCAGCTCTACGTCGGGACGTGTGTTGGACTCTACGTCGGGACGTGTGTTGGACTCTACGTCGGGACGTGTGTTGGGCTCTACGTCGGGACGTGTGTTGGGCTCTACGTCGGGACGTGTGTTGGGCTCTACGTCGGGACGTGTGTTGGGCTCTACGTCGGGACGTGTGTTGGGCTCTACGTCGGGACGTGTGTTGGGCTCTACGTCGGGACGTGTGTTGGGCTCTACGTCGGGACGTGTGTTGGGCTCTACGTCGGGACGTGTGTTGGGCTCTACGTCGGGACGTGTGTTGGGCTCTACGTCGGGACGTGTGTTGGGCTCTACGTCGGGACGTGTGTTGGGCTCTACGTCGGGACGTGTGTTGGGCTCTACGTCGGGACGTGTGTTGGGCTCTACGTCGGGACGTGTGTTGGGCTCTACGTCGGGACGTGTGTTGGGCTCTACGTCGGGACGTGTGTTGGGCTCTACGTCGGGACGTGTGTTGGGCTCTACGTCGGGACGTGTGTTGGGCTCTACGTCGGGACGTGTGTTGGGCTCTACGTCGGGACGTGTGTTGGGCTCTACGTCGGGACGTGTGTTGGGCTCTACGTCGGGACGTGTGTTGGGCTCTACGTCGGGACGTGTGTTGGGCTCTACGTCGGGACGTGTGTTGGGCTCTACATCAGGATTTAGCTTACTTTCAGCTCTACGTCGGGACGTGCGTTGGGCTCTACGTCGGGACGTGCGTTGGGCTCTACGTCGGGACGTGCGTTGGGCTCTACGTCGGGACGTGCGTTGGGCTCTACGTCGGGACGTGCGTTGGGCTCTACGTCGGGACGTGCGTTGGGCTCTACGTCGGGACGTGCGTTGGGCTCTACGTCGGGACGTGCGTTGGGCTCTACGTCGGGACCTGCGTTGGGCTCTACGTCGGGACCTGCGTTGGGCTCTACGTCGGGACCTGCGTTGGGCTCTACGTCGGGACGTGTGTTGGGCTCTGCGTCAGGATCTAGCTTACTTTTAGCTCTACATCGGAACGTGTGTTGGGCTCTACGTCGGGACGTGTGTTGGGCTCTGCGTCGGGACGTGTGTGGGGCTCTGCGTCGGGACGTGTGTGGGGCTCTGCGTCGGGACGTGTGTGGGGCTCTGCGTCGGGACGTGTGTGGGGCTCTGCGTCGGGACGTGTGTGGGGCTCTGCGTCGGGACGTGTGTGGGGCTCTGCGTCGGGACGTGTGTGGGGCTCTGCGTCGGGACGTGTGTGGGGCTCTGCGTCGGGACGTGTGTGGGGCTCTGCGTCGGGACGTGTGTGGGGCTCTGCGTCGGGACGTGTGTGGGGCTCTGCGTCGGGACGTGTGTGGGGCTCTGCGTCGGGACGTGTGTGGGGCTCTGCGTCGGGACGTGTGTGGGGCTCTACCTCAGGATTTAGCTTACTTTCAGGTCTACGTCGGGACGTGTGTTGGGCTCTACATCGGGACATGTGTTGGGCTCTACCTCAGGATTTAGCTTACTTTCAGCTCTACGTGGGGACGTGTGTTGGGCTCTACCTCAGGATTTAGCTTACTTTCCGCTCTGCGTCGGGACGTGTGTTGGGCTCTAGGTCGGGACGTGTGTTGGGCTCTAGGTCGGGACGTGTGTTGGGCTCTAGGTCGGGACGTGTGTTGGGCTCTACGTCGGGACGTGTGTTGGGCTCTACGTCGGGACGTGTGTTGGGCTCTACGTCGGGACGTGTGTTGGGCTCTACGTCGGGACGTGTGTTGGACTCTACGTCGGGACGTGTGTTGGGCTCTACGTCGGGACGTGTGTTGGGCTCTACGTCGGGACGTGTGTTGGGCTCTAGGTCGGGACGTGTGTTGGGCTCTACGTCGGGACGTGTGTTGGGCTCTAGGTCGGGACGTGTGTTGGGCTCTACCTCAGGATTTAGCTTACTTTCAGCTCTACGTGGGGACGTGTGTTGGGCTCTACCTCAGGATTTAGCTTACTTTCCGCTCTGCGTCGGGACGTGTGTTGGGCTCTACCTCAGGATTAAGCCTACTTTCCGCTCTGCGTCGGGACGTGTGTTGGGCTCTACGTCGGGACGTGTGTTGGGCTCTGCGTCGGGACGTGTGTGGGGCTCTGCGTCGGGACGTGTGTGGGGCTCTGCGTCGGGACGTGTGTGGGGCTCTGCGTCGGGACGTGTGTGGGGCTCTGCGTCGGGACGTGTGTGGGGCTCTGCGTCGGGACGTGTGTGGGGCTCTGCGTCGGGACGTGTGTGGGGCTCTGCGTCGGGACGTGTGTGGGGCTCTGCGTCGGGACGTGTGTGGGGCTCTGCGTCGGGACGTGTGTGGGGCTCTGCGTCGGGACGTGTGTGGGGCTCTGCGTCGGGACGTGTGTGGGGCTCTGCGTCGGGACGTGTGTGGGGCTCTGCGTCGGGACGTGTGTGGGGCTCTGCGTCGGGACGTGTGTGGCGCTCTGCGTCGGGACGTGTGTGGGGCTCTGCGTCGGGACGTGTGTTGGGCTCTACGTCGGGACGTGTGTTGGGCTCTACGTCGGGACATGTGTTGGGCTCTACCTCAGGATTTAGCTTACTTTCAGCTCTACGTGGGGACGTGTGTTGGGCTCTACCTCAGGATTTAGCTTACTTTCCGCTCTGCGTCGGGACGTGTGTTGGGCTCTAGGTCGGGACGTGTGTTGGGCTCTAGGTCGGGACGTGTGTTGGGCTCTAGGTCGGGACGTGTGTTGGGCTCTACGTCGGGACGTGTGTTGGGCTCTACGTCGGGACGTGTGTTGGGCTCTACGTCGGGACGTGTGTTGGGCTCTACGTCGGGACGTGTGTTGGGCTCTACGTCGGGACGTGTGTTGGGCTCTACGTCGGGACGTGTGTTGGGCTCTAGGTCGGGACGTGTGTTGGGCTCTAGGTCGGGACGTGTGTTGGGCTCTACGTCGGGACGTGTGTTGGGCTCTAGGTCGGGACGTGTGTTGGGCTCTACCTCAGGATTTAGCTTACTTTCAGCTCTACGTGGGGACGTGTGTTGGGCTCTACCTCAGGATTTAGCTTACTTTCCGCTCTGCGTCGGGACGTGTGTTGGGCTCTACCTCAGGATTAAGCCTACTTTCCGCTCTGCGTCGGGACGTGTGTTGGGCTCTACGTCGGGACGTGTGTTGGGCTCTGCGTCGGGACGTGTGTTGGGCTCTGCGTCGGGACTTGTGTGGGGCTCTGCGTCGGGACGTGTGTGGGGCTCTGCGTCGGGACGTGTGTGGGGCTCTGCGTCGGGACGTGTGTGGGGCTCTGCGTCGGGACGTGTGTGGGGCTCTGCGTCGGGACGTGTGTGGGGCTCTGCGTCGGGACGTGTGTGGGGCTCTGCGTCGGGACGTGTGTGGGGCTCTGCGTCGGGACGTGTGTGGGGCTCTGCGTCGGGACGTGTGTGGCGCTCTGCGTCGGGACGTGTGTGGGGCTCTGCGTCGGGACGTGTGTTGGGCTCTACGTCGGGACGTGTGTTGGGCTCTGCGTCGGGACGTGTGTTGGGCTCTACGTCGGTACGTGTGTTGGGCTCTGCGTCGGGACGTGTGTTGGGCTCTACGTCGGGACGTGTGTTGGGCTCTACATCAGGATTTAGCTTACTTTCAGCTCTACGTCGGGACGTGCGTTGGGCTCTACGTCGGGACGTGCGTTGGGCTCTACGTCGGGACGTGAGTTGGGCTCTACGTCGGGACCTGCGTTGGGCTCTACGTCGGGACCTGCGTTGGGCTCTACGTCGGGACGTGTGTTGGGCTCTACGTCGGGACGTGTGTTGGGCTCTGCGTCAGGATCTAGCTTACTTTCAGCTCTACATCGGAACGTGTGTTGGGCTCTACGTCGGGACGTGTGTTTGGCTGTGCGTCGGGACGTGTGTTTGGCTGTGCGTCGGGACGTGTGTTTGGCTGTGCGTCGGGACGTGTGTTTGGCTCTGCGTCGGGACGTGTGTTGGGCTCTGCGTCGGGACGTGTGTGGGACTCTGCGTCGGGACGTGTGTTGGGCTCTACGTCGGGACGTGTGTTGGGCTCTACATCAGGATTTAGCTTACTTTCAGCTCTACGTCGGGACGTGCGTTGGGCTCTACGTCGGGACGTGCGTTGGGCTCTACGTCGGGACGTGCGTTGGGCTCTACGTCGGGACGTGAGTTGGGCTCTACGTCGGGACCTGCGTTGGGCTCTACGTCGGGACCTGCGTTGGGCTCTACGTCGGGACGTGTGTTGGGCTCTACGTCGGGACGTGTGTTGGGCTCTACGTCGGGACGTGTGTTGGGCTCTGCGTCAGGATCTAGCTTACTTTCAGCTCCACATCGGAACGTGTGTTGGGCTCTACGTCGGGACGTGTGTTTGGCTCTGCGTCGGGACGTGTGTTTGGCTCTGCGTCGGGACGTGTGTTTGGCTCTAGGTCGGGACGTGTGTTGGCCTCTACGTCGGGACGCGTGTTGGGCTCTAGGTCGGGACGTGTGTTGGGCTCTGCGTCGGGACGTGTGTTGGGCTCTGCGTCGGGACGTGTGTTGGGCTCTAGGTCGGGACGTGTGTTGGGCTCTGCGTCGGGACGTGTGTTGGGCTCTGCGTCGGGACGTGTGTTGGGCTCTGCGTCGGGACGTGTGTTGGGCTCTACGTCGGGACGTGTGTTGGGCTCTAGGTCGGGACGTGTGTTGGCCTCTACGTCGGGACGCGTGTTGGGCTCTAGGTCGGGACGCGTGTTGGGCTCTAGGTCGGGACGTGTGTTGGGCTCTACCTCAGGATTTAGCTTACTTTCAGCTCTACGTGGGGACGTGTGTTGGGCTCTACCTCAGGATTTAGCTTACTTTCCGCTCTGCGTCGGGACGTGTGTTGGGCTCTAGGTCGGGACGTGTGTTGGGCTCTAGGTCGGGACGTGTGTTGGGCTCTAGGTCGGGACGTGTGTTGGGTTTTACGTCGGGACGTGTGTTGGGCTCTGCGTCGGGACGTGTGTTGGGCTCTGCGTCGGGACGTGTGTTGGGCTCTACCTCAGGATTTAGCTTACTTTCCGCTCTGCGTTTGGACGTGTGTTGGGCTCTACCTCAGGATTTAGCTTACTTTCTGCTCTACGTGGGGACGTGTGTTGGGCTCTCCCTCAGGATTTAGCTTACTTTCAGCTCTACGTCGGGACGTGTGTTGGGCTCTACGTCGGGATTTAGCTTACTTCCAGCTCTACGTCGGGACGTGTGTTGGACTCTACGTCGGGACGTGTGTTGGACTCTATGTCGGGACGTGTGTTGGGCTCTACCTCAGGATTTAGCTTACTTTCCGCTCTGCGTCGGGACGTGTGTTGGGCTCTACCTCAGGATTTAGCTTACTTTCAGCTCTACGTCGGGACGTGTGTTGGGCTCTACGTCGGGACGTGTGTTGGGCTCTAGGTCGGGACGTGTGTTGGGCTCTAGGTCGGGACGTGTGTTGGGCTCTACGTCGGGACGTGTGTTGGGCTCTACGTCGGGACGTGTGTTGGGCTCTACGTCGGGACGTGTGTTGGGCTCTGAGTCGGGACGTGTGTTGGGCTCTGAGTCGGGACGTGTGTTGGGCTCTACGTCGGGACGTGTGTTGGGCTCTGCGTCGGGACGTGTGTTGGGCTCTACATCAGGATTTAGCTTACTTTCAGCTCTACGTCGGGACGTGTGTTGGGCTCTACGTCGGGACGTGTGTTTGGCTCTGCCTCGGGACGTGTGTTTGGCTCTGCGTCGGGACGTGTGTTGGGCTCTGCCTCGGGACGTGTGTTTGGCTCTGTGTCGGGACGTGTGTTGGGCTCTACATCGGGACGTGTGTTGGGCTCTACCTCAGGATTTAGCTTACTTTCAGCTCTACGTGGGGACGTGTGTTGGGCTCTACGTGGGGACGTGTGTTGGGCTCTACGTGGGGACGTGTGTTGGGCTCTACGTCGGGACGTGTGTTGGGCTCTACGTCGGGACGTGTGTTGGGCTCTACGTCGGGACGTGTGTTGGGCTCTGCGTCGGGACGTGTGTTGGGCTCTACATCAGGATTTAGCTTACTTTCAGCTCTACGTCGGGACGTGTGTTGGGCTCTACGTCGGGACGTGTGTTTGGCTCTGCCTCGGGACGTGTGTTTGGCTCTGCGTCGGGACGTGTGTTGGGCTCTGCCTCGGGACGTGTGTTTGGCTCTGCGTCGGGACGTGTGTTGGGCTCTACATCGGGACGTGTGTTGGGCTCTACCTCAGGATTTAGCTTACTTTCAGCTCTACGTGGGGACGTGTGTTGGGCTCTACGTGGGGACGTGTGTTGGGCTCTACGTGGGGACGTGTGTTGGGCTCTACGTGGGGACGTGTGTTGGGCTCTACGTGGGGACGTGTGTTGGGCTCTACGTCGGGACGTGTGTTGGGCTCTACGTCGGGACGTGTGTTGGGCTCTACGTCGGGACGTGTGTTGGGCTCTGCGTCGGGACGTGTGTTGGGCTCTGCGTCGGGATTTAGCTTACTTCCGGCTCTACGTCGGGATTTAGCTTACTTCCGGCTCTACGTCGGGATTTAGCTTACTTCCGGCTCTACGTCGGGATTTAGCTTACTTCCGGCTCTACGTCGGGATTTAGCTTACTTCCGGCTCTACGTCGGGATTTAGCTTACTTCCGGCTCTACGTCGGGACGTGTGTTGGGCTCTACGTCGGGACGTGTGTTGGGCTCTGCGTCGGGACGTGTGTTGGGCTCTGCGTCGGGACGTGTGTTGGGCTCTACGTCGGGATTTAGCTTACTTCCGGCTCTACGTCGGGATTTAGCTTACTTCCGGCTCTACGTCGGGATTTAGCTTACTTCCGGCTCTACGTCGGGACGTGTGTTGGGCTCTACGTCGGGACGTGTGTTGGGCTCTACGTCGGGACGTGTGTTGGGCTCTACGTCGGGACGTGTGTGGGGCTCTAGGTCGGGACGTGTGTTGGGCTCTAGGTCGGGACGTGTGTTGGGCTCTAGGTCGGGACGTGTGTTGGGCTCTAGGTCGGGACGTGTGTTGCGCTCTGCGTCGGGACGTGCGTTGGGCTCTACCTCAAAATTTAGCTTACTTTCAGCTCTACGTCGGGACGTGCGTTGGGCTCTACGTCGGGACGTGCGTTGGGCTCTACGTCGGGACGTGCGTTGGGCTCTACGTCGGGACGTGCGTTGGGCTCTACGTCGGGACGTGCGTTGGGCTCTACGTCGGGACGTGTGTGGGGCTCTACCTCAGGATTTAGCTTACTTTCCGCTCTGCGTCGGGACGTGTTTTGGGCTCTACCTCAGGATTTAGCTTACTTTCCGATCTGAGTCGGGACGTGTGTTGGGCTCTACGTCGGGACGTGTGTTGGGCTCTGCGTCGGGACGTGTGTTGGGCTCTACATCAGGATTTAGCTTACTTTCAGCTCTACGTCGGGACGTGTGTTGGGCTCTACGTCGGGACGTGTGTTTGGCTCTGCCTCGGGACGTGTGTTTGGCTCTGCGTCGGGACTTGTGTTGGGCTCTGCCTCGGGACGTGTGTTTGGCTCTGCGTCGGGACGTGTGTTGGGCTCTACATCGGGACGTGTGTTGGGCTCTACCTCAGGATTTAGCTTACTTTCAGCTCTACGTGGGGACGTGTGTTGGGCTCTACGTGGGGACGTGTGTTGGGCTCTACGTGGGGACGTGTGTTGGGCTCTACGTGGGGACGTGTGTTGGGCTCTACGTCGGGACGTGTGTTGGGCTCTACGTCGGGACGTGTGTTGGGCTCTACGTCGGGACGTGTGTTGGGCTCTGCGTCGGGACGTGTGTTGGGCTCTGCGTCGGGATTTAGCTTACTTCCGGCTCTACGTCGGGATTTAGCTTACTTCCGGCTCTACGTCGGGATTTAGCTTACTTCCGGCTCTACGTCGGGATTTAGCTTACTTCCGGCTCTACGTCGGGATTTAGCTTACTTCCGGCTCTACGTCGGGATTTAGCTTACTTCCGGCTCTACGTCGGGACGTGTGTTGGGCTCTACGTCGGGACGTGTGTTGGGCTCTACGTCGGGACGTGTGTTGGGCTCTGCGTCGGGACGTGTGTTGGGCTCTACGTCGGGATTTAGCTTACTTCCGGCTCTACGTCGGGATTTAGCTTACTTCCAGCTCTACGTCGGGATTTAGCTTACTTCCGGCTCTACGTCGGGATTTAGCTTACTTCCGGCTCTACGTCGGGACGTGTGTTGGGCTCTACGTCGGGACGTGTGTTGGGCTCTACGTCGGGACGTGTGTTGGGCTCTACGTCGGGACGTGTGTTGGGCTCTACGTCGGGACGTGTGTTGGGCTCTACGTCGGGACGTGCGTTGGGCTCTACGTCGGGACGTGTGTGGGGCTCTACGTCGGGACGTGTGTGGGGCTCTACGTCGGGACGTGTGTTGGGCTCTACGTCGGGACGTGTGTTGGGCTCTGCGTCAGGACGTGTGTTGGGCTCTACGTCGGGATTTAGCTTACTTCCGGCTCTACGTCGGGATTTAGCTTACTTCCGGCTCTACGTCGGGATTTAGCTTACTTCCGGCTCTACGTCGGGATTTAGCTTACTTCCGGCTCTACGTCGGGATTTAGCTTACTTCCGGCTCTACGTCGGGATTTAGCTTACTTCCGGCTCTACGTCGGGATTTAGCTTACTTCCGGCTCTACGTCGGGATTTAGCTTACTTCCGGCTCTACGTCGGGACGTGTGTGGGGCTCTACGTCGGGACGTGTGTGGGGCTCTACGTCGGGACGTGTGTGGGGCTCTACGTCGGGACGTGTGTGGGGCTCTACGTCGGGACGTGTGTGGGGCTCTACGTCGGGACGTGTGTGGGGCTCTACGTCGGGACGTGTGTGGGGCTCTACGTCGGGACGTGTGTTGGGCTCTACGTCAGGATTTAGCTTACTTTCAGGTCTACGTCGGGACGTGTGTTGGGCTCTACCTCAGGATTTAGCTTACTTTCAGCTCTACGTGGGGACGTGTGTTGGGCTCTACCTCTGGATTTAGCTTACTTTCCGCTCTGCGTCGGGACGTGTGTTGGGCTCTACCTCAGGATTTAGCCTACTTTCCGCTCTGTGTCGGGACGTGTGTTGGACTCTACGTCGGGACGTGTGTTGGGCTCTGCGTCGGGACGTGTGCTGGGCTCTACATCATGATTTAGCTTACTTTCAGCTCTACATCGGAACGTGTGTTGGGCTCTGCGTCGGGACGTGTGTTTGGCTCTGCGTCGGGACGTGTGTTGGGCTCTGCGTCGGGACGTGTGTTGGGCTCTGCGTCGGGACGTGTGTTGGGCTCTGCGTCGGGACGTGTGTGGGGCTCTGCGTCGGGACGTGTGTGGGGCTCTGCGTCGGGACGTGTGTGGGGCTCTACGTCGGGACGTGTGTGGGGCTCTACGTCGGGACGTGTGTGGGGCTCTGCGTCGGGACGTGTGTGGGGCTCTACGTCGGGACGTGTGTGGGGCTCTACGTCGGGACGTGTGTTGCGCTCTGCGTCGGGACGTGCGTGGGGCTCTACCTCAGGATTTAGCTTACTTTCAGGTCTACGTCGCGACGTGTGTTGGGCTCTACATCGGGACGTGTGTTGGGCTCTACCTCAGGATTTAGCTTACTTTCCGCTCTGCGTCGGGACCTGTTTTGGGCTCTACCTCAGGATTTAGCTTACTTTCCGCTCTGCGTCGGGACGTGTGTTGGGCTCTACGTCGGGACGTGTGTTGGGCTCTGCGTCGGGACGTGTGTTGGGCACTACATCAGGATTTAGCTTACTTTCAGCTCTACGTCGGGACGTATGTTGGGCTCTACGTCGGGACGTGTGTTTGGCTCTGCCTCGGGACGTGTGTTTGGCTCTGCCTCGGGACGTGTGTTGGGCTCTGCGTCGGGACGTGTGTTGGGCTCTGCCTCGGGACGTGTGTTTGACTCTGCGTCGGGACGTGTGTTTGACTCTGCGTCGGGACGTGTGTTGGGCTCTACATCGGGACGTGTGTTGGGCTCTACCTCAGGATTTAGCTTACTTTCAGCTCTACGTGGGGACGTGTGTTGGGCTGGACCTCAGGATTTAGCTTACTTTCAGCTCTACGTGGGGACGTGTGTTGGGCTGGACCTCAGGATTTAGCTTACTTTCAGCTCTAGGTCGGGACGTGTGTGGGGCTCTACGTCGGGACGTGTGTGGGGCTCTACGTCGGGACGTGTGTGGGGCTCTACGTCGGGACGTGTGTGGGGCTCTACGTCGGGACGTGTGTGGGGCTCTACGTCGGGACGTGTGTTGGGCTCTACCTCAGGATTTAGCTTACTTTCCGCTCTGCGTCGGGACGTGTTTTGGGCTCTACCTCAGGATTTAGCTTACTTTCCGCTCTGAGTCGGGACGTGTGTTGGGCTCTACGTCGGGACGTGTGTTGGGCTCTACGTCGGGACGTGTGTTTGGCTCTGCCTCGGGACGTGTGTTTGGCTCTGCGTCGGGACGTGTGTTGGGCTCTGCCTCGGGACGTGTGTTTGGCTCTGCGTCGGGACGTGTGTTGGGCTCTACATCGGGACGTGTGTTGGGCTCTACCTCAGGATTTAGCTTACTTTCAGCTCTACGTGGGGACGTGTGTTGGGCTCTACGTGGGGACGTGTGTTGGGCTCTACGTGGGGACGTGTGTTGGGCTCTACGTGGGGACGTGTGTTGGGCTCTACGTGGGGACGTGTGTTGGGCTCTACGTGGGGACGTGTGTTGGGCTCTACGTGGGGACGTGTGTTGGGCTCTACGTGGGGACGTGTGTTGGGCTCTACGTCGGGATGTGTGTTGGGCTCTACGTCGGGACGTGTGTTGGGCTCTGCGTCGGGACGTGTGTTGGGCTCTGCGTCGGGATTTAGCTTACTTCCGGCTCTACGTCGGGATTTAGCTTACTTCCGGCTCTACGTCGGGATTTAGCTTACTTCCGGCTCTACGTCGGGATTTAGCTTACTTCCGGCTCTACGTCGGGATTTAGCTTACTTCCGGCTCTACGTCGGGATTTAGCTTACTTCCGGCTCTACGTCGGGATTTAGCTTACTTCCGGCTCTACGTCGGGATTTAGCTTACTTCCGGCTCTACGTCGGGACGTGTGTTGGGCACTACGTCGAGACGTGTGTTGGGCTCTACGTCGGGACGTGTGTTGGGCTCTACGTCGGGACGTGTGTTGGGCTCTACGTCGGGACGTGTGTTGGGCTCTGCGTCGGGACGTGTGTTGGGCTCTGCGTCGGGACGTGTGTTGGGCTCTGCGTCGGGACGTGTGTTGGGCTCTACGTCGGGATTTAGCTTACTTCCGGCTCTACGTCGGGATTTAGCTTACTTCCGGCTCTACGTCGGGATTTAGCTTACTTCCGGCTCTACGTCGGGATTTAGCTTACTTCCGGCTCTACGTCGGGACGTGTGTTGGGCTCTACGTCGGGACGTGTGTTGGGCTCTGCGTCGGGACGTGTGTTGGGCTCTACGTCGGGATTTAGCTTACTTCCGGCTCTACGTCGGGATTTAGCTTACTTCCGGCTCTACGTCGGGATTTAGCTTACTTCCGGCTCTACGTCGGGATTTAGCTTACTTCCGGCTCTACGTCGGGACGTGTGTTGGGCTCTACGTCGGGACGTGTGTTGGGCTCTACGTCGGGACGTGTGTTGGGCTCTACGTCGGGACGTGTGTTTGGCTCTACGTCGGGACGTGTGTTGGGCTCTACGTCGGGACGTGTGTGGGGCTCTACGTCGGGACGTGTGTGGGGCTCTACGTCGGGACGTGTGTTGGGCTCTACGTCGGGACGTGTGTTGGGCTCTACGTCGGGATTTAGCTTACTTCCGGCTCTACGTCGGGATTTAGCTTACTTCCGGCTCTACGTCGGGATTTAGCTTACTTCCGGCTCTACGTCGGGATTTAGCTTACTTCCGGCTCTACGTCGGGATTTAGCTTACTTCCGGCTCTACGTCGGGATTTAGCTTACTTCCGGCTCTACGTCGGGATTTAGCTTACTTCCGGCTCTACGTCGGGACGTGTGTGGGGCTCTACGTCGGGACGTGTGTGGGGCTCTACGTCGGGACGTGTGTGGGGCTCTACGTCGGGACGTGTGTGGGGCTCTACGTCGGGACGTGTGTGGGGCTCTACGTCGGGACGTGTGTGGGGCTCTACGTCGGGACGTGTGTGGGGCTCTACGTCGGGACGTGTGTGGGGCTCTACGTCGGGACGTGTGTGGGGCTCTACGTCGGGACGTGTGTGGGGCTCTACGTCGGGACGTGTGTGGGGCTCTACGTCAGGATTTAGCTTACTTTCAGGTCTACGTCGGGACGTGTGTTGGGCTCTACCTCAGGATTTAGCTTACTTTCAGCTCTACGTGGGGACGTGTGTTGGGCTCTACCTCTGGATTTAGCTTACTTTCCGCTCTGCGTCGGGACGTGTGTTGGGCTCTACCTCAGGATTTAGCCTACTTTCCGCTCTGCGTCGGGACGTGTGTTGGACTCTACGTCGGGACGTGTGTTGGGCTCTGCGTCGGGACGTGTGTTGGGCTCTACATCATGATTTAGCTTACTTTCAGCTCTACATCGGAACGTGTGTTGGGCTCTACGTCGGGACGTGTGTTGGGCTCTGCGTCGGGACGTGTGTTGGGCTCTGCGTCGGGACGTGTGTTTGGCTCTGCGTCGGGACGTGTGTTTGGCTCTGCGTCGGGACGTGTGTTGGGCTCTGCGTCGGGACGTGTGTTGGGCTCTGCGTCGGGACGTCTGTGGGGCTCTGCGTCGGGACGTCTGTGGGGCTCTGCGTCGGGACGTCTGTGGGGGTCTGCGTCGGGACGTCTGTGGGGCTCTGCGTCGGGACGTGTGTGGGGCTCTGCGTCGGGACGTGTGTGGGGCTCTGCGTCGGGACGTGTGTGGGGCTCTGCGTCGGGACGTGTGTGGGGCTCTACGTCGGGACGTGTGTGGGGCTCTACGTCGGGACGTGTGTTGCGCTCTGCGTCGGGACGTGCGTTGGGCTCTACCTCAGGATTTAGCTTACTTTCAGGTCTACGTCGCGACGTGTGTTGGGCTCTACATCGGGACGTGTGTTGGGCTCTACCTCAGGATTTAGCTTACTTTCCGCTCTGCGTCGGGACCTGTTTTGGGCTCTACCTCAGGATTTAGCTTACTTTCCGCTCTGCGTCGGGACGTGTGTTGGGCTCTACGTCGGGACGTGTGTTGGGCTCTACGTCGGGACGTGTGTTGGGCTCTGCGTCGGGACGTGTGTTGGGCACTACATCAGGATTTAGCTTACTTTCAGCTCTACGTCGGGACGTATGTTGGGCTCTACGTCGGGACGTGTGTTTGGCTCTGCCTCGGGACGTGTGTTTGGCTCTGCGTCGGGAGGTGTGTTGGGCTCTGCCTAGGGACGTGTGTTTGACTCTGCGTCGGGACGTGTGTTGGGCTCTACATCGGGACGTGTGTTGGGCTCTACCTCAGGATTTAGCTTACTTTCAGCTCTACGTGGGGACGTGTGTTGGGCTCTACCTCAGGATTTAGCTTACTTTCAGCTCTACGTGGGGACGTGTGTTGGGCTGGACCTCAGGATTTAGCTTACTTTCAGCTCTAGGTCGGGACGTGTGTTGGGATCTACGTCGGGACGTGTGTGGGGCTCTACGTCGGGACGTGTGTGGGGCTCTACGTCGGGACGTGTGTGGGGCTCTACGTCGGGACGTGTGTTGGGCTCTACCTCAGGATTTAGCTTACTTTCCGCTCTGCGTCGGGACGTGTTTTGGGCTCTACCTCAGGATTTAGCTTACTTTCCGCTCTGAGTCGGGACGTGTGTTGGGCTCTACGTCGGGACGTGTGTTGGGCTCTGCGTCGGGACGTGTGTTGGGCTCTACCTCAGGATTTAGCTTACTTTCAGCTCTACGTCGGGACGTGTGTTGGGCTCTACGTCGGGACGTGTGTTTGGCTCTGCCTCGGGACGTGTGTTTGGCTCTGCGTCGGGACGTGTGTTGGGCTCTGCCTCGGGACGTGTGTTTGGCTCTGCGTCGGGACGTGTGTTGGGCTCTACATCGGGACGTGTGTTGGGCTCTACCTCAGGATTTAGCTTACTTTCAGCTCTACGTGGGGACGTGTGTTGGGCTCTACGTGGGGACGTGTGTTGGGCTCTACGTCGGGACGTGTGTTGGGCTCTACGTCGGCACGTGTGTTGGGCTCTACGTCGGCACGTGTGTTGGGCTCTACGTCGGGACGTGTGTTGGGCTCTACGTCGGGACGTGTGTTGGGCTCTACGTCGGGACGTGTGTTGGGCTCTGCGTCGGGACGTGTGTTGGGCTCTGCGTCGGGACGTGTGTTGGGCTCTACGTCGGGATTTAGCTTACTTCCGGCTCTACGTCGGGATTTAGCTTACTTCCGGCTCTACGTCGGGATTTAGCTTACTTCCGGCTCTACGTCGGGATTTAGCTTACTTCCGGCTCTACGTCGGGATTTGGCTTACTTCCGGCTCTACGTCGGGATTTAGCTTACTTCCGGCTCTACGTCGGGACGTGTGTTGGGCTCTACGTCGGGACGTGTGTTGGGCTCTACGTCGGGACGTGTGTTGGGCTCTACGTCGGGACGTGTGTGGGGCTCTACGTCGGGACGTGTGTGGGGCTCTACGTCGGGACGTGTGTTGGGCTCTGCGTCGTGACGTGTGTTGGGCTCTACGTCGGGATTTAGCTTACTTCCGGCTCTACGTCGGGATTTAGCTTACTTCCGGCTCTACGTCGGGATTTAGCTTACTTCCGGCTCTACGTCGGGATTTAGCTTACTTCCGGCTCTACGTCGGGATTTAGCTTACTTCCGGCTCTACGTCGGGATTTAGCTTACTTCCGGCTCTACGTCGGGATTTAGCTTACTTCCGGCTCTACGTCGGGATTTAGCTTACTTCCGGCTCTACGTCGGGACGTGTGTGGGGCTCTACGTCGGGACGTGTGTGGGGCTCTACGTCGGGACGTGTGTGGGGCTCTACGTCGGGACGTGTGTGGGGCTCTACGTCGGGACGTGTGTGGGGCTCTACGTCGGGACGTGTGTGGGGCTCTACGTCGGGACGTGTGTGGGGCTCTACGTCGGGACGTGTGTGGGGCTCTACGTCGGGACGTGTGTGGGGCTCTACGTCGGGACGTGTGTGGGGCTCTACGTCGGGACGTGTGTGGGGCTCTACGTCGGGACGTGTGTGGGGCTCTACGTCGGGACGTGTGTGGGGCTCTACGTCGGGACGTGTGTGGGGCTCTACGTCGGGACGTGTGTGGGGCTCTACGTCGGGACGTGTGTGGGGCTCTACGTCGGGACGTGTGTGGGGCTCTACGTCAGGATTTAGCTTACTTTCAGGTCTACGTCGGGACGTGTGTTGGGCTCTACCTCAGGATTTAGCTTACTTTCAGCTCTACGTGGGGACGTGTGTTGGGCTCTACCTCTGGATTTAGCTTACTTTCCGCTCTGCGTCGGGACGTGTGTTGGGCTCTACCTCAGGATTTAGCCTACTTTCCGCTCTGCGTCGGGACGTGTGTTGGACTCTACGTCGGGACGTGTGTTGGGCTCTGCGTCGGGACGTGTGTTGGGCTCTACATCATGATTTAGCTTACTTTCAGCTCTACATCGGAACGTGTGTTGGGCTCTGCGTCGGGACGTGTGTTGGGCACTACATCAGGATTTAGCTTACTTTCAGCTCTACGTCGGGACGTATGTTGGGCTCTACGTCGGGACGTGTGTTTGGCTCTGCCTCGGGACGTGTGTTTGGCTCTGCGTCGGGAGGTGTGTTGGGCTCTGCCTAGGGACGTGTGTTTGACTCTGCGTCGGGACGTGTGTTGGGCTCTACATCGGGACGTGTGTTGGGCTCTACCTCAGGATTTAGCTTACTTTCAGCTCTACGTGGGGACGTGTGTTGGGCTCTACCTCAGGATTTAGCTTACTTTCAGCTCTACGTGGGGACGTGTGTTGGGCTGGACCTCAGGATTTAGCTTACTTTCAGCTCTAGGTCGGGACGTGTGTTGGGATCTACGTCGGGACGTGTGTGGGGCTCTACGTCGGGACGTGTGTGGGGCTCTACGTCGGGACGTGTGTGGGGCTCTACGTCGGGACGTGTGTTGGGCTCTACCTCAGGATTTAGCTTACTTTCCGCTCTGCGTCGGGACGTGTTTTGGGCTCTACCTCAGGATTTAGCTTACTTTCCGCTCTGAGTCGGGACGTGTGTTGGGCTCTACGTCGGGACGTGTGTTGGGCTCTGCGTCGGGACGTGTGTTGGGCTCTACCTCAGGATTTAGCTTACTTTCAGCTCTACGTCGGGACGTGTGTTGGGCTCTACGTCGGGACGTGTGTTTGGCTCTGCCTCGGGACGTGTGTTTGGCTCTGCGTCGGGACGTGTGTTGGGCTCTGCCTCGGGACGTGTGTTTGGCTCTGCGTCGGGACGTGTGTTGGGCTCTACATCGGGACGTGTGTTGGGCTCTACCTCAGGATTTAGCTTACTTTCAGCTCTACGTGGGGACGTGTGTTGGGCTCTACGTGGGGACGTGTGTTGGGCTCTACGTCGGGACGTGTGTTGGGCTCTACGTCGGCACGTGTGTTGGGCTCTACGTCGGCACGTGTGTTGGGCTCTACGTCGGGACGTGTGTTGGGCTCTACGTCGGGACGTGTGTTGGGCTCTACGTCGGGACGTGTGTTGGGCTCTGCGTCGGGACGTGTGTTGGGCTCTGCGTCGGGACGTGTGTTGGGCTCTACGTCGGGATTTAGCTTACTTCCGGCTCTACGTCGGGATTTAGCTTACTTCCGGCTCTACGTCGGGATTTAGCTTACTTCCGGCTCTACGTCGGGATTTAGCTTACTTCCGGCTCTACGTCGGGATTTGGCTTACTTCCGGCTCTACGTCGGGATTTAGCTTACTTCCGGCTCTACGTCGGGACGTGTGTTGGGCTCTACGTCGGGACGTGTGTTGGGCTCTACGTCGGGACGTGTGTTGGGCTCTACGTCGGGACGTGTGTGGGGCTCTACGTCGGGACGTGTGTGGGGCTCTACGTCGGGACGTGTGTTGGGCTCTGCGTCGTGACGTGTGTTGGGCTCTACGTCGGGATTTAGCTTACTTCCGGCTCTACGTCGGGATTTAGCTTACTTCCGGCTCTACGTCGGGATTTAGCTTACTTCCGGCTCTACGTCGGGATTTAGCTTACTTCCGGCTCTACGTCGGGATTTAGCTTACTTCCGGCTCTACGTCGGGATTTAGCTTACTTCCGGCTCTACGTCGGGATTTAGCTTACTTCCGGCTCTACGTCGGGATTTAGCTTACTTCCGGCTCTACGTCGGGACGTGTGTGGGGCTCTACGTCGGGACGTGTGTGGGGCTCTACGTCGGGACGTGTGTGGGGCTCTACGTCGGGACGTGTGTGGGGCTCTACGTCGGGACGTGTGTGGGGCTCTACGTCGGGACGTGTGTGGGGCTCTACGTCGGGACGTGTGTGGGGCTCTACGTCGGGACGTGTGTGGGGCTCTACGTCGGGACGTGTGTGGGGCTCTACGTCGGGACGTGTGTGGGGCTCTACGTCGGGACGTGTGTGGGGCTCTACGTCGGGACGTGTGTGGGGCTCTACGTCGGGACGTGTGTGGGGCTCTACGTCGGGACGTGTGTGGGGCTCTACGTCGGGACGTGTGTGGGGCTCTACGTCGGGACGTGTGTGGGGCTCTACGTCAGGATTTAGCTTACTTTCAGGTCTACGTCGGGACGTGTGTTGGGCTCTACCTCAGGATTTAGCTTACTTTCAGCTCTACGTGGGGACGTGTGTTGGGCTCTACCTCTGGATTTAGCTTACTTTCCGCTCTGCGTCGGGACGTGTGTTGGGCTCTACCTCAGGATTTAGCCTACTTTCCGCTCTGCGTCGGGACGTGTGTTGGACTCTACGTCGGGACGTGTGTTGGGCTCTGCGTCGGGACGTGTGTTGGGCTCTACATCATGATTTAGCTTACTTTCAGCTCTACATCGGAACGTGTGTTGGGCTCTACGTCGGGACGTGTGTTGGGCTCTGCGTCGGGACGTGTGTTGGGCTCTGCGTCGGGACGTGTGTTTGGCTCTGCGTCGGGACGTGTGTTGGGCTCTGCGTCGGGACGTGTGTTGGGCTCTGCGTCGGGACGTCTGTGGGGCTCTGCGTCGGGACGTCTGTGGGGCTCTGCGTCGGGACGTCTGTGGGGGTCTGCGTCGGGACGTGTGTGGGGCTCTGCGTCGGGACGTGTGTGGGGCTCTGCGTCGGGACGTGTGTGGGGCTCTGCGTCGGGACGTGTGTGGGGCTCTGCGTCGGGACGTGTGTGGGGCTCTACGTCGGGACGTGTGTGGGGCTCTACGTCGGGACGTGTGTTGCGCTCTGCGTCGGGACGTGCGTTGGGCTCTACCTCAGGATTTAGCTTACTTTCAGGTCTACGTCGCGACGTGTGTTGGGCTCTACATCGGGACGTGTGTTGGGCTCTACCTCAGGATTTAGCTTACTTTCCGCTCTGCGTCGGGACCTGTTTTGGGCTCTACCTCAGGATTTAGCTTACTTTCCGCTCTGCGTCGGGACGTGTGTTGGGCTCTACGTCGGGACGTGTGTTGGGCTCTACGTCGGGACGTGTGTTGGGCTCTGCGTCGGGACGTGTGTTGGGCACTACATCAGGATTTAGCTTACTTTCAGCTCTACGTCGGGACGTATGTTGGGCTCTACGTCGGGACGTGTGTTTGGCTCTGCCTCGGGACGTGTGTTTGGCTCTGCGTCGGGAAGTGTGTTGGGCTCTGCCTAGGGACGTGTGTTTGACTCTGCGTCGGGACGTGTGTTGGGCTCTACATCGGGACGTGTGTTGGGCTCTACCTCAGGATTTAGCTTACTTTCAGCTCTACGTGGGGACGTGTGTTGGGCACTACCTCAGGATTTAGCTTACTTTCAGCTCTACGTGGGGACGTGTGTTGGGCTGGACCTCAGGATTTAGCTTACTTTCAGCTCTAGGTCGGGACGTGTGTTGGGCTCTACGTCGGGACGTGTGTGGGGCTCTACGTCGGGACGTGTGTGGGGCTCTACGTCGGGACGTGTGTGGGGCTCTACGTCGGGACGTGTGTGGGGCTCTACGTCGGGACGTGTGTTGGGCTCTACCTCAGGATTTAGCTTACTTTCCGCTCTGCGTCGGGACGTGTTTTGGGCTCTACCTCAGGATTTAGCTTACTTTCCGCTCTGAGTCGGGACGTGTGTTGGGCTCTACGTCGGGACGTGTGTTGGGCTCTGCGTCGGGACATGTGTTGGGCTCTACCTCAGGATTTAGCTTACTTTCAGCTCTACGTCGGGACGTGTGTTGGGCTCTACGTCGGGACGTGTGTTTGGCTCTGCCTCGGGACGTGTGTTTGGCTCTGCGTCGGGACGTGTGTTGGGCTCTGCCTCGGGACGTGTGTTTGGCTCTGCGTCGGGACGTGTGTTGGGCTCTACATCGGGACGTGTGTTGGGCTCTACCTCAGGATTTAGCTTACTTTCAGCTCTACGTGGGGACGTGTGTTGGGCTCTACGTGGGGACGTGTGTTGGGCTCTACGTGGGGACGTGTGTTGGGCTCTACGTCGGCACGTGTGTTGGGCTCTACGTCGGGACGTGTGTTGGGCTCTACGTCGGGACGTGTGTTGGGCTCTACGTCGGGACGTGTGTTGGGCTCTACGTCGGGACGTGTGTTGGGCTCTACGTCGGGACGTGTGTTGGGCTCTGCGTCGGGACGTGTGTTGGGCTCTACGTCGGGATTTAGCTTACTTCCGGCTCTACGTCGGGATTTAGCTTACTTCCGGCTCTACGTCGGGATTTGGCTTACTTCCGGCTCTACGTCGGGATTTAGCTTACTTCCGGCTCTACGTCGGGACGTGTGTTGGGCTCTACGTCGGGACGTGTGTTGGGCTCTACGTCGGGACGTGTGTGGGGCTCTACGTCGGGACGTGTGTGGGGCTCTACGTCGGGACGTGTGTTGGGCTCTGCGTCGGGACGTGTGTTGGGCTAACGTCGGGATTTAGCTTACTTCGGGCTCTACGTCGGGATTTAGCTTACTTCCGGCTCTACGTCGGGATTTAGCTTACTTCCGGCTCTACGTCGGGATTTAGCTTACTTCCGGCTCTACGTCGGGATTTAGCTTACTTCCGGCTCTACGTCGGGATTTAGCTTACTTCCGGCTCTACGTCGGGATTTAGCTTACTTCCGGCTCTACGTCGGGATTTAGCTTACTTCCGGCTCTACGTCGGGATTTAGCTTACTTCCGGCTCTACGTCGGGACGTGTGTGGGGCTCTACGTCGGGACGTGTGTGGGGCTCTACGTCGGGACGTGTGTGGGGCTCTACGTCGGGACGTGTGTGGGGCTCTACGTCGGGACGTGTGTGGGGCTCTACGTCGGGACGTGTGTGGGGCTCTACGTCGGGACGTGTGTGGGGCTCTACGTCGGGACGTGTGTGGGGCTCTACGTCGGGACGTGTGTGGGGCTCTACGTCGGGACGTGTGTGGGGCTCTACGTCGGGACGTGTGTGGGGCTCTACGTCGGGACGTGTGTGGGGCTCTACGTCGGGACGTGTGTGGGGCTCTACGTCGGGACGTGTGTGGGGCTCTACGTCGGGACGTGTGTGGGGCTCTACGTCAGGATTTAGCTTACTTTCAGGTCTACGTCGGGACGTGTGTTGGGCTCTACCTCAGGATTTAGCTTACTTTCAGCTCTACGTGGGGACGTGTGTTGGGCTCTACCTCTGGATTTAGCTTACTTTCCGCTCTGCGTCGGGACGTGTGTTGGGCTCTACCTCAGGATTTAGCCTACTTTCCGCTCTGCGTCGGGACGTGTGTTGGACTCTACGTCGCGACGTGTGTGGGGCTCTGCGTCGGGACGTGTGTGGGGCTCTACGTCGGGACGTGTGTTGCGCTCTGCGTCGGGACGTGCGTTGGGCTCTACCTCAGGATTTAGCTTACTTTCAGGTCTACGTCGCGACGTGTGTTGGGCTCTACATCGGGACGTGTGTTGGGCTCTACCTCAGGATTTAGCTTACTTTCCGCTCTGCGTCGGGACCTGTTTTGGGCTCTACCTCAGGATTTAGCTTACTTTCCGCTCTGCGTCGGGACGTGTGTTGGGCTCTACGTCGGGACGTGTGTTGGGCTCTGCGTCGGGACGTGTGTTGGGCACTACATCAGGATTTAGCTTACTTTCAGCTCTACGTCGGGACGTATGTTGGGCTCTACGTCGGGACGTGTGTTTGGCTCTGCGTCGGGACGTGTGTTTGGCTCTGCGTCGGGACGTGTGTTGGGCTCTGCCTCGGGACGTGTGTTGGGCTCTGCCTCGGGACGTGTGTTTGACTCTGCGTCGGGACGTGTGTTGGGCTCTACATCGGGACGTGTGTTGGGCTGTACCTCAGGATTTAGCTTACTTTCAGCTCTACGTGGGGACGTGTGTTGGGCTGGACCTCAGGATTTAGCTTACTTTCAGCTCTAGGTCGGGACGTGTGTTGGGCTCTACGTCGGGACGTGTGTTGGGCTCTACGTCGGGACGTGTGTTGGGCTCTACGTGGGGACGTGTGTTGGGCTCTAGGTCGGGACGTGTGTTGGGCTCTAGGTCGGGACGTGTGTTGGGCTCTAGGTCGGGACGTGTGTTGGGCTCTACGTCGGGACGTGTGTTGGGCTCTACGTCGGGACGTGTGTTGGGCTCTACGTCGGGACGTGTGTTGGGCTCTACGTCGGGACGTGTGTTGGGCTCTACGTCGGGACGTGTGTGGGGCTCTGCGTCGGGACGTGCGTGGGGCTCTGCGTCGGGACGTGCGTGGGGCTCTGCGTCGGGACGTGCGTGGGGCTCTGCGTCGGGACGTGCGTGGGGCTCTGCGTCGGGACGTGCGTGGGGCTCTGCGTCGGGACGTGCGTGGGGCTCTGCGTCGGGACGTGCGTGGGGCTCTGCGTCGGGACGTGCGTGGGGCTCTGCGTCGGGACGTGTGTTGGGCTCTACCTCAGGATTTAGCCTACTTTCCGCTCTGCGTCGGGACGTGTGTTGGACTCTACGTCGGGACGTGTGTTGGGCTCTGCGTCGGGACGTGTGTTGGGCTCTACATCATGATTTAGCTTACTTTCAGCTCTACATCGGAACGTGTGTTGGGCTCTACGTCGGGACGTGTGTTTGGCTCTGCGTCGGGACGTGTGTTGGGCTCTGCGTCGGGACGTGTGTTGGGCTCTGCGTCGGGACGTGTGTTGGGCTCTGCGTCGGGACGTGTGTGGGGCTCTGCGTCGGGACGTGTGTGGGGCTCTGCGTCGGGACGTGTGTGGGGCTCTGCGTCGGGACGTGTGTGGGGCTCTGCGTCGGGACGTGTGTGGGGCTCTGCGTCGGGACGTGTGTGGGGCTCTGCGTCGGGACGTGTGTGGGGCTCTGCGTCGGGACGTGTGTGGGGCTCTGCGTCGGGACGTGTGTGGGGCTCTGCGTCGGGACGTGTGTGGGGCTCTGCGTCGGGACGTGTGTGGGGCTCTGCGTCGGGACGTGTGTGGGGCTCTGCGTCGGGACGTGTGTGGGGCTCTACGTCGGGACGTGCGTTGCGCTCTGCGTCGGGACGTGCGTTGCGCTCTGCGTCGGGACGTGCGTTGGGCTCTACCTCAGGATTTAGCTTACTTTCAGGTCTACGTCGCGACGTGTGTTGGGCTCTACATCGGGACGTGTGTTGGGCTCTACCTCAGGATTTAGCTTACTTTCCGCTCTGCGTCGGGACGTGTGTTGGGCAATACGTCGGGACGTGTGTTGGGCTCTGCGTCGGGACGTGTGTTGGGCACTACATCAGGATTTAGCTTACTTTCAGCTCTACGTCGGGACGTATGTTGGGCTCTACGTCGGGACGTGTGTTTGGCTCTGCCTCGGGACGTGTGTTTGGCTCTGCGTCGGGACGTGTGTTTGGCTCTGCGTCGGGACGTGTGTTGGGCTCTGCCTCGGGACGTGTGTTTGACTCTGCGTCGGGACGTGTGTTGGGCTCTACATCGGGACGTGTGTTGGGCTCTACCTCAGGATTTAGCTTACTTTCAGCTCTAAGTGGGGACGTGTGTTGGGCTCTACCTCAGGATTTAGCTTACTTTCATCTCTACGTGGGGACGTGTGTTGGGCTGGACCTCAGGATTTAGCTTACTTTCAGCTCTAGGTCGGGACGTGTGTTGGGCTCTAGGTCGGGACGTGTGTTGGGCTCTACATCATGATTTAGCTTACTTTCAGCTCTACATCGGAACGTGCGTGGGGCTCTACGTCGGGACGTGCGTGGGGCTCTGCGTCGGGACGTGCGTGGGGCTCTGCGTCGGGACGTGCGTGGGGCTCTGCGTCGGGACGTGCGTGGGGCTCTGCGTCGGGACGTGCGTGGGGCTCTGCGTCGGGACGTGCGTGGGGCTCTGCGTCGGGACGTGTGTGGGGCTCTACCTCAGGATTTAGCCTACTTTCCGCTCTGCGTCGGGACGTGTGTTGGACTCTACGTCGGGACGTGTGTTGGGCTCTGCGTCGGGACGTGTGTTGGGCTCTACATCATGATTTAGCTTACTTTCAGCTCTACATCGGAACGTGTGTTGGGCTCTACGTCGGGACGTGTGTTTGGCTCTGCGTCGGGACGTGTGTTGGGCTCTGCGTCGGGACGTGTGTTGGGCTCTGCGTCGGGACGTGTGTTGGGCTCTGCGTCGGGACGTGTGTGGGGCTCTGCGTCGGGACGTGTGTGGGGCTCTGCGTCGGGACGTGTGTGGGGCTCTGCGTCGGGACGTGTGTGGGGCTCTGCGTCGGGACGTGTGTGGGGCTCTGCGTCGGGACGTGTGTGGGGCTCTGCGTCGGGACGTGTGTGGGGCTCTGCGTCGGGACGTGTGTGGGGCTCTGCGTCGGGACGTGTGTGGGGCTCTGCGTCGGGACGTGTGTGGGGCTCTACGTCGGGACGTGTGTTGCGCTCTGCGTCGGGACGTGCGTTGCGCTCTGCGTCGGGACGTGCGTTGGGCTCTACCTCAGGATTTAGCTTACTTTCAGGTCTACGTCGCGACGTGTGTTGGGCTCTACATCGGGACGTGTGTTGGGCTCTACCTCAGGATTTAGCTTACTTTCCGCTCTGCGTCGGGACCTGTTTTGGGCTCTACTTCAGGATTTAGCTTACTTTCCGCTCTGCGTCGGGACGTGTGTTGGGCTCTACGTCGGGACGTGTGTTGGGCTCTGCGTCGGGACGTGTGTTGGGCACTACATCAGGATTTAGCTTACTTTCAGCTCTACGTCGGGACGTATGTTGGGCTCTACGTCGGGACGTGTGTTTGGCTCTGCCTCGGGACGTGTGTTTGGCTCTGCGTCGGGACGTGTGTTGGGCTCTGCCTCGGGACGTGTGTTTGACTCTGCGTCGGGACGTGTGTTGGGCTCTACATCGGGACGTGTGTTGGGCTCTACCTCAGGATTTAGCTTACTTTCAGCTCTACGTGGGGACGTGTGTTGGGCTCTACCTCAGGATTTAGCTTACTTTCATCTCTACGTGGGGACGTGTGTTGGGCTGGACCTCAGGATTTAGCTTACTTTCAGCTCTAGGTCGGGACGTGTGTTGGGCTCTAGGTCGGGACGTGTGTTGGGCTCTAGGTCGGGACGTGTGTTGGGCTCTGCGTCGGGACGTGTGTTGGGCTCTAGGTCGGGACGTGTGTTGGGCTCTAGGTCGGGACGTGTGTTGGGCTCTACGTCGGGACGTGTGTTGGGCTCTACGTCGGGACGTGTGTTGGGCTCTACGTCGGGACGTGTGTTGGGCTCTACGTCGGGACGTGTGTTGGGCTCTACGTCGGGACGTGTGTTGGGCTCTACGTCGGGACGTGTGTTGGGCTCTACGTCGGGACGTGTGTTGGGCTCTACGTCGGGACGTGTGTTGGGCTCTACGTCGGGACGTGTGTTGGGCTCTACGTCGGGACGTGTGTTGGGCTCTACGTCGGGACGTGTGTTGGGCTCTACGTCGGGACGTGTGTTGGGCTCTACATCATGATTTAGCTTACTTTCAGCTCTACATCGGGACGTGCGTGGGGCTCTGCGTCGGGACGTGCGTGGGGCTCTGCGTCGGGACGTGCGTGGGGCTCTGCGTCGGGACGTGCGTGGGGCTCTGCGTCGGGACGTGCGTGGGGCTCTGCGTCGGGACGTGCGTGGGGCTCTGCGTCGGGACGTGCGTGGGGCTCTGCGTCGGGACGTGCGTGGGGCTCTGCGTCGGGACGTGCGTGGGGCTCTGCGTCGGGACGTGCGTGGGGCTCTGCGTCGGGACGTGC
The DNA here is from genome assembly GCF_034619465.1 of Leptosomus discolor. Lineage (NCBI taxonomy): Eukaryota > Metazoa > Chordata > Aves > Leptosomiformes > Leptosomidae > Leptosomus > Leptosomus discolor. The sequence goes on along the minus strand of NW_028237915.1, from coordinate 546,248 downwards.
GTGGGGCTCTGCGTCGGGACGTGCGTGGGGCTCTGCGTCGGGACGTGCGTGGGGCTCTGCGTCGGGACGTGCGTGGGGCTCTACGTCGGGACGTGCGTTGCGCTCTGCGTCGGGACGTGCGTTGGGCTCTACCTCAGGATTTAGCTTACTTTCAGGTCTACGTCGGGACGTGTGTTGGGCTCTGCGTCGGGACGTGTGTTGGGCTCTACGTCGGGATTTAGCTTACTTCCGGCTCTACGTCGGGATTTAGCTTACTTCTGGCTCTACGTCGGGATTTAGCTTACTTCCGGCTCTACGTCGGGATTTAGATTACTTCCGGCTCTACGTCGGGATTTAGCTTACTTCCGGCTCTACGTCGGGATTTAGCTTACTTCCGGCTCTACGTCGGGACGTGTGTTGGGCTCTGCGTCGGGACGTGTGTTGGGCTCTGCGTCGGGACGTGTGTTGGGCTCTGCGTCGGGACGTGTGTTGGGCTCTGCGTCGGGACGTGTGTGGGGCTCTGCGTCGGGACGTGTGTGGGGCTCTGCGTCGGGACGTGTGTTGGGCTCTGCGTCGGGACGTGTGTTGGGCTCTGCGTCGGGACGTGTGTGGGGCTCTGCGTCGGGACGTGTGTGGGGCTCTGCGTCGGGACGTGTGTGCGGCTCTGCGTCGGGACGTGTGTGGGGCTCTACGTCGGGACGTGTGTGGGGCTCTACGTCGGGACGTGTGTGGGGCTCTACGTCGGGACGTGTGTGGGGCTCTACGTCGGGACGTGTGTGGGGCTCTACGTCGGGACGTGTGTGGGGCTCTACGTCGGGACGTGCATTGGGCTCTACCTCAGGATTTAGCTTACTTTCAGGTCTACGTCGCGACGTGTGTTGGGCTCTACGTCGGGACGTGTGTTGGGCTCTACCTCAGGATTTAGCTTACTTTCCGCTCTGCGTCGGGACGTGTGTTGGGCTCTACGTCGGGACGTGTGTTGGGCTCTGCGTCGGGACGTGTGTTGGGCTCTACATCAGGATTTAGCTTACTTTCAGCTCTACGTCGGGACGTGTGTTGGGCTCTACGTCGGGACGTGTGTTGGGCTCTGCCTCGGGACGTGTGTTTGGCTCTGCGTCGGGACGTGTGTTGGGCTCTGCCTCGGGACGTGTGTTTGGCTCTGCGTCGGGACGTGTGTTGGGCTCTAGGTCGGGACGTTTGTTGGGCTCTAGGTCGGGACTTGTGTTGGGCTCTAGGTCGGGACGTGTGTTGGGCTCAAGGTCGGGACGTGTGTTGGGCTCTAGGTCGGGACGTGTGTTGGGCTCTAGGTCGGGACGTGTGTTGGGCTCTACGTCGGGACGTGTGTTGGGCTCTACGTCGGGACGTGTGTTGGGCTCTACGTCGGGACGTGTGTTGGGCTCTACGTCGGGACGTGTGTTGGGCTCTACGTCGGGATTTAGCTTACTTCCAGCTCTACGTCGGGATTTAGCTTACTTTCAGCTCTACGTCGGGACGTGTGTTGGGCTCTAGGTCGGGACGTGTGTTGGGCTTTAGGTCGGGACGTGTGTTGGGCTCTACGTCGGGACGTGTGTTGGGCTCTGCGTCGGGACGTGTGTTGGGCTCTGCGTCGGGACGTGTGTTGGGCTCTACGTCGGGACGTGTGTTGGGCTCTACGTCGGGACGTGTGTTGGGCTCTAGGTCGGGACGTGTGTTGGGCTCTAGGTCGGGACGTGTGTTGGGCTCTAGGTCGGGACGTGTGTTGGGCTCTACCTCAGGATTTAGCTTACTTTCAGCTCTACGTGGGGACGTGTGTTGGGCTCTACCTCAGGATTTAGCTTACTTTCCGCTCTGCGTCGGGACGTGTGTTGGGCTCTAGGTCGGGACGTGTGTTGGGCTCTAGGTCGGGACGTGTGTTGGGCTCTAGGTCGGGACGTGTGTTGGGCTCTAGGTCGGGACGTGTGTTGGGCTCTAGGTCGGGACGTGTGTTGGGCTCTAGGTCGGGACGTGTGTTGGGCTCTAGGTCGGGACGTGTGTTGGGCTCTAGGTCGGGACGTGTGTTGGGCTCTACCTCAGGGTTTAGCTTACATTCAGCTCTACGTGGGGACGTGTGTTGGGCTCTACCTCAGGATTTAGCTTACTTTCCGCTCTGCGTCGGGACGTGTGTTGGGCTCTAGGTCGGGACGTGTGTTGGGCTCTAGGTCGGGACGTGTGTTGGGCTCTAGGTCGGGACGTGTGTTGGGCTCTAGGTCGGGACGTGTGTTGGGCTCTAGGTCGGGACGTGTGTTGGGCTCTAGGTCGGGACGTGTGTTGGGCTCTAGGTCGGGACGTGTGTTGGGCTCTAGGTCGGGACGTGTGTTGGGCTCTAGGTCGGGACGTGTGTTGGGCTCTAGGTCGGGACGTGTGTTGGGCTCTACCTCAGGGTTTAGCTTACATTCAGCTCTACGTGGGGACGTGTGTTGGGCTCTACCTCAGGATTTAGCTTACTTTCCGCTCTGCGTCGGGACATGTGTTGGGCTCTACCTCAGGATTAAGCCTACTTTCCGCTCTGCGTCGGGACGTGTGTTGGGCTCTACGTCGGGACGTGTGTTGGGCTCTGCGTCGGGACGTGTGTTGGGCTCTACATCAGGATTTAGCTTACTTTCAGCTCTACGTCGGGACGTGTGTTGGGCTCTACGTCGGGACGTGTGTTTGGCTCTGCCTCGGGACGTGTGTTGGGCTCTGCGTCGGGACGTGTGTTTGGCTCTGCGTCGGGACGTGTGTTTGGCTCTGCGTCGGGACGTGTGTTTGGCTCTGCGTCGGGACGTGTGTTGGGCTCTACATCGGGACGTGTGTTGGGCTCTACCTCAGGATTTAGCTTACTTTCAGCTCTACGTGGGGACGTGTGTTGGGCTCTACCTCAGGATTTTGCTTACTTTCAGCTCTACGTGGGGACGTGTGTTGGGCTCTACCTCAGGATTTAGCTTACTTTCAGCTCTACGTCGGGACGTGTGTTGGGCTCTACCTAAGGATTTAGCTTACTTTCAGCTCTACGTCGGGACGTGTGTTGGGCTCTACGTCGGGACGTGTGTTGGGCTCTACGTCGGGACGTGTGTTGGGCTCTACGTCGGGACGTGTGTTGGGCTCTACGTCGGGACGTGTGTTGGGCTCTACCTCAGGATTTAGCTTACTTTCAGCTCTACGTGGGGACGTGTTTTGGGCTCTACCTCAGGATTTAGCTTACTTTCCGCTCTGCGTCGGGACGTGTGTTGGGCTCTACCTCAGGATTTAGCTTACTTTCAGCTCTGCGTCGGGACGTGTGTTGGGCTCGACCTCAGGATTTAGCTTACTTTCCGCTCTGCGTCGGGACGTGTGTTGGGCTGTACGTCGGGACGTGTGTTGGGCTGTACGTCGGGACGTGTGTTGGGCTCTCCGTCGGGATGTGTGTTGGGCTCTACGTCAGGATTTAGCTTACATTCAGCTCTACGTCGGGACGAGCGTTGGGCTCTACGTCGGGACGAGTGTTGGGCTCTGCGTCGGGACGTGTGTTGGGCTCTGCGTCGGGACGTGTGTTGGGCTCTGCGTCGGGACGTGTGTTGGGCTCTGCGTCGGGACGTGTGTTGGGCTCTGCGTCGGGACGTGTGTTGGGCTCTGCGTCGGGACGTGTGTTGGGCTCTGCGTCGGGACGTGTGTTGGGCTCTCCGTCGGGACGTGTGTTGGGCTCTCCGTCGGGACGTGTGTTGGGCTCTCCGTCGGGACGTGTGTTGGGCTCTCCGTCGGGACGTGTGTTGGGCTCTGCGTCGGGACGTGTGTTGGGCTCTGCGTCGGGACGCGTGTTGGGCTCTACCTCAGGATTTAGCTTACTTTCCGCTCTGCGTCGGGACGCGTGTTGGGCTCTACCTCAGGATTTAGCTTACTTTCCGCTCTGCGTCGGGACGCGTGTTGGGCTCTACCTCAGGATTTAGCTTACTTTCCGCTCTGCGTCGGGACGCGTGTTGGGCTCTACCTCAGGATTTAGCTTACTTTCCGCTCTGCGTCGGGCTGTGTGTTGGGCTCTACCTCAGGATTTAGCTTACTTTCAGCTCTACGTCGGGACGTGTGTTGGGCTGTGCGTCGGGACGTGTGTTGGGCTCTCCATCAGTATTTCGCTTACTTTCAGCGCTACATCGGAACGTGTGTTGGGCTCTGCGTCGGGACGTGTGTTGGGCTCTGCGTCGGGACGTGTGTTGGGCTCTGCGTCGGGACGTGTGTTGGGCTCTGCGTCGGGACGTGTGTTGGGCTCTGCGTCGGGACGTGTGTTGGGCTCTGCGTCGGGACGTGTGTTGGGCTCTACGTCGGGACGTGTGTTGGGCTCTACTTCGAGACGTGTGATGGGCTCTACATCAGGATTTAGCTTACTTTCAGCTCTACGTCGGGACGTGTGTTGGGCTCTACGTCGGGACGTGTGTTGGGCTCTACGTCGGGACGTGTGTTGGGCTCTACGTCGGGACGTGTGTTGGGCTCTACGTCGGGACGTGTGTTGGGCTCTACGTCGGGACGTGTGTTGGGCTCTACGTCGGGACGTGTGTTGGGCTCTACGTCGGGACGTGTGTTGGGCTCTACGTCGGGACGTGTGTTGGGCTCTACGTCAGGATTTCGCTTACTTTCAGCTCTACGTCGGGACGTGCGTTGGGCTCTACGTCGGGACGTGCGTTGGGCTCTACGTCGGGACGTGCGTTGGGCTCTACGTCGGGACGTGCGTTGGGCTCTACGTCGGGACGTGCGTTGGGCTCTACGTCGGGACGTGCGTTGGGCTCTACGTCGGGACGTGCGTTGGGCTCTACGTCGGGACGTGCGTTGGGCTCTACCTCAGGATATAGCGTACTTTCAGCTCTACGTCGGGACGTGCGTTGGTCTCTACGTCGGGACGTGCGTTGGGCTCTACGTCGGGACGTGCGTTGGGCTCTACGTCGGGACGTGCGTTGGGCTCTACGTCGGGACGTGCGTTGGGCTCTACGTCGGGACGTGCGTTGGGCTCTACGTCGCGACCTGCGTTGGGCTCTACGTCGCGACCTGCGTTGGGCTCTACGTCGCGACCTGCGTTGGGCTCTACGTCGCGACCTGCGTTGGGCTCTACGTCGCGACCTGCGTTGGGCTCTTCGTCAGGATTTAGCTTACTTTCAGCTCTACGTCGGGACGTGTGTTGGGCTCTCCGTCGGGGCGAGTGTTGGGCTCTCCGTCGGGACGTGTGTTGGGCTCTCCGTCGGGACGTGTGTTGGGCTCTCCGTCGGGACGTGTGTTGGGCTCTCCGTCGGGACGTGTGTTGGGCTCTCCGTCGGGACGTGTGTTGGGCTCTACGTCGGGACGTGTGTTGGGCTCTACGTCAGGATTTCGCTTACTTTCAGCTCTACGTCGGGACGTGCGTTGGGCTCTACGTCGGGACGTGCGTTGGGCTCTACGTCGGGACGTGCGTTGGGCTCTACGTCGGGACGTGCGTTGGGCTCTACGTCGGGACGTGCGTTGGGCTCTACGTCGGGACGTGCGTTGGGCTCTACGTCGGGACGTGCGTTGGGCTCTACGTCGGGACGTGCGTTGGGCTCTACGTCGGGACGTGCGTTGGGCTCTACGTCGGGACGTGCGTTGGGCTCTACCTCAGGATTTAGCTTACTTTCAGCTCTACGTCGGGACGTGCGTTGGGCTCTACGTCGGGACGTGCGTTGGGCTCTACGTCGGGACGTGTGTTGGGCTCTACGTCGGGACGTGTGTTGGGCTCTACGTCGGGACGTGTGTTGGGCTCTACCTCAGGATTTAGCTTACTTTCAGCTCTACGTGGGGACGTGTTTTGGGCTCTACCTCAGGATTTAGCTTACTTTCCGCTCTGCGTCGGGACGTGTGTTGGGCTCTACCTCAGGATTTAGCTTACTTTCAGCTCTGCGTCGGGACGTGTGTTGGGCTCGACCTCAGGATTTAGCTTACTTTCCGCTCTGCGTCGGGACGTGTGTTGGGCTGTACGTCGGGACGTGTGTTGGGCTGTACGTCGGGACGTGTGTTGGGCTCTCCGTCGGGATGTGTGTTGGGCTCTACGTCAGGATTTAGCTTACATTCAGCTCTACGTCGGGACGAGCGTTGGGCTCTACGTCGGGACGAGTGTTGGGCTCTGCGTCGGGACGTGTGTTGGGCTCTGCGTCGGGACGTGTGTTGGGCTCTGCGTCGGGACGTGTGTTGGGCTCTGCGTCGGGACGTGTGTTGGGCTCTGCGTCGGGACGTGTGTTGGGCTCTGCGTCGGGACGTGTGTTGGGCTCTGCGTCGGGACGTGTGTTGGGCTCTGCGTCGGGACGTGTGTTGGGCTCTCCGTCGGGACGTGTGTTGGGCTCTCCGTCGGGACGTGTGTTGGGCTCTCCGTCGGGACGTGTGTTGGGCTCTCCGTCGGGACGTGTGTTGGGCTCTGCGTCGGGACGTGTGTTGGGCTCTGCGTCGGGACGCGTGTTGGGCTCTACCTCAGGATTTAGCTTACTTTCCGCTCTGCGTCGGGACGCGTGTTGGGCTCTACCTCAGGATTTAGCTTACTTTCCGCTCTGCGTCGGGACGCGTGTTGGGCTCTACCTCAGGATTTAGCTTACTTTCCGCTCTGCGTCGGGACGCGTGTTGGGCTCTACCTCAGGATTTAGCTTACTTTCCGCTCTGCGTCGGGCTGTGTGTTGGGCTCTACCTCAGGATTTAGCTTACTTTCAGCTCTACGTCGGGACGTGTGTTGGGCTGTGCGTCGGGACGTGTGTTGGGCTCTACATCAGTATTTCGCTTACTTTCAGCGCTACATCGGAACGTGTGTTGGGCTCTGCGTCGGGACGTGTGTTGGGCTCTGCGTCGGGACGTGTGTTGGGCTCTGCGTCGGGACGTGTGTTGGGCTCTGCGTCGGGACGTGTGTTGGGCTCTGCGTCGGGACGTGTGTTGGGCTCTGCGTCGGGACGTGTGTTGGGCTCTGCGTCGGGACGTGTGTTGGGCTCTACGTCGGGACGTGTGTTGGGCTCTACTTCGAGACGTGTGATGGGCTCTACATCAGGATTTAGCTTACTTTCAGCTCTACGTCGGGACGTGTGTTGGGCTCTACGTCGGGACGTGTGTTGGGCTCTACGTCGGGACGTGTGTTGGGCTCTACGTCGGGACGTGTGTTGGGCTCTACGTCGGGACGTGTGTTGGGCTCTACGTCGGGACGTGTGTTGGGCTCTACGTCAGGATTTCGCTTACTTTCAGCTCTACGTCGGGACGTGCGTTGGGCTCTACGTCGGGACGTGCGTTGGGCTCTACGTCGGGACGTGCGTTGGGCTCTACGTCGGGACGTGCGTTGGGCTCTACGTCGGGACGTGCGTTGGGCTCTACGTCGGGACGTGCGTTGGGCTCTACGTCGGGACGTGCGTTGGGCTCTACGTCGGGACGTGCGTTGGGCTCTACGTCGGGACGTGCGTTGGGCTCTACCTCAGGATATAGCTTACTTTCAGCTCTACGTCGGGACGTGCGTTGGTCTCTACGTCGGGACGTGCGTTGGGCTCTACGTCGGGACGTGCGTTGGGCTCTACGTCGGGACGTGCGTTGGGCTCTACGTCGGGACGTGCGTTGGGCTCTACGTCGGGACGTGCGTTGGGCTCTACGTCGCGACCTGCGTTGGGCTCTACGTCGCGACCTGCGTTGGGCTCTACGTCGCGACCTGCGTTGGGCTCTACGTCGCGACCTGCGTTGGGCTCTTCGTCAGGATTTAGCTTACTTTCAGCTCTACGTCGGGACGTGTGTTGGGCTCTCCGTCGGGGCGAGTGTTGGGCTCTCCGTCGGGACGTGTGTTGGGCTCTCCGTCGGGACGTGTGTTGGGCTCTCCGTCGGGACGTGTGTTGGGCTCTCCGTCGGGACGTGTGTTGGGCTCTCCGTCGGGACGTGTGTTGGGCTCTACGTCGGGACGTGTGTTGGGCTCTACGTCGGGACGTGCGTTGGGCTCTACGTCGGGACGTGCGTTGGGCTCTACGTCGGGACGTTCGTTGGGCTCTACGTCGGGACGTGCGTTGGGCTCTACGTCGGGACGTGCGTTGGGCTCTACGTCGGGACGTGCGTTGGGCTCTACGTCGGGACGTGCGTTGGGCTCTACGTCGGGACGTGCGTTGGGCTCTACGTCGGGACGTGCGTTGGGCTCTACGTCGGGACGTGCGTTGGGCTCTACGTCGGGACGTGCGTTGGGCTCTACGTCGGGACGTGCGTTGGGCTCTACCTCAGGATTTAGCTTACTTTCAGCTCTACGTCGGGACGTGCGTTGGGCTCTACGTCGGGACGTGCGTTGGGCTCTACGTCGGGACGTGCGTTGGGCTCTACGTCGCGACCTGCGTTGGGCTCTACGTCGCGACCTGCGTTGGGCTCTACGTCGCGACCTGCGTTGGGCTCTACGTCGCGACCTGCGTTGGGCTCTACGTCGCGACCTGCGTTGGGCTCTACGTCGCGACCTGCGTTGGGCTCTACGTCGCGACCTGCGTTGGGCTCTTCGTCAGGATTTAGCTTACTTTCAGCTCTACGTCGGGACGTGTGTTGGGCTCTCCGTCGGGACGTGTGTTGGGCTCTCCGTCGGGACGTGTGTTTGGCTCTCCGTCGGGACGTGTGTTGGGCTCTCCGTCGGGACGTGTGTTGGGCTCTCCGTCGGGACGTGTGTTGGGCTCTCCGTCGGGACGTGTGTTGGGCTCTCCGTCGGGACGTGTGTTGGACTCTCCGTCGGGACGTGTGTTGGGCTCTAGGTCGGGACGTGTGTTGGACTCTACGTCGGGACGTGTGTTGGACTCTACATCGGGATTTAGCTTACTTTCAGGTCAATGTCGGGACGTGTGTTGGGCTCTACGTGGGGACGTGTGTTGGGCTCTACCTCAGGATTTAGCTTACTTTCCGCTCTGCGTCGGGACGTGTGTTGGGCTCTACCTCAGGATTTAGCTTACTTTCCGCTCTGCGTCGGGACGTGTGTTGGGCTCTACCTCAGGATTTAGCTTACTTTCCGCTCTGCGTCGGGACGTGTGTTGGGCTCTACCTCAGGATTTAGCTTACTTTCCGCTCTGCGTCGGGACGTGTGTTGGGCTCTACCTCAGGATTTAGCTTACTTTCCGCTCTGCGTCGGGACGTGTGTTGGGCTCTACCTCAGGATTTAGCTTACTTTCCGCTCTGCGTCGGGACGTGTGTTGGGCTCTACCTCAGGATTTAGCTTACTTTCCGCTCTGCGTCGGGACGTGTGTTGGGCTCTACCTCAGGATTTAGCTTACTTTCAGCTCTACGTCGTGACGTGTGTTGGGCTGTGCGTCGGGACGTGTGTTGGGCTCTACATCAGGATTTCGCTTAATTTCAGCTCTACATCGGAATGTGTGTTGGGCTCTGCGTCGGGACGTGTGTTGGGCTCTGCGTCGGGACGTGTGTTGGGCTCTGCGTCGGGACGTGTGTTGGGCTCTGCGTCGGAACGTGTGTTGGGCTCTGCGTCGGGACGTGTGTTGGGCTCTCCGTCGGGACGTGTGTTGGGCTCTCCGTCGGGACGTGTGTTGGGCTTTACCTCAGGATTTAGCTTACTTTCAGCTCTACGTCGGGACGTGTGTGGGGCTCTACGTCGGGACGTGTGTGGGGCTCTACGTCGGGACGTGTGTTGGGCTCTACGTCGGGACGTGTGTTGGGCTCTACGTCGGGACGTGTGTTGGGCTCTACGTCGGGACGTGTGTTGGGCTCTACGTCGGGACGTGTGTTGGGCTCTACGTCGGGACGTGTGTTGGGCTCTACGTCGGGACGTGTGTTGGGCTCTACGTCGGGACGTGTGTTGGGCTCTACGTCGGGACGTGTGTTGGGCTCTACGTCGGGACGTGTGTTGCGCTCTACGTCGGGACGTGTGTTCGGCTCTACGTCGGGACGTGTGTTGGGCTCTACATCAGGATTTAGCTTACTTTCAGCTCTACGTCGGGACATGCGTTGGGCTCTACGTCGGGACGTGCGTTGGGCTCTACGTCGGGACGTGCGTTGGGCTCTACGTCGGGACGTGCGTTGGGCTCTACGTCGGGACGTGCGTTGGGCTCTACGTCGGGACGTGCGTTGGGCTCTACGTCGGGACGTGCGTTGGGCTCTACGTCGGGACGTGAGTTGGGCTCTACGTCGGGACCTGCGTTGGGCTCTACGTCGGGACGTGTGTTGGGCTCTACGTCGGGACGTGTGTTGGGCTCTACGTCGGGACGTGTGTTGGGCTCTGCGTCGGGACGTGTGTTGGGCTCTGCGTCGGGACGTGTGTTGGGCTCTACATAAGGATTTAGCTTACTTTCAGCTCTACATCGGAACGTGTGTTGGGCTCTACGTCGGGACGTGTGTTTGGCTCTGCGTCGGGACGTGTGTGGGGCTCTGCGTCGGGACGTGTGTTGGGCTCTGCGTCGGGACGTGTGTGGGGCTCTGCGTCGGGACGTGTGTGGGGCTCTACGTCGGGACGTGTGTGGGGCTCTACGTCGGGACGTGTGTGGGGCTCTACGTCGGGACGTGTGTGGGGCTCTACGTCGGGACGTGTGTGGGGCTCTACGTCGGGACGTGTGTGGGGCTCTACGTCGGGACGTGTGTTGCGCTCTGCGTCGGGACGTGCATTGGGCTCTACCTCGGGATTTAGCTTACTTTCAGGTCTACGTCGGGACGTGTGTTGGGCTCTACATCGGGACATGTGTTGGGCTCTACCTCAGGATTTAGCTTACTTTCCGCTCTACGTGGGGACGTGTCTTGGGCTCTACCTCAGGATTTAGCTTACTTTCCGCTCTGCGTCGGGACGTGTTTTGGGCTCTACCTCAGGATTTAGCTTACTTTCCGCTCTGCGTCGGGACGTGTTTTCGGCTCTACCTCAGGATTTAGCTTACTTTCCGCTCTGCGTCGGGACGTGTGTTGGGCTCTACGTCAGGACGTGTGTTGGGCTCTACGTCAGGACGTGTGTTGGGCTCTACGTCAGGACGTGTGTTGGGCTCTACGTCGGGACGTGTGTTGGGCTCTACGTCGGGACGTGTGTTGGGCTCTACGTCGGGACATGTGTTGGGCTCTGCGTCGGGACGTGTGTTGGGCTCTACATCAGGATTTAGCTTACTTTCAGCTCTACTTCGGGACGTGTGTTGGGTTCTACGTCGGGACGTGTGTTTGGCTCTGCGTCGGGACGTGTGTTTGGCTCTGCGTCGGGATGTGTGTTTGGCTCTGCGTCGGGACGTGTGTTGGGCTCTACCTCAGGATTTAGCTTACTTTCCGCTCTGCGTTTGGACGTGTGTTGGGCTCTACCTCAGGATTTAGCTTACTTTCTGCTCTACGTGGGGACGTGTGTTGGGCTCTCCCTCAGGATTTAGCTTACTTTCAGCTCTACGTCGGGACGTGTGTTGGGCTCTACGTCGGGATTTAGCTTACTTCCAGCTCTACGTCGGGACGTGTGTTGGACTCTACGTCGGGACGTGTGTTGGGCTCTACCTCAGGATTTAGCTTACTTTCCGCTCTGCGTCGGGACGTGTGTTGGGCTCTACCTCAGGATTTAGCTTACTTTCAGCTCTACGTCGGGACGTGTGTTGGGCTCTAGGTCGGGACGTGTGTTGGGCTCTAGGTCGGGACGTGTGTTGGGCTCTAGGTCGGGACGTGTGTTGGGCTCTAGGTCGGGACGTGTGTTGGGCTCTAGGTCGGGACCTGTGTTGGGCTCTACGTCGGGACGTGTGTTGGGCTCTACGTCGGGACGTGTGTTGGGCTCTACGTCGGGACGTGTGTTGGGCTCTACGTCGGGACGTGTGTTGGGCTCTACGTCGGGACGTGTGTTGGGCTCTACGTCGGGACGTGTGTTGGGCTCTACGTCGGGACGTGTGTTGGGCTCTAGGTCGGGACGTGTGTTGGGCTCTACCTCAGGATTTAGCTTACTTTCAGCTCTACGTGGGGACGTGTGTTGGGATCTACCTCAGGATTTAGCTTACTTTCCGCTCTGCGTCGGGACGTGTGTTGGGCTCTGCGTCGGGACGTGTGTTGGGCTCTAGGTCGGGACGTGTGTTGGGCTCTAGGTCGGGACGTGTGTTGGGCTCTAGGTCGGGACGTGTGTTGGGCTCTACGTCGGGACGTGTGTTGGGCTCTACGTCGGGACGTGTGTTGGGCTCTACGTCGGGACGTGTGTTGGGCTCTACGTCGGGACGTGTGTTGGGCTCTGCGTCGGGACGTGTGTGGGGCTCTACGTCGGGACGTGTGTTGGGCTCTACGTCGGGACGTGTGTTTGGCTCTGCGTCGGGACGTGTGTTTGGCTCTGCGTCGGGACGTGTGTGGGGCTCTGCGTCGGGACGTGTGTTGGGCTCTGCGTCGGGACGTGTGTTGGGCTCTGCGTCGGGACGTGTGTTGGGCTCTGCGTCGGGACGTGTGTTGGGCTCTGCGTCGGGACGTGTGTGGGGCTCTGCGTCGGGACGTGTGTGGGGCTCTGCTTCGGGACGTGTGTGGGGCTCTGCGTCGGGACGTGTGTGGGGCTCTGCGTCGGGACGTGTGTGGGGCTCTACGTCGGGACGTGTGTGGGGCTCTACGTCGGGACGTGTGTGGGGCTCTACGTCGGGACGTGTGTGGGGCTCTACGTCGGGACGTGTGTGGGGCTCGACGTCGGGACGTGTGTGGGGCTCTACGTCGGGACGTGTGTTGCGCTCTGCGTTGGGACGTGTGTTGGGCTCTACCTCAGGATTTAGCTTACTTTCAGCTCTACGTCGGGACGTGTGTTGGGCTCTACGTCGGGACGTGTGTTGGGCTCTACGTCGGGACGTGTGTTGGGCTCTACGTCGGGACGTGTGTTGGGCTCTACGTCGGGACGTGTGTTGGGCTCTACGTCGGGACGTGTGTGGGGCTCTACGTCGGGACGTGTGTGGGGCTCTACGTCGGGACGTGTGTGGGGCTCTACGTCGGGACGTGTGTTGGGCTCTACGTCGGGACGTGTGTTGGGCTCTACGTCGGGACGTGTGTTGGGCTCTACCTCAGGATTTAGCTTACTTTCAGCTGTGCGTCGGGACGTGTGTTGGGCTCTACGTCGGGACGTGTGTTGGGCTCTGCGTCGGGACGTGTGTTGGGCTCTACATCAGGATTTAGCTTACTTTCAGCTCTACGTCGGGACGTGTGTTGGGCTCTACGTCGGGACGTGTGTTGGGCTCTACGTCGGGACGTGTGTTGGGCTCTACGTCGGGACGTGTGTTGGGCTCTACCTCAGGATTTAGCTTACTTTCAGCTCTGCGTCGGGACGTGTGTTGGGCTCTACGTCGGGACGTGTGTTGGGCTCTACGTCGGGACGTGTGTTGGGCTCTACGTTGGGACGTGTGTTGGGCTCCACGTCGGGACGTGTGTGGGGCTCCACGTCGGGACGTGTGTGGGGCTCCACGTCGGGACGTGTGTTGGGCTCTACGTCGGGACGTGTGTTGGGCTCTACGTCGGGACGTGTGTTGGGCTCCACGTCGGGACGTGTGTTGGGCTCTAGGTCGGGACGTGTGTGGGGCTCCACGTCGGGACGTGTGTTGGGCTCTACGTCGGGACGTGTGTTGGGCTCTGCGTCGGTACGTGTGTTGGGCTCTACATCAGGATTTAGCTTACTTTCAGCTCTACGTCGGGACGTGTGTTGGGCTCTACGTCGGGACGTGCGTTGGGCTCTACGTCGGGACGTGCGTTGGGCTCTACGTCGGGACGTGCGTTGGGCTCTACGTCGGGACGTGAGTTGGGCTCTACGTCGGGACCTGCGTTGGGCTCTACGTCGGGACGTGCGTTGGGCTCTACGTCGGGACGTGTGTTGGGCTCTACGTCGGGACGTGTGTTGGGCTCTGCGTCGGGACGTGTGTTGGGCTCTACATCAGGATTTAGCTTACTTTCAGCTCTACGTCGGGACGTGTGTTGGGCTCTGCGTCGGGACGTGTGTGGGGCTCTGCGTCGGGACGTGTGTGGGGCTCTGCGTCGGGACGTGTGTTGGGCTCTGCGTCGGGACGTGTGTTGGGCTCTGCGTCGGGACGTGTGTGGGGCTCTACGTCGGGACGTGTGTGGGGCTCTACGTCGGGACGTGTGTGGGGCTCTACGTCGGGACGTGTGTGGGGCTCTACGTCGGGACGTGTGTGGGGCTCTACGTCGGGACGTGTGTGGGGCTCTACGTCGGGACGTGTGTGGGGCTCTACGTCGGGACGTGTGTGGGGCTCTACGTCGGGACGTGTGTTGCGCTCTGCGTCGGGACGTGCGTTGGGCTCTACCTCGGGATTTAGCTTACTTTCAGGTCTACGTCGGGACGTGTGTTGGGCTCTACATCGGGACATGTGTTGGGCTCTACCTCAGGATTTAGCTTACTTTCCGCTCTACGTGGGGACGTGTCTTGGGCTCTACCTCAGGATTTAGCTTACTTTCCGCTCTGCGTCGGGACGTGTTTTGGGCTCTACCTCAGGATTTAGCTTACTTTCCGCTCTGCGTCGGGACGTGTTTTCGGCTCTACCTCAGGATTTAGCTTACTTTCCGCTCTGCGTCGGGACGTGTGTTGGGCTCTACGTCAGGACGTGTGTTGGGCTCTACGTCAGGACGTGTGTTGGGCTCTACGTCAGGACGTGTGTTGGGCTCTACGTCGGGACGTGTGTTGGGCTCTACGTCGGGACGTGTGTTGGGCTCTACGTCGGGACATGTGTTGGGCTCTGCGTCGGGACGTGTGTTGGGCTCTACATCAGGATTTAGCTTACTTTCAGCTCTACTTCGGGACGTGTGTTGGGTTCTACGTCGGGACGTGTGTTTGGCTCTGCGTCGGGACGTGTGTTTGGCTCTGCGTCGGGATGTGTGTTTGGCTCTGCGTCGGGACGTGTGTTGGGCTCTACCTCAGGATTTAGCTTACTTTCCGCTCTGCGTTTGGACGTGTGTTGGGCTCTACCTCAGGATTTAGCTTACTTTCTGCTCTACGTGGGGACGTGTGTTGGGCTCTCCCTCAGGATTTAGCTTACTTTCAGCTCTACGTCGGGACGTGTGTTGGGCTCTACGTCGGGATTTAGCTTACTTCCAGCTCTACGTCGGGACGTGTGTTGGACTCTACGTCGGGACGTGTGTTGGGCTCTACCTCAGGATTTAGCTTACTTTCCGCTCTGCGTCGGGACGTGTGTTGGGCTCTACCTCAGGATTTAGCTTACTTTCAGCTCTACGTCGGGACGTGTGTTGGGCTCTAGGTCGGGACGTGTGTTGGGCTCTAGGTCGGGACGTGTGTTGGGCTCTAGGTCGGGACGTGTGTTGGGCTCTAGGTCGGGACGTGTGTTGGGCTCTAGGTCGGGACGTGTGTTGGGCTCTAGGTCGGGACCTGTGTTGGGCTCTACGTCGGGACGTGTGTTGGGCTCTACGTCGGGACGTGTGTTGGGCTCTACGTCGGGACGTGTGTTGGGCTCTACGTCGGGACGTGTGTTGGGCTCTACGTCGGGACGTGTGTTGGGCTCTACGTCGGGACGTGTGTTGGGCTCTACGTCGGGACGTGTGTTGGGCTCTGCGTCGGGACGTGTGTTGGGCTCTACCTCAGGATTTAGCTTACTTTCAGCTCTACGTGGGGACGTGTGTTGGGATCTACCTCAGGATTTAGCTTACTTTCCGCTCTGCGTCGGGACGTGTGTTGGGCTCTGCGTCGGGACGTGTGTTGGGCTCTAGGTCGGGACGTGTGTTGGGCTCTAGGTCGGGACGTGTGTTGGGCTCTAGGTCGGGACGTGTGTTGGGCTCTACGTCGGGACGTGTGTTGGGCTCTACGTCGGGACGTGTGTTGGGCTCTACGTCGGGACGTGTGTTGGGCTCTACGTCGGGACGTGTGTTGGGCTCTGCGTCGGGACGTGTGTGGGGCTCTACGTCGGGACGTGTGTTGGGCTCTACGTCGGGACGTGTGTTTGGCTCTGCGTCGGGACGTGTGTTTGGCTCTGCGTCGGGACGTGTGTGGGGCTCTGCGTCGGGACGTGTGTTGGGCTCTGCGTCGGGACGTGTGTTGGGCTCTGCGTCGGGACGTGTGTTGGGCTCTGCGTCGGGACGTGTGTTGGGCTCTGCGTCGGGACGTGTGTGGGGCTCTGCGTCGGGACGTGTGTGGGGCTCTGCTTCGGGACGTGTGTGGGGCTCTGCGTCGGGACGTGTGTGGGGCTCTGCGTCGGGACGTGTGTGGGGCTCTACGTCGGGACGTGTGTGGGGCTCTACGTCGGGACGTGTGTGGGGCTCTACGTCGGGACGTGTGTGGGGCTCTACGTCGGGACGTGTGTGGGGCTCGACGTCGGGACGTGTGTGGGGCTCTACGTCGGGACGTGTGTTGCGCTCTGCGTTGGGACGTGTGTTGGGCTCTACCTCAGGATTTAGCTTACTTTCAGCTCTACGTCGGGACGTGTGTTGGGCTCTACGTCGGGACGTGTGTTGGGCTCTACGTCGGGACGTGTGTTGGGCTCTACGTCGGGACGTGTGTTGGGCTCTACGTCGGGACGTGTGTTGGGCTCTACGTCGGGACGTGTGTTGGGCTCTACGTCGGGACGTGTGTGGGGCTCTACGTCGGGACGTGTGTGGGGCTCTACGTCGGGACGTGTGTGGGGCTCTACGTCGGGACGTGTGTTGGGCTCTACGTCGGGACGTGTGTTGGGCTCTACGTCGGGACGTGTGTTGGGCTCTACGTCGGGACGTGTGTTGGGCTCTACCTCAGGATTTAGCTTACTTTCAGCTGTGCGTCGGGACGTGTGTTGGGCTCTACGTCGGGACGTGTGTTGGGCTCTGCGTCGGGACGTGTGTTGGGCTCTACATCAGGATTTAGCTTACTTTCAGCTCTACGTCGGGACGTGTGTTGGGCTCTACGTCGGGACGTGTGTTGGGCTCTACGTCGGGACGTGTGTTGGGCTCTACGTCGGGACGTGTGTTGGGCTCTACCTCAGGATTTAGCTTACTTTCAGCTCTGCGTCGGGACGTGTGTTGGGCTCTACGTCGGGACGTGTGTTGGGCTCTACGTCGGGACGTGTGTTGGGCTCTACGTTGGGACGTGTGTTGGGCTCCACGTCGGGACGTGTGTGGGGCTCCACGTCGGGACGTGTGTGGGGCTCCACGTCGGGACGTGTGTTGGGCTCTACGTCGGGACGTGTGTTGGGCTCTACGTCGGGACGTGTGTTGGGCTCCACGTCGGGACGTGTGTTGGGCTCTAGGTCGGGACGTGTGTGGGGCTCCACGTCGGGACGTGTGTTGGGCTCTACGTCGGGACGTGTGTTGGGCTCTGCGTCGGTACGTGTGTTGGGCTCTACATCAGGATTTAGCTTACTTTCAGCTCTACGTCGGGACGTGTGTTGGGCTCTACGTCGGGACGTGCGTTGGGCTCTACGTCGGGACGTGCGTTGGGCTCTACGTCGGGACGTGCGTTGGGCTCTACGTCGGGACGTGCGTTGGGCTCTACGTCGGGACTTGAGTTGGGCTCTACGTCGGGACCTGCGTTGGGCTCTACGTCGGGACGTGCGTTGGGCTCTACGTCGGGACGTGTGTTGGGCTCTACGTCGGGACGTGTGTTGGGCTCTGCGTCGGGACGTGTGTTGGGCTCTACATCAGGATTTAGCTTACTTTCAGCTCTACGTCGGGACGTGTGTTGGGCTCTGCGTCGGGACGTGTGTGGGGCTCTGCGTCGGGACGTGTGTGGGGCTCTGCGTCGGGACGTGTGTTGGGCTCTGCGTCGGGACGTGTGTTGGGCTCTGCGTCGGGACGTGTGTTTGGCTCTGCGTCGGGACGTGTGTGGGGCTCTGCGTCGGGACGTGTGTTGGGCTCTGCGTCGGGACGTGTGTTGGGCTCTGCGTCGGGACGTGTGTTGGGCTCTGCGTCGGGACGTGTGTTGGGCTCTGCGTCGGGACGTGTGTGGGGCTCTGCGTCGGGACGTGTGTGGGGCTCTGCTTCGGGACGTGTGTGGGGCTCTGCGTCGGGACGTGTGTGGGGCTCTGCGTCGGGACGTGTGTGGGGCTCTACGTCGGGACGTGTGTGGGGCTCTACGTCGGGACGTGTGTGGGGCTCTACGTCGGGACGTGTGTGGGGCTCTACGTCGGGACGTGTGTGGGGCTCGACGTCGGGACGTGTGTGGGGCTCTACGTCGGGACGTGTGTTGCGCTCTGCGTTGGGACGTGTGTTGGGCTCTACCTCAGGATTTAGCTTACTTTCAGCTCTACGTCGGGACGTGTGTTGGGCTCTACGTCGGGACGTGTGTTGGGCTCTACGTCGGGACGTGTGTTGGGCTCTACGTCGGGACGTGTGTTGGGCTCTACGTCGGGACGTGTGTTGGGCTCTACGTCGGGACGTGTGTGGGGCTCTACGTCGGGACGTGTGTGGGGCTCTACGTCGGGACGTGTGTTGGGCTCTACGTCGGGACGTGTGTTGGGCTCTACGTCGGGACGTGTGTTGGGCTCTACGTCGGGACGTGTGTTGGGCTCTACCTCAGGATTTAGCTTACTTTCAGCTGTGCGTCGGGACGTGTGTTGGGCTCTACGTCGGGACGTGTGTTGGGCTCTGCGTCGGGACGTGTGTTGGGCTCTACATCAGGATTTAGCTTACTTTCAGCTCTACGTCGGGACGTGTGTTGGGCTCTACGTCGGGACGTGTGTTGGGCTCTACGTCGGGACGTGTGTTGGGCTCTACGTCGGGACGTGTGTTGGGCTCTACCTCAGGATTTAGCTTACTTTCAGCTCTGCGTCGGGACGTGTGTTGGGCTCTACGTCGGGACGTGTGTTGGGCTCTACGTCGGGACGTGTGTTGGGCTCTACGTTGGGACGTGTGTTGGGCTCCACGTCGGGACGTGTGTGGGGCTCCACGTCGGGACGTGTGTGGGGCTCCACGTCGGGACGTGTGTTGGGCTCTACGTCGGGACGTGTGTTGGGCTCCACGTCGGGACGTGTGTTGGGCTCCACGTCGGGACGTGTGTTGGGCTCTAGGTCGGGACGTGTGTGGGGCTCCACGTCGGGACGTGTGTTGGGCTCTACGTCGGGACGTGTGTTGGGCTCTGCGTCGGTACGTGTGTTGGGCTCTACATCAGGATTTAGCTTACTTTCAGCTCTACGTCGGGACGTGTGTTGGGCTCTACGTCGGGACGTGCGTTGGGCTCTACGTCGGGACGTGCGTTGGGCTCTACGTCGGGACGTGCGTTGGGCTCTACGTCGGGACGTGCGTTGGGCTCTACGTCGGGACGTGAGTTGGGCTCTACGTCGGGACCTGCGTTGGGCTCTACGTCGGGACGTGCGTTGGGCTCTACGTCGGGACGTGCGTTGGGCTCTACGTCGGGACGTGTGTTGGGCTCTACGTCGGGACGTGTGTTGGGCTCTGCGTCGGGACGTGTGTTGGGCTCTACATCAGGATTTAGCTTACTTTCAGCTCTACGTCGGGACGTGTGTTGGGCTCTGCGTCGGGACGTGTGTGGGGCTCTGCGTCGGGACGTGTGTGGGGCTCTGCGTCGGGACGTGTGTTGGGCTCTGCGTCGGGACGTGTGTTGGGCTCTGCGTCGGGACGTGTGTGGGGCTCTACGTCGGGACGTGTGTGGGGCTCTACGTCGGGACGTGTGTGGGGCTCTACGTCGGGACGTGTGTGGGGCTCTACGTCGGGACGTGTGTGGGGCTCTACGTCGGGACGTGTGTGGGGCTCTACGTCGGGACGTGTGTGGGGCTCTACGTCGGGACGTGTGTGGGGCTCTACGTCGGGACGTGTGTTGCGCTCTGCGTCGGGACGTGCGTTGGGCTCTACCTCGGGATTTAGCTTACTTTCAGGTCTACGTCGGGACGTGTGTTGGGCTCTACATCGGGACATGTGTTGGGCTCTACCTCAGGATTTAGCTTACTTTCAGCTCTTCGTGGGGACGTGTCTTGGGCTCTACCTCAGGATTTAGCTTACTTTCCGCTCTGCGTCGGGACGTGTTTTGGGCTCTACCTCAGGATTTAGCTTACTTTCCGCTCTGCGTCGGGACGTGTGTTGGGCTCTACGTCGGGACGTGTGTTGGGCTCTGCGTCGGGACGTGTGTTGGGCTCTACATCAGGATTTAGCTTACTTTCAGCTCTACGTCGGGACGTGTGTTGGGTTCTACGTCGGGACGTGTGTTTGGCTCTGCGTCGGGACGTGTGTTTGGCTCTGCGTCGGGACGTGTGTTTGGCTCTGCGTCGGGATGTGTGTTTGGCTCTGCGTCGGGACGTGTGTTGGGCTCTACCTCAGGATTTAGCTTACTTTCCGCTCTGCGTTTGGACGTGTGTTGGGCTCTACCTCAGGATTTAGCTTACTTTCTGCTCTACGTGGGGACGTGTGTTGGGCTCTCCCTCAGGATTTAGCTTACTTTCAGCTCTACGTCGAGACGTGTGTTGGGCTCTACGTCGGCATTTAGCTTACTTCCAGCTCTACGTCGGGTCGTGTGTTGGACTCTACGTCGGGACGTGTGTTGGACTCTATGTCGGGACGTGTGTTGGGCTCTACCTCAGGATTTAGCTTACTTTCCGCTCTGCGTCGGGACGTGTGTTGGGCTCTACCTCAGGATTTAGCTTACTTTCAGCTCTACGTCGGGACGTGTGTTGGGCTCTAGGTCGGGACGTGTGTTGGGCTCTAGGTCGGGACGTGTGTTGGGCTCTAGGTCGGGACGTGTGTTGGGCTCTAGGTCGGGACGTGTGTTGGGCTCTAGGTCGGGACGTGTGTTGGGCTCTAGGTCGGGACGTGTGTTGGGCTCTAGGTCGGGACGTGTGTTGGGCTCTACGTCGGGACCTGTGTTGGGCTCTACGTCGGGACGTGTGTTGGGCTCTACGTCGGGACGTGTGTTGGGCTCAACGTCGGGACGTGTGTTGGGCTCTACGTCGGGACGTGTGTTGGGCTCTACGTCGGGACGTGTGTTGGGCTCTACGTCGGGACGTGTGTTGGGCTCTAGGTCGGGACCTGTGTTGGGCTCTACCTCAGGATTTAGCTTACTTTCAGCTCTACGTGGGGACGTGTGTTGGGATCTACCTCAGGATTTAGCTTACTTTCCGCTCTGCGTCGGGACGTGTGTTGGGCTCTAGGTCGGGACGTGTGTTGGGCTCTAGGTCGGGACGTGTGTTGGGCTCTACGTCGGGACGTCTTTTGGGCTCTACGTCGGGACGTCTTTTGGGTTCTACGTCGGGACGTCTTTTGGGCTCTACGTCGGGACGTGTGTTGGGCTCTACGTCGGGACGTGTGTTGGGCTCTGAGTCGGGACGTGTGTTGGGCTCTGCGTCGGGACGTGTGTTGGGCTCTGCGTCGGGACGTGTGTGGGGCTCTACGTCGGGACGTGTGTTGGGCTCCACGTCGGGACGTGTGTTGGGCTCCACGTCGGGACGTGTGTGGGGCTCCGCGTCGGGACGTGTGTGGGGCTCCGCGTCGGGACGTGTGTGGGGCTCCGCGTCGGGACGTGTGTTGGGCTCTGCGTCGGGACGTGTGTTGGGCTCTGCGTCGGGACGTGTGTGGGGCTCTGCGTCGGGACGTGTGTGGGGCTCTGCTTCGGGACGTGTGTGGGGCTCTACGTCGGGACGTGTGTGGGGCTCTACGTCGGGACGTGTGTGGGGCTCTACGTCGGGACGTGTGTGGGGCTCTACGTCGGGACGTGTGTGGGGCTGTACGTCGGGACGTGTGTTGCGCTCTGCGTCGGGACGTGTGTTTGGCTCTACCTCAGGATTTAGCTTACTTTCAGCTCTACTTCGGGACGTGTGTTGGGCTGTACGTCGGGACGTGTGTTGGGCTGTACGTCGGGACGTGTGTTGGGCTCTCCGTCGGGACGTGTGTTGGGCTCTACGTCAGGATTTAGCTTACATTCAGCTCTACGTCGGGACGTGTGTTGGGCTCTACGTCGGGACGTGTGTTGGGCTCTACCTCAGGATTTAGCTTACTTTCAGCTCTACGTCGGGACGTGTGTTGGGCTCTCCGTCGGGACGTGTGTTGGGCTCTCCGTCGGGACGTGTGTTGGGCTCTCCGTCGGGACGTGTGTTGGGCTCTACGTCGGGACGTGTGTTGGGCTCTACGTCGGGACGTGTGTGGGCTCTACGTCGGGACGTGTGTTGGCTCTACGTCGGGACGTGTGTTGGGCTCTACGTCGGGACGTGTGTTGGGCTCTACGTCGGGACGTGTGTTGGGCTCTACGTCGGGACGTGTGTTGGGCTCTACGTCGGGACGTGTGTTGGGCTCTACGTCGGGACGTGTGTTGGGCTCTACGTCGGGACGTGTGTTGGGCTCTACCTCAGGATTTAGCTTACTTTCAGCTCTGCGTCGGGACGTGTGTTGGGCTCTGCGTCGGGACGTGTGTTGGGCTCTACATCAGGATTTAGCTTACTTTCAGCTCTACGTCGGGACGTGTGTTGGGCTCTACGTCGGGACGTGTGTTGGGCTCTACGTCGGGACGTGTGTTGGGCTCTACGTCGGGATGTGTGTTGGGCTCTACGTCGGGACGTGTGTTGGGCTCTACCTCAGGATTTAGCTTACTTTCAGCTCTGCGTCGGGACGTGTGTTGGACTCTACGTCGGGACGTGTGTTGGGCTGTACGTCGGGACGTGTGTTGGGCTCCACGTCGGGACGTGTGTGGGGCTCCACGTCGGGACGTGTGTGGGGCTCCACGTCGGGACGTGTGTGGGGCTCCACGTCGGGACGTGTGTGGGGCTCCACGTCGGGACGTGTGTGGGGCTCCACGTCGGGACGTGTGTGGGGCTCTACCTCAGGATTTAGCTTACTTTCAGCTCTACGTCGGGACGTGTGTTGGGCTCTACCTCAGGATTTAGCTTACTTTCGGCTCTACATCGGGACGTGTGTTGGACTCTACGTCGGGACGTGTGTTGGACTTTACGTCGGGACGTGCGTTGGGCTCTACCTCAGGATTTAGCTTACTTTCAGCTCTATGTGGGGACGTGTGTTGGGCTCTACCTCAGGATTTAGCTTACTTTTAGCTCTGCGTCGGGACGTGTGTTGGGCTCTGCGTCGGGACGTGTGTTGGGCTCTACGTCGGGACGTGTGTTGGGCTCTACGTCGGGACGTGTGTTGGGCTCTACGTCGGGACGTGTGTTGGGCTCTACGTCGGGACGTGTGTTGGGCTCTACGTCGGGACGTGTGTGGGGCTCCACGTCGGGACGTGTGTTGGGCTCCGCGTCGGTACGTGTGTTGGGCTCTACATCAGGATTTAGCTTACTTTCAGCTCTACGTCGGGACGTGTGTTTGCCTCTGCGTCGGTACGTGTGTTTGGCTCTGCGTCGGGACGTGTGTTGCGCTCTGCGTCGGGACGTGTGTTGGGCTCTGCGTCGGGACGTGTGTTGGGCTCTACGTCGGGACGTGTGTTGGGCTCTACCTCAGGATTTAGCTTACTTTCAGCTCTACGTCGGGACGTGTGTTGGGCTGTACGTCGGGACGTGTGTTGGGCTGTACGTCGGGACGTGTTTTGAGCTGTACGTCGGGACGTGTGTTGGGCTCTCCGTCGGGACGTGTGTTGGGCTCTCCGTCGGGACGTGTGTTGGGCTCTCCGTCGGGACGTGTGTTGGGCTCTACGTCAGGATTTAGCTTACACTCAGCTCTACGTCGGGACGTGTGTTGGGCTCTATGTCGGGACGTGTGTTGGGTTCTACGTCAGGATTTAGCTTACTTTCAGCTCTACGTCGGGACGTGTGTTGGGCTCTACGTCGGGACGTGTGTTGGGCTCTACGTCGGGACGTGTGTTGGGCTCTACGTCGGGACGTGTGTTGGGCTCTACGTCGGGACGTGTGTTGGGCTCTACGTCGGGACGTGTGTTGGGCTCTACGTCGGGACGTGTGTTGGGCTCTACGTCGGGACGTGTGTTGGGCTCTACGTCGGGACGTGTGTTGGGCTCTACCTCAGGATTTAGCTTACTTTCAGCTCTGCGTCGGGACGTGTGTTGGGCTCTACGTCGGGACGTGTGTTGGGCTCTACGTCGGGACGTGTGTTGGGCTCCACGTCGGGACGTGTGTGAGGCTCCACGTCGGGACGTGTGTGGGGCTCCACGTCGGGACGTGTGTGGGGCTCCACGTCGGGACGTGTGTGGCGCTCCGCGTCGGGACGTGTGTGGCGCTCCGCGTCGGGACGTGTGTGGGGCTCCGCGTCGGGACGTGTGTGGGGCTCCGCGTCGGGACGTGTGTGGGGCTCCGCGTCGGGACGTCTGTGGGGCTCCGCGTCGGGACGTGTGTGGGGCTCCGCGTCGGGACGTGTGTGGGGCTCCGCGTCGGGACGTGTGTGGGGCTCCGCGTCGGGACGTGTGTGGGGCTCTCCGTCGGGACGTGTGTTGGGCTCTCCGTCGGGACGTGTGTTGGGCTCTACGTCAGGATTTAGCTTACATTCAGCTCTACGTCGGGACATGTGTTGGGCTCTACGTCGGGACGTGTGTTGGGCTCTACGTCGGGACGTGTGTTGGGCTCTACCTCAGGATTTAGCTTACTTTCAGCTCTACGTCGGGACGTGTGTTGGGCTCTACGTCGGGACGTGTGTTGGGCTCTACGTCGGAACGTGTGTTGGGCTCTACGTCGGGACGTGTGTTGGGCTCTACGTCGGGACGTGTGTTGGGCTCTACGTCGGGACGTGTGTTGGGCTCTACGTCGGGACGTGTGTTGGGCTCTATGTCGGGACGTGTGTTGGGCTCTACCTCAGGATTTAGCTTACTTTCCGCTCTGCGTCGGGACGTGTGTTGGACTCTACCTCAGGATTTAGCTTACTTTCCGCTCTACGTCGGGACGTGTGTTGGGCTCTACGTCGGGACGTGTGTTGGGCTCTACGTCGGGACGTGTGTTGGGCTCTATGTCGGGACGTGTGTTGGGCTCTACGTCGGGACGTGTGTTGGGCTCTACGTCGGGACGTGTGTTGGGCTCTACGTCGGGACGTGTGTTGGGCTCTACGTCGGGACGTGTGTTGGGCTCTACGTCGGGACGTGTGTTGGGCTCTACCTCAGGATTTAGCTTACTTTCCGCTCTGCGTCGGGACGCGTGTTGGGCTCTACGTCAGGATTTAGCTTACTTTCCGCTCTGCGTCGGGACGCGTGTTGGGCTCTACGTCGAGACGTGTGATGGGCTCTACCTCAGGATTTAGCTTACTTTCCGCTCTGCGTCGGGACGTGTGTTGGGCTCTACCTCAGGATTTAGCTTACTTTCAGCTCTACGTCGGGACGTGTGTTGGGCTGTACGTCGGGACGTGTGTTGGGCTGTACGTCGGGAAGTGTGTTGGGCTCTACGTCGGGACGTGTGTTGGGCTCTACGTCGGGACGTGTGTTGGGCTCTACGTCGGGACGTTTGTTGGGCTCTACGTCGGGACGCGTGTTGGGCTCTACGTCGGGACGCGTGTTGGGCTCTACCTCAGGATTTAGCTTACTTTCCGCTCTGCGTCGGGACGCGTGTTGGGCTCTACCTCAGGATTTAGCTTACTTTCCGCTCTGCGTCGGGACGCGTGTTGGGCTCTACCTCAGGATTTAGCTTACTTTCCGCTCTGCGTCGGGACGCGTGTTGGGCTCTACCTCAGGATTTAGCTTACTTTCCGCTCTGCGTCGGGACGCGTGTTGGGCTCTACCTCAGGATTTAGCTTACTTTCCGCTCTGCGTCGGGACGCGTGTTGGGCTCTACCTCAGGATTTAGCTTACTTTCCGCTCTACGTCGGGACGTGTGTGGGGCTCTACGTCGGGACGTGTGTGGGGCTCTACGTCGGGACGTGTGTGGGGCTCTACGTCGGGACGTGTGTGGGGCTCTACGTCGGGACGTGTGTGGGGCTCTACCTCAGGATTTAGCTTACTTTCAGCTGTGCGTCGGGACGTGTGTTGGGCTCTACGTCGGGACGTGTGTTGGGCTCTGCGTCGGGACGTGTGTTGGGCTCTACATCAGGATTTAGCTTACTTTCAGCTCTACGTCGGGACGTGTGTTGGGCTCCACGTCGGGACGTGTGTTGGGCTGTACGTCGGGACGTGTGTTGGGCTGTACGTCGGGACGTGTGTTGGGCTCTACGTCGGGACGTGTGTTGGGCTCTACGTCGGGACGTGTCTTGGGCTCTACCTCAGGATTTAGCTTACTTTCAGCTCTGCGTCGGGACGTGTGTTGGGCTCTACGTCGGGACGTGTGTTGGGCTCTACGTCGGGACGTGTGTTGGGCTCTACGTCGGGACGTGTGTTGGGCTCCACGTCGGGACGTGTGTGGGGCTCCACGTCGGGACGTGTGTGGGGCTCTACGTCGGGACGTGTGTGGGGCTCTACGTCGGGACGTGTGTGGGGCTCCACGTCGGGACGTGTGTGGGGCTCCACGTCGGGACGTGTGTGGGGCTCCACGTCGGGACGTGTGTTGGGCTCTACGTCGGGACGTGTGTTGGGCTCTACATCAGGATTTAGCTTACTTTCAGCTCTACATCGGAACGTGTGTTGGGCTCTACGTCGGGACGTGTGTTTGGCTCTGCGTCGGGACGTGTGTGGGGCTCTGCGTCGGGACGTGTGTGGGGCTCTGCGTCGGGACGTGTGTGGGGCTCTGCATCGGGACGTGTGTGGGGCTCTACGTCGGGACGTGTGTGGGGCTCTACGTCGGGACGTGTGTGGGGCTCTACGTCGGGACGTGTGTGGGGCTCTACGTCGGGACGTGTGTTGGGCTCTACGTCGGGACGTGTGTGGGGCTCTACGTCGGGACGTGTGTGGGGCTCTACGTCGGGACGTGTGTGGGGCTCTACGTCGGGACGTGTGTGGGGCTCTACGTCGGGACGTGTGTGGGGCTCTACGTCGGGACGTGTGTGGGGCTCTACGTCGGGACGTGTGTGGGGCTCTACGTCGGGACGTGTGTTGCGCTCTGCGTCGGGACGTGCGTTGGGCTCTACCTCGGGATTTAGCTTACTTTCAGGTCTACGTCGGGACGTGTGTTGGGCTCTACATCGGGACATGTGTTGGGTTCTACCTCAGGATTTAGCTTACTTTCAGCTCTACGTGGGGACGTGTCTTGGGCTCTACCTCAGGATTTAGCTTACTTTCCGCTCTGCGTCGGGACGTGTTTTGGGCTCTACCTCAGGATTTAGCTTACTTTCCGCTCTGCGTCGGGACGTGTTTTGGGCTCTACCTCAGGATTTAGCTTACTTTCCGCTCTGCGTCGGGACGTGTGTTGGGCTCTAGGTCGGGACGTGTGTTGGGCTCTAGGTCGGGACGTGTGTTGGGCTCTGCGTCGGGACGTGTGTTGGGCTCTACCTCAGGACTTAGCTTACTTTCCGCTCTGCGTCGGGACGTGTGTTGGGCTCTAGGTCGGGACGTGTGTTGGGCTCTACGTCGGGACGTGTGTTTGGCTCTGCGTCGGGACGTGTGTTTGGCTCTGCGTCGGGACGTGTGTTTGGCTCTGCGTCGGGACGTGTGTTTGGCTCTGCGTCGGGATGTGTGTTTGGCTCTGCGTCGGGACGTGTGTTGGGCTCTACCTCAGGATTTAGCTTACTTTCCGCTCTGCGTTTGGACGTGTGTTGGGCTCTACCTCAGGATTTAGCTTACTTTCTGCTCTACATGGGGACGTGTGTTGGGCTCTCCCTCAGGATTTAGCTTACTTTCAGCTCTACGTCGGGACGTGTGTTGGGCTCTACGTCGGCATTTAGCTTACTTCCAGCTCTCCGTCGGGACGTGTGTTGGACTCTACGTCGGGACGTGTGTTGGACTCTATGTCGGGACGTGTGTTGGGCTCTACCTCAGGATTTAGCTTACTTTCCGCTCTGCGTCGGGACGTGTGTTGGGCTCTACCTCAGGATTTAGCTTACTTTCAGCTCTACGTCGGGACGTGTGTTGGGCTCTACGTCGGGACGTCTGTTGGGCTCTACGTCGGGACGTGTGTTGGGCTCTACGTCGGGACGTGTGTTGGGCTCTACGTCGGGACGTGTGTTGGGCTCTACGTCGGGACGTGTGTTGGGCTCTACGTCGGGACGTGTGTTGGGCTCTACGTCGGGACGTGTGTTGGGCTCTACGTCGGGACGTGTGTTGGGCTCTACGTCGGGACGTGTGTTGGGCTCTAGGTCGGGACGTGTGTTGGGCTCTACCTCAGGATTTAGCTTACTTTCAGCTCTACGTGGGGACGTGTGTTGGGCTCAACCTCAGGATTTAGCTTACTTTCAGCTCTACGTCGGGACGTGTGTTGGGCTCTACGTCGGCATTTAGCTTACTTCCAGCTCTACGTCGGGACGTGTGTTGGGCTCTACGTCGGCATTTAGCTTACTTCCAGCTCTACGTCGGGACGTGTGTTGGACTCTACGTCGGGACGTGTGTTGGACTCTATGTCGGGACGTGTGTTGGGCTCTACCTCAGGATTTAGCTTACTTTCCGCTCTGCGTCGGGACGTGTGTTGGGCTCTACCTCAGGATTTAGCTTACTTTCAGCTCTACGTCGGGACGTGTGTTGGGCTCTAGGTCGGGACGTGTGTTGGGCTCTACGTCGGGACGTGTGTTGGGCTCTAGGTCGGGACGTGTGTTGGGCTCTAGGTCGGGACGTGTGTTGGGCTCTACCTCAGGATTTAGCTTACTTTCCGCTCTGCGTCGGGACGTGTGTTGGGCTCTACCTCAGGATTTAGCTTACTTTCAGCTCTACGTCGGGACGTGTGTTGGGCTCTAGGTCGGGACGTGTGTTGGGCTCTAGGTCGGGACGTGTGTTGGGCTCTAGGTCGGGACGTGTGTTGGGCTCTACGTCGGGACGTGTGTTGGGCTCTACGTCGGGACGTGTGTTGGGCTCTACGTCGGGACGTGTGTTGGGCTCTACGTCGGGACGTGTGTTGGGCTCTACGTCGGGACGTGTGTTGGGCTCTACGTCGGGACGTGTGTTGGGCTGTACGTCGGGACGTGTGTTGGGCTCTACGTCGGGACGTGTGTTGGGCTCTACCTCAGGATTTAGCTTACTTTCCGCTCTGCGTCGGGACGTGTGTTGGGCTCTACCTCAGGATTTAGCTTACTTTCCGCTCTACGTCGGGACGTGTGTTGGGCTCTACGTCGGGACGTGTGTTGGGCTCTACGTCGGGACGTGTGTTGGGCTCTACGTCGGGACGCGTGTTGGGCTCTACGTTGGGACGTGTGTTGGGCTCTACGTCGGGACGTGTGTTGGGCTCTACGTCGGGACGTGTGTTGGGCTCTACCTCAGGATTTAGCTTACTTTCCGCTCTGCGTCGGGACGCGTGTTGGGCTCTACGTCAGGATTTAGCTTACTTTCCGCTCTGCGTCGGGACGTGTGTTGGGCTCTACGTCGAGACGTGTGATGGGCTCTACCTCAGGATTTAGCTTACTTTCCGCTCTGCGTCGGGACGTGTGTTGGGCTCTACCTCAGGATTTAGCTTACTTTCAGCTCTACGTCGGGACGTGTGTTGGGCTGTACGTCGGGACGTGTGTTGGGCTGTACGTCGGGACGTGTGTTGGGCTGTACGTCGGGACGTGTGTTGGGCTCTACGTCGGGACGTGTGTTGGGCTCTACGTCGGGACGTTTGTTGGGCTCTACGTCGGGACGTGTGTTGGGCTCTACCTCAGGATTTAGCTTACTTTCCGCTCTGCGTCGGGACGCGTGTTGGGCTCTAACTCAGGATTTAGCTTACTTTCCGCTCTGCGTCGGGACGCGTGTTGGGCTCTAACTCAGGATTTAGCTTACTTTCCGCTCTGCGTCGGGACGCGTGTTGGGCTCTACCTCAGGATTTAGGTTACTTTCCGCTCTGCGTCGGGACGCGTGTTGGGCTCTACCTCAGGATTTAGCTTACTTTCCGCTCTGCGTCGGGACGCGTGTTGGGCTCTACCTCAGGATTTAGCTTACTTTCAGCTCTACGTCGGGACGTGTGTTGGGCTGTGCGTCGGGACGTGTGTTGGGCTCTACATCAGGATTTCACTTACTTTCAGCTCTACATCGGAACGTGTGTTGGGCTCTGCGTCGGGACGTGTGTTGGGCTCTGCGTCGGGACGTGTATTGGGCTCTGCGTCGGGACGTGTGTTGGGCTCTACGTCGGGACGTGTGTTGGGCTCTACGTCGGGACGTGTGTTGGGCTCTGCGTCGGGACGTGTGTTGGGCTCTATGTCGGGACGTGTGTTGGGCTCTACGTCGAGACGTGTGATGGGCTCTAAATCAGGATTTAGATTACTTTCAGCTCTACGTCGGGACGTGTGTTGGGCTCTACGTCGAGACGTGTGATGGGCTCTAAATCAGGATTTAGATTACTTTCAGCTCTACGTCGGGACGTGTGTTGGGCTCTACGTCGGGACGTGTGTTGGGCTCTACGTCGGGACGTGTGTTGGGCTCTATGTCGGGACGTGTGTTGGGCTCTACCTCAGGATTTAGCTTACTTTCATCTCTACGTCGGGACGTGTGTTGGGCTGTACGTCGGGACGTGTGTTGGGCTGTACGTCGGGACGTGTGTTGGGATGTACGTCGGGACGTGTGTTGGGCTCTCCGTCGGGACGTGTGTTGGGCTCTACGTCAGGATTTAGCTTACATTCAGCTCTACGTCGGGACGTGTGTTGTGCTCTACGTCTGGACGTGTGTTGGGCTCTACCTCAGGTTTTAGCTTACTTTCAGCTCTACGTCGGGACGTGTGTTGGGCTCTACGTCGGGACGTGTGTTGGGCTCTACGTCGGGACGTGTGTTGGGCTCTACGTCGGGACGTGTGTTGGGCTGTACGTCGGGACGTGTGTTGGGCTCTACGTCGGGACGTGTGTTGGGCTCTACCTCAGGATTTAGCTTACTTTCCGCTCTGCGTCGGGACGTGTGTTGTGCTCTACCTCAGGATTTAGCTTACTTTCCGCTCTACGTCGGGACGTGTGTTGGGCTGTACGTCGGGACGTGTGTTGGGCTGTACGTCGGGACGTGTGTTGGGCTGTACGTCGGGACGTGTGTTGGGCTGTACGTCGGGACGTGTGTTGGGCTGTACGTCGGGACGTGTGTTGGGCTCTCCGTCGGGACGTGTGTTGGGCTCTCCGTCGGGACGTGTGTTGGGCTCTCCGTCGGGACGTGTGTTGGGCTCTCCGTCGGGACGTGTGTTGGGCTCTCCGTCGGGACGTGTGTTGGGCTCTCCGTCAGGATTTAGCTTACATTCAGCTCTACGTCGGGACGTGTGTTGGGCTCTACGTCGGGACGTGTGTTGGGCTCTACCTCAGGATTTAGCTTACTTTCAGCTCTACGTCGGGACGTGTGTTGGGCTCTACGTCGGGACGTGTGTTGGGCTCTACGTCGGGACGTGTGTTGGGCTCTACGTCGGGACGTGTGTTGGGCTCTACCTCAGGATTTAGCTTACTTTCCGCTCTGCGTCGGGACGTGTGTTGGGCTCTACCTCAGGATTTAGCTTACTTTCAGCTCTACGTCGGGACGTGTGTTGGGCTGTACGTCGGGACGTGTGTTGGGCTGTACGTCGGGACGTGTGTTGGGCTGTACGTCGGGACGTGTGTTGGGCTCTACGTCGGGACGTGTGTTGGGCTCTGCGTCGGGACGTGTGTTGGGCTCTGCGTCGGGACGTGTGTTGGGCTCTGCGTCGGGACGTGTGTTGGGCTCTGCGTCGGGACGTGTGTTGGGCTCTGCGTCGGGACGTGTGTGGGGCTCTGCGTCGGGACGTGTGTTGGGCTCTGCGTCGGGACGTGTGTGGGGCTCTGCGTCGGGACGTGTGTGGGGCTCTGC
This sequence comes from Leptosomus discolor, assembly GCF_034619465.1. Classification (NCBI taxonomy): domain Eukaryota; kingdom Metazoa; phylum Chordata; class Aves; order Leptosomiformes; family Leptosomidae; genus Leptosomus; species Leptosomus discolor. The sequence goes on along the minus strand of NW_028237915.1, from coordinate 514,771 downwards.
GTCGGGACGTGTGTGGGGCTCTGCTTCGGGACGTGTGTGGGGCTCTACGTCGGGACGTGTGTTGTGCTCTACGTCTGGACGTGTGTTGGGCTCTACCTCAGGTTTTAGCTTACTTTCAGCTCTACGTCGGGACGTGTGTTGGTCTCTACGTCGGGACGTGTGTTGGGCTCTACGTCGGGACGTGTGTTGGGCTCTGCGTCGGGACGTGTGTTGGGCTCTGCGTCGGGACGTGTGTGGGGCTCTGCGTCGGGACGTGTGTGGGGCTCTACGTCGGGACGTGTGTGGGGCTCTACGTCGGGACGTGTGTGGGGCTCTACGTCGGGACGTGTGTTGGGCTCTACGTCGGGACGTGTGTGGGGCTCTACGTCGGGACGTGTGTGGGGCTCTACGTCGGGACGTGTGTGGGGCTCTACGTCGGGACGTGTGTTGCGCTCTGCGTCGGGACGTGCGTTGGGCTCTACCTCGGGATTTAGCTTACTTTCAGGTCTACGTCGGGACGTGTGTTGGGCTCTACATCGGGACATGTGTTGGGCTCTACCTCAGGATTTAGCTTACTTTCAGCTCTACGTGGGGACGTGTCTTGGGCTCTACCTCAGGATTTAGCTTACTTTCCGCTCTGCGTCGGGACGTGTTTTGGGCTCTACCTCAGGATTTAGCTTACTTTCCGCTCTGCGTCGGGACGTGTTTTGGGCTCTACCTCAGGATTTAGCTTACTTTCCGCTCTGCGTCGGGACGTGTGTTGGGCTCTCGGTCGGGACGTGTGTTGGGCTCTGCGTCGGGACGTGTGTTGGGCTCTACATCAGGATTTAGCTTACTTTCAGCTCTACGTCGGGACGTGTGTTGGGTTCTACGTCGGGACGTGTGTTTGGCTCTGCGTCGGGACGTGTGTTTGGCTCTGCGTCGGGATGTGTGTTTGGCTCTGCGTCGGGACGTGTGTTGGGCTCTACCTCAGGATTTAGCTTACTTTCCGCTCTGCGTTTGGACGTGTGTTGGGCTCTACCTCAGGATTTAGCTTACTTTCTGCTCTACGTGGGGACGTGTGTTGGGCTCTCCCTCAGGATTTAGCTTACTTTCAGCTCTACATCGGGACGTGTGTTGGGCTCTACGTCGGCATTTAGCTTACTTCCAGCTCTACGTCGGGACGTGTGTTGGACTCTACGTCGGGACGTGTGTTGGACTCTACGTCGGGACGTGTGTTGGGCTCTACCTCAGGATTTAGCTTACTTTCCGCTCTGCGGCGGGACGTGTGTTGGGCTCTACCTCAGGATTTAGCTTACTTTCAGCTCTACGTCGGGACGTGTGTTGGGCTCTAGGTCGGGACGTGTGTTGGGCTCTAGGTCGGGACGTGTGTTGGGCTCTAGGTCGGGACGTGTGTTGGGCTCTAGGTCGGGACGTGTGTTGGGCTCAACGTCGGGACGTGTGTTGGGCTCTACGTCGGGACGTGTGTTGGGCTCTACGTCGGGACGTGTGTTGGGCTCTAGGTCGGGACGTGTGTTGGGCTCTACCTCAGGATTTAGCTTACTTTCAGCTCTACGTGGGGACGTGTGTTGGGCTCAACCTCAGGATTTAGCTTACTTTCAGCTCTACGTCGGGACGTGTGTTGGGCTCTACGTCGGCATTTAGCTTACTTCCAGCTCTACGTCGGGACGTGTGTTGGACTCTACGTCGGGACGTGTGTTGGACTCTATGTCGGGACGTGTGTTGGGCTCTACCTCAGGATTTAGCTTACTTTCCGCTCTGCGTCGGGACGTGTGTTGGGCTCTACCTCAGGATTTAGCTTACTTTCCGCTCTGCATCGGGACGTGTGTTGGGCTCTAGGTCGGGACGTGTGTTGGGCTCTACGTCGGGACGTGTGTTGGGCTCTACGTCGGGACGTGTGTTGGGCTCTACGTCGGGACGTGTGTTGGGCTCTGAGTCGGGACGTGTGTTGGGCTCTGCGTCGGGACGTGTGTTGGGCTCTGCGTCGGGACGTGTGTTGGGCTCTGCGTCGGGACGTGTGTGGGGCTCTACGTCGGGACGTGTGTTGGGCTCTACGTCGGGACGTGTGTTGGGCTCTACGTCGGGACGTGTGTTGGGCTCTACGTCGGGACGTGTGTTTGGCTCTGCGTCGGGACGTGTGTGGGGCTCTGCGTCGGGACGTGTGTTGGGCTCTGCGTCGGGACGTGTGTTGGGCTCTGCGTCGGGACGTGTGTGGGGCTCTGCGTCGGGACGTGTGTGGGGCTCTGCGTCGGGACGTGTGTGGGGCTCTGTTTCGGGACGTGTGTGGGGCTCTACGTCGGGACGTGCGTGGGGCTCTACGTCGGGACGTGCGTGGGGCTCTACGTCGGGACGTGTGTGGGGCTCTACGTCGGGACGTGTGTTGCGCTCTGCGTCGGGACGTGTGTTGGGCTCTACCTCAGGATTTAGCTTACTTTCAGCTCTACTTCGGGACGTGTGTTGGGCTGTACGTCGGGACGTGTGTTGGGCTGTACGTCGGGACGTGTGTTGGGCTCTCCGTCGGGACGTGTGTTGGGCTCTACGTCAGGATTTAGCTTACATTCAGCTCTACGTCGGGACGTGTGTTGGGCTCTACGTCGGGACGTGTGTTGGGCTCTACCTCAGGATTTAGCTTACTTTCAGCTCTACGTCGGGACGTGTGTTGGGCTCTACGTCGGGACGTGTGTTGGGCTCTCCGTCGGGACGTGTGTTGGGCTCTACGTCGGGACGTGTGTTGGGCTCTACGTCGGGACGTGTGTTTGCTCTACGTCGGGACGTGTGTTGGGCTCTACGTCGGGACGTGTGTTGGGCTCTACGTCGGGACGTGTGTTGGGCTCTACGTCGAGACGTGTGATGGGCTCTACCTCAGGATTTAGCTTACTTTCCGCTCTGCGTCGGGACGTGTGTTGGGCTCTACCTCAGGATTTAGCTTACTTTCAGCTCTACGTCGGGACGTGTGTTGGGCTCTACGTCGGGACGTGTGTTGGGCTCTACGTCGGGACGTGTGTTGGGCTGTACGTCGGGACGTGTGTTGGGCTGTACGTCGGGACGTGTGTTGGGCTCTACGTCGGGACGTGTGTTGGGCTCTACGTCGGGACGTGTGTTGGGCTCTACGTCGGGACGTGTGTTGGGCTCTACGTCGGGACGTGTGTTGGGCTCTACCTCAGGATTTAGCTTACTTTCAGCTCTGCGTCGGGACGTGTGTTGGGCTCCACGTCGGGACGTGTGTTGGGCTCTGCGTCGGGACGTGTGTTGGGCTCTACATCAGGATTTAGCTTACTTTCAGCTCTACGTCGGGACGTGTGTTGGGCTCCACGTCGGGACGTGTGTTGGGCTCTACGTCGGGACGTGTGTTGGGCTCTACGTCGGGACGTGTGTTGGGCTCTACCTCAGGATTTAGCTTACTTTCAGCTCTGCGTCGGGACGTGTGTTGGGCTCTACGTCGGGACGTGTGTTGGGCTCCACGTCGGGACGTGTGTGGGGCTCCACGTCGGGACGTGTGTGGGGCTCCACGTCGGGACGTGTGTGGGGCTCCACGTCGGGACGTGTGTGGGGCTCCACGTCGGGACGTGTGTGGGGCTCCACGTCGGGACGTGTGTGGGGCTCCACGTCGGGACGTGTGTGGGGCTCTACGTCGGGACGTGTGTGGGGCTCTACCTCAGGATTTAGCTTACTTTCAGCTCTACGTCGGGACGTGTGTTGGGCTCTACCTCAGGATTTAGCTTACTTTCGGCTCTACGTCGGGACGTGTGTTGGACTCTACGTCGGGACGTGTGTTGGACTTTACGTCGGGACGTGCGTTGGGCTCTACCTCAGGATTTAGCTTACTTTCAGCTCTACGTGGGGACGTGTGTTGGGCTCTACCTCAGGATTTAGCTTACTTTCAGCTCTGCGTCGGGACGTGTGTTGGGCTCTGCGTCGGGACGTGTGTTGGGCTCTACGTCGGGACGTGTGTTGGGCTCTACGTCGGGACGTGTGTTGGGCTCTACGTCGGGACGTGTGTTGGGCTCTACGTCGGGACATGTGTGGGGCTCCACGTCGGGACGTGTGTTGGGCTCTGCGTCGGTACGTGTGTTGGGCTCTACATCAGGATTTAGCTTACTTTCAGCTCTACGTCGGGACGTGTGTTTGGCTCTGCGTCGGGACGTGTGTTTGGCTCTGCGTCGGGACGTGTGTTGGGCTCTGCGTCGGGACGTGTGTTGGGCTCTGCGTCGGGACGTGTGTTGGGCTCTACGTCGGGACGTGTGTTGGGCTCTACCTCAGGATTTAGCTTACTTTCAGCTCTACGTCGGGACGTGTGTTGGGCTCTACGTCGGGACGTGTGTTGGGCTCTACGTCGGGACGTGTGTTGGGCTCTACGTCGGGACGTGTGTTGGGCTCTACGTCGGGACGTGTGTTGGGCTCTACGTCGGGACGTGTGTTGGGCTCTCCGTCGGGACGTGTGTTGGGCTCTACGTCAGGATTTAGCTTACATTCAGCTCTACGTCGGGACGTGTGTTGGGCTCTCCGTCGGGACGTGTGTTGGGCTCTACCTCAGGATTTAGCTTACTTTCAGCTCTACGTCGGGACGTGTGTTGGGCTGTACGTCGGGACGTGTGTTGGGCTGTACGTCGGGACGTGTGTTGGGCTGTACGTCGGGACGTGTGTTGGGCTGTACGTCGGGACGTGTGTTGGGCTCTACGTCGGGACGTGTGTTGGGCTCTACGTCGGGACGTGTGTTGGGCTCTACGTCGGGACGTGTGTTGGGCTCTACGTCGGGACGTGTGTTGGGCTCTACGTCGGGACGTGTGTTGGGCTCTACGTCGGGACGTGTGTTGGGCTCTACCTCAGGATTTAGCTTACTTTCAGCTCTGCGTCGGGACGTGTGTTGGGCTCTACGTCGGGACGTGTGTTGGGCTCTACGTCGGGACGTGTGTTGGGCTCTGCGTCGGGACGTGTGTTGGGCTCTACATCAGGATTTAGCTTACTTTCAGCTCTACGTCGGGACGTGTGTTGGGCTCCACGTCGGGACGTGTGTTGGGCTCTACGTCGGGACGTGTGTTGGGCTCTACGTCGGGACGTGTGTTGGGCTCTACGTCGGGACGTGTGTTGGGCTCTACCTCAGGATTTAGCTTACTTTCAGCTCTGCGTCGGGACGTGTGTTGGGCTCTACGTCGGGACGTGTGTTGGGCTCTACGTCGGGACGTGTGTTGGGCTCCACGTCGGGACGTGTGTTGGGCTCCACGTCGGGACGTGTGTGGCGCTCCACGTCGGGACGTGTGTGGCGCTCCACGTCGGGACGTGTGTGGCGCTCCACGTCGGGACGTGTGTGGCGCTCCACGTCGGGACGTGAGTGGCGCTCCACGTCGGGACGTGAGTGGCGCTCCACGTCGGGACGTGTGTGGGGCTCCACGTCGGGACGTGTGTGGGGCTCCACGTCGGGACGTGTGTGGGGCTCCACGTCGGGACGTGTGTGGGGCTCTACCTCAGGATTTAGCTTACTTTCAGCTCTACGTCGGGACGTGTGTTGGACTCTACGTCGGGACGTGTGTTGGACTTTACGTCGGGACGTACGTTGGGCTCTACCTCAGGATTTAGCTTACTTTCAGCTCTGCGTCGGGACGTGTGTTGGGCTCTACGTCGGGACGTGTGTTGGGCTCTACGTCGGGACGTGTGTTGGGCTCTACGTCGGGACGTGTGTTGGGCTCTACGTCGGGACGTGTGTGGGGCTCCACGTCGGGACGTGTGTGGGGCTCCACGTCGGGACGTGTGTTGGGCTCTGCGTCGGGACGTGTGTTGGGCTCTGCGTCGGTACGTGTGTTGGGCTCTACATCAGGATTTAGCTTACTTTCAGCTCTACGTCGGGACGTGTGTTGGGCTCTACGTCGGGACGTGTGTTTGGCTCTTCGTCGGGACGTGTGTTTGCCTCTGCGTCGGGACGTGTGTTTGCCTCTGCGTCGGTACGTGTGTTTGGCTCTGCGTCGGGACGTGTGTTTGGCTCTGCGTCGGGACGTGTGTTTGGCTCTGCGTCGGGACGTGTGTTGGGCTCTGCGTCGGGACGTGTGTTGGGCTCTGCGTCGGGACGTGTGTTGGGCTCTGCGTCGGGACGTGTGTTGGGCTCTGCGTCGGGACGTGTGTTGGGCTCTGCGTCGGGACGTGTGTTGGGCTCTGCGTCGGGACGTGTGTTGGGCTCTGCGTCGGGACGTGTGTTGGGCTCTGCGTCGGGACGTGTGTTGGGCTCTGCGTCGGGACGTGTGTTGGGCTCTGCGTCGGGACGTGTGTTGGGCTCTGCGTCGGGACGTGTGTTGGGCTCTGCGTCGGGACGTGTGTTGGGCTCTGCGTCGGGACGTGTGTTGGGCTCTGCGTCGGGACGTGTGTTGGGCTCTGCGTCGGGACGTGTGTTGGGCTCTGCGTCGGGACGTGTGTTGGGCTCTACCTCAGGATTTAGCTTACTTTCAGCTCTACGTCGGGACGTGTGTTGGGCTGTACGTCGGGACGTGTGTTGGGCTCTCCGTCGGGACGTGTGTTGGGCTCTCCGTCGGGACGTGTGTTGGGCTCTACGTCAGGATTTAGCTTACATTCAGCTCTACGTCGGGACGTGTGTTGGGCTCTACGTCGGGACGTGTGTTGGGCTCTACGTCGGGACGTGTGTTGGGCTCTACGTCGGGACGTGTGTTGGGCTCTACGTCGGGACGTGTGTTGGGCTCTACGTCGGGACGTGTGTTGGGCTCTACCTCGGGACGTGTGTTGGGCTCTACCTCAGGATTTAGCTTACTTTCAGCTCTACGTCGGGACGTGTGTTGGGCTCTACGTCGGGACGTGTGTTGGGCTCTACGTCGGGACGTGTGTTGGGCTCTACGTCGGGACGTGTGTTGGGCTCTACGTCGGGACGTGTGTTGGGCTCTACGTCGGGACGTGTGTTGGGCTCTACGTCGGGACGTGTGTTGGGCTCTACCTCAGGATTTAGCTTACTTTCCGCTCTGCGTCGGGACGTGTGTTGGGCTCTACCTCAGGATTTAGCTTACTTTCCGCTCTACGTCGGGACGTGTGTTGGGCTGTACGTCGGGACGTGTGTTGGGCTCTACGTCGGGACGTGTGTTGGGCTCTACGTCGGGACGTGTGTTGGGCTCTACGTCGGGACGTGTGTTGGGCTCTACGTCGGGACGTGTGTTGGGCTCTACGTCGGGACGTGTGTTGGGCTCTACGTCGGGACGTGTGTTGGGCTCTACCTCAGGATTTAGCTTACTTTCCGCTCTGCGTCGGGACGCGTGTTGGGCTCTACGTCAGGATTTAGCTTACTTTCCGCTCTGCGTCGGGACGTGTGTTGGGCTCTACGTCGAGACGTGTGATGGGCTCTACCTCAGGATTTAGCTTACTTTCCGCTCTGCGTCGGGACGTGTGTTGGGCTCTACGTCGAGACGTGTGATGGGCTCTACCTCAGGATTTAGCTTACTTTCCGCTCTGCGTCGGGACGTGTGTTGGGCTCTACCTCAGGATTTAGCTTACTTTCAGCTCTACGTCGGGACGTGTGTTGGGCTCTACGTCGGGACGTGTGTTGGGCTCTACGTCGGGACGTGTGTTGGGCTCTACGTCGGGACGTGTGTTGGGCTCTACGTCGGGACGTGTGTTGGGCTCTACGTCGGGACGTTTGTTGGGCTCTACGTCGGGACGTTTGTTGGGCTCTACGTCGGGACGTGTGTTGGGCTCTACCTCAGGATTTAGCTTACTTTCCGCTCTGCGTCGGGACGCGTGTTGGGCTCTACCTCAGGATTTAGCTTATTTTCCGCTCTGCGTCGGGACGCGTGTTGGGCTCTACCTCAGGATTTAGCTTACTTTCAGCTCTACGTCGGGACGTGTGTTGGGATGTGCGTCGGGACGTGTGTTGGGCTCTACATCAGGATTTCGCTTACTTTCAGCTCTACATCGGAACGTGTGTTGGGCTCTGCGTCGGGACGTGTGTTGGGCTCTGCGTCGGGACGTGTGTTGGGCTCTGCGTCGGGACGTGTGTTGGGCTCTGCGTCGGGACGTGTGTTGGGCTCTACGTCGGGACGTGTGTTGGGCTCTGCGTCGGGACGTGTGTTGGGCTCTACGTCGGGACGTGTGTTGGGCTCTACGTCGGGACGTGTGATGGGCTCTAAATCAGGATTTAGATTACTTTCAGCTCTACGTCGGGACGTGTGTTGGGCTCTAGGTCGGGACGTGTGTTGGGCTCTAGGTCGGGACGTGTGTTGGGCTCTACGTCGGGACGTGTGTTGGGCTCTACGTCGGGACGTGTGTTGGGCTCTACCTCAGGATTTAGCTTACTTTCATCTCTACGTCGGGACGTGTGTTGGGCTGTACGTCGGGACGTGTGTTGGGCTGTACGTCGGGACGTGTGTTGGGCTCTCCGTCGGGACGTGTGTTGGGCTCTACGTCAGGATTTAGCTTACATTCAGCTCTACGTCGGGACGTGTGTTGGGCTCTACGTCTGGACGTGTGTTGGGCTCTACCTCAGGATTTAGCTTACTTTCAGCTCTACGTCGGGACGTGTGTTGGGCTCTACGTCGGGACGTGTGTTGGGCTCTACGTCGGGACGTGTGTTGGGCTCTACGTCGGGACGTGTGTTGGGCTCTACGTCGGGACGTGTGTTGGGCTCTACGTCGGGACGTGTGTTGGGCTCTACCTCAGGATTTAGCTTACTTTCCGCTCTGCGTCGGGACGTGTGTTGTGCTCTACCTCAGGATTTAGCTTACTTTCCGCTCTACGTCGGGACGTGTGTTGCGCTGTACGTCGGGACGTGTGGTGGGCTGTACGTCGGGACGTGTGGTGGGCTGTACGTCGGGACGTGTGTTGGGCTGTACGTCGGGACGTGTGTTGGGCTGTACGTCGGGACGTGTGTTGGGCTCTCCGTCGGGACGTGTGTTGGGCTCTCCGTCGGGACGTGTGTTGGGCTCTCCGTCGGGACGTGTGTTGGGCTCTCCGTCGGGACGTGTGTTGGGCTCTCCGTCGGGACGTGTGTTGGGCTCTCCGTCAGGATTTAGCTTACATTCAGCTCTACGTCGGGACGTGTGTTGGGCTCTACGTCGGGACGTGTGTTGGGCTCTACGTCGGGACGTGTGTTGGGCTCTACGTCGGGACGTGTGTTGGGCTCTACCTCAGGATTTAGCTTACTTTCAGCTCTACGTCGGGACGTATGTTGGGCTCTACGTCGGGACGTGTGTTGGGCTCTACGTCGGGACGTGTGTTGGGCTCTACGTCGGGACGTGTGTTGGGCTCTACCTCAGGATTTAGCTTACTTTCCGCTCTGCGTCGGGACGTGTGTTGGGCTCTACCTCAGGATTTAGCTTACTTTCAGCTCTACGTCGGGACGTGTGTTGGGCTCTACGTCGGGACGTGTGTTGGGCTGTACGTCGGGACGTGTGTTGGGCTCTACGTCGGGACGTGTGTTGGGCTCTACGTCGGGACGTGTGTTGGGCTCTACCTCAGGATTTAGCTTACTTTCAGCTCTACGTCGGGACGTGTGTTGGGCTGTACGTCGGGACGTGTGTTGGGCTCTACGTCGGGACGTGTGTTGGGCTCTACGTCGGGACGTGTGTTGGGCTCTACGTCGGGACGTGTGTTGGGCTCTACGTCGGGACGTGTGTTGGGCTCTATCTCAGGATTTAGCTTACTTTCCGCTCTGCGTCGGGACGCGTGTTGGGCTCTACCTCAGGATTTAGCTTACTTTCCGCTCTGCGTCGGGACGTGTGTTGGGCTCTACTTCGAGACGTGTGATGGGCTCTACCTCAGGATTTAGCTTACTTTCCGCTCTGCGTCGGGACGTGTGTTGGGCTCTACCTCAGGATTTAGCTTACTTTCCGCTCTACGTCGGGACGTGTGTTGGGCTGTACGTCGGGACGTGTGTTGGGCTGTACGTCGGGACGTGTGTTGGGCTGTACGTCGGGACGTGTGTTGGGCTCTACGTCGGGACGTGTGTTGGGCTCTACGTCGGGACGTGTGTTGGGCTCTACGTCGGGACGTTTGTTGGGCTCTACGTCGGGACGTGTGTTGGCCTCTACCTCAGGATTTAGCTTACTTTCCGCTCTGCGTCGGGACGCGTGTTGGGCTCTACCTCAGGATTTAGCTTACTTTCCGCTCTGCGTCGGGACGCGTGTTGGGCTCTACCTCAGGATTTAGCTTACTTTCCGCTCTGCGTCGGGACGCGTGTTGGGCTCTACCTCAGGATTTAGCTTACTTTCAGCTCTACGTCGGGACGTGTGTTGGTCTGTGCGTCGGGACGTGTGTTGGGCTCTACATCAGGATTTCGCTTACTTTCAGCTCTACATCGGAACGTGTGTTGGGCTCTGCGTCGGGACGTGTGTTGGGCTCTGCGTCGGGACGTGTGTTGGGCTCTACGTCGGGACGTGTGTTGGGCTCTGCGTCGGGACGTGTGTTGGGCTCTGCGTCGGGACGTGTGTTGGGCTCTACGTCGGGACGTGTGTTGGGCTCTACGTCGAGACGTGTGATGGGCTCTAAATCAGGATTTAGATTACTTTCAGCTCTACGTCGGGACGTGTGTTGGGCTCTACGTCGGGACGTGTGTTGGGCTGTACGTCGGGACGTGTGTTGGGCTCTACGTCGGGACGTGTGTTGGGCTCTACGTCGGGACGTGTGTTGGGCTCTACGTCGGGACGTGTGTTGGGCTCTACGTCGGGACGTGTGTTGGGCTCTATGTCGGGACGTTTGTTGGGCTCTACGTCGGGACGTTTGTTGGGCTCTACGTCGGGACGTGTGTTGGGCTCTACGTCGGGACGTGTGTTGGGCTCTACGTCGGGACGTGTGTTGGGCTCTACCTCAGGATTTAGCTTACTTTCCGCTCTGCGTCGGGACGCGTGTTGGGCTCTACCTCAGGATTTAGCTTATTTTCCGCTCTGCGTCGGGACGCGTGTTGGGCTCTACCTCAGGATTTAGGATACTTTCCGCTCTGCGTCGGGACGCGTGTTGGGCTCTACCTCAGGATTTAGCTTACTTTCCGCTCTGCGTCGGGACGCGTGTTGGGCTCTACCTCAGGATTTAGCTTACTTTCAGCTCTACGTCGGGACGTGTGTTGGGATGTGCGTCGGGACGTGTGTTGGGCTCTACATCAGGATTTCGCTTACTTTCAGCTCTACATCGGAACGTGTGTTGGGCTCTGCGTCGGGACGTGTGTTGGGCTCTGCGTCGGGACGTGTGTTGGGCTCTGCGTCGGGACGTGTGTTGGGCTCTACGTCGGGACGTGTGTTGGGCTCTACGTCGGGACGTGTGTTGGGCTCTACGTCGGGACGTGTGTTGGGCTCTGCGTCGGGACGTGTGTTGGGCTCTACGTCGGGACGTGTGTTGGGCTCTAAATCAGGATTTAGATTACTTTCAGCTCTACGTCGGGACGTGTGTTGGGCTCTAGGTCGGGACGTGTGTTGGGCTCTAGGTCGGGACGTGTGTTGGGCTCTACGTCGGGACGTGTGTTGGGCTCTACGTCGGGACGTGTGTTGGGCTCTACCTCAGGATTTAGCTTACTTTCATCTCTACGTCGGGACGTGTGTTGGGCTGTACGTCGGGACGTGTGTTGGGCTGTACGTCGGGACGTGTGTTGGGCTCTCCGTCGGGACGTGTGTTGGGCTCTACGTCAGGATTTAGCTTACATTCAGCTCTACGTCGGGACGTGTGTTGGGCTCTACGTCTGGACGTGTGTTGGGCTCTACCTCAGGATTTAGCTTACTTTCAGCTCTACGTCGGGACGTGTGTTGGGCTCTACGTCGGGACGTGTGTTGGGCTCTACGTCGGGACGTGTGTTGGGCTCTACGTCGGGACGTGTGTTGGGCTCTACGTCGGGACGTGTGTTGGGCTCTACGTCGGGACGTGTGTTGGGCTCTACGTCGGGACGTGTGTTGGGCTCTACCTCAGGATTTAGCTTACTTTCAGCTCTACGTCGGGACGTGTGTTGGGCTGTACGTCGGGACGTGTGTTGGGCTCTACGTCGGGACGTGTGTTGGGCTCTACGTCGGGACGTGTGTTGGGCTCTACGTCGGGACGTGTGTTGGGCTCTACGTCGGGACGTGTGTTGGGCTCTATCTCAGGATTTAGCTTACTTTCCGCTCTGCGTCGGGACGCGTGTTGGGCTCTACCTCAGGATTTAGCTTACTTTCCGCTCTGCGTCGGGACGTGTGTTGGGCTCTACTTCGAGACGTGTGATGGGCTCTACCTCAGGATTTAGCTTACTTTCCGCTCTGCGTCGGGACGTGTGTTGGGCTCTACCTCAGGATTTAGCTTACTTTCCGCTCTACGTCGGGACGTGTGTTGGGCTGTACGTCGGGACGTGTGTTGGGCTGTACGTCGGGACGTGTGTTGGGCTGTACGTCGGGACGTGTGTTGGGCTCTACGTCGGGACGTGTGTTGGGCTCTACGTCGGGACGTGTGTTGGGCTCTACGTCGGGACGTTTGTTGGGCTCTACGTCGGGACGTGTGTTGGCCTCTACCTCAGGATTTAGCTTACTTTCCGCTCTGCGTCGGGACGCGTGTTGGGCTCTACCTCAGGATTTAGCTTACTTTCCGCTCTGCGTCGGGACGCGTGTTGGGCTCTACCTCAGGATTTAGCTTACTTTCCGCTCTGCGTCGGGACGCGTGTTGGGCTCTACCTCAGGATTTAGCTTACTTTCAGCTCTACGTCGGGACGTGTGTTGGTCTGTGCGTCGGGACGTGTGTTGGGCTCTACATCAGGATTTCGCTTACTTTCAGCTCTACATCGGAACGTGTGTTGGGCTCTGCGTCGGGACGTGTGTTGGGCTCTGCGTCGGGACGTGTGTTGGGCTCTACGTCGGGACGTGTGTTGGGCTCTGCGTCGGGACGTGTGTTGGGCTCTGCGTCGGGACGTGTGTTGGGCTCTACGTCGGGACGTGTGTTGGGCTCTACGTCGAGACGTGTGATGGGCTCTAAATCAGGATTTAGATTACTTTCAGCTCTACGTCGGGACGTGTGTTGGGCTCTACGTCGGGACGTGTGTTGGGCTGTACGTCGGGACGTGTGTTGGGCTCTACGTCGGGACGTGTGTTGGGCTCTACGTCGGGACGTGTGTTGGGCTCTACGTCGGGACGTGTGTTGGGCTCTACGTCGGGACGTGTGTTGGGCTCTATGTCGGGACGTTTGTTGGGCTCTACGTCGGGACGTTTGTTGGGCTCTACGTCGGGACGTGTGTTGGGCTCTACGTCGGGACGTGTGTTGGGCTCTACGTCGGGACGTGTGTTGGGCTCTACCTCAGGATTTAGCTTACTTTCCGCTCTGCGTCGGGACGCGTGTTGGGCTCTACCTCAGGATTTAGCTTATTTTCCGCTCTGCGTCGGGACGCGTGTTGGGCTCTACCTCAGGATTTAGGATACTTTCCGCTCTGCGTCGGGACGCGTGTTGGGCTCTACCTCAGGATTTAGCTTACTTTCCGCTCTGCGTCGGGACGCGTGTTGGGCTCTACCTCAGGATTTAGCTTACTTTCAGCTCTACGTCGGGACGTGTGTTGGGATGTGCGTCGGGACGTGTGTTGGGCTCTACATCAGGATTTCGCTTACTTTCAGCTCTACATCGGAACGTGTGTTGGGCTCTGCGTCGGGACGTGTGTTGGGCTCTGCGTCGGGACGTGTGTTGGGCTCTGCGTCGGGACGTGTGTTGGGCTCTACGTCGGGACGTGTGTTGGGCTCTACGTCGGGACGTGTGTTGGGCTCTACGTCGGGACGTGTGTTGGGCTCTGCGTCGGGACGTGTGTTGGGCTCTACGTCGGGACGTGTGTTGGGCTCTAAATCAGGATTTAGATTACTTTCAGCTCTACGTCGGGACGTGTGTTGGGCTCTAGGTCGGGACGTGTGTTGGGCTCTAGGTCGGGACGTGTGTTGGGCTCTACGTCGGGACGTGTGTTGGGCTCTACGTCGGGACGTGTGTTGGGCTCTACCTCAGGATTTAGCTTACTTTCATCTCTACGTCGGGACGTGTGTTGGGCTGTACGTCGGGACGTGTGTTGGGCTGTACGTCGGGACGTGTGTTGGGCTCTCCGTCGGGACGTGTGTTGGGCTCTACGTCAGGATTTAGCTTACATTCAGCTCTACGTCGGGACGTGTGTTGGGCTCTACGTCTGGACGTGTGTTGGGCTCTACCTCAGGATTTAGCTTACTTTCAGCTCTACGTCGGGACGTGTGTTGGGCTCTACGTCGGGACGTGTGTTGGGCTCTACGTCGGGACGTGTGTTGGGCTCTACGTCGGGACGTGTGTTGGGCTCTACGTCGGGACGTGTGTTGGGCTCTACGTCGGGACGTGTGTTGGGCTCTACCTCAGGATTTAGCTTACTTTCCGCTCTGCGTCGGGACGTGTGTTGTGCTCTACCTCAGGATTTAGCTTACTTTCCGCTCTACGTCGGGACGTGTGTTGCGCTGTACGTCGGGACGTGTGTTGGGCTGTACGTCGGGACGTGTGGTGGGCTGTACGTCGGGACGTGTGTTGGGCTCTCCGTCGGGACGTGTGTTGGGCTCTCCGTCGGGACGTGTGTTGGGCTCTCCGTCGGGACGTGTGTTGGGCTCTCCGTCGGGACGTGTGTTGGGCTCTCCGTCGGGACGTGTGTTGGGCTCTCCGTCAGGATTTAGCTTACATTCAGCTCTACGTCGGGACGTGTGTTGGGCTCTACGTCGGGACGTGTGTTGGGCTCTACGTCGGGACGTGTGTTGGGCTCTACCTCAGGATTTAGCTTACTTTCAGCTCTACGTCGGGACGTGTGTTGGGCTCTACGTCGGGACGTGTGTTGGGCTCTACGTCGGGACGTGTGTTGGGCTCTACGTCGGGACGTGTGTTGGGCTCTACGTCGGGACGTGTGTTGGGCTCTACGTCGGGACGTGTGTTGGGCTCTACGTCGGGACGTGTGTTGGGCTCTACGTCGGGACGTGTGTTGGGCTCTACGTCGGGACGTGTGTTGGGCTCTACCTCAGGATTTAGCTTACTTTCCGCTCTGCGTCGGGACGTGTGTTGTGCTCTACCTCAGGATTTAGCTTACTTTCCGCTCTACGTCGGGACGTGTGTTGCGCTGTACGTCGGGACGTGTGTTGGGCTGTACGTCGGGACGTGTGGTGGGCTGTACGTCGGGACGTGTGTTGGGCTGTACGTCGGGACGTGTGTTGGGCTCTCCGTCGGGACGTGTGTTGGGCTCTCCGTCGGGACGTGTGTTGGGCTCTCCGTCGGGACGTGTGTTGGGCTCTCCGTCGGGACGTGTGTTGGGCTCTCCGTCGGGACGTGTGTTGGGCTCTCCGTCGGGACGTGTGTTGGGCTCTCCGTCGGGACGTGTGTTGGGCTCTCCGTCAGGATTTAGCTTACATTCAGCTCTACGTCGGGACGTGTGTTGGGCTCTACGTCGGGACGTGTGTTGGGCTCTACGTCGGGACGTGTGTTGGGCTCTACCTCAGGATTTAGCTTACTTTCAGCTCTACGTCGGGACGTGTGTTGGGCTCTACGTCGGGACGTGTGTTGGGCTCTACGTCGGGACGTGTGTTGGGCTCTACGTCGGGACGTGTGTTGGGCTCTACGTCGGGACGTGTGTTGGGCTCTACCTCAGGATTTAGCTTACTTTCCGCTCTGCGTCGGGACGTGTGTTGGGCTCTACCTCAGGATTTAGCTTACTTTCAGCTCTACGTCGGGACGTGTGTTGGGCTCTACGTCGGGATGTGTGTTGGGCTGTACGTCGGGACGTGTGTTGGGCTCTACGTCGGGACGTGTGTTGGGCTCTACGTCGGGACGTGTGTTGGGCTCTACCTCAGGATTTAGCTTACTTTCAGCTCTACGTCGGGACGTGTGTTGGGCTGTACGTCGGGACGTGTGTTGGGCTCTACGTCGGGACGTGTGTTGGGCTCTACGTCGGGACGTGTGTTGGGCTCTACGTCGGGACGTGTGTTGGGCTCTACCTCAGGATTTAGCTTACTTTCCGCTCTGCGTCGGGACGCGTGTTGGGCTCTACCTCAGGATTTAGCTTACTTTCCGCTCTGCGTCGGGACGTGTGTTGGGCTCTACGTCGAGACGTGTGATGGGCTCTACCTCAGGATTTAGCTTACTTTCCGCTCTGCGTCGGGACGTGTGTTGGGCTCTACCTCAGGATTTAGCTTACTTTCCGCTCTACGTCGGGACGTGTGTTGGGCTGTACGTCGGGACGTGTGTTGGGCTGTACGTCGGGACGTGTGTTGGGCTGTACGTCGGGACGTGTGTTGGGCTCTACGTCGGGACGTGTGTTGGGCTCTACGTCGGGACGTGTGTTGGGCTCTACGTCGGGACGTTTGTTGGGCTCTACGTCGGGACGTGTGTTGGCCTCTACCTCAGGATTTAGCTTACTTTCCGCTCTGCGTCGGGACGCGTGTTGGGCTCTACCTCAGGATTTAGCTTACTTTCCGCTCTGCGTCGGGACGCGTGTTGGGCTCTACCTCAGGATTTAGCTTACTTTCCGCTCTGCGTCGGGACGCGTGTTGGGCTCTACCTCAGGATTTAGCTTACTTTCAGCTCTACGTCGGGACGTGTGTTGGTCTGTGCGTCGGGACGTGTGTTGGGCTCTACATCAGGATTTCGCTTACTTTCAGCTCTACATCGGAACGTGTGTTGGGCTCTGCGTCGGGACGTGTGTTGGGCTCTGCGTCGGGACGTGTGTTGGGCTCTACGTCGGGACGTGTGTTGGGCTCTACGTCGGGACGTGTGTTGGGCTCTACGTCGGGACGTGTGTTGGGCTCTGCGTCGGGACGTGTGTTGGGCTCTGCGTCGGGACGTGTGTTGGGCTCTACGTCGGGACGTGTGTTGGGCTCTACGTCGGGACGTGTGTTGGGCTCTACGTCGAGACGTGTGATGGGCTCTAAATCAGGATTTAGATTACTTTCAGCTCTACGTCGGGACGTGTGTTGGGCTCTACGTCGGGACGTGTGTTGGGCTCTACGTCGGGACGTGTGTTGGGCTCTACGTCGGGACGTGTGTTGGGCTCTACCTCAGGATTTAGCTTACTTTCAGCTCTACGTCGGGACGTGCGTTGGGCTCTACGTCGGGACGTGCGTTGGGCTCTACGTCGGGACGTTCGTTGGGCTCTACGTCGGGACGTGCGTTGGGCTCTACTTCGGGACGTGCGTTGGGCTCTACTTCGGGACGTGCGTTGGGCTCTACGTCGGGACGTGCGTTGGGCTCTGCGTCGGGACCTGCGTTGGGCTCTGCGTCGGGACCTGCGTTGGGCTCTGCGTCGGGACGTGCGTTGGGCTCTACGTCGGGACGTGCGTTGGGCTCTACGTCGGGACGTGCGTTGGGCTCTACGTCGGGACGTGCGTTGGGCTCTACGTCGGGACGTGCGTTGGGCTCTACGTCGGGACGTGTGTTGGGCTCTACCTCAGGATTTAGCTTACTTTCAGCTCTACGTCGGGACGTGCGTTGGGCTCTACGTCGGGACGTGCGTTGGGCTCTACGTCGGGACGTGCGTTGGGCTCTACGTCGGGACGTGTGTTGGACTCTACGTCGGGACGTGTGTTAGGCTCTACATCAGGATTTAGCTTATTTCAGGTCAATGTCGGGACGTGTGTTGGGCTCTACGTCGGGACGTGTGTTGGGCTCTACCTCAGGATTTAGCTTACTTTCCGCTCTGCGTCGGGACGTGCGTTGGGCTCTACCTCAGGATTTAGCTTACTTTCCGCTCTGCGTCGGGACGTGCGTTGGGCTCTACCTCAGGATTTAGCTTACTTTCCGCTCTGCGTCGGGACGTGCGTTGGGCTCTACCTCAGGATTTAGCTTACTTTCCGCTCTGCGTCGGGACGTGCGTTGGGCTCTACCTCAGGATTTAGCTTACTTTCCGCTCTGCGTCGGGACGTGTGTTGGGCTCTACCTCAGGATTTAGCTTACTTTCCGCTCTGCGTCGGGACGTGTGTTGGGCTCTACCTCAGGATTTAGCTTACTTTCAGCTCTACGTCGGGACGTGTGTTGGGCTGTGCGTCGGGACGTGTGTTGGGCTCTACATCAGGATTTTGCTTACTTTCAGCTCTTCATCGGAATGTGTGTTGGGCTCTGCGTCGGGACGTGTGTTGGGCTCTGCGTCGGGACGTGTGTTGGGCTCTACGTCGGGACGTGTGTTGGGCTCTACATCAGGATTTAGCTTACTTTCAGCTCTACGTCGGGACGTGCGTTGGGCTCTACGTCGGGACGTGAGTTGGGCTCTACGTCGGGACGTGCGTTGGGCTCTACGTCGGGACGTGCGTTGGGCTCTACGTCGGGACGTGCGTTGGGCTCTACGTCGGGACGTGCGTTGGGCTCTACGTCGGGACGTGCGTTGGGCTCTACGTCGGGACGTGCGTTGGGCTCTACGTCGGGACGTGTGTTGGGCTCTACGTCGGGACGTGTGTTGGGCTCTACCTCAGGATTTAGCTTACTTTCAGCTCTACGTCGGGACGTGTGTTGGGCTGTACGTCGGGACGTGTGTTGGGCTGTACGTCGGGACGTGTGTTGGGCTCTACGTCGGGACGTGTGTTGGGCTCTACGTCGGGACGTGTGATGGGCTCTACGTCGGGACATGTGTTGGGCTCTACCTCAGGATTTAGCTTACTTTCCGCTCTGCGTCGGGACGCGTGTTTGGCTCTACCTCAGGATTTAGCTTACTTTCCGCTCTGCGTCGGGACGCGTGTTTGGCTCTAACTCAGGATTTAGCTTACTTTCCGCTCTGCGTCGGGACGTGTGTTGGGCTCTACCTCAGGATTTAGCTTACTTTCCGCTCTGCGTCGGGACGTCTGTTGGGCTCTACCTCAGGATTTAGCTTACTTTCAGCTCTACGTCAGGACGTGTGTTGGGCTGTGCGTCGGGACGTGTGTTGGGCTCTACATCAGGATTTCGCTTACTTTCAGCTCTACATCGGAACGTGTGTTGGGCTCTGCGTCGGGACGTGTGTTGGGCTCTGCGTCGGGACGTGTGTTGGGCTCTAAATCAGGATTTAGATTACTTTCAGCTCTACGTCGGGACGTGTGTTGGGCTCCACGTCGGGACGTGTGTGGGGCTCCACGTCGGGACGTGTGTGGGGCTCCACGTCGGGACGTGTGTGGGGCTCTACGTCGGGACGTGTGTGGGGCTCTACCTCAGGATTTAGCTTACTTTCAGCTCTACGTCGGGACGTGTGTTGGGCTCTACCTCAGGATTTAGCTTACTTTCAGCTCTACGTCGGGACGTGTGTTGGACTCTACGTCGGGACGTGTGTTGGACTTTACGTCGGGACGTGCGTTGGGCTCTACCTCAGGATTTAGCTTACTTTCAGGTCTACGTGGGGACGTGTGTTGGGCTCTACCTCAGGATTTAGCTTACTTTCAGCTCTGCGTCGGGACGTGTGTTGGGCTCTACGTCGGGACGTGTGTTGGGTTCTACGTCGGGACGTGTGTTGGGCTCTACGTCGGGACGTGTGTTGGGCTCTACCTCAGGATTTAGCTTACTTTCAGCTCTGCGTCGGGACGTGTGTTGGGCTCTACGTCGGGACGTGTGTTGGGCTCCACGTCGGGACGTGTGTTGGGCTCCACGTCGGGACGTGTGTGGCGCTCCACGTCGGGACGTGTGTGGCGCTCCACGTCGGGACGTGTGTGGCGCTCCACGTCGGGACGTGTGTGGCGCTCCACGTCGGGACGTGTGTGGGGCTCCACGTCGGGACGTGTGTGGGGCTCCACGTCGGGACGTGTGTGGGGCTCCACGTCGGGACGTGTGTGGGGCTCTACGTCGGGACATGTGTTGGGCTCTACCTCAGGATTTAGCTTACTTTCAGCTCTACGTCGGGACGTGTGTTGGACTCTACGTCGGGACGTGTGTTGGACTTTACGTCGGGACGTACGTTGGGCTCTACCTCAGGATTTAGCTTACTTTCAGCTCTGCGTCGGGACGTGTGTTGGGCTCTACGTCGGGACGTGTGTTGGGCTCTACGTCGGGACGTGTGTTGGGCTCTACGTCGGGACGTGTGTGGGGCTCCACGTCGGGACGTGTGTGGGGCTCCACGTCGGGACGTGTGTTGGGCTCCACGTCGGGACGTGTGTTGGGCTCTGCGTCGGGACGTGTGTGGGGCTCCGCGTCGGGACGTGTGTTGGGCTCCACGTCGGGACGTGTGTTGGGCTCTGCGTCGGTACGTGTGTTGGGCTCTACATCAGGATTTAGCTTACTTTCAGCTCTACGTCGGGACGTGTGTTGGGCTCTACGTCGGGACGTGTGTTTGGCTCTTCGTCGGGACGTGTGTTTGCCTCTGCGTCGGGACGTGTGTTTGGCTCTGCGTCGGGACGTGTGTTTGGCTCTGCGTCGGGACGTGTGTTGGGCTCTGCGTCGGGACGTGTGTTGGGCTCTGCGTCGGGACGTGTGTTGGGCTCTGCGTCGGGACGTGTGTTGGGCTCTGCGTCGGGACGTGTGTTGGGATCTGCGTCGGGACGTGTGTTGGGCTCTGCGTCGGGACGTGTGTTGGGCTCTCCGTCGGGACGTGTGTTGGGCTCTCCGTCGGGACGTGTGTTGGGCTCTACCTCAGGATTTAGCTTACTTTCAGCTCTACGTCGGGACGTGTGTTGGGCTGTACGTCGGGACGTGTGTTGGGCTCTCCGTCGGGACGTGTGTTGGGCTCTCCGTCGGGACGTGTGTTGGGCTCTCCGTCGGGACGTGTGTTGGGCTCTCCGTCGGGACGTGTGTTGGGCTCTCCGTCAGGATTTAGCTTACATTCAGCTCTACGTCGGGACGTGTGTTGGGCTCTACGTCGGGACGTGTGTTGGGCTCTACGTCGGGACGTGTGTTGGGCTCTACCTCGGGACGTGTGTTGGGCTCTACCTCAGGATTTAGCTTACTTTCAGCTCTACGTCGGGACGTGTGTTGGGCTCTACGTCGGGACGTGTGTTGGGCTCTACGTCGGGACGTGTGTTGGGCTCTACGTCGGGACGTGTGTTGGGCTCTACGTCGGGACGTGTGTTGGGCTCTACGTCGGGACGTGTGTTGGGCTCTACGTCGGGACGTGTGTTGGGCTCTACCTCAGGATTTAGCTTACTTTCCGCTCTGCGTCGGGACGTGTGTTGGGCTCTACCTCAGGATTTAGCTTACTTTCCGCTCTACGTCGGGACGTGTGTTGGGCTGTACGTCGGGACGTGTGTTGGGCTCTACGTCGGGACGTGTGTTGGGCTCTACGTCGGGACGTGTGTTGGGCTCTACGTCGGGACGTGTGTTGGGCTCTACCTCAGGATTTAGCTTACTTTCCGCTCTGCGTCGGGACGCGTGTTGGGCTCTACGTCAGGATTTAGCTTACTTTCCGCTCTGCGTCGGGACGTGTGTTGGGGTCTACGTCGAGACGTGTGATGGGCTCTACCTCAGGATTTAGCTTACTTTCTGCTCTGCGTCGGGACGTGTGTTGGGCTCTACCTCAGGATTTAGCTTACTTTCAGCTCTACGTCGGGACGTGTGTTGGGCTGTACGTCGGGACGTGTGTTGGGCTCTACGTCGGGACGTGTGTTGGGCTCTACGTCGGGACGTGTGTTGGGCTCTACGTCGGGACGTGTGTTGGGCTCTACGTCGGGACGTGTGTTGGGCTCTACGTCGGGACGTGTGTTGGGCTCTACGTCGGGACGTTTGTTGGGCTCTACGTCGGGACGTGTGTTGGGCTCTACGTCGGGACGTGTGTTGGGCTCTACCTCAGGATTTAGCTTACTTTCCGCTCTGCGTCGGGACGCGTGTTGGGCTCTACCTCAGGATTTAGCTTATTTTCCGCTCTGCGTCGGGACGCGTGTTGGGCTCTACCTCAGGATTTAGGATACTTTCCGCTCTGCGTCGGGACGCGTGTTGGGCTCTACCTCAGGATTTAGCTTACTTTCCGCTCTGCGTCGGGACGCGTGTTGGGCTCTACCTCAGGATTTAGCTTACTTTCAGCTCTACGTCGGGACGTGTGTTGGGTTGTGCGTCGGGACGTGTGTTGGGCTCTACATCAGGATTTCGCTTACTTTCAGCTCTACATCGGAACGTGTGTTGGGCTCTGCGTCGGGACGTGTGTTGGGCTCTGCGTCGGGACGTGTGTTGGGCTCTGCGTCGGGACGTGTGTTGGGCTCTGCGTCGGGACGTGTGTTGGGCTCTACGTCGGGACGTGTGTTGGGCTCTGCGTCGGGACGTGTGTTGGGCTCTACGTCGGGACGTGTGTTGGGCTCTACGTCGAGACGTGTGATGGGCTCTAAATCAGGATTTAGATTACTTTCAGCTCTACGTCGGGACGTGTGTTGGGCTCTAGGTCGGGACGTGTGTTGGGCTCTACGTCGGGACGTGTGTTGGGCTCTACGTCGGGACGTGTGTTGGGCTCTACGTCGGGACGTGTGTTGGGCTCTACCTCAGGATTTAGCTTACTTTCATCTCTACGTCGGGACGTGTGTTGGGCTGTACGTCGGGACGTGTGTTGGGCTGTACGTCGGGACGTGTGTTGGGCTGTACGTCGGGACGTGTGTTGGGCTCTCCGTCGGGACGTGTGTTGGGCTCTCCGTCGGGACGTGTGTTGGGCTCTACGTCAGGATTTAGCTTACATTCAGCTCTACGTCGGGACGTGTGTTGGGCTCTACGTCTGGACGTGTGTTGGGCTCTACCTCAGGATTTAGCTTACTTTCAGCTCTACGTCGGGACGTGTGTTGGGCTCTACGTCGGGACGTGTGTTGGGCTCTACGTCGGGACGTGTGTTGGGCTCTACGTCGGGACGTGTGTTGGGCTCTACGTCGGGACGTGTGTTGGGCTCTACGTCGGGACGTGTGTTGGGCTCTACCTCAGGATTTAGCTTACTTTCCGCTCTGCGTCGGGACGTGTGTCGTGCTCTACCTCAGGATTTAGCTTACTTTCCGCTCTACGTCGGGACGTGTGTTGCGCTGTACGTCGGGACGTGTGTTGGGCTGTACGTCGGGACGTGTGTTGGGCTGTACGTCGGGACGTGTGTTGGGCTCTCCGTCGGGACGTGTGTTGGGCTCTCCGTCGGGACGTGTGTTGGGCTCTCCGTCGGGACGTGTGTTGGGCTCTCCGTCGGGACGTGTGTTGGGCTCTCCGTCGGGACGTGTGTTGGGCTCTCCGTCAGGATTTAGCTTACATTCAGCTCTACGTCGGGACGTGTGTTGGGCTCTACGTCGGGACGTGTGTTGGGCTCTACCTCAGGATTTAGCTTACTTTCAGCTCTACGTCGGGACGTGTGTTGGGCTCTACGTCGGGACGTGTGTTGGGCTCTACGTCGGGACGTGTGTTGGGCTCTACCTCAGGATTTAGCTTACTTTCCGCTCTGCGTCGGGACGTGTGTTGGGCTCTACCTCAGGATTTAGCTTACTTTCAGCTCTACGTCGGGACGTGTGTTGGGCTGTACGTCGGGACGTGTGTTGGGCTCTACGTCGGGACGTGTGTTGGGCTCTACGTCGGGACGTGTGTTGGGCTCTGCGTCGGGACGTGTGTTGGCCTCTACGTCGGGACGTGTGTTGGGCTCTACGTCGGGACGTGTGTTGGGCTCTACGTCGGGACGTGTGTTGGGCTCTACGTCGGGACGTGTGTTGGGCTCTACGTCGGGACGTGTGTTGGGCTCTACGTCGGGACGTGTGTTGGGCTCTACGTCGGGACGTGTGTTGGGCTCTACCTCAGGATTTAGCTTACTTTCAGCTCTACGTCGGGACGTGTGTTGGGCTGTACGTCGGGACGTGTGTTGGGCTCTACGTCGGGACGTGTGTTGGGCTCTACGTCGGGACGTGTGTTGGGCTCTACGTCGGGACGTGTGTTGGGCTCTACCTCAGGATTTAGCTTACTTTCCGCTCTGCGTCGGGACGCGTGTTGGGCTCTACCTCAGGATTTAGCTTACTTTCCGCTCTGCGTCGGGACGTGTGTTGGGCTCTACGTCGAGACGTGTGATGGGCTCTACCTCAGGATTTAGCTTACTTTCCGCTCTGCGTCGGGACGTGTGTTGGGCTCTACCTCAGGATTTAGCTTACTTTCCGCTCTACGTCGGGACGTGTGTTGGGCTGTACGTCGGGACGTGTGTTGGGCTGTACGTCGGGACGTGTGTTGGGCTGTACGTCGGGACGTGTGTTGGGCTCTACGTCGGGACGTGTGTTGGGCTCTACGTCGGGACGTGTGTTGGGCTCTACGTCGGGACGTTTGTTGAGCTCTACCTCAGGATTTAGCTTACTTTCCGGTCTGCGTCGGGACGCGTGTTGGGCTCTACCTCAGGATTTAGCTTACTTTCCGCTCTGCGTCGGGACGCGTGTTGGGCTCTACCTCAGGATTTAGCTTACTTTCCGCTCTGCGTCGGGACGCGTGTTGGGCTCTACCTCAGGATTTAGCTTACTTTCCGCTCTGCGTCGGGACGCGTGTTGGGCTCTACCTCAGGATTTAGCTTACTTTCAGCTCTGCGTCGGGACGTGTGTTGGTCTGTGCGTCGGGACGTGTGTTGGGCTCTACATCAGGATTTCGCTTACTTTCAGCTCTACATCGGAACGTGTGTTGGGCTCTGCGTCGGGACGTGTGTTGGGCTCTGCGTCGGGACGTGTGTTGGGCTCTACGTCGGGACGTGTGTTGGGCTCTACGTCGGGACGTGTGTTGGGCTCTTCGTCGGGACGTGTGTTGGGCTCTGCGTCGGGACGTGTGTTGGGCTCTGCGTCGGGACGTGTGTTGGGCTCTACGTCGGGACGTGTGTTGGGCTCTACGTCGGGACGTGTGTTGGGCTCTACGTCGAGACGTGTGATGGGCTCTAAATCAGGATTTAGATTACTTTCAGCTCTACGTCGGGACGTGTGTTGGGCTCTACGTCGGGACGTGTGTTGGGCTCTCCGTCGGGACGTGTGTTGGGCTCTCCGTCAGGATTTAGCTTACATTCAGCTCTACGTCGGGACGTGTGTTGGGCTCTACGTCGGGACGTGTGTTGGGCTCTACCTCAGGATTTAGCTTACTTTCAGCTCTACGTCGGGACGTGTGTTGGGCTCTACGTCGGGACGTGTGTTGGGCTCTACGTCGGGACGTGTGTTGGGCTCTACGTCGGGACGTGTGTTGGGCTCTACGTCGGGACGTGTGTTGGGCTCTACCTCAGGATTTAGCTTACTTTCCGCTCTGCGTCGGGACGTGTGTTGGGCTCTACCTCAGGATTTAGCTTACTTTCAGCTCTACGTCGGGACGTGTGTTGGGCTGTACGTCGGGACGTGTGTTGGGCTCTACGTCGGGACGTGTGTTGGGCTCTACGTCGGGACGTGTGTTGGGCTCTACGTCGGGACGTGTGTTGGGCTCTACGTCGGGACGTGTGTTGGGCTCTACGTCGGGACGTGTGTTGGGCTCTACGTCGGGACGTGTGTTGGGCTCTACCTCAGGATTTAGCTTACTTTCAGCTCTACGTCGGGACGTGTGTTGGGCTGTACGTCGGGACGTGTGTTGGGCTCTACGTCGGGACGTGTGTTGGGCTCTACGTCGGGACGTGTGTTGGGCTCTACGTCGGGACGTGTGTTGGGCTCTACCTCAGGATTTAGCTTACTTTCCGCTCTGCGTCGGGACGCGTGTTGGGCTCTACCTCAGGATTTAGCTTACTTTCCGCTCTGCGTCGGGACGTGTGTTGGGCTCTACGTCGAGACGTGTGATGGGCTCTACCTCAGGATTTAGCTTACTTTCCGCTCTGCGTCGGGACGTGTGTTGGGCTCTACCTCAGGATTTAGCTTACTTTCCGCTCTACGTCGGGACGTGTGTTGGGCTGTACGTCGGGACGTGTGTTGGGCTGTACGTCGGGACGTGTGTTGGGCTCTACGTCGGGACGTGTGTTGGGCTCTACGTCGGGACGTGTGTTGGGCTCTACGTCGGGACGTTTGTTGAGCTCTACGTCGGGACGTGTGTTGGCCTCTACCTCAGGATTTAGCTTACTTTCCGCTCTGCGTCGGGACGCGTGTTGGGCTCTACCTCAGGATTTAGCTTACTTTCCGCTCTGCGTCGGGACGCGTGTTGGGCTCTACCTCAGGATTTAGCTTACTTTCCGCTCTGCGTCGGGACGCGTGTTGGGCTCTACCTCAGGATTTAGCTTACTTTCAGCTCTGCGTCGGGACGTGTGTTGGTCTGTGCGTCGGGACGTGTGTTGGGCTCTACATCAGGATTTCGCTTACTTTCAGCTCTACATCGGAACGTGTGTTGGGCTCTGCGTCGGGACGTGTGTTGGGCTCTGCGTCGGGACGTGTGTTGGGCTCTACGTCGGGACGTGTGTTGGGCTCTACGTCGGGACGTGTGTTGGGCTCTGCGTCGGGACGTGTGTTGGGCTCTGCGTCGGGACGTGTGTTGGGCTCTGCGTCGGGACGTGTGTTGGGCTCTGCGTCGGGACGTGTGTTGGGCTCTACGTCGGGACGTGTGTTGGGCTCTACGTCGAGACGTGTGATGGGCTCTAAATCAGGATTTAGATTACTTTCAGCTCTACGTCGGGACGTGTGTTGGGCTCTACGTCGGGACGTGTGTTGGGCTCTACGTCGGGACGTGTGTTGGGCTCTACGTCGGGACGTGTGTTGGGCTCTACCTCAGGATTTAGCTTACTTTCAGCTCTACGTCGGGACGTGCGTTGGGCTCTACGTCGGGACGTGCGTTGGGCTCTACGTCGGGACGTTCGTTGGGCTCTACGTCGGGACGTGCGTTGGGCTCTACTTCGGGACGTGCGTTGGGCTCTACGTCGGGACGTGCGTTGGGCTCTGCGTCGGGACCTGCGTTGGGCTCTGCGTCGGGACCTGCGTTGGGCTCTACGTCGGGACGTGCGTTGGGCTCTACGTCGGGACGTGCGTTAGGCTCTACGTCGGGACGTGCGTTGGGCTCTACGTCGGGACGTGCGTTGGGCTCTACGTCGGGACGTGCGTTGGGCTCTACGTCGGGACGTGTGTTGGGCTCTACCTCAGGATTTAGCTTACTTTCAGCTCTACGTCGGGACGTGCGTTGGGCTCTACGTCGGGACGTGCGTTGGGCTCTACGTCGGGACGTGCGTTGGGCTCTACGTCGGGAAGTGTGTTGGGCTCTACCTCAGGATTTAGCTTACTTTCAGCTCTACGTCGGGACGTGCGTTGGGCTCTACGTCGGGACGTGCGTTGGGCTCTACGTCGCGACCTGCGTTGGGCTCTACGTCGCGACCTGCGTTGGGCTCTACGTCGCGACCTGCGTTGGGCTCTTCGTCAGGATTTAGCTTACTTTCAGCTCTACATCGGGACGTGTGTTGGGCTCTCCATCGGGGCGAGTGTTGGGCTCTCCGTCGGGGCGTGTGTTGGGCTCTCCGTCGGGGCGTGTGTTGGGCTCTCCGTCGGGACGTGTGTTGGGCTCTCCGTCGGGACGTGTGTTGGGCTCTCCGTCGGGACGTGTGTTGGGCTCTCCGTCGGGACGTGTGTTGGGCTCTACGTGGGGATTTAGCTTACTTCCAGCTCTACGTCGGGACGTGTGTTGGACTCTACGTCGGGACGTGTGTTGGACTCTACGTCGGGACGTGTGTTGGACTCTACGTCGGGACGTGTGTTGGACTCTACCTCAGGATTTAGCTTACTTTCCGCTCTGCGTCGGGACGTGCGTTGGGCTCTACCTCAGGATTTAGCTTACTTTCCGCTCTGCGTCGGGACGTGCGTTGGGCTCTACCTCAGGATTTAGCTTACTTTCCGCTCTGCGTCGGGACGTGCGTTGGGCTCTACCTCAGGATTTAGCTTACTTTCCGCTCTGCGTCGGGACGTGCGTTGGGCTCTACCTCAGCATTTAGCTTACTTTCCGCTCTGCGTCGGGACGTGTGTTGGGCTCTACCTCAGGATTTAGCTTACTTTCCGCTCTGCGTCGGGACGTGTGTTGGGCTCTACCTCAGGATTTAGCTTACTTTCAGCTCTACGTCGGGACGTGTGTTGGGCTGTGCGTCGGGACGTGTGTTGGGCTCTACATCAGGATTTCGCTTACTTTCAGCTCTTCATCGGAATGTGTGTTGGGCTCTGCGTCGGGACGTGTGTTGGGCTCTGCGTCGGGACGTGTGTTGGGCTCTGCGTCGGGACGTGTGTTGGGCTCTACGTCGGGACGTGTGTTGGGCTCTACATCAGGATTTAGCTTACTTTCAGCTCTACGTCGGGACGTGCGTTGGGCTCTACGTCGGGACGTGCGTTGGGCTCTACGTCGGGACGTGACTTGGGCTCTACGTCGGGACGTGCGTTGGGCTCTACGTCGGGACGTGCGTTGGGCTCTACGTCGGGACGTGCGTTGGGCTCTACGTCGGGACGTGCGTTGGGCTCTACGTCGGGACGTGCGTTGGGCTCTACGTCGGGACGTGTGTTGGGCTCTACGTCGGGACGTGTGTTGGGCTCTACGTCGGGACGTGTGTTGGGCTCTACCTCAGGATTTAGCTTACTTTCAGCTCTACGTCGGGACGTGTGTTGGGCTGTACGTCGGGACGTGTGTTGGGCTCTACGTCGGGACGTGTGTTGGGCTCTACGTCGGGACGTGTGTTGGGCTCTACGTCGGGACGTGTGTTGGGCTCTACGTCGGGACGTGTGATGGGCTCTACGTCGGGACATGTGTTGGGCTCTACCTCAGGATTTAGCTTACTTTCCGCTCTGCGTCGGGACGCGTGTTTGGCTCTACCTCAGGATTTAGCTTACTTTCCGCTCTGCGTCGGGACGCGTGTTTGGCTCTAACTCAGGATTTAGCTTACTTTCCGCTCTGCGTCGGGACGTGTGTTGGGCTCTACCTCAGGATTTAGCTTACTTTCAGCTCTACGTCAGGACGTGTGTTGGGCTGTGCGTCGGGACGTGTGTTGGGCTCTACATCAGGATTTCGCTTACTTTCAGCTCTACATCGGAACGTGTGTTGGGCTCTGCGTCGGGACGTGTGTTGGGCTCTGCGTCGGGACGTGTGTTGGGCTCTGCGTCGGGACGTGTGTTGGGCTCTACGTCGGGACGTGTGTTGGGCTCTACGTCGAGACGTGTGATGGGCTCTAAATCAGGATTTAGATTACTTTCAGCTCTACGTCGGGACGTGTGTTGGGCTCTAGGTCGGGACGTGTGTTGGGCTCTACGTCGGGACGTGTGTTGGGCTCTACGTCGGGACGTGTGTTGGGCTCTACCTCAGGATTTAGCTTACTTTCATCTCTACGTCGGGACGTGTGTTGGGCTGTACGTCGGGACGTGTGTTGGGCTGTACGTCGGGACGTGTGTTGGGCTGTACGTCGGGACGTGTGTTGGGCTCTCCGTCGGGACGTGTGTTGGGCTCTACGTCAGGATTTAGCTTACATTCAGCTCTACGTCGGGACGTGTGTTGGGCTCTACGTCTGGACGTGTGTTGGGCTCTACCTCAGGATTTAGCTTACTTTCAGCTCTACGTCGGGACGTGTGTTGGGCTCTACGTCGGGACGTGTGTTGGGCTCTACGTCGGGACGTGTGTTGGGCTCTACGTCGGGACGTGTGTTGGGCTCTACGTCGGGACGTGTGTTGGGCTCTACGTCGGGACGTGTGTTGGGCTCTACCTCAGGATTTAGCTTACTTTCCGCTCTGCGTCGGGACGTGTGTCGTGCTCTACCTCAGGATTTAGCTTACTTTCCGCTCTACGTCGGGACGTGTGTTGCGCTGTACGTCGGGACGTGTGTTGGGCTGTACGTCGGGACGTGTGTTGGGCTGTACGTCGGGACGTGTGTTGGGCTGTACGTCGGGACGTGTGTTGGGCTCTCCGTCGGGACGTGTGTTGGGCTCTCCGTCGGGACGTGTGTTGGGCTCTCCGTCGGGACGTGTGTTGGGCTCTCCGTCGGGACGTGTGTTGGGCTCTCCGTCGGGACGTGTGTTGGGCTCTCCGTCAGGATTTAGCTTACATTCAGCTCTACGTCGGGACGTGTGTTGGGCTCTACGTCGGGACGTGTGTTGGGCTCTACCTCAGGATTTAGCTTACTTTCAGCTCTACGTCGGGACGTGTGTTGGGCTCTACGTCGGGACGTGTGTTGGGCTCTACGTCGGGACGTGTGTTGGGCTCTACGTCGGGACGTGTGTTGGGCTCTACCTCAGGATTTAGCTTACTTTCCGCTCTGCGTCGGGACGTGTGTTGGGCTCTACCTCAGGATTTAGCTTACTTTCAGCTCTACGTCGGGACGTGTGTTGGGCTGTACGTCGGGACGTGTGTTGGGCTCTACGTCGGGACGTGTGTTGGGCTCTACGTCGGGACGTGTGTTGGGCTCTGCGTCGGGACGTGTGTTGGGCTCTACGTCGGGACGTGTGTTGGGCTCTACGTCGGGACGTGTGTTGGGCTCTACGTCGGGACGTGTGTTGGGCTCTACGTCGGGACGTGTGTTGGGCTCTACCTCAGGATTTAGCTTACTTTCAGCTCTACGTCGGGACGTGTGTTGGGCTCTACGTCGGGACGTGTGTTGGGCTCTACCTCAGGATTTAGCTTACTTTCAGCTCTACGTCGGGACGTGTGTTGGGCTCTACGTCGGGACGTGTGTTGGGCTCTACCTCAGGATTTAGCTTACTTTCCGCTCTGCGTCGGGACACGTGTTGGGCTCTACCTCAGGATTTAGCTTACTTTCCGCTCTGCGTCGGGACGTGTGTTGGGCTCTACGTCGAGACGTGTGATGGGCTCTACCTCAGGATTTAGCTTACTTTCCGCTCTGCGTCGGGACGTGTGTTGGGCTCTACCTCAGGATTTAGCTTACTTTCCGCTCTACGTCGGGACGTGTGTTGGGCTGTACGTCGGGACGTGTGTTGGGCTGTACGTCGGGACGTGTGTTGGGCTCTACGTCGGGACGTGTGTTGGGCTGTACGTCGGGACGTGTGTTGGGCTCTACGTCGGGACGTGTGTTGGGCTCTACGTCGGGACGTGTGTTGGGCTCTACGTCGGGACGTTTGTTGAGCTCTACGTCGGGACGTGTGTTGGCCTCTACCTCAGGATTTAGCTTACTTTCCGGTCTGCGTCGGGACGCGTGTTGGGCTCTACCTCAGGATTTAGCTTACTTTCCGCTCTGCGTCGGGACGCGTGTTGGGCTCTACCTCAGGATTTAGCTTACTTTCCGCTCTGCGTCGGGACGCGTGTTGGGCTCTACCTCAGGATTTAGCTTACTTTCCGCTCTGCGTCGGGACGCGTGTTGGGCTCTACCTCAGGATTTAGCTTACTTTCAGCTCTGCGTCGGGACGTGTGTTGGTCTGTGCGTCGGGACGTGTGTTGGGCTCTACATCAGGATTTCGCTTACTTTCAGCTCTACATCGGAACGTGTGTTGGGCTCTGCGTCGGGACGTGTGTTGGGCTCTGCGTCGGGACGTGTGTTGGGCTCTACGTCGGGACGTGTGTTGGGCTCTACGTCGGGACGTGTGTTGGGCTCTACGTCGGGACGTGTGTTGGGCTCTGCGTCGGGACGTGTGTTGGGCTCTGCGTCGGGACGTGTGTTGGGCTCTACGTCGGGACGTGTGTTGGGCTCTACGTCGGGACGTGTGTTGGGCTCTACGTCGGGACGTGTGTTGGGCTCTACGTCGAGACGTGTGATGGGCTCTAAATCAGGATTTAGATTACTTTCAGCTCTACGTCGGGACGTGTGTTGGGCTCTACGTCGGGACGTGTGTTGGGCTCTCCGTCGGGACGTGTGTTGGGCTCTCCGTCAGGATTTAGCTTACATTCAGCTCTACGTCGGGACGTGTGTTGGGCTCTACGTCGGGACGTGTGTTGGGCTCTACCTCAGGATTTAGCTTACTTTCAGCTCTACGTCGGGACGTGTGTTGGGCTCTACGTCGGGACGTGTGTTGGGCTCTACGTCGGGACGTGTGTTGGGCTCTACGTCGGGACGTGTGTTGGGCTCTACGTCGGGACGTGTGTTGGGCTCTACCTCAGGATTTAGCTTACTTTCCGCTCTGCGTCGGGACGTGTGTTGGGCTCTACCTCAGGATTTAGCTTACTTTCAGCTCTACGTCGGGTCGTGTGTTGGGCTGTACGTCGGGACGTGTGTTGGGCTCTACGTCGGGACGTGTGTTGGGCTCTACGTCGGGACGTGTGTTGGGCTCTACGTCGGGACGTGTGTTGGGCTCTACGTCGGGACGTGTGTTGGGCTCTACGTCGGGACGTGTGTTGGGCTCTACGTCGGGACGTGTGTTGGGCTCTACCTCAGGATTTAACTTACTTTCAGCTCTACGTCGGGACGTGTGTTGGGCTGTACGTCGGGACGTGTGTTGGGCTCTACGTCGGGACGTGTGTTGGGCTCTACGTCGGGACGTGTGTTGGGCTCTACGTCGGGACGTGTGTTGGGCTCTACGTCGGGACGTGTGTTGGGCTCTACCTCGGGATTTAGCTTACTTTCCGCTCTGCGTCGGGACGCGTGTTGGGCTCTACCTCAGGATTTAGCTTACTTTCCGCTCTGCGTCGGGACGTGTGTTGGGCTCTACGTCGAGACGTGTGATGGGCTCTACCTCAGGATTTAGCTTACTTTCCGCTCTGCGTCGGGACGTGTGTTGGGCTCTACCTCAGGATTTAGCTTACTTTCCGCTCTACGTCGGGACGTGTGTTGGGCTGTACGTCGGGACGTGTGTTGGGCTGTACGTCGGGACGTGTGTTGGGCTGTACATCGGGACGTGTGTTGGGCTCTACGTCGGGACGTGTGTTGGGCTCTACGTCGGGACGTGTGTTGGGCTCTACGTCGGGACGTTTGTTGAGCTCTACGTCGGGACGTGTGTTGGCCTCTACCTCAGGATTTAGCTTACTTTCCGCTCTGCGTCGGGACGCGTGTTGGGCTCTACCTCAGGATTTAGCTTACTTTCCGCTCTGCGTCGGGACGCGTGTTGGGCTCTACCTCAGGATTTAGCTTACTTTCCGCTCTGCGTCGGGACGCGTGTTGGGCTCTACCTCAGGATTTAGCTTACTTTCAGCTCTGCGTCGGGACGTGTGTTGGTCTGTGCGTCGGGACGTGTGTTGGGCTCTACATCAGGATTTCGCTTACTTTCAGCTCTACATCGGAACGTGTGTTGGGCTCTGCGTCGGGACGTGTGTTGGGCTCTGCGTCGGGACGTGTGTTGGGCTCTACGTCGGGACGTGTGTTGGGCTCTACGTCGGGACGTGTGTTGGGCTCTACGTCGGGACGTGTGTTGGGCTCTGCGTCGGGACGTGTGTTGGGCTCTGCGTCGGGACGTGTGTTGGGCTCTGCGTCGGGACGTGTGTTGGGCTCTGCGTCGGGACGTGTGTTGGGCTCTACGTCGGGACGTGTGTTGGGCTCTACGTCGAGACGTGTGATGGGCTCTAAATCAGGATTTAGATTACTTTCAGCTCTACGTCGGGACGTGTGTTGGGCTCTACGTCGGGACGTGTGTTGGGCTCTACGTCGGGACGTGTGTTGGGCTCTACGTCGGGACGTGTGTTGGGCTCTACCTCAGGATTTAGCTTACTTTCAGCTCTACGTCGGGACGTGCGTTGGGCTCTACGTCGGGACGTGCGTTGGGCTCTACGTCGGGACGTTCGTTGGGCTCTACGTCGGGACGTGCGTTGGGCTCTACGTCGGGACGTGCGTTGGGCTCTACGTCGGGACGTGCGTTGGGCTCTGCGTCGGGACCTGCGTTGGGCTCTGCGTCGGGACCTGCGTTGGGCTCTACGTCGGGACGTGCGTTGGGCTCTACGTCGGGACGTGCGTTGGGCTCTACGTCGGGACGTGCGTTGGGCTCTACGTCGGGACGTGCGTTGGGCTCTACGTCGGGACGTGTGTTGGGCTCTACCTCAGGATTTAGCTTACTTTCAGCTCTACGTCGGGACGTGCGTTGGGCTCTACGTCGGGACGTGCGTTGGGCTCTACGTCGGGACGTGCGTTGGGCTCTACGTCGGGAAGTGTGTTGGGCTCTACCTCAGGATTTAGCTTACTTTCAGCTCTACGTCGGGACGTGCGTTGGGCTCTACGTCGGGACGTGCGTTGGGCTCTACGTCGCGACCTGCGTTGGGCTCTACGTCGCGACCTGCGTTGGGCTCTACGTCGCGACCTGCGTTGGGCTCTACGTCGCGACCTGCGTTGGGCTCTACGTCGCGACCTACGTTGGGCTCTTCGTCAGGATTTAGCTTACTTTCAGCTCTACATCGGGACGTGTGTTGGGCTCTCCATCGGGGCGAGTGTTGGGCTCTCCGTCGGGGCGTGTGTTGGGCTCTCCGTCGGGGCGTGTGTTGGGCTCTCCGTCGGGACGTGTGTTGGGCTCTCCGTCGGGACGTGTGTTGGGCTCTCCGTCGGGACGTGTGTTGGGCTCTACGTGGGGATTTAGCTTACTTCCAGCTCTACGTCGGGACGTGTGTTGGACTCTACGTCGGGACGTGTGTTGGACTCTACGTCGGGACGTGTGTTGGACTCTACGTCGGGACGTGTGTTAGGCTCTACATCAGGATTTAGCTTACTTTCAGGTCAATGTCGGGACGTGTGTTGGGCTCTACGTCGGGACGTGCGTTGGGCTCTACCTCAGGATTTAGCTTACTTTCCGCTCTGCGTCGGGACGTGCGTTGGGCTCTACCTCAGGATTTAGCTTACTTTCCGCTCTGCGTCGGGACGTGCGTTGGGCTCTACCTCAGGATTTAGCTTACTTTCCGCTCTGCGTCGGGACGTGCGTTGGGCTCTACCTCAGGATTTAGCTTACTTTCCGCTCTGCGTCGGGACGTGCGTTGGGCTCTACCTCAGGATTTAGCTTACTTTCCGCTCTGCGTCGGGACGTGTGTTGGGCTCTACCTCAGGATTTAGCTTACTTTCCGCTCTGCGTCGGGACGTGTGTTGGGCTCTACCTCAGGATTTAGCTTACTTTCAGCTCTACGTCGGGACGTGTGTTGGGCTGTGCGTCGGGACGTGTGTTGGGCTCTACATCAGGATTTCGCTTACTTTCAGCTCTTCATCGGAATGTGTGTTGGGCTCTGCGTCGGGACGTGTGTTGGGCTCTGCGTCGGGACGTGTGTTGGGCTCTACGTCGGGACGTGTGTTGGGCTCTACATCAGGATTTAGCTTACTTTCAGCTCTACGTCGGGACGTGCGTTGGGCTCTACGTCGGGACGTGCGTTGGGCTCTACGTCGGGACGTGAGTTGGGCTCTACGTCGGGACGTGCGTTGGGCTCTACGTCGGGACGTGCGTTGGGCTCTACGTCGGGACGTGCGTTGGGCTCTACGTCGGGACGTGCGTTGGGCTCTACGTCGGGACGTGCGTTGGGCTCTACGTCGGGACGTGCGTTGGGCTCTACGTCGGGACGTGTGTTGGGCTCTACGTCGGGACGTGTGTTGGGCTCTACCTCAGGATTTAGCTTACTTTCAGCTCTACGTCGGGACGTGT
Organism: Leptosomus discolor; assembly: GCF_034619465.1. Classification (NCBI taxonomy): domain Eukaryota; kingdom Metazoa; phylum Chordata; class Aves; order Leptosomiformes; family Leptosomidae; genus Leptosomus; species Leptosomus discolor. The sequence continues at coordinate 479,588 of NW_028237915.1, read as the reverse complement.
GTTGGGCTGTACGTCGGGACGTGTGTTGGGCTGTACGTCGGGACGTGTGTTGGGCTCTACGTCGGGACGTGTGTTGGGCTCTACGTCGGGACGTGTGTTGGGCTCTACGTCGGGACGTGTGTTGGGCTCTACGTCGGGACGTGTGTTGGGCTCTACGTCGGGACGTGTGTTGGGCTCTACGTCGGGACGTGTGATGGGCTCTACGTCGGGACATGTGTTGGGCTCTACCTCAGGATTTAGCTTACTTTCCGCTCTGCGTCGGGACGCGTGTTTGGCTCTACCTCAGGATTTAGCTTACTTTCCGCTCTGCGTCGGGACGCGTGTTTGGCTCTAACTCAGGATTTAGCTTACTTTCCGCTCTGCGTCGGGACGTGTGTTGGGCTCTACCTCAGGATTTAGCTTACTTTCCGCTCTGCGTCGGGACGTCTGTTGGGCTCTACCTCAGGATTTAGCTTACTTTCAGCTCTACGTCAGGACGTGTGTTGGGCTGTGCGTCGGGACGTGTGTTGGGCTCTACATCAGGATTTCGCTTACTTTCAGCTCTACATCGGAACGTGTGTTGGGCTCTGCGTCGGGACGTGTGTTGGGCTCTGCGTCGGGACGTGTGTTGGGCTCTGCGTCGGGACGTGTGTTGGGCTCTGCGTCGGGACGTGTGTTGGGCTCTAAATCAGGATTTAGATTACTTTCAGCTCTACGTCGGGACGTGTGTTGGGCTCCACGTCGGGACGTGTGTTGGGCTCCACGTCGGGACGTGTGTGGGGCTCCACGTCGGGACGTGTGTGGGGCTCTACGTCGGGACGTGTGTGGGGCTCTACCTCAGGATTTAGCTTACTTTCAGCTCTACGTCGGGACGTGTGTTGGGCTCTACCTCAGGATTTAGCTTACTTTCAGCTCTACGTCGGGACGTGTGTTGGACTCTACGTCGGGACGTGTGTTGGACTTTACGTCGGGACGTGCGTTGGGCTCTACCTCAGGATTTAGCTTACTTTCAGGTCTACGTGGGGACGTGTGTTGGGCTCTACCTCAGGATTTAGCTTACTTTCAGCTCTGCGTCGGGACGTGTGTTGGGCTCTACGTCGGGACGTGTGTTGGGCTCTACGTCGGGACGTGTGTTGGGCTCTACGTCGGGACGTGTGTTGGGCTCTGCGTCGGTACGTGTGTTGGGCTCTACATCAGGATTTAGCTTACTTTCAGCTCTACGTCGGGACGTGTGTTGGGCTCTACGTCGGGACGTGTGTTTGGCTCCTCGTCGGGACGTGTGTTTGCCTCTGCGTCGGGACGTGTGTTTGGCTCTGCGTCGGGACGTGTGTTTGGCTCTGCGTCGGGACGTGTGTTTGGCTCTGCGTCGGGACGTGTGTTTGGCTCTGCGTCGGGACGTGTGTTGGGCTCTGCGTCGGGACGTGTGTTGGGCTCTGCGTCGGGACGTGTGTTGGGCTCTGCGTCGGGACGTGTGTTGGGCTCTACCTCAGGATTTAGCTTACTTTCAGCTCTACGTCGGGACGTGTGTTGGGCTCTACGTCGGGACGTGTGTTGGGCTCTACCTCAGGATTTAGCTTACTTTCAGCTCTACGTCGGGACGTGTGTTGGGCTCTACGTCGGGACGTGTGTTGGGCTCTACGTCGGGACGTGTGTTGGGCTCTACGTCGGGACGTGTGTTGGGCTCTACGTCGGGACGTGTGTTGGGCTCTACGTCGGGACGTGTGTTGGGCTCTACGTCGGGACGTGTGTTGGGCTCTACCTCAGGATTTAGCTTACTTTCCGCTCTGCGTCGGGACGTGTGTTGGGCTCTACCTCAGGATTTAGCTTACTTTCCGCTCTACGTCGGGACGTGTGTTGGGCTGTACGTCGGGACGTGTGTTGGGCTGTACGTCGGGACGTGTGTTGGGCTGTACGTCGGGACGTGTGTTGGGCTGTACGTCGGGACGTGTGTTGGGCTCTACGTCGGGACGTGTTTTGGGCTCTGCGTCGGGACGTGTTTTGGGCTCTGCGTCGGGACGTGTGTTGGGCTCTACCTCAGGATTTAGCTTACTTTCTGCTCAGCGTCGGGACGCGTGTTGGGCTCTACCTCAGGATTTAGCTTACTTTCCGCTCTGCGTCGGGACGTGTGTTGGGCTCTACGTCGAGACGTGTGATGGGCTCTACCTCAGGATTTAGCTTACTTTCCGCTCTGCGTCGGGACGTGTGTTGGGCTCTACCTCAGGATTTAGCTTACTTTCAGCTCTACGTCGGGACGTGTGTTGGGCTGTACGTCGGGACGTGTGTTGGGCTGTACGTCGGGACGTGTGTTGGGCTGTACGTCGGGACGTGTGTTGGGCTCTACGTCGGGACGTTTGTTGGGCTCTACGTCGGGACGTTTGTTGGGCTCTACGTCGGGACGTGTGTTGGGCTCTACGTCGGGACGCGTGTTGGGCTCTACCTCAGGATTTAGCTTACTTTCCGGTCTGCGTCGGGACGCGTGTTGGGCTCTACCTCAGGATTTAGCTTACTTTCCGCTCTGCGTCGGGACGCGTGTTGGGCTCTACCTCAGGATTTAGCTTACTTTCCGCTCTGCGTCGGGACGCGTGTTGGGCTCTACCTCAGGATTTAGCTTACTTTCAGCTCTACGTCGGGACGTGTGTTGGGCTGTGCGTCGGGACGTGTGTTGGTCTCTACATCAGGATTTCGCTTACTTTCAGCTCTACATCGGAACGTGTGTTGGGCTCTGCGTCGGGACGTGTGTTGGGCTCTGCGTCGGGACGTGTGTTGGGCTCTACGTCGGGACGTGTGTTGGGCTCTACGTCGGGACGTGTGTTGGGCTCTACGTCGGGACGTGTGTTGGGCTCTAAATCAGGATTTAGATTACTTTCAGCTCTACGTCGTGACGTGTGTTGGGCTCTACGTCGGGACGTGTGTTGGGCTCTACGTCGGGACGTGTGTTGGGCTCTACGTCGGGACGTGTGTTGGGCTCTACCTCAGGATTTAGCTTACTTTCAGCTCTACGTCGGGACGTGTGTTGGGGTGTACGTCGGGACGTGTGTTGGGCTGTACGTCGGGACGTGTGTTGGGCTGTACGTCGGGACGTGTGTTGGGCTGTAAGTCGGGACGTGAGTTGGGCTGTACGTCGGGACGTGTGTTGGGCTCTCCGTCGGGACGTGTGTTGGGCTCTCCGTCGGGACGTGTGTTGGGCTCTACGTCAGGATTTAGCTTACATTCAGCTCTACGTCGGGACGTGTGTTGGGCTCTACGTCGGGACGCGTGTTGGGCTCTACCTCAGGATTTAGCTTACTTTCCGGTCTGCGTCGGGACGCGTGTTGGGCTCTAACTCAGGATTTAGCTTACTTTCCGCTCTGCGTCGGGACGCGTGTTGGGCTCTACCTCAGGATTTAGCTTACTTTCAGCTCTACGTCGGGACGTGTGTTGGGCTGTGCGTCGGGACGTGTGTTGGGCTCTACATCAGGATTTCGCTTACTTTCAGCTCTACATCGGAACGTGTGTTGGGCTCTGCGTCGGGACGTGTGTTGGGCTCTGCGTCGGGACGTGTGTTGGGCTCTACGTCGGGACGTGTGTTGGGCTCTACGTCGGGACGTGTGTTGGGCTCTACGTCGGGACGTGTGTTGGGCTCTAAATCAGGATTTAGATTACTTTCAGCTCTACGTCGTGACGTGTGTTGGGCTCTACGTCGGGACGTGTGTTGGGCTCTACGTCGGGACGTGTGTTGGGCTCTACGTCGGGACGTGTGTTGGGCTCTACCTCAGGATTTAGCTTACTTTCAGCTCTACGTCGGGACGTGTGTTGGGGTGTACGTCGGGACGTGTGTTGGGCTGTACGTCGGGACGTGTGTTGGGCTGTACGTCGGGACGTGTGTTGGGCTGTACGTCGGGACGTGTGTTGGGCTGTACGTCGGGACGTGTGTTGGGCTCTCCGTCGGGACGTGTGTTGGGCTCTACGTCAGGATTTAGCTTACATTCAGCTCTACGTCGGGACGTGTGTTGGGCTCTACGTCGGGACGTGTGTTGGGCTCTACCTCAGGATTTAGCTTACTTTCAGCTCTACGTCGGGACGTGTGTTGGGCTCTACGTCGGGACGTGTGTTGGGCTCTACGTCGGGACGTGTGTTGGGCTCTACGTCGGGACGTGTGTTGGGCTCTACCTCAGGATTTAGCTTACTTTCACCTCTACGTCGGGACGTGTGTTGGGGTGTACGTCGGGACGTGTGTTGGGCTGTACGTCGGGACGTGTGTTGGGCTGTACGTCGGGACGTGTGTTGGGCTGTACGTCGGGACGTGTGTTGGGCTGTACGTCGGGACGTGTGTTGGGCTGTACGTCGGGACGTGTGTTGGGCTCTCCGTCGGGACGTGTGTTGGGCTCTACGTCAGGATTTAGCTTACATTCAGCTCTACGTCGGGACGTGTGTTGGGCTCTACGTCGGGACGCGTGTTGGGCTCTACCTCAGGATTTAGCTTACTTTCCGGTCTGCGTCGGGACGCGTGTTGGGCTCTACCTCAGGATTTAGCTTACTTTCCGCTCTGCGTCGGGACGCGTGTTGGGCTCTACCTCAGGATTTAGCTTACTTTCCGCTCTGCGTCGGGACGTGTGTTGGGGTCTACCTCAGGATTTAGCTTATTTTCAGCTCTACGTCGGGACGTGTGTTGGGCTGTGCGTCGGGACGTGTGTTGGGCTCTACATCAGGATTTCGCTTACTTTCAGCTCTACACCGGAACGTGTGTTGGGCTCTGCGTCGGGACGTGTGTTGGGCTCTGCGTCGGGACGTGTGTTGGGCTCTGCGTCGGGACGTGTGTTGGGCTCTACGTCGGGTCGTGTGTTGGGCTCTACGTCGGGTCGTGTGTTGGGCTCTACGTCGGGTCGTGTGTTGGGCTCTACGTCGGGACGTGTGTTGGGCTCTAAATCAGGATTTAGATTACTTTCAGCTCTACGTCGGGACGTGTGTTGGGCTCTACGTCGGGACGTGTGTTGGGCTCTACGTCGGGACGTGTGTTGGGCTCTACGTCGGGACGTGTGTTGGGCTCTACGTCGGGACGTGTGTTGGGCTCTACGTCGGGACGTGTGTTGGGCTCTACGTCGGGACGTGTGTTGGGCTCTACCTCAGGATTTAGCTTAATTTCAGCTCTACGTCGGGACGTGCGTTGGGCTCTACGTCGGGACGTGCGTTGGGCTCTACGTCGGGACGTGCGTTGGGCTCTACGTCGGGACGTGCGTTGGGCTCTACGTCGGGACGTGCGTTGGGCTATACGTCGGGACGTGCGTTGGGCTCTACGTCGGGACGTGCGTTGGGCTCTACGTCGGGACCTGCGTTGGGCTCTACGTCGGGACGTGCGTTGGGCTCTACGTCGGGACCTGCGTTGGGCTCTACCTCAGGATTTAGCTTACTTTCAGCTCTACGTCGGGACGTGTGTTGGGCTCTACGTCGGGACGTGCGTTGGGCTCTACGTCGCGACCTGCGTTGGGCTCTACGTCGCGACCTGCGTTGGGCTCTATGTCGCGACCTACGTTGGGCTCTTCGTCAGGATTTAGCTTACTTTCAGCTCTACATCGGGACGTGTGTTGGGCTCTCCGTCGGGGCGTGTGTTGGGCTCTCCGTCGGGGCGTGTGTTGGGCTCTCCGTCGGGGCGTGTGTTGGGCTCTCCGTCGGGGCGTGTGTTGGGCTCTCCGTCGGGACGTGTGTTGGGCTCTCCGTCGGGACGTGTGTTGGGCTCTCCGTCGGGACGTGTGTTGGGCTCTCCGTCGGGACGTGTGTTGGGCTCTACGTGGGGATTTAGCTTACTTCCAGCTCTACGTCGGGACGTGTGTTGGACTCTACGTCGGGACGTGTGTTGGACTCTACGTCGGGACGTGTGTTGGACTCTACGTCGGGACGTGTGTTGGACTCTACCTCAGGATTTAGCTTACTTTCCGCTCTGCGTCGGGACGTGCGTTGGGCTCTACCTCAGGATTTAGCTTACTTTCCGCTCTGCGTCGGGACGTGCGTTGGGCTCTACCTCAGGATTTAGCTTACTTTCCGCTCTGCGTCGGGACATGTGTTGGGCTCTACCTCAGGATTTAGCTTACTTTCCGCTCTGCGTCGGGACGTGTGTTGGGCTCTACCTCAGGATTTAGCTTACTTTCCGCTCTGCGTCGGGACGTGTGTTGGGCTCTACCTCAGGATTTAGCTTACTTTCCGCTCTGCGTCGGGACGTGTGTTGGGCTCTACCTCAGGATTTAGCTTACTTTCAGCTCTACGTCGGGACGTGTGTTGGGCTCTGCGTCGGGACGTGTGTTGGGCTCTACCTCAGGATTTAGCTTACTTTCCGCTCTGCGTCGGGACGCGTGTTGGGCTCTACCTCAGGATTTAGCTTACTTTCCGCTCTGCGTCGGGACGTGTGTTGGGCTCTACGTCGAGACGTGTGATGGGCTCTACCTCAGGATTTAGCTTACTTTCCGCTCTGCGTCGGGACGTGTGTTGGGCTCTACCTCAGGATTTAGCTTACTTTCAGCTCTACGTCGGGACGTGTGTTGTGCTGTACGTCGGGACGTGTGTTGGGCTGTACATCGGGACGTGTGTTGGGGTGTACGTCGGGACGTGTGTTGGGCTCTACGTCGGGACGTTTGTTGGGCTCTACGTCGGGACGTTTGTTGGGCTCTACGTCGGGACGTTTGTTGGGCTCTACGTCGGGACGTGTGTTGGGCTCTACGTCGGGACGCGTGTTGGGCTCTACCTCAGGATTTAGCTTACTTTCCGCTCTGCGTCAGGACGCGTGTTGGGCTCTACCTCAGGATTTAGCTTACTTTCCGCTCTGCGTCGGGACGCGTGTTGGGCTCTACCTCAGGATTTAGCTTACTTTCCGCTCTGCGTCGGGACGCGTGTTGGGCTCTACCTCAGGATTTAGCTTACTTTCAGCTCTACGTCGGGACGTGTGTTGGGCTGTGCGTCGGGACGTGTGTTGGGCTCTACATCAGGATTTCGCTTACTTTCAGCTCTACATCGGAACGTGTGTTGGGCTCTGCGTCGGGACGTGTGTTGGGCTCTGCGTCGGGACGTGTGTTGGGCTCTGCGTCGGGACGTGTGTTGGGCTCTACGTCGGGACGTGTGTTGGGCTCTACGTCGGGACGTCTGTTGGGCTCTACGTCGGGACGTGTGTTGGGCTCTAAATCAGGATTTAGATTACTTTCAGCTCTACGTCGTAACGTGTGTTGGGCTCTACGTCGGGACGTGTGTTGGGCTCTACGTCGGGACGTGTGTTGGGCTCTACGTCGGGACGTGTGTTGGGCTCTACGTCGGGACGTGTGTTGGGCTCTACGTCGGGACGTGTGTTGGGCTCTACGTCGGGACGTGTGTTGGGCTCTACGTCGGGACGTGTGTTGGGGTCTACCTCAGGATTTAGCTTATTTTCAGCTCTACGTCGGGACGTGTGTTGGGCTGTACGTTGGGACGTGTGTTGGGCTGTACGTCGGGACGTGTGTTGGGCTGTACGTCGGGACGTGTGTTGGGCTGTACGTCGGGACGTGTGTTGGGCTCTCCGTCGGGACGTGTGTTGGGCTCTCCGTCGGGACGTGTGTTGGGCTCTACGTCAGGATTTAGCTTACATTCAGCTCTACGTCGGGACGTGTGTTGGGCTCTACGTCGGGACGTGTGTTGGGCTCTACGTCGGGACGTGTGTTGGGCTCTACCTCAGGATTTAGCTTACTTTCAGCTCTACGTCGGGACGTGTGTTGGGCTCTACGTCGGGACGTGTGTTGGGCTCTACGTCGGGACGTGTGTTGGGCTCTACCTCAGGATTTAGCTTACTTTCCGCTCTGCGTCGGGACGTGTGTTGGGGTCTACCTCAGGATTTAGCTTACTTTCCGCTCTGCGTCGGGACGTGTGTTGGGGTCTACCTCAGGATTTAGCTTACTTTCAGCTCTACGTCGGGACGTGTGTTGGGCTGTGCGTCGGGACGTGTGTTGGGCTCTACATCAGGATTTCGCTTACTTTCAGCTCTACATCGGAACGTGTGTTGGGCTCTGCGTCGGGACGTGTGTTGGGCTCTGCGTCGGGACGTGTGTTGGGCTCTGCGTCGGGACGTGTGTTGGGCTCTGCGTCGGGTCGTGTGTTGGGCTCTACGTCGGGTCGTGTGTTGGGCTCTACGTCGGGACGTGTGTTGGGCTCTACGTCGAGACGTGTGATGGGCTCTAAATCAGTATTTAGATTACTTTCAGCTCTACGTCGGGACGTGTGTTGGGCTCTACGTCGGGACGTGTGTTGGGCTCTACGTCGGGACGTGTGTTGGGCTCTACGTCGGGACGTGTGTTGGGCTCTACGTCGGGACGTGTGTTGGGCTCTACGTCGGGACGTGTGTTGGGCTCTACGTCGGGACGTGTGTTGGGCTCTACGTCGGGACGTGTGTTGGGCTCTACCTCAGGATTTAGCTTAATTTCAGCTCTACGTCGGGACGTGCGTTGGGCTCTACGTCGGGACGTGCGTTGGGCTCTACGTCGGGACGTGCGTTGGGCTCTACGTCGGGACGTGCGTTGGGCTCTACGTCGGGACGTGCGTTGGGCTCTACTTCGGGACGTGCGTTGGGCTCTACGTCGGGACCTGCGTTGGGCTCTACGTCGGGACGTGCGTTGGGCTCTACGTCGGGACGTGCGTTGGGCTCTACGTCGGGACCTGCGTTGGGCTCTACGTCGGGACGTGCGTTGGGCTCTACGTAGGGACCTGCGTTGGGCTCGACGTCGGGACGTGCGTTGGGCTCTACGTCGGGACCTGCGTTGGGCTCTACGTCGGGACGTGCGTTGGGCTCTACCTCAGGATTTAGCTTACTTTCAGCTCTACGTCGGGACGTGCGTTGGGCTCTACGTCGGGACGTGCGTTGGGCTCTACGTCGCGACCTGCGTTGGGCTCTACGTCGCGACCTGCGTTGGGCTCTACGTCGCGACCTACGTTGGGGTCTTCGTCAGGATTTAGCTTACTTTCAGCTCTACGTCGGGACGTGTGTTGGGCTCTCCGTCGGGGCGAGTGTTGGGCTCTCCGTCGGGGCGTGTGTTGGGCTCTCCGTCGGGGCGTGTGTTGGGCTCTCCGTCGGGACGTGTGTTGGGCTCTCCGTCGGGACGTGTGTTGGGCTCTCCGTCGGGACGTGTGTTGGGCTCTACGTGGGGATTTAGCTTACTTCCAGCTCTACATCGGGACGTGTGTTGGACTCTACGTCGGGACGTGTGTTGGACTCTACGTCGGGACGTGTGTTGGACTCTACGTCGGGACGTGTGTTGGACTCTACCTCAGGATTTAGCTTACTTTCCGCTCTGCGTCGGGACGTGCGTTGGGCTCTACCTCAGGATTTAGCTTACTTTCCGCTCTGCGTCGGGACGTGCGTTGGGCTCTACCTCAGGATTTAGCTTACTTTCCGCTCTGCGTCGGGACGTGCGTTGGGCTCTACCTCAGGATTTAGCTTACTTTCCGCTCTGCGTCGGGACGTGCGTTGGGCTCTACCTCAGGATTTAGCTTACTTTCCGCTCTGCGTCGGGACGTGTGTTGGGCTCTACCTCAGGATTTAGCTTACTTTCCGCTCTGCGTCGGGACGTGTGTTGGGCTCTACCTCAGGATTTAGCTTACTTTCAGCTCTACGTCGGGACGTGTGTTGGGCTGTGCGTCGGGACGTGTGTTGGGCTCTACATCAGGATTTCGCTTACTTTCAGCTCTACATCGGAATGTGTGTTGGGCTCTGCGTCGGGACGTGTGTTGGGCTCTGCGTCGGGACGTGTGTTGGGCTCTACGTCGGGACGTGTGTTGGGCTCTACGTCGGGACGTGTGTTGGGCTCTACGTCGGGACGTGTGTTGGGCTCTACGTCGGGACGTGTGTTGGGCTCTACGTCGGGACGTGTGTTGGGCTCTACATCAGGATTTTGCTTACTTTCAGCTCTACGTCGGGACGTGTGTTGGGCTCTATGTCGGGACGTGTGTTGGGCTCTACGTCGGGACGTGTGTTGGGCTCTACGTCGGGACGTGTGTTGGGCTCTACGTCGGGACGTGTGTTGGGCTCTACATCAGGATTTAGCTTACTTTCAGCTCTACGTCGGGACGTGCGTTGGGCTCTACATCGGGACGTGCGTTGGGCTCTACGTCGGGACGTGCGTTGGGCTCTACGTCGGGACGTGCGTTGGGCTCTACGTCGGGACGTGAGTTGGGCTCTACGTCGGGACGTGTGTTGGGCTCTACGTCGGGACGTGTGTTGGGCTCTACGTCGGGACGTGTGTTGGGCTCTACGTCGGGACGTGTGTTGGGCTCTACGTCGGGACGTGAGTTGGGCTCTACCTCAGGATTTAGCTTACTTTCAGCTCTACGTCGGGACGTGTGTTGGGCTGTACGTCGGGACGTGTGTTGGGCTCTACGTCGGGACGTGTGTTGGGCTCTACGTCGGGACGTGTGTTGGGCTCTACGTCGGGACGTGTGATGGGCTCTACGTCGGGACGTGTGTTGGGCTCTACCTCAGGATTTAGCTTACTTTCCGCTCTGCGTCGTGACGCGTGTTGGGCTCTACCTCAGGATTTAGCTTACTTTCCGCTCTGCGTCGGGACGTGTGTTGGGCTCTACCTCAGGATTTAGATTACTTTCCGCTCTGCGTCGGGACGTGTGTTGGGCTCTACCTCAGGATTTAGCTTACTTTCAGCTCTACGTCGGGACATGTGTTGGACTGTGCGTCGGGACGTGTGTTGGGCTCTACATCAGGATTTCGCTTACCTTCAGCTCTACATCGGAACGTGTGTTGGGCTCTGCGTCGGGACGTGTGTTGGGCTCTGCGTCGGGACGTGTGTTGGGCTCTGCGTCGGGACGTGTGTTGGGCTCTGCGTCGGGACGTGTGTTGGGCTCTACGTCGGGACTTGTGTTGGGCTCTACGTCGGGACGTGTGTTGGGCTCTAAATCAGGATTTAGATTACTTTCAGCTCTACGTCGGGACGTGTGTTGGGCTCTACGTCGGGACGTGTGTTGGGCTCCACGTCGGGACGTGTGTGGGGCTCCACGTCGGGACGTGTGTGGGGCTCTACGTCGGGACGTGTGTGGGGCTCTACCTCAGGATTTAGCTTACTTTCAGCTCTACGTCGGGACGTGTGTTGGGCTCTACCTCAGGATTTAGCTTACTTTCAGCTCTACGTCGGGACGTGTGTTGGGCTCTACCTCAGGATTTAGCTTACTTTCAGCTCTACGTCGGGACGTGTGTTGGACTCTACGTCGGGACGTGTGTTGGACTTTACGTCGGGACGTGCGTTGGGCTCTACCTCAGGATTTAGCTTACTTTCAGCTCTACGTGGGGACGTGTGTTGGGCTCTACCTCAGGATTTAGCTTACTTTCAGCTCTGCGTCGGGACGTGTGTTGGGCTCTACGTCGGGACGTGTGTGGGGCTCTACGTCGGGACGTGTGTGGGGCTCTACGTCGGGACGTGTGTGGGGCTCTACGTCGGGACGTGTGTTGGGCTCTGCGTCGGGACGTGTGTTGGGCTCTGCGTCGGGACGTGTGTTGGGCTCTACATCAGGATTTAGCTTACTTTCAGCTCTACGTCGGGACGTGTGTTGGGCTCTACGTCGGGACGTGTGTTTGGCTCGTCGTCGGGACGTGTGTTGGGCTGTACGTCGGGACGTGTGTTTGGCTCTGCGTCGGGACGTGTGTTTGGCTCTGCGTCGGGACGTGTGTTGGGCTCTGCGTCGGGACGTGTGTTGGGCTCTGCGTCGGGACGTGTGTTGGGCTCTGCGTCGGGACGTGTGTTGGGCTCTGCGTCGGGACGTGTGTTGGGCTCTACGTCGGGACGTGTGTTGGGCTCTACCTCAGGATTTAGCTTACTTTCAGCTCTACGTCGGGACGTGTGTTGGGCTGTACGTCGGGACGTGTGTTGGGCTGTACGTCGGGACGTGTGTTGGGCTGTACGTCGGGACGTGTGTTGGGCTCTCCGTCGGGACGTGTGTTGGGCTCTACGTCAGGATTTAGCTTACATTCAGCTCTACGTCGGGACGTGTGTTGGGCTCTACGTCGGGACGTGTGTTGGGCTCTACGTCAGGACGTGTGTTGGGCTCTACGTCAGGACGTGTGTTGGGCTCTACCTCAGGATTTAGCTTACTTTCAGCTCTACGTCGGGACGTGTGTTGGGCTCTACGTCGGGACGTGTGTTGGGCTCTACGTCGGGACGTGTGTTGGGCTCTACGTCGGGACGTGTGTTGGGCTCTACGTCGGGACGTGTGTTGGGCTCTACGTCGGGACGTGTGTTGGGCTCTACGTCGGGACGTGTGTTGGGCTCTACATCAGGATTTTGCTTACTTTCAGCTCTACGTCGGGACGTGTGTTGGGCTCTATGTCGGGACGTGTGTTGGGCTCTACGTCGGGACGTGTGTTGGGCTCTACGTCGGGACGTGTGTTGGGCTCTACGTCGGGACGTGTGTTGGGCTCTACATCAGGATTTAGCTTACTTTCAGCTCTACGTCGGGACGTGCGTTGGGCTCTACATCGGGACGTGCGTTGGGCTCTACGTCGGGACGTGCGTTGGGCTCTACGTCGGGACGTGCGTTGGGCTCTACGTCGGGACGTGAGTTGGGCTCTACGTCGGGACGTGTGTTGGGCTCTACGTCGGGACGTGTGTTGGGCTCTACGTCGGGACGTGTGTTGGGCTCTACGTCGGGACGTGTGTTGGGCTCTACGTCGGGACGTGAGTTGGGCTCTACCTCAGGATTTAGCTTACTTTCAGCTCTACGTCGGGACGTGTGTTGGGCTGTACGTCGGGACGTGTGTTGGGCTCTACGTCGGGACGTGTGTTGGGCTCTACGTCGGGACGTGTGTTGGGCTCTACGTCGGGACGTGTGATGGGCTCTACGTCGGGACGTGTGTTGGGCTCTACCTCAGGATTTAGCTTACTTTCCGCTCTGCGTCGTGACGCGTGTTGGGCTCTACCTCAGGATTTAGCTTACTTTCCGCTCTGCGTCGGGACGTGTGTTGGGCTCTACCTCAGGATTTAGATTACTTTCCGCTCTGCGTCGGGACGTGTGTTGGGCTCTACCTCAGGATTTAGCTTACTTTCAGCTCTACGTCGGGACATGTGTTGGACTGTGCGTCGGGACGTGTGTTGGGCTCTACATCAGGATTTCGCTTACCTTCAGCTCTACATCGGAACGTGTGTTGGGCTCTGCGTCGGGACGTGTGTTGGGCTCTGCGTCGGGACGTGTGTTGGGCTCTGCGTCGGGACGTGTGTTGGGCTCTGCGTCGGGACGTGTGTTGGGCTCTACGTCGGGACGTGTGTTGGGCTCTAAATCAGGATTTAGATTACTTTCAGCTCTACGTCGGGACGTGTGTTGGGCTCTACGTCGGGACGTGTGTTGGGCTCCACGTCGGGACGTGTGTGGGGCTCCACGTCGGGACGTGTGTGGGGCTCTACGTCGGGACGTGTGTGGGGCTCTACCTCAGGATTTAGCTTACTTTCAGCTCTACGTCGGGACGTGTGTTGGGCTCTACCTCAGGATTTAGCTTACTTTCAGCTCTACGTCGGGACGTGTGTTGGGCTCTACCTCAGGATTTAGCTTACTTTCAGCTCTACGTCGGGACGTGTGTTGGACTCTACGTCGGGACGTGTGTTGGACTTTACGTCGGGACGTGCGTTGGGCTCTACCTCAGGATTTAGCTTACTTTCAGCTCTACGTGGGGACGTGTGTTGGGCTCTACCTCAGGATTTAGCTTACTTTCAGCTCTGCGTCGGGACGTGTGTTGGGCTCTACGTCGGGACGTGTGTGGGGCTCTACGTCGGGACGTGTGTGGGGCTCTACGTCGGGACGTGTGTGGGGCTCTACGTCGGGACGTGTGTGGGGCTCTACGTCGGGACGTGTGTTGGGCTCTGCGTCGGGACGTGTGTTGGGCTCTGCGTCGGGACGTGTGTTGGGCTCTACATCAGGATTTAGCTTACTTTCAGCTCTACGTCGGGACGTGTGTTGGGCTCTACGTCGGGACGTGTGTTTGGCTCGTCGTCGGGACGTGTGTTGGGCTGTACGTCGGGACGTGTGTTTGGCTCTGCGTCGGGACGTGTGTTTGGCTCTGCGTCGGGACGTGTGTTGGGCTCTGCGTCGGGACGTGTGTTGGGCTCTGCGTCGGGACGTGTGTTGGGCTCTGCGTCGGGACGTGTGTTGGGCTCTGCGTCGGGACGTGTGTTGGGCTCTACGTCGGGACGTGTGTTGGGCTCTACCTCAGGATTTAGCTTACTTTCAGCTCTACGTCGGGACGTGTGTTGGGCTGTACGTCGGGACGTGTGTTGGGCTGTACGTCGGGACGTGTGTTGGGCTGTACGTCGGGACGTGTGTTGGGCTCTCCGTCGGGACGTGTGTTGGGCTCTACGTCAGGATTTAGCTTACATTCAGCTCTACGTCGGGACGTGTGTTGGGCTCTACGTCGGGACGTGTGTTGGGCTCTACGTCAGGACGTGTGTTGGGCTCTACGTCAGGACGTGTGTTGGGCTCTACCTCAGGATTTAGCTTACTTTCAGCTCTACGTCGGGACGTGTGTTGGGCTCTACGTCGGGACGTGTGTTGGGCTCTACGTCGGGACGTGTGTTGGGCTCTACGTCGGGACGTGTGTTGGGCTCTACGTCGGGACGTGTGTTGGGCTCTACGTCGGGACGTGTGTTGGGCTCTACGTCGGGACGTGTGTTGGGCTCTACCTCAGGATTTAGCTTACTTTCCGCTCTGCGTCGGGACGTGTGTTGGGCTCTACCTCAGGATTTAGCTTACTTTCCGCTCTGCGTCGGGACGTGTGTTGGGCTGTACGTCGGGACGTGTGTTGGGCTGTACGTCGGGACGTGTGTTGGGCTCTACCTCGGGACGTGTGTTGGGCTCTACGTCGGGACGTGTGTTGGGCTCTACGTCGGGACGTGTGTTGGGCTCTACGTCGGGACGTGTGTTGGGCTCTACCTCAGGATTTAGCTTACTTTCCGCTTTGCGTCGGGACGTGTGTTGGGCTCTATCTCAGGATTTAGCTTACTTTCCGCTCTGCGTCGGGACGTGTGTTGGGCTCTACGTCGAGACGTGTGATGGGCTCTACCTCAGGATTTAGCTTACTTTCCGCTCTGCGTCGGGACGTGTGTTGGGCTCTACCTCAGGATTTAGCTTACTTTCAGCTCTACGTCGGGACGTGTGTTGGGCTCTACGTCGGGACGTGTGTTGGGCTCTACGTCGGGACGTGTGTTGGGCTCTACGTCGGGACGTGTGTTGGGCTCTACGTCGGGACGTGTGTTGGGCTCTACGTCGGGACGTGTGTTGGGCTCTACGTCGGGACGTGTGTTGGGCTCTACGTCGGGACGCGTGTTGGGCTCTACCTCAGGATTTAGCTTACTTTCCGCTCTGCGTCGGGACGCGTGTTGGGCTCTACCTCAGGATTTAGCTTACTTTCCGGTCTGCGTCGGGACGCGTGTTGGGCTCTACCTCAGGATTTAGCTTACTTTCCGCTCTGCGTCGGGACGCGTGTTGGGCTCTACCTCAGGATTTAGCTTACTTTCCGCTCTGCGTCGGGACGCGTGTTGGGCTCTACCTCAGGATTTAGCTTACTTTCCGCTCTGCGTCGGGACGCGTGTTGGGCTCTACCTCAGGATTTAGCTTACTTTCAGCTCTACGTCGGGACGTGTGTTGGGCTGTGCGTCGGGACGTGTGTTGGGCTCTACATCAGGATTTCGCTTACTTTCAGCTCTACATCGGAACGTGTGTTGGGCTCTGCGTCGGGACGTGTGTTGGGCTCTGCGTCGGGACGTGTGTTGGGCACTGCGTCGGGACGTGTGTTGGGCTCTACCTCAGGATTTAGCTTACTTTCATCTCTACGTCGGGACGTGTGTTGGGCTGTACGTCGGGACGTGTGTTGGGCTGTACGTCGGGACGTGTGTTGGGCTCTCCGTCGGGACGTGTGTTGGGCTCTACGTCAGGATTTAGCTTACATTCAGCTCTACGTCGGGACGTGTGTTGGGCTCTACGTCTGGACGTGTGTTGGGCTCTACCTCAGGATTTAGCTTACTTTCAGCTCTACGTCGGGACGTGTGTTGGGCTCTACGTCGGGACGTGTGTTGGGCTCTACGTCGGGACGTGTGTTGGGCTCTACCTCAGGATTTAGCTTACTTTCCGCTCTGCGTCGGGACGTGTGTTGTGCTCTACCTCAGGATTTAGCTTACTTTCAGCTCTACGTCGGGACGTGTGTTGGGCTGTACGTCGGGACGTGTGTTGGGCTGTACGTCGGGACGTGTGTTGGGCTCTCCGTCGGGACGTGTGTTGGGCTGTACGTCGGGACGTGTGTTGGGCTCTCCGTCGGGACGTGTGTTGGGCTCTACCTCAGGATTTAGCTTACTTTCAGCTCTACGTCGGGACGTGTGTTGGGCTCTACGTCGGGCCGTGTGTTGGGCTCTACGTCGGGACGTGTGTTGGGCTCTACCTCAGGATTTAGCTTACTTTCCGCTCTGCGTCGGGACGTGTGTTGGGCTCTACCTCAGGATTTAGCTTACTTTCTGCTCTACGTCGGGACGTGTGTTGGGCTGTACGTCGGGACGTGTGTTGGGCTGTACGTCGGGACGTGTGTTGGGCTCTACGTCGGGACGTGTGTTGGGCTCTACGTCGGGACGTGTGTTGGGCTCTACGTCGGGACGTGTGTTGGGCTCTACGTCGGGACGTGTGTTGGGCTCTACGTCGGGACGTTTGTTGGGCTCTACGTCGGGACGTGTGTTGGGCTCTACCTCAGGATTTAGCTTACTTTCCGCTCTGCGTCGGGACGCGTGTTGGGCTCTACCTCAGGATTTAGCTTACTTTCCGCTCTGCGTCGGGACGCGTGTTGGGCTCTACCTCAGGATTTAGCTTACTTTCAGCTCTACGTCGGAACGTGTGTTGGGCTCTGCGTCGGGACGTGTGTTGGGCTCTGCGTCGGGACGTGTGTTGGGCTCTACGTCGGGACG
Source organism: Leptosomus discolor (assembly GCF_034619465.1). Lineage (NCBI taxonomy): Eukaryota > Metazoa > Chordata > Aves > Leptosomiformes > Leptosomidae > Leptosomus > Leptosomus discolor. Next base: position 462,690 of record NW_028237915.1, on the reverse strand, counting down.
TGTGTTGGGCTCTACGTCGGGACGTGTGTTGGGCTCTACGTCGGGACGTGTGTTGGGCTCTACCTCAGGATTTAGATTACTTTCAGCTCTACGTCGGGACGTGCGTTGGGCTCTACGTCGGGACGTGCGTTGGGCTCTACGTCGGGACGTGCGTTGGGCTCTGCGTCGGGACGTGCGTTGGGCTCTACTTCGGGACGTGCGTTGGGCTCTACGTCGGGACGTGCGTTGGGCTCTACGTCGGGACCTGCGTTGGGCTCTACGTCGGGACGTGCGTTGGGCTCTACGTCGGGACGTGCGTTGGGCTCTACGTCGGGACGTGCGTTGGGCTCTACGTCGGGACGTGCGTTGGGCTCTACGTCGGGACGTGCGTTTGGCTCTACGTCGGGACGTGTGTTGGGCTCTACCTCAGGATTTAGCTTACTTTCAGCTCTACGTCGGGACGTGCGTTGGGCTCTACGTCGGGACGTGCGTTGGGCTCTACGTCGCGACCTGCGTTGGGCTCTACGTCGCGACCTGCGTTGGGCTCTACGTCGCGACCTGCGTTGGGCTCTACGTCGCGACCTACGTTGGGCTCTTCGTCAGGATTTAGCTTACTTTCAGCTCTACGTCGGGACGTGTGTTGGGCTCTCCGTCGGGGCAAGTGTTGGGCTCTCCGTCGGGGCGTGTGTTGGGCTCTCCGTCGGGACGTGTGTTGGGCTCTCCGTCGGGACGTGTGTTGGGCTCTACGTGGGGATTTAGCTTACTTCCAGCTCTACGTCGGGACGTGTGTTGGACTCTACGTCGGGACGTGTGTTTGACTCTACGTCGGGACGTGTGTTGGACTCTACGTCGGGACGTGTGTTGGACTCTACGTCGGGACGTGTGTTGGACTCTACGTCGGGACGTGTGTTGGGCTCTACGTCGGGACGTGTGTTGGGCTCTGCGTCGGGACGTGTGTTGGGCTCTGCGTCGGGACGTGTGTTGGGCTCTGCGTCGGGACGTGTGTTGGGCTCTACGTCGGGACGTGTGTTGGGCTCTACCTCAGGATTTAGCTTACTTTCAGCTCTACGTCGGGACGTGTGTTGGGCTGTACGTCGGGACGTGTGTTGGGCTGTACGTCGGGACGTGTGTTGGGCTCTCCGTCGGGACGTGTGTTGGGCTCTACGTCAGGATTTAGCTTACATTCAGCTCTGCGTCGGGACGTGTGTTGGGCTCTACGTCGGGACGTGTGTGGGGCTCTACGTCGGGACGTGTGTGGGGCTCTACGTCGGGACGTGTGTGGGGCTCTACGTCGGGACGTGTGTGGGGCTCTACGTCGGGACGTGTGTTGGGCTCTGCGTCGGGACGTGTGTTGGGCTCTGCGTCGGGACGTGTGTTGGGCTCTACATCAGGATTTAGCTTACTTTCAGCTCTACGTCGGGACGTGTGTTGGGCTCTACGTCGGGACGTGTGTTTGGCTCGTCGTCGGGACGTGTGTTGGGCTGTACGTCGGGACGTGTGTTTGGCTCTGCGTCGGGACGTGTGTTTGGCTCTGCGTCGGGACGTGTGTTGGGCTCTGCGTCGGGACGTGTGTTGGGCTCTGCGTCGGGACGTGTGTTGGGCTCTGCGTCGGGACGTGTGTTGGGCTCTGCGTCGGGACGTGTGTTGGGCTCTACGTCGGGACGTGTGTTGGGCTCTACCTCAGGATTTAGCTTACTTTCAGCTCTACGTCGGGACGTGTGTTGGGCTCTACGTCGGGACGTGTGTTGGGCTCTACGTCGGGACGTGTGTTGGGCTCTACGTCGGGACGTGTGTTGGGCTCTACGTCGGGACGTGTGTTGGGCTCTACGTCGGGACGTGTGTTGGGCTCTACCTCAGGATTTAGCTTACTTTCCGCTCTGCGTCGGGACGTGTGTTGGGCTCTACCTCAGGATTTAGCTTACTTTCCGCTCTGCGTCGGGACGTGTGTTGGGCTGTACGTCGGGACGTGTGTTGGGCTGTACGTCGGGACGTGTGTTGGGCTCTACCTCGGGACGTGTGTTGGGCTCTACGTCGGGACGTGTGTTGGGCTCTACGTCGGGACGTGTGTTGGGCTCTACCTCAGGATTTAGCTTACTTTCCGCTCTGCGTCGGGACGCGTGTTGGGCTCTATCTGAGGATTTAGCTTACTTTCCGCTCTGCGTCGGGACGTGTGTTGGGCTCTACGTCGAGACGTGTGATGGGCTCTACCTCAGGATTTAGCTTACTTTCCGCTCTGCGTCGGGACGTGTGTTGGGCTCTACCTCAGGATTTAGCTTACTTTCAGCTCTACGTCGGGACGTGTGTTGGGCTCTACGTCGGGACGTGTGTTGGGCTCTACGTCGGGACGTGTGTTGGGCTCTACGTCGGGACGTGTGTTGGGCTCTACGTCGGGACGTGTGTTGGGCTCTACGTCGGGACGTCTGTTGGGCTCTACGTCGGGACGTGCGTTGGGCTCTACGTCGGGACGTGCGTTGGGCTCTACGTCGCGACCTGCGTTGGGCTCTACGTCGCGACCTGCGTTGGGCTCTACGTCGCGACCTGCGTTGGGCTCTACGTCGCGACCTACGTTGGGCTCTTCGTCAGGATTTAGCTTACTTTCAGCTCTACGTCGGGACGTGTGTTGGGCTCTCCGTCGGGGCAAGTGTTGGGCTCTCCGTCGGGGCAAGTGTTGGGCTCTCCGTCGGGGCGTGTGTTGGGCTCTCCGTCGGGACGTGTGTTGGGCTCTCCGTCGGGACGTGTGTTGGGCTCTACGTGGGGATTTAGCTTACTTCCAGCTCTACGTCGGGACGTGTGTTGGACTCTACGTCGGGACGTGTGTTTGACTCTACGTCGGGACGTGTGTTTGACTCTACGTCGGGACGTGTTTTGGACTCTACGTCGGGACGTGTGTTGGACTCTACGTCGGGACGTGTGTTGGACTCTACGTCGGGACGTGTGTTAGGCTCTACATCAGGATTTAGCTTACTTTCAGGTCAATGTCGGGACGTGTGTTGGGCTCTACGTCGGGAAGTGTGTTGGGCTCTACCTCAGGATTTAGCTTACTTTCCGCTCTACGTCGGGACGTGTGTTGGGCTCTACCTCAGGATTTAGCTTACTTTCCGCTCTGCGTCGGGACGTGCGTTGGTCTCTACCTCAGGATTTAGCTTACTTTCCGCTCTGCGTCGGGATGTGCGTTGGGCTCTACCTCAGGATTTAGCTTACTTTCCGCTCTGCGTCGGGACGTGCGTTGGGCTCTACCTCAGGATTTAGCTTACTTTCCGCTCTGCGTCGGGACGTGTGTTGGGCTCTACCTCAGGATTTAGCTTACTTTCCGCTCTGCGTCGGGACGTGTGTTGGGCTCTACCTCAGGATTTAGCTTACTTTCAGCTCTACGTCGGGACGTGTGTTGGGCTGTGCGTCGGGACGTGTGTTGGGCTCTACATCAGGATTTCGCTTACTTTCAGCTCTACATCGGAATGTGTGTTGGGCTCTGCGTCGGGACGTGTGTTGGGCTCTGCGTCGGGACGTGTGTTGGGCTCTGCGTCGGGACGTGTGTTGGGCTCTACGTCGGGACGTGTGTTGGGCTCTACCTCAGGATTTAGCTTACTTTCAGCTCTACGTCGGGACGTGCGTTGGGCTCTACGTCGGGACGTGCGTTGGGCTCTACGTCGGGACGTGCGTTGGGCTCTACGTCGGGACGTGCGTTGGGCTCTACGTCGGGACGTGAGTTGGGCTCTACGTCGGGACGTGCGTTGGGCTCTACGTCGGGACGTGCGTTGGGCTCTACGTCGGGACGTGCGTTGGGCTCTACGTCGGGACGTGCGTTGGGCTCTACGTCGGGACGTCTGTTGGGCTCTACCTCAGGATTTAGCTTACTTTCAGCTCTACGTCGGGACGTGTGTTGGGCTGTACGTCGTGACGTGTGTTGGGCTCTACGTCGGAACGTGTGTTGGGCTCTACGTCGGGACGTGTGTTGGGCTCTACGTCGGGACGTGTGTTGGGCTCTACGTCGGGACGTGTGTTGGGCTCTACGTCGGGACGTGTGATGGGCTCTACGTCGGGACATGTGTTGGGCTCTACCTCAGGATTTAGCTTACTTTCCGCTCTGCGTCGGGACGCGTGTTTGGCTCTACCTCAGGATTTAGCTTACTTTCCGCTCTGCGTCGGGACGTGTGTTGGGCTCTACCTCAGGATTTAGCTTACTTTCCGCTCTGCGTCGGGACGTGTGTTGGGCTCTACCTCAGGATTTAGCTTACTTTCAGCTCTACGTCAGGACGTGTGTTGGGCTGTGCGTCGGGACGTGTGTTGGGCTCTACATCATGATTTCGCTTACTTTCAGCTCTGCGTCGGGACGTGTGTTGGGCTCTGCGTCGGGACGTGTGTTGGGCTCTGCGTCGGGACGTGTGTTGGGCTCTGCGTCGGGACGTGTGTTGGGCTCTAAATCAGGATTTAGATTACTTTCAGCTCTACGTCGGGACGTGTGTTGGGCTCTACGTCGGGACGTGTGTTGGGCTCCACGTCGGGACGTGTGTGGGGCTCCACGTCGGGACGTGTGTGGGGCTCCACGTCGGGACGTGTGTGGGGCTCTACCTCAGGATTTAGCTTACTTTCAGCTCTACGTCGGGACATGTGTTGGGCTCTACCTCAGGATTTAGCTTACTTTCAGCTCTACGTCGGGACGTGTGTTGGACTCTACGTCGGGACGTGTGTTGGACTTTACGTCGGGACGTGCGTAGGGCTCTACCTCAGGATTTAGCTTACTTTCAGGTCTACGTGGGGACGTGTGTTGGGCTCTACCTCAGGATTTAGCTTACTTTCAGCTCTGCGTCGGGACGTGTGTTGGGCTCTACGTCGGGACGTGTGTTGGGCTCTACGTCGGGACGTGTGTTGGGCTCTACGTCGGGACGTGTGTTGGGCTCTACGTCGGGACGTGTGTTGGGCTCTACATCAGGATTTAGCTTACTTTCAGCTCTACGTCGGGACGTGTGTTGGGCTCTACGTCGGGACGTGTGTTGGGCTCTACGTCGGGACATGTGTTTGCCTCTGCGTCGGGACGTGTGTTTGGCTCTGCGTCGGTACGTGTCTTTGGCTCTGCGTCGGGACGTGTGTTTGGCTCTGCGTCGGGACGTGTGTTTGGCTCTGCGTCGGGACGTGTGTTGGGCTCTGCGTCGGGACGTGTGTTGGGCTCTACGTCAGGACGTGTGTTGGGCTCCACCTCAGGATTTAGCTTACTTTCAGCTCTACGTCGGGACGTGTGTTGGGCTCTACGTCGGGACGTGTGTTGGGCTCTACCTCAGGATTTAGCTTACTTTCAGCTCTACGTCGGGACGTGTGTTGGGCTCTACGTCGGGACGTGTGTTGGGCTCTACGTCGGGACGTGTGTTGGGCTCTACGTCGGGACGTGTGTTGGGCTCTACGTCGGGACGTGTGTTGGGCTCTACGTCGGGACATGTGTTGGGCTCTACCTCGGGACGTGTGTTGGGCTCTACCTCAGGATTTAGCTTACTTTCAGCTCTACGTCGGGACGTGTGTTGGGCTCTACGTCGGGACGTGTGTTGGGCTCTACCTCAGGATTTAGCTTACTTTCCGCTCTACGTCGGGACGTGTGTTGGGCTCTACGTCGGGACGTGTGTTGGGCTCTACGTCGGGACGTGTGTTGGGCTCTACGTCGGGACGTGTGTTGGGCTCTACCTCAGGATTTAGCTTACTTTCCGCTCTGCGTCGGGACGTGTGTTGGGCTCTACCTCAGGATTTAGCTTACTTTCCGCTCTACGTCGGGACGTGTGTTCGGCTGTACGTCGGGACGTGTGTTGGGCTGTACGTCGGGACGTGTGTTGGGCTCTACGTCGGGACGTGTGTTGGGCTCTGCGTCGGGACGTGTGTTGGGCTCTGCGTCGGGACGTGTGTTGGGCTCTACGTCGGGACGTGTGTTGGGCTTTACGTCGGGACGTGTGTTGGGCTCTACGTCGGGACGTGTGTTGGGCTCTACCTCAGGATTTAGCTTACTTTCCGCTCTGCGTCGGGACGCGTGTTGGGCTCTACCTCAGGATTTAGCTTACTTTCCGCTCTGCGTCGGGACGCGTGTTGGGCTCTACGTCGAGACGTGTGATGGGCTCTACCTCAGGATTTAGCTTACTTTCCGCTCTGCGTCGGGACGTGTGTTGGGCTCTACCTCAGGATTTAGCTTACTTTCAGCTCTACGTCGGGACGTGTGTTGGGCTGTACGTCGGGACGTGTGTTGGGCTGTACGTCGGGACGTGTGTTGCGCTCTACGTCGGGACGTGTGTTGGGCTCTACGTCGGGACGTTTGTTGGGCTCTACGTCGGGACGTGTGTTGGGCTCTACGTCGGGACGTTTGTTGGGCTCTACGTCGGGACGTGTGTTGGGCTCTACGTCGGGACGCGTGTTGGGCTCTACCTCAGGATTTAGCTTACTTTCCGCTCTGCGTCGGGACGCGTGTTGGGCTCTACCTCAGGATTTAGCTTACTTTCCGCTCTGCGTCGGGACGTGTGTTGGGCTCTACCTCAGGATTTAGCTTACTTTCAGCTCTACGTCGGGACGTGTGTTGGGCTGTGCGTCGGGACGTGTGTTGGGCTCTACATCAGGATTTCGCTTACTTTCAGCTCTACATCGGAACGTGTGTTGGGCTCTGCGTCGGGACGTGTGTTGGGCTCTGCGTCGGGACGTGTGTTGGGCTCTGTGTCGGGACGTGTGTTGGGCTCTGCGTCGGGACGTGTGTTGGGCTCTACGTCGGGACGTGTGTTGGGCTCTACGTCGGGACGTGTGTTGGGCTCTACGTCGGGACGTGTGTTGGGCTCTAAATCAGGATTTAGATTACTTTCAGCTCTACGTCGGGACGTGTGTTGGGCTCTACGTCGGGACGTGTGTTGGGCTCTACGTCGGGACGTGTGTTGGGCTCTACGTCGGGACGTGTGTTGGGCTCTACGTCGGGACGTGTGTTGGGCTCTAAATCAGGATTTAGATTACTTTCAGCTCTACGTCGGGACGTGTGTTGGGCTCTACGTCGGGACGTGTGTTGGGCTCTACGTCGGGACGTGTGTTGGGCTCTACGTCGGGACGTGTGTTGGGCTCTACCTCAGGATTTAGCTTACTTTCAGCTCTACGTCGGGACGTGTGTTGGGCTGTACGTCGGGACGTGTGTTGGGCTGTACGTCGGGACGTGTGTTGGGCTCTCCGTCGGGACGTGTGTTGGGCTCTACGTCAGGATTTAGCTTACATTCAGCTCTACGTCGGGACGTGTGTTGGGCTCTACGTCGGGACGTGTGTTGGGCTCTACCTCAGGATTTAGCTTACTTTCAGCTCTACGTCGGGACGTGTGTTGGGCTCTACGTCGGGACGTGTGTTGGGCTCTACGTCGGGACGTGTGTTGGGCTCTACGTCGGGACGTGTGTTGGGCTCTACCTCAGGATTTAGCTTACTTTCCGCTCTGCGTCGGGACGTGTGTTGGGCTCTACCTCAGGATTTAGCTTACTTTCCGCTCTGCGTCGGGACGTGTGTTGGGCTCTACCTCAGGATTTAGCTTACTTTCCGCTCTGCGTCGGGACGTGTGTTGGGCTCTACCTCAGGATTTAGCTTACTTTCAGCTCTACGTTGGGACGTCTGTTGGGCTGTGCGTCGGGACGTGTGTTGGGCTCTACATCAGGATTTCGCTTACTTTCAGCTCTACATCGGAACGTGTGTTGGGCTCTGCGTCGGGACGTGTGTTGGGCTCTGCGTCGGGACGTGTGTTGGGCTCTGCGTCGGGACGTGTGTTGGGCTCTGCGTCGGGACGTGTGTTGGGCTCTGCGTCGGGACGTGTGTTGGGCTCTGCGTCGGGACGTGTGTTGGGCTGTACGTCGGGACGTGTGTTGGGCTCTACGTCGGGACGTGCGTTGGGCTCTACGTAGGGACGTGTGTTGGGCTCTACGTCGGGACGTGCGTTGGGCTCTACGTCGGGACGTGCGTTGGGCTCTACGTCGGGACGTGCGTTGGGCTCTACGTCGGGACGTGCGTTGGGCTCTACGTCGGGACGTGCGTTGGGCTCTACGTCGGGACATGCGTTGGGCTCTACTTCGGGACGTGCGTTGGGCTCTACGTCGGGACCTGCGTTGGGCTCTACGTCGGGACGTGCGTTGGGCTCTACGTCGGGACGTGCGTTGGGCTCTACGTCGGGACGTGCGTTGGGCTCTACGTCGGGACGTGCGTTGGGCTCTACGTCGGGACGTGTGTTGGGCTCTACGTCGGGACGTGTGTTGGGCTCTACCTCAGGATTTAGCTTACTTTCAGCTCTACGTCGGGACGTGCGTTGGGCTCTACGTCGGGACGTGCGTTGGGCTCTACGTCGCGACCTACGTTGGGCTCTTCGTCAGGATTTAGCTTACTTTCAGCTCTACGTCGGGACGTGTGTTGGGCTCTCCGTCGGGGCGAGTGTTGGGCTCTCCGTCGGGGCGTGTGTTGGGCTCTCCGTCGGGGCGTGTGTTGGGCTCTCCGTCGGGACGTGTGTTGGGCTCTCCGTCGGGACGTGTGTTGGGCTCTCCGTCGCGACGTGTGTTGGGCTCTACGTGGGGATTTAGCTTACTTCCAGCTCTACGTCGGGACGTGTGTTGGACTCTACGTCGGGACGTGTGTTGGACTCCACGTCGGGACGTGTGTTGGACTCTACGTCGGGACGTGTGTTGGGCTCTACCTCAGGATTTAGCTTACTTTACGCTCTGCGTCGGGACGTGCGTTGGGCTCTACCTCAGGATTTAGCTTACTTTCCGCTCTGCGTCGGGACGTGCGTTGGGCTCTACCTCAGGATTTAGCTTACTTTCCGCTCTGCGTCGGGACGTGTGTTGGGCTCTACCTCAGGATTTAGCTTACTTTCCGCTCTGCGTCGGGACGTGTGTTGGACTCTACGTCGGGACGTGTGTTGGACTTTACGTCGGGACGTGCGTTGGGCTCTACCTCAGGATTTAGCTTACTTTCAGGTCTACGTGGGGACGTGTGTTGGGCTCTACCTCAGGATTTAGCTTACTTTCAGCTCTGCGTCGGGACGTGTGTTGGGCTCTACGTCGGGACGTGTGTTGGGCTCTACGTCGGGACGTGTGTTGGGCTCTGCGTCGGTACGTGTGTTGGGCTCTACATCAGGATTTAGCTTACTTTCAGCTCTACGTCGGGACGTGTGTTGGGCTCTACGTCGGGACGTGTGTTTGGCTCCTCGTCGGGACGTGTGTTTGGCTCTGCGTCGGTACGTGTGTTTGGCTCTGCGTCGGGACGTGTGTTTGGCTCTGCGTCGGGACGTGTGTTTGGCTCTGCGTCGGGACGTGCGTTGGGCTCTACGTCGGGACGTGCGTTGGGCTCTACGTCGGGACGTGCGTTGGGCTCTACGTCGGGACCTGCGTTGGGCTCTACGTCGGGACGTGCGTTGGGCTCTACGTCGGGACGTGCGTTGGGCTCTACCTCAGGATTTAGCTTACTTTCAGCTCTACGTCGGGACGTGCGTTGGGCTCTACGTCGGGACGTGCGTTGGGCTCTACGTCGGGACGTGCGTTGGGCTCTACGTCGGGACGTGCGTTGGGCTCTACGTCGCGACCTGCGTTGGGCTCTACGTCGCGACCTACGTTGGGCTCTTCGTCAGGATTTAGCTTACTTTCAGCTCTACGTCGGGACATGTGTTGGGCTCTCCGTCGGGGCTAGTGTTGGGCTCTCGGTCGGGGCGTGTGTTGGGCTCTCGGTCGGGACGTGTGTTGGGCTCTCCGTCGGGACGTGTGTTGGGCTCTCCGTCGGGACGTGTGTTGGGCTCTACGTGGGGATTTAGCTTACTTCCAGCTCTACGTCGGGACGTGTGTTGGACTCTACGTCGGGACGTGTGTTGGACTCTACGTCGGGACGTGTGTTGGACTCTACGTCGGGACGTGTGTTGGACTCTACGTCGGGACGTGTGTTGGACTCTACGTCGGGACGTGTGTTGGGCTCTACCTCAGGATTTAGCTTACTTTCCGCTCTGCGTCGGGACGTGCGTTGGGCTCTACCTCAGGATTTAGCTTACTTTCCGCTCTGCGTCGGGACGTGCGTTGGGCTCTACCTCAGGATTTAGCTTACTTTCCGCTCTGCGTCGGGACGTGCGTTGGGCTCTACCTCAGGATTTAGCTTACTTTCCGCTCTGCGTCGGGACGTGAGTTGGGCTCTACCTCAGGATTTAGCTTACTTTCCGCTCTGCGTCGGGACGTGTGTTGGGCTCTACCTCAGGATTTAGCTTACTTTCCGCTCTGCGTCGGGACGTGTGTTGGGCTCTACCTCAGGATTTAGCTTACTTTCCGCTCTGCGTCGGGACGTGTGTTGGGGTCTACCTCAGGATTTAGCTTACTTTCAGCTCTACGTCGGGACGTGTGTTGGGCTCTGCGTCGGGACGTGTGTTGGGCTCTACCTCAGGATTTAGCTTACTTTCCGCTCTGCGTCGGGACGCGTGTTGGGCTCTACCTCAGGATTTAGCTTACTTTCCGCTCTGCGTCGGGACGTGTGTTGGGCTCTACCTCAGGATTTAGCTTACTTTCAGCTCTACGTCGGGACGTGTGTTGGGCTCCACGTCGGGACGTGTGTTGGGCTCTACGTCGGGACGTGTGTTGGGCTCTACGTCGGGACGTGTGTTGGGCTCTACGTCGGGACGTGTGTTGGGCTCTACGTCGGGACGTGTGTTGGGCTCTACGTCGGGACGTGTGTTGGGCTCTACCTCGGGACGTGTGTTGGGCTCTACGTCGGGACGTGTGTTGGGCTCTACGTCGGGACGTGTGTTGGGCTCTACCTCAGGATTTAGCTTACTTCCCGCTCTGCGTCGGGACGTGTGTTGGGCTCTACCTCAGGATTTAGCTTACTTTCCGCTCTGCGTCGGGACGTGTGTTGGGCTCTACCTCAGGATTTAGCTTACTTTCAGCTCTACGTCGGGACGTGTGTTGGGCTCTACCTCAGGATTTAGCTTACTTTCAGCTCTACGTCGGGACGTGCGTTGGGCTCTACGTCGGGACGTGCGTTGGGCTCTACGTCGGGACGTGCGTTGGGCTCTACGTCGGGACGTGCGTTGGGCTCTACGTCGGGACGTGAGTTGGGCTCTACGTCGGGACGTGCGTTGGGCTCTACGTCGGGATTTAGCTTACTTTCAGCTCTACGTCGGGACGTGCGTTGGGCTCTACCTCAGGATTTAGCTTACTTTCAGCTCTGCGTCGGGACGTGTGTTGGGCTCTGCGTCGGGACGTGTGTTGGGCTCTGCGTCGGGACGTGTGTTGGGCTCTACGTCGGGACGTGTGTTGGGCTCTGCGTCGGGACGTGTGTTGGGCTCTACGTCGGGTCGTGTGTTGGGCTCTACGTCAGGACGTGTGTTGGGCTCTACGTCGAGACGTGTGATGGGCTCTAAATCAGGATTTAGATTACTTTCAGCTCTACGTCGGGACGTGTGTTGGGCTCTACGTCGGGACGTGTGTTGGGCTCTACGTCGGGACGTGTGTTGGGCTCTACGTCGGGACGTGTGTTGGGCTCTACGTCGGGACGTGTGTTGGGCTCTACGTCGGGACGTGTGTTGGGCTCTACCTCAGGATTTAGCTTAATTTCAGCTCTACGTCGGGACGTGCGTTGGGCTCTACGTCGGGACGTGCGTTGGGCTCTACGTCGGGACGTGCGTTGGGCTCTACGTCGGGACGTGCGTTGGGCTCTACGTCGGGACGTGCGTTGGGCTCTACCTCAGGATTTAGCTTACTTTCAGCTCTACGTCGGGACGTGCGTTGGGCTCTACGTCGCGACCTGCGTTGGGCTCTACGTCGCGACCTGCGTTGGGCTCTACGTCGCGACCTACGTTGGGCTCTTCGTCAGGATTTAGCTTACTTTCAGCTCTACGTCGGGACGTGTGTTGGGCTCTCCGTCGGGGCGTGTGTTGGGCTCTCCGTCGGGGCGTGTGTTGGGCTCTCCGTCGGGACGTGTGTTGGGCTCTCCGTCGGGACGTGTGTTGGGCTCTACGTGGGGATTTAGCTTACTTCCAGCTCTACGTCGGGACGTGTGTTGGACTCTACGTCGGGACGTGTGTTGGACTCTACGTCGGGACGTGTGTTGGACTCTACGTCGGGACGTGTGTTGGACTCTACGTCGGGACGTGTGTTGGACTCTACGTCGGGACGTGTGTTGGACTCTACCTCAGGATTTAGCTTACTTTCCGCTCTGCGTCGGGACGTCCGTTGGGCTCTACCTCAGGATTTAGCTTACTTTCCGCTCTGCGTCGGGACGTGCGTTGGGCTCTACCTCAGGATTTAGCTTACTTTCCGCTCTGCGTCGGGACGTGTGTTGGGCTCTACGTCGAGACGTGTGATGGGCTCTACCTCAGGATTTAGCTTACTTTCCGCTCTGCGTCGGGACGTGTGTTGGGCTCTACCTCAGGATTTAGCTTACTTTCAGCTCTACGTCGGGACGTGTGTTGGGCTGTACGTCGGGACGTGTGTTGGGCTGTACGTCGGGACGTGTGTTGGGCTCTACGTCGGGACGTGTGTTGGGCTCTACGTCGGGACGTTTGTTGGGCTCTACGTCGGGACGTTTGTTGGGCTCTACGTCGGGACGTTTGTTGGGCTCTACGTCGGGACGTGTGTTGGACTCTACGTCGGGACGTTTGTTGGGCTCTACGTCGGGACGCGTGTTGGGCTCTACCTCAGGATTTAGCTTACTTTCCGGTCTGCGTCGGGACGCGTGTTGGGCTCTACCTCAGGATTTAGCTTACTTTCCGCTCTGCGTCGGGACGCGTGTTGGGCTCTACCTCAGGATTTAGCTTACTTTCAGCTCTACGTCGGGACGTGTGTTGGGCTGTGCGTCGGGACGTGTGTTGGGCTCTACATCAGGATTTCGCTTACTTTCAGCTCTACATCGGAACGTGTGTTGGGCTCTGCGTCGGGACGTGTGTTGGGCTCTGCGTCGGGACGTGTGTTGGGCTCTACGTCGGGACGTGTGTTGGGCTCTACGTCGGGACGTGTGTTGGGCTCTACGTCGGGACGTGTGTTGGGCTCTAAATCAGGATTTAGATTACTTTCAGCTCTACGTCGGGACGTGTGTTGGGCTCTACGTCGGGACGTGTGTTGGGCTCTACGTCGGGACGTGTGTTGGGCTCTACGTCGGGACGTGTGTTGGGCTCTACGTCGGGACGTGTGTTGGGCTCTACCTCAGGATTTAGCTTACTTTCAGCTCTACGTCGGGACGTGTGTTGGGGTGTACGTCGGGACGTGTGTTGGGCTGTACGTCGGGACGTGTGTTGGGCTGTACGTCGGGACGTGTGTTGGGCTGTACGTCGGGACGTGTGTTGGGCTGTACGTCGGGACGTGTGTTGGGCTCTCCGTCGGGACGTGTGTTGGGCTCTCCGTCGGGACGTGTGTTGGGCTCTACGTCAGGATTTAGCTTACATTCAGCTCTACGTCGGGACGTGTGTTGGGCTCTACGTCGGGACGTGTGTTGGGCTCTACGTCGGGACGTGTGTTGGGCTCTACCTCAGGATTTAGCTTACTTTCAGCTCTACGTCGGGACGTGTGTTGGGCTCTACGTCGGGACGTGTGTTGGGCTCTACGTCGGGACGTGTGTTGGGCTCTACGTCGGGACGTGTGTTGGGCTCTACCTCAGGATTTAGCTTACTTTCCGCTCTGCGTCGGGACGTGTGTTGGGCTCTACCTCAGGATTTAGCTTACTTTCCGCTCTGCGTCGGGACGTGTGTTGGGGTCTACCTCAGGATTTAGCTTACTTTCAGCTCTACGTCGGGACGTGTGTTGGGCTGTGCGTCGGGACGTGTGTTGGGCTCTACATCAGGATTTCGCTTACTTTCAGCTCTACATCGGAACGTGTGTTGGGCTCTGCGTCGGGACGTGTGTTGGGCTCTGCGTCGGGACGTGTGTTGGGCTCTGCGTTGGGACGTGTGTTGGGCTCTACGTCGGGTCGTGTGTTGGGCTCTACGTCGGGACGTGTGTTGGGCTCTACGTCGAGACGTGTGATGGGCTTTAAATCAGGATTTAGATTACTTCCAGCTCTACGTCGGGACGTGTGTTGGGCTCTACGTCGGGACGTGTGTTGGGCTCTACGTCGGGACGTGTGTTGGGCTCTACGTCGGGACGTGTGTTGGGCTCTACCTCAGGATTTAGCTTACTTTCAGCTCTACGTCGGGACGTGTGTTGGGGTGTACGTCGGGACGTGTGTTGGGCTGTACGTCGGGACGTGTGTTGGGCTGTACGTCGGGACGTGTGTTGGGCTCTCCGTCGGGACGTGTGTTGGGCTCTACGTCAGGATTTAGCTTACATTCAGCTCTACGTCGGGACGTGTGTTGGGCTCTACGTCGGGACGTGTGTTGGGCTCTACCTCAGGATTTAGCTTACTTTCAGCTCTACGTCGGGACGTGTGTTGGGCTCTACGTCGGGACGTGTGTTGGGCTCTACGTCGGGACGTGTGTTGGGCTCTACCTCAGGATTTAGCTTACTTTCCGCTCTGCGTCGGGACGTGTGTTGGGCTCTACCTCAGGATTTAGCTTACTTTCCGCTCTGCGTCGGGACGTGTGTTGGGCTCTACCTCAGGATTTAGCTTACTTTCCGCTCTGCGTCGGGACGTGTGTTGGGCTCTACCTCAGGATTTAGCTTACTTTCAGCTCTACGTCGGGACGTGTGTTGGGCTGTGCGTCGGGACGTGTGTTGGGCTCTACATCAGGATTTCGCTTACTTTCAGCTCTACATCGGAACGTGTGTTGGGCTCTGCGTCGGGACGTGTGTTGGGCTCTGCGTCGGGACGTGTGTTGGGCTCTGCGTCGGGACGTGTGTTGGGCTCTGCGTCGGGACGTGTGTTGGGCTCTACGTCGGGACGTGTGTTGGGCTCTACGTCGGGACGTGTGTTGGGCTCTACGTCGGGACGTGTGTTGGGCTCTTCGTCGGGACGTGTGTTGGGCTCTACGTAGGGATGTGCGTTGGGCTCTACGTCGGGACGTGTGTTGGGCTCTACGTCGGGACGTGCGTTGGGCTCTACGTCGGGACGTGCGTTGGGCTCTATGTCGGGACGTGCGTTGGGCTCTACTTCGGGACGTGCGTTGGGCTCTACGTCGGGACCTGCGTTGGGCTCTACGTCGGGACCTGCGTTGGGCTCTACGTCGGGACGTGCGTTGGGCTCTACGTCGGGACGTGCGTTGGGCTCTACGTCGGGACGTGCGTTGGGCTCTACGTCGGGACGTGCGTTGGGCTCTACGTCGGGACGTGCGTTGGGCTCTACGTCGGGACGTGTGTTGGGCTCTACGTCGGGACGTGTGTTGGGCTCTACCTCAGGATTTAGCTTACTTTCAGCTCTACGTCGGGACGTGCGTTGGGCTCTACGTCGGGACGTGCGTTGGGCTCTACGTCGGGACGTGCGTTGGGCTCTACGTCGCGACCTACGTTGGGCTCTTCGTCAGGATTTAGCTTACTTTCAGCTCTACGTCGGGACGTGTGTTGGGCTCTCCGTCGGGGCGAGTGTTGGGCTCTCCGTCGGGGCGTGTGTTGGGCTCTCCGTCGGGGCGTGTGTTGGGCTCTCCGTCGGGACGTGTGTTGGGCTCTCCGTCGGGACGTGTGTTGGGCTCTCCGTCGCGACGTGTGTTGGGCTCTACGTGGGGATTTAGCTTACTTCCAGCTCTACGTCGGGACGTGTGTTGGACTCTACGTCGGGACGTGTGTTGGACTCCACGTCGGGACGTGTGTTGGACTCTACGTCGGGACGTGTGTTGGGCTCTACCTCAGGATTTAGCTTACTTTACGCTCTGCGTCGGGACGTGCGTTGGGCTCTACCTCAGGATTTAGCTTACTTTCCGCTCTGCGTCGGGACGTGCGTTGGGCTCTACCTCAGAATTTAGCTTACTTTCCGCTCTGCGTCGGGACGTGCGTTGGGCTCTACCTCAGGATTTAGCTTACTTTCCGCTCTGCGTCGGGACGTGTGTTGGGCTCTACCTCAGGATTTAGCTTACTTTCCGCTCTGCGTCGGGACGTGTGTTGGACTCTACGTCGGGACGTGTGTTGGACTTTACGTCGGGACGTGCGTTGGGCTCTACCTCAGGATTTAGCTTACTTTCAGGTCTACGTGGGGACGTGTGTTGGGCTCTACCTCAGGATTTAGCTTACTTTCAGCTCTGCGTCGGGACGTGTGTTGGGCTCTACGTCGGGACGTGTGTTGGGCTCTACGTCGGGACGTGTGTTGGGCTCTGCGTCGGTACGTGTGTTGGGCTCTACATCAGGATTTAGCTTACTTTCAGCTCTACGTCGGGACGTGTGTTGGGCTCTACGTCGGGACGTGTGTTTGGCTCCTCGTCGGGACGTGTGTTTGCCTCTGCGTCGGGACGTGTGTTTGGCTCTGCGTCGGTACGTGTGTTTGGCTCTGCGTCGGGACGTGTGTTTGGCTCTGCGTCGGGACGTGTGTTTGGCTCTGCGTCGGGACGTGCGTTGGGCTCTACGTCAGGACCTGCGTTGGGCTCTACGTCGGGACGTGCGTTGGGCTCTACGTCGGGACCTGCGTTGGGCTCTACGTCGGGACGTGCGTTGGGCTCTACGTCGGGACGTGCGTTGGGCTCTACCTCAGGATTTAGCTTACTTTCAGCTCTACGTCGGGACGTGCGTTGGGCTCTACGTCGGGACGTGCGTTGGGCTCTACGTCGCGACCTGCGTTGGGCTCTACGTCGCGACCTGCGTTGGGCTCTACGTCGCGACCTGCGTTGGGCTCTACGTCGCGACCTACGTTGGGCTCTTCGTCAGGATTTAGCTTACTTTCAGCTCTACGTCGGGACATGTGTTGGGCTCTCCGTCGGGGCGAGTGTTGGGCTCTCGGTCGGGGCGTGTGTTGGGCTCTCGGTCGGGACGTGTGTTGGGCTCTCGGTCGGGACGTGTGTTGGGCTCTCCGTCGGGACGTGTGTTGGGCTCTCCGTCGGGACGTGTGTTGGGCTCTACGTGGGGATTTAGCTTACTTCCAGCTCTACGTCGGGACGTGTGTTGGACTCTACGTCGGGACGTGTGTTGGACTCTACGTCGGGACGTGTGTTGGACTCTACGTCGGGACGTGTGTTGGGCTCTACCTCAGGATTTAGCTTACTTTCCGCTCTGCGTCGGGACGTGCGTTGGGCTCTACCTCAGGATTTAGCTTACTTTCCGCTCTGCGTCGGGACGTGCGTTGGGCTCTACCTCAGGATTTAGCTTACTTTCCGCTCTGCGTCGGGACGTGCGTTGGGCTCTACCTCAGGATTTAGCTTACTTTCCGCTCTGCGTCGGGACGTGTGTTGGGCTCTACCTCAGGATTTAGCTTACTTTCCGCTCTGCGTCGGGACGTGTGTTGGGCTCTACCTCAGGATTTAGCTTACTTTCCGCTCTGCGTCGGGACGTGTGTTGGGGTCTACCTCAGGATTTAGCTTACTTTCAGCTCTACGTCGGGACGTGTGTTGGGCTCTACGTCGGGACGTGTGTTGGGCTCTACGTCGGGACGTGTGTTGGGCTCTACGTCGGGACGTGTGTTGGGCTCTACCTCAGGATTTAGCTTACTTTCCGCTCTGCGTCGGGACGTTTGTTGGGCTCTACCTCAGGATTTAGCTTACTTTCCGCTCTGCGTCGGGACGTGTGTTGGGCTCTACCTCAGGATTTAGGTTACTTTCAGCTCTACGTCGGGACGTGTGTTGGGCTGTGCGTCGGGACGTGTGTTGGGCTCTACATCAGGATTTCGCTTACTTTCAGCTCTACATCGGAACGTGTGTTGGGCTCTGCGTCGGGACGTGTGTTGGGCTCTGCGTCGGGACGTGTGTTGGGCTCTGCGTCGGGACGTGTGTTGGGCTCTGCGTCGGGACGTGTGTTGGGCTCTACGTCGGGACGTGTGTTGGGCTCTACGTCGGGACGTGTGTTGGGCTCTGCGTCGGGACGTGTGTTGGGCTCTTCGTCGGGACGTGTGTTGGGCTCTACGTAGGGACGTGTGTTGGGCTCTACGTCGGGACGTGTGGTGGGCTCTACGTCGGGACGTGTGTTGGGCTCTACGTCGGGACGTGTGTTGGGCTCTACGTCGGGACGTGCGTTGGGCTCTACGTCGGGACGTGCGTTGGGCTCTATGTCGGGACGTGCGTTGGGCTCTACTTCGGGACGTGCGTTGGGCTCTACGTCGGGACCTGCGTTGGGCTCTACGTCGGGACCTGCGTTGGGCTCTACGTCGGGACGTGCGTTGGGCTCTACGTCGGGACGTGCGTTGGGCTCTACGTCGGGACGTGCGTTGGGCTCTACGTCGGGACGTGCGTTGGGCTCTACGTCGGGACGTGTGTTGGGCTCTACGTCGGGACGTGTGTTGGGCTCTACGTCGGGACGTGTGTTGGGCTCTACCTCAGGATTTAGCTTACTTTCAGCTCTACGTCGGGACGTGCGTTGGGCTCTACGTCGGGACGTGCGTTGGGCTCTACGTCGCGACCTACGTTGGGCTCTTCGTCAGGATTTAGCTTACTTTCAGCTCTACGTCGGGACGTGCGTTGGGCTCTACGTCGGGACGTGTGTTGGGCTCTCCGTCGCGACGTGTGTTGGGCTCTACGTGGGGATTTAGCTTACTTCCAGCTCTACGTCGGGACGTGTGTTGGACTCTACGTCGGGACGTGTGTTGGACTCCACGTCGGGACGTGTGTTGGACTCTACGTCGGGACGTGTGTTGGGCTCTACCTCAGGATTTAGCTTACTTTACGCTCTGCGTCGGGACGTGCGTTGGGCTCTACCTCAGGATTTAGCTTACTTTCCGCTCTGCGTCGGGACGTGCGTTGGGCTCTACCTCAGGATTTAGCTTACTTTCCGCTCTGCGTCGGGACGTGCGTTGGGCTCTACCTCAGGATTTAGCTTACTTTCCGCTCTGCGTCGGGACGTGTGTTGGGCTCTACCTCAGGATTTAGCTTACTTTCCGCTCTCCGTCGGGACGTGTGTTGGACTCTACGTCGGGACGTGTGTTGGACTTTACGTCGGGACGTGCGTTGGGCTCTACCTCAGGATTTAGCTTACTTTCAGGTCTACGTGGGGACGTGTGTTGGGCTCTACCTCAGGATTTAGCTTACTTTCAGCTCTGCGTCGGGACGTGTGTTGGGCTCTACGTCGGGACGTGTGTTGGGCTCTACGTCGGGACGTCTGTTGGGCTCTGCGTCGGTACGTGTGTTGGGCTCTACATCAGGATTTAGCTTACTTTCAGCTCTACGTCGGGACGTGTGTTGGGCTCTACGTCGGGACGTGTGTTTGGCTCCTCGTCGGGACGTGTGTTTGCCTCTGCGTCGGGACGTGTGTTTGGCTCTGCGTCGGTACGTGTGTTTGGCTCTGCGTCGGGACGTGTGTTTGGCTCTGCGTCGGGACGTGTGTTTGGCTCTGCGTCGGGACGTGCGTTGGGCTCTACGTCGGGACCTGCGTTGGGCTCTACGTCGGGACGTGCGTTGGGCTCTACGTCGGGACCTGCGTTGGGCTCTACGTCGGGACGTGCGTTGGGCTCTACGTCGGGACGTGCGTTGGGCTCTACCTCAGGATTTAGCTTACTTTCAGCTCTACGTCGGGACGTGCGTTGGGCTCTACGTCGGGACGTGCGTTGGGCTCTACGTCGGGACGTGCGTTGGGCTCTACGTCGCGACCTGCGTTGGGCTCTACGTCGCGACCTGCGTTGGGCTCTACGTCGCGACCTGCGTTGGGCTCTACGTCGCGACCTACGTTGGGCTCTTCGTCAGGATTTAGCTTACTTTCAGCTCTACGTCGGGACATGTGTTGGGCTCTCCGTCGGGGCGAGTGTTGGGCTCTCGGTCGGGGCGTGTGTTGGGCTCTCGGTCGGGACGTGTGTTGGGCTCTCCGTCGGGACGTGTGTTGGGCTCTCCGTCGGGACGTGTGTTGGGCTCTACGTGGGGATTTAGCTTACTTCCAGCTCTACGTCGGGACGTGTGTTGGACTCTACGTCGGGACGTGTGTTGGACTCTACGTCGGGACGTGTGTTGGACTCTACGTCGGGACGTGTGTTGGACTCTACGTCGGGACGTGTGTTGGACTCTACGTCGGGACGTGTGTTGGGCTCTACCTCAGGATTTAGCTTACTTTCCGCTCTGCGTCGGGACGTGCGTTGGGCTCTACCTCAGAATTTAGCTTACTTTCCGCTCTGCGTCGGGACGTGCGTTGGGCTCTACCTCAGGATTTAGCTTACTTTCCGCTCTGCGTCGGGACGTGTGTTGGGCTCTACCTCAGGATTTAGCTTACTTTCCGCTCTGCGTCGGGACGTGTGTTGGACTCTACGTCGGGACGTGTGTTGGACTTTACGTCGGGACGTGCGTTGGGCTCTACCTCAGGATTTAGCTTACTTTCAGGTCTACGTGGGGACGTGCGTTGGGCTCTACCTCAGGATTTAGCTTACTTTCAGCTCTGCGTCGGGACGTGTGTTGGGCTCTACGTCGGGACGTGTGTTGGGCTCTACGTCGGGACGTGTGTTGGGCTCTGCGTCGGTACGTGTGTTGGGCTCTACGTCAGGATTTAGCTTACTTTCAGCTCTACGTCGGGACGTGTGTTGGGCTCTACGTCGGGACGTGTGTTTGGCTCCTCGTCGGGACGTGTGTTTGCCTCTGCGTCGGGACGTGTGTTTGGCTCTGCGTCGGTACGTGTGTTTGGCTCTGCGTCGGGACGTGTGTTTGGCTCTGCGTCGGGACGTGTGTTTGGCTCTGCGTCGGGACGTGCGTTGGGCTCTACGTCAGGACCTGCGTTGGGCTCTACGTCGGGACGTGCGTTGGGCTCTACGTCGGGACCTGCGTTGGGCTCTACGTCGGGACGTGCGTTGGGCTCTACGTCGGGACGTGCGTTGGGCTCTACCTCAGGATTTAGCTTACTTTCAGCTCTACGTCGGGACGTGCGTTGGGCTCTACGTCGGGACGTGCGTTGGGCTCTACGTCGCGACCTGCGTTGGGCTCTACGTCGCGACCTACGTTGGGCTCTTCGTCAGGATTTAGCTTACTTTCAGCTCTACGTCGGGACATGTGTTGGGCTCTCCGTCGGGGCGAGTGTTGGGCTCTCGGTCGGGGCGTGTGTTGGGCTCTCGGTCGGGACGTGTGTTGGGCTCTCCGTCGGGACGTGTGTTGGGCTCTCCGTCGGGACGTGTGTTGGGCTCTACGTGGGGATTTAGCTTACTTCCAGCTCTACGTCGGGACGTGTGTTGGACTCTACGTCGGGACGTGTGTTGGACTCTACGTCGGGACGTGTGTTGGGCTCTACCTCAGGATTTAGCTTACTTTCCGCTCTGCGTCGGGACGTGCGTTGGGCTCTACCTCAGGATTTAGCTTACTTTCCGCTCTGCGTCGGGACGTGCGTTGGGCTCTACCTCAGGATTTAGCTTACTTTCCGCTCTGCGTCGGGACGTGCGTTGGGCTCTACCTCAGGATTTAGCTTACTTTCCGCTCTGCGTCGGGACGTGCGTTGGGCTCTACCTCAGGATTTAGCTTACTTTCCGCTCTGCGTCGGGACGTGTGTTGGGCTCTACCTCAGGATTTAGCTTACTTTCCGCTCTGCGTCGGGACGTGTGTTGGGCTCTACCTCAGGATTTAGCTTACTTTCCGCTCTGCGTCGGGACGTGTGTTGGGGTCTACCTCAGGATTTAGCTTACTTTCAGCTCTACGTCGGGACGTGTGTTGGGCTCTACGTCGGGACGTGTGTTGGGCTCTACGTCGGGACGTGTGTTGGGCTCTACGTCGGGACGTGTGTTGGGCTCTACCTCAGGATTTAGCTTACTTTCCGCTCTGCGTCGGGACGTGTGTTGGGCTCTACCTCAGGATTTAGCTTACTTTCCGCTCTGCGTCGGGACGTGTGTTGGGCTCTACCTCAGGATTTAGCTTACTTTCCGCTCTGCGTCGGGACGTGTGTTGGGCTCTACCTCAGGATTTAGGTTACTTTCAGCTCTACGTCGGGACGTGTGTTGGGCTGTGCGTCGGGACGTGTGTTGGGCTCTACATCAGGATTTCGCTTACTTTCAGCTCTACATCGGAACGTGTGTTGGGCTCTGCGTCGGGACGTGTGTTGGGCTCTGCGTCGGGACGTGTGTTGGGCTCTGCGTCGGGACGTGTGTTGGGCTCTGCGTCGGGACGTGTGTTGGGCTCTACGTCGGGACGTGTGTTGGGCTCTACGTCGGGACGTGTGTTGGGCTCTGCGTCGGGACGTGTGTTGGGCTCTTCGTCGGGACGTGTGTTGGGCTCTACGTAGGGACGTGTGTTGGGCTCTACGTCGGGACGTGTGGTGGGCTCTACGTCGGGACGTGTGTTGGGCTCTACGTCGGGACGTGTGTTGGGCTCTACGTCGGGACGTGCGTTGGGCTCTACGTCGGGACGTGCGTTGGGCTCTATGTCGGGACGTGCGTTGGGCTCTACTTCGGGACGTGCGTTGGGCTCTACGTCGGGACCTGCGTTGGGCTCTACGTCGGGACCTGCGTTGGGCTCTACGTCGGGACGTGCGTTGGGCTCTACGTCGGGACGTGCGTTGGGCTCTACGTCGGGACGTGTGTTGGGCTCTACGTCGGGACGTGTGTTGGGCTCTACCTCAGGATTTAGCTTACTTTCAGCTCTACGTCGGGACGTGCGTTGGGCTCTACGTCGGGACGTGCGTTGGGCTCTACGTCGCGACCTACGTTGGGCTCTTCGTCAGGATTTAGCTTACTTTCAGCTCTACGTCGGGACGTGTGTTGGGCTCTCCGTCGGGGCGAGTGTTGGTCTCTCCGTCGGGGCGTGTGTTGGGCTCTCCGTCGGGGCGTGTGTTGGGCTCTCCGTCGGGACGTGTGTTGGGCTCTCCGTCGGGACGTGTGTTGGGCTCTCCGTCGCGACGTGTGTTGGGCTCTACGTGGGGATTTAGCTTACTTCCAGCTCTACGTCGGGACGTGTGTTGGACTCTACGTCGGGACGTGTGTTGGACTCTACGTCGGGACGTGTGTTGGGCTCTACCTCAGGATTTAGCTTACTTTACGCTCTGCGTCGGGACGTGCGTTGGGCTCTACCTCAGGATTTAGCTTACTTTCCGCTCTGCGTCGGGACGTGCGTTGGGCTCTACCTCAGGATTTAGCTTACTTTCCGCTCTGCGTCGGGACGTGCGTTGGGCTCTACCTCAGGATTTAGCTTACTTTCCGCTCTGCGTCGGGACGTGTGTTGGGCTCTACCTCAGGATTTAGCTTACTTTCCGCTCTCCGTCGGGACGTGTGTTGGACTCTACGTCGGGACGTGTGTTGGACTTTACGTCGGGACGTGCGTTGGGCTCTACCTCAGGATTTAGCTTACTTTCAGGTCTACGTGGGGACGTGTGTTGGGCTCTACCTCAGGATTTAGCTTACTTTCAGCTCTGCGTCGGGACGTGTGTTGGGCTCTACGTCGGGACGTGTGTTGGGCTCTACGTCGGGACGTCTGTTGGGCTCTGCGTCGGTACATGTGTTGGGCTCTACATCAGGATTTAGCTTACTTTCAGCTCTACGTCGGGACGTGTGTTGGGCTCTACGTCGGGACGTGTGTTTGGCTCCTCGTCGGGACGTGTGTTTGCCTCTGCGTCGGGACGTGTGTTTGGCTCCGCGTCGGTACGTGTGTTTGGCTCTGCGTCGGGACGTGTGTTTGGCTCTACCTCAGGATTTAGCTTACTTTCCGCTCTGCGTCGGGACGTGTGTTGGGCTCTACCTCAGGATTTAGCTTACTTTCCGCTCTCCGTCGGGACGTGTGTTGGACTCTACGTCGGGACGTGTGTTGGACTTTACGTCGGGACGTGCGTTGGGCTCTACCTCAGGATTTAGCTTACTTTCAGGTCTACGTGGGGACGTGTGTTGGGCTCTACCTCAGGATTTAGCTTACTTTCAGCTCTGCGTCGGGACGTGTGTTGGGCTCTACGTCGGGACGTGTGTTGGGCTCTACGTCGGGACGTCTGTTGGGCTCTGCGTCGGTACGTGTGTTGGGCTCTACATCAGGATTTAGCTTACTTTCAGCTCTACGTCGGGACGTGTGTTGGGCTCTACGTCGGGACGTGTGTTTGGCTCCTCGTCGGGACGTGTGTTTGCCTCTGCGTCGGGACGTGTGTTTGGCTCTGCGTCGGTACGTGTGTTTGGCTCTGCGTCGGGACGTGTGTTTGGCTCTGCGTCGGGACGTGTGTTTGGCTCTGCGTCGGGACGTGCGTTGGGCTCTACGTCGGGACCTGCGTTGGGCTCTACGTCGGGACGTGCGTTGGGCTCTACGTCGGGACCTGCGTTGGGCTCTACGTCGGGACGTGCGTTGGGCTCTACGTCGGGACGTGCGTTGGGCTCTACCTCAGGATTTAGCTTACTTTCAGCTCTACGTCGGGACGTGCGTTGGGCTCTACGTCGGGACGTGCGTTGGGCTCTACGTCGGGACGTGCGTTGGGCTCTACGTCGAGACCTGCGTTGGGCTCTACGTCGCGACCTGCGTTGGGCTCTACGTCGCGACCTGCGTTGGGCTCTACGTCGCGACCTACGTTGGGCTCTTCGTCAGGATTTAGCTTACTTTCAGCTCTACGTCGGGACATGTGTTGGGCTCTCCGTCGGGGCGAGTGTTGGGCTCTCGGTCGGGGCGTGTGTTGGGCTCTCGGTCGGGACGTGTGTTGGGCTCTCCGTCGGGACGTGTGTTGGGCTCTCCGTCGGGACGTGTGTTGGGCTCTACGTGGGGATTTAGCTTACTTCCAGCTCTACGTCGGGACGTGTGTTGGACTCTACGTCGGGACGTGTGTTGGACTCTACGTCGGGACGTGTGTTGGACTCTACGTCGGGACGTGTGTTGGGCTCTACCTCAGGATTTAGCTTACTTTCCGCTCTGCGTCGGGACGTGCGTTGGGCTCTACCTCAGGATTTAGCTTACTTTCCGCTCTGCGTCGGGACGTGCGTTGGGCTCTACCTCAGGATTTAGCTTACTTTCCGCTCTGCGTCGGGACGTGTGTTGGGCTCTACCTCAGGATTTAGCTTACTTTCCGCTCTGCGTCGGGACGTGTGTTGGGCTCTACCTCAGGATTTAGCTTACTTTCCGCTCTGCGTCGGGACGTGTGTTGGGCTCTACCTCAGGATTTAGCTTACTTTCCGCTCTGCGTCGGGACGTGTGTTGGGGTCTACCTCAGGATTTAGCTTACTTTCAGCTCTACGTCGGGACGTGTGTTGGGCTCTACGTCGGGACGTGTGTTGGGCTCTACCTCAGGATTTAGCTTACTTTCCGCTCTGCGTCGGGACGCGTGTTGGGCTCTACCTCAGGATTTAGCTTACTTTCCGATCTGCGTCGGGACGTGTGTTGGGCTCTACCTCAGGATTTAGCTTACTTTCAGCTCTACGTCGGGACGTGTGTTGGGCTCTACGTCGGGACGTGTGTTGGGCTCTACGTCGGGACGTGTGTTGGGCTCTACGTCGGGACGTGTGTTGGGCTCTACGTCGGGACGTGTGTTGGGCTCTACGTCGGGACGTGTGTTGGGCTCTACGTCGGGACGTGTGTTGGGCTCTACCTCAGGATTTAGCTTACTTTCAGCTCTACGTCGGGACGTGTGTTGGGCTGTACGTCGGGACGTGTGTTGGGCTGTACGTCGGGACGTGTGTTGGGCTGTACGTCGGGACGTGTGTTGGGCTCTCCGTCGGGACGTGTGTTGGGCTCTCCGTCGGGACGTGTGTTGGGCTCTCCGTCAGGATTTAGCTTACATTCAGCTCTACGTCGGGACGTGTGTTGGGCTCTACGTCGGGACGTGTGTTGGGCTCTACGTCGGGACGTGTGTTGGGCTCTACCTCAGGATTTAGCTTACTTTCAGCTCTACGTCGGGACGTGTGTTGGGCTCTACGTCGGGACGTGTGTTGGGCTCTACGTCGGGACGTGTGTTGGGCTCTACGTCGGGACGTGTGTTGGGCTCTACGTCGGGACGTGTGTTGGGCTCTACCTCAGGATTTAGCTTACTTTCCGCTCTGCGTCGGGACGTGTGTTGGGCTCTACCTCAGGATTTAGCTTACTTTCCGCTCTGCGTCGGGACGTGTGTTGGGCTCTACCTCAGGATTTAGCTTACTTTCATCTCTACGTCGGGACGTGTGTTGGGCTCTACCTCAGGATTTAGCTTACTTTCAGCTCTACGTCGGGACGTGCGTTGGGCTCTACGTCGGGACGTGCGTTGGGCTCTACGTCGGGACGTGCGTTGGGCTCTACGTCGGGACGTGCGTTGGGCTCTACGTCGGGACGTGAGTTGGGCTCTACGTCGGGACGTGCGTTGGGGTCTACGTCGGGATTTAGCTTACTTTCAGCTCTACGTCGGGACGTGCGTTGGGCTCTACCTCAGGATTTAGCTTACTTTCAGCTCTACGTCGGAACGTGTGTTGGGCTCTGCGTCGGGACGTGTGTTGGGCTCTACGTCGGGACGTGTGTTGGGCTCTACCTCAGGATTTAGCTTACTTTCAGCTCTACGTCGGGACGTGTGTTGGGCTGTACGTCGGGACGTGTGTTGGGCTGTACGTCGGGACGTGTGTTGGGCTGTACGTCGGGACGTGTGTTGGGCTCTCCGTCGGGACGTGTGTTGGGCTCTCCGTCGGGACGTGTGTTGGGCTCTCCGTCGGGACGTGTGTTGGGCTCTACGTCAGGATTTAGCTTACATTCAGCTCTACGTCGGGACGTGTGTTGGGCTCTACGTCGGGACGTGTGTTGGGCTCTACGTCGGGACGTGTGTTGGGCTCTACCTCAGGATTTAGCTTACTTTCAGCTCTACGTCGGGACGTCTGTTGGGCTCTACGTCGGGACGTGTGTTGGGCTCTACGTCGGGACGTGTGTTGGGCTCTACGTCGGGACGTGTGTTGGGCTCTACCTCAGGATTTAGCTTACTTTCCGCTCTGCGTCGGGACGTGTGTTGGGCTCTACCTCAGGATTTAGCTTACTTTCCGCTCTGCGTCGGGACGTGTGTTGGGGTCTACCTCAGGATTTAGCTTACTTTCAGCTCTACGTCGGGACGTGTGTTGGGCTGTGCGTCGGGACGTGTGTTGGCCTCTACATCAGGATTTCGCTTACTTTCAGCTCTACATCGGAACGTGTGTTGGGCTCTGCGTCGGGACGTGTGTTGGGCTCTGCGTCGGGACGTGTGTTGGGCTCTGCGTCGGGACGTGTGTTGGGCTCTACGTCGGGACGTGTGTTGGGCTCTACGTCGAGACGTGTGATGGGCTTTAAATCAGGATTTAGATTACTTCCAGCTCTACGTCGGAACGTGTGTTGGGCTCTACGTCGGGACGTGTGTTGGGCTCTACGTCGGGACGTGTGTTGGGCTCTACGTCGGGACGTGTGTTGGGCTCTACCTCAGGATTTAGCTTAATTTCAGCTCTACGTCGGGACGTGCGTTGGGCTCTACGTCGGGACGTGCGTTGGGCTCTACGTCGGGACGTGCGTTGGGCTCTACTTCGGGACGTGCGTTGGGCTCTACGTCGGGACCTGCGTTGGGCTCTACGTCGGGACCTGCGTTGGGCTCTACGTCGGGACGTGCGTTGGGCTCTACGTCGGGACGTGCGTTGGGCTCTACGTCGGGACCTGCGTTGGGCTCTACGTCGGGACGTGCGTTGGGCTCTACGTCGGGACCTGCGTTGGGCTCTACGTCGGGACGTGCGTTGGGCTCTACGTCGGGACGTGCGTTGGGCTCTACCTCAGGATTTAGCTTACTTTCAGCTCTACGTCGGGACGTGCGTTGGGCTCTACGTCGGGCCGTGCGTTGGGCTCTACGTCGCGACCTGCGTTGGGCTCTACGTCGCGACCTGCGTTGGGCTCTACGTCGCGACCTACGTTGGGCTCTTCGTCAGGATTTAGCTTACTTTCAGCTCTACGTCGGGACGTGTGTTGGGCTCTCGGTCGGGGCGTGTGTTGGGCTCTCCGTCGGGACGTGTGTTGGGCTCTCCGTCGGGACGTGTGTTGGGCTCTACATGGGGATTTAGCTTACTTCCAGCTCTACGTCGGGACGTGTGTTGGACTCTACGTCGGGACGTGTGTTGAACTCTACGTCGGGACGTTTGTTGGACTCTACGTCGGGACGTGTGTTGGACTCTACGTCGGGACGTGTGTTGGACTCTACGTCGGGACGTGCGTTGGGCTCTACCTCAGGATTTAGCTTACTTTCCGCTCTGCGTCGGGACGTGCGTTGGGCTCTACCTCAGGATTTAGCTTACTTTCCGCTCTGCGTCGGGACGTGCGTTGGGCTCTACCTCAGGCTTTAGCTTACTTTCCGCTCTGCGTCGGGACGTGTGTTGGGCTCTACCTCAGGATTTAGCTTACTTTCCGCTCTGCGTCGGGACGTGTGTTGGGCTCTACCTCAGGATTTAGCTTACTTTCCGCTCTGCGTCGGGACGTGTGTTGGGCTCTACCTCAGGATTTAGCTTACTTTTAGCTCTACGTCGGGACGTGTGTTGGGCTGTACGTCGGGACGTGTGTTGGGCTGTACGTCGGGACGTGTGTTGGGCTGTACGTCGGGACGTGTGTTGGGCTGTACGTCGGGACGTGTGTTGGGCTCTCCATCGGGACGTGTGTTGGGCTCTCCGTCAGGATTTAGCTTACATTCAGCTCTACGTCGGGACGTGTGTTGGGCTCTACGTCTGGACGTGTGTTGGGCTCTACCTCAGGATTTAGCTTACTTTCAGCTCTACGTCGGGACGTGTGTTGGGCTCTACATCGGGACGTGTGTTGGGCTCTACGTCGGGACGTGTGTTGGGCTCTACCTCAGGATTTAGCTTACTTTCCGCTCTGCGTCGGGACGTGTGTTGGGCTCTACCTCAGGATTTAGCTTACTTTCAGCTCTACGTCGGGACGTGTGTTGGGCTGTACGTCGGGACGTGTGTTGGGCTCTACGTCGGGACGTGTGTTGGGCTCTACGTCGGGACGTGTGTTGGGCTCTACGTCGGGACGTTTGTTGGGCTCTACGTCGGGACGTGTGTTGGGCTCTACGTCGGGACGTGTGTTGGGCTCTACCTCAGGATTTAGCTTACTTTCCGCTCTGCGTCGGGACGCGTGTTGGGCTCTACCTCAGGATTTAGCTTACTTTCAGCTCTACGTCAGGACGTGTGTTGGTCTATGCGTCGGGACGTGTGTTGGGCTCTACATCAGGATTTCGCTTACTTTCAGCTCTACATCGGAACGTGTGTTGGGCTCTGCGTCGGGACGTGTGTTGGGCTCTGCGTCGGGACGTGTGTTGGGCTCTACGTCGGGACGTGTGTTGGGCTCTGCGTCGGGACGTGTGTTGGGCTCTGCGTCGGGACGTGTGTTGGTCTCTACGTCGGGACGTGTGTTGGGCTCTACGTCGGGTCGTGTGTTGGGCTCTACGTCGAGACGTGTGATGGGCTCTAAATCAGGATTTAGATTACTTTCAGCTCTACGTCGGGACGTGTGTTGGGCTCTACGTCGGGACGTGTGTTGGGCTCTACGTCGGAACGTGTGTTGGGCTCTACGTCGGGACGTGTGTTGGGCTCTACCTCAGGATTTAGCTTACTTTCAGCTCTACGTCGGGACGTGCGTTGGGCTCTACGTCGGGACGTGTGTTGGGCTCTACGTCGGGACGTGCGTTGGGCTCTACGTCGGGACGTGCGTTGGGCTCTACGTCGGGACGTGCGTTGGGCTCTACGTCGGGACGTGCGTTGGGCTCTACGTCGGGACGTGTGTTGGGCTCTACCTCAGGATTTAGCTTACTTTCAGCTCTACGTCGGGACGTGTGTTGGGCTCTACGTCGGGACGTGCGTTGGGCTCTACGTCGCGACCTGCGTTGGGCTCTACGTCGCGACCTGCGTTGGGCTCTACGTCGCGACCTACGTTGGGCTCTTCGTCAGGATTTAGCTTACTTTCAGCTCTACGTCGGGACGTGTGTTGGGCTCTCCGTCGGGGCGAGTGTTGGGCTCTCCGTCGGGGCGTGTGTTGGGCTCTCCGTCGGGGCGTGTGTTGGGCTCTCCGTCGGGACGTGTGTTGGGCTCTACGTGGGGATTTAGCTTACTTCCAGCTCTACGTCGGGACGTGTGTTGGACTCTACGTCGGGACGTGTGTTGGACTCTACGTCGGGACGTGTGTTAGGCTCTACATCAGGATTTAGCTTACTTTCAGGTCAATGTCGGGACGTGTGTTGGGCTCTACGTCGGGATGTGTGTTGGGCTCTACCTCAGGATTTAGCTTACTTTCCGCTCTGCGTCGGGACGTGCGTTGGGCTCTACCTCAGGATTTAGCTTACTTTCCGCTCTGCGTCGGGACGTGCGTTGGGCTCTACCTCAGGATTTAGCTTACTTTCCGCTCTGCGTCGGGACGTGCGTTGGGCTCTACCTCAGGATTTAGCTTACTTTCCGCTCTGCGTCGGGACGTGTGTTGGGCTCTACCTCAGGATTTAGCTTACTTTCCGCTCTGCGTCGGGACGTGTGTTGGGCTCTACCTCAGGATTTAGCTTACTTTCAGCTCTACGTCGGGACGTGTGTTGGGCTGTGCGTCGGGACGTGTGTTGGGCTCTACATCAGGATTTCGCTTACTTTCAGCTCTACATCGGAATATGTGTTGGGCTCTGCGTCGGGACGTGTGTTGGGCTCTGCGTCGGGACGTGTGTTGGGCTCTGCGTCGGGACGTGTGTTGGGCTCTACGTCGGGACGTGCGTTGGGCTCTACGTCGGGACGTGCGTTGGGCTCTACGTCGGGACGTGAGTTGGGCTCTACGTCGGGACGTGCGTTGGGCTCTACGTCGGGACGTGCGTTGGGCTCTACGTCGGGACGTGAGTTGGGCTCTACGTCGGGACGTGCGTTGGGCTCTACGTCGGGACGTGTGTTGGGCTCTACGTCGGGACCTGCGTTGGGCTCTACGTCGGGACGTGTGTTGGGCTCTACGTCGGGACGTGTGTTGGGCTCTACCTCAGGATTTAGCTTACTTTCAGCTCTACGTCGGGACGTGTGTTGGGCTGTACGTCGTGACGTGTGTTGGGCTCTACGTCGGGACGTGTGTTGGGCTCTACGTCGGGACGTGTGTTGGGCTCTACGTCGGGACGTGTGATGGGCTCTACGTCGGGACATGTGTTGGGCTCTACCTCAGGATTTAGCTTACTTTCCGCTCTACGTCGGGACGCGTGTTTGGCTCTACCTCAGGATTTAGCTTACTTTCCGCTCTGCGTCGGGACGTGTGTTGGGCTCTACCTCAGGATTTAGCTTACTTTCCGCTCTGCGTCGGGACGTGTGTTGGGCTCTACCTCAGGATTTAGCTTACTTTCAGCTCTACGTCAGGACGTGTGTTGGGCTGTGCGTCGGGACGTGTGTTGGGCTCTACATCAGGATTTCGCTTACTTTCAGCTCTACATCGGAACGTGTGTTGGGCTCTGCGTCGGGACGTGTGTTGGGCTCTGCGTCGGGACGTGTGTTGGGCTCTGCGTCGGGACGTGTGTTGGGCTCTGCGTCGGGACGTGTGTTGGGCTCTGCGTCGGGACGTGTGTTGGGCTCTGCGTCGGGACGTGCGTTGGGCTCTACCTCAGGATTTAGCTTACTTTCAGGTCTACGTGGGGACGTGTGTTGGGCTCTACCTCAGGATTTAGCTTACTTTCAGCTCTGCGTCGGGACGTGTGTTGGGCTCTACGTCGGGACGTGTGTTGGGCTCTACGTCGGGACGTGTGTTGGGCTCTACGTCGGGATTTAGCTTACTTCCAGCTCTACGTCGGGACGTGTGTTGGACTCTACGTCGGGACGTGTGTTGGACTCTATGTCGGGACGTGTGTTGGGCTCTACCTCAGGATTTAGCTTACTTTCCGCTCTGCGTCGGGACGTGTGTTGGGCTCTACCTCAGGATTTAGCTTACTTTCAGCTCTACGTCGGGACATGTGTTGGGCTCTAGGTCGGGACGTGTGTTGGGCTCTAGGTCGGGACGTGTGTTGGGCTCTAGGTCGGGACGTGTGTTGGGCTCTAGGTCGGGACGTGTGTTGGGCTCTAGGTCGGGACGTCTGTTGGGCTCTAGGTCGGGACGTGCGTTGGGCTCTAGGTCGGGACGTGCGTTGGGCTCTACGTCGGGACGTGCGTTGGGCTCTACGTCGGGACCTGCGTTGGGCTCTACGTCGGGACCTGCGTTGGGCTCTACGTCGGGACGTGCGTTGGGCTCTACGTCGGGACGTGCGTTGGGCTCTACGTCGGGACCTGCGTTGGGCTCTACGTCGGGACGTGCGTTGGGCTCTACGTCGGGACGTGTGTTGGGCTCTACGTCGGGACGTGTGTTGGGCTCTACCTCAGGATTTAGCTTACTTTCAGCTCTACGTCGGGACGTGCGTTGGGCTCTACGTCGGGACGTGCGTTGGGCTCTACGTCGCGACCTGCGTTGGGCTCTACGTCGCGACCTACGTTGGGCTCTTCGTCAGGATTTAGCTTACTTTCAGCTCTACGTCGGGACGTGTGTTGGGCTCTCCGTCGGGGCGAGTGTTGGGCTCTCCGTCGGGGCGTGTGTTGGGCTCTCCGTCGGGGCGTGTGTTGGGCTCTCCGTCGGGACGTGTGTTGGGCTCTCCGTCGGGACGTGTGTTGGGCTCTCCGTCGCGACGTGTTTTGGGCTCTACGTGGGGATTTAGCTTACTTCCAGCTCTACGTCGGGACGTGTGTTGGACTCTACGTCGGGACGTGTGTTGGACTCTACGTCGGGACGTGTGTTGGACTCTACCTCAGGATTTAGCTTACTTTACGCTCTGCGTCGGGACGTGCGTTGGGCTCTACCTCAGGATTTAGCTTACTTTCCGCTCTGCGTCGGGACGTGCGTTGGGCTCTACCTCAGGATTTAGCTTACTTTCCGCTCTGCGTCGGGACGTGTGTTGGGCTCTACCTCAGGATTTAGCTTACTTTCCGCTCTGCGTCGGGACGTGTGTTGGACTCTACGTCGGGACGTGTGTTGGACTTTACGTCGGGACGTGCGTTGGGCTCTACCTCAGGATTTAGCTTACTTTCAGGTCTACGTGGGGACGTGTGTTGGGCTCTACCTCAGGATTTAGCTTACTTTCAGCTCTGCGTCGGGACGTGTGTTGGGCTCTACGTCGGGACGTGTGTTGGGCTCTACGTCGGGACGTGTGTTGGGCTCTACGTCGGGACGTGTGTTGGGCTCTACGTCGGGACGTGTGTTGGGCTCTGCGTCGGTACGTGTGTTGGGCTCTACATCAGGATTTAGCTTACTTTCAGCTCTACGTCGGGACGTGTGTTGGGCTCTACGTCGGGACGTGTGTTTGGCTCCTCGTCGGGACGTGTGTTTGCCTCTGCGTCGGGACGTGTGTTTGGCTCTGCGTCGGTACGTGTGTTTGGCTCTGCGTCGGGACGTGTGTTTGGCTCTGCGTCGGGACGTGTGTTTGGCTCTGCGTCGGGACGTGTGTTGGGCTCTGCGTCGGGACGTGTGTTGGGCTCTACGTCGGGACGTGTGTTGGGCTCTACCTCAGGATTTAGCTTACTTTCAGCTCTACGTCGGGACGTGTGTTGGGCTCTACGTCGGGACGTGTGTTGGGCTCTACCTCAGGATTTAGCTTACTTTCAGCTCTACGTCGGGACGTGTGTTGGGCTCTACGTCGGGACGTGTGTTGGGCTCTACCTCAGGATTTAGCTTACTTTCAGCTCTACGTCGGGACGTGTGTTGGGCTCTACGTCGGGACGTGTGTTGGGCTCTACGTCGGGACGTGTGTTGGGCTCTACGTCGGGACGTGTGTTGGGCTCTACGTCGGGACGTGTGTTGGGCTCTATGTCGGGACGTGTGTTGGGCTCTACCTCAGGATTTAGCTTACTTTCCGCTCTGCGTCGGGACGTGTGTTGGGCTCTACCTCAGGATTTAGCTTACTTTCCGCTCTACGTCGGGACGTGTGTTGGGCTGTACGTCGGGACGTGTGTTGGGCTCTACGTCGGGACGTGTGTTGGGCTCTGCGTCGGGACGTGTTTTGGGCTCTGCGTCGGGACGTGTTTTGGGCTCTGCGTCGGGACGTGTGTTGGGCTCTGCGTGGGGACGTGTGTTGGGCTCTGCGTCGGGACGTGTGTTGGGCTCTATCTCAGGATTTAGCTTACTTTCCGCTCTGCCTCGGGACGCGTGTTGGGCTCTACCTCAGGATTTAGCTTACTTTCCGCTCTGCGTCGGGACGTGTGTTGGGCTCTACGTCGAGACGTGTGATGGGCTCTACCTCAGGATTTAGCTTACTTTCCGCTCTGCGTCGGGACGTGTGTTGGGCTCTACCTCAGGATTTAGCTTACTTTCAGCTCTACGTCGGGACGTGTGTTGGGCTGTACGTCGGGACGTGTGTTGGGCTGTACGTCGGGACGTGTGTTGGGCTCTACGTCGGGACGTGTGTTGGGCTCTACGTCGGGACGTTTGTTGGGCTCTACGTCGGGACGTGTGTTGGGCTCTACGTCGGGACGTTTGTTGGGCTCTACGTCGGGACGTGTGTTGGGCTCTACGTCGGGACGCGTGTTGGGCTCTACCTCAGGATTTAGCTTACTTTCCGCTCTGCGTCGGGACGCGTGTTGGGCTCTACCTCAGGATTTAGCTTACTTTCAGCTCTACGTCGGGACGTGTGTTGGGCTGTGCGTCGGGACGTGTGTTGGGCTCTACATCAGGATTTCGCTTACTTTCAGCTCTACATCGGAACGTGTGTGGGGCTCTGCGTCGGGACGTGTGTTGGGCTCTGCGTCGGGACGTGTGTTGGGCTCTACGTCGGGACGTGTGTTGGGCTCTACGTCGGGACGTGTGTTGGGCTCTAAATCAGGATTTAGATTACTTTCAGCTCTACGTCGGGACGTGTGTTGGGCTCTACATCGGGACGTGTGTTGGGCTCTACGTCGGGACGTGTGTTGGGCTCT
Source organism: Leptosomus discolor (assembly GCF_034619465.1). Lineage (NCBI taxonomy): Eukaryota > Metazoa > Chordata > Aves > Leptosomiformes > Leptosomidae > Leptosomus > Leptosomus discolor. The sequence continues at coordinate 427,962 of NW_028237915.1, read as the reverse complement.
ACCTCAGGATTTAGCTTACTTTCAGCTCTACGTCGGGACGTGTGTTGGGGTGTACGTCGGGACGTGTGTTGGGGTGTACGTCGGGACGTGTGTTGGGGTGTACGTCGGGACGTGTGTTGGGCTGTACGTCGGGACGTGTGTTGGGCTCTCCGTCGGGACGTGTGTTGGGCTCTCCGTCGGGACGTGTGTTGGGCTCTCCGTCGGGACGTGTGTTGGGCTCTACGTCAGGATTTAGCTTACATTCAGCTCTACGTCGGGACGTGTGTTGGGCTCTACGTCGGGACGTGTGTTGGGCTCTACGTCGGGACGTGTGTTGGGCTCTACGTCGGGACGTGTGTTGGGCTCTACGTCGGGACGTGTGTTGGGCTCTACGTCGGGACGTGTGTTGGGCTCTACGTCGGGACGTGTGTTTGGCTCTACCTCAGGATTTAGCTTACTTTCAGCTCTACGTCGGGACGTGTGTTGGGCTCTACGTCGGGACGTGTGTTGGGCTCTACGTCGGGACGTGTGTTGGGCTCTACGTCGGGACGTGTGTTTGGCTCTACCTCAGGATTTAGCTTACTTTCAGCTCTACGTCGGGACGTGTGTTGGGCTCTACGTCGGGACGTGTGTTGGGCTCTACGTCGGGACGTGTGTTGGGCTCTACATCGGGACGTGTGTTGGGCTCTACGTCGGGACGTGTGTTGGGCTCTACGTCGGGACGTGTGTTGGGCTCTACCTCAGGATTTAGCTTACTTTCCGCTCTGCGTCGGGACGTGTGTTGGGCTCTACCTCAGGATTTAGCTTACTTTCCGCTCTGCGTCGGGACGTGTGTTGGGCTCTACATCAGGATTTCGCTTACTTTCAGCTCTACATCGGAACGTGTGTTGGGCTCTGCGTCGGGACGTGTGTTGGGCTCTGCGTCGGGACGTGTGTTGGGCTCTGCGTCGGGACGTGTGTTGGGCTCTGCGTCGGGACGTGTGTTGGGCTCTACGTCGGGTCGTGTGTTGGGCTCTGCGTCGGGACGTGTGTTGGGCTCTACGTCGAGACGTGTGATGGGCTCTAAATCAGGATTTAGATTACTTTCAGCTCTACGTCGGGACGTGTGTTGGGCTCTACGTCGGGACGTGTGTTGGGCTCTACGTCGGGACGTGTGTTGGGCTCTACGTCGGGACGTGTGTTGGGCTCTACGTCGGGACGTGTGTTGGGCTCTACGTCGGGATGTGTGTTGGGCTCTACCTCAGGATTTAGCTTAATTTCAGCTCTACGTCGGGACGTGCGTTGGGCTCTACATCGGGACGTGCGTTGGGCTCTACTTCGGGACGTGCGTTGGGCTCTACGTCGGGACGTGCGTTGGGCTCTACGTCGGGACCTGCGTTGGGCTCTACGTCGGGACGTGCGTTGGGCTCTACGTCGGGACCTGCGTTGGGCTCTACGTCGGGACGTGCGTTGGGCTCTACGTCGGGACGTGCGTTGGGCTCTACCTCAGGATTTAGCTTACTTTCCGCTCTGCGTCGGGACGTGCGTTGGGCTCTACGTCGGGACGTGCGTTCGGCTCTACGTCGCGACCTGCGTTGGGCTCTACGTCGCGACCTGCGTTGGGCTCTACGTCGCGACCTGCGTTGGGCTCTTCGTCAGGATTTAGCTTACTTTCAGCTCTACGTCGGGACGTGTGTTGGGCTCTCCGTCGGGGCGAGTGTTGGGCTCTCGGTCGGGGCGTGTGTTGGGCTCTCCGTCGGGACGTGTGTTGGGCTCTCCGTCGGGACGTGTGTTGGGCTCTCCGTCGGGACGTGTGTTGGGCTCTACGTGGGGATTTAGCTTACTTCCAGCTCTACGTCGGGACGTGTGTTGGACTCTACGTCGGGACGTGTGTTGGACTCTACGTCGGGACGTGTGTTGGACTCTACGTCGGGACGTGTGTTGGGCTCTACCTCAGGATTTAGCTTACTTTCCGCTCTGCGTCGGGACGTGCGTTGGGCTCTACCTCAGGATTTAGCTTACTTTCCGCTCTGCGTCGGGACGTGCGTTGGGCTCTACCTCAGGATTTAGCTTACTTTCCGCTCTGCGTCGGGACGTGCGTTGGGCTCTACCTCAGGATTTAGCTTACTTTCCGCTCTGCGTCGGGACGTGTGTTGGGCTCTACCTCAGGATTTAGCTTACTTTCCGCTCTGCGTCGGGACGTGTGTTGGGCTCTACCTCAGGATTTAGCTTACTTTCCGCTCTGCGTCGGGACGTGTGTTGGGCTCTACATCAGGATTTAGCTTACTTTCAGCTCTACGTCGGGACGTGTGTTGGGCTCTGCGTCGGGACGTGTGTTGGGCTCTACCTCAGGATTTAGCTTACTTTCCGCTCTGCGTCGGGACGCGTGTTGGGCTCTACCTCAGGATTTAGCTTACTTTCCGCTCTGCGTCGGGACGTGTGTTGGGCTCTACCTCAGGATTTAGCTTACTTTCAGCTCTACGTCGGGACGTGTGTTGGGCTCTACGTCGGGACGTGTGTTGGGCTCTACGTCGGGACGTGTGTTGGGCTCTACGTCGGGACGTGTGTTGGGCTCTACGTCGGGACGTGTGTTGGGCTCTACGTCGGGACGTGTGTTGGGCTCTACGTCGGGACGTGTGTTGGGCTCTACGTCGGGACGTGTGTTGGGCTCTACCTCAGGATTTAGCTTACTTTCAGCTCTACGTCGGGACGTGTGTTGGGCTGTACGTCGGGACGTGTGTTGGGCTGTACGTCGGGACGTGTGTTGGGCTCTCCGTCGGGACGTGTGTTGGGATCTCCGTCGGGTCGTGTGTTGGGCTCTACGTCAGGATTTAGCTTACATTCAGCTCTACGTCGGGACGTGTGTTGGGCTCTCCGTCGGGACGTGTGTTGGGCTCTCCGTCGGGACGTGTGTTGGGCTCTACGTCAGGATTTAGCTTACATTCAGCTCTACGTCGGGACGTGTGTTGGGCTCTACGTCGGGACGTGTGTTGGGCTCTACGTCGGGACGTGTGTTGGGCTCTACGTCGGGACGTGTGTTGGGCTCTACCTCAGGATTTAGCTTACTTTCCGCTCTGCGTCGGGACGTGTGTTGGGCTTTACCTCAGGATTTAGCTTACTTTCCGCTCTGCGTCGGGACGTGTGTTGGACTCTACCTCAGGATTTAGCTTACTTTCAGCTCTACGTCGGGACGTGTGTTGGGCTGTGCGTCGGGACGTGTGTTGGGCTCTACATCAGGATTTCGCTTACTTTCAGCTCTACATCGGAACGTGTGTTGGGCTCTGCGTCGGGACGTGTGTTGGGCTCTGCGTCGGGACGTGTGTTGGGCTCTACGTCGGGACGTGTGTTGGGCTCTGCGTCGGGACGTGTGTTGGGCTCTACGTCGGGTCGTGTGTTGGGCTCTACGTCAGGACGTGTGTTGGGCTCTACGACGAGACGTGTGATGGGCTCTAAATCAGGATTTAGATTACTTTCAGCTCTACGTCGGGACGTGTGTTGGGCTCTACGTCGGGACGTGTGTTGGGCTCTACGTCGGGACGTGTGTTGGGCTCTACGTCGGGACGTGTGTTGGGCTCTACCTCAGGATTTAGCTTAATTTCAGCTCTACGTCGGGACGTGCGTTGGGCTCTACGTCGGGACGTGCGTTGGGCTCTACGTCGGGACGTGCGTTGGGCTCTACGTCGGGACGTGCGTTGGGCTCTACGTCGGGACGTGCGTTGGGCTCTACGTCGGGACCTGCGTTGGGCTCTACGTCGGGACGTGCGTTGGGCTCTACGTCGGGACGTGCGTTGGGCTCTACCTCAGGATTTAGCTTACTTTCAGCTCTACGTCGGGACGTGCGTTGGGCTCTACGTCGGGACGTGCGTTGGGCTCTACGTCGCGACCTGCGTTGGGCTCTACGTCGCGACCTGCGTTGGGCTCTACGTCGCGACCTACGTTGGGCTCTTCGTCAGGATTTAGCTTACTTTCAGCTCTACGTCGGGACGTGTGTTGGGCTCTCCGTCGGGGCGAGTGTTGGGCTCTCCGTCGGGGCGTGTGTTGGGCTCTCCGTCGGGACGTGTGTTGGGCTCTCCGTCGGGACGTGTGTTGGGCTCTCCGTCGGGACGTGTGTTGGGCTCTACGTGGGGATTTAGCTTACTTCCAGCTCTACGTCGGGACGTGTGTTGGGCTCTACGTCGGGACGTGTGTTGGACTCTACGTCGGGACGTGTGTTGGACTCTACGTCGGGACGTGTGTTGGACTCTACGTCGGGACGTGTGTTGGACTCTACGTCGGGACGTGTGTTGGGCTCTACCTCAGGATTTAGCTTACTTTCCGCCTTGCGTCGGGACGTCCGTTGGGCTCTACCTCAGGATTTAGCTTACTTTCCGCTCTGCGTCGGGACGTGCGTTGGGCTCTACCTCAGGATTTAGCTTACTTTCCGCTCTGCGTCGGGACGTGTGTTGGGCTCTACGTCGAGACGTGTGATGGGCTCTACCTCAGGATTTAGCTTACTTTCCGCTCTGCGTCGGGACGTGTGTTGGGCTCTACCTCAGGATTTAGCTTACTTTCAGCTCTACGTCGGGACGTGTGTTGGGCTGTACGTCGGGACGTGTGTTGGGCTGTACGTCGGGACGTGTGTTGGGCTGTACGTCGGGACGTGTGTTGGGCTCTACGTCGGGACGTGTGTTGGGCTCTACGTCGGGACGTGTGTTGGGCTCTACGTCGGGACGTGTGTTGGGCTCTACGTCGGGACGTGTGTTGGGCTCTACGTCGGGACGTGTGTTGGGCTCTACGTCGGGACGCGTGTTGGGCTCTACCTCAGGATTTAGCTTCCTTTCCGGTCTGCGTCGGGACGCGTGTTGGGCTCTACCTCAGGATTTAGCTTACTTTCCGCTCTGCGTCGGGACGCGTGTTGGGCTCTACCTCAGGATTTAGCTTACTTTCAGCTCTACGTCGGGACGTGTGTTGGGCTGTGCGTCGGGACGTGTGTTGGGCTCTACATCAGGATTTCGCTTACTTTCAGCTCTACATCGGAACGTGTGTTGGGCTCTGCGTCGGGACGTGTGTTGGGCTCTGCGTCGGGACGTGTGTTGGGCTCTACGTCGGGACGTGTGTTGGGCTCTACGTCGGGACGTGTGTTGGGCTCTACGTCGGGACGTGTGTTGGGCTCTACGTCGGGACGTGTGTTGGGCTCTAAATCAGGATTTAGATTACTTTCAGCTCTACGTCGTGACGTGTGTTGGGCTCTACGTCGGGACGTGTGTTGGGCTCTACGTCGGGACGTGTGTTGGGCTCTACGTCGGGACGTGTGTTGGGCTCTACGTCGGGACGTGTGTTGGGCTCTACCTCAGGATTTAGCTTACTTTCAGCTCTACGTCGGGACGTGTGTTGGGGTGTACGTCGGGACATGTGTTGGGCTGTACGTCGGGACGTGTGTTGGGCTGTACGTCGGGACGTGTGTTGGGCTCTCCGTCGGGACGTGTGTTGGGCTCTACGTCAGGATTTAGCTTACATTCAGCTCTACGTCGGGACGTGTGTTGGGCTCTACGTCGGGACGTGTGTTGGGCTCTACGTCGGGACGTGTGTTGGGCTCTACGTCGGGACGTGTGTTGGGCTCTACGTCGGGACGTGTGTTGGGCTCTACCTCAGGATTTAGCTTACTTTCAGCTCTACGTCGGGACATGTGTTGGGCTCTACGTCGGGACGTGTGTTGGGCTCTACGTCGGGACGTGTGTTGGGCTCTACGTCGGGACGTGTGTTGGGCTCTACGTCGGGACGTGTGTTGGGCTCTACCTCAGGATTTAGCTTACTTTCCGCTCTGCGTCGGGACGTGTGTTGGGCTCTACCTCAGGATTTAGCTTACTTTCCGCTCTGCGTCGGGACGTGTGTTGGGGTCTACCTCAGGATTTAGCTTACTTTCAGCTCTACGTCGGGACGTGTGTTGGGCTGTGCGTCGGGACGTGTGTTGGGCTCTACATCAGGATTTCGCTTACTTTCAGCTCTACATCGGAACGTGTGTTGGGCTCTGCGTCGGGACGTGTGTTGGGCTCTGCGTCGGGACGTGTGTTGGGCTCTACGTCGGGACGTGTGTTGGGCTCTACGTCGAGACGTGTGATGGGCTTTAAATCAGGATTTAGATTACTTTCAGCTCTACGTCGGGACGTGTGTTGGGCTCTACGTCGGGACGTGTGTTGGGCTCTACGTCGGGACGTGTGTTGGGCTCTACGTCGGAACGTGTGTTGGGCTCTACGTCGGGACGTGTGTTGGGCTCTACGTCGGGACGTGTGTTGGGCTCTACCTCAGGATTTAGCTTAATTTCAGCTCTACGTCGGAACGTGCGTTGGGCTCTACGTCGGGACGTGCGTTGGGCTCTACGTCGGGACGTGCGTTGGGCTCTACGTCGGGACGTGCGTTGGGCTCTACGTCGGGACCTGCGTTGGGCTCTACGTCGGGACGTGCGTTGGGCTCTACTTCGGGACGTGCGTTGGGCTCTACGTCGGGACCTGCGTTGGGCTCTACGTCGGGACGTGCGTTGGGCTCTACGTCGGGACCTGCGTTGGGCTCTATGTCGGGACGTGCGTTGGGCTCTACGTCGGGACGTGTGTTGGGCTCTACGTCGGGACGTGTGTTGGGCTCTACGTCGAGACGTGTGATGGGCTTTAAGTCAGGATTTAGATTACTTTCAGCTCTACGTCGGGACGTGTGTTGGGCTCTACGTCGGGACGTGTGTTGGGCTCTACGTCGGGACGTGTGTTGGGCTCTACGTCGGGACGTGTGTTGGGCTCTACCTCAGGATTTAGCTTAATTTCAGCTCTACGTCGGGACGTGCGTTGGGCTCTACGTCGGGACGTGCGTTGGGCTCTACGTCGGGACCTGCGTTGGGCTCTACGTCGGGACGTGCGTTGGGCTCTACGTCGGGACCTGCGTTGGGCTCTACGTCGGGACGTGCGTTGGGCTCTACGTCGGGACGTGCGTTGGGCTCTACGTCGGGACGTGCGTTGGGCTCTACGTCGGGACGTGCGTTGGGCTCTACCTAAGGCTTTAGCTTACTTTCAGCTCTACGTCGGGACGTGCGTTGGGCTCTACGTCGGGACGTGCGTTGGGCTCTACGTCGCGACCTGCGTTGGGCTCTACGTCGCGACCTGCGTTGGGCTCTACGTCGCGACCTGCGTTGGGCTCTTCGTCAGGATTTAGCTTACTTTCAGCTCTACGTCGGGACGTGTGTTGGGCTCTCCGTCGGGGCGAGTGTTGGGCTCTCGGTCGGGGCGTGTGTTGGGCTCTCCGTCGGGACGTGTGTTGGGCTCTCCGTCGGGACGTGTGTTGGGCTCTCCGTCGGGACGTGTGTTGGGCTCTACGTGGGGATTTAGCTTACTTCCAGCTCTACGTCGGGACGTGTGTTGGACTCTACGTCGGGACGTGTGTTGGACTCTACGTCGGGACGTGTGTTGGACTCTACGTCGGGACGTGTGTTGGACTCTACGTCGGGACGTGTGTTGGGCTCTACCTCAGGATTTAGCTTACTTTCCGCTCTGCGTCGGGACGTGCGTTGGGCTCTACCTCAGGATTTAGCTTACTTTCCGCTCTGCGTCGGGACGTGCGTTGGGCTCTACCTCAGGATTTAGCTTACTTTCCGCTCTGCGTCGGGACGTGTGTTGGGCTCTACCTCAGGATTTAGCTTACTTTCCGCTCTGCGTCGGGACGTGTGTTGGGCTCTACCTCAGGATTTAGCTTACTTTCCGCTCTGCGTCGGGACGTGTGTTGGGCTCTACCTCAGGATTTAGCTTACTTTTAGCTCTACGTCGGGACGTGTGTTGGGCTCTGCGTCGGGACGTGTGTTGGGCTCTACCTCAGGATTTAGCTTACTTTCCGCTCTGCGTCGGGACGCGTGTTGGGCTCTACCTCAGGATTTAGCTTACTTTCCGCTCTGCGTCGGGACGTGTGTTGGGCTCTACGTCGAGACGTGTGATGGGCTCTACCTCAGGATTTAGCTTACTTTCCGCTCTGCGTCGGGACGTGTGTTGGGCTCTACCTCAGGATTTAGCTTACTTTCAGCTCTACGTCGGGACGTGTGTTGGGCTGTACGTCGGGACGTGTGTTGGGCTGTACGTCGGGACGTGTGTTGGGCTCTACGTCGGGACGTGTGTTGGGCTCTACGTCGGGACGTTTGTTGGGCTCTACGTCGGGACGTTTGTTGGGCTCTACGTCGGGACGTGTGTTGGGCTCTACGTCGGGATGTTTGTGGGGCTCTACGTCGGGACGTTTGTGGGGCTCTACGTCGGGACGTGTGTTGGGCTCTACGTCGGGACGCGTGTTGGGCTCTACCTCAGGATTTAGCTTCCTTTCCGCTCTGCGTCGGGACGCGTGTTGGGCTCTACCTCAGGATTTAGCTTACTTTCCGGTCTGCGTCGGGACGCGTGTTGGGCTCTACCTCACGATTTAGCTTACTTTCCGCTCTGCGTCGGGACGCGTGTTGGGCTCTACCTCAGGATTTAGCTTACTTTCAGCTCTACGTCGGGACGTGTGTTGGGCTGTGCGTCGGGACGTGTGTTGGGCTCTACATCAGGATTTCGCTTACTTTCAGCTCTACATCGGAACGTGTGTTGGGCTCTGCGTCGGGACGTGTGTTGGGCTCTGCGTCGGGACGTGTGTTGGGCTCTGCGTCGGGACGTGTGTTGGGCTCTACGTCGGGACGTGTGTTGGGCTCTACGTCGGGACGTGTGTTGGGCTCTAAATCAGGATTTAGATTACTTTCAGCTCTACGTCGGGACGTGTGTTGGGCTCTACGTCGGGACGTGTGTTGGGCTCTACGTCGGGACGTGTGTTGGGCTCTACGTCGGGACGTGTGTTGGGCTCTACGTCGGGACGTGTGTTGGGCTCTACCTCAGGATTTAGCTTACTTTCAGCTCTACGTCGGGACGTGTGTTGGGCTGTACGTCGGGACGTGTGTTGGGCTGTACGTCGGGACGTGTGTTGGGCTCTCCGTCGGGACGTGTGTTGGGCTCTCCGTCGGGACGTGTGTTGGGCTCTCCGTCGGGACGTGTGTTGGGCTCTACGTCAGGATTTAGCTTACATTCAGCTCTACGTCGGGACGTGTGTTGGGCTCTACGTCGGGACGTGTGTTGGGCTCTACGTCGGGACGTGTGTTGGGCTCTACCTCAGGATTTAGCTTACTTTCAGCTCTACGTCGGGACGTGTGTTGGGCTCTACGTCGGGACGTGTGTTGGGCTCTACGTCGGGACGTGTGTTGGGCTCTACGTCGGGACGTGTGTTGGGCTCTACGTCGGGACGTGTGTTGGGCTCTACGTCGGGACGTGTGTTGGGCTCTACCTCAGGATTTAGCTTACTTTCAGCTCTACGTCGGGACGTGTGTTGGGCTGTACGTCGGGACGTGTGTTGGGCTGTACGTCGGGACGTGTGTTGGGCTGTACGTCGGGACGTGTGTTGGGCTCTCCGTCGGGACGTGTGTTGGGATCTCCGTCGGGTCGTGTGTTGGGCTCTACGTCAGGATTTAGCTTACATTCAGCTCTACGTCGGGACGTGTGTTGGGCTCTACGTCGGGACGTGTGTTGGGCTCTACGTCGGGACGTGTGTTGGGCTCTACCTCAGGATTTAGCTTACTTTCAGCTCTACGTCGGGACGTGTGTTGGGCTCTACGTCGGGACGTGTGTTGGGCTCTACGTCGGGACGTGTGTTGGGCTCTACCTCAGGATTTAGCTTACTTTCCGCTCTGCGTCGGGACGTGTGTTGGGCTTTACCTCAGGATTTAGCTTACTTTCCGCTCTGCGTCGGGACGTGTGTTGGACTCTACCTCAGGATTTAGCTTACTTTCAGCTCTACGTCGGGACGTGTGTTGGGCTGTGCGTCGGGACGTGTGTTGGGCTCTACATCAGGATTTCGCTTACTTTCAGCTCTACATCGGAACGTGTGTTGGGCTCTGCGTCGGGACGTGTGTTGGGCTCTGCGTCGGGACGTGTGTTGGGCTCTACGTCGGGACGTGTGTTGGGCTCTGCGTCGGGACGTGTGTTGGGCTCTACGTCGGGTCGTGTGTTGGGCTCTACGTCAGGACGTGTGTTGGGCTCTACGACGAGACGTGTGATGGGCTCTAAATCAGGATTTAGATTACTTTCAGCTCTACGTCGGGACGTGTGTTGGGCTCTACGTCGGGACGTGTGTTGGGCTCTACGTCGGGACGTGTGTTGGGCTCTACGTCGGGACGTGTGTTGGGCTCTACGTCGGGACGTGTGTTGGGCTCTACCTCAGGATTTAGCTTAATTTCAGCTCTACGTCGGGACGTGCGTTGGGCTCTACGTCGGGACGTGCGTTGGGCTCTACGTCGGGACGTGCGTTGGGCTCTACGTCGGGACGTGCGTTGGGCTCTACGTCGGGACGTGCGTTGGGCTCTACGTCGGGACCTGCGTTGGGCTCTACGTCGGGACGTGCGTTGGGCTCTACGTCGGGACGTGCGTTGGGCTCTACCTCAGGATTTAGCTTACTTTCAGCTCTACGTCGGGACGTGCGTTGGGCTCTACGTCGGGACGTGCGTTGGGCTCTACGTCGCGACCTGCGTTGGGCTCTACGTCGCGACCTGCGTTGGGCTCTACGTCGCGACCTACGTTGGGCTCTTCGTCAGGATTTAGCTTACTTTCAGCTCTACGTCGGGACGTGTGTTGGGCTCTCCGTCGGGGCGAGTGTTGGGCTCTCCGTCGGGGCGTGTGTTGGGCTCTCCGTCGGGACGTGTGTTGGGCTCTCCGTCGGGACGTGTGTTGGGCTCTCCGTCGGGACGTGTGTTGGGCTCTACGTGGGGATTTAGCTTACTTCCAGCTCTACGTCGGGACGTGTGTTGGGCTCTACGTCGGGACGTGTGTTGGACTCTACGTTGGGACGTGTGTTGGACTCTACGTCGGGACGTGTGTTGGACTCTACGTCGGGACGTGTGTTGGACTCTACGTCGGGACGTGTGTTGGACTCTACGTCGGGACGTGTGTTGGGCTCTACCTCAGGATTTAGCTTACTTTCCGCCTTGCGTCGGGACGTCCGTTGGGCTCTACCTCAGGATTTAGCTTACTTTCCGCTCTGCGTCGGGACGTGCGTTGGGCTCTACCTCAGGATTTAGCTTACTTTCCGCTCTGCGTCGGGACGTGTGTTGGGCTCTACGTCGAGACGTGTGATGGGCTCTACCTCAGGATTTAGCTTACTTTCCGCTCTGCGTCGGGACGTGTGTTGGGCTCTACCTCAGGATTTAGCTTACTTTCAGCTCTACGTCGGGACGTGTGTTGGGCTGTACGTCGGGACGTGTGTTGGGCTGTACGTCGGGACGTGTGTTGGGCTGTACGTCGGGACGTGTGTTGGGCTCTACGTCGGGACGTTTGTTGGGCTCTACGTCGGGACGTGTGTTGGGCTCTACGTCGGGACGTGTGTTGGGCTCTACGTCGGGACGTGTGTTGGGCTCTACGTCGGGACGCGTGTTGGGCTCTACCTCAGGATTTAGCTTCCTTTCCGGTCTGCGTCGGGACGCGTGTTGGGCTCTACCTCAGGATTTAGCTTACTTTCCGCTCTGCGTCGGGACGCGTGTTGGGCTCTACCTCAGGATTTAGCTTACTTTCAGCTCTACGTCGGGACGTGTGTTGGGCTGTGCGTCGGGACGTGTGTTGGGCTCTACATCAGGATTTCGCTTACTTTCAGCTCTACATCGGAACGTGTGTTGGGCTCTGCGTCGGGACGTGTGTTGGGCTCTGCGTCGGGACGTGTGTTGGGCTCTACGTCGGGACGTGTGTTGGGCTCTACGTCGGGACGTGTGTTGGGCTCTACGTCGGGACGTGTGTTGGGCTCTACGTCGGGACGTGTGTTGGGCTCTACGTCGGGACGTGTGTTGGGCTCTAAATCAGGATTTAGATTACTTTCAGCTCTACGTCGTGACGTGTGTTGGGCTCTACGTCGGGACGTGTGTTGGGCTCTACGTCGGGACGTGTGTTGGGCTCTACGTCGGGACGTGTGTTGGGCTCTACCTCAGGATTTAGCTTACTTTCAGCTCTACGTCGGGACGTGTGTTGGGGTGTACGTCGGGACGTGTGTTGGGCTCTACGTCGGGACGTGTGTTGGGCTCTACCTCAGGATTTAGCTTACTTTCCGCTCTGCGTCGGGACGCGTGTTGGGCTCTACCTCAGGATTTAGCTTACTTTCCGCTCTGCGTCGGGACGCGTGTTGGGCTCTACCTCAGGATTTAGCTTACTTTCAGCTCTACGTCAGGACGTGTGTTGGTCTGTGCGTCGGGACGTGTGTTGGGCTCTACATCAGGATTTCGCTTACTTTCAGCTCTACATCGGAACGTGTGTTGGGCTCTGCGTCGGGACGTGTGTTGGGCTCTGCGTCGGGACGTGTGTTGGGCTCTACGTCGGGACGTGTGTTGGGCTCTGCGTCGGGACGTGTGTTGGGCTCTACGTCGGGACGTGTGTTGGGCTCTACGTCGGGATGTGTGTTGGGCTCTACGTCGAGACGTGTGATGGGCTCTAAATCAGGATTTAGATTACTTTCAGCTCTACGTCGGGACGTGTGTTGGGCTCTACGTCGGGACGTGTGTTGGGCTCTACGTCGGGTCGTGTGTTGGGCTCTACGTCAGGACGTGTGTTGGGCTCTACGACGAGACGTGTGATGGGCTCTAAATCAGGATTTAGATTACTTTCAGCTCTACGTCGGGACGTGTGTTGGGCTCTACGTCGGGACGTGTGTTGGGCTCTACGTCGGGACGTGTGTTGGGCTCTACGTCGGGACGTGTGTTGGGCTCTACGTCGGGACGTGTGTTGGGCTCTACCTCAGGATTTAGCTTAATTTCAGCTCTACGTCGGGACGTGCGTTGGGCTCTACGTCGGGACGTGCGTTGGGCTCTACGTCGGGACGTGCGTTGGGCTCTACGTCGGGACGTGCGTTGGGCTCTACGTCGGGACGTGCGTTGGGCTCTACGTCGGGACCTGCGTTGGGCTCTACGTCGGGACGTGCGTTGGGCTCTACGTCGGGACGTGCGTTGGGCTCTACCTCAGGATTTAGCTTACTTTCAGCTCTACGTCGGGACGTGCGTTGGGCTCTACGTCGGGACGTGCGTTGGGCTCTACGTCGCGACCTGCGTTGGGCTCTACGTCGCGACCTGCGTTGGGCTCTACGTCGCGACCTACGTTGGGCTCTTCGTCAGGATTTAGCTTACTTTCAGCTCTACGTCGGGACGTGTGTTGGGCTCTCCGTCGGGGCGAGTGTTGGGCTCTCCGTCGGGGCGTGTGTTGGGCTCTCCGTCGGGACGTGTGTTGGGCTCTCCGTCGGGACGTGTGTTGGGCTCTCCGTCGGGACGTGTGTTGGGCTCTACGTGGGGATTTAGCTTACTTCCAGCTCTACGTCGGGACGTGTGTTGGGCTCTACGTCGGGACGTGTGTTGGACTCTACGTCGGGACGTGTGTTGGACTCTACGTCGGGACGTGTGTTGGACTCTACGTCGGGACGTGTGTTGGACTCTACGTCGGGACGTGTGTTGGACTCTACGTCGGGACGTGTGTTGGGCTCTACCTCAGGATTTAGCTTACTTTCCGCCTTGCGTCGGGACGTCCGTTGGGCTCTACCTCAGGATTTAGCTTACTTTCCGCTCTGCGTCGGGACGTGCGTTGGGCTCTACCTCAGGATTTAGCTTACTTTCCGCTCTGCGTCGGGACGTGTGTTGGGCTCTACGTCGAGACGTGTGATGGGCTCTACCTCAGGATTTAGCTTACTTTCCGCTCTGCGTCGGGACGTGTGTTGGGCTCTACCTCAGGATTTAGCTTACTTTCAGCTCTACGTCGGGACGTGTGTTGGGCTGTACGTCGGGACGTGTGTTGGGCTGTACGTCGGGACGTGTGTTGGGCTGTACGTCGGGACGTGTGTTGGGCTCTACGTCGGGACGTTTGTTGGGCTCTACGTCGGGACGTGTGTTGGGCTCTACGTCGGGACGTGTGTTGGGCTCTACGTCGGGACGTGTGTTGGGCTCTACGTCGGGACGTGTGTTGGGCTCTACGTCGGGACGCGTGTTGGGCTCTACCTCAGGATTTAGCTTCCTTTCCGGTCTGCGTCGGGACGCGTGTTGGGCTCTACCTCAGGATTTAGCTTACTTTCCGCTCTGCGTCGGGACGCGTGTTGGGCTCTACCTCAGGATTTAGCTTACTTTCAGCTCTACGTCGGGACGTGTGTTGGGCTGTGCGTCGGGACGTGTGTTGGGCTCTACATCAGGATTTCGCTTACTTTCAGCTCTACATCGGAACGTGTGTTGGGCTCTGCGTCGGGACGTGTGTTGGGCTCTGCGTCGGGACGTGTGTTGGGCTCTACGTCGGGACGTGTGTTGGGCTCTACGTCGGGACGTGTGTTGGGCTCTACGTCGGGACGTGTGTTGGGCTCTACGTCGGGACGTGTGTTGGGCTCTAAATCAGGATTTAGATTACTTTCAGCTCTACGTCGTGACGTGTGTTGGGCTCTACGTCGGGACGTGTGTTGGGCTCTACGTCGGGACGTGTGTTGGGCTCTACGTCGGGACGTGTGTTGGGCTCTACCTCAGGATTTAGCTTACTTTCAGCTCTACGTCGGGACGTGTGTTGGGGTGTACGTCGGGACGTGTGTTGGGCTCTACGTCGGGACGTGTGTTGGGCTCTACCTCAGGATTTAGCTTACTTTCCGCTCTGCGTCGGGACGCGTGTTGGGCTCTACCTCAGGATTTAGCTTACTTTCCGCTCTGCGTCGGGACGCGTGTTGGGCTCTACCTCAGGATTTAGCTTACTTTCAGCTCTACGTCAGGACGTGTGTTGGTCTGTGCGTCGGGACGTGTGTTGGGCTCTACATCAGGATTTCGCTTACTTTCAGCTCTACATCGGAACGTGTGTTGGGCTCTGCGTCGGGACGTGTGTTGGGCTCTGCGTCGGGACGTGTGTTGGGCTCTACGTCGGGACGTGTGTTGGGCTCTGCGTCGGGACGTGTGTTGGGCTCTACGTCGGGACGTGTGTTGGGCTCTACGTCGGGATGTGTGTTGGGCTCTACGTCGAGACGTGTGATGGGCTCTAAATCAGGATTTAGATTACTTTCAGCTCTACGTCGGGACGTGTGTTGGGCTCTACGTCGGGACGTGTGTTGGGCTCTACGTCGGGACGTGCGTTGGGCTCTACGTCGGGACGTGTGTTGGGCTCTACGTCGGGACGTGTCTTGGGCTCTAAATCAGGATTTAGATTACTTTCAGCTCTACGTCGGGACGTGTGTTGGGCTCTACGTCGGGACGTGTGTGGGGCTCCACGTCGGGACGTGTGTGGGGCTCCACGTCGGGACCTGTGTGGGGCTCCACGTCGGGACGTGTGTGGGGCTCTACGTCGGGACGTGTGTTGGGCTCTACGTCAGGATTTAGCTTACTTTCAGCTCTACGTCGGGACGTGTGTTGGACTCTACGTCGGGACGTGTGTTGGACTCTACGTCGGGACGTGTGTTGGACTTTACGTCGGGACGTGCGTTGGGCTCTACCTCAGGATTTAGCTTACTTTCAGCTCTACGTGGGGACGTGTGTTGGGCTCTACCTCAGGATTTAGCTTACTTTCAGCTCTGCGTCGGGACGTGTGTTGGGCTCTACGTCGGGACGTGTGTTGGGCTCTACGTCGGGACGTGTGTTGGGCTCTACGTCGGGACGTGTGTGGGGCTCTACGTCGGGACGTGTGTTGGGCTCTACGTCGGGACATGTGTTGGGCTCTGCGTCGGTACGTGTGTTGGGCTCTACATCAGGATTTAGCTTACTTTCAGCTCTAGGTCGGGACGTGTGTTGGGCTCTACGTCGGGACGTGTGTTTGGCTCGTCGTCGGGACGTGTGTTGGGCTCTACGTCGGGACGTGTGTTGGGCTCTGCGTCGGGACGTGTGTTGGGCTCTGCGTCGGGACGTGTGTTGGGCTCTACGTCGGGACGTGTGTTGGGCTCTACCTCAGGATTTAGCTTACTTTCAGCTCTACGTCGGGACGTGTGTTGGGCTGTACGTCGGGACGTGTGTTGGGCTGTACGTCGGGACGTGTGTTGGGCTCTACGTCAGGATTTAGCTTACATTCAGCTCTACGTCGGGACGTGTGTTGGGCTCTACGTCGGGACGTGTGTTGGGCTCTACCTTAGGATTTAGCTTACTTTGAGCTCTACGTCGGGACGTGTGTTGGGCTCTGCGTCGGGACGTGTGTTGGGCTCTACGTCGGGACGTGTGTTGGGCTCTGCGTCGGGACGTGTGTTGGGCTCTACGTCGGGACGTGTGTTGGGCTCTACCTCAGGATTTAGCTTACTTTCAGCTCTACGTCGGGACGTGTGTTGGGCTGTACGTCGGGACGTGTGTTGGGCTGTACGTCGGGACGTGTGTTGGGCTCTACGTCAGGATTTAGCTTACATTCAGCTCTACGTCGGGACGTGTGTTGGGCTCTACGTCGGGACGTGTGTTGGGCTCTACGTGGGGATTTAGCTTACTTTGAGCTCTACGTCGGGACGTGTGTTGGGCTCTACGTCGGGACGTGTGTTGGGCTCTACGTCGGGACGTGTGTTGGGCTCTACGTCGGGACGTGTGTTGGGCTCTACGTCGGGACGTGTGTTGGGCTCTACGTCGGGACGTGTGTTGGGCTCTACCTCAGGATTTAGCTTACTTTCCGCTCTGCGTCGGGACGTGTGTTGGGCTCTACCTCAGGATTTAGCTTACTTTCCGCTCTGCGTCGGGACGTGTGTTGGGCTCTACGTCGGGACGTGTGTTGGGCTCTACGTCGGGACGTGTGTTGGGCTCTACGTCGGGACGTGTGTTGGGCTCTACCTCAGGATTTAGCTTACTTTCCGCTCTGCGTCGGGACGCGTGTTGGGCTCTACCTCAGGATTTAGCTTACTTTCCGCTCTGCGTCGGGACGTGTGTTGGGCTCTACGTCGAGACGTGTGATGGGCTCTACCTCAGGATTTAGCTTACTTTCCGCTCTGCGTCGGGACGTGTGTTGGGCTCTACCTCAGGATTTAGCTTACTTTCAGCTCTACGTCGGGACGTGTGTTGGGCTCTACGTCGGGACGTGTGTTGGGCTCTACGTCGGGACGTGTGTTGGGCTCTACGTCGGGACGTGTGTTGGGCTCTACGTCGGGACGTGTGTTGGGCTCTACGTCGGGACGTGTGTTGGGCTCTACGTCGGGACGTGTGTTGGGCTCTACCTCAGGATTTAGCTTACTTTCCGCTCTGCATCGGGACGCGTGTTGGGCTCTACCTCAGGATTTAGCTTACTTTCCGGTCTGCGTCGGGACGCGTGTTGGGCTCTACCTCAGGATTTAGCTTACTTTCCGCTCTGCGTCGGGACGCGTGTTGGGCTCTACCTCAGGATTTAGCTTACTTTCAGCTCTACGTCGGGACGTGTGTTGGGCTGTGCGTCGGGACATGTGTTGGGCTCTACATCAGGATTTCGCTTACTTTCAGCTCTACATCGGAACGTGTGTTGGGCTCTGCGTCGGGACGTGTGTTGGGCTCTGCGTCGGGACGTGTGTTGGGCTCTACGTCGGGACGTGTGTTGGGCTCTACGTCGGGACGTGTGTTGGGCTCTACGTCGAGACGCGTGATGGGCTCTAAATCAGGATTTAGATTACTTTCAGCTCTACGTCGGGACGTGTGTTGGGCTCTACGTCGGGACGTGTGTTGGGCTCTACGTCGGGACGTGTGTTGGGCTCTACGTCGGGACGTGTGTTGGGCTCTACCTCAGGATTTAGCTTACTTTCAGCTCTACGTCGGGACGTGTGTTGGGCTGTACGTCGGGACGTGTGTTGGGCTGTACGTCGGGACGTGTGTTGGGCTGTACGTCGGGACGTGTGTTGGGCTCTCCGTCGGGACGTGTGTTGGGCTCTCCGTCGGGACGTGTGTTGGGCTCTACGTCAGGATTTAGCTTACATTCAGCTCTACGTCGGGACGTGTGTTGGGCTCTACGTCGGGACGTGTGTTGGGCTCTACCTCAGGATTTAGCTTACTTTCAGCTCTACGTCGGGACGTGTGTTGGGCTCTACGTCGGGACGTGTGTTGGGCTCTACGTCGGGACGTGTGTTGGGCTCTACGTCGGGACGTGTGTTGGGCTCTACCTCAGGATTTAGCTTACTTTCCGCTCTGCGTCGGGACGTGTGTTGGGCTCTACCTCAGGATTTAGCTTACTTTCCGCTCTGCGTCGGGACGCGTGTTGGGCTCTACCTCAGGATTTAGCTTACTTTCCGCTCTGCGTCGGGACGCGTGTTGGGCTCTACGTCGAGATGTGTGATGGGCTCTACCTCAGGATTTAGCTTACTTTCCGCTCTGCGTCGGGACGTGTGTTGGGCTCTACCTCAGGATTTAACTTACTTTCAGCTCTACGTCGGGACGTGTGTTGGGCTGTACGTCGGGACGTGTGTTGGGCTCTACGTCGGGACGTGTGTTGGGCTCTACGTCGGGACGTGTGTTGGGCTCTACGTCGGGACGTTTGTTGGGCTCTACGTCGGGACGTGTGTTGGGCTCTACGTCGGGACGTGTGTTGGGCTCTACCTCAGGATTTAGCTTACTTTCCGCTCTGCGTCGGGACGCGTGTTGGGCTCTACCTCAGGATTTAGCTTACTTTCCGGTCTGCGTCGGGACGTGTGTTGGGCTCTACCTCAGGATTTAGCTTACTTTCCGCTCTGCGTCGGGACGTGTGTTGGGCTCTACCTCAGGATTTAGCTTACTTTCAGCTCTACGTCGGGACGTGTGTTGGGCTGTGCGTCGGGACGTGTGTTGGGCTCTACATCAGGATTTCGCTTACTTTCAGCTCTACATCAGAACGTGTGTTGGGCTCTGCGTCGGGACGTGTGTTGGGCTCTGCGTCGGGACGTCTGTTGGGCTCTAAATCAGGATTTAGATTACTTTCAGCTCTACGTCGGGACGTGTGTTGGGCTCTACGTCGGGACGTGTGTTGGGCTCTACCTCAGGATTTAGCTTACTTTCAGCTCTACGTCGGGACGTGTGTTGGGCTGTACGTCGGGACGTGTGTTGGGCTCTCCGTCGGGACGTGTGTTGGGCTCTACGTCAGGATTTAGCTTACATTCAGCTCTACGTCGGGACGTGTGTTGGGCTCTACCTCAGGATTTAGCTTACTTTCAGCTCTACGTCGGGACGTGTGTTGGGCTCTACATCGGGACGTGTGTTGGGCTCTACGTCGGGACGTGTGTTGGGCTCTACGTCGGGACGTGTGTTGGGCTCTACGTCGGGACGTGTGTTGGACTCTACGTCGGGACGTGTGTTGGGCTCTACCTCAGGATTTAGCTTACTTTCCGCTCTGCGTCGGGACGTGCGTTGGGCTCTACCTCAGGATTTAGCTTACTTTCCGCTCTGCGTCGGGACGTGCGTTGGGCTCTACCTCAGGATTTAGCTTACTTTCCGCTCTGCGTCGGGACGTGTGTTGGGCTCTACCTCAGGATTTAGCTTACTTTCCGCTCTGCGTCGGGACGTGTGTTGGGCTCTACCTCAGGATTTAGCTTACTTTCAGCTCTACGTCGGGACGTGTGTTGGGCTGTGCGTCGGGACGTGTGTTGGGCTCTACATCAGGATTTCGCTTACTTTCAGCTCTACATCGGAATGTGTGTTGGGCTCTGCGTCGGGACGTGTGTTGGGCTCTGCGTCGGGACGTGTGTTGGGCTCTGCGTCGGGACGTGTGTTGGACTCTGCGTCGGGACGTGTGTTGGGCTCTACGTCGGGACGTGTGTTGGGCTCTACGTCGAGACGTGTGTTGGGCTCTACATCAGGATTTAGCTTACTTTCAGCTCTACGTCGGGACGTGTGATGGGCTCTACGTCGGGACGTGTGTTGGGCTCTACGTCGGGACGTGTGTTGGGCTCTACGTCTGACGTGTGTTGGGCTCTACGTCGGGACGTATGTTGGGCTCTACCTCAGGATTTAGCTTACTTTCTGCTCTGCGTCGGGACGCGTGTTGGGCTCTACCTCAGGATTTAGCTTACTTTCCGCTCTGCGTCGGGACGTGTGTTGGGCTCTACGTCGAGACGTGTGATGGGCTCTACCTCAGGATTTAGCTTACTTTCCGCTCTGCGTCGGGACGTGTGTTGGGCTATACCTGAGGATTTAGCTTACTTTCAGCTCTACGTCGGGACGTGTGTTGGGCTGTACGTCGGGACGTGTGTTGGGCTGTACGTCGGGACGTGTGTTGGGCTCTCCGTCGGGACGTGTGTTGGGCTCTACGTCGGGACGTGTGTTGGGCTCTACGTCGGGACGTGTGTTGGGCTCTACGTCGGGACGTGTGTTGGGCTCTACCTCAGGATTTAGCTTACTTGCCGCTCTGCGTCGGGACGCGTGTTGGGCTCTACCTCAGGATTTAGCTTACTTTCCGCTCTGCGTCGGGACGCGTGTTGGGCTCTACCTCAGGATTTAGCTTACTTTCCGCTCTGCGTCGGGACGCGTGTTGGGCTCTACCTCAGGATTTAGCTTACTTTCAGCTCTACGTCGGGACGTGTGTTGGGCTGTGCGTCGGGACGTGTGTTAGGCTCTACATCAGGATTTCGCTTACTTTCAGCTCTACATCGGAACGTGTGTTGGGCTCTGCGTCGGGACGTGTGTTGGGCTCTGCGTCGGGACGTGTGTTGGGCTCTACGTCGGGACGTGTGTTGGGCTCTGCGTCGGGACGTGTGTTGGGCTCTACGTCGGGACGTGTGTTGGGCTCTACCTCAGGATTTAGCTTACTTTCCGCTCTGCGTCGGGACGTGTGTTGGGCTCTACCTCAGGATTTAGCTTACTTTCCGCTCTACGTCGGGACGTGTGTTGCGCTGTACGTCGGGACGTGTGGTGGGCTCTACGTCGGGACGTGTGTTGGGCTCTACGTCGGGACGTGTGTTGGGCTCTACCTCAGGATTTATCTTACTTTCCGCTCTGCGTCGGGACGCGTGTTGGGCTCTACCTCAGGATTTAGCTTACTTTCCGCTCTGCGTCGGGACGCGTGTTGGGCTCTACGTCGAGATGTGTGATGGGCTCTACCTCAGGATTTAGCTTACTTTCCGCTCTGCGTCGGGACGTGTGTTGGGCTCTACCTCAGGATTTAGCTTACTTTCAGCTCTACGTCGGGACGTGTGTTGTGCTGTACGTCGGGACGTGTGTTGTGCTGTACGTCGGGACGTGTGTTGGGCTCTACGTCGGGACGTGTGTTGGGCTCTACGTCGGGACGTGTGTTGGGCTCTACGTCGGGACGTTTGTTGGGCTCTACGTCGGGACGTGTGTTGGGCTCTACCTCAGGATTTAGCTTACTTTCCGCTCTGCGTCGGGACGCGTGTTGGGCTCTACCTCAGGATTTAGCTTACTTTCCGGTCTGCGTCGGGACGTGTGTTGGGCTCTACCTCAGGATTTAGCTTACTTTCCGCTCTGCGTCGGGACGTGTGTTGGGCTCTACCTCAGGATTTAGCTTACTTTCAGCTCTACGTCGGGACGTGTGTTGGGCTGTGCGTCGGGACGTGTGTTGGGCTCTACATCAGGATTTCGCTTACTTTCAGCTCTACATCAGAACGTGTGTTGGGCTCTGCGTCGGGACGTGTGTTGGGCTCTGCGTCGGGACGTGTGTTGGGCTCTGCGTCGGGACGTGTGTTGGGCTCTGCGTCGGGACGTGTGTTGGGCTCTACGTCGGGACGTGTGTTGGGCTCTACGTCGGGACGTGTGTTGGGCTCTATGTCGGGACGTGTGTTGGGCTCTAAATCAGGATTTAGATTACTTTCAGCTCTACGTCGGGACGTGTGTTGGGCTCTACGTCGGGACGTGTGTTGGGCTCTACCTCAGGATTTAGCTTACTTTCAGCTCTACGTCGGGACGTGTGTTGGGCTGTACGTCGGGACGTGTGTTGGGCTCTCCGTCGGGACGTGTGTTGGGCTCTACGTCAGGATTTAGCTTACATTCAGCTCTACGTCGGGACGTGTGTTGGGCTCTACCTCAGGATTTAGCTTACTTTCAGCTCTACGTCGGGACGTGTGTTGGGCTCTACGTCGGGACGTGTGTTGGGCTCTACGTCGGGACGTGTGTTGGGCTCTACGTCGGGACGTGTGTTGGGCTCTACGTCGGGACGTGTGTTGGGCTCTACGTCGGGACGTGTGTTGGACTCTACGTCGGGACGTGTGTTGGACTCTACGTCGGGACGTGTGTTGGGCTCTACCTCAGGATTTAGCTTACTTTCCGCTCTGCGTCGGGACGTGCGTTGGGCTCTACCTCAGGATTTAGCTTACTTTCCGCTCTGCGTCGGGACGTGCGTTGGGCTCTACCTCAGGATTTAGCTTACTTTCCGCTCTGCGTCGGGACGTGTGTTGGGCTCTACCTCAGGATTTAGCTTACTTTCCGCTCTGCGTCGGGACGTGTGTTGGGCTCTACCTCAGGATTTAGCTTACTTTCAGCTCTACGTCGGGACGTGTGTTGGGCTGTGCGTCGGGACGTGTGTTGGGCTCTACATCAGGATTTCGCTTACTTTCAGCTCTACATCGGAATGTGTGTTGGGCTCTGCGTCGGGACGTGTGTTGGGCTCTGCGTCGGGACGTGTGTTGGGCTCTGCGTCGGGACGTGTGTTGGACTCTGCGTCGGGACGTGTGTTGGGCTCTACGTCGGGACGTGTGTTGGGCTCTACGTCGAGACGTGTGTTGGGCTCTACATCAGGATTTAGCTTACTTTCAGCTCTACGTCGGGACGTGTGATGGGCTCTACGTCGGGAAGTGTGTTGGGCTCTACGTCGGGACGTGTGTTGGGCTCTACGTCGGGACGTGTGTTGGGCTCTACCTCAGGATTTAGCTTACTTTCCGCTCTGCGTCGGGACGCGTGTTGGGCTCTACCTCAGGATTTAGCTTACTTTCCGCTCTGCGTCGGGACGTGTGTTGGGCTCTACGTCGAGACGTGTGATGGGCTCTACCTCAGGATTTAGCTTACTTTCCGCTCTGCGTCGGGACGTGTGTTGGGCTCTACCTCAGGATTTAGCTTACTTTCAGCTCTACGTCGGGACGTGTGTTGGGCTGTACGTCGGGACGTGTGTTGGGCTCTCCGTCGGGACGTGTGTTGGGCTCTCCGTCGGGACGTGTGTTGGGCTCTACGTCGGGACGTGTGTTGGGCTCTACGTCGGGACGTGTGTTGGGCTCTACCTCAGGATTTAGCTTACTTTCCGCTCTGCGTCGGGACCCGTGTTGGGCTCTACCTCAGGATTTAGCTTACTTTCCGCTCTGCGTCGGGACGCGTGTTGGGCTCTACCTCAGGATTTAGCTTACTTTCCGCTCTGCGTCGGGACGTGTGTTGGGCTCTACCTCAGGATTTAGGTTACTTTCAGCTCTACGTCGGGACGTGTGTTGGGCTGTGCGTCGGGACGTGTGTTGGGCTCTACATCAGGATTTCGCTTACTTTCAGCTCTTCATCGGAACGTGTGTTGGGCTCTGCGTCGGGACGTGTGTTGGGCTCTGCGTCGGGACGTGTGTTGGGCTCTGCGTTGGGACGTGTGTTGGGCTCTACGTCGGGACGTGTGTTGGGCTCTACGTCGGGACGTGTGTTGGGCTCTAAATCAGGATTTAGATTACTTTCAGCTCTACGTCGGGACGTGTGTTGGGCTCTACGTCGGGACGTGTGTTGGGCTCCACGTCGGGACGTGTGTGGGGCTCCACGTCGGGACGTGTGTGGGGCTCCACGTCGGGACGTGTGTGGGGTTCTACGTCGGGACGTGTGTGGGGCTCTACCTCAGGATTTAGCTTACTTTCAGCTCTACGTCGGGACGTGTGTTGGGCTCTACCTCAGGATTTAGCTTACTTTCAGCTCTACGTCGGGACGTGTGTTGGGCTCTACCTCAGGATTTAGCTTACTTTCAGCTCTACGTGGGGACGTGTGTTGGGCTCTACCTCAGGATTTAGCTTACTTTCAGCTCTGCGTCGGGACGTGTGTTGGGCTCTACGTCGGGACGTGTGTTTGTCTCTACGTCGGGACGTGTGTTGGGCTCTACGTCGGGACGTGTGTGGGGCTCTACGTCGGGACGTGTGTTGGGCTCTACGTCGGGACATGTGTTGGGCTCTGCGTCGGTACGTGTGTTGGGCTCTACATCAGGATTTAGCTTACTTTCAGCTCTACGTCGGGACGTGTGTTGGGCTCTACGTCGGGACGTGTGTTTGGCTCGTCGTCGGGACGTGTGTTGGGCTCTACGTTGGGACGTGTGTTTGCCTCTGCGTCGGGACGTGTGTTTGGCTCTGCGTCGGGACGTGTGTTTGGCTCTGCGTCGGGACGTGTGTTGGGCTCTGCGTCGGGATGTGTGTTGGGCTCTGCGTCGGGACGTGTGTTGGGCTCTGCGTCGGGACGTGTGTTGGGCTCTGCGTCGGGACGTGTGTTGGGCTCTACGTCGGGACGTGTGTTGGGCTCTACCTCAGGATTTAGCTTACTTTCAGCTCTACGTCGGGACGTGTGTTGGGCTGTACGTCGGGACGTGTGTTGGGCTGTACGTCGGGACGTGTGTTGGGCTCTACGTCAGGATTTAGCTTACATTCAGCTCTACGTCGGGACGTGTGTTGGGCTCTACGTCGGGACGTGTGTTGGGCTCTACCTTAGGATTTAGCTTACTTTGAGCTCTACGTCGGGACGTGTGTTGGGCTCTGCGTCGGGACGTGTGTTGGGCTCTGCGTCGGGACGTGTGTTGGGCTCTGCGTCGGGACGTGTGTTGGGCTCTGCGTCGGGACGTGTGTTGGGCTCTACGTCGGGACGTGTGTTGGGCTCTACCTCAGGATTTAGCTTACTTTCAGCTCTACGTCGGGACGTGTGTTGGGCTGTACGTCGGGACGTGTGTTGGGCTGTACGTCGGGACGTGTGTTGGGCTCTACGTCAGGATTTAGCTTACATTCAGCTCTACGTCGGGACGTGTGTTGGGCTCTACGTCGGGACGTGTGTTGGGCTCTACCTTAGGATTTAGCTTACTTTGAGCTCTACGTCGGGACGTGTGTTGGGCTCTACGTCGGGACGTGTGTTGGGCTCTACGTCGGGACGTGTGTTGGGCTCTACGTCGGGACGTGTGTTGGGCTCTACCTCAGGATTTAGCTTACTTTCCGCTCTGCGTCGGGACGTGTGTTGGGCTCTACCTCAGGATTTAGCTTACTTTCCGCTCTGCGTCGGGACGTGTGTTGGGCTGTACGTCGGGACGTGTGTTGGGCTCTACGTCGGGACGTGTGTTGGGCTCTACGTCGGGACGTGTGTTGGGCTCTACGTCGGGACGTGTGTTGGGCTCTACCTCAGGATTTAGCTTACTTTCCGCTCTGCGTCGGGACGCGTGTTGGGCTCTACCTCAGGATTTAGCTTACTTTCCGCTCTGCGTCGGGACGTGTGTTGGGCTCTACGTCGAGACGTGTGATGGGCTCTACCTCAGGATTTAGCTTACTTTCCGCTCTGCGTCGGGACGTGTGTTGGGCTCTACCTCAGGATTTAGCTTACTTTCAGCTCTACGTCGGGACGTGTGTTGGGCTCTACGTCGGGACGTGTGTTGGGCTCTACGTCGGGACGTGTGTTGGGCTCTACGTCGGGACGTGTGTTGGGCTCTACGTCGGGACGTGTGTTGGGCTCTACCTCAGGATTTAGCTTACTTTCCGCTCTGCGTCGGGACGCGTGTTGGGCTCTACCTCAGGATTTAGCTTACTTTCCGGTCTGCGTCGGGACGCGTGTTGGGCTCTACCTCAGGATTTAGCTTACTTTCCGCTCTGCGTCGGGACGCGTGTTGGGCTCTACCTCAGGATTTAGCTTACTTTCAGCTCTACGTCGGGACGTGTGTTGGGCTGTGCGTCGGGACATGTGTTGGGCTCTACATCAGGATTTCGCTTACTTTCAGCTCTACATCGGAACGTGTGTTGGGCTCTGCGTCGGGACGTGTGTTGGGCTCTGCGTCGGAACGTGTGTTGGGCTCTGCGTCGGGACGTGTGTTGGGCTCTACGTCGGGACGTGTGTTGGGCTCTACGTCGAGACGCGTGATGGGCTCTAAATCAGGATTTAGATTATTTTCAGCTCTACGTCGGGACGTGTGTTGGGCTCTACGTCGGGACGTGTGTTGGGCTCTACGTCGGGACGTGTGTTGGGCTCTACGTCGGGACGTGTGTTGGGCTCTACGTCGGGACGTGTGTTGGGCTCTACCTCAGGATTTAGCTTACTTTCAGCTCTACGTCGGGACGTGTGTTGGGCTGTACGTCGGGACGTGTGTTGGGCTGTACGTTGGGACGTGTGTTGGGCTCTCCGTCGGGACGTGTGTTGGGCTCTCCGTCGGGACGTGTGTTGGGCTCTACGTCAGGATTTAGCTTACATTCAGCTCTACGTCGGGACGTGTGTTGGGCTCTACGTCGGGACGTGTGTTGGGCTCTACCTCAGGATTTAGCTTACTTTCAGCTCTACGTCGGGACGTGTGTTGGGCTCTACGTCGGGACGTGTGTTGGGCTCTACGTCGGGACGTGTGTTGGGCTCTACGTCGGGACGTGTGTTGGGCTCTACCTCAGGATTTAGCTTACTTTCCGCTCTGCGTCGGGACGTGTGTTGGGCTCTACCTCAGGATTTAGCTTACTTTCCGCTCTACGTCGGGACGTGTGTTGGGCTGTACGTCGGGACGTGTGTTGGGCTGTACGTCGGGACGTGTGTTGGGCTCTACGTCGGGACGTGTGTTGGGCTCTACGTCGGGACGTGTGTTGGGCTCTACCTCAGGATTTATCTTACTTTCCGCTCTGCGTCGGGACGCGTGTTGGGCTCTACCTCAGGATTTAGCTTACTTTCCGCTCTGCGTCGGGACGCGTGTTGGGCTCTACGTCGAGATGTGTGATGGGCTCTACCTCAGGATTTAGCTTACTTTCCGCTCTGCGTCGGGACGTGTGTTGGGCTCTACCTCAGGATTTAGCTTACTTTCAGCTCTACGTCGGGACGTGTGTTGGGCTGTACGTCGGGACGTGTGTTGGGCTCTACGTCGGGACGTGTGTTGGGCTCTACGTCGGGACGTGTGTTGGGCTCTACGTCGGGACGTGTGTTGGGCTCTACCTCAGGATTTATCTTACTTTCCGCTCTGCGTCGGGACGCGTGTTGGGCTCTACCTCAGGATTTAGCTTACTTTCCGGTCTGCGTCGGGACGTGTGTTGGGCTCTACCTCAGGATTTAGCTTACTTTCCGCTCTGCGTCGGGACGTGTGTTGGGCTCTACCTCAGGATTTAGCTTACTTTCAGGTCTACGTCGGGACGTGTGTTGGGCTGTGCGTCGGGACGTGTGTTGGGCTCTACATCAGGATTTCGCTTACTTTCAGCTCTACATCAGAACGTGTGTTGGGCTCTGCGTCGGGACGTGTGTTGGGCTCTGCGTCGGGACGTGTGTTGGGCTCTGCGTCGGGACGTGTGTTGGGCTCTGCGTCAGGACGTCTGTTGGGCTCTACGTCGGGACGTCTGTTGGGCTCTACGTCGGGACGTGTGTTGGGCTCTACGTCGGGACGTGTGTTGGGCTCTAAATCAGGATTTAGATTACTTTCAGCTCTACGTCGGGACGTGTGTTGGGCTCTACGTCGGGACGTGTGTTGGGCTCTACCTCAGGATTTAGCTTACTTTCAGCTCTACGTCGGGACGTGTGTTGGGCTCTCCGTCGGGACGTGTGTTGGGCTCTACGTCAGGATTTAGCTTACATTCAGCTCTACGTCGGGACGTGTGTTGGGCTCTACCTCAGGATTTAGCTTACTTTCAGCTCTACGTCGGGACGTGTGTTGGGCTCTACGTCGGGACGTGTGTTGGGCTCTACGTCGGGACGTGTGTTGGGCTCTACGTCGGGACGTGTGTTGGACTCTACGTCGGGACGTGTGTTGGACTCTACGTCGGGACGTGTGTTGGGCTCTACCTCAGGATTTAGCTTACTTTCCGCTCTGCGTCGGGACGTGCGTTGGGCTCTACCTCAGGATTTAGCTTACTTTCCGCTCTGCGTCGGGACGTGCGTTGGGCTCTACCTCAGGATTTAGCTTACTTTCCGCTCTGCGTCGGGACGTGCGTTGGGCTCTACCTCAGGATTTAGCTTACTTTCCGCTCTGCGTCGGGACGTGTGTTGGGCTCTACCTCAGGATTTAGCTTACTTTCAGCTCTACGTCGGGACGTGTGTTGGGCTGTGCGTCGGGACGTGTGTTGGGCTCTACATCAGGATTTCGCTTACTTTCAGCTCTACATCGGAATGTGTGTTGGGCTCTGCGTCGGGACGTGTGTTGGGCTCTGCGTCGGGACGTGTGTTGGGCTCTGCGTCGGGACGTGTGTTGGACTCTGCGTCGGGACGTGTGTTGGGCTCTACGTCGGGACGTGTGTTGGGCTCTACGTCGAGACGTGTGTTGGGCTCTACATCAGGATTTAGCTTACTTTCAGCTCTACGTCGGGACGTGTGATGGGCTCTACGTCGGGACGTGTGTTGGGCTCTACGTCGGGACGTGTGTTGGGCTCTACGTCGGGACGTATGTTGGGCTCTACCTCAGGATTTAGCTTACTTTCTGCTCTGCGTCGGGACGCGTGTTGGGCTCTACCTCAGGATTTAGCTTACTTTCCGCTCTGCGTCGGGACGTGTGTTGGGCTCTACGTCGAGACGTGTGATGGGCTCTACCTCAGGATTTAGCTTACTTTCCGCTCTGCGTCGGGACGTGTGTTGGGCTATACCTGAGGATTTAGCTTACTTTCAGCTCTACGTCGGGACGTGTGTTGGGCTGTACGTCGGGACGTGTATTGGGCTGTACGTCGGGACGTGTGTTGGGCTCTCCGTCGGGACGTGTGTTGGGCTCTACGTCGGGACGTGTGTTGGGCTCTACGTCGGGACGTGTGTTGGGCTCTACGTCGGGACGTGTGTTGGGCTCTACCTCAGGATTTAGCTTACTTGCCGCTCTGCGTCGGGACGCGTGTTGGGCTCTACCTCAGGATTTAGCTTACTTTCCGCTCTGCGTCGGGACGCGTGTTGGGCTCTACCTCAGGATTTAGCTTACTTTCCGCTCTGCGTCGGGACGTGTGTTAGGCTCTACATCAGGATTTCGCTTACTTTCAGCTCTACATCGGAACGTGTGTTGGGCTCTGCGTCGGGACGTGTGTTGGGCTCTGCGTCGGGACGTGTGTTGGGCTCTACGTCGGGACGTGTGTTAGGCTCTGCGTCGGGACGTGTGTTGGGCTCTACGTCGGGACGTGTGTTGGGCTCTACCTCAGGATTTAGCTTACTTTCCGCTCTGCGTCGGGACGTGTGTTGGGCTCTACCTCAGGATTTAGCTTACTTTCCGCTCTACGTCGGGACGTGTGTTGCGCTGTACGTCGGGACGTGTGTTGGGCTCTACGTCGGGACGTGTGTTGGGCTCTATGTCGGGACGTGTGTTGGGCTCTACCTCAGGATTTATCTTACTTTCCGCTCTGCGTCGGGACGCGTGTTGGACTCTACCTCAGGATTTATCTTACTTTCCGCTCTGCGTCGGGACGCGTGTTGGGCTCTACCTCAGGATTTAGCTTACTTTCCGCTCTGCGTCGGGACGCGTGTTGGGCTCTACGTCGAGATGTGTGATGGGCTCTACCTCAGGATTTAGCTTACTTTCCGCTCTGCGTCGGGACGTGTGTTGGGCTCTACCTCAGGATTTAGCTTACTTTCAGCTCTACGTCGGGACGTGTGTTGGGCTGTACGTCGGGACGTGTGTTGGGCTCTACGTCGGGACGTGTGTTGGGCTCTACGTCGGGACGTTTGTTGGGCTCTACGTCGGGACGTGTGTTGGGCTCTACGTCGGGACGTGTGTTGGGCTCTACCTCAGGATTTAGCTTACTTTCCGCTCTGCGTCGGGACGCGTGTTGGGCTCTACCTCAGGATTTAGCTTACTTTCCGGTCTGCGTCGGGACGTGTGTTGGGCTCTACCTCAGGATTTAGCTTACTTTCCGCTCTGCGTCGGGACGTGTGTTGGGCTCTACCTCAGGATTTAGCTTACTTTCAGCTCTACGTCGGGACGTGTGTTGGGCTGTGCGTCGGGACGTGTGTTGGGGTCTACATCAGGATTTCGCTTACTTTCAGCTCTACATCAGAACGTGTGTTGGGCTCTGCGTCGGGACGTGTGTTGGGCTCTGCGTCGGGACGTGTGTTGGGCTCTGCGTCGGGACGTGTGTTGGGCTCTGCGTCGGGACGTGTGTTGGGCTCTATGTCGGGACGTGTGTTGGGCTCTAAATCAGGATTTAGATTACTTTCAGCTCTACGTCGGGACGTGTGTTGGGCTCTACGTCGGGACGTGTGTTGGGCTCTACCTCAGGATTTAGCTTACTTTCAGCTCTACGTCGGGACGTGTGTTGGGCTGTACGTCGGGACGTGTGTTGGGCTCTCCGTCGGGACGTGTGTTGGGCTCTACGTCAGGATTTAGCTTACATTCATCTCTACGTCGGGACGTGTGTTGGGCTCTACCTCAGGATTTAGCTTACTTTCAGCTCTACGTCGGGACGTGTGTTGGGCTCTACGTCGGGACGTGTGTTGGGCTCTACGTCGGGACGTGTCTTGGGCTCTACGTCGGGACGTGTGTTGGACTCTACGTCGGGACGTGTGTTGGACTCTACGTCGGGACGTGTGTTGGGCTCTACCTCAGGATTTAGCTTACTTTCCGCTCTGCGTCGGGACGTGCGTTGGGCTCTACCTCAGGATTTAGCTTACTTTCCGCTCTGCGTCGGGACGTGCGTTGGGCTCTACCTCAGGATTTAGCTTACTTTCCGCTCTGCGTCGGGACGTGTGTTGGGCTCTACCTCAGGATTTAGCTTACTTTCCGCTCTGCGTCGGGACGTGTGTTGGGCTCTACCTCAGGATTTAGCTTACTTTCAGCTCTACGTCGGGACGTGTGTTGGGCTGTGCGTCGGGACGTGTGTTGGGCTCTACATCAGGATTTCGCTTACTTTCAGCTCTACATCGGAATGTGTGTTGGGCTCTGCGTCGGGACGTGTGTTGGGCTCTGCGTCGGGACGTGTGTTGGACTCTGCGTCGGGACGTGTGTTGGGCTCTACGTCGGGACGTGTGTTGGGCTCTACGTCGAGACGTGTGTTGGGCTCTACATCAGGATTTAGCTTACTTTCAGCTCTACGTCGGGACGTGTGATGGGCTCTACGTCGGGACGTGTGTTGGGCTCTACGTCGGGACGTGTGTTGGGCTCTACGTCGGGACGTGTGTTGGGCTCTACCTCAGGATTTAGCTTACTTTCCGCTCTGCGTCGGGACGCGTGTTGGGCTCTACCTCAGGATTTAGCTTACTTTCCGCTCTGCGTCGGGACGTGTGTTGGGCTCTACGTCGAGACGTGTGATGGGCTCTACCTCAGGATTTAGCTTACTTTACGCTCTGCGTCGGGACGTGTGTTGGGCTCTACCTCAGGATTTAGCTTACTTTCAGCTCTACGTCGGGACGTGTGTTGGGCTGTACGTCGGGACGTGTGTTGGGCTGTACGTCGGGACGTGTGTTGGGCTCTCCGTCGGGACGTGTGTTGGGCTCTACGTCGGGACGTGTGTTGGGCTCTACGTCGGGACGTGTGTTGGGCTCTACCTCAGGATTTAGCTTACTTGCCGCTCTGCGTCGGGACGCGTGTTGGGCTCTACCTCAGGATTTAGCTTACTTTCCGCTCTGCGTCGGGACGCGTGTTGGGCTCTACCTCAGGATTTAGCTTACTTTCCGCTCTGCGTCGGGACGTGTGTTGGGCTCTACCTCAGGATTTAGCTTACTTTCAGCTCTACGTCGGGACGTGTGTTGGGCTGTGCGTCGGGACGTGTGTTAGGTTCTACATCAGGATTTCGCTTACTTTCAGCTCTACATCGGAACGTGTGTTGGGCTCTGCGTCGGGACGTGTATTGGGCTCTGCGTCGGGACGTGTGTTGGGCTCTACGTCGGGACGTGTGTTGGGCTCTACGTCGGGACGTGTGTTGGGCTCTACGTCGAGACGTGTGATGGGCTCTAAATCAGGATTTAGATTACTTTCAGCTCTACGTCGGGACGTGTGTTGGGCTCTACGTCGGGACGTGTGTTGGGCTCTACGTCGGGACGTGTGTTGGGCTCTACCTCAGGATTTATCTTACTTTCCGCTCTGCGTCGGGACGCGTGTTGGGCTCTACCTCAGGATTTAGCTTACTTTCCGCTCTGCGTCGGGACGCGTGTTGGGCTCTACGTCGAGATGTGTGATGGGCTCTACCTCAGGATTTAGCTTACTTTCCGCTCTGCGTCGGGACGTGTGTTGGGCTCTACCTCAGGATTTAGCTTACTTTCAGCTCTACGTCGGGACGTGTGTTGGGCTGTACGTCGGGACGTGTGTTGGGCTCTACGTCGGGACGTGTGTTGGGCTCTACGTCGGGACGTGTGTTGGGCTCTACGTCGGGACGTGTGTTGGGCTCTACGTCGGGACGTGTGTTGGGCTCTACCTCAGGATTTAGCTTACTTTCCGCTCTGCGTCGGGACGCGTGTTGGGCTCTACCTCAGGATTTAGCTTACTTTCCGGTCTGCGTCGGGACGTGTGTTGGACTCTACCTCAGGATTTAGCTTACTTTCCGCTCTGCGTCGGGACGTGTGTTGGGCTCTACCTCAGGATTTAGCTTACTTTCAGCTCTATGTCGGGACGTGTGTTGGGCTGTGCGTCGGGACGTGTGTTGGGCTCTACATCAGGATTTCGCTTACTTTCAGCTCTACATCAGAACGTGTGTTGGGCTCTGCGTCGGGACGTGTGTTGGGCTCTGCGTCGGGACGTGTGTTGGGCTCTGCGTCGGGACGTCTGTTGGGCTCTGCGTCGGGAAGTCTGTTGGGCTCTACGTCGGGACGTGTGTTGGGCTCTACGTCGGGACGTGTGTTGGGCTCTAAATCAGGATTTAGATTACTTTCAGCTCTACGTCGGGACGTGTGTTGGGCTCTACGTCGGGACGTGTGTTGGGCTCTACCTCAGGATTTAGCTTACTTTCAGCTCTACGTCGGGACGTGTGTTGGGCTCTCCGTCGGGACGTGTGTTGGGCTCTACGTCAGGATTTAGCTTACATTCAGCTCTACGTCGGGACGTGTGTTGGGCTCTTCGTCAGGATTTAGCTTACTTTCAGCTCTACGTCGGGACGTGTGTTGGGCTCTACGTCGGGACGTGTGTTGGGCTCTACGTCGGGACGTGTGTTGGGCTCTACGTCGGGACGTGTGTTGGGCTCTACGTCGGGACGTGTGTTGGACTCTACGTCGGGACGTGTGTTGGACTCTACGTCGGGACGTGTGTTGGGCTCTACCTCAGGATTTAGCTTACTTTCCGCTCTGCGTCGGGACGTGCGTTGGGCTCTACCTCAGGATTTAGCTTACTTTCCGCTCTGCGTCGGGACGTGCGTTGGGCTCTACCTCAGGATTTAGCTTACTTTCCGCTCTGCGTCGGGACGTGCGTTGGGCTCTACCTCAGGATTTAGCTTACTTTCCGCTCTGCGTCGGGACGTGTGTTGGGCTCTACCTCAGGATTTAGCTTACTTTCAGCTCTACGTCGGGACGTGTGTTGGGCTGTGCGTCGGGACGTGTGTTGGGCTCTACATCAGGATTTCGCTTACTTTCAGCTCTACATCGGAATGTGTGTTGGGCTCTGCGTCGGGACGTGTGTTGGGCTCTGCGTCGGGACGTGTGTTGGGCTCTGCGTCGGGACGTGTGTTGGACTCTGCGTCGGGACGTGTGTTGGGCTCTACGTCGGGACGTGTGTTGGGCTCTACGTCGAGACGTGTGTTGGGCTCTACATCAGGATTTAGCTTACTTTCAGCTCTACGTCGGGACGTGTGATGGGCTCTACGTCGGGACGTGCGTTGGGCTCTACGTCGGGACGTGTGTTGGGCTCTACGTCGGGACGTATGTTGGGCTCTACCTCAGGATTTAGCTTACTTTCTGCTCTGCGTCGGGACGCGTGTTGGGCTCTACCTCAGGATTTAGCTTACTTTCCGCTCTGCGTCGGGACGTGTGTTGGGCTCTACGTCGAGACGTGTGATGGGCTCTACCTCAGGATTTAGCTTACTTTCCGCTCTGCGTCGGGACGTGTGTTGGGCTATACCTGAGGATTTAGCTTACTTTCAGCTCTACGTCGGGACGTGTGTTGGGCTGTACGTCGGGACGTGTGTTGGGCTGTACGTCGGGACGTGTGTTGGGCTCTCCGTCGGGACGTGTGTTGGGCTCTACGTCGGGACGTGTGTTGGGCTCTACGTCGGGACGTGTGTTGGGCTCTACCTCAGGATTTAGCTTACTTGCCGCTCTGCGTCGGGACGCGTGTTGGGCTCTACCTCAGGATTTAGCTTACTTTCCGCTCTGCGTCGGGACGCGTGTTGGGCTCTACCTCAGGATTTAGCTTACTTTCCGCTCTGCGTCGGGACGTGTGTTAGGCTCTACATCAGGATTTCGCTTACTTTCAGCTCTACATCGGAACGTGTGTTGGGCTCTGCGTCGGGACGTGTGTTGGGCTCTGCGTCGGGACGTGTGTTGGGCTCTACGTCGGGACGTGTGTTAGGCTCTGCGTCGGGACGTGTGTTGGGCTCTACGTCGGGACGTGTGTTGGGCTCTACCTCAGGATTTAGCTTACTTTCCGCTCTGCGTCGGGACGTGTGTTGGGCTCTACCTCAGGATT
Source organism: Leptosomus discolor (assembly GCF_034619465.1). Lineage (NCBI taxonomy): Eukaryota > Metazoa > Chordata > Aves > Leptosomiformes > Leptosomidae > Leptosomus > Leptosomus discolor. Next base: position 393,436 of record NW_028237915.1, on the reverse strand, counting down.
TAGCTTACTTTCCGCTCTACGTCGGGACGTGTGTTGCGCTGTACGTCGGGACGTGTGTTGGGCTCTACGTCGGGACGTGTGTTGGGCTCTACGTCGGGACGTGTGTTGGGCTCTACCTCAGGATTTATCTTACTTTCCGCTCTGCGTCGGGACGCGTGTTGGGCTCTACCTCAGGATTTAGCTTACTTTCCGCTCTGCGTCGGGACGCGTGTTGGGCTCTACGTCGAGATGTGTGATGGGCTCTACCTCAGGATTTAGCTTACTTTCCGCTCTGCGTCGGGACGTGTGTTGGGCTCTACCTCAGGATTTAGCTTACTTTCAGCTCTACGTCGGGACGTGTGTTGGGCTGTACGTCGGGACGTGTGTTGGGCTCTACGTCGGGACGTGTGTTGGGCTCTACGTCGGGACGTGTGTTGGGCTCTACGTCGGGACGTTTGTTGGGCTCTACGTCGGGACGTGTGTTGGGCTCTACGTCGGGACGTGTGTTGGGCTCTACCTCAGGATTTAGCTTACTTTCCGCTCTGCGTCGGGACGCGTGTTGGGCTCTACCTCAGGATTTAGCTTACTTTCCGGTCTGCGTCGGGACGTGTGTTGGGCTCTACCTCAGGATTTAGCATACTTTCCGCTCTGCGTCGGGACGTGTGTTGGGCTCTACCTCAGGATTTAGCTTACTTTCAGCTCTACGTCGGGACGTGTGTTGGGCTGTGCGTCGGGACGTGTGTTGGGCTCTACATCAGGATTTCGCTTACTTTCAGCTCTACATCAGAACGTGTGTTGGGCTCTGCGTCGGGACGTGTGTTGGGCTCTGCGTCGGGACGTGTGTTGGGCTCTACGTCGAGACGTGTGTTGGGCTCTATGTCGGGACGTGTGTTGGGCTCTAAATCAGGATTTAGATTACTTTCAGCTCTACGTCGGGACGTGTGTTGGGCTCTACGTCGGGACGTGTGTTGGGCTCTACCTCAGGATTTAGCTTACTTTCAGCTCTACGTCGGGACGTGTGTTGGGCTGTACGTCGGGACGTGTGTTGGGCTCTCCGTCGGGACGTGTGTTGGGCTCTACGTCAGGATTTAGCTTACATTCAGCTCTACGTCGGGACGTGTGTTGGGCTCTACCTCAGGATTTAGCTTACTTTCAGCTCTACGTCGGGACGTGTGTTGGGCTCTACGTCGGGACGTGTGTTGGGCTCTACGTCGGGACGTGTGTTGGGCTCTACGTCGGGACGTGTGTTGGACTCTACGTCGGGACGTGTGTTGGGCTCTACCTCAGGATTTAGCTTACTTTCCGCTCTGCGTCGGGACGTGCGTTGGGCTCTACCTCAGGATTTAGCTTACTTTCCGCTCTGCGTCGGGACGTGCGTTGGGCTCTACCTCAGGATTTAGCTTACTTTCCGCTCTGCGTCGGGACGTGTGTTGGGCTCTACCTCAGGATTTAGCTTACTTTCCGCTCTGCGTCGGGACGTGTGTTGGGCTCTACCTCAGGATTTAGCTTACTTTCAGCTCTACGTCGGGACGTGTGTTGGGCTGTGCGTCGGGACGTGTGTTGGGCTCTACATCAGGATTTCGCTTACTTTCAGCTCTACATCGGAATGTGTGTTGGGCTCTGCGTCGGGACGTGTGTTGGGCTCTGCGTCGGGACGTGTGTTGGGCTCTGCGTCGGGACGTGTGTTGGACTCTGCGTCGGGACGTGTGTTGGGCTCTACGTCGGGACGTGTGTTGGGCTCTACGTCGAGACGTGTGTTGGGCTCTACATCAGGATTTAGCTTACTTTCAGCTCTACGTCGGGACGTGTGATGGGCTCTACGTCGGGACGTGTGTTGGGCTCTACGTCGGGACGTGTGTTGGGCTCTACGTCGGGACGTGTGTTGGGCTCTACCTCAGGATTTAGCTTACTTTCCGCTCTGCGTCGGGACGCGTGTTGGGCTCTACCTCAGGATTTAGCTTACTTTCCGCTCTGCGTCGGGACGTGTGTTGGGCTCTACGTCGAGACGTGTGATGGGCTCTACCTCAGGATTTAGCTTACTTTACGCTCTGCGTCGGGACGTGTGTTGGGCTCTACCTCAGGATTTAGCTTACTTTCAGCTCTACGTCGGGACGTGTGTTGGGCTGTACGTCGGGACGTGTGTTGGGCTGTACGTCGGGACGTGTGTTGGGCTCTCCGTCGGGACGTGTGTTGGGCTCTACGTCGGGACGTGTGTTGGGCTCTACGTCGGGACGTGTGTTGGGCTCTACGTCGGGACGTGTGTTGGGCTCTACCTCAGGATTTAGCTTACTTGCCGCTCTGCGTCGGGACGCGTGTTGGGCTCTACCTCAGGATTTAGCTTACTTTCCGCTCTGCGTCGGGACGCGTGTTGGGCTCTACCTCAGGATTTAGCTTACTTTCCGCTCTGCGTCGGGACGTGTGTTGGGCTCTACCTCAGGATTTAGCTTACTTTCAGCTCTACGTCGGGACGTGTGTTGGGCTGTGCGTCGGGACGTGTGTTAGGTTCTACATCAGGATTTCGCTTACTTTCAGCTCTACATCGGAACGTGTGTTGGGCTCTGCGTCGGGACGTGTATTGGGCTCTGCGTCGGGACGTGTGTTGGGCTCTACGTCGGGACGTGTGTTGGGCTCTACGTCGGGACGTGTGTTGGGCTCTACGTCGGGACGTGTGTTGGGCTCTACGTCGAGACGTGTGATGGGCTCTAAATCAGGATTTAGATTACTTTCAGCTCTACGTCGGGACGTGTGTTGGGCTCTACGTCGGGACGTGTGTTGGGCTCTACGTCGGGACGTGTGTTGGGCTCTACGTCGGGACGTGTGTTGGGCTCTACCTCAGGATTTAGCTCACTTTCAGCTCTACGTCGGGACGTGCGTTGGGCTCTACGTCGGGACGTGCGTTGGGCTCTACGTCGGGACGTGCGTTGGGCTCTACGTCGGGACGTGCGTTGGGCTCTACTTCGGGACGTGCGTTGGGCTCTACGTCGGGACGTGCGTTGGGCTCTACGTCGGGACCTGCGTTGGGCTCTACGTTGGGACGTGCGTTGGGCTCTACGTCCGGACGTGCGTTGGGCTCTACGTCGGGACGTGCGTTGGGCTCTACGTCGGGAGGTGTGTTGGGCTCTACCTCAGGATTTAGCTTACTTTCAGCTCTACGTCGGGACGTGCGTTGGGCTCTACGTCGCGACCTGCGTTGGGCTCTACGTCGCGACCTGCGTTGGGCTCTACGTCGCGACCTACGTTGGGCTCTTCGTCAGGATTTAGCTTACTTTCAGCTCTACGTCGGGACGTGTGTTGGGCTCTCCGTCGGGGCGAGTGTTGGGCTCTCCGTCGGGGCGTGTGTTGGGCTCTCCGTCGGGGCGTGTGTTGGGCTCTCCGTCGGGACGTGTGTTGGGCTCTCCGTCGGGACGTGTGTTGGGCTCTCCTTCGGGACGTGTGTTGGGCTCTACGTGGGGATTTAGCTTACTTCCAGCTCTACGTCGGGACGTGTGTTGGACTCTACGTCGGGACGTGTGTTTGACTCTCCGTCGGGACGTGTGTTGTACTCTACGTCGGGACGTGTGTTGGACTCTACGTCGGGACGTGTGTTGGACTCTACGTCGGGACGTGTGTTGGACTCTACGTCGGGACGTGTGTTAGGCTCTACATCAGGATTTAGCTTACTTTCAGGTCAATGTCGGGACGTGTGTTGGGCTCTACGTCGGGACGTGTGTTGGGATCTACCTCAGGATTTAGCTTACTTTCCGCTCTGCGTCGGGACGTGCGTTGGGCTCTACCTCAGGATTTAGCTTACTTTCCGCTCTGCGTCGGGACGTGCGTTGGGCTCTACCTCAGGATTTAGCTTACTTTCCGCTCTGCGTCGGGACGTGTGTTGGGCTCTACCTCAGGATTTAGCTTACTTTCCGCTCTGCGTCGGGACGTGTGTTGGGCTCTACCTCAGGATTTAGCTTACTTTCCGCTCTGCGTCGGGACGTGTGTTGGGCTCTACCTCAGGATTTAGCTTACTTTCAGCTCTACGTCGGGACGTGTGTTGGGCTGTGCGTCGGGACGTGTGTTGGGCTCTACATCAGGATTTCGCTTACTTTCAGCTCTACATCGGAATGTGTGTTGGGCTCTGCGTCGGGACGTGTGTTGGGCTCTGCGTCGGGACGTGTGTTGGGCTCTGCGTCGGGACGTGTGTTGGGCTCTGCGTCGGGACGTGTGTTGGGCTCTACGTCGGGACGTGTGTTGAGCTCTACGTCGGGACGTGTGTTGGGCTCTACGTCGAGACGTGTGTTGGGCTCTACATCAGGATTTAGCTTACTTTCAGCTCTACGTCGGGACGTGTGTTGGGCTCTACGTCGGGACGTGTGTTGGGCTCTACGTCGGGACGTGTGTTGGGCTCTACGTCGGGACGTGTGTTGGGCTCTACGTCGGGACGTGTGTTGGGCTCTACGTCGGGACGTGTGTTGGGCTCTACGTCGGGACGTGTGTTGGGCTCTACATCAGGATTTAGCTTACTTTCAGCTCTACGTCGGGACGTGCGTTGGGCTCTACGTCGGGACGTGCGTTGGGCTCTACGTCGGGACGTGCGTTGGGCTCTACGTCGGGACGTGCGTTGGGCTCTACGTCGGGACGTGTGTTGGGCTCTACGTCGGGACGTGTGTTGGGCTCTAGATCAGGATTTAGCTTACTTTCAGCTCTACGAGGGGACGTGTGTTGGGCTCGACATCAGGATTTAGCTTACTTTCAGCTCTACGTCGGGAAATGTGTTATGATCTTTGTCGGGACGTGTGTTGGGCTCTACATCAGATTTAGCTTTCTTTCAGCTCTACGTCGGGACTTGTGTTGGGCTCTACATCAGGATTTAGCTTGTTTTCAGCTCTACGTCGGGACGTGTGTTGGGCTCTACATCGGGACGTGTGTTGGGCTCTACGTCAGGATTTAGCTTACTTACAGCTCTACGTCGGGACATGTGTTGGGCTCTACGTTGGGACGTGTGTTGGGCTCTTCGTCGGGACTTAGCTTACTTTCAGCTCTACGTTGGGACGTGTGTTGGGCTCTACGTTGGGACGTGTGTTGGGCTCTACATCAGGATTTAGCTTACTTTCAGCTCAACGTCGGGATGTGTGTTGGGCTCTACGTCGGGATGTCTGTTGGGCTCTACGTCGGGACGTGTGTTGCGTTCTACATCAGGATTTAGCTTACTTTCACCTCTATGTCGGGACGTGTGTTGGGCTCTATGTCGGGACGTGTGTTGGGCTCTATGTCGGGACGTGTGTTGGGCTCTATGTCGGGACGTGTGTTGGGCTTTACGTCGGGACCTGTGTTGGGCTCTACGTCGGGATGTGTGTTGGGCTCTACGTCGGGATGTGTGTTGGGCTCTACGTCGGGACGTGTGTTGGGCTCTACGTCAGGATTTAGCTTACTTTCAGCTGTACGTCGGGACGTGTGTTGGGCTCTACGTCGAGACATGTGTTGGGCTCTACATCAGGAGTTAGCTTACTTTCAGCTCTACGAGGGGACGTGTGTTGGGCTCGACATCAGGATTTAGCTTACTTTCAGCTCTACGTCGGGACCTGCGTTGGGCTCTACGTCGGGACGTGCGTTGGGCTCTACGTCGGGACGTGCGTTGGGCTCTACGTCGGGACGTGTGTTGGGCTCTACATCAGGATTTAGCGTACTTTCAGCTCTACGTCGGGACGTGTGTTGGGCTCTACGTCGGGACATGTGTTGGGTTCTACGTCGCGACGTGTGTTGGGCTCTACGTCGAGACGTATGTTGGGCTCTAAATCAGGATTTAGCTTTCAGCTCTACGTCGGGACGTGTGTTGGGCTCTACGTCGGGACGTGTGTTGGGCTCTACGTCGGGACGTGTGTTGGGTTCTACATCAGGATTTAGCTTACTTTGAGTTCTACGTCGGGACGTGTGTTGGGCTCTACGTCGGGACGTGTGTTGGGCTCTACATCAGGATTTAGCTTACTTTCAGCTCTACATCGGGACGTGTGTTGGACTCTACATCGGGACGTGTGTGGGCTCTACGTCGGGACGTGTGTTGGGCTCTACATCAGGTTTAGCTTATATTCAGCTCTACGTCGGGACGTGTGTTGGGCTCTACGTCGGGACGTGTGTTGGACTGTACGTCGGGACGTGTGTTGGGTTCTGCGTCGGGACCTCTGTTGAGCTCTACGTCGGGACGTGTGTTGGGCTCTACGTCGGGACGTGTGTTGGGCTCTACATCAGGATTTAGCTTACTTTCAGCTCTACGTCGGGACGTGTGTTGGGCACTACGTCGGGACGTGTGTTGGGCACTACGTCGGGACGTGTGTTGGGCACTACGTCGGGACGTGTGTTGGGTTCTACGTCGGGACGTGTGTTGGGCTCTACGTCGGGACGTGTGTTGGTCTCTACATCAGGATTTGGCATACTTTCAGCTCTATGTCGGGAAATGTGTTATGCTCTTTGTCGGGACGTGTGTTGGGCTCTACGTCAGATTTAGCTTTCTTTCAGCTCTACGTCGGGACCTGTGTTGGGCTCTACGTCGGGATGTGTGTTGGGCTCTACGTCGGGATGTGTGTTGGGCTCTACGTCGGGACGTGTGTTGGGCTCTACATCAGGGTTTAGCTTACTTTCAGCTGTACGTCGGGACGTGTGTTGGGCTCTACGTCGAGACATGTGTTGGGCTCTACATCAGGATTTAGCTTACTTTCAGCTCTACGAGGGGACGTGTGTTGGGCTCGACATCAGGATTTAGCTTACTTTCAGCTCTACGTCGGGACGTGCGTTGGGCTCTACGTCGGGACGTGCGTTGGGCTCTACGTCGGGACGTGCGTTGGGCTCTACGTCGGGACGTGCGTTGGGTTCTACATCAGGATTTAGCGTACTTTCAGCTCTACATCGGGACGTGTGTTGGGCTCTACGTCGGGACATGTGTTGGGTTCTACGTCGCGACGTGTGTTGGGCTCTACGTCGAGACGTATGTTGGGCTCTAAATCAGGATTTAGCTTACTTTCAGCTCTACGTCGGGACGTGTGTTGGGCTCTACGTCGGGACGTGTGTTGGGCTCTACGTCGGGACGTGTGTTGGGTTCTACATCAGGATTTAGCTTACTTTGAGTTCTACGTCGGGACGTGTGTTGGGCTCTACGTCGGGACGTGTGTTGGGCTCTACATCAGGATTTAGCTTACTTTCAGCTCTACATCGGGACGTGTGTTGGACTCTACATCGGGACGTGTGTGGGCTCTACGTCGGGACGTGTGTTGGGCTCTACATCAGGTTTAGTTTATATTCAGCTCTACGTCGGGACGTGTGTTGGGCTCTGCGTCGGGACGTGTGTTGGACTGTACGTCGGGACGTGTGTTGGGTTCTGCGTCGGGACGTGTGTTGGGTTCTGCGTCGGGACGTCTGTTGAGCTCTACGTCGGGACGTGTGTTGGGCTCTACGTCGGGACGTGTGTTGGGCTCTACCTCAGGATTTAGCTTCCTTTCAGCTCTACGTCGGGACGTGTGTTGGGCACTACGTCGGGACGTCTATTGGGCTCTACATCAGGATTTAGCTTACTTTCAGCTCTACGTCGGGACGTGTGTTGGGCTCTACGTCGGGACGTGTGTTGGGCTCTACGTCGGGACGTGTGTTGGGCTCTACGTCGGGACGTGTGTTGGGCTCTACGTCGGGACGTGTGTTGGGCTCTACCTCAGGATTTAGCTTACTTTCAGCTCTACGTCGGGACGTGTGTTGGGCACTACGTCGGGACGTGTGTTGGGTTCTACGTCGGGACGTGTGTTGGGCTCTACGTCGGGACGTGTGTTGGTCTCTACATCAGGATTTGGCATACTTTCAGCTCTACGTCGGGAAATGTCTTATGCTCTTTGTCGGGACGTGTGTTGGGCTCTACATCAGATTTAGCTTTCTTTCAGCTCTACGTCGGGACTTGTGTTGGGCTCTACATCAGGATTTAGCTTGTTTTCAGCTCTACTTCGGGACGTGTGTTGGGCTCTACATCGGGACGTGTGTTGGGCTCTACATCAGGATTTAGCTTACTTACAGCTCTACGTCGGGACATGTGTTGGGCTCTACGTTGGGACGTGTGTTGGGCTCTACATCAGGACTTAGCTTACTTTCAGCTCTACGTTGGGACGTGTGTTGGGCTCTACGTTGGGACGTGTGTTGGGCTCTACATCAGGATTTAGCTTACTTTCAGCTCAACGTCTGGATGTGTATTGGGCTCTACGTCGGGATGTCTGTTGGGCTCTACGTCGGGACGTGTGTTGGGTTCTACATCAGGATTTAGCTTACTTTCACCTCTACGTCGGGACGTGTGTTGGGCTCTACGTCGGGACGTGTGTTGGGCTCTATGTCGGGACGTGTGTTGGGCTTTACGTCGGGACGTGTGTTGGGCTCCACGTCGGGATGTGTGTTGGGCTCTACGTCGGGACGTGTGTTGGGCTCTACATCAGGATTTAGCTTACTTTCAGCTGTACGTCGGGACGTGTGTTGGGCTCTACGTCGAGACATGTGTTGGGCTCTACATCAGGATTTAGCTTACTTTCAGCTCTACGTCGGGACGTGCGTTGGGCTCTACGTCGGGACGTGCGTTGGGCTTTACGTCGGGACGTGCGTTGGGCTCTACATCAGGATTTAGCTTACTTTCAGCTCTACGTCGGGACGTGTGTTGGGCTCTACGTCGGGACATGTGTTGGGTTCTACGTCGCGACGTGTGTTGGGCTCTACGTCGAGACGTATGTTGGGCTCTACATCAGGATTTAGCTTACTTTTAGCTCTACGTCAGGACGTGTGTTGGGCTCTACGTCGGGACGTGTGTTGGGCTCTACGTCGGGACGTGTGTTGGGTTCTACATCAGGATTTAGCTTACTTTGAGTTCTACGTCGGGACGTGTGTTGGGCTCTACGTTGGGATGTGTGTTGGGCTCTACATCAGGATTTAGCTTACTTTCAGCTCTACGTGGGGACGTGTTTTCGGATCGACATCAGGATTTAGCTTACTTTCAGCTCTACTTCGGGACGTGTCTTGGGCTCTACGTCAGGACGTGTGTTGGGCTCTACGTCGGGACGTGTGTTGGGCTCTTCGTCGGGACGTCTGTTGGGCTCTACCTCAGGATTTAGCTTACTTTCAGCTCTACGTCGGGACGTGTGTTGGGCTCTACGTCGGGACGTGTGTTGGGCTCTACGTCGGGACGTGTGTTGGGCTCTACGTCGGGACTTGTGTTGGGCTCTACGTCGCGACGTGTGTTGGGCTCTACGTCGCGACGTGTGTTGGGCTCTACGTCGCGACGTGTGTTGGGCTCTACGTCGAGACGTATGTTGGGCTCTACATCAGGGTTTACCTTACTTTCAACTCTACGTCGGGACGTGAGTTCGTGTCTACGTCGGGACGTGAGTTCGTGTCTACGTCGGGACGTGGGTTCGTGTCTACGTCGGGACGTGTGCTGGGCTCTATGTCGGGACGTGTGCTGGGCTCTACGTCGGGACATGTGCTGGGCTCTACGTCGCGACGTGTGTTGGGCTCTACGTCGCGACGTGTGTTGGAGTCTGCCTCGGGACGTGTGTTGGGCTCTACATCGGGACGTGTGTTGGACTCTACGTCGGGACGTGTGTTGGGCTCTACATCAGGATTTAGCTTACTTTCAGCTCTACGTCAGGACGTGTGTTGGGCTCTACATCAGGGTTTAGCGTACTTTCAGCTCTACGTCGGGACGTGTGTTGGGCTCTACGTCGGGACGTGTGTTGGGCTCTACGTTGGGACGTCTGTTGGGCTCTACGTCGGGACGTGTGTTGGGCTCTAGATCAGGATTTAGCTTACTTTCAGCTCTACGAGGGGACGTGTGTTGGGCTCGACATCAGGATTTAGCTTACTTTCAGCTCTACGTCGGGAAATGTGTTATGCTCTTTGTCGGGACGTGTGTTGGGCTCTACATCAGATTTAGCTTTCTTTCAGCTCTACGTCGGGACTTGTGTTGGGCTCTACATCAGGATTTAGCTTGTTTTCAGCTCTACGTCGGGACGTGTGTTGGGCTCTACATCGGGACGTGTGTTGGGCTCTACATCAGGATTTAGCTTACTTACAGCTCTACGTCGGGACATGTGTTGGGCTCTACGTTGGGACGTGTGTTGGGCTCTACATCAGGACTTAGCTTACTTTCAGCTCTACGTTGGGACGTGTGTTGGGCTCTACGTTGGGACGTGTGTTGGGCTCTACATCAGGATTTAGCTTACTTTCACCTCTACGTCGGGACGTGTGTTGGGCTCTACGTCGGGATGTCTGTTGGGCTCTACGTTGGGACGTGTGTTGGGTTCTACATCAGGATTTAGCTTACTTTCACCTCTACGTCGGGACGTGTGTTGGGCTCTACGTCGGGACGTGTGTTGGGCTCTACGTCGGGACGTGTGTTGGGTTCTACATCAGGATTTAGCTTACTTTCACCTCTACGTCGGGACGTGTGTTGGGCTCTACGTCGGGACGTGTGTTGGGCTCTATGTCGGGACGTGTGTTGGGCTCTATGTCGGGACGTGTGTTGGGCTTTACGTCGGGACCTGTGTTGGGCTCTACGTCGGGATGTGTGTTGGGCTCTACGTCGGGATGTGTGTTGGGCTCTACGTCGGGACGTGTGTTGGGCTCTACATCAGGATTTAGCTTACTTTCAGCTGTACGTCGGGACGTGTGTTGGGCTCTACGTCGAGACATGTGTTGGGCTCTACATCAGGAGTTAGCTTACTTTCAGCTCTACGAGGGGACGTGTGTTGGGCTCGACATCAGGATTTAGCTTACTTTCAGCTCTACGTCGGGACCTGCGTTGGGCTCTACGTCGGGACGTGCGTTGGGCTCTACGTCGGGACGTGCGTTGGGCACTACGTCGGGACGTGTGTTGGGCTCTACATCAGGATTTAGCGTACTTTCAGCTCTACGTCGGGACGTGTGTTGGGCTCTACGTCGGGACATGTGTTGGGTTCTACGTCGCGACGTGTGTTAGGCTCTACGTGAGACGTATGTTGGGCTCTAAATCAGGATTTAGCTTACTTTCAGCTCTACGTCGGGACGTGTGTTGGGCTCTACGTCGGGACGTGTGTTGGGCTCTACGTCGGGACGTGTGTTGGGTTCTACATCAGGATTTAGCTTACTTTGAGTTCTACGTCGGGACGTGTGTTGGGCTCTACGTCGGGACGTGTGTTGGGCTCTACATCAGGATTTAGCTTACTTTCAGCTCTACATCGGGACGTGTGTTGGACTCTACATCGGGACGTGTGTGGGCTCTACGTCGGGACGTGTGTTGGGTTTACATCAGGTTTAGCTTATATTCAGCTCTACGTCGGGACGTGTGTTGGGCTCTACGTCGGGACGTGTGTTGGACTGTACGTCGGGACGTGTGTTGGGTTCTGCGTCGGGACGTCTGTTGAGCTCTACGTCGGGACGTGTGTTGGGCTCTACGTCGGGACGTGTGTTGGGCTCTACATCAGGATTTAGCTTACTTTCAGCTCTACGTCGGGACATGTGTTGGGCTCTACTTCGGGACGTGTGTTGGGCTCCACATCAGCAGTTCGCTTACTTTCAGCTCTACGTCGGGACGTGTGTTGGGCTCTACGTCGGGACCTCTATTGGGCTCTACATCAGGATTTAGCTTACTTTCAGCTCTACGTCGGGACGTGTGTTGGGCTCTACGTCGGGACGTGTGTTGGGCTCTACGTCGGGACGTGTGTTGGGCTCTACGTCTGGACGTGTGTTGGGCTCTACGTCGGGACGTGTGTTGGGCTCTACATCAGGATTTAGCTTACTTTCAGCTCTACGTCGGGACGTGTGTTGGGCACTACGTCGGGACGTGTGTTGGGTTCTACGTCGGGACGTGTGTTGGGCTCTACGTCGGGACGTGTGTTGGTCTCTACATCAGGATTTGGCATACTTTCAGCTCTACGTCGGGAAATGTGTTATGCTCTTTGTCTGGACGTGTGTTGGGCTCTACATCAGATTTAGCTTTCTTTCAGCTCTACGTCGGGACCTGTGTTGGGCTCTACGTCGGGATGTGTGTTGGGCTCTACGTCGGGATGTGTGTTGGGCTCTACGTCGGGACGTGTGTTGGGCTCTACATCAGGATTTAGCTTACTTTCAGCTGTACGTCGGGACGTGTGTTGGGCTCTACGTCGAGACATGTGTTGGGCTCTACATCAGGATTTACCTTACTTTCAGCTCTACGTCGGGACGTGCGTTGGGCTCTACGTCGGGACGTGCGTTGGGCTTTACGTCGGGACGTGCGTTGGGCTCTACATCAGGATTTAGCGTACTTTCAGCTCTACGTCGGGACGTGTGTTGGGCTCTACGTCGGGACATGTGTTGGGTTCTACGTCGCGACGTGTGGGGCTCTACGTCGAGACGTATGTTGGGCTCTAAATCAGGATTTAGCTTACTTTCAGCTCTACGTCGGGACGTGTGTTGGGCTCTACGTCGGGACGTGTGTTGGGCTCTACGTCTGGACGTGTGTTGGGCTCTACGTCGGGACGTGTGTTGGGCTCTACATCAGGATTTAGCTTACTTTCAGCTCTACGTCGGGACGTGTGTTGGGCACTACGTCGGGACGTGTGTTGGGTTCTACGTCGGGACGTGTGTTGGGCTCTACGTCGGGACGTGTGTTGGTCTCTACATCAGGATTTGGCATACTTTCAGCTCTACGTCGGGAAATGTGTTATGCTCTTTGTCTGGACGTGTGTTGGGCTCTACATCAGATTTAGCTTTCTTTCAGCTCTACGTCGGGACCTGTGTTGGGCTCTACGTCGGGATGTGTGTTGGGCTCTACGTCGGGATGTGTGTTGGGCTCTACATCGGGTTGTGTGTTGGGCTCTACGTCGGGACGTGTGTTGGGCTCTACATCAGGATTTAGCTTACTTTCAGCTGTACGTCGGGACGTGTGTTGGGCTCTACGTCGAGACATGTGTTGGGCTCTACATCAGGATTTAGCTTACTTTCAGCTCTACGAGGGGACGTGTGTTGGGCTCGACATCAGGATTTAGCTTACTTTCAGCTCTACGTCGGGACCTGCGTTGGGCTCTACGTCGGGACGTGCGTTGGGCTCTACGTCGGGACGTGCGTTGGGCTCTACGTCGGGACGTGTGTTGGGCTCTACACAAGGATTTAGCGTACTTTCAGCTCTACGTCGGGACGTGTGTTGGGCTCTACGTCGGGACATGTGTTGGGTTCTACGTCGCGACGTGTGTTGGGCTCTACGTCGAGACGTATGTTGGGCTCTAAATCAGGATTTAGCTTACTTCCAGCTCTACGTCGGGACGTGTGTTGGGCTCTACGTCGGGACGTGTGTTGGGCTCTACGTCGGGACGTGTGTTGGGTTCTACATCAGGATTTAGCTTACTTTGAGTTCTACGTCGGGACGTGTGTTGGGCTCTACGTCGGGACGTGTGTTGGGCTCTACATCAGGATTTAGCTTACTTTCAGCTCTACATCGGGACGTGTGTTGGACTCTACATCGGGACGTGTGTGGGCTCTACGTCGGGACGTGTGTTGGGCTCTACATCAGGTTTAGCTTATATTCAGCTCTACGTCGGTACTTGTGTTGGGCTCTACGTCGGGACTTGTGTTGGGCTCTACGTCGCGACGTGTGTTGAGCTCTACGTCGCGACGTGTGTTGGGCTCTACGTCGAGACGTATGTTGGGCTCTACATCAGGGTTTACCTTACTTTCAGCTCTACGTCGGGACGTGAGTTCGTGTCTACGTCGGGACGTGGGTTCGTGTCTACGTCGGGACGTGTGCTGGGCTCTATGTCGGGACGTGTGCTGGGCTCTACGTCGGGACATGTGCTGGGCTCTACGTCGCGACGTGTGTTGGGCTCTACGTCGCGACGTGTGTTGGAGTCTGCCTCGGGACGTGTGTTGGGCTCCACGTCGGGACGTGTGTTGGACTCTACGTCGGGACGTGTGTTTGGCTCTACATCAGGATTTAGCTTACTTTCAGCTCTACGTCAGGACGTGTGTTGGGCTCTACATCAGGGTTTAGCGTACTTTCAGCTCTACGTCGGGACGTGTGTTGGGCTCTACGTCGGGACGTGTGTTGGGCTCTACGTTGGGACGTCTGTTGGGCTCTACGTCGGGACGTGTGTTGGGCTCTAGATCAGGATTTAGCTTACTTTCAGCTCTACGAGGGGACGTGTGTTGGGCTTGACATCAGGATTTAGCTTACTTTCAGCTCTACGTCGCGACGTGTGTTGGGCTCTACGTCGAGACGTATGTTGGGCTCTAAATCAGGATTTAGCTTACTTCCAGCTCTACGTCGGGACGTGTGTTGGGCTCTACGTCGGGACGTGTGTTGGGCTCTACGTCGGGACGTGTGTTGGGTTCTACATCAGGATTTAGCTTACTTTGAGTTCTACGTCGGGACGTGTGTTGGGCTCTACGTCGGGACGTGTGTTGGGCTCTACATCAGGATTTGGCATACTTTCAGCTCTACGTCGGGAAATGTGTTATGCTCTTTGTCGGGACGTGTGTTGGGCTCTACATCAGATTTAGCTTTCGTTCAGCTCTACGTCGGGACTTGTGTTGGGCTCTACATCAGGATTTAGCTTGTTTTCAGCTCTACTTCGGGACGTGTGTTGGGCTCTACATCGGGACGTGTGTTGGGCTCTACATCAGGATTTAGCTTACTTACAGCTCTACGTCGGGACATGTGTTGGGCTCTACGTTGGGACGTGTGTTGGGCTCTACATCAGGACTTAGCTTACTTTCAGCTCTACGTTGGGACGTGTGTTGGGCTCTACGTTGGGACGTGTGTTGGGCTCTACATCAGGATTTAGCTTACTTTCAGCTCAACGTCGGGATGTGTGTTGGGCTCTACGTCGGGATGTCTGTTGGGCTCTACGTCGGGAAGTGTGTTGGGTTCTACATCAGGATTTAGCTTACTTTCACCTCTACGTCGGGACGTGTGTTGGGCTCTACGTCGGGACGTGTGTTGGGCTCTATGTCGGGACGTGTGTTGGGCTCTATGTCGGGACGTGTGTTGGGCTTTACGTCGGGACGTGTGTTGGGCTCTACGTCGGGATATGTGTTGGGCTCTACGTCGGGACGTGTGTTGGGCTCTACATCAGGATTTAGCTTACTTTCAGCTGTACGTCGGGACGTGTGTTGGGCTCTATATCAGGATTTAGCTTACTTTCAGCTGTACGTCGGGACGTGTGTTGGGCTCTACGTCGAGACATGTGTTGGGCTCTACATCAGGATTTAGCTTACTTTCAGCTCTACGAGGGGACGTGTGTTGGGCTCGACATCAGGATTTAGCTTACTTTCAGCTCTACGTCGGACGTGCGTTGGGCTCTACGTCGGGACGTGCGTTGGGCTCTACGTCGGGACGTGCGTTGGGCTCTACGTCGGGACGTGTGTTGGGCTCTACATCAGGATTTAGCGTACTTTCAGCTCTACGTCGGGACGTGTGTTGGGCTCTACGTCGGGACATGTGTTGGGTTCTACGTCGCGACGTGTGTTGGGTTCTACGTCGCGACGTGTGTTGGGCTCTACGTCGAGACGTATGTTGGGCTCTAAATCAGGATTTAGCTTACTTTCAGCTCTACGTCGGGACGTGTGTTGGGCTCTACGTCGGGACGTGTGTTGGACTCTACGTCGGGACGTGTGTTGGGTTCTACATCAGGATTTAGCTTACTTTGAGTTCTACGTCGGGACGTGTGTTGGGCTCTACGTTGGGATGTGTGTTGGGCTCTACATCAGGATTTAGCTTACTTTCAGCTCTACGTGGGGACGTGTTTTCGGCTCGACATCAGGATTTAGCTTACTTTCAGCTCTACTTCGGGACGTGTCTTGGGCTCTACGTCGGGACATGTGTTGGGCTCTACGTTGGGACGTGTGTTGGGCTCTTCGTCGGGACGTCTGTTGGGCTCTACATCAGGATTTAGCTTACTTTCAGCTCTACGTCGGGACGTGTGTTGGGCTCTACGTCGGTACTTGTGTTGGGCTCTACGTCGGGACGTGTGTTGGGCTCTACGTCGGGACTTGTGTTGGGCTCTACGTCGCGACGTGTGTTGGGCTCTACGTCGCGACGTGTGTTGGGCTCTACGTCGAGACGTATGTTGGGCTCTACATCAGGGTTTACCTTACTTTCAGCTCTACGTCGGGACGTGAGTTCGTGTCTACGTCGGGACGTGGGTTCGTGTCTACGTCGGGACGTGTGCTGGGCTCTATGTCGGGACGTGTGCTGGGCTCTACGTCGGGACATGTGCTGGGCTCTTCGTCGCGACGTGTGTTGGGCTCTACGTCGCGACGTGTGTTGGAGTCTGCCTCGGGACGTGTGTTGGGCTCTACGTCGGGACGTGTGTTGGACTCTACGTCGGGACGTGTGTTGGGCTCTACATCAGGATTTATATTACTTTCAGCTCTACGTCGGGACGTGTGTTGGGCTCTACATCAGGGTTTAGCGTACTTTCAGCTCTACGTCGGGACGTGTGTTGGGCTCTACATCGGGACGTGTGTTGGGCTCTACATCAGGATTTAGCTTACTTACAGCTCTACGTCGGGACATGTGTTGGGCTCTACGTTGGGACGTGTGTTGGGCCCTACATCAGGATTTAGCTTACTTTCAGCTCAACGTCGGGATGTGTGTTGGGCTCTACGTCGGGATGTCTGTTGGGCTCTACGTCGGGACGTGTGTTGGGTTCTACATCAGGATTTAGCTTACTTTCACCTCTACGTCGGGACGTGCGTTGGGCTCTACGTCGGGACGTGCGTTGGGCTCTACGTCGGGACGTGCGTTGGGCACTACGTCGGGACGTGTGTTGGGCTCTACATCAGGATTTAGCTTACTTTCAGCTCTACGAGGGGACGTGTGTTGGGCTCGACATCAGGATTTAGCTTACTTTCAGCTCTACGTCGGGACGTGTGTTAGGCTCTACGTCGGGACGTGTGTTGGGCTCTACATCAGGATTTGGCATACTTTCAGCTCTACGTCGGGAAATGTGTTATGCTCTTTGTCGGGACGTGTGTTGGGCTCTACATCAGATTTAGCTTTCTTTCAGCTCTACGTCGGGACTTGTGTTGGGCTCTACATCAGGATTTAGCTTGTTTTCAGCTCTACTTCGGGACGTGTGTTGGGCTCTACATCGGGACGTGTGTTGGGCTCTACATCAGGATTTAGCTTACTTACAGCTCTACGTCGGGACATGTGTTGGGCTCTACGTTGGGACGTGTGTTGGGCTCTACATCAGGACTTAGCTTACTTTCAGCTCTACGTTGGGACGTGTGTTGGGCTCTACGTTGGGACGTGTGTTGGGCTCTACATCAGGATTTAGCTTACTTTCAGCTCAACGTCGGGATGTGTGTTGGGCTCTACGTCGGGATGTCTGTTGGGCTCTACGTCGGGAAGTGTGTTGGGTTCTACATCAGGATTTAGCTTACTTTCACCTCTACGTCGGGACGTGTGTTGGGCTCTACGTCGGGACGTGTGTTGGGCTCTATGTCGGGACGTGTGTTGGGCTCTATGTCGGGACGTGTGTTGGGCTTTACGTCGGGACGTGTGTTGGGCTCTACGTCGGGACGTGTGTTGGGCTCTACGTCGGGATATGTGTTGGGCTCTACGTCGGGACGTGTGTTGGGCTCTACATCAGGATTTAGCTTACTTTCAGCTGTACGTCGGGACGTGTGTTGGGCTCTATATCAGGATTTAGCTTACTTTCAGCTGTACGTCGGGACGTGTGTTGGGCTCTACGTCGAGACATGTGTTGGGCTCTACATCAGGATTTAGCTTACTTTCAGCTCTACGAGGGGACGTGTGTTGGGCTCGACATCAGGATTTAGCTTACTTTCAGCTCTACGTCGGACGTGCGTTGGGCTCTACGTCGGGACGTGCGTTGGGCTCTACGTCGGGACGTGCGTTGGGCTCTACGTCGGGACGTGTGTTGGGCTCTACATCAGGATTTAGCGTACTTTCAGCTCTACGTCGGGACGTGTGTTGGGCTCTACGTCGGGACATGTGTTGGGTTCTACGTCGCGACGTGTGTTGGGCTCTACGTCGAGACGTATGTTGGGCTCTAAATCAGGATTTAGCTTACTTTCAGCTCTACGTCGGGACGTGTGTTGGGCTCTACGTCGGGACGTGTGTTGGACTCTACGTCGGGAAGTGTGTTGGGTTCTACATCAGGATTTAGCTTACTTTGAGTTCTACGTCGGGACGTGTGTTGGGCTCTACGTTGGGATGTGTGTTGGGCTCTACATCAGGATTTAGCTTACTTTCAGCTCTACGTGGGGACGTGTTTTCGGCTCGACATCAGGATTTAGCTTACTTTCAGCTCTACTTCGGGACGTGTCTTGGGCTCTACGTCGGGACGTGTGTTGGGCTCTACGTTGGGACGTGTGTTGGGCTCTTCGTCGGGACGTCTGTTGGGCTCTACATCAGGATTTAGCTTACTTTCAGCTCTACGTCGGGACGTGTGTTGGGCTCTACGTCGGTACTTGTGTTGGGCTCTACGTCGGGACGTGTGTTGGGCTCTACGTCGGGACTTGTGTTGGGCTCTACGTCGCGACGTGTGTTGGGCTCTACGTCGCGACGTGTGTTGGGCTCTACGTCGAGACGTATGTTGGGCTCTACATCAGGGTTTACCTTACTTTCAGCTCTACGTCGGGACGTGAGTTCGTGTCTACGTCGGGACGTGGGTTCGTGTCTACGTCGGGACGTGTGCTGGGCTCTATGTCGGGACGTGTGCTGGGCTCTACGTCGGGACATGTGCTGGGCTCTACGTCGCGACGTGTGTTGGGCTCTACGTCGCGACGTGTGTTGGAGTCTGCCTCGGGACGTGTGTTGGGCTCTACGTCGGGACGTGTGTTGGACTCTACGTCGGGACGTGTGTTGGGCTCTACATCAGGATTTATCTTACTTTCAGCTCTACGTCGGGACGTGTGTTGGGCTCTACATCAGGGTTTAGCGTACTTTCAGCTCTACGTCGGGACGTGTGTTGGGCTCTACATCGGGACGTGTGTTGGGCTCTACATCAGGATTTAGCTTACTTACAGCTCTACGTCGGGACATGTGTTGGGCTCTACGTTGGGACGTGTGTTGGGCTCTACATCAGGACTTAGCTTACTTTCAGCTCTACGTTGGGACGTGTGTTGGGCTCTACGTTGGGACGTGTGTTGGGCTCTACATCAGGATTTAGCTTACTTTCAGCTCAACGTCGGGATGTGTGTTGGGCTCTACGTCGGGATGTCTGTTGGGCTCTACGTCGGGACGTGTGTTGGGTTCTACATCAGGATTTAGCTTACTTTCACCTCTACGTCGGGACGTGCGTTGGGCTCTACGTCGGGACGTGCGTTGGGCACTACGTCGGGACGTGTGTTGGGCTCTACATCAGGATTTAGCGTACTTTCAGCTCTACGTCGGGACGTGTGTTGGGCTCTACGTCGGGACATGTGTTGGGTTCTACGTCGCGACGTGTGTTAGGCTCTACGTCGAGACGTATGTTGGGCTCTGAATCAGGATTTAGCTTACTTTCAGCTCTACGTCGGGACGTGTGTTGGGCTCTACGTCGGGACGTGTGTTGGGCTCTACATCAGGATTTAGCTTACTTTCAGCTCTACATCGGGACGTGTGTTGGACTCTACATCGGGACGTGTGTGGGCTCTACGTCGGGACGTGTGTTGGGCTCTACATCAGGTTTAGCTTATATTCAGCTCTACGTCGGGACGTGTGTTGGGCTCTACGTCGGGACGTGTGTTGGACTGTACGTCGGGACGTGTGTTGGGTTCTGCGTCGGGACGTCTGTTGAGCTCTACGTCGGGACGTGTGTTGGGCTCTACGTCGGGACGTGTGTTGGGCTCTACATCAGGATTTAGCTTACTTTCAGCTCTACGTCGGGACATGTTTTGGGCTCTACTTCGGGACGTGTGTTGGGCTCCACATCAGCAGTTCGCTTACTTTCAGCTCTACGTCGGGACGTGTGTTGGGCTCTACGTCGGGACGTCTATTGGGCTCTACATCAGGATTTAGCTTACTTTCAGCTCTACGTCGGGACGTGTGTTGGGCTCTACGTCGGGACGTGTGTTGGGCTCTACGTCGGGACGTGTGTTGGGCTCTACGTCGGGACATGTGTTGGGCTCTACATCAGGATTTAGCTTACTTTCAGCTCTACGTCGGGACGTGTGTTGGGCACTACGTCGGGACGTGTGTTGGGTTCTACGTCGGGACGTGTGTTGGGCTCTACGTCGGGACGTGTGTTGGTCTCTACATCAGGATTTGGCATACTTTCAGCTCTACGTCGGGAAATGTGTTATGCTCTTTGTCTGGACGTGTGTTGGGCTCTACATCAGATTTAGCTTTCTTTCAGCTCTACGTCGGGACCTGTGTTGGGCTCTACGTCGGGATGTGTGTTGGGCTCTACGTCGGGATGTGTGTTGGGCTCTACGTCGGGACGTGTGTTGGGCTCTACATCAGGATTTAGCTTACTTTCAGCTGTACGTCGGGACGTGTGTTGGGCTCTACGTCGAGACATGTGTTGGGCTCTACATCAGGATTTAGCTTACTTTAAGCTCTACGAGGGGACGTGTGTTGGGCTCGACATCAGGATTTAGCTTTCTTTCAGCTCTACGTCGGGACCTGCGTTGGGCTCTACGTCGGGACGTGCGTTGGGCTCTACGTCGGGTCATGTGTTGGGTTCTACGTCGCGACGTGTGTTGGGCTCTACGTCGAGACGTATGTTGGTTTCTAAATCAGGATTTAGCTTACTTTCAGCTCTACGTCGGGACGTGTGTTGGGCTCTACGTCGGGACGTGTGTTGGGCTCTACGTCGGGACGTGTGTTGGGCTCTACATCAGGATTTAGCTTACTTTCAGCTCTACATCGGGACGTGTGTTGGACTCTACATCGGGACGTGTGTGGGCTCTACGTCGGGACCTGTGTTGGACTGTACGTCGGGACGTGTGTTGGGTTCTGCGTTTGGACGTCTGTTGAGCTCTACGTCGGGACGTGTGTTGGGCTCTACGTCGGGACGTGTGTTGGGCTCTACATCAGGATTTAGCTTACTTTCAGCTCTACGTCGGGACATGTGTTCGGCTCTACTTCGGGACGTGTGTTGGGCTCCACATCAGCATTTCGCTTATTTTCAGCTCTACGTCGGGACGTGTGTTGGGCTCTACGTCGGGACGTCTATTGGGCTCTACATCAGGATTTAGCTTACTTTCAGCTCTACGTCGGGACGTGTGTTGGGTTCTACGTCGGGACGTGTGTTGGGCTCTACGTCGGGACGTGTGTTGGTCTCTACATCAGGATTTGGCATACTTTCAGCTCTACGTCGGGACTTGTGTTGGGCTCTACATCAGGATTTAACTTACATTCAGCTCTTCGTCGGGACGTGTGTTGGGCTCTACGTCGGGACGTGTGTTGGGCTTTACTTCAGGATTTAACTTACTTTCAGCTCTACGTCGGGACGTGTGTTGGGAATACGTTGGGACGTGTGTTGGGCTCTATGTCGGGACGTCTGTTGGGCTCTACGTCGGGACGTGTGTTGTGCTCTACATCAGGATTTAGCTTGTTTTCAGCTCTACTTCGGGACGTGTGTTGGGCTCTACATCGGGACGTGTGTTGGGCTCTACATCAGGATTTAGCTTACTTACAGCTCTACGTCGGGACATGTGTTGGGCTCTACGTTGGGACGTGTGTTGGGCTCTACATCAGGACTTAGCTTACTTTCAGCTCTACGTTGGGACGTGTGTTGGGCTCTACGTTGGGACGTGTGTTGGGCTCTACATCAGGATTTAGCTTACTTTCAGCTCAACGTCTGGATGTGTATTGGGCTCTACGTCGGGATGTCTGTTGGGCTCTACGTCGGGACGTGTGTTGGGTTCTACATCAGGATTTAGCTTACTTTCACCTCTACGTCGGGACGTGTGTTGGGCTCTACGTCGGGACGTGTGTTGGGCTCTATGTCGGGACGTGTGTTGGGCTTTACGTCGGGACGTGTGTTGGGCTCTACGTCGGGATGTGTGTTGGGCTCTACTTCGGGACGTGTGTTGGGCTCTAAATCAGGATTTAGCTTACTTTCAGCTGTACGTCGGGACGTGTGTTGGGCTCTACATCAGGATTTAGCTTACTTTCAGCTGTACGTCGGGACGTGTGTTGGGCTCTACGTCGAGACATGTGTTGGGCTCTACATCAGGATTTAGCTTACTTTCAGCTCTACGTCGGGACGTGCGTTGGGCTCTACGTCGGGACGTGCGTTGGGCTTTACGTCGGGACGTGCGTTGGGCTCTACATCAGGATTTAGCGTACTTTCAGCTCTACGTCGGGACGTGTGTTGGGCTCTACGTCGGGACATGTGTTGGGTTCTACGTCGCGACGTGTGTTGGGCTCTACGTCGAGACGTATGTTGGGCTCTACATCAGGATTTAGCTTACTTTCAGCTCTACGTCGGGACGTGTGTTGGGCTCTACGTCGGGACGTGTGTTGGGCTCTACGTTGGGATGTGTGTTGGGCTCTACGTTGGGATGTGTGTTGGGCTCTACATCGGGATGTGTGTTGGGCTCTACATCAGGATTTAGCTTACTTTGAGTTCTACGTGGGGACGTGTTTTCGGATCGACATCAGGATTTAGCTTACTTTCAGCTCTACTTCGGGACGTGTCTTGGGCTCTACGTCAGGACGTGTGTTGGGCTCTACGTCGGGACGTGTGTTGGGCTCTTCGTCGAGACGTCTGTTGGGCTCTACATCAGGATTTAGCTTACTTTCAGCTCTACGTCGGGACGTGAGTTCGTGTCTACGTCGGGACGTGGGTTCGTGTCTACGTCGGGACGTGTGCTGGGCTCTATGTCGGGACGTGTGCTGGGCTCTACGTCGGGACATGTGCTGGGCTCTACGTCGCGACGTGTGTTGGGCTCTACGTCGCGACGTGTGTTGGAGTCTGCCTCGGGACGTGTGTTGGGCTCTACGTCGGGACGTGTGTTGGACTCTACGTCGGGACGTGTGTTTGGCTCTACATCAGGATTTAGCTTACTTTCAGCTCTACGTCAGGACGTGTGTTGGGCTCTACATCAGGGTTTAGCGTACTTTCAGCTCTACGTCGGGACGTGTGTTGGGCTCTACGTCGGGACGTGTGTTGGGCTCTGGATCAGGATTTAGCTTACTTTCAGCTCTACGAGGGGACGTATGTTGGGCTCGACATCAGGATTTAGCTTACTTTCAGCTCTACGTCGGGACGTGTGTTAGGCTCTACGTCGGGACGTGTGTTGGGCTCTACATCAGGATTTGGCATACTTTCAGCTCTACGTCGGGAAATGTGTTATGCTCTTTGTCGGGACGTGTGTTGGGCTCTACATCAGATTTAGCTTTCTTTCAGCTCTACGTCGGGACTTGTGTTGGGCTCTACATCAGGATTTAGCTTGTTTTCAGCTCTACTTCGGGACTTGTGTTCGGCTCTACATCGGGACGTGTGTTGGGCTCTACATCAGGATTTAGCTTACTTACAGCTCTACGTCGGGACATGTGTTGGGCTCTACGTTGGGACGTGTGTTGGGCTCTACATCAGGACTTAGCTTACTTTCAGCTCTACGTTGGGACGTGTGTTGGGCTCTACGTTGGGACGTGTGTTGGGCTCTACATCAGGACTTAGCTTACTTTCATCTCAACGTCGGTATGTGTGTTGGGCTCTACGTCGGGATGTCTGTTGGGCTCTACGTCGGGAAGTGTGTTGGGTTCTACATCAGGATTTAGCTTACTTTCACCTCTACGTCGGGACGTGTGTTGGGCTCTATATCAGGATTTAGCTTACTTTCAGCTGTACGTCGGGACGTGTGTTGGGCTCTACGTCGAGACATGTGTTGGGCTCTACATCAGGATTTAGCTTACTTTCAGCTCTACGAGGGGACGTGTGTTGGGCTCGACATCAGGATTTAGCTTACTTTCAGCTCTACGTCGGGACGTGCGTTGGGCTCTACGTCGGGACGTGCGTTGGGCTCTACGTCGGGACGTGCGTTGGGCTCTACGTCGGGACGTGCGTTGGGCTCTACGTCGGGACGTGTGTTGGGCTCTACATCAGGATTTAGCGTACTTTCAGCTCTACGTCGGGACGTGTGTTGGGCTCTACGTCGGGACATGTGTTGGGTTCTACGTCGCGACGTGTGTTGGGCTCTACGTCGAGACGTATGTTGGGCTCTAAATCAGGATTTAGCTTACTTTCAGCTCTACGTCGGGACGTGTGTTGGGCTCTACGTCGGGACGTGTGTTGGGCTCTACGTCGGGACGTGTGTTGGGTTCTACATCATGATTTAGCTTACTTTGAGTTCTACGTCGGGACGTGTGTTGGGCTCTACGTTGGGATGTGTGTTGGGCTCTACATCAGGATTTAGCTTACTTTCAGCTCTACGTGGGGACGTGTTTTCGGCTCGACATCAGGATTTAGCTTACTTTCAGCTCTACTTCGGGACGTGTCTTGGGCTCTACGTCGGGACGTGTGTTGGGCTCTACGTTGGGACGTGTGTTGGGCTCTTCGTCGGGACGTCTGTTGGGCTCTACATCAGGATTTAGCTTACTTTCAGCTCTACGTCGGGACGTGTGTTGGGCTCTACGTCGGTACTTGTGTTGGGCTCTACGTCGGGACGTGTGTTGGGCTCTACGTCGGGACTTGTGTTGGGCTCTATGTCGGGACGTGTGTTGGGCTCTACGTCGCGACGTGTGTTGGAGTCTGCCTCGGGACGTGTGTTGGGCTCTACGTCGGGACGTGTGTTGGACTCTACGTCGGGACGTGTGTTGGGCTCTACATCAGGGTTTAGCGTACTTTCAGCTCTACGTCGGGACGTGTGTTGGGCTGTACATCGGGACGTGTGTTGGGCTCTACATCAGGATTTAGCTTACTTACAGCTCTACGTCGGGACATGTGTTGGGCTCTACGTTGGGACGTGTGTTGGGCTCTACATCAGGACTTAGCTTACTTGCAGCTCTACGTTGGGACGTGTGTTGGGCTCTACGTTGGGACGTGTGTTGGGCTCTACATCAGGATTTAGCTTACTTTCAGCTCAACGTCGGGATGTGTGTTGGGCTCTACGTCGGGATGTCTGTTGGGCTCTACGTCGGGACGTGTGTTGGGTTCTACATCAGGATTTAGCTTACTTTCACCTCTACGTCGGGACGTGTGTTGGGCTCTATGTCGGGACGTGTGTTGGGCTCTATGTCGGGACGTGTGTTGGGCTCTATGTCGGGACGTGTGTTGGGCTTTACGTCGGGACGTGTGTTGGGCTCTACGTCGGGATGTGTGTTGGGCTCTACGTCGGGACGTGTGTTGGGCTCTACATCAGGATTTAGCTTACTTTCAGCTGTACGTCGGGACGTGTGTTGGGCTCTATATCAGGATTTAGCTTACTTTCAGCTGTACGTCGGGACGTGTGTTGGGCTCTACGTCGAGACATGTGTTGGGCTCTACATCAGGATTTAGCTTACTTTCAGCTCTACGAGGGGACGTGTGTTGGGCTCGACATCAGGATTTAGCTTACTTTCAGCTCGACGTCGGGACGTGCGTTGGGCTCTACGTCGGGACGTGCGTTGGGCTCTACGTCGGGACGTGCGTTGGGCTCTACGTCGGGACGTGTGTTGGGCTCTACATCAGGATTTAGCGTACTTTCAGCTCTACGTCGGGACGTGTGTTGGGCTCTACGTCGGGACATGTGTTGGGTTCTACGTCGCGACGTGTGTTGGGCTCTACGTCGAGACGTATGTTGGGCTCTAAATCAGGATTTAGCTTACTTTC
This sequence comes from Leptosomus discolor, assembly GCF_034619465.1. Classification (NCBI taxonomy): domain Eukaryota; kingdom Metazoa; phylum Chordata; class Aves; order Leptosomiformes; family Leptosomidae; genus Leptosomus; species Leptosomus discolor. The sequence continues at coordinate 367,745 of NW_028237915.1, read as the reverse complement.
AGCTCTACGTCGGGACGTGTGTTGGGCTCTACGTCGGGACGTGTGTTGGGCTCTACGTCGGGACGTGTGTTGGGTTCTACATCAGGATTTAGCTTACTTTGAGTTCTACGTCGGGACGTGTGTTGGGCTCTACGTTGGGATGTGTGTTGGGCTCTACATCAGGATTTAGCTTACTTTCAGCTCTACGTGGGGACGTGTTTTCGGCTCGACATCAGGATTTAGCTTACTTTCAGCTCTACTTCGGGACGTGTCTTGGGCTCTACGTCGGGATGTGTGTTGGGCTCTACTTCGGGACGTGTGTTGGGCTCTTCGTCGGGACGTCTGTTGGGCTCTACATCAGGATTTAGCTTACTTTCAGCTCTACGTCGGGACGTGTGTTGGGCTCTACGTCGGTACTTGTGTTGGGCTCTACGTCGGGACGTGTGTTGGGCTCTACGTCGGGACTTGTGTTGGGCTCTACGTCGCGACGTGTGTTGGGTTCTACGTCGCGACGTGTGTTGGGCTCTACGTCGAGACGTATGTTGGGCTCTACATCAGGGTTTACCTTACTTTCAGCTCTACGTCGGGACGTGAGTTCGTGTCTACGTCGGGACGTGGGTTCGTGTCTACGTCGGGACGTGTGCTGGGCTCTATGTCGGGACGTGTGCTGGGCTCTACGTCGGGACATGTGCTGGGCTCTACGTCGCGACGTGTGTTGGGCTCTACGTCGCGACGTGTGTTGGAGTCTGCCTCGGGACGTGTGTTGGGCTCTACGTCGGGACGTGTGTTGGACTCTACGTCGGGACGTGTGTTGGGCTCTACATCAGGATTTATCTTACTTTCAGCTCTACGTCGGGACGTGTGTTGGGCTCTACATCAGGGTTTAGCGTACTTTCAGCTCTACGTCGGGACGTGTGTTGGGCTCTACGTCGGGACTTGTGTTGGGCTCTACGTTGGGACGTCTGTTGGGCTCTACGTCGGGACGTGTGTTGGGCTCTAAATCAGGATTTAGCTTACTTTCAGCTCTACGAGGGGACGTGTGTTGGGCTCGACATCAGGATTTAGCTTACTTTCAGCTCTACGTAGGGACGTGGGTTGGGCTCTACGTCAGGACGTGTGTTGGGCTCTACATCAGGATTTAGCGTACTTTCAGCTCTACGTGGGGACGTGTGTTGGGCTCTACGTCGGGACGTGTATTGGGCTCTACGTTGGGACGTGTGTTGGGCTCTACGTCGGGACGCGTCTTGGGCTGCATCTCGGGACGTGTGTTGAGCTCTACATCGGGACGTGTTTTGGGCTCTACGTCGGGATTTAGTTACTTTCAGCTCTACGTCGGGACGTGTGTTGGGCTCTACGTCGGGACGAGTGTTGGGCTCTACGTCGCGACGTGTGTTAGCCTGTGCGTCGGGACGTGTGTTGGGTTCTGCGTCGGGACGTGTGTTGAGCTCTACGTCGGGACGTGTGTTGGGCTCTACGTCGGGACGTGTGTTGGGCTCTACATCAGGATTTAGCTTACTTTCAGCTCTACGTCGGGACGTGTGTTGGGCTCTACGTCGGGACGTCTATTGGGCTCTACATCAGGATTTAGCTTACTTTCAGCTCTACGTCGGGACGTGTGTTGGGCTCTACGTCGGGACGTGTGTTGGGCTCTACGTCGGGACGTGTGTTGGGCTCTACATCAGGATTTAGATTACTTTCAGCTCTACGTCGGGACGTGTGTTGGGCACTACGTCGGGACGTGTGTTGGGTTCTACGTCGGGATGTGTGTTGGGCTCTACGTCGGGACGTGTGTTGGGTTCTACATCAGGATTTAGCTTACTTTCAGCTCTACGTCGGGACGTGTGTTGGGCTCTACGTCGGGACGTCTATTGGGCTCTACATCAGGATTTAGCTTACTTTCAGCTCTACGTCGGGACGTGTGTTGGGCTCTACGTCGGGACGTCTGTTGGGCTCTATGTCGGGACGTGTGTTGGGCTTTACGTCGGGACGTGTGTTGGGCTCTACGTCGGGATGTGTGTTGGGCTCTACGTCGGGACGTGTGTTGGGCTCTACATCAGGATTTAGCTTACTTTCAGCTGTACATCGGGACGTGTGTTGGGCTCTACGTCGAGACATGTGTTGGGCTCTACATCAGGATTTAGCTTACTTTCAGCTCTACGTCGGGACGTGCGTTGGGCTCTACGTCGGGACGTGCGTTGGGCTTTACGTCGGGACGTGCGTTGGGCTTTACGTCGGGACGTGCGTTGGGCTCTACATCAGGATTTAGCGTACTTTCAACTCTACGTCGGGACGTGTGTTGGGCTCTACGTCGGGACATGTGTTGGGTTCTACGTCGCGACGTGTGTTGGGCTCTACGTCGAGACGTATGTTGGGCTCTACATCAGGATTTAGCTTACTTTCAGCTCTACGTCGGGACGTGTGTTGGGCTCTACGTCGGGACGTGTGTTGGGCTCTACGTCGGGAGGTGTGTTGGGTTCTACATCAGGATTTAGCTTACTTTGAGTTCTACGTCGGGACGTGTGTTGGGCTCTACGTTGGGATGTGTGTTGGGCTCTACATCAGGATTTAGCTTACTTTCAGCTCTACGTGGGGACGTGTTTTCGGATGGACATCAGGATTTAGCTTACTTTCAGCTCTACTTCGGGACGTGTCTTGGGCTCTACGTCAGGACGTGTGTTGGGCTCTACGTCGGGACGTATGTTGGGCTCTTCGTCGGGACGTCTGTTGGGCTCTACATCAGGATTTAGCTTACTTTCAGCTCTACGTCGGGACGTGTGTTGGGCTCTACGTCGGTACTTGTGTTGCGCTCTACGTCGGGACGTGTGTTGGGCTCTACGTCGGGACTTGTGTTGGGCTCTACGTCGCGACGTGTGTTGGGCTCTAGGTCGCGACGTGTGTTGGGCTCTACTTCGAGACGTATGTTGGGCTCTACATCAGGGTTTACCTTACTTTCAGCTCTACGTCGGGACGTGAGTTCGTGTCTACGTCGGGACGTGGGTTCGTGTCTACGTCGGGACGTGTGCTGGGCTCTATGTCGGGACGTGTGCTGGGCTCTACGTCGGGACATGTGCTGGGCTCTACGTCGCGACGTGTGTTGGAGTCTGCCTCGGGACGTGTGTTGGGCTCTACGTCGGGACGTGTGTTGGACTCTACGTCGGGACGTGTGTTTGGCTCTACATCAGGATTTAGCTTACTTTCAGCTCTACGTCAGGACGTGTGTTGGGCTCTACATCAGGGTTTAGCGTACTTTCAGCTCTACGTCGGGACGTGTGTTGGGCTCTACGTCGGGACGTGTGTTGGGCTCTGGATCAGGATTTAGCTTACTTTCAGCTCTACGAGGGGACGTATGTTGGGCTCGACATCAGGATTTAGCTTACTTTCAGCTCTACGTCGGGACGTGTGTTAGGCTCTACGTCGGGACGTGTGTTGGGCTCTACATCAGGATTTGGCATACTTTCAGCTCTACGTCGGGAAATGTGTTATGCTCTTTGTCGGGACGTGTGTTGGGCTCTACATCAGATTTAGCTTTCTTTCAGCTCTACGTCGGGACTTGTGTTGGGCTCTACATCAGGATTTAGCTTGTTTTCAGCTCTACTTCGGGACTTGTGTTCGGCTCTACATCGGGACGTGTGTTGGGCTCTACATCAGGATTTAGCTTACTTACAGCTCTACGTCGGGACATGTGTTGGGCTCTACGTTGGGACGTGTGTTGGGCTCTACATCAGGACTTAGCTTACTTTCAGCTCTACGTTGGGACGTGTGTTGGGCTCTACGTTGGGACGTGTGTTGGGCTCTACATCAGGACTTAGCTTACTTTCATCTCAACGTCGGTATGTGTGTTGGGCTCTACGTCGGGATGTCTGTTGGGCTCTACGTCGGGAAGTGTGTTGGGTTCTACATCAGGATTTAGCTTACTTTCACCTCTACGTCGGGACGTGTGTTGGGCTCTATATCAGGATTTAGCTTACTTTCAGCTGTACGTCGGGACGTGTGTTGGGCTCTACGTCGAGACATGTGTTGGGCTCTACATCAGGATTTAGCTTACTTTCAGCTCTACGAGGGGACGTGTGTTGGGCTCGACATCAGGATTTAGCTTACTTTCAGCTCTACGTCGGGACGTGCGTTGGGCTCTACGTCGGGACGTGCGTTGGGCTCTACGTCGGGACGTGCGTTGGGCTCTACGTCGGGACGTGCGTTGGGCTCTACGTCGGGACGTGTGTTGGGCTCTACATCAGGATTTAGCGTACTTTCAGCTCTACGTCGGGACGTGTGTTGGGCTCTACGTCGGGACATGTGTTGGGTTCTACGTCGCGACGTGTGTTGGGCTCTACGTCGAGACGTATGTTGGGCTCTAAATCAGGATTTAGCTTACTTTCAGCTCTACGTCGGGACGTGTGTTGGGCTCTACGTCGGGACGTGTGTTGGGCTCTACGTCGGGACGTGTGTTGGGTTCTACATCATGATTTAGCTTACTTTGAGTTCTACGTCGGGACGTGTGTTGGGCTCTACGTTGGGATGTGTGTTGGGCTCTACATCAGGATTTAGCTTACTTTCAGCTCTACGTGGGGACGTGTTTTCGGCTCGACATCAGGATTTAGCTTACTTTCAGCTCTACTTCGGGACGTGTCTTGGGCTCTACGTCGGGACGTGTGTTGGGCTCTACGTTGGGACGTGTGTTGGGCTCTTCGTCGGGACGTCTGTTGGGCTCTACATCAGGATTTAGCTTACTTTCAGCTCTACGTCGGGACGTGTGTTGGGCTCTACGTCGGTACTTGTGTTGGGCTCTACGTCGGGACGTGTGTTGGGCTCTACGTCGGGACTTGTGTTGGGCTCTACGTCGCGACGTGTGTTGGGCTCTACGTCGCGACGTGTGTTGGGCTCTACGTCGCGACGTGTGTTTGGCTCTACGTCGAGACGTATGTTGGGCTCTACATCAGGGTTTACCTTACTTTCAGCTCTACGTCGGGACGTGAGTTCGTGTCTACGTCGGGACGTGGGTTCGTGTCTACGTCGGGACGTGTGCTGGGCTCTATGTCGGGACGTGTGCTGGGCTCTACGTCGGGACATGTGCTGGGCTCTACGTCGCGACGTGTGTTGGGCTCTACGTCGCGACGTGTGTTGGAGTCTGCCTCGGGACGTGTGTTGGGCTCTACGTCGGGACGTGTGTTGGACTCTACGTCGGGACGTGTGTTGGGCTCTACATCAGGGTTTAGCGTACTTTCAGCTCTACGTCGGGACGTGTGTTGGGCTGTACATCGGGACGTGTGTTGGGCTCTACATCAGGATTTAGCTTACTTACAGCTCTACGTCGGGACATGTGTTGGGCTCTACGTTGGGACGTGTGTTGGGCTCTACATCAGGACTTAGCTTACTTGCAGCTCTACGTTGGGACGTGTGTTGGGCTCTACGTTGGGACGTGTGTTGGGCTCTACATCAGGATTTAGCTTACTTTCAGCTCAACGTCGGGATGTGTGTTGGGCTCTACGTCGGGATGTCTGTTGGGCTCTACGTCGGGACGTGTGTTGGGTTCTACATCAGGATTTAGCTTACTTTCACCTCTACGTCGGGACGTGTGTTGGGCTCTATGTCGGGACGTGTGTTGGGCTCTATGTCGGGACGTGTGTTGGGCTCTATGTCGGGACGTGTGTTGGGCTTTACGTCGGGACGTGTGTTGGGCTCTACGTCGGGATGTGTGTTGGGCTCTACGTCGGGACGTGTGTTGGGCTCTACATCAGGATTTAGCTTACTTTCAGCTGTACGTCGGGACGTGTGTTGGGCTCTATATCAGGATTTAGCTTACTTTCAGCTGTACGTCGGGACGTGTGTTGGGCTCTACGTCGAGACATGTGTTGGGCTCTACATCAGGATTTAGCTTACTTTCAGCTCTACGAGGGGACGTGTGTTGGGCTCGACATCAGGATTTAGCTTACTTTCAGCTCGACGTCGGGACGTGCGTTGGGCTCTACGTCGGGACGTGCGTTGGGCTCTACGTCGGGACGTGCGTTGGGCTCTACGTCGGGACGTGTGTTGGGCTCTACATCAGGATTTAGCGTACTTTCAGCTCTACGTCGGGACGTGTGTTGGGCTCTACGTCGGGACATGTGTTGGGTTCTACGTCGCGACGTGTGTTGGGCTCTACGTCGAGACGTATGTTGGGCTCTAAATCAGGATTTAGCTTACTTTCAGCTCTACGTCGGGACGTGTGTTGGGCTCTACGTCGGGACGTGTGTTGGGCTCTACGTCGGGACGTGTGTTGGGTTCTACATCAGGATTTAGCTTACTTTGAGTTCTACGTCGGGACGTGTGTTGGGCTCTACGTTGGGATGTGTGTTGGGCTCTACATCAGGATTTAGCTTACTTTCAGCTCTACGTGGGGACGTGTTTTCGGCTCGACATCAGGATTTAGCTTACTTTCAGCTCTACTTCGGGACGTGTCTTGGGCTCTACGTCGGGATGTGTGTTGGGCTCTACTTCGGGACGTGTGTTGGGCTCTTCGTCGGGACGTCTGTTGGGCTCTACATCAGGATTTAGCTTACTTTCAGCTCTACGTCGGGACGTGTGTTGGGCTCTACGTCGGTACTTGTGTTGGGCTCTACGTCGGGACGTGTGTTGGGCTCTACGTCGGGACTTGTGTTGGGCTCTACGTCGCGACGTGTGTTGGGTTCTACGTCGCGACGTGTGTTGGGCTCTACGTCGAGACGTATGTTGGGCTCTACATCAGGGTTTACCTTACTTTCAGCTCTACGTCGGGACGTGAGTTCGTGTCTACGTCGGGACGTGGGTTCGTGTCTACGTCGGGACGTGTGCTGGGCTCTATGTCGGGACGTGTGCTGGGCTCTACGTCGGGACATGTGCTGGGCTCTACGTCGCGACGTGTGTTGGGCTCTACGTCGCGACGTGTGTTGGAGTCTGCCTCGGGACGTGTGTTGGGCTCTACGTCGGGACGTGTGTTGGACTCTACGTCGGGACGTGTGTTGGGCTCTACATCAGGATTTATCTTACTTTCAGCTCTACGTCGGGACGTGTGTTGGGCTCTACATCAGGGTTTAGCGTACTTTCAGCTCTACGTCGGGACGTGTGTTGGGCTCTACGTCGGGACTTGTGTTGGGCTCTACGTTGGGACGTCTGTTGGGCTCTACGTCGGGACGTGTGTTGGGCTCTAAATCAGGATTTAGCTTACTTTCAGCTCTACGAGGGGACGTGTGTTGGGCTCGACATCAGGATTTAGCTTACTTTCAGCTCTACGTAGGGACGTGGGTTGGGCTCTACGTCAGGACGTGTGTTGGGCTCTACATCAGGATTTAGCGTACTTTCAGCTCTACGTGGGGACGTGTGTTGGGCTCTACGTCGGGACGTGTATTGGGCTCTACGTTGGGACGTGTGTTGGGCTCTACGTCGGGACGCGTCTTGGGCTGCATCTCGGGACGTGTGTTGAGCTCTACATCGGGACGTGTTTTGGGCTCTACGTCGGGATTTAGTTACTTTCAGCTCTACGTCGGGACGTGTGTTGGGCTCTACGTCGGGACGAGTGTTGGGCTCTACGTCGCGACGTGTGTTAGCCTGTGCGTCGGGACGTGTGTTGGGTTCTGCGTCGGGACGTGTGTTGAGCTCTACGTCGGGACGTGTGTTGGGCTCTACGTCGGGACGTGTGTTGGGCTCTACATCAGGATTTAGCTTACTTTCAGCTCTACGTCGGGACGTGTGTTGGGCTCTACGTCGGGACGTCTATTGGGCTCTACATCAGGATTTAGCTTACTTTCAGCTCTACGTCGGGACGTGTGTTGGGCTCTACGTCGGGACGTGTGTTGGGCTCTACGTCGGGACGTGTGTTGGGCTCTACATCAGGATTTAGATTACTTTCAGCTCTACGTCGGGACGTGTGTTGGGCACTACGTCGGGACGTGTGTTGGGTTCTACGTCGGGATGTGTGTTGGGCTCTACGTCGGGACGTGTGTTGGGTTCTACATCAGGATTTAGCTTACTTTCAGCTCTACGTCGGGACGTGTGTTGGGCTCTACGTCGGGACGTCTATTGGGCTCTACATCAGGATTTAGCTTACTTTCAGCTCTACGTCGGGACGTGTGTTGGGCTCTACGTCGGGACGTCTGTTGGGCTCTATGTCGGGACGTGTGTTGGGCTTTACGTCGGGACGTGTGTTGGGCTCTACGTCGGGATGTGTGTTGGGCTCTACGTCGGGACGTGTGTTGGGCTCTACATCAGGATTTAGCTTACTTTCAGCTGTACGTCGGGACGTGTGTTGGGCTCTACGTCGAGACATGTGTTGGGCTCTACATCAGGATTTAGCTTACTTTCAGCTCTACGTCGGGACGTGCGTTGGGCTCTACGTCGGGACGTGCGTTGGGCTTTACGTCGGGACGTGCGTTGGGCTTTACGTCGGGACGTGCGTTGGGCTCTACATCAGGATTTAGCGTACTTTCAACTCTACGTCGGGACGTGTGTTGGGCTCTACGTCGGGACATGTGTTGGGTTCTACGTCGCGACGTGTGTTGGGCTCTACGTCGAGACGTATGTTGGGCTCTACATCAGGATTTAGCTTACTTTCAGCTCTACGTCGGGACGTGTGTTGGGCTCTACGTCGGGACGTGTGTTGGGCTCTACGTCGGGAGGTGTGTTGGGTTCTACATCAGGATTTAGCTTACTTTGAGTTCTACGTCGGGACGTGTGTTGGGCTCTACGTTGGGATGTGTGTTGGGCTCTACATCAGGATTTAGCTTACTTTCAGCTCTACGTGGGGACGTGTTTTCGGATGGACATCAGGATTTAGCTTACTTTCAGCTCTACTTCGGGACGTGTCTTGGGCTCTACGTCAGGACGTGTGTTGGGCTCTACGTCGGGACGTATGTTGGGCTCTTCGTCGGGACGTCTGTTGGGCTCTACATCAGGATTTAGCTTACTTTCAGCTCTACGTCGGGACGTGTGTTGGGCTCTACGTCGGTACTTGTGTTGCGCTCTACGTCGGGACGTGTGTTGGGCTCTACGTCGGGACTTGTGTTGGGCTCTACGTCGCGACGTGTGTTGGGCTCTAGGTCGCGACGTGTGTTGGGCTCTACTTCGAGACGTATGTTGGGCTCTACATCAGGGTTTACCTTACTTTCAGCTCTACGTCGGGACGTGAGTTCGTGTCTACGTCGGGACGTGGGTTCGTGTCTACGTCGGGACGTGTGCTGGGCTCTATGTCGGGACGTGTGCTGGGCTCTACGTCGGGACATGTGCTGGGCTCTACGTCGCGACGTGTGTTGGGCTCTACGTCGCGACGTGTGTTGGAGTCTGCCTCGGGACGTGTGTTGGGCTCTACGTCGGGATGTGTGTTGGGCTCTACGTCGGGACGTGTGTTGGGCTCTACATCAGGATTTAGCTTACTTTCAGCTGTACGTCGGGACGTGTGTTGGGCTCTATATCAGGATTTAGCTTACTTTCAGCTGTACGTCGGGACGTGTGTTGGGCTCTACGTCGAGACATGTGTTGGGCTCTACATCAGGATTTAGCTTACTTTCAGCTCTACGAGGGGACGTGTGTTGGGCTCGACATCAGGATTTAGCTTACTTTCAGCTCTACGTCGGGACGTGCGTTGGGCTCTACGTCGGGACGTGCGTTGGGCTCTACGTCGGGACGTGCGTTGGGCTCTACGTCGGGACGTGCGTTGGGCTCTACGTCGGGACGTGCGTTGGGCTCTACGTCGGGACGTGTGTTGGGCTCTACATCAGGATTTAGCGTACTTTCAGCTCTACGTCGGGACGTGTGTTGGGCTCTACGTCGGGACATGTGTTGGGTTCTACGTCGCGACGTGTGTTGGGCTCTACGTCGAGACGTATGTTGGGCTCTAAATCAGGATTTAGCTTACTTTCAGCTCTACGTCGGGACGTGTGTTGGGCTCTACGTCGGGACGTGTGTTGGGCTCTACGTTGGGATGTGTGTTGGGCTCTACATCAGGATTTAGCTTACTTTCAGCTCTACGTGGGGACGTGTTTTCGGCTCGACATCAGGATTTAGCTTACTTTCAGCTCTACTTCGGGACGTGTCTTGGGCTCTACGTTGGGACGTGTGTTGGGCTCTACGTTGGGACGTGTGTTGGGCTCTTCGTCGGGACGTCTGTTGGGCTCTACATCAGGATTTAGCTTACTTTCAGCTCTACGTCGGGACGTGTGTTGGGCTCTACGTCGGTACTTGTGTTGGGCTCTACGTCGGGACTTGTGTTGGGCTCTACGTCGGGACTTGTGTTGGGCTCTACGTCGCGACGTGTGTTGGGCTCTACGTCGCGACCTGTGTTGGGCTCTACGTCGAGACCTATGTTGGGCTCTACATCAGGGTTTACCTTACTTTCAGCTCTACGTCGGGACGTGAGTTCGTGTCTACGTCGGGACGTGGGTTCGTGTCTACGTCGGGACGTGTGCTGGGCTCTATGTCGGGACGTGTGCTGGGCTCTACGTCGGGACATGTGCTGGGCTCTACGTCGCGACGTGTGTTGGGCTCTACGTCGCGACGTGTGTTGGAGTCTGCCTCGGGACGTGTGTTGGGCTCTACGTCGGGACGTGTGTTGGACTCTACGTCGGGACGTGTGTTGGGCTCTACATCAGGATTTATCTTACTTTCAGCTCTACGTCGGGACGTGTGTTGGGCTCTACATCAGGGTTTAGCGTACTTTCAGCTCTACGTCGGGACGTGTGTTGGGCTCTACGTCGGGACTTGTGTTGGGCTCTACGTTGGGACGTCTGTTGGGCTCTACGTCGGGACATGTGTTGGGCTCTAAATCAGGATTTAGCTTACTTTCAGGTCTACGAGGGGACGTGTGTTGGGCTCGACATCAGGATTTAGCTTACTTTCAGCTCTACGTCGGGACGTGTGTTGGGCTCTACGTCAGGACGTGTGTTGGGCTCTACATCAGGATTTAGCGTACTTTCAGCTCTACGTGGGGACGTGTGTTGGGCTCTACGTCGGGACGTGTATTGGGCTCTACGTTGGGACGTGTGTTGGGCTCTACGTCGGGACGCGTCTTGGGCAGCATCTCGGGACGTGTGTTGAGCTCTACATCGGGACGTGTTTTGGGCTCTACGTCGGGACGTGTGTTGGGCTCTACGTCGCGACGTGTGTTAGACTGTGCGTCGGGACGTGTGATGGGTTCTGCGTCGGGACGTGTGTTGAGCTCTACGTCGGGACGTGTGTTGGGCTCTACGTCGGGACGTGTGTTGGGCTCTACGTCGGGACGTGTGTTGGGCTCTACATCAGGATTTAGCTTACTTTCAGCTCTACGTCGGGACGTGTGTTGGGCTCTACGTCGAGACGTATGTTGGGCTCTACATCAGGATTTAGCTTACTTTCAGCTCTACGTCGGGACGTGTGTTGGGCTCTACGTCGGGACGTGTGTTGGGCTCTACGTCGGGAGGTGTGTTGGGTTCTACATCAGGATTTAGCTTACTTTCAGCTCTACGTGGGGACGTGTTTTCGGATCGACATCAGGATTTAGCTTACTTTCAGCTCTACTTCGGGACGTGTCTTGGGCTCTACGTCAGGACGTGTGTTGGGCTCTACGTCGGGACGTGTGTTGGGCTCTTCGTCGGGACGTCTGTTGGGCTCTACATCAGGATTTAGCTTACTTTCAGCTCTACGTCGGGACGTGTGTTGGGCTCTACGTCGGTACTTGTGTTGCGCTCTACGTCGGGACGTGTGTTGGGCTCTACGTCGGGACTTGTGTTGGGCTCTACGTCGCGACGTGTGTTGGGCTCTAGGTCGCGACGTGTGTTGGGCTCTACTTCGAGACGTATGTTGGGCTCTACATCAGGGTTTACCTTACTTTCAGCTCTACGTCGGGACGTGAGTTCGTGTCTACGTCGGGATGTGGGTTCGTGTCTACGTCGGGACGTGTGCTGGGCTCTATGTCGGGACGTGTGCTGGGCTCTACGTCGGGACATGTGCTGGGCTCTACGTCGCGACGTGTGTTGGGCTCTACGTCGCGACGTGTGTTGGAGTCTGCCTCGGGACGTGTGTTGGGCTCTACGTCGGGACGTGTGTTGGACTCTACGTCGGGACGTGTGTTTGGCTCTACATCAGGATTTAGCTTACTTTCAGCTCTACGTCAGGACGTGTGTTGGGCTCTACATCAGGGTTTAGCGTACCTTCAGCTCTACGTCGGGACGTGTGTTGGGCTCTACGTCGGGACGTGTGTTGGGCTCTACGTCGGGACGTGTGTTGGGCTCTACGTTGGGACGTCTGTTGGGCTCTACGTCGGGACGTGTGTTGGGCTCTAGATCAGGATTTAGCTTACTTTCAGCTCTACGAGGGGACGTGTGTTGGGCTCGACATCAGGATTTAGCTTACTTTCAGCTCTACGTCGGGACGTGTGTTGGGCTCTACGTCGGGACGTGTGTTGGGCTCTACATCAGGATTTGGCATACTTTCAGCTCTACGTCGGGAAATGTGTTATGCTCTTTGTCGGGACGTGTGTTGGGCTCTACATCAGATTTAGCTTTCTTTCAGCTCTACGTCGGGACTTGTGTTGGGCTCTACATCAGGATTTACCTTGTTTTCAGCTCTACTTCGGGACGTGTGTTGGGCTCTACTTCGGGACGTGTGTTGGGCTCTACATCAGGAATTAGCTTACTTACAGCTCTACGTCGGGACATGTGTTGGGCTCTACGTTGGGACGTGTGTTGGGCTCTACATCAGGACTTAGCTTACTTTCAGCTCTACGTTGGGACGTGTGTTGGGCTCTACGTTGGGACGTGTGTTGGGCTCTACATCAGGATTTAGCTTACTTTCAGCTCAACGTCGGGATGTGTGTTGGGCTCTACGTCGGGATGTCTGTTGGGCTCTACGTCGGGACGTGTGTTGGGTTCTACATCAGGATTTAGCTTACTTTCACCTCTACGTCGGGACGTGTGTTGGGCTCTACGTCGGGACGTGTGTTGGGCTCTATGTCGGGACGTGTGTTGGGCTTTACGTCGGGACGTGTGTTGGGCTCTACGTCGGGATGTGTGTTGGGCTCTACGTCGGGACGTGTGTTGGGCTCTACATCAGGATTTAGCTTACTTTCAGCTGTACGTCGGGACGTGTGTTGGGCTCTATATCAGGATTTAGCTTACTTTCAGCTGTACGTCGGGACGTGTGTTTGGCTCTACGTCGAGACATGTGTTGGGCTCTACATCAGGATTTAGCTTACTTTCAGCTCTACGAGGGGACGTGTGTTGGGCTCGACATCAGGATTTAGCTTACTTACAGCTCTACGTCGGGACGTGCGTTGGGCTCTACGTCGGGAAGTGCGTTGGGCTCTACGTCGGGACGTGCGTTGGGCTCTACGTCGGGACGTGTGTTGGGCTCTACATCAGGATTTAGCGTACTTTCAGCTCTACGTCGGGACGTGTGTTGGGCTCTACGTCGGGACATGTGTTCGGTTCTACGTCGCGACGTGTGTTGGGCTCTACGTCGAGACGTATGTTGGGCTCTACATCAGGATTTAGCTTACTTTCAGCTCTACGTCGGGACGTGTGTTGGGCTCTACGTCGGGACGTGTGTTGGGCTCTACTTCGGGACGTGTGTTGGGTTCTACATCAGGATTTAGCTTAATTTGAGTTCTACGTCGGGACATGTGTTGGGCTCTACGTTGGGATGTGTGTTGGGCTCTACATCAGGATTTAGCTTACTTTCATCTCTACGTGGGGACGTGTTTTCGGCTCGACATCAGGATTTAGCTTACTTTCAGCTCTACTTCGGGACGTGTCTTGGGCTCTACGTCGGGACGTGTGTTGGGCTCTACGTCGGGACGTGTGTTGGGCTCTTCGTCGGGACGTCTGTTGGGCTCTACATCAGGATTTAGCTTACTTTCAGCTCTACGTCGGGACGTGTGTTGGGCTCTACGTCGGTACTTGTGTTGGGCTCTACGTCGGGACGTGTGTTGGGCTCTACGTCGGGACTTGTGTTGGGCTCTACGTCGCGACGTGTGTTGGGCTCTACGTCGCGACGTGTGTTGGGCTCTACGTCGCGACGTGTGTTGGGCTCTACGTCGAGACGTATGTTGGGCTCTACATCAGGGTTTACCTTACTTTCAGCTCTACGTCGGGACGTGAGTTCGTGTCTACGTCGGGACGTGGGTTCGTGTCTACGTCGGGACGTGTGCTGGGCTCTATGTCGGGACGTGTGCTGGGCTCTACGTCGGGACATGTGCTGGGCTCTACGTCGCGACGTGTGTTGGGCTCTACGTCGCGACGTGTGTTGGAGTCTGCCTCGGGACGTGTGTTGGGCTCTACGTCGGGACGTGTGTTGGACTCTACGTCGGGACGTGTGTTGGGCTCTACATCAGGATTTAGCTTACTTTCAGCTCTACGTCGGGACGTGTGTTGGGCTCTACATCAGGGTTTAGCGTACTTTCAGCTCTACGTCGGGACGTGTGTTGGGCTCTACGTCGGGACGTGTGTTGGGCTCTACGTTGGGACGTCTGTTGGGCTCTACGTCGGGACGTGTGTTGGGCTCTAAATCAGGATTTAGCTTACTTTCAGCTCTACGAGGGGACGTGTGTTGGGCTCGACATCAGGATTTAGCTTACTTTCAGCTCTACGTCGGGACGTGGGTTGGGCTCTACGTCAGGACGTGTGTTGGGCTCTACATCAGGATTTAGCGTACTTTCAGCTCTACGTGGGGACGTGTGTTGGGCTCTACGTCGGGACGTGTATTGGGCTCTACGTTGGGACGTGTGTTGGGCTCTACGTCGGGACGCGTCTTGGGCTGCATGTCGGGACGTGTGTTGAGCTCTACATCGGGACGTGTTTTAGGCTCTACGTCGGGATTTAGTTACTTTCAGCTCTACGTCGGGACGTGTGTTGGGCTCTACGTCGGGACGTGTGTTTGGCTCTACGTCGCGACGTGTGTTGGACTGTGCGTCGGGACGTGTGTTGGGTTCTGCGTCGGGACGTGTGTTGAGCTCTACGTCGGGACGTGTGTTGGGCTCTACGTCGGGACGTGTGTTGGGCTCTACATCAGGATTTAGCTTACTTTCAGCTCTACGTCGGGACGTGTGTTGGGCTCTACTTCAGGACGTGTGTTGGGCTCTACATCAGGATTTAGCTTACTTTCAGCTCTACGTCGGGACGTGTGTTGGGCTCTACGTCGGGACGTGTGTTGGGCTCTACGTCGGGACGTGTGTTGGGCTCTACATCAGGATTTAGATTACTTTCAGCTCTACGTCGGGACGTGTCTTGGGCACTACGTCGGGACGTGTGTTGGGCTCTACGTCGGGATGTGTGTTGGGCTCTACGTCGGGACGTGTGTTGGGTTCTACATCAGGATTTAGCTTACTTTCAGCTCTACGTCGGGACGTGTTTTGGGCTCTACGTCGGGACGTCTATTGGGCTCTACATCAGGATTTAGCTTACTTTCAGCTCTACGTCGAGACGTGTGTTGGGCTCTACGTCGGGACGTGTGTTGGGCTCTACGTCGCGACGTGTGTTGGGCTCTACGTCGCGACGTGTGTTGGAGTCTGCCTCGGGACGTGTGTTGGGCTCTACGTCGGGACGTGTGTTGGACTCTACGTCGGGACGTGTGTTGGGCTCTACATCAGGATTTAGCTTACTTTCAGCTCTACGTCGGGACGTGTGTTGGGCTCTACATCAGGGTTTAGCGTACTTTCAGCTCTACGTCGGGACGTGTGTTGGGCTCTACGTCGGGACGTGTGTTGGGCTCTACGTTGGGACGTCTGTTGGGCTCTACGTCGGGACGTGTGTTGGGCTCTAAATCAGGATTTAGCTTACTTTCAGCTCTACGAGGGGACGTGTGTTGGGCTCGACATCAGGATTTAGCTTACTTTCAGCTCTACGTCGGGACGTGGGTTGGGCTCTACGTCAGGACGTGTGTTGGGCTCTACATCAGGATTTAGCGTACTTTCAGCTCTACGTGGGGACGTGTGTTGGGCTCTACGTCGGGACGTGTATTGGGCTCTACGTTGGGACGTGTGTTGGGCTCTACGTCGGGACGCGTCTTGGGCTGCATGTCGGGACGTGTGTTGAGCTCTACATCGGGACGTGTTTTAGGCTCTACGTCGGGATTTAGTTACTTTCAGCTCTACGTCGGGACGTGTGTTGGGCTCTACGTCGGGACGTGTGTTTGGCTCTACGTCGCGACGTGTGTTGGACTGTGCGTCGGGACGTGTGTTGGGTTCTGCGTCGGGACGTGTGTTGAGCTCTACGTCGGGACGTGTGTTGGGCTCTACGTCGGGACGTGTGTTGGGCTCTACATCAGGATTTAGCTTACTTTCAGCTCTACGTCGGGACGTGTGTTGGGCTCTACTTCGGGACGTGTGTTGGGCTCTACATCAGGATTTAGCTTACTTTCAGCTCTACGTCGGGACGTGTGTTGGGCTCTACGTCGGGACGTGTGTTGGGCTCTACGTCGGGACGTGTGTTGGGCTCTACATCAGGATTTAGATTACTTTCAGCTCTACGTCGGGACGTGTCTTGGGCACTACGTCGGGACGTGTGTTGGGCTCTACGTCGGGATGTGTGTTGGGCTCTACGTCGGGACGTGTGTTGGGTTCTACATCAGGATTTAGCTTACTTTCAGCTCTACGTCGGGACGTGTTTTGGGCTCTACGTCGGGACGTCTATTGGGCTCTACATCAGGATTTAGCTTACTTTCAGCTCTACGTCGAGACGTGTGTTGGGCTCTACGTCGGGACGTGTGTTGGGCTCTACGTCGGGACGTGTGTTGGGCTCTACATCAGGACTTAGCTTACTTTCAGCTCTACGTTGGGACGTGTGTTGGGCTCTACGTTGGGACGTGCGTTGGGCTCTACATCAGGATTTAGCTTACTTTCAGCTCAACGTCGGGATGTGTGTTGGGCTCTACGTCGGGATGTCTGTTGGGCTCTACGTCGGGACGTGTGTTGGGCTCTATATCAGGATTTAGCTTACTTTCAGCTGTACGTCGGGACGTGTGTTGGGCTCTACGTCGAGACATGTGTTGGGCTCTACATCAGGATTTAGCTTACTTTCAGCTCTACGTCGGGACGTGCGTTGGGCTCTACGTCGGGAAGTGCGTTGGGCTTTACGTCGGGACGTGCATTGGGCTCTACATCAGGATTTAGCGTACTTTCAGCTCTACGTCGGGACGTGTGTTGGGCTCTACGTCGGGACATGTGTTGGGTTCTACGTCGCGACGTGTGTTGGGCTCTACGTCGAGACGTATGTTGGGCTCTAAATCAGGATTTAGCTTACTTTCAGCTCTACGTCGGGACGTGTGTTGGGCTCTACGTCGGGACGTGTGTTGGGCTCTACGTCGGGACGTGTGTTGGGTTCTACATCAGGATTTAGCTTACTTTGAGTTCTACGTCGGGACGTGTGTTGGGCTCTACGTTGGGATGTGTGTTGGGCTCTACATCAGGATTTAGCTTACTTTCAGCTCTACGTGGGGACGTGTTTTCGGCTCGACATCAGGATTTAGCTTACTTTCAGCTCTATTTCGGGACGTGTCTTGGGCTCTACGTCGGGACGTGTGTTGGGCTCTACGTCGGGACGTGTGTTGGGCTCTTCGTCGGGACGTCTGTTGGGCTCTACATCAGGATTTAGCTTACTTTCAGCTCTACGTCGGGACGTGTGTTGGGCTCTACGTCGGTACTTGTGTTGGGCTCTATGTCGGGACGTGTGTTGGGCTCTACGTCGGGACGTGTGTTGGGCTCTACGTCGGTACTTGTGTTGGGCTCTATGTCGGGACGTGTGTTGGGCTCTACGTCGGGACTTGTGTTGGGCTCTACGTCGCGACGTGTGTTGGGCTCTAAGTCGCGACGTGTGTTGGGCTCTACGTCGAGACGTGTGTTGGGCTCTACATCAGGGTTTACCTTACTTTCAGCTCTACGTCGGGACGTGAGTTCGTGTCTACGTCGGGACGTGGGTTCGTGTCTACGTCGGGACGTGTGCTGGGCTCTATGTCGGGACGTGTGCTGGGCTCTACGTCGGGACGTGTGTTGGGCTCTACATCAGGATTTAGCTTACTTTCAGCTCTACGTCGGGACGTGTGTTGGGCTCTACGTCGGGACGTGTGTTGGGCTCTACGTTGGGACGTGTGTTGGGCTCTACATCAGGATTTAGATTACTTTCAGCTCTACGTCGGGACGTGTGTTGGGCACTACGTCGGGACGTGTGTTGGGTTCTACGTCGGGACTTGTGTTGGGCTCTACGTCGGGACGTGTGTTGGGCTCTACATCAGGACTTAGCTTACTTTCAGCTCTACGTTGGGACGTGTGTTGGGCTCTACGTTGGGACGTGCGTTGGGCTCTACATCAGGATTTAGCTTACTTTCAGCTCAACGTCGGGATGTGTGTTGGGCTCTACGTCGGGATGTCTGTTGGGCTCTACGTCGGGACGTGTGTTGGGCTCTATATCAGGATTTAGCTTACTTTCAGCTGTACGTCGGGACGTGTGTTGGGCTCTACGTCGAGACATGTGTTGGGCTCTACATCAGGATTTAGCTTACTTTCAGCTCTACGTCGGGACGTGCGTTGGGCTCTACGTCGGGAAGTGCGTTGGGCTTTACGTCGGGACGTGCATTGGGCTCTACATCAGGATTTAGCGTACTTTCAGCTCTACGTCGGGACGTGTGTTGGGCTCTACGTCGGGACATGTGTTGGGTTCTACGTCGCGACGTGTGTTGGGCTCTACGTCGAGACGTATGTTGGGCTCTAAATCAGGATTTAGCTTACTTTCAGCTCTACGTCGGGACGTGTGTTGGGCTCTACGTCGGGACGTGTGTTGGGCTCTACGTCGGGACGTGTGTTGGGTTCTACATCAGGATTTAGCTTACTTTGAGTTCTACGTCGGGACGTGTGTTGGGCTCTACGTTGGGATGTGTGTTGGGCTCTACATCAGGATTTAGCTTACTTTCAGCTCTACGTGGGGACGTGTTTTCGGCTCGACATCAGGATTTAGCTTACTTTCAGCTCTATTTCGGGACGTGTCTTGGGCTCTACGTCGGGACGTGTGTTGGGCTCTACATCAGGATTTAGCTTACTTTCAGCTCTACGTCGGGACGTGTGTTGGGCTCTACGTCGGTACTTGTGTTGGGCTCTATGTCGGGACGTGTGTTGGGCTCTACGTCGGGACTTGTGTTGGGCTCTACGTCGCGACGTGTGTTGGGCTCTAAGTCGCGACGTGTGTTGGGCTCTACGTCGAGACGTGTGTTGGGCTCTACATCAGGGTTTACCTTACTTTCAGCTCTACGTCGGGACGTGAGTTCGTGTCTACGTCGGGACGTGGGTTCGTGTCTACGTCGGGACGTGTGCTGGGCTCTATGTCGGGACGTGTGCTGGGCTCTACGTCGGGACGTGTGTTGGGCTCTACATCAGGATTTAGCTTACTTTCAGCTCTACGTCGGGACGTGTGTTGGGCTCTACGTCGGGACGTGTGTTGGGCTCTACGTTGGGACGTGTGTTGGGCTCTACATCAGGATTTAGATTACTTTCAGCTCTACGTCGGGACGTGTGTTGGGCACTACGTCGGGACGTGTGTTGGGTTCTACGTCGGGACTTGTGTTGGGCTCTACGTCGGGACGTGTGTTGGGCTCTACATCAGGATTTGGCATACTTTCAGCTCTACGTCGGGAAATGTGTTATGCTCTTTGTCAAGACTTGTGTTGGGCTCTACATCAGATTTAGCTTTCTTTCAGCTCTACGTCGGGACTTGTGTAGGGCTCTACATCAGGATTTAGCTTGTTTTCAGCTCTACTTCGGGACGTGTGTTGGGCTCTACATCGGGACGTGTGTTGGGCTCTACATCAGGATTTAGCTTACTTACAGCTCTACGTCGGGACGTGTTGGGCTCTACGTTGGGACGTGTGTTGGGCTCTACATCAGGACTTATCTTACTTTCAGCTCTACGTTGGGACGTGTGTTGGGCTCTATGTTGGGACGTGTGTTGGGCTCTACATCAGGATTTAGCTTACTTTCAGCTCTACTTCGGGACGTGTCTTGGGCTCTACGTCGGGACGTGTGTTGGGCTCTACGTCGGGACGTGTGTTGGGCTCTACGTCGGGACGTGTGTTGGGTTCTACGTCGCGACGTGTGTTGGGCTCTACGTCGAGACGTATGTTGGGCTCTACATCAGGATTTAGCTTACTTTCAGCTCTACGTCGGGACGTGTGTTGGGCTCTACGTCGGGACGTGTATTGGGCTCTACTTCGGGACGTGTGTTGGGTTCTACATCAGGATTTAGCTTAATTTGAGTTCTACGTCGGGACGTGTGTTGGGCTCTACGTTGGGATGTGTGTTGGGCTCTACATCAGGATTTAGCTTACTTTCATCTCTACGTGGGGACGTGTTTTCGGCTCGACACCAGGATTTAGCTTACTTTCAGCTCTACTTCAGGACGTGTCTTGGGCTCTACGTCGGGACGTGTGTTGGGCTCTACGTCGGGACGTGTGTTGGGCTCTTCGTCGGGACGTCTGTTGGGCTCTACATCAGGATTTAGCTTACTTTCAGCTCTACGTCGGGACGTGTGTTGGGCTCTACGTCGGTACTTGTGTTGGGCTCTACGTCGGGACGTGTGTTGGGCTCTACGTCGGGACTTGTGTTGGGCTCTACGTCGCGACGTGTGTTGGGCTCTAAGTCGCGACGTGTGTTGGGCTCTACGTCGCGACGTGTGTTGGGCTCTACGTCGAGACGTATGTTGGGCTCTACATCAGGGTTTACCTTACTTTCAGCTCTACGTCGGGACGTGAGTTCGTGTCTACGTCGGGACGTGGGTTCGTGTCTACGTCGGGACGTGTGCTGGGCTCTATGTCGGGACGTGTGCTGGGCTCTACGTCGGGACATGTGCTGGGCTCTACGTCGCGACGTGTGTTGGGCTCTACGTCGCGACGTGTGTTGGAGTCTGCCTCGGGACGTGTGTTGGGCTCTACGTCGGGACGTGTGTTGGACTCTACGTCGGGACGTGTGTTGGGCTCTACATCAGGATTTAGCTTACTTTCAGCTCTACGTCGGGACGTGTGTTGGGCTCTACGTTGGGACGTCTGTTGGGCTCTACGTCGGGACGTGTGTTGGGCTCTAAATCAGGATTTAGCTTACTTTCAGCTCTACGAGGGGACGTGTGTTGGGCTCGACATCAGGATTTAGCTTACTTTCAGCTCTACGTCGGGACGTGGGTTGGGCTCTACGTCAGGACGTGTGTTGGGCTCTACATCAGGATTTAGCGTACTTTCAGCTCTACGTGGGGACGTGTGTTGGGCTCTACGTCGGGACGTGTATTGGGCTCTACGTTGGGACGTGTGTTGGGCTCTACGTCGGGACGCGTCTTGGGCTGCATGTCGGGACGTGTGTTGAGCTCTACATCGGGACGTGTTTTAGGCTCTACGTCGGGATTTAGTTACTTTCAGCTCTACGTCGGGACGTGTGTTGGGCTCTACGTCGGGACGTGTGTTGGGCTCTACGTCGGGACGTGTGTTTGGCTCTACGTCGCGACGTGTGTTGGACTGTGCGTCGGGACGTGTGTTGGGTTCTGCGTCGGGACGTGTGTTGAGCTCTACGTCGGGACGTGTGTTGGGCTCTACGTCGGGACGTGTGTTGGGCTCTACATCAGGATTTAGCTTACTTTCAGCTCTACGTCGGGACGTGTGTTGGGCTCTACTTCGGGACGTGTGTTGGGCTCTACATCAGGATTTAGCTTACTTTCAGCTCTACGTCGGGACGTGTGTTGGGCTCTACGTCGGGACGTGTGTTGGGCTCTACGTCGGGACGTGTGTTGGGCTCTACATCAGGATTTAGATTACTTTCAGCTCTACGTCGGGACGTGTGTTGGGCACTACGTCGGGACGTGTGTTGGGCTCTACGTCGGGATGTGTGTTGGGCTCTACGTCGGGACTTGTGTTGGGTTCTACATCAGGATTTAGCTTACTTTCAGCTCTACGTCGGGACGTGTGTTGGGCTCTACGTCGGGACGTCTATTGGGCTCTACATCAGGATTTAGCTTACTTTCAGCTCTACGTCGAGACGTGTGTTGGGCTCTACGTCGGGACGTGTGTTGGGCTCTACGTCGGGACGTGTGTTGGGCTCTACATCAGGACTTAGCTTACTTTCAGCTCTACGTTGGGACGTGTGTTGGGCTCTACGTTGGGACGTGCGTTGGGCTCTACATCAGGATTTAGCTTACTTTCAGCTCAACGTCGGGATGTGTGTTGGGCTCTACGTCGGGATGTCTGTTGGGCTCTACGTCGGGACGTGTGTTGGGCTCTATATCAGGATTTAGCTTACTTTCAGCTGTACGTCGGGACGTGTGTTGGGCTCTACGTCGAGACATGTGTTGGGCTCTACATCAGGATTTAGCTTACTTTCAGCTCTACGTCGGGACGTGCGTTGGGCTCTACGTCGGGAAGTGCGTTGGGCTTTACGTCGGGACGTGCATTGGGATCTACATCAGGATTTAGCGTACTTTCAGCTCTACGTCGGGACGTGTGTTGGGCTCTACGTCGGGACATGTGTTGGGTTCTACGTCGCGACGTGTGTTGGGCTCTACGTCGAGACGTATGTTGGGCTCTAAATCAGGATTTAACTTACTTTCAGCTCTACGTCGGGACGTGTGTTGGGCTCTACGTCGGGACGTGTGTTGGGCTCTACGTCGGGACGTGTGTTGGGCTCTACGTCGGGACGTGTGTTGGGTTCTACATCAGGATTTAGCTTACTTTGAGTTCTACGTCGGGACGTGTGTTGGGCTCTACGTTGGGATGTGTGTTGGGCTCTACATCAGGATTTAGCTTACTTTCAGCTCTACGTGGGGACGTGTTTTCGGCTCGACATCAGGATTTAGCTTACTTTCAGCTCTATTTCGGGACGTGTCTTGGGCTCTACGTCGGGACGTGTGTTGGGCTCTACGTCGGGACGTGTGTTGGGCTCTTCGTCGGGACGTCTGTTGGGCTCTACATCAGGATTTAGCTTACTTTCAGCTCTACGTCGGGACGTGTGTTGGGCTCTACGTCGGTACTTGTGTTGGGCTCTACGTCGGGACGTGTGTTGGGCTCTACGTCAGGACTTGTGTTGGGCTCTACGTCGCGACGTGTGTTGGGCTCTAAGTCGCGACGTGTGTTGGGCTCTACGTCGAGACGTATGTTGGGCTCTACATCAGGGTTTACCTTACTTTCAGCTCTACGTCGGGACGTGAGTTCGTGTCTACGTCGGGACGTGGGTTCGTGTCTACGTCGGGACGTGTGCTGGGCTGTATGTCGGGACGTGTGCTGGGCTCTACGTCGGGATGTGTGTTGGGCTCTACATCAGGATTTAGCTTACTTTCAGCTCTACGTCGGGACGTGTGTTGGGCTCTACGTCGGGACGTGTGTTGGGCTCTACGTTGGGACGTGTGTTGGGCTCTACATCAGGATTTAGATTACTTTCAGCTCTACGTCGGGACGTGTGTTGGGCACTACGTCGGGACGTGTGTTGGGTTCTACGTCGGGACTTGTGTTGGGATCTACGTCGGGACGTGTGTTGGGCTCTACATCAGGATTTGGCATACTTTCAGCTCTACGTCGGGAAATGTGTTATGCTCTTTGTCAAGACTTGTGTTGGGCTCTACATCAGATTTAGCTTTCTTTCAGCTCTACGTCGGGACTTGTGTAGGGCTCTACATCAGGATTTATCTTACTTACAGCTCTACGTCGGGACGTGTTGGGCTCTACGTTGGGACGTGTGTTGGGCTCTACATCAGGACTTATCTTACTTTCAGCTCTACGTTGGGACGTGTGTTGGGCTCTACGTTGGGACGTGTGTTGGGCTCTACATCAGGATTTAGCTTACTTTCAGCTCAACGTCGGGATGTGTGTTGGGCTCTACGTCGGGATGTCTGTTGGGCTCTACGTCGGGACGTGTGTTGGGTTCTACATCAGGATTTAGCTTACTTTCACCTCTACGTCGGGACGTGTGTTGGGCTCTACGTCGGGACGTGTGTTGGGCTCTACGTCGGGATGTGTGTTGGGCTCTACGTCGGGATGTGTGTTGGGCTCTACGTCGGGACGTGTGTTGGGCTCTACATCAGGATTTAGCTTACTTTCAGCTGTACGTCGGGACGTGTGTTGGGCTCTATATCAGGATTTAGCTTACTTTCAGCTCTACGTCGGGACGTGTGTTGGGTTCTACATCAGGATTTAGCTTACTTTGAGTTCTACGTCGGGACGTGTGTTGGGCTCTACGTTGGGATGTGTGTTGGGCTCTACATCAGGATTTAGCTTACTTTCAGCTCTACGTGGGGACGTGTTTTCGGCTCGACATCAGGATTTAGCTTACTTTCAGCTCTATTTCGGGACGTGTCTTGGGCTCTACGTCGGGACGTGTGTTGGGCTCTACGTCGGGACGTGTGTTGGGCTCTTCGTCGGGACGTCTGTTGGGCTCTA
The DNA here is from genome assembly GCF_034619465.1 of Leptosomus discolor. Taxonomy (NCBI): domain Eukaryota; kingdom Metazoa; phylum Chordata; class Aves; order Leptosomiformes; family Leptosomidae; genus Leptosomus; species Leptosomus discolor. The sequence continues at coordinate 343,400 of NW_028237915.1, read as the reverse complement.
CATCAGGATTTAGCTTACTTTCAGCTCTACGTCGGGACGTGTGTTGGGCTCTACGTCGGTACTTGTGTTGGGCTCTACGTCGGGACGTGTGTTGGGCTCTACGTCAGGACTTGTGTTGGGCTCTACGTCGCGACGTGTGTTGGGCTCTAAGTCGCGACGTGTGTTGGGCTCTACGTCGAGACGTATGTTGGGCTCTACATCAGGGTTTACCTTACTTTCAGCTCTACGTCGGGACGTGAGTTCGTGTCTACGTCGGGACGTGGGTTCGTGTCTACGTCGGGACGTGTGCTGGGCTCTATGTCGGGACGTGTGCTGGGCTCTACGTCGGGACGTGTGTTGGGCTCTACATCAGGTTTAGCTTATAGTCAGCTCTACGTCGGGACGTGTGTTGGGCTCTACGTCGGGACGTGTGTTGGACTCTACGTCGGGACGTGTGTTGGGCTCTACATCAGGATTTAGCGTACTTTCAGCTCTACGTCGGTACGTGTGTTGGGCTCTACGTTGGGATGTGTGTTGGGCTCTACATCAGGATTTAGCTTACTTTCAGCTCTACGTGGGGACGTGTTTTGGGCTCGACATCAGGATTTAGCTTACTTTCAGCTGTACTTCGGGACGTGTCTTGGGCTCTACGTCGGGACGTGTGTTGGGCTCTTCGTCGGGACGTCTGTTGGGCTCTACATCAGGATTTAGCTTACTTTCAGCTCTACGTCGGGACGTGTGTTGGGCTCTACGTCGGTACTTGTGTTGGGCTCTACGTCGGGACGTGTGTTGGGCTCTACGTCGGGACTTGTGTTGGGCTCTACGTCGTGACGTGTGTTGGGCTCTACGTCGCGATGTGTGTTGGGCTCTACGTTGAGACATATGTTGGGCTCTACATCAGGGTTTATCTTACTTTCAGCTCTACGTCGGGACGTGAGTTCGTGTCTACGTCGGGACGTGGGTTCGTGTCTACGTCGTGACGTGTGCTGGGCTCTATGTCGGGACGTGTGCTGGGCTCTACGTCGGGACGTGCTGGGCTCTACGTCGCGACGTGTGTTGGGCTCTACGTCGCGACGTGTGTTGGAGTCTGCCTCGGGACGTGTGTTGGGCTCTACGTCGAGACATGTGTTGGGCTCTACATCAGGATTTAGCTTACTTTCAGCTCTACGAGGGGACGTGTGTTGGGCTCGACATCAGGATTTAGCTTACTTTCAGCTCTACGTCGGGACCTGCGTTGGGCTCTACGTCGGGACGTGCGTTGGGCTCTACGTCGGGACGTGCGTTGGGCTCTACGTCGGGACGTGTGTTGGGCTCTACATCAGGATTTAGCGTACTTTCAGCTCTACGTCGGGACGTGTGTTGGGCTCTACGTCGGGACATGTGTTGGGTTCTACGTCGCGACGTGTGTTGGGCTCTACGTCGAGACGTATGTTGGGCTCTAAATCAGGATTTAGCTTACTTTCAGCTCTACGTCGGGACGTGTGTTGGGCTCTACGTCGGGACGTGTGTTGGTCTCTACGTCGGGACGTGTGTTGGGTTCTACATCAGGATTTAGCTTACTTTGAGTTCTACGTCGGGACGTGTGTTGGGCTCTACGTCGGGACGTGTGTTGGGCTCTACATCAGGATTTAGCTTACTTTCAGCTCTACGTCGGGACGTGTGTTGGACTCTACATCGGGACGTGTGTGGGCTCTACGTCGGGACGTGTGTTGGGCTCTACATCAGGTTTAGCTTACTTTCAGCTCTACGACGGGACATGTGTTGGGCTCTACTTCGGGACGTGTGTTGGGCTCCACATCAGGATTTAGCTTACTTTCAGCTCTACGTCGTGACGTGTGTTGGGCTCTACGTCGGGACGTCTATTGGGCTCTACATCAGGATTTAGCTTACTTTCAGCTCTACGTCGGGACGTTTGTTGGGCTCTACGTCGGGACGTGTGTTGGGCTCTATGTCGGGACGTGTGTTGGGCTCTACGTTGGGACGTGTGTTGGGCTCTACATCAGGATTTAGATTACTTTCAGCTCTACGTCGGGACGTGTGTTGGGCACTACGTCGGGACGTGTGTTGGGTTCTACGTCGGGACGTGTGTTGGGCTCTACGTCGGGACGTGTGTTGGGCTCTACATCAGGATTTGGCATACTTTCAGCTCTACGTCGGGAAATCTGTTATGCTCTTTGTCAAGACTTGTGTTGGGCTCTACATCAGATTTAGCTTTCTTTCAGGTCTACGTCGGGACTTGTGTTGGGCTCTACATCAGGATTTAGCTTGTTTTTAGCTCTACTTCGGGACGTGTGTTGGGCTCTACATCGGGACGTGTGTTGGGCTCTACATCAGGATTTAGCTTACTTACAGCTCTACGTCGGGACATGTGTTGGGCTCTACGTTGGGACGTGTGTTGGGCTCTACATCAGGATTTAGCTTACTTTCACCTCTACGTCGGGACGTGTGTTGGGCTCTACGTCGGGATGTCTGTTGGGCTCTACGTCTGGACGTGTGTTGGGTTCTACATCAGGATTTAGCTTACTTTCACCTCTACGTCGGGACGTGTGTTGGGCTCTACGTCGGGACGTGTGTTGGGCTCTACGTCGGGATGTGTGTTGGGCTCTACGTCGGGACGTGTGTTGGGCTCTACATCAGCATTTAGCTTACTTTCAGCTGTACGTCGGGACGTGTGTTGGGCTCTATATCAGGATTTAGCTTACTTTCAGCTCTACGTCGGGACGTGTGTTGGGCTCTACATCGGGACGTGTGTGGGCTCTACGTCGGGACGTGTGTTGGGCTCTACATCAGGTTTAGCTTATATTCAGCTCTACGTCGGGACGTGTGTTGGGCTCTACGTCGGGACGTGTGTTGGACTCTACGTCGGGACGTGTGTTGGGCTCTACATCAGGATTTAGCGTACTTTCAGCTCTACGTCGCTACGTGTGTTGGGCTCTACATCAGGATTTAGCTTACTTTCAGCTCTACGTGGGGACGTGTTTTGGGCTCGACATCAGGATTTAGCTTACTTTCAGCTGTACTTCGGGACGTGTCTTGGGCTCTACGTCGGGACGTGTGTTGGGCTCTACGTCGGGACGTGTGTTGGGCTCTTTGTCGGGACGTCTGTTGGGCTCTACATCAGGATTTAGCTTACTTTCAGCTCTACGTCGGGACGTGTGTTGGGCTCTACGTCGGTACTTGTGTTGGGCTCTACGTCGGGACGTGTGTTGGGCTCTACGTCGGGACTTGTGTTGGGCTCTACGTCGCGACGTGTGTTGGGCTCTACGTCGCGACGTGTGTTGGGCTCTACGTCGAGACATATGTTCGGCTCTACATCAGGGTTTATCTTACTTTCAGCTCTACGTCGGGACGTGAGTTCGTGTCTACGTCGGGACGTGAGTTCGTGTCTACGTCGGGACGTGGGTTCGTGTCTACGTCGGGACGTGTGCTGGGCTCTATGTCGGGACGTGTGCTGGGCTCTACGTCGGGACATGTGCTGGGCTCTACGTCGCGACGTGTGTTGGGCTCTACGTCGCGACGTGTGTTGGAGTCTGCCTCGGGACGTGTGTTGGGCTCTACGTCGGGACGTGTGTTGGACTCTACGTCGGGACGTGTGTTGGGCTCTACATCAGGATTTAGCGTACTTTCAGCTCAACGTCGGGACGTGTGTTGGGCTCTACATCAGGATTTAGCTTACTTTCAGCTCTACGTCGGGACGTGTTTTGGGCTCTACGTCGGGACATGTGTTGGGTTCTACGTCGCGACGTGTGTTGGACTCTACGTCGACACGTATGTTGGGCTCTAAATCAGGATTTAGCTTACTTTCAGCTCTACGTCGGGACGTGTGTTGGGCTCTACGTCGGGACTTGTGTTGGGCTCTACCTCGGGACGTGTGTTGGGTTCTACATCAGGATTTAGCTTACTTTGAGCTCTACGTCGGGACGTGTGTTGGGCTCTACGTCGGGACGTGTGTTGGGCTCTACATCAGGATTTAGCTTATATTCAGCTCTACGTCGGGACGTGTGTTGGGCTCTACATCAGGTTTAGCTTATATTCAGCTCTACGTCGGGACGTGTGTTGGGCTCTACGTCGGGACGTGTGTTGGGCTCTACGTCGGGACGTGTGTTGGGCTCTACATCAGGATTTAGCTTACTTTCAGCTCTACGTGGGGACTTGTTTTGGGCTCGACATCAGGATTTAGCTTACTTTCAGCTCTACTTCGGGACGTGTCTTGGGCTCTACGTCGGGACGTGTGTTGGGCTCTACGTCGGGACGTGTGTTGGGCTCTTCGTCGGGACGTCTGTTGGGCTCTACATCAGGATTTAGCTTACTTTCAGCTCTACGTCGGGACGTGTGTTGGGCTCTACGTCGGTACTTGTGTTGGGCTCTACGTCGGGACGTGTGCTGGGCTCTATGTCGGGACTTGTGTTGGGCTCTACGTCGGGACGTGTGTTGGGCTCTACATCAGGATTTAGCGTACTTTCAGCTCAACGTCATTACGTGTGTTGGGCTCTACATCAGGATTTAGATTACTTTCATCTCTACGTCGGGACGTGTGTTGGGCACTACGTCAGGACGTGTGTTGGGCTCTACATCAGGATTTAGATTACATTCATCTCTACGTCGGGACGTGTGTTGGGCTCTACGTCGGGACGTGTGTTGGGCTCTACGTCGGGACGTGTGTTGGGCTCTACGTCGGGACGTGTGTTGGGCTCTACATCAGGATTTAGCTTACTTTCAGCTCTACGTCGGGACGTGTGTTGGGCTCTACGTCGGGACGTGTGTTGGGCTCTACATCAGGATTTAGCTTACTTTCAGCTCTACGTCGGGACATGTGTTGGGCTCTATGTTGGGACGTGTGTTGGGCTCTACATCAGGATTTAGCTTACTTTCAGCTCTACGTCGGGATGTGTGTAGGGCTCTACGTCGGGACGTCTGTTGGGCTCTACGTCGGGACATGTGTTGGGTACTACATCAGGATTTAGCTTACTTTAACCTCTACGTCGGGACGTGTGTAGGGCTCTACGTCGGGACGTCTGTTGGGCTCCATGTCGGGACGTGTGTTGGGCTCCATGTTGAGACGTCTGTTGGGCTCTACGTCGGGACGTGTGTTGGGCTCTACATCAGGATTTAGCTTACTTTCAGCTGTACGTCGGGCCGTGTGTTGGGCTCTATATCAGGATTTAGCTTACTTTCAGCTGTACGTCGGGACGTGTGTTGGGCTCTACGTCGGGACATGTGTTGGGCTCTACATCAGGATTTAGCTTACTTTCAGCTCTACGTGGGGACGTGTGTTGGGCTGGACATCAGGATTTGGATTACTTTCAGCTCTACGTCGGGACGTGTGTTCGGCTCTACGTCGCGACGTGTGTTCGGCTCTACGTCGCGACGTGTGTTGGGCTCTACGTCGGGATGTTTGTTGGGCTCTACGTTGGGACGTGTGTTGGGCTCTGCGTCGCGACCTGTGTTGGGCTCTGCGTCGCGACGTGTGTTGGAATCTGCGTCGGGACGTGTGTTGGGCTCTGCGTCGGGACGTGTGTTGGGCTCTATATCAGGATTTATCTTACTTTCAGCTCTACGTCGGGACGTGTGTTGGGCTCTACATCAGGATTTAGCTTACTTTGAGCTCTACGTCGGGATGAGTGTTGGGCTCTACGTTGGGACGTGTGTTGGGCTCTACATCAGGATTTAGCCTACTTTCAGCTCTACGTCAGGACGTGTGTTGGGCTCTACATCAGGATTTAGCTTACTTTCAGCTCTACGTCGGGACGTGTGTTGGGCTCTACGTCGGGACGTTTGTTGGTCTCTACCTTGGGACGTGTGTTGGGCTCTACATCAGGATTTAACATACTTTCAGCTCTACGTCGGGACATGTGTTGGGCTCTACGTTGGGATGTGTGTTGGGCTCTTCTTCAGGATTTAGCTTACTTTCAGCTCTACGTCGGGACGTGTGTTGGGCTCTATGTCGGGACATGTGTTGGACTCTAGGTCGGGACGTGTGTTGGGCTCTACATCAGGATTTAGCGTACTTTCAGCTCTACGTCGGGACGTGTGTTGGGCTCTACGTCGGGACTTGTGTTGGGCTCTACGTCGGGACGTGTGTGGGCTCTACGTCGGGACGTGTGTTGGGCTCTACATCAGGTTTAGCTTATATTCAGCTCTACGTCGGGACGTGTGTTGGGCTCTACGTCGGGACGTGTGTTGGACTCTACGTCGGGACGTGTGTTGGGCTCTACATCAGGATTTAGCGTACTTTCAACTCTACGTCGGTACGTGTGTTGGGCTCTACATCAGGATTTAGCTTACTTTCAGCTCTACGTGGGGACGTGTTTTGGGCTCGACATCAGGATTTAGCTTACTTTCAGCTGTACTTCGGGACGTGTCTTGGGCTCTACGTCGGGACGTGTGTTGGGCTCTACGTCGGGACGTGTGTTGGGCTCTTTGTCGGGACGTCTGTTGGGCTCTACATCAGGATTTAGCTTACTTTCAGCTCTACGTCGGGACGTGTGTTGGGCTCTACGTCGGTACTTGTGTTGGGCTCTACGTCGGGACGTGTGTTGGGCTCTACGTCGGGACTTGTGTTGGGCTCTACGTCGCGACGTGTGTTGGGCTCTACGTCGCGACGTGTGTTGGGCTCTACGTCGAGACATATGTTCGGCTCTACATCAGGGTTTATCTTACTTTCAGCTCTACGTCGGGACGTGAGTTCGTGTCTACGTCGGGACGTGGGTTCGTGTCTACGTCGGGACGTGTGCTGGGCTCTATGTCGGGACGTGTGCTGGGCTCTACGTCGGGACATGTGCTGGGCTCTACGTCGCGACGTGTGTTGGGCTCTACGTCGCGACGTGTGTTGGAGTCTGCCTCGGGACGTGTGTTGGGCTCTACGTCGGGACGTGTGTTGGACTCTACGTCGGGACGTGTGTTGGGCTCTACATCAGGATTTAGCGTACTTTCAGCTCAACGTCGGGACGTGTGTTGGGCTCTACATCAGGATTTAGCTTACTTTCAGCTCTACGTCGGGACGTGTGTTGGGCTCTACGTCGGGACATGTGTTGGGTTCTACGTCGCGACGTGTGTTGGACTCTACGTCGACACGTATGTTGGGCTCTAAATCAGGATTTAGCTTACTTTCAGCTCTACGTCGGGACGTGTGTTGGGCTCTACGTCGGGACTTGTGTTGGGCTCTACGTCGGGACGTGTGTTGGGTTCTACATCAGGATTTAGCTTACTTTGAGCTCTACGTCGGGACGTGTGTTGGGCTCTACGTCGGGACGTGTGTTGGGCTCTACATCAGGATTTAGCTTATATTCAGCTCTACGTCAGGACGTGTGTTGGGCTCTACATCAGGTTTAGCTTATATTCAGCTCTACGTCGGGACGTGTGTTGGGCTCTACGTCGGGACGTGTGTTGGGCTCTACGTCGGGACGTGTGTTGGGCTCTACATCAGGATTTAGCTTACTTTCAGCTCTACGTGGGGACGTGTTTTGGGCTCGACATCAGGATTTAGCTTACTTTCAGCTGTACTTCGGGACGTGTCTTGGGCTCTACGTCGGGACGTGTGTTGGGCTCTACGTCGGGACGTGTGTTGGGCTCTTCGTCGGGACGTCTGTTGGGCTCTACATCAGGATTTAGCTTACTTTCAGCTCTACGTCGGGACGTGTGTTGGGCTCTACGTCGGTACTTGTGTTGGGCTCTACGTCGGGACGTGTGCTGGGCTCTATGTCGGGACTTGTGTTGGGCTCTACGTCGGGACGTGTGTTGGGCTCTACATCAGGATTTAGCGTACTTTCAGCTCAACGTCAGGACGTGTGTTGGGCTCTACATCAGGATTTAGATTACTTTCATCTCTACGTCGGGACGTGTGTTGGGCACTACGTCAGGACGTGTGTTGGGCTCTACATCAGGATTTAGATTACATTCATCTCTACGTCGGGACGTGTGTTGGGCTCTACGTCGGGACGTGTGTTGGGCTCTACGTCGGGACGTGTGTTGGGCTCTACATCAGGATTTAGCTTACTTTCAGCTCTACGTCGGGACGTGTGTTGGGCTCTACGTCGGGACGTGTGTTGGGCTCTACATCAGGATTTAGCTTACTTTCAGCTCTACGTCGGGACATGTGTTGGGCTCTACGTTGGGACGTGTGTTGGGCTCTACATCAGGATTTAGCTTACTTTCAGCTCTACGTCGGGATGTGTGTAGGGCTCTACGTCGGGACGTCTGTTGGGCTCTACGTCGGGACATGTGTTGGGTACTACATCAGGATTTAGCTTACTTTAACCTCTACGTCGGGACGTGTGTAGGGCTCTACGTCGGGACGTCTGTTGGGCTCCATGTCGGGACGTGTGTTGGGCTCCATGTTGAGACGTCTGTTGGGCTCTACGTCGGGACGTGTGTTGGGCTCTACATCAGGATTTAGCTTACTTTCAGCTGTACGTCGGGCCGTGTGTTGGGCTCTATATCAGGATTTAGCTTACTTTCAGCTCTACGTCGGGACGTGTGTTGGGCTCTACGTCGGGACATGTGTTGGGCTCTACATCAGGATTTAGCTTACTTTCAGCTCTACGTGGGGACGTGTGTTGGGCTGGACATCAGGATTTGGATTACTTTCAGCTCTACGTCGGGACGTGTGTTCGGCTCTACGTCGCGACGTGTGTTGGGCTCTACGTCGGGATGTTTGTTGGGCTCTACGTTGGGACGTGTGTTGGGCTCTGCGTCGCGACCTGTGTTGGGCTCTGCGTCGCGACGTGTGTTGGAATCTGCGTCGGGACGTGTGTTGGGCTCTGCGTCGGGACGTGTGTTGGGCTCTACATCAGGATTTAGCTTACTTTGAGCTCTACGTCGGGATGAGTGTTGGGCTCTACGTTGGGACATGTGTTGGGCTCTACATCAGGATTTAGCCTACTTTCAGCTCTACGTCAGGACGTGTGTTGGGCTCTACATCAGGATTTAGCTTACTTTCAGCTCTACGTCGGGACGTCTGTTGGGCTCTACGTCGGGACGTTTGTTGGTCTCTACCTTGGGACGTGTGTTGGGCTCTACATCAGGATTTAACATACTTTCAGCTCTACGTCGGGACATGTGTTGGGCTCTACGTTGGGATGTGTGTTGGGCTCTTCTTCAGGATTTAGCTTCCTTTCAGCTCTACGTCGGGACGTGTGTTGGGCTCTATGTCGGGACATGTGTTGGACTCTAGGTCGGGACGTGTGTTGGGCTCTACATCAGGATTTAGCGTACTTTCAGCTCTACGTCGGGACGTGTGTTGGGCTCTACGTCGGGACTTGTGTTGGGCTCTACGTCGGGACGTGTGTTGGGCTCTACGTCGGGACGTGTGTTGGGCTCTACGTCGGGACGTCTGTTGGGTTCTACGTCGCGACGTGTGTTTGGCTCTACGTCGAGACGTATGTTAGTCTCTACATCAGGATTTAGCTTACTTTCAGCTCTACGTCGGGACGTGTGTTGGGCTCTACTTCGGGACGTGTGTTGGGCTCTACATCAGGATTTAGATTACTTTCAGCTCTACGTTGGGACGTGTGTTGGGCACTACGTCGGGACGTGTGTTGGGCACTACGTTGGGACGTGTGTTGGGCTCTACTTCGGGACGTGTGTTGGGCTCTACGTCGGGACGTGTTTTGGGCTCTACGTCGGGACGTGTGTTGGGCTCTACGTCGGGACGTGTTTTGGGCTCTACGTCGGGACATGTGTTGGGCTCTACATCAGGATTTAGCATACTTTCAGCTCTACGTCGGGACGTCTGTTAGGCTCTACATCAGGATTTAGCTTGTTTTCAGCTCTACGTCGGGACGTGTGTTGGGCGCTACGTCGGGATGTGTGTTGGGCTCTACATCAGGATTTAGCATACTTTCAGCTCTACGTCGGGACGTGTGTTGGGCTCTACGTGGGGACGTGTGTTGGGCTCTACGTCGGGACGTGTGTTGTGCTCTGCATCAGGATTCAGCTTACTTTCAGCTCTACGTCGGGACGTGTGTTGGGCTCTACGTCGGGACGTGTGTTGGGCTCTACGTCGGGACATGTGTTGGGCTCTACGTAGGGACGTGTGTTGGGCTATACGTCGGGACGTGTGTTGGGCTCTACATCAGGATTTAGCATACTTTCAGCTCTAAGTCGGGACGTGTGTTGGGCTCTGCGTCGGGACGTGTGTTGAGCTCTACGTTGGGACGTGTGTTGGGCTCTACGTCGGGACGTTTGTTGGGCTCTACGTGGGGGTTTAGCATACATTCAGCTCTACGTCGGGACGTGTGTTGGGCTCCACGTCGGGACGTGTGTTGGGCTCCATGTCGGGACGTGTGTTGGGCTCTACGTCGGAACGTGCGTTGGGCTTTATGTCTGTAGTTAGCTAACTTTCATCTCTACGTCGGGACGTGTGTTGGGCTCTACGTCGGGACGTGTGTTGGGCTCTACGTCGGGACGTGTGTGGGGCTCCACGTCGAGACGTGTGTTGGGCTCTAGGTCGGGACGTGTGTTGGGCTCTACGTCGGGAAGTGTGTTGGGCTCTACTTCAGGATTTAGCTTCCTTTCAGCTCTACGTCGGGACGTGTGTTGGGCTCTACGTCGGGACGTGTGTTGGGCTCTACGTCGGGACGTGTGTTGGGCTCTACTTCGGGACTTGTGTTGGGCTCTACATCAGGATTTAGCTTACTTTCTGCTCTACGTCGGGACGTGGGTTGGGTTCTACGTAGGGACGTGTGTTGGGCTCTATGTCGGGACGTGTGTTGGGCTCTACGTCGGGACTTGTGTTGGGCTCTCCGTCAAGACGTGTGTTGGGCTCTAGATCAGGGTTTAGCTTACTTTCAGCTCTACGTCGGGACGTGTGCTGGGCTCTACGTCGGGACGTGTGCTGGGCTCTACGTCGGGGTTTAGGTTTCATTCAGCTCTACGTCGGGACGTCTGTTGGGCTCTACGTCGGGACCTCTGTTGGGCTCTACGTCGGGAATTAGCTTACTTTCAGCTCTACTTCGGGACGTGTGTTGGGCTCTACGTCGGGACGTGTGTTGGGCTCTATGTCGGGACGTGTGTTGGGCTCTACATCAGGGTTTAGCTTTCTTTCAGCTCTACGTCGGGACGTGTGCTGGGCTCTACGTCGGGACGTGTGCTGGGCTCTACATCCGGACGTGTGTTGGGCTCTACGTCGGGACGTGTGCTGGGCTCTACATCCGGACGTTTGTTGGGCTCTACTTCGGGGTTTAGCTTACATTCACCTCTACGTCGGGACGTGTGTTGGGCTCTACGTTGGGACGTGTGTTGGGCTCTACGTCGGGACGTCTGTTGGGCTCTACGTTGGGACGTTTGTTGGGATCTACGTGGGGGTTTAGCATACATTCAGCTGTATGTCGGAACGTGTGTTGGGCTCTATGTCGGGACGTGGGTTGGGCCCTACGTTGGGACGTGGGTTGGGCCCTACGTCGGGACGTCTGTTGGGCTCTACGTCGGGATGTCTGTTGGGCTCTATGTCGGGACGTCTGTTGGGCTCTGCGTCGGGACGTGTGTTGGGCTCTGCATCACGATTTAGCTGACTTTCAGCTCTACGTGGGACGTGTGTTGGGCTCTGCATCACGATTTAGCTGACTTTCAGCTCTACGTCGGTACGTGTGTTGGGCTCTACGTCGGGACGTGTGTTGGGCTCTACGTCGGGACGTGTGTTGGGCTCTACATCAGGATTATCTTACTTTCAGCTCTACGTCGGGATGTGTGTTGGGCTCTACGTCTGGACGTGTGTTGGGTTCTACGTCGGGACGTGTGTTGGGCTCTACGTCGGGACGTGTGTTGGGCTCTACATCAGGATTTGGCATACTTTCAGCTCTACTTCGGGAAATGTGTTATGCTCTTTGTCAAGACTTGTGTTGGGCTCTACATCAGATTTAGCTTTCTTTCAGGTCTACGTCGGGACTTGTGTTGGGCTCTACATCAGGATTTAGCTTGTTTTCAGCTCTACTTCGGGACGTGTGTTGGGCTCTACATCAGGATTTAGCTTACTTACAGCTCTACGTCGGGACATGTGTTGGGCTCTACGTTGGGACGTGTGTTGGGCTCTACATCAGGATTTAGCTTACTTTCAGCTCAACGTCGGGATGTGTGTTGGGCTCTACGTCGGGATGTCTGTTGGGCTCTACGTCTGGACGTGTGTTGGGTTCTACATCAGGATTTAGCTTACTTTCACCTCTACGTCGGGACTTGTGTTGGGCTCTACGTCGGGACGTGTGTTGGGCTCTACGTCGGGACGTGTTTTGGGCTCTACGTCGGGATGTGTGTTGGGCTCTACGTCGGGACGTGTGTTGGGCTCTACATCAGCATTTAGCTTACTTTCAGCTGTAGGTCGGGACGTGTGTTGGGCTCTATATCAGGATTTAGCTTACTTTCAGCTCTACGTCGGGACGTGTGTTGGGCTCTACATCGGGACGTGTGTGGGCTCTACGTCGGGACGTGGGTTGGGCTCTACATCAGGTTTAGCTTATATTCAGCTCTACGTCGGGACGTGTGTTGGACTCTACGTCGGGACGTTTGTTGGGCTCTACATCAGGATTTAGCGTCCTTTCAGCTCTACGTCGGTACGTGTGTTGGGCTCTACGTTGGGATGTGTGTTGGGCTCTACATCAGGATTTAGCTTACTTTCAGCTCTATGTGGGGACGTGTTTTGGGCTCGACATCAGGATTTAGCTTACTTTCAGCTGTACTTCGGGACGTGTCTTGGGCTCTACGTCGGGACGTGTGTTGGGCTCTACGTCGGGACGTGTGTTGGGCTCTTTTTCGGGACGTCTGTTGGGCTCTACATCAGGATTTAGCTTACTTTCAGCTCTACGTCGGGACGTGTGTTGGGCTCTACGTCGGTACTTGTGTTGGGCTCTACGTCGGGACGTGTGTTGGGCTCTACGTCGGGACTTGTGTTGGGCTCTACGTCGCGACGTGTGTTGGGCTCTACGTCGCGACGTGTGTTGGGCTCTACGTCGAGACATATGTTGGGCTCTACATCAGGGTTTATCTTACTTTCAGCTCTACGTCGGGACGTGAGTTCGTGTCTACGTCGGGACGTGGGTTCGTGTCTACGTCGGGACGTGTGCTGGGCTCTATGTCGGGACGTGTGCTGGGCTCTACGTCGGGACATGTGCTGGGCTCTACGTCGCGACGTGTGTTGGGCTCTACGTCGCGACGTGTGTTGGAGTCTGCCTCGGGACGTGTGTTGGGCTCTACGTCGGGACGTGTGTTGGGCTCTACGTCGGGACGTGTGTTGGGCTCTACATCAGGATTTAGCTTACTTTCAGCTCTACGTCGGGACGTGTGTTGGGCTCTACATCAGGATTTAGCGTACTTTCAGCTCAACGTCGGGACGTGTGTTGGGCTCTACATCAGGATTTAGCTTACTTTCAGCTCTACGTCGGGACGTGTGTTGGGCTCTACGTCGGGACATGTGTTGGGTTCTACGTCGTGACGTGTGTTGGGCTCTACGTCGAGACGTATGTTGGGCTCTAAATCAGGATTTAGCTTACTTTCAGCTCTACGTCGGGACGTGTGTTGGGCTCTACGTCGGGACGTGTGTTGGGCTCTACGTCGGGACGTGTGTTGGGTTCTACATCAGGATTTAGCTTACTTTGAGCTCTACGTCGGGACGTGTGTTGGGCTCTACGTCGGGACGTGTGTTGGGCTCTACATCAGGATTTAGCTTATATTCAGCTCTACGTCGGGACGTGTGTTGGGCTCTACATCAGGTTTAGCTTATATTCAGCTCTACGTCGGGACGTGTGTTGGGCTCTACGTCGGGACGTGTGTTGGGCTCTACGTCGGGACGTGTGTTGGGCTCTACATCAGGATTTAGCTTACTTTCAGCTCTACGTCGGGACGTGTTTTGGGCTCGACATCAGGATTTAGCTTACTTTCAGCTGTACTTCGGGACGTGTCTTGGGCTCTACGTCGGGACGTGTGTTGGGCTCTACGTCGGGACGTGTGTTGGGCTCTTCGTCGGGACGTCTGTTGGGCTCTACATCAGGATTTAGCTTACTTTCAGCTCTACGTCGGGACGTGTGTTGGGCTCTACGTCGGTACTTGTGTTGGGCTCTACGTCGGGACGTGTGCTGGGCTCTATGTCGGGACTTGTGTTGGGCTCTACGTCGGGACGTGTGTTGGGCTCTACATCAGGATTTAGCGTACTTTCAGCTCAACGTCAGGACGTGTGTTGGGCTCTACATCAGGATTTAGATTACTTTCATCTCTACGTCGGGACGTGTGTTGGGCACTACGTCAGGACGTGTGTTGGGCTCTACATCAGGATTTAGATTACATTCATCTCTACGTCGGGACGTGTGTTGGGCTCTACGTCGGGACGTGTGTTGGGCTCTACGTCGGGACGTGTGTTGGGCTCTACATCAGGATTTAGCTTACTTTCAGCTCTACGTCGGGACGTGTGTTGGGCTCTACGTCGGGACGTGTGTTGGGCTCTACATCAGGATTTAGCTTACTTTCAGCTCTACGTCGGGACATGTGTTGGGCTCTACGTTGGGACGTGTGTTGGGCTCTTCATCAGGATTTAGCTTACTTTCAGCTCTACGTCGGGATGTGTGTAGGGCTCTACGTCGGGACGTCTGTTGGGCTCTACGTCGGGACATGTGTTGGGTACTACATCAGGATTTAGCTTACTTTAACCTCTACGTCGGGACGTGTGTAGGGCTCTACGTCGGGACGTCTGTTGGGCTCCATGTCGGGACGTGTGTTGGGCTCCATGTTGAGACGTCTGTTGGGCTCTACGTCGGGACGTGTGTTGGGCTCTACGTCGGGACGTGTGTTGGGCTCTACATCAGGATTTAGCTTACTTTCAGCTGTACGTCGGGACGTGTGTTGGGCTCTATATCAGGATTTAGCTTACTTTCAGCTGTACGTCGGGACGTGTGTTGGGCTCTACGTCGGGACATGTGTTGGGCTCTACATCAGGATTTAGCTTACTTTCAGCTCTACGTGGGGACGTGTGTTGGGCTGGACATCAGGATTTGGATTACTTTCAGCTCTACGTCGGGACGTGTGTTCGGCTCTACATCGCGACGTGTGTTGGGCTCTACGTCGGGATGTTTGTTGGGCTCTACGTTGGGACGTGTGTTGGGCTCTGCGTCGCGACCTGTGTTGGGCTCTGCGTCGCGACGTGTGTTGGAATCTGCATCGGGGCGTGTGTTGGGCTCTGCGTCGGGACGTGTGTTGGGCTCTATATCAGGATTTATCTTACTTTCAGCTCTACGTCGGGACGTGTGTTGGGCTCTGCATCACGATTTAGCTGACTTTCAGCTCTACGTCGGTACGTGTGTTGGGCTCTACGTCGGGACGTGTGTTGGGCTCTACGTCGGGACGTGTGTTGGGCTCTACATCAGGATTATCTTACTTTCAGCTCTACGTCGGGATGTGTGTTGGGCTCTACGTCTGGACGTGTGTTGGGTTCTACGTCGGGACGTGTGTTGGGCTCTACGTCGGGACGTGTGTTGGGCTCTACATCAGGATTTGGCATACTTTCAGCTCTACTTCGGGAAATGTGTTATGCTCTTTGTCAAGACTTGTGTTGGGCTCTACATCAGATTTAGCTTTCTTTCAGGTCTACGTCGGGACTTGTGTTGGGCTCTACATCAGGATTTAGCTTGTTTTCAGCTCTACTTCGGGACGTGTGTTGGGCTCTACATCAGGATTTAGCTTACTTACAGCTCTACGTCGGGACATGTGTTGGGCTCTACGTTGGGACGTGTGTTGGGCTCTACATCAGGATTTAGGTTACTTTCAGCTAACGTCGGGATGTGTGTTGGGCTCTACGTCGGGATGTCTGTTGGGCTCTACGTCTGGACGTGTGTTGGGTTCTACATCAGGATTTAGCTTACTTTCACCTCTACGTCGGGACTTGTGTTGGGCTCTACGTCGGGACGTGTGTTGGGCTCTACGTCGGGACGTGTGTTGGGCTCTACGTCGGGACGTGTGTTGGGCTCTACGTCGGGATGTGTGTTGGGCTCTACGTCGGGACGTGTGTTGGGCTCTACATCAGCATTTAGCTTACTTTCAGCTGTAGGTCGGGACGTGTGTTGGGCTCTATATCAGGATTTAGCTTACTTTCAGCTCTACGTCGGAACGTGTGTTGGGCTCTACATCGGGACGTGTGTGGGCTCTACGTCGGGACGTGTGTTGGGCTCTACATCAGGTTTAGCTTATATTCAGCTCTACGTCGGGACGTGTGTTGGACTCTACGTCGGGACGTTTGTTGGGCTCTACATCAGGATTTAGCGTCCTTTCAGCTCTACGTCGGTACGTGTGTTGGGCTCTACGTTGGGATGTGTGTTGGGCTCTACATCAGGATTTAGCTTACTTTCAGCTCTATGTGGGGACGTGTTTTGGGCTCGACATCAGGATTTAGCTTACTTTCAGCTGTACTTCGGGACGTGTCTTGGGCTCTACGTCGGGACGTGTGTTGGGCTCTACGTCGGGACGTGTGTTGGGCTCTTTTTCGGGACGTCTGTTGGGCTCTACATCAGGATTTAGCTTACTTTCAGCTCTACGTCGGGACGTGTGTTGGGCTCTACGTCGGTACTTGTGTTGGGCTCTACGTCGGGACGTGTGTTGGGCTCTATGACGGGACTTCTGTTGGGCTCTACGTCGCGACGTGTGTTGGGCTCTACGTCGCGACGTGTGTTGGGCTCTACGTCGAGACATATGTTGGGCTCTACATCAGGGTTTATCTTACTTTCAGCTCTACGTCGGGACGTGAGTTCGTGTCTACGTCGGGACGTGGGTTCGTGTCTACGTCGGGACGTGTGCTGGGCTCTATGTCGGGACGTGTGCTGGGCTCTACGTCGGGACATGTGCTGGGCTCTACGTCGCGACGTGTGTTGGGCTCTACGTCGCGACGTGTGTTGGAGTCTGCCTCGGGACGTGTGTTGGGCTCTACGTCGGGACGTGTGTTGGACTCTACGTCGGGACGTGTGTTGGGCTCTACGTCGGGACGTGTGTTGGGCTCTACATCAGGATTTAGCTTACTTTCAGCTCTACGTCGGGACGTGTGTTGGGCTCTACATCAGGATTTAGCGTACTTTCAGCTCAACGTCGGGACGTGTATTGGGCTCTACATCAGGATTTAGCTTACTTTCAGCTCTACGTCGGGACGTGTGTTGGGCTCTACGTCGGGACATGTGTTGGGTTCTACGTCGTGACGTGTGTTGGGCTCTACGTCGAGACGTATGTTGGGCTCTAAATCAGGATTTAGCTTACTTTCAGCTCTACGTCGGGACGTGTGTTGGGCTCTACGTCGGGACGTGTGTTGGGCTCTACGTCGGGACGTGTGTTGGGTTCTACATCAGGATTTAGCTTACTTTGAGCTCTACGTCGGGACGTGTGTTGGGCTCTACGTCGGGACGTGTGTTGGGCTCTACATCAGGATTTAGCTTATATTCAGCTCTACGTCGGGACGTGTGTTGGGCTCTACATCAGGTTTAGCTTATATTCAGCTCTACGTCGGGACGTGTGTTGGGCTCTACGTCGGGACGTGTGTTGGGCTCTACGTCGGGACGTGTGTTGGGCTCTACGTCGGGACGTGTGTTGGGCTCTACATCAGGATTTAGCTTACTTTCAGCTCTACGTGGGGACGTGTTTTGGGCTCGACATCAGGATTTAGCTTACTTTCAGCTGTACTTCGGGACGTGTCTTGGGCTCTACGTCGGTACGTGTGTTGGGCTCTACGTCGGGACGTGTGTTGGGCTCTTCGTCGGGACGTCTGTTGGGCTCTACATCAGGATTTAGCTTACTTTCAGCTCTACGTCGGGACGTGTGTTGGGCTCTACGTCGGTACGTGTGTTGGGCTCTACGTCGGGACGTGTGTTGGGCTCTTCGTCGGGACGTGTGTTGGGCTCTACATCAGGATTTAGCGTACTTTCAGCTCAACGTCAGGACGTGTGTTGGGCTCTACATCAGGATTTAGATTACTTTCATCTCTACGTCGGGACGTGTGTTGGGCACTACGTCAGGACGTGTGTTGGGCTCTACATCAGGATTTAGATTACATTCATCTCTACGTCGGGACGTGTGTTGGGCTCTACGTCGGGACGTGTGTTGGGCTCTACGTCGGGACGTGTGTTGGGCTCTACGTCGGGACGTGTGTTGGGCTCTACATCAGGATTTAGCTTACTTTCAGCTCTACGTCGGGACGTGTGTTGGGCTCTACGTCGGGACGTGTGTTGGGCTCTACATCAGGATTTAGCTTACTTTCAGCTCTACGTCGGGACATGTGTTGGGCTCTACGTTGGGACGTGTGTTGGGCTCTTCATCAGGATTTAGCTTACTTTCAGCTCTACGTCGGGATGTGTGTAGGGCTCTACGTCGGGACGTCTGTTGGGCTCTACGTCGGGACATGTGTTGGGTACTACATCAGGATTTAGCTTACTTTAACCTCTACGTCGGGACGTGTGTAGGGCTCTACGTCGGGACGTCTGTTGGGCTCCATGTCGGGACGTGTGTTGGGCTCCATGTTGAGACGTCTGTTGGGCTCTACGTCGGGACGTGTGTTGGGCTCTACGTCGGGACGTGTGTTGGGCTCTACATCAGGATTTAGCTTACTTTCAGCTGTACGTCGGGACGTGTGTTGGGCTCTATATCAGGATTTAGCTTACTTTCAGCTGTACGTCGGGACGTGTGTTGGGCTCTACGTCGGGACATGTGTTGGGCTCTACATCAGGATTTAGCTTACTTTCAGCTCTACGTGGGGACGTGTGTTGGGCTGGACATCAAGATTTGGATTACTTTCAGCTCTACGTCGGGACGTGTGTTCGGCTCTACATCGCGACGTGTGTTGGGCTCTACGTCGGGATGTTTGTTGGGCTCTACGTTGGGACGTGTGTTGGGCTCTGCGTCGCGACCTGTGTTGGGCTCTGCGTCGCGACGTGTGTTGGAATCTGCATCGGGGCGTGTGTTGGGCTCTGCGTCGTGACGTGTGTTGGGCTCTATATCAGGATTTATCTTACTTTCAGCTCTACGTCGGGACGTGTGTTGGGCTCTACATCAGGATTTAGCTTACTTTCAGCTCTACGTCGGGATGAGTGTTGGGCTCTACGTTGGGACGTGTGTTGGGCTCTACATCAGGATTTAGCTTACTTTCAGCTCTACGTCAGGACGTGTGTTGGGCTCTACATCAGGATTTAGCTTACTTTCAGCTCTACGTCGGGACGTGTGTTGGGCTGTACGTCGGGACGTTTGTTGGTCTCTACCTTGGGACGTGTGTTGGGCTCTACATCAGGATTTAACATACTTTCAGCTCTACGTCGGGACATGTGTTGGGCTCTACGTTGGGATGTGTGTTGGGCTCTTCTTCAGGATTTAGCTTACTTTCAGCTCTACGTCGGGACGTGTGTTGGGCTCTACGTCGGGACGTGTGTTGGGCTCTACGTCGGGACGTGTGTTGGGTTCTACATCAGGATTTAGCTTACTTTGAGCTCTACGTCGGGACGTGTGTTGGGCTCTACGTCGGGACGTGTGTTGGGCTCTACATCAGGATTTAGCTTATATTCAGCTCTACGTCGGGACGTGTGTTGGGCTCTACATCAGGTTTAGCTTATATTCAGCTCTACGTCGGGACGTGTGTTGGGCTCTACGTCGGGACGTGTGTTGGGCTCTACGTCGGGATGTTTGTTGGGCTCTACGTTGGGACGTGTGTTGGGCTCTGCGTCGCGACCTGTGTTGGGCTCTGCGTCGCGACGTGTGTTGGAATCTGCATCGGGGCGTGTGTTGGGCTCTGCGTCGGGACGTGTGTTGGGCTCTATATCAGGATTTATCTTACTTTCAGCTCTACGTCGGGACGTGTGTTGGGCTCTACATCAGGATTTAGCTTACTTTCAGCTCTACGTCGGGATGAGTGTTGGGCTCTACGTTGGGACGTGTGTTGGGCTCTACATCAGGATTTAGCTTACTTTCAGCTCTACGTCAGGACGTGTGTTGGGCTCTACATCAGGATTTAGCTTACTTTCAGCTCTACGTCGGGACGTGTGTTGGGCTCTACGTCGGGACGTTTGTTGGTCTCTACCTTGGGACGTGTGTTGGGCTCTACATCAGGATTTAACATACTTTCAGCTCTACGTCGGGACATGTGTTGGGCTCTACGTTGGGATGTGTGTTGGGCTCTTCTTCAGGATTTAGCTTACTTTCAGCTCTACGTCGGGACGTGTGTTGGGCTCTACGTCGGGACGTGTGTTGGGCTCTACGTCGGGACGTGTGTTGGGTTCTACATCAGGATTTAGCTTACTTTGAGCTCTACGTCGGGACGTGTGTTGGGCTCTACGTCGGGACGTGTGTTGGGCTCTACATCAGGATTTAGCTTATATTCAGCTCTACGTCGGGACGTGTGTTGGGCTCTACATCAGGTTTAGCTTATATTCAGCTCTACGTCGGGACGTGTGTTGGGCTCTACGTCGGGACGTGTGTTGGGCTCTACGTCGGGACGTGTGTTGGGCTCTACATCAGGATTTAGCTTACTTTCAGCTCTACGTGGGGACGTGTTTTGGGCTCGACATCAGGATTTAGCTTACTTTCAGCTGTACTTCGGGACGTGTCTTGGGCTCTACGTCGGGACGTGTGTTGGGCTCTACGTCGGGACGTGTGTTGGGCTCTTCGTCGGGACGTCTGTTGGGCTCTACATCAGGATTTAGCTTACTTTCAGCTCTACGTCGGGACGTGTGTTGGGCTCTACGTCGGTACTTGTGTTGGGCTCTACGTCGGGACGTGTGCTGGGCTCTATGTCGGGACTTGTGTTGGGCTCTACGTCGGGACGTGTGTTGGGCTCTACATCAGGATTTAGCGTACTTTCAGCTCAACGTCAGGACGTGTGTTGGGCTCTACATCAGGATTTAGATTACTTTCATCTCTACGTCGGGACGTGTGTTGGGCACTACGTCAGGACGTGTGTTGGGCTCTACATCAGGATTTAGATTACATTCATCTCTACGTCGGGACGTGTGTTGGGCTCTACGTCGGGACGTGTGTTGGGCTCTACGTCGGGACGTGTGTTGGGCTCTACATCAGGATTTAGCTTACTTTCAGCTCTACGTCGGGACGTGTGTTGGGCTCTACGTCGGGACGTGTGTTGGGCTCTACATCAGGATTTAGCTTACTTTCAGCTCTACGTCGGGACATGTGTTGGGCTCTACGTTGGGACGTGTGTTGGGCTCTTCATCAGGATTTAGCTTACTTTCAGCTCTACGTCGGGATGTGTGTAGGGCTCTACGTCGGGACGTCTGTTGGGCTCTACGTCGGGACATGTGTTGGGTACTACATCAGGATTTAGCTTACTTTAACCTCTACGTCGGGACGTGTGTAGGGCTCTACGTCGGGACGTCTGTTGGGCTCCATGTCGGGACGTGTGTTGGGCTCCATGTTGAGACGTCTGTTGGGCTCTACGTCGGGACGTGTGTTGGGCTCTACGTCGGGACGTGTGTTGGGCTCTACATCAGGATTTAGCTTACTTTCAGCTGTACGTCGGGACGTGTGTTGGGCTCTATATCAGGATTTAGCTTACTTTCAGCTGTACGTCGGGACGTGTGTTGGGCTCTACGTCGGGACATGTGTTGGGCTCTACATCAGGATTTAGCTTACTTTCAGCTCTACGTGGGGACGTGTGTTGGGCTGGACATCAGGATTTGGATTACTTTCAGCTCTACGTCGGGACGTGTGTTCGGCTCTACATCGCGACGTGTGTTGGGCTCTACGTCGGGATGTTTGTTGGGCTCTACGTTGGGACGTGTGTTGGGCTCTGCGTCGCGACCTGTGTTGGGCTCTGCGTCGCGACGTGTGTTGGAATCTGCATCGGGGCGTGTGTTGGGCTCTGCGTCGGGACGTGTGTTGGGCTCTATATCAGGATTTATCTTACTTTCAGCTCTACGTCGGGACGTGTGTTGGGCTCTACATCAGGATTTAGCTTACTTTCAGCTCTACGTCGGGATGAGTGTTGGGCTCTACGTTGGGACGTGTGTTGGGCTCTACATCAGGATTTAGCTTACTTTCAGCTCTACGTCAGGACGTGTGTTGGGCTCTACATCAGGATTTAGCTTACTTTCAGCTCTACGTCGGGACGTGTGTTGGGCTCTACGTCGGGACGTTTGTTGGTCTCTACCTTGGGACGTGTGTTGGGCTCTACATCAGGATTTAACATACTTTCAGCTCTACGTCGGGACATGTGTTGGGCTCTACGTTGGGATGTGTGTTGGGCTCTTCTTCAGGATTTAGCTTACTTTCAGCTCTACGGCGGGACGTGTGTTGGGCTCTATGTCGGGACATGTGTTGGACTCTAGGTCGGGACATGTGTTGGGCTCTACATCAGGATTTAGCGTACTTTCAGCTCTACGTCGGGACGTGTGTTGGGCTCTACGTCGGGACTTGTGTTGGGCTCTACGTCGGGACGTGTGATGGGCTCTACGTCGGGACGTGTGTTGGGCTCTACGTCGGGACGTGTGTTGGGCTCTACGTCGGGACGTCTGTTGGGTTCTACGTCGCGACGTGTGTTGGGCTCTACGTCGAGACGTATGTTAGTCTCTACATCAGGATTTAGCTTACTTTCAGCTCTACGTAGGGACGTGTGTTGGGCTCTACGTCGGGACGTGTGTTGGGCTCTACATCAGGATTTAGATTACTTTCAGCTCTACGTTGGGACGTGTGTTGGGCACTACGTCGGGACGTGTGTTGGGCACTACGTCGGGACGTGTTTTGGGCTCTACGTGGGGACGTGTGTTGGGCTCTACGTCGGGACGTGTTTTGGGCTCTACGTCGGGACATGTGTTGGGCTCTACATCAGGATTTAGCATACTTTCAGCTCTACGTCGGGACGTCTGTTGGGCTCTACATCAGGATTTAGCTTGTTTTCAGCTCTACGTCGGGACGTGTGTTGGGCGCTACGTCGGGATGTGTGTTGGGCTCTACATCAGGATTTAGCATACTTTCAGCTCTACGTCGGGACGTCTGTTGGGCTCTACATCAGGATTTAGCTTGTTTTCAGCTCTACGTCGGGACGTGTGTTGGGCTCTACGTCGGGACGTGTGTTGGGCTCTACATCAGGATTTAGCTTACTTTCAGCTCTACGTCGGGACGTGTGTTGGGCTCTACGTCGGGACGTGTGTTGGGCTCTACATCAGGATTTAGCTTACTTTCAGCTCTACGTCGGGACATGTGTTGGGCTCTACGTTGGGACGTGTGTTGGGCTCTTCATCAGGATTTAGCTTACTTTCAGCTCTACGTCGGGATGTGTGTAGGGCTCTACGTCGGGACGTCTGTTGGGCTCTACGTCGGGACATGTGTTGGGTACTACATCAGGATTTAGCTTACTTTAACCTCTACGTCGGGACGTGTGTAGGGCTCTACGTCGGGACGTCTGTTGGGCTCCATGTCGGGACGTGTGTTGGGCTCCATGTTGAGACGTCTGTTGGGCTCTACGTCGGGACGTGTGTTGGGCTCTACGTCGGGACGTGTGTTGGGCTCTACATCAGGATTTAGCTTACTTTCAGCTGTACGTCGGGACGTGTGTTGGGCTCTATATCAGGATTTAGCTTACTTTCAGCTGTACGTCGGGACGTGTGTTGGGCTCTACGTCGGGACATGTGTTGGGCTCTACATCAGGATTTAGCTTACTTTCAGCTCTACGTGGGGACGTGTGTTGGGCTGGACATCAGGATTTGGATTACTTTCAGCTCTACGTCGGGACGTGTGTTCGGCTCTACATCGCGACGTGTGTTGGGCTCTACGTCGGGATGTTTGTTGGGCTCTACGTTGGGACGTGTGTTGGGCTCTGCGTCGCGACCTGTGTTGGGCTCTGCGTCGCGACGTGTGTTGGAATCTGCATCGGGGCGTGTGTTGGGCTCTGCGTCGTGACGTGTGTTGGGCTCTATATCAGGATTTATCTTACTTTCAGCTCTACGTCGGGACGTGTGTTGGGCTCTACATCAGGATTTAGCTTACTTTCAGCTCTACGTCGGGATGAGTGTTGGGCTCTACGTTGGGACGTGTGTTGGGCTCTACATCAGGATTTAGCTTACTTTCAGCTCTACGTCAGGACGTGTGTTGGGCTCTACATCAGGATTTAGCTTACTTTCAGCTCTACGTCGGGACGTGTGTTGGGCTGTACGTCGGGACGTTTGTTGGTCTCTACCTTGGGACGTGTGTTGGGCTCTACATCAGGATTTAACATACTTTCAGCTCTACGTCGGGACATGTGTTGGGCTCTACGTTGGGATGTGTGTTGGGCTCTTCTTCAGGATTTAGCTTACTTTCAGCTCTACGTCGGGACGTGTGTTGGGCTCTACGTCGGGACGTGTGTTGGGCTCTACGTCGGGACGTGTGTTGGGTTCTACATCAGGATTTAGCTTACTTTGAGCTCTACGTCGGGACGTGTGTTGGGCTCTACGTCGGGACGTGTGTTGGGCTCTACATCAGGATTTAGCTTATATTCAGCTCTACGTCGGGACGTGTGTTGGGCTCTACATCAGGTTTAGCTTATATTCAGCTCTACGTCGGGACGTGTGTTGGGCTCTACGTCGGGACGTGTGTTGGGCTCTACGTCGGGATGTTTGTTGGGCTCTACGTTGGGACGTGTGTTGGGCTCTGCGTCGCGACCTGTGTTGGGCTCTGCGTCGCGACGTGTGTTGGAATCTGCATCGGGGCGTGTGTTGGGCTCTGCGTCGGGACGTGTGTTGGGCTCTATATCAGGATTTATCTTACTTTCAGCTCTACGTCGGGACGTGTGTTGGGCTCTACATCAGGATTTAGCTTACTTTCAGCTCTACGTCGGGATGAGTGTTGGGCTCTACGTTGGGACGTGTGTTGGGCTCTACATCAGGATTTAGCTTACTTTCAGCTCTACGTCAGGACGTGTGTTGGGCTCTACATCAGGATTTAGCTTACTTTCAGCTCTACGTCGGGACGTGTGTTGGGCTCTACGTCGGGACGTTTGTTGGTCTCTACCTTGGGACGTGTGTTGGGCTCTACATCAGGATTTAACATACTTTCAGCTCTACGTCGGGACATGTGTTGGGCTCTACGTTGGGATGTGTGTTGGGCTCTTCTTCAGGATTTAGCTTACTTTCAGCTCTACGTCGGGACGTGTGTTGGGCTCTACGTCGGGACGTGTGTTGGGCTCTACGTCGGGACGTGTGTTGGGTTCTACATCAGGATTTAGCTTACTTTGAGCTCTACGTCGGGACGTGTGTTGGGCTCTACGTCGGGACGTGTGTTGGGCTCTACATCAGGATTTAGCTTATATTCAGCTCTACGTCGGGACGTGTGTTGGGCTCTACATCAGGTTTAGCTTATATTCAGCTCTACGTCGGGACGTGTGTTGGGCTCTACGTCGGGACGTGTGTTGGGCTCTACGTCGGGACGTGTGTTGGGCTCTACATCAGGATTTAGCTTACTTTCAGCTCTACGTGGGGACGTGTTTTGGGCTCGACATCAGGATTTAGCTTACTTTCAGCTGTACTTCGGGACGTGTCTTGGGCTCTACGTCGGGACGTGTGTTGGGCTCTACGTCGGGACGTGTGTTGGGCTCTTCGTCGGGACGTCTGTTGGGCTCTACATCAGGATTTAGCTTACTTTCAGCTCTACGTCGGGACGTGTGTTGGGCTCTACGTCGGTACTTGTGTTGGGCTCTACGTCGGGACGTGTGCTGGGCTCTATGTCGGGACTTGTGTTGGGCTCTACGTCGGGACGTGTGTTGGGCTCTACATCAGGATTTAGCGTACTTTCAGCTCAACGTCAGGACGTGTGTTGGGCTCTACATCAGGATTTAGATTACTTTCATCTCTACGTCGGGACGTGTGTTGGGCACTACGTCAGGACGTGTGTTGGGCTCTACATCAGGATTTAGATTACATTCATCTCTACGTCGGGACGTGTGTTGGGCTCTACGTCGGGACGTGTGTTGGGCTCTACGTCGGGACGTGTGTTGGGCTCTACATCAGGATTTAGCTTACTTTCAGCTCTACGTCGGGACGTGTGTTGGGCTCTACGTCGGGACGTGTGTTGGGCTCTACATCAGGATTTAGCTTACTTTCAGCTCTACGTCGGGACATGTGTTGGGCTCTACGTTGGGACGTGTGTTGGGCTCTTCATCAGGATTTAGCTTACTTTCAGCTCTACGTCGGGATGTGTGTAGGGCTCTACGTCGGGACGTCTGTTGGGCTCTACGTCGGGACATGTGTTGGGTACTACATCAGGATTTAGCTTACTTTAACCTCTACGTCGGGACGTGTGTAGGGCTCTACGTCGGGACGTCTGTTGGGCTCCATGTCGGGACGTGTGTTGGGCTCCATGTTGAGACGTCTGTTGGGCTCTACGTCGGGACGTGTGTTGGGCTCTACGTCGGGACGTGTGTTGGGCTCTACATCAGGATTTAGCTTACTTTCAGCTGTACGTCGGGACGTGTGTTGGGCTCTATATCAGGATTTAGCTTACTTTCAGCTGTACGTCGGGACGTGTGTTGGGCTCTACGTCGGGACATGTGTTGGGCTCTACATCAGGATTTAGCTTACTTTCAGCTCTACGTGGGGACGTGTGTTGGGCTGGACATCAGGATTTGGATTACTTTCAGCTCTACGTCGGGACGTGTGTTCGGCTCTACATCGCGACGTGTGTTGGGCTCTACGTCGGGATGTTTGTTGGGCTCTACGTTGGGACGTGTGTTGGGCTCTGCGTCGCGACCTGTGTTGGGCTCTGCGTCGCGACGTGTGTTGGAATCTGCATCGGGGCGTGTGTTGGGCTCTGCGTCGGGACGTGTGTTGGGCTCTATATCAGGATTTATCTTACTTTCAGCTCTACGTCGGGACGTGTGTTGGGCTCTACATCAGGATTTAGCTTACTTTCAGCTCTACGTCGGGATGAGTGTTGGGCTCTACGTTGGGACGTGTGTTGGGCTCTACATCAGGATTTAGCTTACTTTCAGCTCTACGTCAGGACGTGTGTTGGGCTCTACATCAGGATTTAGCTTACTTTCAGCTCTACGTCGGGACGTGTGTTGGGCTCTACGTCGGGACGTTTGTTGGTCTCTACCTTGGGACGTGTGTTGGGCTCTACATCAGGATTTAACATACTTTCAGCTCTACGTCGCTACATGTGTTGGGCTCTACGTTGGGATGTGTGTTGGGCTCTTCTTCAGGATTTAGCTTACTTTCAGCTCTACGGCGGGACGTGTGTTGGGCTCTATGTCGGGACATGTGTTGGACTCTAGGTCGGGACATGTGTTGGGCTCTACATCAGGATTTAGCGTACTTTCAGCTCTACGTCGGGACGTGTGTTGGGCTCTACGTCGGGACTTGTGTTGGGCTCTACGTCGGGACGTGTGATGGGCTCTACGTCGGGACGTGTGTTGGGCTCTACGTCGGGACGTGTGTTGGGCTCTACGTCGGGACGTCTGTTGGGTTCTACGTCGCGACGTGTGTTGGGCTCTACGTCGAGACGTATGTTAGTCTCTACATCAGGATTTAGCTTACTTTCAGCTCTACGTAGGGACGTGTGTTGGGCTCTACGTCGGGACGTGTGTTGGGCTCTACATCAGGATTTAGATTACTTTCAGCTCTACGTTGGGACGTGTGTTGGGCACTACGTCGGGACGTGTGTTGGGCACTACGTCGGGACGTGTTTTGGGCTCTACGTGGGGACGTGTGTTGGGCTCTACGTCGGGACGTGTTTTGGGCTCTACGTCGGGACATGTGTTGGGCTCTACATCAGGATTTAGCATACTTTCAGCTCTACGTCGGGACGTCTGTTGGGCTCTACATCAGGATTTAGCTTGTTTTCAGCTCTACGTCGGGACGTGTGTTGGGCGCTACGTCGGGATGTGTGTTGGGCTCTACATCAGGATTTAGCATACTTTCAGCTCTACGTCGGGACGTCTGTTGGGCTCTACATCAGGATTTAGCTTGTTTTCAGCTCTACGTCGGGACGTGTGTTGGGCTCTACGTCGGGATGTGTGTTGGGCTCTACATCAGGATTTAGCTTACTTTCAGCTCTACGTCGGGACGTGTGTTGGGCTCTACGTCGGGACGTGTGTTGGGCTCTACGTCGGGACGTGTGTTGGGCTCTACATCAGGACTTAGCTTACTTTCAGCTCTACGTCGGGACGTGTGTTGGGCTCTACGTCGGGACGTGTGTTGGGCTCTACATCAGGATTTAGCTTACTTTCAGCTCTACGTCGGACGTGTTTTGGGATGTACGTCGGGACGTGTGTTGGGCTCTACGTCGGGACGTGTATTGAGCTCTACATCAGGATTTAGCTTACTTTCAGCTGTACGTCGGGACGTGTGTTGGGCTCTACATCAGGATTTAGCTTACTTTCAGCTCTATGTCAGGACGTGTGTTGGGCTCGCCATCAGGATTTAGCTTACTTTCAGCTCTACGTCGGTACGTATGTTGGGCTCTACATGAGGATTTAGCTTACTTTCAGATCTACGTCGGGACATGTGCTGCGCTCTACGTTGGGACGTGTGTTGGGCTCTATATCAGGATTTAGCTTACTTTCAGCTCTACGTGGGGACGTGTGTTGGGCTGGACATCAGGATTTAGGTTACTTTCAGCTCTACGTCGGGACGTGTGTTGGGCTCTACGTCGGGACTTCTGTTGGGCTCTACGTCGGGACGTGTGTTGGGCTCTACGTGGGGACGTGTGTTGGGCTCTACATCAGGATTTAGCTTACTTTCAGCTCTACGTCGGGACATGTGTTGGGCTCTACGTCCGGACGTGTGTTCGGCTCTACATCAGGATTTAGCTTACTTTCAGGTCTACGTCGCGACGTGTATTGGGCTCTATGTCGCGACGAGTGTTGGGCTCTACATCAGGATTTAGCATACTTTCAGCTCTACGTCGGGACGTGTGTTGGGCTCTACATCAGGATATAGCTTACTTTCAGCTCTAAGTCGGGACGTGTGTTGGGCTCTACGTCGGGACGTGTGTTGGGCTCTGCGTCGGGACGTGTGTTGGGCTCTACATCAGGGTTTAGCTTACTTTCAGCTCTACGTCAGGACGTGTGCTGGGCTCTACGTCGGGACGTGTGCTGGGCTCTACGTCGGGACGTGTGTTGGGCTCTACTTCGGGAAGTGTGTTGGGCTCTACATCAAGATTTATCTTCTATTCAGCTCTACGTCGGGACGTGTGTTGGGCTCTACGTCGGGACGTGTGTTTGGCTCTACATCAGGATTTAGCTTACTTTCAGCTCTACGTCGGGACGTGTGTTGGGCTCTACGTCGGGACGTGTGTTGGGCTCTACATCAGGATTTAGCTTACTTTCAGCTCTACGTCGGGACGTGTGTTGGGCTCTACGTCGGGAAGTGTGTTGGGCTCTACGTCGGGACGTGTGTTGGGCTCTACGTCGGGAAGTGTGTTGGGCTCTACGTCGGGAATTGTGTTGGGCTCTACATCAAGATTTAGCTTCCTTTCATCTCTACGTCGGGACGTGTGTAGGCTCTACGTCAGGACGTGTGTTGGGCTCCATGTCGGGACGTGCGTTGGGGTCTACCTCGGGACGTGTGTTGGGCTCTACGTCGGGACGTGTGTTGGGCTCTACGTCGGGACGTGTGTCGGGCTCTACGTCTGTAGTTAGCTAAATTTCAGCTCTACGTCGGGACATGCGTTGGGCTCTACGTCGGGACGTGCGTTGGTCTCTACGTCGGGACGTGCGTTGGGCTCTCCGTCGGGACGTGTGTTGGGCTCTATATCAGGATTTAGCTTACTTTCGGCTCTACGTCGGGACGTGTGTTGGGCTCTACGTCGGGAAGTGTGTTGGGCTCCACGTCGGGAAGTGTGTTGGGCTCTAAGTCGGGACGTGTGTTGGGCTCTACGTCGGGAATTGTGTTGGGCTCTTCATCAAGATTTAGCTTCTATTCAGCTCTACGTCGGGACGTGTGTTGGGCTCTACGTCGGGACGTGTGTTGGGCTCTACATCAGGATTTAGCTTACTTTCACCTCTACGTCGGGACGTATGTAGGGCTCTACGTCGGGACGTGTGTTGGGCTCTACGTCGGGACGTGTGTTGGGCTCTACGTCGGGACGTGTGTTGGGCTCTACATCAGGATTTAGCTTACTTTCAGCTCTACGTCGGGACGTGTGTTGGGATCTACGTCGGGACGTGTGTTGGGCTCTACGTCGGACGTGTGTTGGGCTCTACATCAGGATTTAGCTTACTTTCAGCTCTACGTCGGGACGTGTGTTGGGCTCTACATCAGGATTTAGCTTACTTTCAGCTCTACGTCGGGACGTGTGTTGGGCTCTACATCAGGATTTAGCTGTTTTCAGCTCTACGTCGGGACGTGTCTTGGGCTGTACGTCGGGACGTGTGTTGGGCTCTACTTCGGGACGTTTGTTGGTCTCTACCTTGGGACTTGTGTTGAGCTCTACATCAGGATTTAACTTACTTTCAGCTCTACGTCGGGACATGTGTTGGGCTCTACGTTGGGACGTGTGTTGGGCTCTACGTCGGGACGTGTGTTGGGCTCTACATCAGGATTTAGCTTACTTTCAGCTCTACGTCAGGACGTGTGTTGGGCTCTACGTCGGGACATGTGTTGGGCTCTACGTCGGGACGTGTGTTGGGCTCTACGTCGGGACGTGTGTTGGGCTCTACGTCGGGACGTGTGTTGGGCTCTACGTCGGGACATGTGTTGGGCTCTATGTCGGGACGTGTGTTGGGCTCTGCGTCGGGACGTGTGTTGGGCTCTGCATCAGGAATTAGCTGATTTTCAGCTCTGCGTCGGGACGTGTGTTGGCTCTACGTCGGGACGTGTGTTGGGCTCTACGTCGGACGTGTGTTGGGCGCTACGTCGGGACGTGTGTTGTTCTCTACATCAGGATTTAGCTTACTTTCAGGTCTACGTCGCGACGTGTATTGGGCTCTATGTCGCGACGAGTGTTGGGCTCTACATCAGGATTTAGCATACTTTCAGCTCTACGTCGGGACGTGTGTTGGGCTCTACGTCGGGACGTGTGCTGGGCTCTACGTCGGGACGTGTGTTGGGCTCTACGTCGGGACGTGTGTTCGGCTCTCGGTCGGGACGTGTGTTGGGCTCTACGTTGGGACGTGTGTTGGGCTCTACGTCTAGACGTGTGTTGGGCTCTACATCAGGATTTAGCTTACTTTGAGCTCTATGTCGGAACGTGTGTTGGGCTCTACGTCGGGACGTGTGTCGGGCTCTACGTCTGTAGTTAGCTAAATTTCAGCTCTACGTCGGAACGTGCGTTGGGCTCTACGTCGGGACGTGCGTTGGGCTCTACGTCGGGACGTGCGTTGGGCTCTCCGTCAGGACGTGTGTTGGGCTCTATATCAGGATTTAGCTTACTTTCGGCTCTACGTCGGGACGTGTGTTGGGCTCTACGTCGGGAAGTGTGTTGGGTTCTACGTCGGGAAGTGTGTTGGGCTCTAAGTCGGGACGTGTGTTGGGCTCTACGTCGGGAAGTGTGTTGGGCACTACATCAAGATTTAGCTTCTATTCAGCTCTACGTCGGGACGTGTGTTGGGCTCTACGTCAGGACGTGTGTTGGGCTCTACGTCGGGATGTGTGTTGGGCTCTACATCAGGATTTAGCTTACTTTCAGCTCTACGTCGGGACGTGTGTTGGGCTCTTCGTCGGGACGTGTGTTGGGCTCTACATCAGGATTTAGCTTACTTTCAGCTCTACGTCGGGACGTTTGTTGGGCTCTACGTCGGGAAGTGTGTTGGGCTCTACGTCGGGACGTGTGTTGGGCTCTACGTCAGGAAGTGTGTTGGGCTCTACGTCGGGAATTGTTTTGGGCTCTACATCAAGATTTAGCTTCCTTTCAGCTCTACGTCGGGACGTCTGTAGGCTCTACGTCGGGACGTGTGTTGAGCTCCACGTCGGGACGTGCGTTGGGCTCTACCTCGGGACGTGTGTTGGGCTCTACATCAGGATTTAGCTTACTTTCTGCTCTACGTCGGGACGTGGGTTGGGTTCTACGTAGGGACGTGTGTTGGGCTCTACGTCGGGACGTGTGTTGGACTCTATGTCGGGACGTGTGTTGGGCTCTACCTCAGGATTTAGCTTACTTTCAGCTCTACGTCAAGACGTGTGTTGGGCTCTAGATCAGGGTTTAGCTTACTTTCAGCTCTACGTCGGGACGTGTGCTGGGCTCTACGTCGGGACGTGTGCTGGGCTCTACGTTGGGACGTGTGCTGGGCTCTACGTTGGGACGTGTGCTGGGCTCTACGTCGGGACGTGTGCTGGGCTCTACGTCGGGGTTTAGGTTTCATTCAGCTCTACGTCGGGACGTCTGTTGGGCTCTACGTCGGGACCTCTGTTGGGCTCTACGTCGGGAATTAGCTTACTTTCAGCTCTACTTCGGGACGTGTGTTGGGCTCTACGTCGGGACGTGTGTTGGGCTCTATGTCGGGACGTGTGTTGGGCTCTACATCAGGGTTTAGCTTTCTTTCAGCTCTACGTCGGGACGTGTGCTGGGCTCTACGTCGGGACGTGTGCTGGGCTCTACATCCGGACGTGTGTTGGGCTCTACGTCGGGACGTGTGCTGGGCTCTACATCCGGACGTTTGTTGGGCTCTACTTCGGGGTTTAGCTTACATTCACCTCTACGTCGGGACGTGTGTTGGGCTCTACGTTGGGACGTGTGTTGGGCTCTACGTCGGGACGTCTGTTGGGCTCTACGTTGGGACGTTTGTTGGGATCTACGTGGGGGTTTAGCATACATTCAGCTGTACGTCGGGACGTGTGTTGGGCTCTATGTTGGGACGTGGGTTGGGCCCTACGTTGGGACGTGGGTTGGGCCCTACGTCGGGACGTCTGTTGGGCTCTACGTCGGGATGTCTGTTGGGCTCTATGTCGGGACGTCTGTTGGGCTCTGCGTCGGGACGTGTGTTGGGCTCTGCATCACGATTTAGCTGACTTTCAGCTCTACGTGGGACGTGTGTTGGGCTCTGCATCACGATTTAGCTGACTTTCAGCTCTACGTCGGGACGTGTGTTGGGCTCTACGTCGGGACGTGTGTTGGGCTCTACGTCGGGACGTGTGTTGGGCTCTACATCAGGATTATCTTACTTTCAGCTCTACGTCGGGATGTGTGTTGGGCTCTACGTCTGGACGTGTGTTGGGCTCTACATCAGGATTTAGCTTACTTTCAGCTCTACGTCGGGACGTGTGTTGGGCTCTACGTCGGGACGTGTGTTGGGCTCACATCAGGATTTAGCTTACTTTCAGCTCTACGTCGGGACGTGTGTTGGGAATACGTCGGGACGTGTGCTGGGCTCTACGTCGCGACGTGTGCTGGACTCTACGCCGGGACGTGTGTTGGGCTCTACGTCGGGACGTGTGTTGGGCTCTACGTCGGGACGTGTGTTGGGCTCTACGTCGGGACGTCTGTTGGGCTCTACGTCGGGACGTCTGTTGGGCTCTACGTCGGGACGTCTGTTGGGTTCTACGTCGGGAATTAGCTAACTTTCAGGTCTACGTCGGGACGTGTGTTGGGCTCTACGTCGGGACGTGTGTTGAGCTCTACGTCTAGAGGTGTGTTGGGCTCTACATCAGGATTTAGCTTACTTTCAGCTCTATGTCGGGACGTGTGTTGGGCTCTACGTCGGGACGTGTGTTGGGCTCTACATCAGGATTTAGCTGACTTTCAGCTCTACGTCGGGACGTGTGTTGGGCTCTATGTCGGGACGTGTGTTGGGCTCTACGTCGGACGTGTGTTGGGCTCTACGTCGGGACGTGTGTTGGGCTCTACGTTGGGACGTGTGTTGGGCTCTACGTCGGGACGTGTGTTGGGCTCTACATCAGGATTTAGCTTACTTTCAGCTCTACGTCGGGACGTGTGTTGGGCTCTACGTCGGGACGTGTGTTGGGCTCTACGTCGGGACGTGTGTTGGGCTCTACGTCGGGACGTGTGTTGGGCTCTATATCAGGATTTAGCTTACTTTCAGCTCTACGTCTGGACGTGTGTTGGGCTCTACGTCGGGACGTGTGTTGGGCTCACATCAGGATTTAACTTACTTTCAGCTCTACGTCGGGACGTGTGTTGGGAATACGTCGGGACGTGTGCTGGGCTCTACGTCGGGACGTGTGTTGGGCTCTACGTCGGGACGTCTGTTGGGCTCTACGTCGGGACGTCTGTTGGGTTCTACGTCGGGAATTAGCTTACTTTCAGGTCTACGTCGGGACGTGTGTTGGGCTGTACGTCGGGACGTGTGTTGGGCTCTACGTCGGGACGTTTTTTGGTCTCTACCTTGGGACGTGTGTTGGGCTCTACATCAGGATTTAACTTACTTTCCGCTCTACGTCGGGACATGTGTTGGGCTCTACGTTGGGACCTGTGTTGGGCTCTACGTCGGGACGTGTGCTGGGCTCTACGTCGGAACGTGTGTTGGGCTCTACATCAGGATTTAGCTTACTTTCAGCTCTACGTCAGGACGTGTGTTGGGCTCTACGTCGGGACATGTGTTGGGCTCTACGTCGGGACGTGTGTTGGGCTCTACGTCGGGACGTGTGTTGGGCTCTACGTCGGGACGTGTGTTGGGCTATGCGTCGGGACGTGTGTTGGGCTCTGCATCAGGAATTAGCTGATTTTCAGCTCTACGTCGGGACGTGTGTTGGCTCTAGGTCGGGACGTGTGTTGGGCTCTACGTCGGACGTGTGTTGGGCGCTACGTCGGGACGTGTGTTGGGCTCTACATCAGGATTTAGCTTACTTTCAGCTCTACGTCGGGACATGTGTTGGGCTCTACGTTCGGACGTGTGTTGGGCTCTACATCAGGATTTAGCTTACTTTCAGGTCTACGTCGCGACGTGTATTGGGCTCTATGTCGCGACGAGTGTTGGGCTCTACATCAGGATTTAGCATACTTTCAGCTCTACGTCGGGACGTGTGTTGGGCACTACATCAGGATATAGCTTACTTTCAGCTCTAAGTCGGTACGTGTGTTGGGCTCTACGTCGGGACGTGTGTTGGGCTCTACGTCGGGACGTGTGTTGGCCTCTACATCAGGGTTTAGCTTACTTTCAGCTCTACGTCGGGACGTGTGCTGGGGTCTACGTCGGGACGTGTGCTGGGCTCTACGTCGGGACGTGTGTTGGGCTCTACATCAGGATTTAGCTTACTTTCAGCTCTACGTCGGGACGTGTGTTGGGCTCTACGTTGGGACGTGTGTTGGGCTCTACGTCTAGACGTGTGTTGGGCTCTACATCAGGATTTATCTTACTTTGAGCTCTACGTCGGGACGTGTGTTGGGCTCTACGTCGGGACGTGTGTCGGGCTCTACGTCTGTAGTTATCTAAATTTCAGCTCTACGTCGGGACGTGCGTTGGGCTCTACGTCGGGACGTGCGTTGGTCTCTACGTCGGGACGTGCGTTGGGCTCTCCGTCAGGACGTGTGTTGGGCTCTATATCAGGATTTAGCTTACTTTCGGCTCTACGTCGTGACGTGTGTTGGGCTCTACGTCGGGAAGTGTGTTGGGCTCTACGTCGGGAAGTGTGTTGGGCTCTACGTCGGGAAGTGTGTTGGGCTCTAAGTCGGGACGTCTGTTGGGCTCTACGTCGGGAAGTGTGTTGGGCTCTACATCAAGATTTAGCTTCTATTCAGCTCTACGTCGGGACGTGTGTTGGGCTCTACGTCGGGACGTGTGTTGGGCTCTACACCAGGATTTAGCTTACTTTCAGCTCTACGTCGGGACGTGTGTTGGGCTCTACGTCGGGACGTGTGTTGGGCTCTACATCAGGATTTAGCTTACTTTCAGCTCTACGTCGGGACGAGTGTTGGGCTCTGCGTCGGGACGTGTGTTGGGCTCTTCGTCGGGACGTGCGTTGGGCTCTCCGTCAGGACGTGTGTTGGGCTCTACATCAGGATTTAGCTTACTTTCAGCTCTATGTCAGGACGTGTGTTGGGCTCTACGTCGGGACGTGTGTTGAGCTCTACGTCTAGAGGTGTGTTGGGCTCTACATCAGGATTTAGCTTACTTTCAGCTCTATGTCGGGACGTGTGTTGGGCTCTACGTCGGGACGTGTGTTGGGCTCTACGTCGGGACATGTGTTGGGCTCTACATCAGGATTTAGCTGACTTTCAGCTCTACGTCGGGACGTGTGTTGGGCTCTATGTCGGGACGTGTGTTGGGCTCTACGTCGGACGTGTGTTGGGCTCTACGTCGGGACGTGTGTTGGGCTCTACATCAGGATTTAGCTTACTTTCAGCTCTGCGTCGGGACGAGTGTTGAGCTCTACGTCGGGACGTGTGTTGGGCTCTATATCAGGATTTAGCTTACTTTCAGCTCTACGTCTGGACGTGTGTTGGGCTCTACGTCGGGACGTGTGTTGGGCTCACATCAGGATTTAACTTACTTTCAGCTCTACGTCGGGACGTGTGCTGGGAATACGTCGGGACTTGTGCTGGGCTCTACGTCGCGACGTGTGTTCGGCTCTACGTCGGGACGTGTGTTGGGCTCTACGTCGGGACGTCTGTTGGGCTCTACGTCGGGACGTCTGTTGGGCTCTACGTCGGGACGTCTGTTGGGCTCTACGTCGGGACGTCTGTTGCGTTCTACGTCGGGAATTAGCTAACTTTCAGGTCTACGTCGGGACGTGTGTTGGGCTCTACGTCGGGACGTGTGTTGGGCTCTACGTCGGGACGTGTGTTGGGCTCTACATCAGGGTTTAGCTTACTTTCAGCTCTACGTCGGGACGTGTGTTGGGCTCTACGTCGGGACGTGTGTTGGGCTCTACATCAGGATTTAGCTTACTTTCAGCTCTATGTCAGGACGTGTGTTGGGCTCTACGTCGGGACGTGTGTTGAGCTCTACGTCTAGAGGTGTGTTGGGCTCTACATCAGGATTTATCTTACTTACAGCTCTATGTCGGGACGTGTGTTGGGCTCTACGTCGGGACGTGTGTTGGGCTCTACGTCGGGTCGTGTGTTGGGCTCTACATCAGGATTTAGCTGACTTTCAGCTCTACGTCGGGACGTGTGTTGGGCTCTATGTCGGGACGTGTGTTGGGCTCTACGTCGGACGTGTGTTGGGCTCTACGTCGGACGTGTGTTGGGCTCTACGTCGGGACGTGTGTTGGGCTCTACGTCGGGACGTGTGTTGGGCTCTACATCAGGATTTAGCTGTCTTTCAGCTCTACGTCGGGACGAGTGTTGGGCTCTACGTCGGGACGTGTGTTGTGCCCTACATCAGGAATTAGCTTACTTTAAGGTCTACGTCGGGACGTGTGTTGGGCTCTACGTCGGGACGTGTGTTGGGCTCTACATCAGGATTTAGCTTACTTTCAGCTCTACGTCGGGACGAGTGTTGGGCTCTACGTCGGGACGTGTGTTGGGCTCACATCAGGATTTAACTTACTTTCAGCTCTACGTCGGGACGTGTGTTGGGAATACGTCGGGACGTGTGCTGGGCTCTACGTCGCGACGTGTGTTGGGCTCTACGTCGGGACGTGTGTTGGGCTCTACGTCGGGACGTCTGTTGGGCTCTACGTCGGGACGTCTGTTGGGTTCTACGTCGGGAATTAGCTTACTTTCAGGTCTACGTCGGGACGTGTGTTGGGCTGTACGTCGGGACGTGTGTTGGGCTCTACGTCGGGACGTTTGTTGGTCTCTACCTTGGGACGTGTGTTCGGCTCTACATCAGGATTTAACTTACTTTCAGCTCTACGTCGGGACGTGCGTTGGGCTCTACGTTGGGACGTGTGTTGGGTTCTACGTCGGGACGTGTGTTGGGCTCTACGTCGGGACGTGTGTTGGGCTCTACATCAGGATTTAGCTTACTTTCAGCTCTACGTCAGGACGTGTGTTGGACTCTATGTCGGGACATGTGTTGGGCTCTACGTCGGGACGTGTGTTGGGCTCTACATCAGGATTATCTTACTTTCAGCTCTACGTCGGGACATGTGTTGGGCTCTACGTCTGGACGTGTGTTGGGCTCTACATCAGGATTTAGCTTACTTTCAGCTCTACGTCGGGACGTGTGTTGGGCTCTACGTCGGGACGTGTGTTGGGCTCACATCAGGATTTAGCTTACTTTCAGCTCTACGTCGGGACGTGTGTTGGGAATACGTCGGGACGTGTGCTGGGCTCTACGTCGCGACGTGTGCTGGACTCTACGCCGGGACGTGTGTTGGGCTCTACGTCGGGACGTGTGTTGGGCTCTACGTCGGGACGTGTGTTGGGCTCTACGTCGGGACGTGTGTTGGGCTCTACGTCGGGACGTCTGTTGGGCTCTACGTCGGGACGTCTGTTGGGTTCTACGTCGGGAATTAGCTAACTTTCAGGTCTACGTCGGGACGTGTGTTGGGCTCTACGTCGGGACGTGTGTTGAGCTCTACGTCTAGAGGTGTGTTGGGCTCTACATCAGGATTTAGCTTACTTTCAGCTCTATGTCGGGACGTGTGTTGGGCTCTACGTCGGGACGTGTGTTGGGCTCTACATCAGGATTTAGCTGACTTTCAGCTCTACGTCGGGACGTGTGTTGGGCTCTATGTCGGGACGTGTGTTGGGCTCTACGTCGGACGTGTGTTGGGCTCTACGTCGGGACGTGTGTTGGGCTCTACGTCGGGACGTGTGTTGGGCTCTACATCAGGATTTAGCTTACTTTCAGCTCTACGTCGGGACGTGTGTTGGGCTCTACGTCGGGACGTGTGTTGGGCTCTACGTCGGGACGTGTGTTGGGCTCTATATCAGGATTTAGCTTACTTTCAGCTCTACGTCTGGACGTGTGTTGGGATCTACGTCGGGACGTGTGTTCGGCTCACATCAGGATTTAACTTACTTTCAGCTCTACGTCGGGACGTGTGTTGGGAATACGTCGGGACGTGTGCTGGGCTCTACGTCGGGACGTGTGTTGGGCTCTACGTCGGGACGTCTGTTGGGCTCTACGTCGGGACGTCTGTTGGGTTCTACGTCGGGAATTAGCTTACTTTCAGGTCTACGTCGGGACGTGTGTTGGGCTGTACGTCGGGACGTGTGTTGGGCTCTACGTCGGGACGTTTTTTGGTCTCTACCTTGGGACGTGTGTTGGGCTCTACATCAGGATTTAACTTACTTTCCGCTCTACGTCGGGACATGTGTTGGGCTCTACGTTGGGACCTGTGTTGGGCTCTACGTCGGGACGTGTGCTGGGCTCTACGTCGGGACGTGTGTTGGGCTCTACATCAGGATTTAGCTTACTTTCAGCTCTACGTCAGGACGTGTGTTGGGCTCTACGTCGGGACATGTGTTGGGCTCTACGTCGGGACGTGTGTTGGGCTCTACGTCGGGACATGTGTTGGGCTCTACGTCGGGACGTGTGTTGGGCTATGCGTCGGGACGTGTGTTGGGCTCTGCATCAGGAATTAGCTGATTTTCAGCTCTACGTCGGGACGTGTGTTGGCTCTAGGTCGGGACGTGTGTTGGGCTCTACGTCGGACGTGTGTTGGGCGCTACGTCGGGACGTGTGTTGGGCTCTACATCAGGATTTAGCTTACTTTCAGCTCTACGTCGGGACATGTGTTGGGCTCTACGTCCGGACGTGTGTTGGGCTCTACATCAGGATTTAGCTTACTTTCAGGTCTACGTCGCGACGTGTATTGGGCTCTATGTCGCGACGAGTGTTGGGCTCTACATCAGGATTTAGCATACTTTCAGCTCTACGTCGGGACGTGTGTTGGGCTCTACATCAGGATATAGCTTACTTTCAGCTCTAAGTCGGTACGTGTGTTGGGCTCTACGTCGGGACGTGTGTTGGGCTCTACGTCGGGACGTGTGTTGGCCTCTACATCAGGGTTTAGCTTACTTTCAGCTCTACGTCGGGACGTGTGCTGGGCTCTACGTCGGGACGTGTGCTGGGCTCTACGTCGGGACGTGTGTTGGGCTCTACATCAGGATTTAGCTTACTTTCAGCTCTACGTCGGGACGTGTGTTGGGCTCTACGTTGGGACGTGTGTTGGGCTCTACGTCTAGACGTGTGTTGGGCTCTACATCAGGATTTATCTTACTTTGAGCTCTACGTCGGGACGTGTGTTGGGCTCTACGTCGGGACGTGTGTCGGGCTCTACGTCTGTAGTTAGCTAAATTTCAGCTCTACGTCGGGACGTGCGTTGGGCTCTACGTCGGGACGTGCGTTGGTCTCTACGTCGGGACGTGCGTTGGGCTCTCCGTCAGGACGTGTGTTGGGCTCTATATCAGGATTTAGCTTACTTTCGGCTCTACGTCGTGACGTGTGTTGGGCTCTACGTCGGGAAGTGTGTTGGGCTCTACGTCGGGAAGTGTGTTGGGCTCTACGTCGGGAAGTGTGTTGGGCTCTAAGTCGGGACGTCTGTTGGGCTCTACGTCGGGAAGTGTGTTGGGCTCTACATCAAGATTTAGCTTCTATTCAGCTCTACGTCGGGACGTGTGTTGGGCTCTACGCCGGGACGTGTGTTGGGCTCTACACCAGGATTTAGCTTACTTTCAGCTCTACGTCGGGACGTGTGTTGGGCTCTACGTCGGGACGTGTGTTGGGCTCTACATCAGGATTTAGCTTACTTTCAGCTCTACGTCGGGACGAGTGTTGGGCTCTGCGTCGGGACGTGTGTTGGGCTCTTCGTCGGGACGTGCGTTGGGCTCTCCGTCAGGACGTGTGTTGGGCTCTACATCAGGATTTAGCTTACTTTCAGCTCTATGTCAGGACGTGTGTTGGGCTCTACGTCGGGACGTGTGTTGAGCTCTACGTCTAGAGGTGTGTTGGGCTCTACATCAGGATTTAGCTTACTTTCAGCTCTATGTCGGGACGTGTGTTGGGCTCTACGTCGGGACGTGTGTTGGGCTCTACGTCGGGACATGTGTTGGGCTCTACATCAGGATTTAGCTGACTTTCAGCTCTACGTCGGGACGTGTGTTGGGCTCTATGTCGGGACGTGTGTTGGGCTCTACGTCGGACGTGTGTTGGGCTCTACGTCGGGACGTGTGTTGGGCTCTACATCAGGATTTAGCTTACTTTCAGCTCTGCGTCGGGACGAGTGTTGAGCTCTACGTCGGGACGTGTGTTGGGCTCTATATCAGGATTTAGCTTACTTTCAGCTCTACGTCGGGACGTGTGTTGGGCTCTACGTCGGGAAGTGTGTTGGGCTCTACGTCGGGACGTGTGTTGGGCTCTACGTCGGGACGTGTGTTGGGCTCTACATCAGGATTTAGCTTACTTTCAGCTCTACGTCGGGACGAGTGTTGGGCTCTACGTCGGGACGTGTGTTGGGCTCACATCAGGATTTAACTTACTTTCAGCTCTACGTCGGGACGTGTGTTGGGAATACGTCGGGACGTGTGCTGGGCTCTACGTCGCGACGTGTGTTGGGCTCTACGTCGGGACGTGTGTTGGGCTCTACGTCGGGACGTCTGTTGGGCTCTACGTCGGGACGTCTGTTGGGTTCTACGTCGGGAATTAGCTTACTTTCAGGTCTACGTCGGGACGTGTGTTGGGCTGTACGTCGGGACGTGTGTTGGGCTCTACGTCGGGACGTTTGTTGGTCTCTACCTTGGGACGTGTGTTCGGCTCTACATCAGGATTTAACTTACTTTCAGCTCTACGTCGGGACGTGCGTTGGGCTCTACGTTGGGACGTGTGTTGGGTTCTACGTCGGGACGTGTGTTGGGCTCTACGTCGGGACGTGTGTTGGGCTCTACATCAGGATTTAGCTTACTTTCAGCTCTACGTCAGGACGTGTGTTGGACTCTATGTCGGGACATGTGTTGGGCTCTACGTCGGGACGTGTGTTGGGCTCTACATCAGGATTATCTTACTTTCAGCTCTACGTCGGGACATGTGTTGGGCTCTACGTCTGGACGTGTGTTGGGCTCTACATCAGGATTTAGCTTACTTTCAGCTCTACGTCGGGACGTGTGTTGGGCTCTACGTCGGGACGTGTGTTGGGCTCACATCAGGATTTAGCTTACTTTCAGCTCTACGTCGGGACGTGTGTTGGGAATACGTCGGGACGTGTGCTGGGCTCTACGTCGCGACGTGTGCTGGACTCTACGCCGGGACGTGTGTTGGGCTCTACGTCGGGACGTGTGTTGGGCTCTACGTCGGGACGTGTGTTGGGCTCTACGTCGGGACGTGTGTTGGGCTCTACGTCGGGACGTCTGTTGGGCTCTACGTCGGGACGTCTGTTGGGTTCTACGTCGGGAATTAGCTAACTTTCAGGTCTACGTCGGGACGTGTGTTGGGCTCTACGTCGGGACGTGTGTTGAGCTCTACGTCTAGAGGTGTGTTGGGCTCTACATCAGGATTTAGCTTACTTTCAGCTCTATGTCGGGACGTGTGTTGGGCTCTACGTCGGGACGTGTGTTGGGCTCTACATCAGGATTTAGCTGACTTTCAGCTCTACGTCGGGACGTGTGTTGGGCTCTATGTCGGGACGTGTGTTGGGCTCTACGTCGGACGTGTGTTGGGCTCTACGTCGGGACGTGTGTTGGGCTCTACGTCGGGACGTGTGTTGGG
The DNA here is from genome assembly GCF_034619465.1 of Leptosomus discolor. Classification (NCBI taxonomy): domain Eukaryota; kingdom Metazoa; phylum Chordata; class Aves; order Leptosomiformes; family Leptosomidae; genus Leptosomus; species Leptosomus discolor. Next base: position 301,009 of record NW_028237915.1, on the reverse strand, counting down.
CTCTACATCAGGATTTAGCTTACTTTCAGCTCTACGTCGGGACGTGTGTTGGGCTCTACGTCGGGACGTGTGTTGGGCTCTACGTCGGGACGTGTGTTGGGCTCTATATCAGGATTTAGCTTACTTTCAGCTCTACGTCTGGACGTGTGTTGGGCTCTACGTCGGGACGTGTGTTCGGCTCACATCAGGATTTAACTTACTTTCAGCTCTACGTCGGGACGTGTGTTGGGAATACGTCGGGACGTGTGCTGGGCTCTACGTCGGGACGTGTGTTGGGCTCTACGTCGGGACGTCTGTTGGGCTCTACGTCGGGACGTCTGTTGGGTTCTACGTCGGGAATTAGCTTACTTTCAGGTCTACGTCGGGACGTGTGTTGGGCTGTACGTCGGGACGTGTGTTGGGCTCTACGTCGGGACGTTTTTTGGTCTCTACCTTGGGACGTGTGTTGGGCTCTACATCAGGATTTAACTTACTTTCCGCTCTACGTCGGGACATGTGTTGGGCTCTACGTTGGGACCTGTGTTGGGCTCTACGTCGGGACGTGTGCTGGGCTCTACGTCGGGACGTGTGTTGGGCTCTACATCAGGATTTAGCTTACTTTCAGCTCTACGTCAGGACGTGTGTTGGGCTCTACGTCGGGACATGTGTTGGGCTCTACGTCGGGACGTGTGTTGGGCTCTACGTCGGGACATGTGTTGGGCTCTACGTCGGGACGTGTGTTGGGCTATGCGTCGGGACGTGTGTTGGGCTCTGCATCAGGAATTAGCTGATTTTCAGCTCTACGTCGGGACGTGTGTTGGCTCTAGATCGGGACGTGTGTTGGGCTCTACGTCGGACGTGTGTTGGGCGCTACGTCGGGACGTGTGTTGGGCTCTACATCAGGATTTAGCTTACTTTCAGCTCTACGTCGGGACATGTGTTGGGCTCTACGTCCGGACGTGTGTTGGGCTCTACATCAGGATTTAGCTTACTTTCAGGTCTACGTCGCGACGTGTATTGGGCTCTATGTCGCGACGAGTGTTGGGCTCTACATCAGGATTTAGCATACTTTCAGCTCTACGTCGGGACGTGTGTTGGGCTCTACATCAGGATATAGCTTACTTTCAGCTCTAAGTCGGTACGTGTGTTGGGCTCTACGTCGGGACGTGTGTTGGGCTCTACGTCGGGACGTGTGTTGGCCTCTACATCAGGGTTTAGCTTACTTTCAGCTCTACGTCGGGACGTGTGCTGGGCTCTACGTCGGGACGTGTGCTGGGCTCTACGTCGGGACGTGTGTTGGGCTCTACATCAGGATTTAGCTTACTTTCAGCTCTACGTCGGGACGTGTGTTGGGCTCTACGTTGGGACGTGTGTTGGGCTCTACGTCTAGACGTGTGTTGGGCTCTACATCAGGATTTATCTTACTTTGAGCTCTACGTCGGGACGTGTGTTGGGCTCTACGTCGGGACGTGTGTCGGGCTCTACGTCTGTAGTTAGCTAAATTTCAGCTCTACGTCGGGACGTGCGTTGGGCTCTACGTCGGGACGTGCGTTGGTCTCTACGTCGGGACGTGCGTTGGGCTCTCCGTCAGGACGTGTGTTGGGCTCTATATCAGGATTTAGCTTACTTTCGGCTCTACGTCGTGACGTGTGTTGGGCTCTACGTCGGGAAGTGTGTTGGGCTCTACGTCGGGAAGTGTGTTGGGCTCTACGTCGGGAAGTGTGTTGGGCTCTAAGTCGGGACGTCTGTTGGGCTCTACGTCGGGAAGTGTGTTGGGCTCTACATCAAGATTTAGCTTCTATTCAGCTCTACGTCGGGACGTGTGTTGGGCTCTACGTCGGGACGTGTGTTGGGCTCTACACCAGGATTTAGCTTACTTTCAGCTCTACGTCGGGACGTGTGTTGGGCTCTACGTCGGGACGTGTGTTGGGCTCTACATCAGGATTTAGCTTACTTTCAGCTCTACGTCGGGACGAGTGTTGGGCTCTGCGTCGGGACGTGTGTTGGGCTCTTCGTCGGGACGTGCGTTGGGCTCTCCGTCAGGACGTGTGTTGGGCTCTACATCAGGATTTAGCTTACTTTCAGCTCTATGTCAGGACGTGTGTTGGGCTCTACGTCGGGACGTGTGTTGAGCTCTACGTCTAGAGGTGTGTTGGGCTCTACATCAGGATTTAGCTTACTTTCAGCTCTATGTCGGGACGTGTGTTGGGCTCTACGTCGGGACGTGTGTTGGGCTCTACGTCGGGACATGTGTTGGGCTCTACATCAGGATTTAGCTGACTTTCAGCTCTACGTCGGGACGTGTGTTGGGCTCTATGTCGGGACGTGTGTTGGGCTCTACGTCGGACGTGTGTTGGGCTCTACGTCGGGACGTGTGTTGGGCTCTACATCAGGATTTAGCTTACTTTCAGCTCTGCGTCGGGACGAGTGTTGAGCTCTACGTCGGGACGTGTGTTGGGCTCTATATCAGGATTTAGCTTACTTTCAGCTCTACGTCTGGACGTGTGTTGGGCTCTACGTCGGGACGTGTGTTGGGCTCACATCAGGATTTAACTTACTTTCAGCTCTACGTCGGGACGTGTGCTGGGAATACGTCGGGACTTGTGCTGGGCTCTACGTCGCGACGTGTGTTCGGCTCTACGTCGGGACGTGTGTTGGGCTCTACGTCGGGACGTCTGTTGGGCTCTACGTCGGGACGTCTGTTGGGCTCTACGTCGGGACGTCTGTTGGGCTCTACGTCGGGACGTCTGTTGCGTTCTACGTCGGGAATTAGCTAACTTTCAGGTCTACGTCGGGACGTGTGTTGGGCTCTACGTCGGGACGTGTGTTGGGCTCTACGTCGGGACGTGTGTTGGGCTCTACATCAGGGTTTAGCTTACTTTCAGCTCTACGTCGGGACGTGTGTTGGGCTCTACGTCGGGACGTGTGTTGGGCTCTACATCAGGATTTAGCTTACTTTCAGCTCTATGTCAGGACGTGTGTTGGGCTCTACGTCGGGACGTGTGTTGAGCTCTACGTCTAGAGGTGTGTTGGGCTCTACATCAGGATTTATCTTACTTACAGCTCTATGTCGGGACGTGTGTTGGGCTCTACGTCGGGACGTGTGTTGGGCTCTACGTCGGGACGTGTGTTGGGCTCTACATCAGGATTTAGCTGACTTTCAGCTCTACGTCGGGACGTGTGTTGGGCTCTATGTCGGGACGTGTGTTGGGCTCTACGTCGGACGTGTGTTGGGCTCTACGTCGGACGTGTGTTGGGCTCTACGTCGGGACGTGTGTTGGGCTCTACGTCGGGACGTGTGTTGGGCTCTACATCAGGATTTAGCTGACTTTCAGCTCTACGTCGGGACGAGTGTTGGGCTCTACGTTGGGACGTGTGTTGGGCTCTACGTCTAGACGTGTGTTGGGCTCTACATCAGGATTTATCTTACTTTGAGCTCTACGTCGGGACGTGTGTTGGGCTCTACGTCGGGACGTGTGTCGGGCTCTACGTCTGTAGTTAGCTAAATTTCAGCTCTACGTCGGGACGTGCGTTGGGCTCTACGTCGGGACGTGCGTTGGTCTCTACGTCGGGACGTGCGTTGGGCTCTCCGTCAGGACGTGTGTTGGGCTCTATATCAGGATTTAGCTTACTTTCGGCTCTACGTCGTGACGTGTGTTGGGCTCTACGTCGGGAAGTGTGTTGGGCTCTACGTCGGGAAGTGTGTTGGGCTCTACGTCGGGAAGTGTGTTGGGCTCTAAGTCGGGACGTCTGTTGGGCTCTACGTCGGGAAGTGTGTTGGGCTCTACATCAAGATTTAGCTTCTATTCAGCTCTACGTCGGGACGTGTGTTGGGCTCTACGTCGGGACGTGTGTTGGGCTCTACACCAGGATTTAGCTTACTTTCAGCTCTACGTCGGGACGTGTGTTGGGCTCTACGTCGGGACGTGTGTTGGGCTCTACATCAGGATTTAGCTTACTTTCAGCTCTACGTCGGGACGAGTGTTGGGCTCTGCGTCGGGACGTGTGTTGGGCTCTTCGTCGGGACGTGCGTTGGGCTCTCCGTCAGGACGTGTGTTGGGCTCTACATCAGGATTTAGCTTACTTTCAGCTCTATGTCAGGACGTGTGTTGGGCTCTACGTCGGGACGTGTGTTGAGCTCTACGTCTAGAGGTGTGTTGGGCTCTACATCAGGATTTAGCTTACTTTCAGCTCTATGTCGGGACGTGTGTTGGGCTCTACGTCGGGACGTGTGTTGGGCTCTACGTCGGGACATGTGTTGGGCTCTACATCAGGATTTAGCTGACTTTCAGCTCTACGTCGGGACGTGTGTTGGGCTCTATGTCGGGACGTGTGTTGGGCTCTACGTCGGACGTGTGTTGGGCTCTACGTCGGGACGTGTGTTGGGCTCTACATCAGGATTTAGCTTACTTTCAGCTCTGCGTCGGGACGAGTGTTGAGCTCTACGTCGGGACGTGTGTTGGGCTCTATATCAGGATTTAGCTTACTTTCAGCTCTACGTCTGGACGTGTGTTGGGCTCTACGTCGGGACGTGTGTTGGGCTCACATCAGGATTTAACTTACTTTCAGCTCTACGTCGGGACGTGTGCTGGGAATACGTCGGGACTTGTGCTGGGCTCTACGTCGCGACGTGTGTTCGGCTCTACGTCGGGACGTGTGTTGGGCTCTACGTCGGGACGTCTGTTGGGCTCTACGTCGGGACGTCTGTTGGGCTCTACGTCGGGACGTCTGTTGGGCTCTACGTCGGGACGTCTGTTGCGTTCTACGTCGGGAATTAGCTAACTTTCAGGTCTACGTCGGGACGTGTGTTGGGCTCTACGTCGGGACGTGTGTTGGGCTCTACGTCGGGACGTGTGTTGGGCTCTACATCAGGGTTTAGCTTACTTTCAGCTCTACGTCGGGACGTGTGTTGGGCTCTACGTCGGGACGTGTGTTGGGCTCTACATCAGGATTTAGCTTACTTTCAGCTCTATGTCAGGACGTGTGTTGGGCTCTACGTCGGGACGTGTGTTGAGCTCTACGTCTAGAGGTGTGTTGGGCTCTACATCAGGATTTATCTTACTTACAGCTCTATGTCGGGACGTGTGTTGGGCTCTACGTCGGGACGTGTGTTGGGCTCTACGTCGGGACGTGTGTTGGGCTCTACATCAGGATTTAGCTGACTTTCAGCTCTACGTCGGGACGTGTGTTGGGCTCTATGTCGGGACGTGTGTTGGGCTCTACGTCGGACGTGTGTTGGGCTCTACGTCGGACGTGTGTTGGGCTCTACGTCGGGACGTGTGTTGGGCTCTACGTCGGGACGTGTGTTGGGCTCTACATCAGGATTTAGCTGACTTTCAGCTCTACGTCGGGACGACTGTTGGGCTCTACGTCGGGACGTGTGTTGTGCCCTACATCAGGAATTAGCTTACTTTAAGGTCTACGTCGGGACGTGTGTTGGGCTCTACGTCGGGACGTGTGTTGGGCTCTACATCAGGATTTAGCTTACTTTCAGCTCTACGTCGGGACGAGTGTTGGGCTCTACGTCGGGACGTGTGTTGGGCTCACATCAGGATTTAACTTACTTTCAGCTCTACGTCGGGACGTGTGTTGGGAATACGTCGGGACGTCTGTTGGGCTCTACGTCGGGACGTCTGTTGGGTTCTACGTCGGGAATTAGCTTACTTTCAGGTCTACGTCGGGACGTGTGTTGGGCTGTACGTCGGGACGTGTGTTGGGCTCTACGTCGGGACGTTTGTTGGTCTCTACCTTGGGACGTGTGTTGGGCTCTACATCAGGATTTAACTTACTTTCAGCTCTACGTCGGGACATGTGTTGGGCTCTACGTTGGGACGTGTGTTGGGTTCTACGTCGGGACGTGTGTTGGGCTCTACGTCGGGACGTGTGTTGGGCTCTACATCAGGATTTAGCTTACTTTCAGCTCTACGTCAGGACGTGTGTTGGACTCTATGTCGGGACATGTGTTGGGCTCTACGTCGGGACGTGTGTTGGGCTCTACGTCTGGACATGTGTTGGGCTCTACGTCGGGACATGTGTTGGGCTCTACGTCGGGACGTTTGTTGGGCTCTGCGTCGGGACGTGTGTTGGGCTCTGCATCAGGAATTAGCTGATTTTCAGCTCTACGTCGGGACGTGTGTTGGCTCTACGTCGGGACGTCTGTTGGGCTCTACGTCGGACGTGTGTTGGGCGCTACGTCGGGACGTGTGTTGGGCTCTACATCAGGATTTAGCTTACTTTCAGCTCTACGTCGGGACATGTGTTGGGCTCTACGTCCGGACGTGTGTTGGGCTCTACATCAGGATTTAGCTTACTTTCAGGTCTACGTCGCGACGTGTATTGGGCTCTATGTCGCAACGAGTGTTGGGCTCTACATCAGGATTTAGCATACTTTGAGCTCTACGTCGGGACGTGTGTTGGGCTCTACATCAGGATATAGCTTACTTTCAGCTCTAAGTCGGGACGTGTGTTGGGCTCTACGTCGGGACGTGTGTTGGGCTCTACGTCGGGACGTGTGTTGGCCTCTACTTCGGGACGTCTGTTGGGCTCTACATCAGGGTTTAGCTTACTTTCAGCTCTACGTCGGGACGTGTGCTGGGCTCTACGTCGGGACGTGTGCTGGGCTCTACGTCGGGACGTGTGTTCGGCTCTCGGTCGGGACGTGTGTTGGGCTCTACGTTGGGACGTGTGTTGGGCTCTACGTCTAGACGTGTGTTGGGCTCTACATCAGGATTTAGCTTACTTTGAGGTCTATGTCGGGACGTGTGTTGGGCTCTACGTTGGGACGTGTGTTGGGCTCTACGTTGGGACGTGTGTTGGGCTCTACGTCTAGACGTGTGTTGGGCTCTACATCAGGATTTAGCTTACTTTGAGCTCTACGTCGGGACGTGTGTTGGGCTCTACGTCGGGACGTGTGTCGGGCTCTACGTCTGTAGTTAGCTAAATTTCAGCTCGACGTCGGGACGTGCGTTGGGCTTTATGTCGGGACGTGCGTTGGTCTCTACGTCGGGACGTGCGTTGGGCTCTCCGTCAGGACGTGTGTTGGGCTCTATATCAGGATTTAGCTTACTTTCGGCTCTACGTCGGGACGTGTGTTGGGCTCTACGTCGGGAAGTGTGTTGGGCTCTACGTCGGGAAGTGTGTTGGGCTCTAAGTCGGGACGTGTGTTGGGCTCTACGTCGGGAAGTGTGTTGGGCTCTACATCAAGATTTAGCTTCTATTCAGCTCTACGTCTGGACGTGTGTTAGGCTCTACGTCGGGACGTGTGTTGGGCTCTACGTCGGGACTTGTGTTGGGCTCTACGTCAGGATTTAGCTTACTTTCAGCTCTACATCGGGACGTGTGTTGGGCTCTACGTCGGGACGTGTGTTGGGCTCTACATCAGGATTTAGCTTACTTTCAGCTCTACGTCGGGACGTGTGTTGGGCTCTACGTGGGGAAGTGTGTTGGGCTCTACGTCGGGACGTGTGTTGGGCTCTACGTCGGGAAGTGTGTTGGGCTCTACGTCGGGAATTGTGTTGGGCTCTACATCAAGATTTAGCTTCCTTTCAGCTCTACGTCGGGACGTGTGTAGGCTCTACGTCGGGACGTGTGTTGGGCTCCACGTCGGGACGTGCGTTGGGCTCTACCTCGGGACGTGTGTTGGGCTCTACGTCGGGACGTGTGTCGGGCTCTACGTCGGGACGTGTGTCGGGCTCTACGTCGGGACGTGTGTCGGGCTCTACGTCTGTAGTTAGCTAAATTTCAGCTCTACGTCGGGACGTGCGTTGGGCTCTACGTCGGGACGTGCGTTGGTCTCTACGTCGGGACGTGCGTTGGGCTCTCCGTCGGGACGTGTGTTGGGCTCTATATCAGGATTTAGCTTACTTTCGGGTCTACGTCGGGACGTGTGTTGGGCTCTACGTCGGGAAGTGTGTTGGGCTCTACGTCGGGAAGTGTGTTGGGCTCTAAGTCGGGACGTGTGTTGGGCTCTACGTCGGGAATTGTGTTGGGCTCTTCATCAAGATTTAGCTTCTATTCAGCTCTACGTCGGGACGTGTGTTGGGCTCTACCTCGGGATGTGTGTTGGGCTCTACGTCGGGACGTGTGTTGGGCTCTACATCAGGATTTAGCTTACTTTCAGCTCTACGTCGGGACGTGTGTTGGGCTCTACGTCGGGACATGTGTTCGGCTCTACATCAGGATTTAGCTTACTTTCAGCTCTACGTCGGGACGTGTGTTGGTCTCTATGTCGGGAAGTGTGTTGGGCTCTACGTCGGGACGTGTGTTGGGCTCTACGTCGGGAAGTGTGTTGGGCTCTACGTCGGGAAGTGTGTTGGGCTCTACATCAAGATTTAGCTTCTTATCAGCTCTACGTCGGGACGTGTGTTGGGCTCTACGTCGGGACGTGTGTTAGGCTCCACGTCGGGACGTGCGTTGGGCTCTACCTCGGGACGTGTGTTGGGCTCTACGTCGAGACGTGTGTTGGGCTCTACGTCGGGACGTGTGTTGGGCTCTACATCAGGATTTAGCTTACTTTCAGCTCTACGTCGGGACGTGTGTTGGGCTCTACGTCGGGACGTGTGTTGGGCTCTATGTGGGGTTTTAGCATACATTCAGCTCTACGTTGGGACGTGTGTTGGGCTCTACGTCTAGACATGTGTTGGGCTCTACATCAGGATTTAGCTTACTTTGAGCTCTATGTCGGGACGTGTGTTGGGCTCTACGTCGGGACGTGTGTTGGGTTCTACGTCTGGACGTGTGTTGGGCTCTACGTCAGGACGTGTGTCGGGCTCTACGTCTGTAGTTAGCTAAATTTCAACTCTACGTCGGGACGTGCGTTGGGCTTTACGTCGAGACGTGTGTTGGGCTCTACGTCGAGACGTGTGTTGGGCTCTACGTCGAGACGTGTGTTGGGCTCTACGTCGGGACGTGTGTTGGGCTCTACGTCGGGACGTGCATTGGGCTCTACGTCTGTAGTTAGCTAACTTTCAGCTGTACGTCGGGACGTGCGTTGGGCTCTACATCGGGACGTGTGTTGGGCTCTACCTGGGGACATGGGCTGGGCTCTACGTAGGGACGTGCGTTGGGCTCTCCGTCGGGACGTGTGTTGGGCTCTACATCAGGATTTAGCTTACTTTCAGCTCTACGTCGGGACGTGTGTTGGGCTCTACGTCGGGAAGTGTGTTGAGCTCTACGTCGGGAAGTCTGTTGGGCTCTACGTCGGGAAGTGTGTTGGGCTCTACGTCGGGACGTGTGTTGGGCTCTACATCAGGATTTAGCTTACTTTCAGCTCTACGTCGGGACGTGTGTTGGGCTCTACGTCGGGACATGTGTTCGGCTCTACATCAGGATTTAGCTTACTTTCAGCTCTACGTCGGGACGTGTGTTGGTCTCTATGTCGGGAAGTGTGTTGGGCTCTACGTCGGGACGTGTGTTGGGCTCTACGTCGGGAAGTGTGTTGGGCTCTACGTCGGGAAGTGTGTTGGGCTCTACATCAAGATTTAGCTTCGTATCAGCTCTACGTCGGGACGTGTGTTGGGCTCTACGTCGGGACGTGTGTTAGGCTCCACGTCGGGATGTGTGTTGGGCTCTACCTCGGGACGTGTGTTGGGCTCTACGTCGAGATGTGTGTTGGGCTCTACGTCGGGACGTGTGTTGGACTCTACGTCGGGACGTGTGTTGGGCTCTACATCAGGATTTAGCTTACTTTCAGCTCTACGTCGGGACGTGTGTTGGGCTCTACGTCGGGACGTGTGTTGGGCTATACGTCGGGACATGTGTTGGGCTCTACGTCGGGACGTGTGTTGGGCTATATGTCGGGACGTGTCTTGGGCTCTACATCAGGATTTAGCATACTTTCAGCTCTACGTCGGGACGTGCGTAGGGCTCTCCGTCGGGACGTGTGTTGGGCTCTACATCAGGATTTAGCTTACTTTCAGCTCTACGTCGGGACGTGTGTTGGGCTCTACGTCGGGAAGTGTGTTGAGCTCTACGTCGGGACGTGTGTTGGGCTCTACGTCGGGACGTGTGTTGGGCTCTACGTCGGGACGTGTGTTGGACTCTACATCAGAATTTAGCTTACTTTCAGCTCTACGTCGGGACGTGTGTTGGGCTCTATGTGGGGTTTTAGCATACATTCAGCTCTACGTTGGGACGTGTGTTGGGCTCCACGTCGGGACGTGTGTTTGGCTCCATGTCAGGACGTGTGTTGGGCTCCATGTCGGGACGTGTGTTGGGCTCTACCTCGGAACGTGTGTTGGGCTCTACGTCGGGACGTGTATTGGGCTCTACGTGGGGATGTCTGTTGGGCTCTACGTTGGGACGTGTGTTGGGCTCTACGTCGGGACGTGTGTGGGGCTCTACATCAGGTTTTACCTGACTTTCATCTCTACTTCGGGACGTGTGTTGGGCTCTACGTCAGGACGTGTGTTGGGCTCTACGTCGGGACATGTGTTGGGCTCTACATCAGGATTTAGCTTACTTTCAGCTCTACGTCGGGACGTGTGTTGGGCTCTACGTTGGGATGTGTTTTGGGCTCTACATCGGGACGTGTGTTGGGCTCTACGTCGGACGTGTGTTGGGCTCTACGTCGGACGTGTGTTGGGCTCTACATCAGGATTTATCTTACTTTCAGCTCTACGTCAGGACGTGTGTTGGGCTCTATGTCTGGACGTGTGTTGGGCTCTACATCAGGATTTAACTTACATTCAGCTCTTCGTCGGGACGTGTGTTGGGCTCTACGTCGGGACGTGTGTTGGGCTTTACTTCAGGATTTAACTTACTTTCAGCTCTACGTCTGGACGTGTGTTGGGAATACGTCGGGACGTGTGTTGGGCTCTATGTCGGGACGTCTGTTGGGCTCTACGTCGGGACGTGTGTTGGGCTCTACGTCGCGACGTCTGTTGGGCTCTACGTCGGGACGTGTGTTGGACTCTACGTCGCGACGTCTGTTGGGCTCTACGTCGGGACGTCTGTTGGGCTCTACGTCAGGAATTAGCTTACTTTCAGCTCTACTTCGGGACGTGTGTTGGGCTCTCCATCAGGGTTTAGCTTACTTTCAGCTCTACGTCGGAACGTGTGTTGGGCTCTACGTCGGAACGTGTGTTGGGCTCTACGTCGGGACGTGTGTTGAGCTCTACTGCGGGACGTGTGTTGTGCTCTACATCAGGATTTAGCTTACTTTCAGCTCTACGTCGGGACGTGTGTTGGGCTCTACATCAGGATTTAGCTTACTTTCAGCTCTACGTCGGGACGTGTGTTGGGCTCTACGTCGGGACGTGTGTTGGGCTCTACGTCGGACGTGTGTTGGGCTCTACGTCGGACGTGTGTTGGGCTGTACGTCTGGACGTGTGTTGGGCTCTACATCAGGATTTAGCTTACTTTCAGCTCTACGTCGGGACGTGTGTTGGGCTCTATGTCTGGACGTGTGTTGGGGTCTACATCAGGATTTAACTTACATTCAGCTCTACGTCGGGACATGTGTTGGGCTCTACTCGGGACGTGTGTTGGGCTCTACGTTGGGACGTGTGTTGGGCTCTACGTCTAGACGTGTGTTGGGCTCTACATCAGGATTTAGCTGACTTTCAGCTCTACTTCGGGACGTGTGTTGGGTTCTACGTCGGACGTGTGTTGGGCTCTAGGTCGGGACGTGTGTTGGGCTATACGTCGGGACGTGTGTTGGGCTCTCCGTCGGGACATGTGTTGGGCTCTACATCAGGATTTAGCTTACTTTCAGCTCTACGTCGGGACGTGTGTTGGGCTCTACGTCGGGAAGTGTGTTGAGCTCTATGTCGGGAAGTGTGTTTGGCTCTACGTCGGGAAGTGTGTTAGGCTCTAATTCGGGACGTGTGTTGGGCTCTACGTCGGGAAGTGTGTTGGGCTCTACATCAAGATTTAGCTTCCTTTCAGCTCTACGTCAGGACGTGTGTTGGGCTCTACGTCGGGACGTGTGTTGGGCTCTACATCAGGATTTAGCTTACTTTCAGCTCTACGTCGGGACGTGTGTTGGGCTCTACGTCGGGAAGTGTGTTGGGCTCTACGTCGGGACGTGTGTTGGGCTCTACGTCGGGAAGTGTGTTGGGCTCTACGTCGGGAAGTGTGTTGGGCTCTACATCAAGATTTAGCTTCGTATCAGCTCTACGTCGGGACGTGTGTTGGGCTCTACGTCGGGACGTGTGTTAGGCTCCACGTCGGGACGTGTGTTGGGCTCTACCTCGGGACGTGTGTTGGGCTCTACATCAGGATTTAGCTTACTTTCAGCTCTACGTCGGGACGTGTGTTGGGCTCTACGTCGGGACGTGTGTTGGGCTCTATGTGGGGTTTTAGCATACATTCAGCTCTACGTTGGGACGTGTGTTGGGCTCTACGTCTAGACGTGTGTTGGGCTCTACATCAGGATTTAGCTTACTTTGAGCTCTATGTCGGGACGTGTGTTGGGCTCTACGTCGGGACGTGTGTTGGGTTCTACGTCTGGACGTGTGTTGGGCTCTACGTCAGGACGTGTGTCGGGCTCTACGTCTGTAGTTAGCTAAATTTCAACTCTACGTCGGGACGTGCGTTGGGCTTTACGTCGAGACGTGTGTTGGGCTCTACGTCAAGACGTGTGTTGGGCTCTACGTCGAGACGTGTGTTGGGCTCTACGTCGGGACGTGTGTTGGGCTCTACGTCGGGACGTGCATTGGGCTCTACGTCTGTAGTTAGCTAACTTTCAGCTCTACGTCGGGACGTGCGTTGGGCTCTACATCGGGACGTGCGTTGGGCTCTACCTGGGGACATGGGCTGGGCTCTACGTAGGGACGTGCGTTGGGCTCTCCGTCGGGACGTGTGTTGGGCTCTACATCAGGATTTAGCTTACTTTCAGCTCTACGTCGGGACGTGTGTTGGGCTCTACGTCGGGAAGTGTGTTGAGCTCTACGTCGGGAAGTCTGTTGGGCTCTACGTCGGGAAGTGTGTTGGGCTCTACGTCGGGACGTGTGTTGGGCTCTACATCAGGATTTAGCTTACTTTCAGCTCTACGTCGGGACGTGTGTTGGGCTCTACGTCGGGACGTGTGTTCAGCTCTACATCAGGATTTAGCTTACTTTCAGCTCTACGTCGGGACGTGTGTTGGTCTCTATGTCGGGAAGTGTGTTGGGCTCTACGTCGGGACGTGTGTTGGGCTCTACGTCGGGAAGTGTGTTGGGCTCTACGTCGGGAAGTGTGTTGGGCTCTACATCAAGATTTAGCTTCATATCAGCTCTACGTCGGGACGTGTGTTGGGCTCTACGTCGGGACGTGTGTTAGGCTCCACGTCGGGACGTGTGTTGGGCTCTACCTCGGGACGTGTGTTGGGCTCTACGTCGAGATGTGTGTTGGGCTCTACGTCGGGACGTGTGTTGGGCTCTACGTCGGGACGTGTGTTGGGCTCTACATCAGGATTTAGCTTACTTTCAGCTCTACGTCGGGACGTGTGTTGGGCTCTACGTCGGGACGTGTGTTGGGCTATACGTCGGGACATGTGTTGGGCTCTACGTCGGGACGTGTGTTGGGCTATATGTCGGGACGTGTCTTGGGCTCTACATCAGGATTTAGCATACTTTCAGCTCTACGTCGGGACGTGCGTTGGGCTCTCCGTCGGGACGTGTGTTGGGCTCTACATCAGGATTTAGCTTACTTTCAGCTCTACGTCGGGACGTGTGTTGGGCTCTACGTCGGGAAGTGTGTTGAGCTCTACGTCGGGACGTGTGTTGGGCTCTACGTCGGGACGTGTGTTGGGCTCTACGTCGGGACGTGTGTTGGACTCTACATCAGAATTTAGCTTACTTTCAGCTCTACGTCGGGACGTGTGTTGGGCTCTATGTGGGGTTTTAGCATACATTCAGCTCTACGTTGGGACGTGTGTTGGGCTCCACGTCGGGACGTGTGTTTGGCTCCATGTCAGGACGTGTGTTGGGCTCCATGTCGGGACGTGTGTTGGGCTCTACCTCGGAACGTGTGTTGGGCTCTACGTCGGGACGTGTATTGGGCTCTACGTGGGGATGTCTGTTGGGCTCTACGTTGGGACGTGTGTTGGGCTCTACGTCGGGACGTGTGTTGGGCTCTACATCAGGTTTTACCTGACTTTCATCTCTACTTCGGGACGTGTGTTGGGCTCTACGTCAGGACGTGTGTTGGGCTCTACGTCGGGACATGTGTTGGGCTCTACATCAGGATTTAGCTTACTTTCAGCTCTACGTCGGGACGTGTGTTGGGCTCTACGTTGGGATGTGTTTTGGGCTCTACATCGGGACGTGTGTTGGGCTCTACGTCGGACGTGTGTTGGGCTCTACGTCGGACGTGTGTTGGGCTCTACATCAGGATTTATCTTACTTTCAGCTCTACGTCAGGACGTGTGTTGGGCTCTATGTCTGGACGTGTGTTGGGCTCTACATCAGGATTTAACTTACATTCAGCTCTTCGTCGGGACGTGTGTTGGGCTCTACGTCGGGACGTGTGTTGGGCTTTACTTCAGGATTTAACTTACTTTCAGCTCTACGTCTGGACGTGTGTTGGGAATACGTCGGGACGTGTGTTGGGCTCTATGTCGGGACGTCTGTTGGGCTCTACGTCGGGACGTGTGTTGGGCTCTACGTCGCGACGTCTGTTGGGCTCTACGTCGGGACGTGTGTTGGACTCTACGTCGCGACGTCTGTTGGGCTCTACGTCGGGACGTCTGTTGGGCTCTACGTCAGGAATTAGCTTACTTTCAGCTCTACTTCGGGACGTGTGTTGGGCTCTCCATCAGGGTTTAGCTTACTTTCAGCTCTACGTCGGAACGTGTGTTGGGCTCTACGTCGGAACGTGTGTTGGGCTCTACGTCGGGACGTGTGTTGAGCTCTACTGCGGGACGTGTGTTGTGCTCTACATCAGGATTTAGCTTACTTTCAGCTCTACGTCGGGACATGTGTTGGGCTCTACATCAGGATTTAGCTTACTTTCAGCTCTACGTCGGGACGTGTGTTGGGCTCTACGTCGGGACGTGTGTTGGGCTCTACGTCGGGACGTGTGTTGGGCTCTACGTCGGACGTGTGTTGGGCTCTACGTCGGACGTGTGTTGGGCTGTACGTCTGGACGTGTGTTGGGCTCTACATCAGGATTTAGCTTACTTTCAGCTCTACGTCGGGACGTGTGTTGGGCTCTATGTCTGGACGTGTGTTGGGGTCTACATCAGGATTTAACTTACATTCAGCTCTACGTCGGGACATGTGTTGGGCTCTACTCGGGACGTGTGTTGGGCTCTACGTCGGGACGTGTGTTGGGCTCTACGTCTAGACGTGTGTTGGGCTCTACATCAGGATTTAGCTTACTTTCAGCTCTATGTCGGGACGTGTGTTGGGCTCTACGTCGGGACGTGTGTTGGGCTCTACAACAGGATTTAGCTGACTTTCAGCTCTACTTCGGGACGTGTGTTGGGTTCTACGTCGGACGTGTGTTGGGCTCTAGGTCGGGACGTGTGTTGGGCTATACGTCGGGACGTGTGTTGGGCTCTCCGTCGGGACATGTGTTGGGCTCTACATCAAGATTTAGCTTCCTTTCAGCTCTACGTCAGGACGTGTGTTGGGCTCTACGTCGGGACGTGTGTTGGGCTCTACGTCGGGACGTGTGTTGGGCTCTACGTCAGCACGTGTGTTGGGCTCTACAGCAGGATTTAGCTTATTTTCAGCTCTACGTCGGGACATGTGTTGGGATCTGCGTCGGGACGTCTGTTGGGCTCTACGTCGGGACGTGTGTTGGGCTCTACGTCGGGACGTGTGTTGGGTTCTACATCAGGATTTAGCTTACTTTCAGCTCTACGTCTGGACGTGTGTTGGACTCTACGTCGGGAAGTGTGTTGGGCTCTACGTCGGGAAGTGTGTTGGGCTCTACATCAAGATTTAGCTTCCTTTCGGCTCTACGTCGGGATGTGTGTTGGGCTCTACGTCGGGACGTGTGTTGGGCTCTACGTCGGGACTTGTGTTGGGCTGTACGTCGGGACGTGTGTTGGACTCTACATCAGAATTTAGCTTACTTTCAGCTCTACGTCGGGACGTGTGTTGGGCTCTACGTCGGGACGTGTGTTGGGCTCTATGTGGGGTTTTAGCATACATTCAGCTCTACGTTGGGACGTGTGTTGGGCTCCACGTCGGGACGTGTGTTTGGCTCCATGTCGGGACGTGTGTTGGGCTCCATGTCGGGACGTGTGTTGGGCTCTACCTCGGAACGTGTGTTGGGCTCTACGTCGGGACGTGTATTGGGCTCTACGTGGGGATGTCTGTTGGGCTCTACGTTGGGACGTGTGTTGGGCTCTACGTCGGGACGTGTGTTGGGCTCTACATCAGGTTTTACCTGACTTTCATCTCTACTTCGGGACGTGTGTTGGGCTCTACGTCGGGACGTGTGTTGGGCTCTATGTCGGGACGTGTGTTGGGCTCTACGTCGGGACGTGTGTTGGGTTCTACATCAGGATTTAGCTTACTTTCAGCTCTACGTCGGGACGTGTGTTGGACTCTACGTCGGGAAGTGTGTTGGGCTCTACGTCGGGAAGTGTGTTGGGCTCTACATCAAGATTTAGCTTCCTTTCGGCTCTACGTCGGGATGTGTGTTGGGCTCTACGTCGGGACGTGTGTTGGGCTCTACGTCGGGACTTGTGTTGGGCTGTACGTCGGGACGTGTGTTGGACTCTACATCAGAATTTAGCTTACTTTCAGCTCTACGTCGGGACGTGTGTTGGGCTCTACTTCGGGACGTGTGTTGGGCTCTATGTGGGGTTTTAGCATACATTCAGCTCTACGTTGGGACGTGTGTTGGGCTCCACGTCGGGACGTGTGTTTGGCTCCATGTCGGGACGTGTGTTGGGCTCCATGTCGGGACGTGTGTTGGGCTCTACCTCGGAACGTGTGTTGGGCTCTACGTCGGGACGTGTATTGGGCTCTACGTGGGGATGTCTGTTGGGCTCTACGTTGGGACGTGTGTTGGGCTCTACGTCGGGACGTGTGTTGGGCTCTACATCAGGTTTTACCTGACTTTCATCTCTACTTCGGGACGTGTGTTGGGCTCTACGTCGGGACGTGTGTTGGGCTCTACGTCGGGACATGTGTTGGGCTCTACATCAGGATTTAGCTTACTTTCAGCTCTACGTCGGGACGTGTGTTGGGCTCCACATCAGGATTTAGCTTACTTTCAGCTCTACGTCGGGACGTGTGTTGGGCTCTACGTTGGGATGTGTTTTGGGCTCTACATCGGGACGTGTGTTGGGCTCTACGTCGGACGTGTGTTGGGCTCTACGTCGGACGTGTGTTGGGCTCTACATCAGGATTTATCTTACTTTCAGCTCTACGTCAGGACGTGTGTTGGGCTCTATGTCTAGACGTGTGTTGGGCTCTACATCAGGATTTAACTTACATTCAGCTCTTCGTCGGGACGTGTGTTAGGCTCTACGTCGGGACGTGTGTTGGGCTTTACTTCAGGATTTAACTTACTTTCAGCTCTACGTCTGGACGTGTGTTGGGAATACGTCGGGACGTGTGTTGGGCTCTATGTCGGGACGTCTGTTGGGCTCTACGTCGGGACGTGTGTTGGGCTCTACGTCGCGACTTCTGTTGGGCTCTACGTCGGGACGTGTGTTGGGCTCTACGTCGGGACGTCTGTTGGGCTCTACGTCAGGAATTAGCTTACATTCAGCTCTACTTCGGGACGTGTGTTGGGCTCTACATCAGGGTTTAGCTTACTTTCAGCTCTACGTCGGAACGTGTGTTGGGCTCTACGTCGGGACGTATGTTGAGCTCTACTGCGGGACGTGTGTTGTGCTCTACATCAGGATTTAGCTTACTTTCAGCTCTACGTCGGGACGTGTGTTGGGCTCTACATCAGGATTTAGCTTACTTTCAGCTCTACGTCGGGACGTGTGTTGGGCTCTACGTCGGGACGTGTGTTGGGCTCTACGTCGGACGTGTGTTGGGCTCTACGTCGGACGTGTGTTGGGCTCTACGTCGGGACGTGTGTTGGGCTCTACATCAGGATTTAGCTTACTTTCAGCTCTACGTCGGGACGTGTGTTGGGCTCTATGTCTGGACGTGTGTTGGGGTCTACATCAGGATTTAACTTACATTCAGCTCTACGTCGGGACGTGTGTTGGGCTCTACTCGGGACGTGTGTTGGGCTCTACGTCGGGACGTGTGTTGGTCTCTACGTCTAGACGTGTGTTGGGCTCTACATCAGGATTTAGCTTACTTTCAGCTCTATGTCGGGACGTGTGTTGGGCTCTACGTCGGGACGTGTGTTGGGCTCTACGTCGGGACGTGTGTTGGGCTCTACAACAGGATTTAGCTGACTTTCAGCTCTACTTCGGGACGTGTGTTGGGTTCTACGTCGGACGTGTGTTGGGCTCTAGGTCGGGACATGTGTTGGGCTCTACGTCGGGACGTGTGTTGGGCTCTACATCAGGATTTAGCTTACTTTCAGCTCTACGTCGGAACGTGTGTTGGGCTCTACGTCGGAACGTGTGTTGGGCTCTACGTCGGGACGTGTGTTGAGCTCTACTGCGGGACGTGTGTTGTGCTCTACATCAGGATTTAGCTTACTTTCAGCTCTACGTCGGGACGTGTGTTGGGCTCTACATCAGGATTTAGCTTACTTTCAGCTCTACGTCGGGACGTGTGTTGGGCTCTACGTCGGGACGTGTGTTGGGCTCTACGTCGGACGTGTGTTGGGCTCTACGTCGGACGTGTGTTGGGCTCTACGTCGGGACGTGTGTTGGGCTCTACATCAGGATTTAGCTTACTTTCAGGTCTACGTCGGGACGTGTGTTGGGCTCTATGTATGGACGTGTGTTGGGGTCTACATCCGGATTTAACTTACATTCAGCTCTATGTCGGGACGTGTGTTGGGCTGTACGTCTGGACGTGTGTTGGGCTCTACATCAGGATTTAACTTACTTTCAGCTCTACGTCGGGACGTGTGTTGGGCTCTACTCGGGAAGTGTGTTGGGCTCTACGTCGGGACGTGTGTTGGGCTCTACGTCTAGACGTGTGTTGGGCTCTACATCAGGATTTAGCTTACTTTCAGCTCTATGTCGGGACGTGTGTTGGGCTCTACGTCGGGACGTGTGTTGGGCTCTACGTCGGGACGTGTGTTGGGCTCTACAACAGGATTTAGCTGACTTTCAGCTCTACTTCGGGACGTGTGTTGGGTTCTACGTCGGACGTGTGTTGGGCTCTAGGTCGGGACGTGTGTTGGGCTATACGTCGGGACGTGTGTTGGGCTCTACATCAGGATTTAGCATACTTTCAGCTCTACGTCGGGACGTGCGTTGGGCTCTCCGTCGGGACGTGTGTTGGGCTCTACATCAGGATTTAGCTTACTTTCAGCTCTACGTCGGGACGTGTGTTGGGCTCTACGTCGGGAAGTGTGTTGAGCTCTATGTCGGGAAGTGTGTTGGGCTCTACGTCGGGAAGTGTGTTAGGCTCTAAGTCTGGACGTGTGTTGGGCTCTACGTCGGGAAGTGTGTTGGGCTCTACATCAAGATTTAGCTTCCTTTCAGCTCTACGTCAGGACGTGTGTTGGGCTCTACGTCGGGACGTGTGTTGGGCTCTACGTCGAAACGTGTGTTGGGCTCTACGTCAGCACGTGTGTTGGGCTCTACAGCAGGATTTAGCTTATTTTCAGCTCTACGTCGGGACATGTGTTGGGCTCTGCGTCGGGACGTCTGTTGGGCTCTACGTCGGGACGTGTGTTGGGCTCTACGTCGGGACGTGTGTTGGGTTCTACATCAGGATTTAGCTTACTTTCAGCTCTACGTCGGGACGTGTGTTGGACTCTACGTCGGGAAGTGTGTTGGGCTCTACGTCGGGAAGTGTGTTGGGCTCTACGTCGGGAAGTGTGTTGGGCTCTACATCAAGATTTAGCTTCCTTTCGGCTCTACGTCGGGACGTGTGTTGGGCTCTACGTCGGGACGTGTGTTGGGCTCTACGTCGGGACGTGTGTTGGGCTCTACGTCGGGACGTGTGTTGGGCTGTACGTCGGGACGTGTGTTGGACTCTACATCAGAATTTAGCTTACTTTCAGCTCTACGTCGGGACGTGTGTTGGGCTCTACGTCGGGACGTGTGTTGGGCTCTATGTGGGGTTTTAGCATACATTCAGCTCTACGTTGGGACGTGTGTTGGGCTCCACGTCGGGACGTGTGTTTGGCTCCATGTCGGGACGTGTGTTGGGCTCCATGTCAGGACGTGTGTTGGGCTCTACCTCGGAACGTGTGTTGGGCTCTACGTCGGGACGTGTATTGGGCTCTACGTGGGGATGTCTGTTGGGCTCTACGTTGGGACGTGTGTTGGGCTATACGTCGGGACGTGTGTTGGGCTCTACATCAGCTTTTACCTGACTTTCATCTCTACTTCGGGACGTGTGTTGGGCTCTACGTCGGGACGTGTGTTGGGCTCTACGTCGGGACGTGTGTTGGGCTCTACGTCGGGACATGTGTTGGGCTCTACATCAGGATTTAGCTTACTTTCAGCTCTACGTCGGGACGTGTGTTGGGCTCCACATCAGGATTTAGCTTACTTTCAGCTCTACGTCGGGACGTGTGTTGGGCTCTACGTCGGACGTGTGTTGGGCTCTACATCAGGATTTATCTTACTTTCAGCTCTACGTCAGGACGTGTGTTGGGCTCTATGTCTGGACGTGTGTTGGGCTCTACATCAGGATTTAACTTACATTCAGCTCTTCGTCGGGACGTGTGTTAGGCTCTACGTCGGGACGTGTGTTGGGCTTTACTTCAGGATTTAACTTACTTTCAGCTCTACGTCTGGACGTGTGTTGGGAATACGTTGGGACGTGTGTTGGGCTCTATGTCGGGACGTCTGTTGGGCTCTACGTCGGGACGTGTGTTGGGCTCTACGTCGCGACGTCTGTTGGGCTCTACGTCGGGACGTGTGTTGGACTCTACGTCGCGACGTCTGTTGGGCTCTACGTCGGGACGTCTGTTGGGCTCTACGTCAGGAATTAGCTTACATTCAGCTCTACTTCGGGACGTGTGTTGGGCTCTACATCAGGGTTTAGCTTACTTTCAGCTCTACGTCGGAACGTGTGTTGGGCTCTACGTCGGAACGTGTGTTGGGCTCTACGTCGGGACGTGTGTTGAGCTCTACTGCGGGACGTGTGTTGTGCTCTACATCAGGATTTAGCTTACTTTCAGCTCTACGTCGGGACGTGTGTTGGGCTCTACATCAGGATTTAGCTTACTTTCAGCTCTACGTCGGGACGTGTGTTGGGCTCTACGTCGGGACGTGTGTTGGGCTCTACGTCGGACGTGTGTTGGGCTCTACGTCGGACGTGTGTTGGGCTGTACGTCTGGACGTGTGTTGGGCTCTACATCAGGATTTAGCTTACTTTCAGCTCTACGTCGGGACGTGTGTTGGGCTCTATGTCTGGACGTGTGTTGGGGTCTACATCAGGATTTAACTTACATTCAGCTCTACGTCGGGACGTGTGTTGGGCTCTACTCGGGACGTGTGTTGGGCTCTACGTCGGGACGTGTGTTGGGCTCTACGTCTAGACGTGTGTTGGACTCTACATCAGGATTTAGCTTACTTTCAGCTCTATGTCGGGACGTGTGTTGGGCTCTACGTCGGGACGTGTGTTGGGCTCTACGTCGGGACGTGTGTTGGGCTCTACAACAGGATTTAGCTGACTTTCAGCTCTACTTCGGGACGTGTGTTGGGTTCTACGTCGGACGTGTGTTGGGCTCTAGGTCGGGACGTGTGTTGGGCTCTACGTCGGGACGTGTGTTGGGCTCTACATCAGGATTTAGCTTACTTTCAGCTCTACGTCGGAACGTGTGTTGGGCTCTACGTCGGAACGTGTGTTGGGCTCTACGTCGGGACGTGTGTTGAGCTCTACTGCGGGACGTGTGTTGTGCTCTACATCAGGATTTAGCTTACTTTCAGCTCTACGTCGGGACGTGTGTTGGGCTCTACGTCGGGACGTGCGTTGGGCTCTACGTCTGTAGTTAGCTAACTTTCAGCTCTACGTCGGGACGTGCGTTGGGCTCTACGTCGGGACGTGAGTTGGGCTCTACGTCGGGACGTGTGTTGGGCTCCACGTCGGGACGTGTGTTGGGCTCCACGTCGGGACGTGTGTTGGGCTCCACGTCGGGACGTGTGTTGGGCTCTACGTCGGAACGTGTGTTGGGCTCTACGTCGGGACGTTTGTTGGGCTCTACGTGGGGGTTTAGCATACATTCAGCTCTACGTCGGGACGTGTGTTGGGCTCTACGTCGGGACGTGTGTTGGGCTCTACGTCGGGACGTTTGTTGGGCTCTACGTGGGGCTTTAGCATACATTCAGCTCTACGTCGGGACGTGTGTTGGGCTCCATGTCTGGACGTGTGTTGGGCTCCATGTCGGGACGTGTGTTGGGCTCTATGTCTGTAGTTAGCTAACTTTCATCTCTACGTCGGGACTTGTGTTGGGCTCTACGTCGGGACGTGTGTTGGGCTCTACGTCGGGACGTGTGTTGGGCTCTACGTCGGGACGTGTGTTGGGCTCTACATCAGGATTTAGCTTACTTTCAGCTCTACGTCGGGACGTGTGTTTGGCTCTACGTCGGGACGTGTGTTGGGCTCTACATCAGGATTTAGCTTCCTTTCAGCTCTACGTCGGGACGTGTGTTGGGCTCTACGTCGGGACGTGTGTTGGGCTCCACGTCGGGACGTGCGTTGGGCTCTACGTCGGGACGTGTGTTGGGCTCTACGTCGGGACGTGTGTTCGGCTCTAAGTCGGGACGTGTGTTGGGCTCTACGTCGGGACGTGTGTTGGGCTCTACGTCGGGACGTGTGTTGGGCTCTACGTCGGGACGTGTGTCGGGCTCTGCGTCTGTAGTTAGCTAAATTTCAACTCTACGTCGGGACATGCGTTGGGCTCTACGTCGGGACGTGCGTTGATCTCTACGTCGGGACGTGCGTTGGGCTCTCCGTCGGGACATGTGTTGGGCTCTATATCAGGATTTAGCTTACTTTCGGCTCTACGTCGGGACGTGTGTTGGGCTCTACGTCGGGAAGTGTGTTGGGCTCTACGTCGGGAAGTGTGTTGGGCTCTACGTCGGGAAGTGTGTTGGGCTCTACATCGGGAAGTGTGTTGGGCTCTACGTCGGGAAGTGTGTTGGGCTCTACATCAAGATTTAGCTTCTATTCAGCTCTACGTCGGGACGTGTGTTGGGCTCTACGTCGGGACGTGTGTTGGGCTCTACGTCGGGACGTGTGTTGGGCTCTACATCAGGATTTAGCTTACTTTCAGCTCTACGTCGGGACGTGTGTTGGGCTCGACGCCGGGACGTGTGTTGGGCTCTACATCAGGATTTAGCTTACTTTCAGCTCTACGTCGGGACGTGTGTTGGGCTCTACATCAGGATTTAGCTTACTTTCAGCTCTACGTCGGGACGTGTGTTGGGCTCGACGCCGGGACGTGTGTTGGGCTCTACATCAGGATTTAGCTTACTTTCAGCTCTACGTCGGGACGTGTGTTGGGCTCTACGTCGGGACGTGTGTTGGGCTCTACGTCGGGAAGTGTGTTGGGCTCTACCTCGGGACGTGTGTTGGGCTCTACGTCGAGACGTGTGTTGGGCTCTACGTCGGGACGTGTGTTGGGCTCTACGTCGGGACGTGTGTTGGGCTCTACGTCGAGATGTGTGTTGGGCTCTACGTCGGGACGTGTGTTGGGCTCTACGTCGGGACGTGTGTTGGGCTCTACGTCGGGACGTGTGTTGGGCTCTACATCAGGATTTAGCTTACTTTCAGCTCTACGTCGGGACGTGTGTTGGGCTCTACGTCGGGACGTGTGTTGGGCTATACGTCGGGACATGTGTTGGGCTCTACGTCGGGACGTGTGTTGGGCTATATGTCGGGACGTGTCTTGGGCTCTACATCAGGATTTAGCATACTTTCAGCTCTACGTCGGGACGTGCGTTGGGCTCTCCGTCGGGACGTGTGTTGGGCTCTACATCAGGATTTAGCTTACTTTCAGCTCTACGTCGGGACGTGTGTTGGGCTCTATGTGGGGTTTTAGCATACATCAGCTCTACGTTGGGACGTGTGTTGGGCTCCACGTCGGGACGTGTGTTTGGCTCCATGTCAGGACGTGTGTTGGGCTCCATGTCGGGACGTGTGTTGGGCTCTACCTCGGAACGTGTGTTGGGCTCTACGTCGGGACGTGTATTGGGCTCTACGTGGGGATGTCTGTTGGGCTCTACGTTGGGACGTGTGTTGGGCTCTACGTCGGGACGTGTGTTGGGCTCTACATCAGGTTTTACCTGACTTTCATCTCTACTTCGGGACGTGTGTTGGGCTCTACGTCAGGACGTGTGTTGGGCTCTACGTCGGGACATGTGTTGGGCTCTACATCAGGATTTAGCTTACTTTCAGCTCTACGTCGGGACGTGTGTTGGGCTCTACGTTGGGATGTGTTTTGGGCTCTACATCGGGACGTGTGTTGGGCTCTACGTCGGACGTGTGTTGGGCTCTACGTCGGACGTGTGTTGGGCTCTACATCAGGATTTATCTTACTTTCAGCTCTACGTCAGGACGTGTGTTGGGCTCTATGTCTGGACGTGTGTTGGGCTCTACATCAGGATTTAACTTACATTCAGCTCTTCGTCGGGACGTGTGTTGGGCTCTACGTCGGGACGTGTGTTGGGCTTTACTTCAGGATTTAACTTACTTTCAGCTCTACGTCTGGACGTGTGTTGGGAATACGTCGGGACGTGTGTTGGGCTCTATGTCGGGACGTCTGTTGGGCTCTACGTCGGGACGTGTGTTGGGCTCTACGTCGCGACGTCTGTTGGGCTCTACGTCGGGACGTGTGTTGGACTCTACGTCGCGACGTCTGTTGGGCTCTACGTCGGGACGTCTGTTGGGCTCTACGTCAGGAATTAGCTTACTTTCAGCTCTACTTCGGGACGTGTGTTGGGCTCTCCATCAGGGTTTAGCTTACTTTCAGCTCTACGTCGGAACGTGTGTTGGGCTCTACGTCGGAACGTGTGTTGGGCTCTACGTCGGGACGTGTGTTGAGCTCTACTGCGGGACGTGTGTTGTGCTCTACATCAGGATTTAGCTTACTTTCAGCTCTACGTCGGGACGTGTGTTGGGCTCTACATCAGGATTTAGCTTACTTTCAGCTCTACGTCGGGACGTGTGTTGGGCTCTACGTCGGGACGTGTGTTGGGCTCTACGTCGGACGTGTGTTGGGCTCTACGTCGGACGTGTGTTGGGCTGTACGTCTGGACGTGTGTTGGGCTCTACATCAGGATTTAACTTACATTCAGCTCTACGTCGGGACGTGTGTTGGGCTCTATGTCTGGACGTGTGTTGGGCTCTACGTCGGGACGTGTGTTGGGCTCTACGTCTAGACGTGTGTTGGGCTCTACATCAGGATTTAGCTTACTTTCAGCTCTATGTCGGGACGTGTGTTGGGCTCTACGTCGGGACGTGTGTTGGGCTCTACGTCGGGACGTGTGTTGGGCTCTACAACAGGATTTAGCTGACTTTCAGCTCTACTTCGGGACGTGTGTTGGGTTCTACGTCGGACGTGTGTTGGGCTCTAGGTCGGGACGTGTGTTGGGCTATACGTCGGGACGTGTGTTGGGCTCTCCGTCGGGACATGTGTTGGGCTCTACATCAGGATTTAGCTTACTTTCAGCTCTACGTCGGGACGTGTGTTGGGCTCTACGTCGGGAAGTGTGTTGAGCTCTATGTCGGGAAGTGTGTTTGGCTCTACGTCGGGAAGTGTGTTAGGCTCTAAGTCGGGACGTGTGTTGGGCTCTACGTCGGGAAGTGTGTTGGGCTCTACATCAAGATTTAGCTTCCTTTCAGCTCTACGTCAGGACGTGTGTTGGGCTCTACGTCGGGACGTGTGTTGGGCTCTACGTCGGGACGTGTGTTGGGCTCTACGTCAGCACGTGTGTTGGGCTCTACAGCAGGATTTAGCTTATTTTCAGCTCTACGTCGGGACATGTGTTGGGCTCTGCGTCGGGACGTCTGTTGGGCTCTACGTCGGGACGTGTGTTGGGCTCTACGTCGGGACGTGTGTTGGGTTCTACATCAGGATTTAGCTTACTTTCAGCTCTACGTCG
Source organism: Leptosomus discolor (assembly GCF_034619465.1). Taxonomy (NCBI): domain Eukaryota; kingdom Metazoa; phylum Chordata; class Aves; order Leptosomiformes; family Leptosomidae; genus Leptosomus; species Leptosomus discolor. The sequence goes on along the minus strand of NW_028237915.1, from coordinate 274,938 downwards.
GGACGTGTGTTGGACTCTACGTCGGGAAGTGTGTTGGGCTCTACGTCGGGAAGTGTGTTGGGCTCTACATCAAGATTTAGCTTCCTTTCGGCTCTACGTCGGGATGTGTGTTGGGCTCTACGTCGGGACGTGTGTTGGGCTCTACGTCGGGACTTGTGTTGGGCTGTACGTCGGGACGTGTGTTGGACTCTACATCAGAATTTAGCTTACTTTCAGCTCTACGTCGGGACGTGTGTTGGGCTCTACGTCGGGACGTGTGTTGGGCTCTATGTGGGGTTTTAGCATACATTCAGCTCTACGTTGGGACGTGTGTTGGGCTCCACGTCGGGACGTGTGTTTGGCTCCATGTCGGGACGTGTGTTGGGCTCCATGTCGGGACGTGTGTTGGGCTCTACCTCGGAACGTGTGTTGGGCTCTACGTCGGGACGTGTATTGGGCTCTACGTGGGGATGTCTGTTGGGCTCTACGTTGGGACGTGTGTTGGGCTCTACGTCGGGACGTGTGTTGGGCTCTACATCAGGTTTTACCTGACTTTCATCTCTACTTCGGGACGTGTGTTGGGCTCTACGTCGGGACGTGTGTTGGGCTCCACATCAGGATTTAGCTTACTTTCAGCTCTACGTCGGGACGTGTGTTGGGCTCCACATCAGGATTTAGCTTACTTTCAGCTCTACGTCGGGACGTGTGTTGGGCTCTACGTTGGGATGTGTTTTGGGCTCTACATCGGGACGTGTGTTGGGCTCTACGTCGGACGTGTGTTGGGCTCTACGTCGGACGTGTGTTGGGCTCTACATCAGGATTTATCTTACTTTCAGCTCTACGTCAGGACGTGTGTTGGGCTCTATGTCTGGACGTGTGTTGGGCTCTACATCAGGATTTAACTTACATTCAGCTCTTCGTCGGGACGTGTGTTAGGCTCTACGTCGGGACGTGTGTTGGGCTTTACTTCAGGATTTAACTTACTTTCAGCTCTACGTCTGGACGTGTGTTGGGAATACGTCGGGACGTGTGTTGGGCTCTATGTCGGGACGTCTGTTGGGCTCTACGTCGGGACGTGTGTTGGGCTCTACGTCGCGACGTCTGTTGGGCTCTACGTCGGGACGTGTGTTGGACTCTACGTCGCGACGTCTGTTGGGCTCTACGTCGGGACGTCTGTTGGGCTCTACGTCAGGAATTAGCTTACTTTCAGCTCTACGTCGGAACGTGTGTTGGGCTCTACGTCGGAACGTGTGTTGGGCTCTACGTCGGGACGTGTGTTGAGCTCTACTGCGGGACGTGTGTTGTGCTCTACATCAGGATTTAGCTTACTTTCAGCTCTACGTCGGGACGTGTGTTGGGCTCTACATCAGGATTTAGCTTACTTTCAGCTCTACGTCGGGACGTGTGTTGGGCTCTACGTCGGGACGTGTGTTGGGCTCTACGTCGGACGTGTGTTGGGCTCTACGTCGGGAAGTGTGTTGGGCTCTACGTCGGGACGTGTGTTGGGCTCTACGTCGGGAAGTGTGTTGGGCTCTACGTCGGGACGTGTGTTGGGCTCTACGTCGGACGTGTGTTGGGCTCTACGTCGGACGTGTGTTGGGCTGTACGTCTGGACGTGTGTTGGGCTCTACATCAGGATTTAGCTTACTTTCAGCTCTACGTCGGGAGGTGTGTTGGGCTCTATGTCTGGACGTGTGTTGGGGTCTACATCAGGATTTAACTTACATTCAGCTCTACGTCGGGACATGTGTTGGGCTCTACTCGGGACGTGTGTTGGGCTCTACGTCGGGACGTGTGTTGGTCTCTACGTCTAGACGTGTGTTGGGCTCTACATCAGGATTTAGCTTACTTTCAGCTCTATGTCGGGACGTGTGTTGGGCTCTACGTCGGGACGTGTGTTGGGCTCTACGTCGGGACGTGTGTTGGGCTCTACAACAGGATTTAGCTGACTTTCAGCTCTACTTCGGGACGTGTGTTGGGTTCTACGTCGGACGTGTGTTGGGCTCTAGGTCGGGACGTGTGTTGGGCTATACGTCGGGACGTGTGTTGGGCTCTACATCAGGATTTAGCATACTTTCAGCTCTACGTCGGGACGTGCGTTGGGCTCTCCGTCGGGACATGTGTTGGGCTCTACATCAGGATTTAGCTTACTTTCAGCTCTACGTCGGGACGTGTGTTGGGCTCTACGTCGGGAAGTGTGTTGAGCTCTATGTCGGGAAGTGTGTTGGGCTCTACGTCGGGAAGTGTGTTAGGCTCTAAGTCGGGACGTGTGTTGGGCTCTACGTCGGGAAGTGTGTTGGGCTCTACATCAAGATTTAGCTTCCTTTCAGCTCTACGTCAGGACGTGTGTTGGGCTCTACGTCGGGACGTGTGTTGGGCTCTACGTCGGGACGTGTGTTGGGCTCTACGTCAGCACGTGTGTTGGGCTCTACAGCAGGATTTAGCTTATTTTCAGCTCTACGTCGGGACATGTGTTGGGCTCTGCGTCGGGACGTCTGTTGGGCTCTATGTCGGGACGTGTGTTGGGCTCTACGTCGGGACGTGTGTTGGGTTCTACATCAGGATTTAGCTTACTTTCAGCTCTACGTCGGGACGTGTGTTGGACTCTACGTCGGGAAGTGTGTTGGGCTCTACGTCGGGAAGTGTGTTGGGCTCTACATCAAGATTTAGCTTCCTTTCGGCTCTACGTCGGGATGTGTGTTGGGCTCTACGTCGGGACGTGTGTTGGGCTCTACGTCGGGACTTCTGTTGGGCTGTACGTCGGGACGTGTGTTGGACTCTACATCAGAATTTAGCTTACTTTCAGCTCTACGTCGGGACGTGTGTTGGGCTCTACTTCGGGACGTGTGTTGGGCTCTATGTGGGGTTTTAGCATACATTCAGCTCTACGTTGGGACGTGTGTTGGGCTCCACGTCGGGACGTGTGTTTGGCTCCATGTCGGGACGTGTGTTGGGCTCCATGTCGGGACGTGTGTTGGGCTCTACCTCGGAACGTGTGTTGGGCTCTACGTCGGGACGTGTATTGGGCTCTACGTGGGGATGTCTGTTGGGCTCTACGTTGGGACGTGTGTTGGGCTCTACGTCGGGACGTGTGTTGGGCTCTACGTCGGGACATGTGTTGGGCTCTACATCAGGATTTAGCTTACTTTCAGCTCTACGTCGGGACGTGTGTTGGGCTCCACATCAGGATTTAGCTTACTTTCAGCTCTACGTCGGGACGTGTGTTGGGCTCTACGTTGGGATGTGTTTTGGGCTCTACATCGGGACGTGTGTTGGGCTCTACGTCGGACGTGTGTTGGGCTCTACGTCGGACGTGTGTTGGGCTCTACATCAGGATTTATCTTACTTTCAGCTCTACGTCAGGACGTGTGTTGGGCTCTATGTCTGGACGTGTGTTGGGCTCTACATCAGGATTTAACTTACATTCAGCTCTTCGTCGGGACGTGTGTTAGGCTCTACGTCGGGACGTGTGTTGGGCTTTACTTCAGGATTTAACTTACTTTCAGCTCTACGTCTGGACATGTGTTGGGAATACGTCGGGACGTGTGTTGGGCTCTATGTCGGGACGTCTGTTGGGCTCTACGTCGGGACGTGTGTTGGGCTCTACGTCGCGACTTCTGTTGGGCTCTACGTCGGGACGTGTGTTGGGCTCTACGTCGCGACTTCTGTTGGGCTCTACGTCGGGACGTGTGTTGGACTCTACGTCGCGACGTCTGTTGGGCTCTACGTCGGGACGTCTGTTGGGCTCTACGTCAGGAATTAGCTTACATTCAGCTCTACTTCGGGACGTGTGTTGGGCTCTACATCAGGGTTTAGCTTACTTTCAGCTCTACGTCGGAACGTGTGTTGGGCTCTACGTCGGGACGTATGTTGAGCTCTACTGCGGGACGTGTGTTGTGCTCTACATCAGGATTTAGCTTACTTTCAGCTCTACGTCGGGACGTGTGTTGGGCTCTACATCAGGATTTAGCTTACTTTCAGCTCTACGTCGGGACGTGTGTTGGGCTCTACGTCGGGACGTGTGTTGGGCTCTACGTCGGACGTGTGTTGGGCTCTACGTCGGACGTGTGTTGGGCTGTACGTCTGGACGTGTGTTGGGCTCTACATCAGGATTTAGCTTACTTTCAGCTCTACGTCGGGACGTGTGTTGGGCTCTATGTCTGGACGTGTGTTGGGGTCTACATCAGGATTTAACTTACATTCAGCTCTACGTCGGGACGTGTGTTGGGCTCTACTCGGGACGTGTGTTGGGCTCTACGTCGGGACGTGTGTTGGTCTCTACGTCTAGACGTGTGTTGGGCTCTACATCAGGATTTAGCTTACTTTCAGCTCTATGTCGGGACGTGTGTTGGGCTCTACGTCGGGACGTGTGTTGGGCTCTACGTCGGGACGTGTGTTGGGCTCTACAACAGGATTTAGCTGACTTTCAGCTCTACTTCGGGACGTGTGTTGGGTTCTACGTCGGACGTGTGTTGGGCTCTAGGTCGGGACATGTGTTGGGCTCTACGTCGGGACGTGTGTTGGGCTCTACATCAGGATTTAGCTTACTTTCAGCTCTACGTCGGAACGTGTGTTGGGCTCTACGTCGGAACGTGTGTTGGGCTCTACGTCGGGACGTGTGTTGAGCTCTACTGCGGGACGTGTGTTGTGCTCTACATCAGGATTTAGCTTACTTTCAGCTCTACGTCGGGACGTGTGTTGGGCTCTACATCAGGATTTAGCTTACTTTCAGCTCTACGTCGGGACGTGTGTTGGGCTCTACGTCGGGACGTGTGTTGGGCTCTACGTCGGACGTGTGTTGGGCTCTACGTCGGACGTGTGTTGGGCTCTACGTCGGGACGTGTGTTGGGCTCTACATCAGGATTTAGCTTACTTTCAGGTCTACGTCGGGACGTGTGTTGGGCTCTATGTCTGGACGTGTGTTGGGGTCTACATCCGGATTTAACTTACATTCAGCTCTATGTCGGGACGTGTGTTGGGCTGTACGTCTGGACGTGTGTTGGGCTCTACATCAGGATTTAACTTACTTTCAGCTCTACGTCGGGACGTGTGTTGGGCTCTACTCGGGAAGTGTGTTGGGCTCTACGTCGGGACGTGTGTTGGGCTCTACGTCTAGACGTGTGTTGGGCTCTACATCAGGATTTAACTTACATTCAGCTCTTCGTCGGGACGTGTGTTGGGCTCTACGTCGGGACGTGTGTTGGGAATACGTCGGGACGTGTGTTGGGCTCTATGTCGGGACGTCTGTTGGGCTCTACGTCGGGACGTGTGTTGGGCTCTACGTCGCGACGTCTGTTGGGCTCTACGTCGGGACGTGTGTTGGACTCTACGTCGCGACGTCTGTTGGGCTCTACGTCGGGACGTCTGTTGGGCTCTACGTCAGGAATTAGCTTACTTTCAGCTCTACTTCGGGACGTGTGTTGGGCTCTCCATCAGGGTTTAGCTTACTTTCAGCTCTACGTCGGAACGTGTGTTGGGCTCTACGTCGGAACGTGTGTTGGGCTCTACGTCGGGACGTGTGTTGAGCTCTACTGCGGGACGTGTGTTGTGCTCTACATCAGGATTTAGCTTACTTTCAGCTCTACGTCGGGACGTGTGTTGGGCTCTACATCAGGATTTAGCTTACTTTCAGCTCTACGTCGGGACGTGTGTTGGGCTCTACGTCGGGACGTGTGTTGGGCTCTACGTCGGACGTGTGTTGGGCTCTACGTCGGACGTGTGTTGGGCTGTACGTCTGGACGTGTGTTGGGCTCTACATCAGGATTTAGCTTACTTTCAGCTCTACGTCGGGACGTGTGTTGGGCTCTATGTCTGGACGTGTGTTGGGGTCTACATCAGGATTTAACTTACATTCAGCTCTACGTCGGGACATGTGTTGGGCTCTACTCGGGACGTGTGTTGGGCTCTACGTCGGGACGTGTGTTGGGCTCTACGTCTAGACGTGTGTTGGGCTCTACATCAGGATTTAGCTTACTTTCAGCTCTATGTCGGGACGTGTGTTGGGCTCTACGTCGGGACGTGTGTTGGGCTCTACGTCGGGACGTGTGTTGGGCTCTACAACAGGATTTAGCTGACTTTCAGCTCTACTTCGGGACGTGTGTTGGGTTCTACGTCGGACGTGTGTTGGGCTCTAGGTCGGGACGTGTGTTGGGCTATACGTCGGGACGTGTGTTGGGCTCTCCGTCGGGACATGTGTTGGGCTCTACATCAGGATTTAGCTTACTTTCAGCTCTACGTCGGGACGTGTGTTGGGCTCTACGTCGGGAAGTGTGTTGAGCTCTATGTCGGGAAGTGTGTTTGGCTCTACGTCGGGAAGTGTGTTAGGCTCTAAGTCGGGACGTGTGTTGGGCTCTACGTCGGGAAGTGTGTTGGGCTCTACATCAAGATTTAGCTTCCTTTCAGCTCTACGTCAGGACGTGTGTTGGGCTCTACGTCGGGACGTGTGTTGGGCTCTACGTCGGGACGTGTGTTGGGCTCTACGTCAGCACGTGTGTTGGGCTCTACAGCAGGATTTAGCTTATTTTCAGCTCTACGTCGGGACATGTGTTGGGCTCTGCGTCGGGACGTCTGTTGGGCTCTACGTCGGGACGTGTGTTGGGCTCTACGTCGGGACGTGTATTGGGTTCTACATCAGGATTTAGCTTACTTTCAGCTCTACGTCGGGACGTGTGTTGGACTCTACGTCGGGAAGTGTGTTGGGCTCTACGTCGGGAAGTGTGTTGGGCTCTACATCAAGATTTAGCTTCCTTTCGGCTCTACGTCGGGATGTGTGTTGGGCTCTACGTCGGGACGTGTGTTGGGCTCTACGTCGGGACTTGTGTTGGGCTGTACGTCGGGACGTGTGTTGGACTCTACATCAGAATTTAGCTTACTTTCAGCTCTACGTCGGGACGTGTGTTGGGCTCTACGTCGGGACGTGTGTTGGGCTCTATGTGGGGTTTTAGCATACATTCAGCTCTACGTTGGGACGTGTGTTGGGCTCCACGTCGGGACGTGTGTTTGGCTCCATGTCGGGACATGTGTTGGGCTCCATGTCGGGACGTGTGTTGGGCTCTACCTCGGAACGTGTGTTGGGCTCTACGTCGGGACGTGTATTGGGCTCTACGTGGGGATGTCTGTTGGGCTCTACGTTGGGACGTGTGTTGGGCTCTACGTCGGGACGTGTGTTGGGCTCTACATCAGGTTTTACCTGACTTTCATCTCTACTTCGGGACGTGTGTTGGGCTCTACGTCGGGACGTGTGTTGGGCTCTACGTCGGGACATGTGTTGGGCTCTACATCAGGATTTAGCTTACTTTCAGCTCTACGTCGGGACGTGTGTTGGGCTCCACATCAGGATTTAGCTTACTTTCAGCTCTACGTCGGGACGTGTGTTGGGCTCTACGTTGGGATGTGTTTTGGGCTCTACATCGGGACGTGTGTTGGGCTCTACGTCGGACGTGTGTTGGGCTCTACGTCGGACGTGTGTTGGGCTCTACATCAGGATTTATCTTACTTTCAGCTCTACGTCAGGACGTGTGTTGGGCTCTATGTCTGGACGTGTGTTGGGCTCTACATCAGGATTTAACTTACATTCAGCTCTTCGTCGGGACGTGTGTTAGGCTCTACGTCGGGACGTGTGTTGGGCTTTACTTCAGGATTTAACTTACTTTCAGCTCTACGTCTGGACGTGTGTTGGGAATACGTCGGGACGTGTGTTGGGCTCTATGTCGGGACGTCTGTTGGGCTCTACGTCGGGACGTGTGTTGGGCTCTACGTCGCGACGTCTGTTGGGCTCTACGTCGGGACGTCTGTTGGGCTCTACGTCAGGAATTAGCTTACTTTCAGCTCTACGTCGGAACGTGTGTTGGGCTCTACGTCGGAACGTGTGTTGGGCTCTACGTCGGGACGTGTGTTGAGCTCTACTGCGGGACGTGTGTTGTGCTCTACATCAGGATTTAGCTTACTTTCAGCTCTACGTCGGGACGTGTGTTGGGCTCTACATCAGGATTTAGCTTACTTTCAGCTCTACGTCGGGACGTGTGTTGGGCTCTACGTCGGGACGTGTGTTGGGCTCTACGTCGGACGTGTGTTGGGCTCTACGTCGGACGTGTGTTGGGCTGTACGTCTGGACGTGTGTTGGGCTCTACATCAGGATTTAGCTTACTTTCAGCTCTACGTCGGGAGGTGTGTTGGGCTCTATGTCTGGACGTGTGTTGGGGTCTACATCAGGATTTAACTTACATTCAGCTCTACGTCGGGACATGTGTTGGGCTCTACTCGGGACGTGTGTTGGGCTCTACGTCGGGACGTGTGTTGGGCTCTACGTCGGGAAGTGTGTTGGGCTCTACATCAGGATTTAGCTTACTTTCAGCTCTATGTCGGGACGTGTGTTGGGCTCTACGTCGGGACGTGTGTTGGGCTCTACGTCGGGACGTGTGTTGGGCTCTACAACAGGATTTAGCTGACTTTCAGCTCTACTTCGGGACGTGTGTTGGGTTCTACGTCGGACGTGTGTTGGGCTCTAGGTCGGGACGTGTGTTGGGCTATACGTCGGGACGTGTGTTGGGCTCTACATCAGGATTTAGCATACTTTCAGCTCTACGTCGGGACGTGCGTTGGGCTCTCCGTCGGGACATGTGTTGGGCTCTACATCAGGATTTAGCTTACTTTCAGCTCTACGTCGGGACGTGTGTTGGGCTCTACGTCGGGAAGTGTGTTGAGCTCTATGTCGGGAAGTGTGTTGGGCTCTACGTCGGGAAGTGTGTTAGGCTCTAAGTCGGGACGTGTGTTGGGCTCTACGTCGGGAAGTGTGTTGGGCTCTACATCAAGATTTAGCTTCCTTTCAGCTCTACGTCAGGACGTGTGTTGGGCTCTACGTCGGGACGTGTGTTGGGCTCTACGTCGGGACGTGTGTTGGGCTCTACGTCAGCACGTGTGTTGGGCTCTACAGCAGGATTTAGCTTATTTTCAGCTCTACGTCGGGACATGTGTTGGGCTCTGCGTCGGGACGTCTGTTGGGCTCTATGTCGGGACGTGTGTTGGGCTCTACGTCGGGACGTGTGTTGGGTTCTACATCAGGATTTAGCTTACTTTCAGCTCTACGTCGGGACGTGTGTTGGACTCTACGTCGGGAAGTGTGTTGGGCTCTACGTCGGGAAGTGTGTTGGGCTCTACATCAAGATTTAGCTTCCTTTCGGCTCTACGTCGGGATGTGTGTTGGGCTCTACGTCGGGACGTGTGTTGGGCTCTACGTCGGGACTTCTGTTGGGCTGTACGTCGGGACGTGTGTTGGACTCTACATCAGAATTTAGCTTACTTTCAGCTCTACGTCGGGACGTGTGTTGGGCTCTACTTCGGGACGTGTGTTGGGCTCTATGTGGGGTTTTAGCATACATTCAGCTCTACGTTGGGACGTGTGTTGGGCTCCACGTCGGGACGTGTGTTTGGCTCCATGTCGGGACGTGTGTTGGGCTCCATGTCGGGACGTGTGTTGGGCTCTACCTCGGAACGTGTGTTGGGCTCTACGTCGGGACGTGTATTGGGCTCTACGTGGGGATGTCTGTTGGGCTCTACGTTGGGACGTGTGTTGGGCTCTACGTCGGGACGTGTGTTGGGCTCTACGTCGGGACATGTGTTGGGCTCTACATCAGGATTTAGCTTACTTTCAGCTCTACGTCGGGACGTGTGTTGGGCTCCACATCAGGATTTAGCTTACTTTCAGCTCTACGTCGGGACGTGTGTTGGGCTCTACGTTGGGATGTGTTTTGGGCTCTACATCGGGACGTGTGTTGGGCTCTACGTCGGACGTGTGTTGGGCTCTACGTCGGACGTGTGTTGGGCTCTACATCAGGATTTATCTTACTTTCAGCTCTACGTCAGGACGTGTGTTGGGCTCTATGTCTGGACGTGTGTTGGGCTCTACATCAGGATTTAACTTACATTCAGCTCTTCGTCGGGACGTGTGTTAGGCTCTACGTCGGGACGTGTGTTGGGCTTTACTTCAGGATTTAACTTACTTTCAGCTCTACGTCTGGACGTGTGTTGGGAATACGTCGGGACGTGTGTTGGGCTCTATGTCGGGACGTCTGTTGGGCTCTACGTCGGGACGTGTGTTGGGCTCTACGTCGCGACTTCTGTTGGGCTCTACGTCGGGACGTGTGTTGGGCTCTACGTCGCGACTTCTGTTGGGCTCTACGTCGGGACGTGTGTTGGACTCTACGTCGCGACGTCTGTTGGGCTCTACGTCGGGACGTCTGTTGGGCTCTACGTCAGGAATTAGCTTACATTCAGCTCTACTTCGGGACGTGTGTTGGGCTCTACATCAGGGTTTAGCTTACTTTCAGCTCTACGTCGGAACGTGTGTTGGGCTCTACGTCGGGACGTATGTTGAGCTCTACTGCGGGACGTGTGTTGTGCTCTACATCAGGATTTAGCTTACTTTCAGCTCTACGTCGGGACGTGTGTTGGGCTCTACATCAGGATTTAGCTTACTTTCAGCTCTACGTCGGGACGTGTGTTGGGCTCTACGTCGGGACGTGTGTTGGGCTCTACGTCGGACGTGTGTTGGGCTCTACGTCGGACGTGTGTTGGGCTGTACGTCTGGACGTGTGTTGGGCTCTACATCAGGATTTAGCTTACTTTCAGCTCTACGTCGGGACGTGTGTTGGGCTCTATGTCTGGACGTGTGTTGGGGTCTACATCAGGATTTAACTTACATTCAGCTCTACGTCGGGACGTGTGTTGGGCTCTACTCGGGACGTGTGTTGGGGTCTACGTCGGGACGTGTGTTGGTCTCTACGTCTAGACGTGTGTTGGGCTCTACATCAGGATTTAGCTTACTTTCAGCTCTATGTCGGGACGTGTGTTGGGCTCTACGTCGGGACGTGTGTTGGGCTCTACGTCGGGACGTGTGTTGGGCTCTACAACAGGATTTAGCTGACTTTCAGCTCTACTTCGGGACGTGTGTTGGGTTCTACGTCGGACGTGTGTTGGGCTCTAGGTCGGGACATGTGTTGGGCTCTACGTCGGGACGTGTGTTGGGCTCTACATCATGATTTAGCTTACTTTCAGCTCTACGTCGGAACGTGTGTTGGGCTCTACGTCGGAACGTGTGTTGGGCTCTACGTCGGGACGTGTGTTGAGCTCTACTGCGGGACGTGTGTTGTGCTCTACATCAGGATTTAGCTTACTTTCAGCTCTACGTCGGGACGTGTGTTGGGCTCTACATCAGGATTTAGCTTACTTTCAGCTCTACGTCGGGACGTGTGTTGGGCTCTACGTCGGGACGTGTGTTGGGCTCTACGTCGGACGTGTGTTGGGCTCTACGTCGGACGTGTGTTGGGCTCTACGTCGGGACGTGTGTTGGGCTCTACATCAGGATTTAGCTTACTTTCAGGTCTACGTCGGGACGTGTGTTGGGCTCTATGTCTGGACGTGTGTTGGGGTCTACATCCGGATTTAACTTACATTCAGCTCTATGTCGGGACGTGTGTTGGGCTGTACGTCTGGACGTGTGTTGGGCTCTACATCAGGATTTAACTTACTTTCAGCTCTACGTCGGGACGTGTGTTGGGCTCTACTCGGGAAGTGTGTTGGGCTCTACGTCGGGACGTGTGTTGGGCTCTACGTCTAGACGTGTGTTGGGCTCTACATCAGGATTTAACTTACATTCAGCTCTTCGTCGGGACGTGTGTTGGGCTCTACGTCGGGACGTGTGTTGGGAATACGTCGGGACGTGTGTTGGGCTCTATGTCGGGACGTCTGTTGGGCTCTACGTCGGGACGTGTGTTGGGCTCTACGTCGCGACGTCTGTTGGGCTCTACGTCGGGACGTGTGTTGGACTCTACGTCGCGACGTCTGTTGGGCTCTACGTCGGGACGTCTGTTGGGCTCTACGTCAGGAATTAGCTTACTTTCAGCTCTACTTCGGGACGTGTGTTGGGCTCTCCATCAGGGTTTAGCTTACTTTCAGCTCTACGTCGGAACGTGTGTTGGGCTCTACGTCGGAACGTGTGTTGGGCTCTACGTCGGGCGTGTGTTGAGCTCTACTGCGGGACGTGTGTTGTGCTCTACATCAGGATTTAGCTTACTTTCAGCTCTACGTCGGGACGTGTGTTGGGCTCTACATCAGGATTTAGCTTACTTTCAGCTCTACGTCGGGACGTGTGTTGGGCTCTACGTCGGGACGTGTGTTGGGCTCTACGTCGGACGTGTGTTGGGCTCTACGTCGGACGTGTGTTGGGCTGTACGTCTGGACGTGTGTTGGGCTCTACATCAGGATTTAGCTTACTTTCAGCTCTACGTCGGGACGTGTGTTGGGCTCTATGTCTGGACGTGTGTTGGGGTCTACATCAGGATTTAACTTACATTCAGCTCTACGTCGGGACATGTGTTGGGCTCTACTCGGGACGTGTGTTGGGCTCTACGTCGGGACGTGTGTTGGGCTCTACGTCTAGACGTGTGTTGGGCTCTACATCAGGATTTAGCTTACTTTCAGCTCTATGTCGGGACGTGTGTTGGGCTCTACGTCGGGACGTGTGTTGGGCTCTACGTCGGGACGTGTGTTGGGCTCTACAACAGGATTTAGCTGACTTTCAGCTCTACTTCGGGACGTGTGTTGGGTTCTACGTCGGACGTGTGTTGGGCTCTAGGTCGGGACGTGTGTTGGGCTATACGTCGGGACGTGTGTTGGGCTCTCCGTCGGGACATGTGTTGGGCTCTACATCAGGATTTAGCTTACTTTCAGCTCTACGTCGGGACGTGTGTTGGGCTCTACGTCGGGAAGTGTGTTGAGCTCTATGTCGGGAAGTGTGTTTGGCTCTACGTCGGGAAGTGTGTTAGGCTCTAAGTCGGGACGTGTGTTGGGCTCTACGTCGGGAAGTGTGTTGGGCTCTACATCAAGATTTAGCTTCCTTTCAGCTCTACGTCAGGACGTGTGTTGGGCTCTACGTCGGGACGTGTGTTGGGCTCTACGTCGGGACGTGTGTTGGGCTCTACGTCAGCACGTGTGTTGGGCTCTACAGCAGGATTTAGCTTATTTTCAGCTCTACGTCGGGACATGTGTTGGGCTCTGCGTCGGGACGTCTGTTGGGCTCTACGTCGGGACGTGTGTTGGGCTCTACGTCGGGACGTGTGTTGGGTTCTACATCAGGATTTAGCTTACTTTCAGCTCTACGTCGGGACGTGTGTTGGACTCTACGTCGGGAAGTGTGTTGGGCTCTACGTCGGGAAGTGTGTTGGGCTCTACATCAAGATTTAGCTTCCTTTCGGCTCTACGTCGGGATGTGTGTTGGGCTCTACGTCGGGACGTGTGTTGGGCTCTACGTCGGGACTTGTGTTGGGCTGTACGTCGGGACGTGTGTTGGACTCTACATCAGAATTTAGCTTACTTTCAGCTCTACGTCGGGACGTGTGTTGGGCTCTACGTCGGGACGTGTGTTGGGCTCTATGTGGGGTTTTAGCATACATTCAGCTCTACGTTGGGACGTGTGTTGGGCTCCACGTCGGGACGTGTGTTTGGCTCCATGTCGGGACATGTGTTGGGCTCCATGTCGGGACGTGTGTTGGGCTCTACCTCGGAACGTGTGTTGGGCTCTACGTCGGGACGTGTATTGGGCTCTACGTGGGGATGTCTGTTGGGCTCTACGTTGGGACGTGTGTTGGGCTCTACGTCGGGACGTGTGTTGGGCTCTACATCAGGTTTTACCTGACTTTCATCTCTACTTCGGGACGTGTGTTGGGCTCTACGTCGGGACGTGTGTTGGGCTCTACGTCGGGACATGTGTTGGGCTCTACATCAGGATTTAGCTTACTTTCAGCTCTACGTCGGGACGTGTGTTGGGCTCCACATCAGGATTTAGCTTACTTTCAGCTCTACGTCGGGACGTGTGTTGGGCTCTACGTTGGGATGTGTTTTGGGCTCTACATCGGGACGTGTGTTGGGCTCTACGTCGGACGTGTGTTGGGCTCTACGTCGGACGTGTGTTGGGCTCTACATCAGGATTTATCTTACTTTCAGCTCTACGTCAGGACGTGTGTTGGGCTCTATGTCTGGACGTGTGTTGGGCTCTACATCAGGATTTAACTTACATTCAGCTCTTCGTCGGGACGTGTGTTAGGCTCTACGTCGGGACGTGTGTTGGGCTTTACTTCAGGATTTAACTTACTTTCAGCTCTACGTCTGGACGTGTGTTGGGAATACGTCGGGACGTGTGTTGGGCTCTATGTCGGGACGTCTGTTGGGCTCTACGTCGGGACGTGTGTTGGGCTCTACGTCGCGACGTCTGTTGGGCTCTACGTCGGGACGTCTGTTGGGCTCTACGTCAGGAATTAGCTTACTTTCAGCTCTACGTCGGAACGTGTGTTGGGCTCTACGTCGGAACGTGTGTTGGGCTCTACGTCGGGACGTGTGTTGAGCTCTACTGCGGGACGTGTGTTGTGCTCTACATCAGGATTTAGCTTACTTTCAGCTCTACGTCGGGACGTGTGTTGGGCTCTACATCAGGATTTAGCTTACTTTCAGCTCTACGTCGGGACGTGTGTTGGGCTCTACGTCGGGACGTGTGTTGGGCTCTACGTCGGACGTGTGTTGGGCTCTACGTCGGACGTGTGTTGGGCTGTACGTCTGGACGTGTGTTGGGCTCTACATCAGGATTTAGCTTACTTTCAGCTCTACGTCGGGAGGTCTGTTGGGCTCTATGTCTGGACGTGTGTTGGGGTCTACATCAGGATTTAACTTACATTCAGCTCTACGTCGGGACATGTGTTGGGCTCTACTCGGGACGTGTGTTGGGCTCTACGTCGGGACGTGTGTTGGGCTCTACGTCTAGACGTGTGTTGGGCTCTACATCAGGATTTAGCTTACTTTCAGCTCTATGTCGGGACGTGTGTTGGGCTCTACGTCGGGACGTGTGTTGGGCTCTACGTCGGGACGTGTGTTGGGCTCTACAACAGGATTTAGCTGACTTTCAGCTCTACTTCGGGACGTGTGTTGGGTTCTACGTCGGACGTGTGTTGGGCTCTAGGTCGGGACGTGTGTTGGGCTATACGTCGGGACGTGTGTTGGGCTCTACATCAGGATTTAGCATACTTTCAGCTCTACGTCGGGACGTGCGTTGGGCTCTCCGTCGGGACATGTGTTGGGCTCTACATCAGGATTTAGCTTACTTTCAGCTCTACGTCGGGACGTGTGTTGGGCTCTACGTCGGGAAGTGTGTTGAGCTCTATGTCGGGAAGTGTGTTGGGCTCTACGTCGGGAAGTGTGTTAGGCTCTAAGTCGGGACGTGTGTTGGGCTCTACGTCGGGAAGTGTGTTGGGCTCTACATCAAGATTTAGCTTCCTTTCAGCTCTACGTCAGGACGTGTGTTGGGCTCTACGTCGGGACGTGTGTTGGGCTCTACGTCGGGACGTGTGTTGGGCTCTACGTCAGCACGTGTGTTGGGCTCTACAGCAGGATTTAGCTTATTTTCAGCTCTACGTCGGGACATGTGTTGGGCTCTGCGTCGGGACGTCTGTTGGGCTCTATGTCGGGACGTGTGTTGGGCTCTACGTCGGGACGTGTGTTGGGTTCTACATCAGGATTTAGCTTACTTTCAGCTCTACGTCGGGACGTGTGTTGGACTCTACGTCAGGAAGTGTGTTGGGCTCTACGTCGGGAAGTGTGTTGGGCTCTACATCAAGATTTAGCTTCCTTTCGGCTCTACGTCGGGATGTGTGTTGGGCTCTACGTCGGGACGTGTGTTGGGCTCTACGTCGGGACTTCTGTTGGGCTGTACGTCGGGACGTGTGTTGGACTCTACATCAGAATTTAGCTTACTTTCAGCTCTACGTCGGGACGTGTGTTGGGCTCTACTTCGGGACGTGTGTTGGGCTCTATGTGGGGTTTTAGCATACATTCAGCTCTACGTTGGGACGTGTGTTGGGCTCCACGTCGGGACGTGTGTTTGGCTCCATGTCGGGACGTGTGTTGGGCTCCATGTCGGGACGTGTGTTGGGCTCTACCTCGGAACGTGTGTTGGGCTCTACGTCGGGACGTGTATTGGGCTCTACGTGGGGATGTCTGTTGGGCTCTACGTTGGGACGTGTGTTGGGCTCTACGTCGGGACGTGTGTTGGGCTCTACATCAGGTTTTACCTGACTTTCATCTCTACTTCGGGACGTGTGTTGGGCTCTACGTCGGGACGTGTGTTGGGCTCTACGTCGGGACATGTGTTGGGCTCTACATCAGGATTTAGCTTACTTTCAGCTCTACGTCGGGACGTGTGTTGGGCTCCACATCAGGATTTAGCTTACTTTCAGCTCTACGTCGGGACGTGTGTTGGGCTCTACGTTGGGATGTGTTTTGGGCTCTACATCGGGACGTGTGTTGGGCTCTACGTCGGACGTGTGTTGGGCTCTACGTCGGACGTGTGTTGGGCTCTACATCAGGATTTATCTTACTTTCAGCTCTACGTCAGGACGTGTGTTGGGCTCTATGTCTGGACGTGTGTTGGGCTCTACATCAGGATTTAACTTACATTCAGCTCTTCGTCGGGACGTGTGTTAGGCTCTACGTCGGGACGTGTGTTGGGCTTTACTTCAGGATTTAACTTACTTTCAGCTCTACGTCTGGACGTGTGTTGGGAATACGTCGGGACGTGTGTTGGGCTCTATGTCGGGACGTCTGTTGGGCTCTACGTCGGGACGTGTGTTGGGCTCTACGTCGCGACTTCTGTTGGGCTCTACCTCGGGACGTGTGTTGGACTCTACGTCGCGACGTCTGTTGGGCTCTACGTCGGGACGTCTGTTGGGCTCTACGTCAGGAATTAGCTTACATTCAGCTCTACTTCGGGACGTGTGTTGGGCTCTACATCAGGGTTTAGCTTACTTTCAGCTCTACGTCGGAACGTGTGTTGGGCTCTACGTCGGGACGTATGTTGAGCTCTACTGCGGGACGTGTGTTGTGCTCTACATCAGGATTTAGCTTACTTTCAGCTCTACGTCGGGACGTGTGTTGGGCTCTACGTCGGGACGTGTGTTGGGCTCTACGTCGGACGTGTGTTGGGCTCTACGTCGGACGTGTGTTGGGCTGTACGTCTGGACGTGTGTTGGGCTCTACATCAGGATTTAGCTTACTTTCAGCTCTACGTCGGGACGTGTGTTGGGCTCTATGTCTGGACGTGTGTTGGGGTCTACATCAGGATTTAACTTACATTCAGCTCTACGTCGGGACGTGTGTTGGGCTCTACTCGGGACGTGTGTTGGGCTCTACGTCGGGACGTGTGTTGGTCTCTACGTCTAGACGTGTGTTGGGCTCTACATCAGGATTTAGCTTACTTTCAGCTCTATGTCGGGACGTGTGTTGGGCTCTACGTCGGGACGTGTGTTGGGCTCTACGTCGGGACGTGTGTTGGGCTCTACAACAGGATTTAGCTGACTTTCAGCTCTACTTCGGGACGTGTGTTGGGTTCTACGTCGGACGTGTGTTGGGCTCTAGGTCGGGACATGTGTTGGGCTCTACGTCGGGACGTGTGTTGGGCTCTACATCAGGATTTAGCTTACTTTCAGCTCTACGTCGGAACGTGTGTTGGGCTCTACGTCGGAACGTGTGTTGGGCTCTACGTCGGGACGTGTGTTGAGCTCTACTGCGGGACGTGTGTTGTGCTCTACATCAGGATTTAGCTTACTTTCAGCTCTACGTCGGGACGTGTGTTGGGCTCTACATCAGGATTTAGCTTACTTTCAGCTCTACGTCGGGACGTGTGTTGGGCTCTACGTCGGGACGTGTGTTGGGCTCTACGTCGGACGTGTGTTGGGCTCTACGTCGGACGTGTGTTGGGCTCTACGTCGGGACGTGTATTGGGCTCTACATCAGGATTTAGCTTACTTTCAGGTCTACGTCGGGACGTGTGTTGGGCTCTATGTCTGGACGTGTGTTGGGGTCTACATCCGGATTTAACTTACATTCAGCTCTATGTCGGGACGTGTGTTGGGCTGTACGTCTGGACGTGTGTTGGGCTCTACATCAGGATTTAACTTACTTTCAGCTCTACGTCGGGACGTGTGTTGGGCTCTACTCGGGAAGTGTGTTGGGCTCTACGTCGGGACGTGTGTTGGGCTCTACGTCTAGACGTGTGTTGGGCTCTACATCAGGATTTAGCTTACTTTCAGCTCTATGTCGGGACGTGTGTTGGGCTCTACGTCGGGACGTGTGTTGGGCTCTACGTCGGGACGTGTGTTGGGCTCTACAACAGGATTTAGCTGACTTTCAGCTCTACTTCGGGACGTGTGTTGGGTTCTACGTCGGACGTGTGTTGGGCTCTAGGTCGGGACGTGTGTTGGGCTATACGTCGGGACGTGTGTTGGGCTCTACATCAGGGTTTAGCTTACATTCAGCTCTACGTCGGGACGTGTGCTGGGCTCTACGTCGGGACGTGTGCTGGGCTCTACGTCGGGACGTGTGCTGGGCTGTACGTCGGGGTTTAGGTTACATTCAGCTCTACGTCGGGACGTGTGTTGGGCTCTACGTCGGGACGTCTGTTGGGCTCTACATCGGGACGTTTGTTGGGCTCTACGTGGGGGTTTAGCATACATTCAGCTCTGCGTCGGGACGTGTGTTGGGCTGTACTTCGGGACGTGTGTTGGGCTCTACGTTGGGACGTGTTTTGGGCTCTACGTTGGGACGTGTGTTGGGCTCTACTTCGGGATGTGTGTTCGGCTCTCGGTCGGGACGTGTGTTGGGCTCTACGTTGGGACGTGTGTTGGTCTCTACGTCTAGACGTGTTTTTGGCTCTACATCAGGATTTAGCTTACTTTGAGCTCTACGTTGGGACGTGTGTTGGGCTCTACGTTGGGACGTGTGTTGGGCTCTACGTCTAGACGTGTGTTGGGCTCTACATCAGGATTTAGCTTACTTTGAGCTCTATGTCGGGACGTGTGTTGGGCTCTACGTCGGGACGTGTGTTGGGCTCTACGTCGCGACGTGCGTTGGGCTCTACGTCTGTAGTTAGGTAACTTTCAGCTCTACGTCGGGACGTGCGTTGGGCTCTACATCGGGACGTGCGTTGGGCTCTACGTCGGGACATGGGTTGGGCTCTACGTAGGGACATGCGTTGGGCTCTCCGTCGGGACGTGTGTTGGGCTCTACATCAGGATTTAGCTTACTTTCAGCTCTACGTCGGGACGTGTGTTGGCCTCTACGTCGGGAAGTGTGTTGAGCTCTACGTCGGGAAGTGTGTTGGGCTCTACGTCGGGAAGTGTGTTGGGCTCTAAGTCGGAACGTGTGTTGGGCTTTACGTCGGGAAGTGTGTTGGGCTCTACATCAAGATTTAGCTTCCTTTCAGCTCTACGTCGGGACGTGTGTTGGGCTCTACGTCGGGACGTGTGTTGGGCTCTACGTCGGGACGTGTGTTGGGCTCTACATCAGGATTTAGCTTATTTTCAGCTCTACGTCGGGACGTGTGTTGGGCTCTACGTCGGGACGTCTGTTGGGCTCTACGTCGGGACGTGTGTTGGGCTCTACATCAGGATTTAGCTTACTTTCAGCTCTACGTCGGGACGTGTGTTGGGCTCTACGTCGGGAAGTGTGTTGGGCTCTACGTCGGGAAGTGTGTTGGGCTGTACGTCGGGACGTGTGTTGGGCTCTACATCAGGATTTAGCTTACTTTCAGCTCTACGTCGGGACGTGTGTTGGGCTCTACGTCGGGACGTGTGTTGGGCTCTACGTTGGGACGTGTGTTGGGCTCCACGTCGGGACGTGTGTTTGGCTCCATGTCGGGACGTGTGTTGGGCTCCATGTCAGGACGTGTGTTGGGCTCTACCTCGGAACGTGTGTTGGGCTCTACGTCGGGACGTGTATTGGGCTCTACGTGGGGACGTGTGTTGGGCTCTACGTGGGGACGTGTGTTGGGCTCTACGTCGGGACGTGTGTTGGGCTCTACGTGGGGACGTGTGTTGGGCTCTACGTCGGGACGTGTGTTGGGCTCTACATCAGGATTTAGCTGACTTTCATCTCTACTTCGGGACGTGTGTTGGGCTCTACGTCGGGACGTGTGTTGGGCTCTACGTTGGGACATGTGTTGGGCTCTACATCAGGATTTAGCTTACTTTCAGCTCTACGTCGGGACGTGTGTTGGGCTCTACGTCGGGCTGTGTGTTGGGCTCTACGTCGGGCTGTGTGTTGGGCTCTACGTCGGGACGTGTGTTGGGCTCTACTTCGGGACGTGTGTTGGGCTCTACATCAGGATTTAGCTTACTTTCAGCTCTACGTCGGGACGTGTGTTGGGCTCTACGTCGGGACGTGTGTTGGGCTCTACATCAGGATTTAACTTACATTCAGCTCTTCGTCGGGACGTGTGTTGGGCTCTACGTCGGGACGTGTGTTGGGCTTTACTTCAGGATTTAACTTACTTTCAGCTCTACGTCGGGACGTGTGTTGGGAATACGTTGGGACGTGTGTTGGGCTCTATGTCGGGACGTCTGTTGGGCTCTACGTCGGGACGTGTGTTGTGCTCTACGTCGGGACGCGCGTTGGGCTCTACGTCTGTAATTAGCTAACTTTCAGGTCTACGTCGGGACGTGCGTTGGGCTCTACGTCGGGACGTGCGTTGGGCTCTACGTCGGGACGTGCGTTGGGCTCTACGTCGGGACGTGCGTTGGGCTCTACGTCGGGATTTAGCTTACTTTCAGCTCTACGTCGGGACGTGCGTTGGGCTCTACGTCGGGACGTGCGTTGGGCTCTACGTCGGGATTTAGCTTACTTTCAGCTCTACGTCGGGACGTGCGTTGGGCTCTACGTCGGGACGTGCGTTGGGCTCTACGTCGGGACGTGCGTTGGGCTCTACGTCGGGACGTGCGTTGGGCTCTACGTCGGGATTTAGCTTACTTTCAGCTCTACGTCGGGACGTGCGTTGGGCTCTACGTCGGGACGTGCGTTGGGCTCTACGTCGGGACGTGCGTTGGGCTCTACGTCGGGACGTGCGTTGGGCTCTACGTCTGTAGTTAGCTAACTTTCGGCTCTACGTCGGGACGTGCGTTGGGCTCTACGTCGGGACATGTGTTTCTAAGCAGAGAATAGAAACGCTTCCGCAAGTCTATTAAGATTCCTGATAAGATGGTAAAAGGAAAAGCAAAGAAAGAAGTCTGTCTTATTTGATGGGGACAGGAAATAACACCGTATTACATAACCCATTAAATGTTCCAAGCTTTACTTCACACTAAAGCTCAATGCCAATGGTTTTATATATGTGTGTGTGTGTTTTTGTAAAAACCTGTGTAGCTGTTCTGGCAGATCTGCACTGATCCATTGCCATAATTTTTTTTTCCCAGTGGTTCAAATCTCTGACACCAACCCAGTGCTCTAGTACAAAAATACTAGAGTACAATAGTTCAATTTCTAGTGCTAAGGTCTAAATTGTTTTCCCTGTGGTTTGAGAGTGAAAATTTGGCACATCAAACAGGCCACAAGATCATCCAAATTAAACTTCATCCAAACAATTGAACCCACTCCTGTAAACACAGTAAGCAAATTTATATCCAAGCATTTGGCTTTACATTGTTTCGAATTATTTGCTAGCATATATGGAACGTGATAAAACAGGTGATTACTCAATCACTGGCATAAAATGCACCAAAAATAAATATAAGCTAATATTAGTTGGCAAGTTCTGAATGATCCAGAGGTTCCCTTTAACATGCGCATTTGAGCTTCAGATTTGGGAAAGAAAAAGTTTTCTTTTAGTCTTGAGTGTTCACGGATTACGTCCACTGCATAGTAAACTGCTTTTCATGGTATTTGAATAGCACTGTGGTGTTAAAAATACGCGCGTAACTATAGTATCATTTTGCCAGAATGCATTTAAAGAGTATGCTGAAAGATATATTTCAATGGCAAATGGTGACAGAACAAGAATATATTGGGGGTGCTTTCTTTGGAGATTTAATGGGTCACTTCTTAAATATACATGAAGTGGTAAAGCCGCAAAGGACCGGCTACATTGAATGAGGGTCTCACTCCAAAATCACTGAGGGAATTTTTTAACACTTTGGATCTGATCTAAATGTTCACTTGGTGTAAACATCTGGAAGATGTTTACTTTCTACAGTTACAGCCCAGGCCAACCGAGGAGAGAGGAGTGATGGCCTGTAGTGAGTTATGTGCTCAGCATTGTTGCCCAAAGGCCAGTGTAGTTGAAGGGACACCGGCCTAACTGCATCTGTGCTGAGGAGTAGCCAGAGAAGGCGTGCCGTTTAAAGTAGGTCTTTAATTTGAAGGAGCCCAACTGAAAGGCATCCTGTCTCTGGATGCAGCCATTGACTGTTCCCTGCTGCAAGGCATTGGCATACACATGCATGGCCCTGTTACACAGTCTGACGCATGGCTTCTCATAGGATAGGACCCAGAAATGCTTGAGCTGCCTGCCTTTTCTCAAAGGGGCTCTACGCACACAGATGCTAGCATACCTCCATGGAGCTCCCCCTAAGAAGTCTGTGGCAATGCTGCATACAGCAATTGCCTGTGATTTTCTCGTGGTTCTTCCCTTTAGTTGCAAAAGGATTTGAGCAAAGCTAGTTTGTTCCTTCCAGCATGGGCCACGTTCTCTGTGCAGGTGCACCACTGTAATTAAAACTGGAGTAACTCTAATGACTCCCATTTACTCAGGTTACTGCAAGCTGGTCCTGAGATGAAGCATAGATCTTGCTGCCTCCTCCTCCTAACATAATTGTTAAGGACATAAACTACAACTGCGTTCACTGTGACTACTGAACTAGAGGGTAAACAGGCTTAGCACAGTAATATAGAGGATTTAAAGTCATGGGTTCTTATGCCTGTTAACAGTCTAGTTCCAAAGATCTGATCCAGGTTCTGTTTATCTGTGGTGTAAATCTAGACTAATTCGATGTGCTCAGTGGAATTGTGGCTGTATAAAGCTGAATGAGAAGAGAATCAGCATGTAGGTATCAAACGTGGTGGACAGATGTCCCCTTCAGGATTCTTCTGTTTCAGTGGTAGGGGATATCACCTCCAGCTTTTCTTCAGTCACCTGCAACAATCTGGCAAACTCGACTGCAGAAAAAGCAGTCTTTCTGCTACCTAGGAGAGATATTCTACCGTTATACTTCAACCCTGTGTGAAGAAGGGACATCCGTTCATTGCTTGAAAATAGGACTTGGAGGCAGCTCCTCAGTAAAATTTAAGCCAAATATAGTTTCTGCCCTTCTGAAATATTTTGAAGGGAAGGAAAGAAGCGAAGGACTGTCATACTAAGAACTTCTACCTTCATGTTTTTATAAAACTCGTGGGTCACTGCCCTTGTTTTTCACCTGGACAGCTGCATCTAAAGGCCTGTAAGGCTCGAGAGATTAAATGCATTGCAAGTATAAGAGCGGACAGACACCTAAAGACAGCATAACCTGGATTCCATCTTTCAGTTTTTAAGAAATGCTGAATTTTGGTAATGACATTACATAAGGTAAATTAGGAGTTATTTTTTGGTATCCATCCAAACCTTCCTGGGTAAGATGTGATTTGACCTAAAGAGGAGACAGGCTCAAGAAGAAAACCAGACATGCAAAATTGTTTGGCTGTTCTTGCTTGCTCTGATAAATACCACGGCCGGAGCTAGGGTAGCTTCTCTGAAAAGATGACTGTATTTATCATGCTATCAGATGTTTACTAAAAAGAATTATGCTCTTACTCAGTGGTATTGTAATAGAGGACATAAATTAACACAGTGTTTTGGAACTATGCATATTTTTTTCAGCCAAACATTTGGCCTGCGGCCCAGATAACAATGAGGTTTAGGGCAAAGCTGTGCACTCTGAGTAACCCATGGGATCAACAGCTCCCTTTCCCAACACACATTTTATTTTTACCTTTCCATTCTGTCTCTTCCTTCCCAATTGGAAAAGCAAAATTGAGACAGTAATGAAAACAATGAGACACAATACATTGATTCAAGGATTCCAAGTGCTCCTTGCCCATATACATCTTCCGTGTCCTTTTTGGTCATCAAAATGCCTTTGAATTAAGGAGGAACTTAGAGCAATGCTCTCAGGCAAGAGAAAGAGAGACCATGTGAGGTGGAAAGATGGGTCTGCAAGACAGGGACAACTTGGAAAGCCATACTCTAAGACTGCAAAACCTCTTTCTTCAGTGAAAAGATACATACTGATCATTTCCTCATTGGTTACTGCCATCACACACAAGGCAACTCGCTTCTCCTGTTCCGGCGTAAAACTGGCCAGTTTTTTTTTCCTTCTCTTTTAGGGCTCAAACTGGCAAAGTGCATGTTAAGGTTCAAGGCCTTGAGAAACTCTGGAGCAAGTGGAAAGTTCTCCTGGGTTATAGTATCATTTACTGATAGAGCTTTACCTCTGCTGATGCCCCTATTACTGTCCACAAAGTCAGACTCCTCTGCTTACGGATTTGTTAAGAGCAGTCTTCTAAAGGACACACTCCCTTGGCCTTTAGGGACCAGCATAAAACTCGCATACAGTGCCCGTGTTTTCAGGAGACTAAGACTCTGGCTGGTTGCCAACACAAGTGAGAAAAGGATAATGGATCTTATCCCTTTGAAGAACAGACACAATATAGCAGCCTTTCTCCTCCATCCCCTTTGAAGTACACGACAACACAGAGGAGACAATGAAAAAGACGGAAATTTAATGTGAATGCACCTAGGAGTAATCAAAAAAAGATCCTCTTCTGCAATTTGACCAGAAAAGCACACCCTTCTCGAAGGAAGGAACTCCCATCTAAAAGGAAGTTCATTCAGAGTGAGGGAGGTCATGAATGTGCAGCATACGGCATATGCTACACCTGTTCCTTATACAGACACTCATGGGGTTAAGAGAGATGATATGGTTGATCTAATCTAATGGTACACTGTGGCCAAGACGGAAAGCCAAGTCTCCTGTTACCATCCTCACTCCCACTGTTTGTGTCATGCCATTTCTGGGTTCATCAGAACACTTCATGAGGCAATTCAATCATTCAACCCAACAGAAAACCAGTCCAAGCAAAAAAGAAATGGATTTGCCCTCTTCTGGGCTAGTAAGCTCAGTCAGCAACGGACAGAGCAGGAAAGAACTGGTAGCACTGAGAGTGGCACTGAGAGTGGCGACTGGAAAGGAAGAAGACCACTCTCACTGGGCAGCAGTGTGTGGCTAGTCTGGTTCTTGGCATGCAGTAAGACTACCCTTGAATGGAATCAGTTCCTCAGTCTCACTCTTCACAAAGCATGCTGATTAATTAGTGCACAGCAAATTTGTATCATACCTTATTGCGCAGTAACTTCCAATGGCAGACATAGCTCTTCTCACGCTGGCAAAGCTTCATAAACCAATAGGGCAGCAGGGATCAATGCCAGCAGGGAAGCTGTCTCTGCTTTGACAGGGAAAAAAAAAAATCTAAGAAGAGATGCTTTCCTTCCAGAAAGGCAGTGAGACACAACTGCTGTATTCTCTCATAGGTACCCACTGGGGTGGAAAATGTTTTCCCTGTGGGAATGCTGCTTTCAGCAAGGTGTCAGAGAACAATGCTGTCACCAGCCCCAGCCACATATGATTTCCATGTCTCTTTCTATCTTTTCTTCTCACATAGTTACTTGTGCGCTTTATCTGGCTGGAGCAGGGCCATTTATCTCCTATGGTACATTGCTTCCCAGGTCAAGTCTGCCTCTCCCTTCCCCCTTCTCTCCTCAACAGCTTGAAAAACATACCTTAAATTCTGTAAAGTAATCGAAGGCCTTGTTCTCTGCCATCAAAAGAGTCTAAAGGGCTTGCTGTGAAAGATGCTGGACAGTTCTGGTACTGGCAACCTCCGTACTCCTGCCAGCCAAAATTCTGCTCGTGACGAGACTAAGACTATATCTCTCCACTACCGCTCTCTTCTGCCACTGCCAAAAGAGGAGTGAGAATAAAGCAGGATCCTCAGGGTCTCTGTACTGAAAGCAACTAAGGAGCAAAGAAGTGAGAATAGAAGCTGAAATGAAGGACTGAAGAGCACGCAGTAGGAAGAATGGATATGTGTGATTTGTGGTGTTGTATGAGCACCTGGAGTTTCAGTATGCCTGGGTCTATCCCATCTACACTCCACTTACTCTTAAACTGGGCTGTGAGAATAAATTTAGTGTTGCCTGCAGATGTGTAACCACTTCTCATACTGTACCTTTTCCGCTTGGCAAGAAAGCACTATCTCTAGCTAAAAGCTGAAAGTAAAGCTGTCTCTGTTTTTTGTGCACAGACTGACAGGTCAGTCTGTGTTGCTTCCCTCTGGTGAGGAAACTCCTGAGAGTATTGAGTCATTGGTTTCCTGCCATTGCTGGGGCAGAGCAGAAGCACAGTGTCTGACCTCAAAGAGGACTCAGTTCAGGGCTCCTACTTCTGCAACATTAATGACTGAATTTTGCAGATACTGACATTTCACCTCAGCAAATGGTAGTCTGACAAGGACTGGCAAATAGGGAAGCTCAGAGAGGAGCCAACACATACCTGATTCCCACAGAGTCTGTTGTCTTCCTGCAAACAGATGACCTTCACAGACAGCCAGGTGGCAAGCACGTGGGAACACTTGGAATTTTTAGAGGAAAAATGTGGCAGGCTTTTTTTTGCAGCTCATCCTCTTGCTGACTCTCCATTTCCCAATTACCTGCAAAATGCCTTCTTTTAGAGAAGACTCCCATAGAAAGGTTTACTGCACGAGTGTTTACTGTTTAAGAGTTTCAGTCCAGAGCAAGTATGTCACAAATTCTGTCCCTTCTGGCAATCGGCCCTTAGCAAAAGATTTCTCTAAGGTTTAAACTGAATGGCGGCATGCGTGTGCATTTCGTACTGACAAGTAAGAGGTTACGGCTGTCGGGGGCAGTTTGTTCATGAGCCAGCCAATTTTGTAGCAAGGATGCATTGGATCTGCGATGGAGGAACATTATGGTTTCTATTCCTCTGACAAACGTGCACGCTTCAAATGATGCCAGTCCTTCCTCAGCTTATCCTAGTGCTCACTGCAATTTATATGCCAAAACCATTGCTATTCCTCTCCCTGGCATCCCAGCTGGGAGAGCTCTGGGAAGGGAGAGAATCAATTTTCCTGGCAAGAAGTAGGTCACATGGCAGCATGTTTTGCCCATTTTTTCTCTGCCAAGCCCCATCCTAACATACCCTTGTCCTCTGCCGATTCTGATAGGCTGGTCTTTTTCCAGAGTGGACTGGGAAACTAGCTAAAAAAATAAAACAATCAACCAGCTTCTGCTCAATGCCAGATGCTGTGCTTTGTAAAAATGGCTCAGGTGAGATCCTGCTGGCCAAGTCAGTAGGAGATTTGCCAGTGGTGTACAGGATGCCACATCAGGCTTTTCCAGCAAGAAGCAGTCTTGGAATTTATTACAGAAAGTATCCTTTCATACTAACAACAACCACCCGCAAGATTTGGTTCCAAAGGAGTCCAAAATGCAGTGTACAGACTGGATGTAGAGGTGTAATGGATTAAGGATGGGAAATGTTTCTTTCGGATTCATTTTCAAGACAGCAGTTTTCCTATTTTTTTATGCCAGGCCAGACACTTCAAAAACTACAGGCATAACTGCTTCATGCTGTAGCCTGAATCGCTTCAACCATTCTGTCAGAGACATCCTCCCTGCACTAGTAATTTTCATCCCTCCTCTACCTCAGTTCACCTATATGCAGAATACAGCTAATAACATCCCCTCAAGTAAAGCACCTTCCATTGACTGTCTTGCTGAATATCGTGGTCAGCTGTTTTGGTCGTGGACTATTTTTTACCCCATGAATTACTGGGCAGCATCCAGCATAACTGGGAACTCTCAGTACTCCTATAATAAAAGAAGTACTTGTAACACTGGCACCATTCATAAGGCAGCATGCCATCCTAACCACCAGCTTAACCCATCAGCTCTCGGCACATTCCCAGGTTTAGGCTTGGAATCTTGATGACTATGACAGACCACCAGGATACATGTCCAGCTGTTAGGATGTGCTTCTTTCCCCTTCCTCTGACAGGTACCAGGCTACCAGAGTCTAAGCAGCAACCTGCAAGATGGCTCAAGGCTTCCACTGGGAGACCATTTCCTATGCCAGCAAGCAGTGCCTGGCATCTTCCATGGCTCACTCCTGCTCACTGTCATTTGTATTCCAAAATTAAGCCTCAAAATTAATGAGGAGATTAAGTTAGAGAATAAGATTCAAAGTTCTAGGTTGCTGCAAACAAGACACCTTGGATTAATCAGCATACATGTTTAAAACAGATTATAATGACTGGTGGTGTCAAAGTGGAGCTGAAAAATACAGTTTATAAAAGCGCTGGATTAAGCAGGCAGCTTCATGGCATCAGGCAAAGCAGAGGGAATAACTGCATCACTGAA
Organism: Leptosomus discolor; assembly: GCF_034619465.1. Taxonomy (NCBI): domain Eukaryota; kingdom Metazoa; phylum Chordata; class Aves; order Leptosomiformes; family Leptosomidae; genus Leptosomus; species Leptosomus discolor. The sequence continues at coordinate 246,623 of NW_028237915.1, read as the reverse complement.
AAGCATACACGTCTGCTTAACTCTGACTCAAAAAGATGCATATGCCTGTGTCCAAATTTGCATCTGATTGGCTTTGTTCTTAAAAAAGATACTCGAGTGTTTTGCTGTACTTCAGCATGACACAAGAAACAGGCGTGCAGTACCAAAGCAAGCACAAGCCACATCAATGCACGTGCAAAAGACCAAAGGCTTTGCACTTATTGTGTGAAATATGATTATTACCAAAAGGCAAGTGCACATGCAAAAAGATTTCTAGTGCACTCAATGTGATTTGCCAGTGTGTCGCATGCTGATCAACACAGCACACTGCAGTCCTAATTCTGGAGTCCTTAAAATCAACTGTGCACTACAGCTGCATATGATAAGTGCTTCACTGTCGGATTTTCCTTACTTCAGATTTGTTCCTCTTTGGACATCTTTCTAAGTTGGTTTTATTTTATGAACTGTTTTAGTTGCTTGAGTCTCTTTTCATTCATGTTAGCAGACCAGTCAGAGCAGGGACTAGCAATGGGGCTCTGGTCTTCCCTATGACACTGACTTTCCAGCAATCATTGGGCAAGCTACTGAAACTCTGGGACTACTGAGGATTAAAGGCGCTTTATGCTCTCCTGCCAAAACTGGGGTGACAGGAAGTGGATGTGACTTCAGTTTGCTGTAAAGTTTCTTTTGCTTGTGAAAAGGGCATTTCTAGGTCTCCCTCTCTCCCTGCCTCCATTTATCCAGGTCCCTGTTGATTGTGGGAAGTGTGGTGGGTTTCCACTGGCGCTTTTGTTGTATTTTCTTCCTCTGGTTGAGGAAAGGAAGTGATGGAGCACCTTGGTGGGCACTCAACAGCCAGCCAAGGTCAACCCATGGCAGTTTGCTTCTACTGGGCTCTCTGTTCCTGTTTTTTCCTTCTTGCATGTTTCTTGTACCCCATCGCTTTTGAAAGTTTCTACCTCTCCGTTCCTGTCTTTTAACTTCTCACTTAAGTCTCTTGAACCCAGTCGCTTTTTAAATTTTCTTGCAACCTCTCTCTTGCTCTCCCCCTCCCTGACCTAATTTTAATTTCTTGCCTATGTTTCTCGTCTCCTGTTGTTTTTCACATTTTTGCCTGCATCCCTTTACGCAGGTCCATATACCTATTCTTTTAATTCTTGTACCCTTTCACATTTAAAATATTCTTTCTGCTTTTCCCTCTGTCCATCTCCCTGTCTCTAGTTCTTAATTCTTCCCTCTGTGTCCTCTACCCAACCACTTCTTCAGTTTTGCTTCTTCCATCTGTCACCCTGCCCCCATGTGTTATTTCTTGCCTGTGTTTCCCGTACTCCATCGCTTTTTGAAATATTTGTTCTACATGTGTTTCTATTTGGCTCCCTGTTTCTATTTTTAATTTCTTGCCTATGTTTCTTTTCCCCTGTTGCTTTAGAATTTGTCCCTGGCCCTTGTTTTGCCTCTGTCTCGTCAGTCCCTTCTGCCTCACTCCCCATCTCTCCCATTTGTCTCTCAGTCCCTATTTTCTGGTGCAATCTCTCAGCTCTCCTCTCTACACCCTTGTCCCCCTCTCCATCCCTCTCTTGTTCATGGTGTCCCATTTTCTGGCTCCCTCTCCCAATTTCTTAATGCTTTCCCGTGTTTCTTGTGCCTCACTGCATTGCAATTTCTCTTTCTCATTTTCCCTCCCTCTGGCACCCTGTCCCTCCTTTTTTAATTCCTCTCTCTGTCCTGTATGCTCTCACTTAAAAAAAAAAAAAATTCTTCCTCAATTTTCTTCTATCCACCTCCCCAACCCTATTTTTAAATTATTTCTGTTTCTTGTACCCTGTTGCTCTTAAAGATTTCTATCTACTTTTATCCCACATCCTGTCTTTATTTTTTAATTATGCCTTATCTTTCCTTACCACCATCCTTTTAAATTTTTCTTTCTCTGTCTCCATTTTTGTTGGCTGTCACTTTCTGTATTTTTATATCTTTCCCCTTTATTTCCCTAATCCCTATTGCTTACACTGTATTTTCTACATCTACTCTTTGCTTTTTGATATCTTAAGTTTTAACTTTTTCTTTTTCTTCATTGCCTTTGCTTTATAGATTTTTCTTTCTACTTCTCCATTACTATTTTTATTTTTTTCCCTTATTTCCTTAATCCCCATCACTTTTAAAAGTTTCTGTCTACAGACTTGCTTGTCTGTGTTTCACTGTCACGGTTTGGCTGGTCCAGAATCACAGCCCAGCAATGCTCAGCAGGCTGTTAGCAGTTTGAGTCAGCTACAGGTGTAGCCCGGACCATTGTGTCATGCTCAGTATAAAGCGGGAAGGTTTGCTGAGGAAGGGGATCTCCCGCGGGGCTCCTGCAGGGCTCTCTCCTTTCCCTGCTTCTCCTTGCTCCCGAGGACCCCTCTCCTGTCGATCGTGGCTGCTGCACGTTCATTTGGCCCAGTGTAACTTTGCATGCCTCTGTTGGTAGTGGTGCTGTCTCGTTAAACCCGATTTCACTTCGACCCGCAGGTCTCCTCCCCTTTTCTCGACGCCCCTCCCTGGCTAGTGAGGGGTCATCGGGGGACAGGGCAGCTGTTGCCGTGTAGCCCCGGACACGGGCTGGAGGGGCACGTTCGCTGCCTTTTCTGTCCATCGCCCCCGGATTTCCTCAGAGCCCGCGCTTCTTAAATGGGCTTTCTGCGCGTTTCAGTTCGCTTTGCGGCGCTCTGCTGCCACCATGCGGCCAAGGGCAGGTACTGCAGCCCCGACCCGCGCATGCGCGGTGTCGCTCGCTGTTTCCACGCTGCCGTTCGCCCGCAGCGGCCATGCGAGACCGCGGGGGCTGCCTGGCGCCGTCTGCTGCCTCCCGGTAAGGCAGCCCCGCTGCCGCTCCGCGGGCGCGGGGCCGGCGCTGCCGTTCTGCCCCTCGCCCTCTGCCCATTCGCGCGCCGGCTCCGGCCCCTCCGGCGCGTCGGTGGTGGGCGGGGCAAGCGCGTGTCGGGCAAACGCGTGCCCGGCAGCAGCACGGCGGCGCGCCGGGGGAGGGCCGAGGCCACCGGTGAGGCGAGCGAGTCATCCCTTTCGGCGGGTGCGCGGGGTCTCCTGGTCGGCGGCGGCCCGGAGGTGCCGTCCCGCTCCCTTCTCCCGCCCCTGGTGCGCGTGCTTTGGCGCTGCCCAGCGGTGCTCCCGCCCGCCCAGGGGTGTGTCTTCCATGCTCCCCCCGCCCGGCAGGGGGCGCGCTTTGCCGCATCCCCCCGTCCTGGTGGGCGCGTGTTCCTGCATCCTGTCGCGCCGCCGGAAGCGTCACTTCCGCCTCTCTCCCCGCCCCTCCGGGGCGCGTGGCTTCCTGCACTCTCCGGTGCACCGCCCGGCAGTGCGAGTCGCGGCAGGAGCGGCGCGGTCACCGAACGTTGCGGGGCTGGGGCTGCGGCTGGGGCTCTTCTGGCTCGGGCTCCGCCGGGGGAGCGGGTGAGTGGGGAGCGGGCGATCGACCGGTGGGTCCCGGGGAAAGCCGTGAGGCGGGCGGCCAGGCCGGCGGGGCCCGTGTCGGAGGCGCGGAGCGGGGGGGGGGGCTGCGGGCGGAGCCGCGCCGTGTGGGAAGGAGCGGGGGGGAGCCGCGCCGTGGGGGGGAGGGTGGGGAGGGCGATGTCCCCGCAGGGCCGGAAGCCGGGCAGGCGCCTCTCGCGACACGGCGGGAGCGGCGGTCCCGGGGCGCGGCGCTGCCGGGCTGCCCTGCCGGTGCGCCGGAGCGGGCCGGGCGGTGCTCGCCGGTGTCTGGGGCGGGGCGGCGGGGCCTGCTCGGTGCCGGGCAAAGGGGACGGAAAGGGGCCGGCTGGGGCTCCAGGGGGCCCTGCCCGGCCCCTCGGGCAGAACCTTGCTCGGTCTTCTCGCCGCTGGCCGGGCGACCTGACCAAGAGGTTCCTGTTCCGCCGCCTCTTCCCGGCGTCGCGTTCCGCGTCCCACGAGGGAGATCCCGCGCGGGCGGATGCGGTCGGTGCTTGGGCGATGGCCCACGTGGGGCTGGGGGAGCGCGGAGGGGCCAGGGCGAGTGGAAGGGCCCCGCCGCCCCTCCCCACCCAAGCCCGGGGCAGAGAAGCTGGAGACAAAACGCCGTTAATGGAGCACGGTTCGTTCCCCGGGAGGTCTCTTGGGAGTCGAGAGTGGTTTTTTTTTCCGGGCCGAGGAACAGACTTTCCTCCGTGGTAAGTGCAGAGCTGCCTGTTGCCGCCTTGAGAGTTTCTCTTCTCGTGGTTCACCCTGATTTTATGGGTGGGGTGGAGATGGCTTTTTATTTTTAGATGCCCGAGTACATTGTCAGTAACCTGTGGTGTGAGGACAGTGAACTCTTGAGCACCTAGATGCCGGTAGAAATGTAACCAAAGACACAGGATGGACAGTGATGTTTAAACTTGGTTTATAGTCGATTTGGTTTTTTCATTAGAGTGTTGATGACTGCTTGTCCTGTGGTTCAGTCCACATGCTATTCCGTGGAGCCCTCAGTCTGGGACTTTTATGTGTTAAAAAAAAAAAAGCTTGTCCTTCAAAAAAAAGAACTAGTCCTTCGTAGGACTGAGGTATAGACTTGGGGAGTCTCTTAAAGACGTGATCAGAATTAAAGCTGGATTTCACTTAACGTTGCTGCTGTTTGTCTTTGCTTTTGTTACTGTCCCCACCGCTCCGTCATGATTGGGAGCTCCGAATCATGCCCTTTTTTTTTTTTCCAATTTGTAATGCCTTTCTCCCCCCTGCCCCTCTCCTAGGACTGTAGCGTACAGACCCTTCATTTAAACGTTAGTTTGTTTCCTCACAATTGAGTTCTGATGATTGAAATCACAGAAATGACACCTGTCTGTCTTACAGATTCGGAGTATTTCTGAACATGTACCCTCACAGACAAATGCTGTGGGGATACGCATCTTCTGCACTTCATCCTCCAGCAGGACAATCCGCCGAGACGGGGACGAGCTGTGAAGGGGCAGTTTCTGCAAGGAGGCGGTTGACAAGGACAGGTGGGTCGCTGTACATTTTAAGGATAGTATTCGATTTGGGATGTCTAGGGTGAGGAAACCCTGGCTCTGTGTAGGCTTGAGAAAAGGTGCGTAGTTATCTGTGTCGATCTAAGGAAGGGAGTTCTGGTGAGACTGAAGCTGCCAATGAGTCAGAAGGAGGAAAAAAAAGAAAAAAAAAAAAAAAGGCAGAAAGCACCCAGTTTTCTATGAAAACCAAAATCTCTAGTGGCCTGTCTCAACAGCTGTACCAAAGATGATGCAAAATGCTTTTTCCTCCACTCGGTTGTAGTCATTGCAAACCTTCGCCGAAATAGGAAGCTTTTGATTCCTAGCCCGCTTTGTGCTAAAAGGTGGCTTTTTTTTTTTTTTTTTTCCTCTCTCAGCAGACTGTCAACTGGCATCATTTCACCATGGTGACCCTTTCTTCTGCCCTGGAGGTACAAGACTGGCCCAGAGGATCCCGAGTGGCCTGCAAGGACAAGGTACATCTGCCCCGTGCGTCTGCATTTTTCCCCAGGTACTTGTAGTACGGACTTTAAAGTGAACGTGAAGAACGTGCCAGCTCTCCTTCTCTAGTTTTGATAGGAAGTGCTTCAGCAGAAACACTCAAAATAAGATCTGTTCTGGAGCACGTTGTGCCTGTGTGAAGTGTACTCCCCTCCGTTTATTTGCTCTTCCTGAGAGCGTGCGTAGCTTTCTGTTTTGTGTGCTTGCTGAGAAACGATTCTGTGAGAATCGTGTGGTGCTGAAAGGGGAAAGAAACTGTGTGTCAGAGTTTGGATGTTCTGAAGAAATGGACTGTGTTCCAGATAAAAGCTTTCTCCTTTTTCAGTCCTTAAGTGTTTAAAATATCTCATAGGGGTACGTGAAAACCTGACTGAGATACTGACATCTGTACTAAGAGCAATCAAGGTCGTGGGTTGGGTTTTTTTTTGTGTTGTGTTGTTTTGTTTTGTTGTTTGGGGTTTTTTTGCTTGTTTGGTGGGTTTTTTCCCCCCACCTCTCTCTGGCAAATCTTCCAGTCCTGTTTGGTAGCCTTAAGCATTGCAGAACTGGGTAGTTGATTTCTGCATTGTGTCGTCATCCCTGTCCGTCATCGTCCCGTCCGTGTGTGTGTCGTGTGTGTGTGTGTCCCCCAAAGTAAAATAGTATGGGGATCTCTTATCTTACTAATTTTTTATAAGTTTCATTTCTGATAGGAAAAAACCCCAAACAGTTCATGTTGTGTAATATACAAATGAACTTGCCTTGTTTAAACTGTAACCGCCCGCGAGCTTCAGGGTACGATTGAAGAGGGTGTTTAAGCAATTCGGTATTTCTTCTATGTGTTTAAAAAGAGAGGCTGCTGAATGTTATGGGTGGTTTTCCCCATATTTGGAGGGAGCACTCCAAAGTACTTTATTTCTGTCTGGCTTTCGGTGGTGCATTTCCCTGGCCATTTGGTGGCATCTCTCCTGGGCGGTGCAGCTGCCCAGATGTCCCTCCTAATGGTGTAATGCACAAGAAACCCCCCAGTCGGATGGGAACGGTGTATTTTGGAGACAGGTGATTTAATGGTATCTGCTTGCAGCTGGGTGAGTGCAGTTAACGCAAACATCAAATCAAATACTTTGGTAGTGTAAGCGTTTTTGTTGGATGTACATGAACATCCACGTGCTTTTTCGGTATAAAGTGAACGACTGAGATTTGTTCTTTCTTTAAAGAACGTTTTAAACATGACTTTGTTATGTTTATTTAGAGTTTTACACTTCACTCTGCAGATTTATTGACTGAGCAAGCGAGACGTGCAGCAGCAGCGGCGGTGGTGCAAGGGCTGTAGCTGTTGTGGTGAGTCCGAGGATGGTACGAGGTCTTCATGCGGTCTCACGGGCGGGGGGGGGGGGGGGTGTGTGTATCTCCCCCCAGGGGTGCTGTGAGAAAGGGACGAGACGTTTTCCAGCACTATCAAGGGTGTTTGCTTTTATGCTGAGAATGCTTTCAAAATTGTATTGATGAGTCTTAGTATTGATTTTTCTTTTTTAAATTTTTTTTTAAGCGTACCGATGGCTCTGGCTTTGAACAGATGTGTTGTAGTTTGAGCTGACCTCCTTTAGCTCAACTGCTATCCTATCCCTCATTCTCACTGAATTCTTCTGCTTTCTCCTGTGTTACTTTTCTCATATGCTGAGACATAACTTGGGATTTTTGTTCTTGAGCTGCCGTGTTGTGTCTGGTGCTGCTCGGCAGCTCCCCCTGCCCAGGTTTGCCTGCCGGCCGTTCAGCGTGCTCGCCCGGCGGCGCCAGCCCTGCGGCCGGAGGCTCCTGGCTCTGTCTCCAGCGGGGACCTGCGGGTGCTGCAGCCGGGGCTGTCCGGTGGGGAGAGTCCGGGGCCCAGAGGGTCTCCTCCCCGCTGTTCTGCCCGCCCCCGCCCCCCCCATCCCTGTCGTCCGTCATGTCGTCCCGTCCCGTCCCCCCCCCCCCCCCCCAAGTGATTCCCATGGAGATGTTGCCCCATGCGAGGTTTTTGCGGGACGTGCCCCCGAACCCCCTGCCCTCCGACCTTGTGCCCCCTCCGCCCCACCATGCTCGGCACCGCCCTCCCACCGCCCCTCGGGTGCCGCCTGCACCCCCCGACTTGCCCCTCGCCCCCAGCCCAAGCTCAGACCCGCCCCTTCCCCGCTCCCGCCCCGCCGGGGGCGTGTCCTCCCGCCCCAGGGGCGCGGGGCCGGCGGGCGCTCGGCGCGCAACAAGCGGGGCTGCAGCGTCGGGGCCGCCCCGGGCACGCGCCGCCCGGCGGGCGCTGCTGCCGCGCGGCCAAAGCGCGGTCCCGCAGCGCGGCGGCTCGCGCATGCGCGGTGCGCGAGAGCAGCATGGCGGCGGGTGAGGGGCGAGGCCGGCGGTGAGGCGAGCTCGCTCCTTCGGCTGGTGCGGGAGTCTCTGCTGGCCGCTGGCCGCCGGGGGTGGCGGGACGGGAAGCCTCAAGGCCCGTGCTGCGGCGGGCAGCCCCGGGGAGCTCCCGGGAGCTGGTGGGAGGGAAGAGGGGAAGGAGGCGGACGCCCCTCCAGGCGCCGGGTGCCTTCCCAACTCGCCAGAGCTCCCCTTGAGCCTTCCCCGGCCCCGCTGGCCCCGCGCAGCTGCCTCCAGCTCCAGCACCTCCCCTGCAGCCTGTCTCCCCAGGTCATCCTGTTGTGATGGCAGCAAGCTGGCCCTCGGATGCACTTGATTCTGCCTTAACGTGGATGCCATTAGCTGCAGTGCAGGGAAAAAGTGGCATCTCCAGAAGCTGCTGTGGAAGGAGGCGATTTGGCCGGGGATGATCTACGATCATAATGGTCACTGATTCTCCTTGTCTCCCAGAGGCTGCACTGAGGGCACAGGTGTCCCTTCCTCCCCTGAGGATGCTGTTGTCTGCACCCGCCTCGGTCTTGCCTGGGTTGTCTCTGCCTGACCTCGCTCTCGTCGCGGCGTGGGGGCAAAAAGGGGCGGGCGGAGCGCTTGCTGGCTGTGGGCAGTGGACAGGAGCTGCTGCGGCTGAAGCTGGAGAGGCCAGAGAAAGAAGAAGGAATCAGAGGCCGGCCGGCCGGCAGCTGCCTCCCGCCGCAGGCAAGCGGAGAGTCCATGTGCGTAACCCATGGCGTGGTACGGCCGTGTGACGCATGAACGAGCGAGGCTACATGTCTAGGAAGCCTTGTCTCGCAAGAGTTGAGACAGCCATGTAATCTTTTAGGTGGAGAACCACCATGTGACCGGAGCTGCAGAAGAGGAAGGGAGGAGAGGAAGAGAAGGAAGCGTCTGAACGGGCAAATTCTCCTGGCAGCACTGAGAACAAGGGATGCGGTGAGTCCTGGGCCCTCGGGGCCCCATCGCCCCACTTGTGTGTCCCAGGCCCTCCCTATCCCCCTCCCCTGGCCCCCTGTCTTTCACATGGTGCTGTGATTTCCCCCTTGCCCGCCCCCGTCTTTTTTTTTTTTTTTTTTTTTTTCCCTCCCCTTTCTCAGTCTCTCTCTGTCCAGCTCCTGGTCTCTAATTTTAAATTCCCCTCTCTCTCTGGAAGCCTGTCAGGACTTTTCTCTGTCTGGCTCTCTGTCCCTGTTGTTTAATTCCTTCCTGTGTGCCCTTTTAGGCCTCACCATTTTTATTTGCTCGGTCTCTCTTGGTCCAGCACAAGATCCGGATTTTTTAAAATTCCTCCCTCTCTGCCCTGCAGCCTGTCGCTTTCGAAGTTCGTGTTGCGATTTCATTCCTTTTACCGTCTCTCCCTGCTGGGATTTTTCAATTCCTCCCTGTCTGTCTCGCAGCCCGTTGTTGCTTTCTTGTTCTCTCTGTCTCTGTTGGGCTCCCTGTCCCTGTCTTGACCCACTTCTAAAAATGCCTTCCTCTCTGCCTCGTATGCATTGTTCTTGAAACTTCCGTTTCCCGACGTCTCTCTGTAGGTTGCTCCTGGTCCCAGATGTTTATTTCTTCCCTCTCTGTCCTGTGGCCTGTTGCGATTTGGTGTTTCTGCGTGTCTCCTGTTCCCGGCTCTCGGTCCCCGTTTTTCAGTTTCTCTCTCTCAGCCCTGTAGCCCACTGCTGTTATCTGTCTGTCCTCATCTCTCTCTGGCCAGTTGCCTCTCCCCACATATGTGGTTCCTCCCTCTGCCCTGTGGCCCGTCACTGGTTTTCCGTTCTCTGTCCTGCTCCTTTTCCCTGAGTCTTCAGTTGCTCCCTCTCTGTCCTGTAGCCCATCAAGGGGCTTTGTTTCTTTTTCCATCGCTCCCTGTCCGGCTCCCTGCCCCATCTTTTTAATCCTTCCCTTGCTGCCGTGTGGTGGCTCCCCGCTATCTTCCCTTTCTTCATATCTCTCTCTGGACGGCTCCCGCTTCCCTGTTTTTCAGTTTCTTCCTTCTGGGCCCTGTAGCCTGTGGTGATTGAGCTGCTTTCTCCTTCTCTCTGTCCGGCTGTGGATCCCATTTCTTTAATTCCTCCTGCTTCTCCCTGTAGCCTGTCTTTCTGTCTGCCCTCTCCCCCTTTATCTGTCTCCCCACTCCACCTCTGGCGCCCTGTACCTGTGTTTTAATTCTTCCCTCTCTGCCCTCCAGCTGTTGCTGTGCTTCCTGCGTGTGTCACACTGGGTCCGGCCCCTCATCTCTGTCTTTTCATTCCTCCCGCTCCTCCCTGGAGCTTGTCGCTGTCATTTTCTTTTGCTGTTGCTCTGTCTGGCTCCAGATCCTCGCAGCTTCCCCCCACCCCTGCCCCGCCTCGTTGCTCCTGGCTGTTTTTTCTGTCTCGATCTCTCTGTGCCTGGCTCTGGCTCCCTGTTGTTTCACTCCTCCCTCTCTGTCCTGTAGCCCATCGGCACATTTTCTTTCGTTGGGCTCTCTTTGGCCGTTTGCCTGTCCCTGTTGTTCAGTTTCTTCCTTCTCAGCCCTGTAGTGTGCCGTGATTCTTTTTCTTTCTCCCCCTCTCCCAGCTCCCAGTCCCTCCCTTTTAATTCCTCCCTCTCTGTCCTGTTGCCTGTCAGGAGTCGTGTGTCCTGGAGTCCCCGGCCCCCCCCCCCCCCCCAGCCCCTTCTCACTTTCGCACTTCCTGTCCGTGTTTTTTAATTCCTCCTCCTTTGCTGTGTAGCCTGTTGCTTTTTTCTTTTCTCCATCTCTGTGTCTCAGTGCCCCCATTTTTTAATTCTTACTCTCTGCCCTCTACCCTACCCCTATTTTCACCTTTCTCTGACCCTCTGTATCCAGCTCCCTGTCCCTATCGATTATTTTCTCCCTCTTACTCCTGCACCCGCTGCTATTCCCTGCTGTCGCCATCCCTCTCTGTTCAGCTCTCTGTCCCCAGATTTTAATTCCTTCTTCTGCCCCTCCGTAGCCTGTCTGGATTTTCCCCCTGCTCTCTGTCTGGCTCCCTCTCTCTGCCTTTTCGTTTCACATTCTCTGTCCCATAGCCCCAAGCTATTTGTCTGTGTTTCTCAGTCTCTTCTGTCTGGCTCCCTGCTGCTATTTTTTCTTTCCTCCTTATTTGTCTCATAGCCCATCACTGTTTCGTGGTTTGTTTTTTTTTTTTCTGTCTCTTTGTCCAGCTCCCAGTCCCTGCTCTTGAATTCCTCTTCCCTGTAGCCCGCTGCTGTTTTTTTCTGTTCTCGATCACGCTCTGTCTGGTCCCCTGTCCCTGTTGGTCAATTCTTCCTTCTCTGCCCTGCAGCCCCTGCAGTCTTGTACTTTTTTCCGTCTCTCTCTGGCCGGAGCTCTGTTGCTGCTCATGAGTTCCTCCCTCTCTGCCCTGTAGCCTGTTGCTTTTGTCCTTTCTCCGTCTCGCTTTCTCTGGCTCCCTGATGACGCTATTTTAATATTCCCTCCCTTTTTGTATGAATCGCTATACTTTTTGCTCTCCAGCTTTTTTTTTTTTTTTTCTGGCTCCCCGGCTCTATTTCTTAATTCTTCCACCTGTAGTGTGTAGCTCTGTGGTTTGTACCGTGTTGTTGTTCCCCCCCACCCCCGCCCCTTCCCTCCATCGTTGGCTGTCTTGGCTCCCTGTCCCTGTTGTTTCATCCTCCCTCTCTGCCCTGTTCTTTGTTGTCTTTCTCCATGTGTCTCAGTCCAGCTTCCTGCCCCTGTTCTTCTTTCCTTCCTCTCTGTCGTGCTGCCTGTCCCAGTTTTGTCCTGCGTCTCCGTCCTCCTTTGTCGGTCTCTGCCCTGCTCCCTTCTCCCTCTATCTGCTGCCTCTCTTCTTCTCTCCCTGCTGCTTCTTTCTCCACCTGTCGGGCTCCCTGTCCCTGTCTTTCTCTCGCCATCCTGTTCCCTGCCTCAGGCGCTCTCGCTGCATCCGCTACCTGCGTGACTGAAGAAACGTTCGCAGTCTCCTTTGCCCTCCCAGCTGCGTTTGCAGTCCCTTCACAGCAGGCGAGGGGCTGTGAGGGAGCCCAGGGGAGGAGGTGCTGCGCTGCGGGGGTCGAGTGATGGCCCCCTGCTCCTGCGGCACGGCCCAGCCCTCGCCACAGCCGCCGCACGAGCTGTGGGCTCGTTGCCAGCGCCGCATGGCTGCCTGCGGGCGTCCGGCTCGGGCGCCATGCTCAGCGCTGCATCCGGCGAGCAGCAGGCTGTCCTGCCGGCGGGCGCCGCCGGTAACGGCCACGCGATGCTGCAGGGCCTGTGGGATGGGGCCGCCGTGCCCGCTGCCGCTTCCCCGTGAGGAAAGGCCGCTGCTGCCCCCTGGGCACAGGGCTGGTGGGCGTGCTCTTTTCACCCGCCCAGCTCCCTGACCCCGTTTTCCTTTCACAGACCAGGACTCTGTGTCCTTTCTTTATCTGTGTCTCCCCCTCTCTGTTCTTTTCCCGGTACCTCTCTTTCTCTGCTCCTCAGTTCCTTTCCCTCACCTTATTTTTCTCTTTCTGTTCCTCTGCCCAGCTCCCCATGGCTGTGTTTTCGTTCTCCGTACCTGCTGCCCCAGCGTGGACTGCCGAGCGGTCCCAGGGAAGGGTGAGTGGACGGGCTCTGAGCCCCAGAGCAGGCGTGTTCCTGGCACTTAGATGGGTTTGCAAATAAACCCTCGCTCTGTCTCCTTTGTACTTGCTGAGCAGCGGTCAGAGAGTCCAGGGGAGCAGGTACACAGCGGGGGTAAGGGGCCATGGCTGCAGCTGCGGGCTGGTGCCGGAGGAGCCCCGGAGGGAGCCAGCGAGGCTGATGGCGATGGCCGCTCTGTGTCATGGGGCCGCAGCCCCAGGGGATGGTGCTGCTAGGGCACGCCTGCCCGAGAGTGCCGACAGCAGACGTCGGGCCCCGTCAGGGCAGCTCCCAGGGGTTTTGTGAGCTGGTGGAGAGGAAGGAGGAAGAGGGGCAGATGGCTGCCTCCGGGCACCTGGAGGCCTTCCCACCCCCTGGAAAAGTGCTCCGGCCTGCGCGCCCCATGCAGCTGCCCACAGCTCCAGCACCTGTCCCGTAGCCCCTGACCACCCCAGACCCTGCCCTCGCAGCAGCAAGCTGACCCGCGAACGTGCTTTATTGCCCCATAAGCGTGGGTGCCGTTGGCAATGGTCTGGGGCAGGAGGGGGCGTCCCCAGGAGCTCCTGCAGAAGGAGGGGTTCCTGCCTGGGGAAAGGGGTGGCCGTCGCTGTGGACAACAGTTGGCCGTTCTTTGTGTCTCCCAGGGGCAGCGCTGAGGACTCGGTTGCCGGTTCCTCCCCGGGGATGTTGCTGACTGCACCTGGCTCAGGTTTGTGTCCTTATTCTCCCAGTTAAAGCGGTTCCGTTAGTTTAATTCCCTGCCCGGTCACGTTGCTGGTGCCGCAGATACCTGCAGTAGAAGAGCAGGTGTCGGCCTTTGCGGTACGGGTCGCTGTCTTTGCTCAGTGCTTTGTACCCCATGACACGGAGGCAGGTGAGGAAACTCCCCGCTGCTCCTCCGGCCGCCCTTGTGTCTGCTGGGGGTCGCCCCAGCCCCTTTCCCAGGGGATTGCAGGAAGGGTGGTGAGCAGGGCCCCGCGTGTACGAGCCCTGGCCTCTGCACAGGGAGCCCGTTCTGCTCCGGGGCTGCTGCGGTGCGGGCGCTCCGCTGGTCCGGTCGCTGGCGGCAGCTCTTGGAGCCGGCTGGGCTGCGCGGGCGTCGGGGGTTTGCTCACGGCAAGAAGCGGAGGCGTCGGTGTGAGGGAAGAGTTTCGAGACCGGCCGAGGTTCGGCTGTAGGCATAGTAGGAAGTACCCTTTTATGCAGTTGTTTTTGTTGTTTCAGGCTGGCGGTTTTCCGATGAGGGTTTGGGGGTGGCAAAATGGTTTAATAGCCTGCCATTTTTTTTTTTATAAATTTTAGATGCATTGCATTTTTCTGGAATTCCTGACTATGGGAGATGGAACCTTGTTTTTTTTCCCCACCGTTTTTACTGTGTGCTGTGTAAGTTGCTGATGTCTTGATCTATGCTCTTTTTTCTCTCTTAATAGGACTGATGGTGAGATTGTCCAGCGAGGGTTAGGGTGAGCATCTTGTACTCGCCTGTATACGGAGCTTGAGAGTTTCTCGAGAAGGCATCTTCCCCAGAACTTCTCAGAGAAGAGGGTCTGCGTTCTTTGCGCTGGTAACAGTCTCTAGCCGGGGTCTGTCTTCTGTCGTAGGCCCGGGCACGCGAGCCTTCCCATGACTCCGTTTCTGACTTTTTCATGACGCGCCTGATGAGACGTGTCGTAGTGCCGGTCACAGCAGTTACGTTTCCGTGTAGTTTTTCACCTGTTGTGTGTTTAGCACCGGTTTCTGTGGTTGTAAGGTGCCTGTGTTAGATCTTTCAGCCACCGTGGTTTTTCCGTCAGCTGACCGCCGCTGTGATTCCTTGAGGGGTTCAGTGGTAAGGAGGCGGTCGGTGGTGCTTGTTCCGTGTGTGCTATACTGCACATTAATGAGGTCTCGATGCTCCGGAGGTTTATTCTTTTGCGGTAGGCGGGCGCATCGGTAGCCGCACCGAGGGTCTCGTGCTCCTCGACTCACCGGGGTACCGCCGACCGAGCGCTCCCAGTCTCGCGCGAGAAGCTCCACACACAGATCTGTCCAGCACGTCTCGTGTCCGAGAAGGTGACGAGTGGTCCAGGATGCGCTGGGGTATCCGCTGTCGAGCGGTCTGTTCTCACGGAGCCCTCTTCTGGGACGACGACTTCTCCGCATCCTGTGGATGTTGGGTCTTGGGGCCCGGCTTCTCGCGCGTCCACCGTTGCGGTTGCGGCCGCGGCCGTATCTTTTCGTCAGGGGCCGTGGCATTTGACTTCCGGGGTGGAAGGTGCTAAGGGTCGTACGCGTAGGGCCAGGTGTTGCTTTGGCTTTGGTTTTCTGTGATGGCTGGCTGGCTGTTGTTGGAGTCTAGAGGGTATTCCTACATGGAAAGGAGATCTCCGGAACCGTTAAGCTGTTGCTCCGCAGCCGGGTGACTCGTTCGATGCCGTTTTCAGATGCAGTGAGACGAGCCGTGCACCAAAGGGTTAGAGGAGGGGCGGGGGAGCGGCCATAAGAAGGTGGGTTGGCACGCAGTGTCAGCGGGCAGATGCGGCCGATGGCTGTGTGAGCAGCTGACAGGTCTTGGTAGGTTTGTTGTATTCCAAAGGCACGAAGTAGCGAGCGAAGCAGGGTATCGGCACTGCGGGTGGCTGGGGCGAGGTGAGCTGGGACTGGTGGGCTGCAGCAGAGAAGTTACTTTTCAGGCGTTGTGTCGTTTGTGAAGTTTATAAGCATCCCTTATGGGTTGTGTTTTACAGGTGGTACCGGAGCCTCAATGCGGCAGCTGGCAGAGGTAGGGTGGGTGGGCGGCCGAGGTAGAGGAGGAGGAGAGGGGAATGGGCACGGGCAGGCTGTGGTTTCGGGCGGTATCTCAGCACGTGCCTTTTGTTTTGGCTTTCGCAGGTCACGCACGTAGCCTCGGAGGGGCGAAGCTGCGCGCCGACCAGCGGCCTGAGGAGGCGAGGCGGTTGTCAGCCGGGCCGGCGTCCAAGAGCGGAGCATCCTGCGGCAGCTCGGTCAAGCGTTTCTGTGCGGTTGTGCAGGTGTTACGCAGCTGCCTTTGGAGTTGGGTGAGCTTTTGAGGTGGTGAGCTAAGGAGCAGCAAGGAGGAGCGTGGGGCTGGTGATTTCTCCCAAGCGTGACGGTATTTCTCTGTCTGTTGCTACCTTAGGGGGGCCACAAGCGATGACAGCTGCAGCGTCCAACACGGGAATCGGTGCGGAGCAGTTGAGCGGAAGACCACGTTCCTTTTGAGGAGGAGGGTGTTTCGAGGAGGTCTGTGGTGACCCGTGTGACAACTACCACTGTCAGCAGTGTGTGTGGGGTTTTTTTTTTTTTTTTTTTTCTGTAGGCGATGAGGAGGAACGTGGCAACTGCAGGAGTAATCAGGTTAGTTGATGTGGTTTCTGCTGAGGATGGACGCGGATTCCCAGCCCGCTGGAAGCGAAGCTGAGGGACCAGGGACCGTTGTCCTGCAGTGCGTAACTTTGATTTCAGTTGGAAAAGGGATTTTCCTGGAATGGAAATCTTTCTCCTTCAAAGAAATTGCGTTGTACGAACTGCCTGTCGGACTCTGTGTGCTTGGCTGTAGAAGTCATGAGCAGTGAGACTTTTTGCCCTCTTTTGAAAAACAAAACAACAGCAAAGTCAATTTGTTTCCAAAGACTGAAGCATAGCAGGTGTTCCAAAAGTGGATGGCGTCACTGGTCTTTACATTCTTGGTTGCAACGGTCGAGATACGATTAAAAAATGTTCCTCTGCGTGCTTTGGTACAGCCAGAAGCCTTAGCGCATCTGCCAGTCCTGTTCGGTGGCCTTACCTGTTGCAGCCCTGGGGATTTGAATTTCTTTTTTTTTTTTCTTTTTAATGAGTAAAACCATGTGGGGGATCTATTATTTCACTGATCTTTTCCTGTCATATATGAAACTGTAGAGAAAGTTAAAATTGTATAATTGGCAGAATGACTAACGCGGTTTAAACTCGCTGCCGAATCAGTACAGCATGTAATGTATGAGGTGTACTTAAGCGGTCAGGGGTTTCTCTAACTCTTTCCAAGCCAGAGGCAGCTGCATGTTACTGAGTTTCTTCCCTGTGTTTTGACAGAGCGCTCTGAAGTACTTGGTTTCTAATCATGTGACATGATAGAACAAGGTGGGGCAGGAGCAGAGTCAATTAACAACTGTGTATTTTGGAGACAGGTGTAAGCATAGATCTAGATGGGGGTGTACAGCCTTGTTCTGCAGCAGCGCTTTAAGGAAGGGCATCAAACACGAGCAAGAGCAGTTGCTTTTCTGCTAAGAAGGGGTTGGAAATCGTATCTGTTTGTCTTTCTATGGAGTGTTAAGTATTCAAATCACTCTGGTTTGTAGAGGATGTGTCTGTATTTCGGGCTGGTCTCCTTCAGTTCGACTGCTCGCCTGTCCCTCGTTCTATTGAATTCCTCTCCTTGCTTCTGTGTTGTTCTTCTAATGTGCTGAACTATGGCTGGGGCCTTTTGTTTCCCGATGTCTTGCTGTGAGTGTCCGGTGCTGCGCAGCAGCTCCCCCCCCCCCCCCCCAGGTTTGCCTGCCGGTGGCTCAGTGCTCTCGCCCCACGGGGCCAGCTCTGTCTCTGTCCAAGCTTTCTGCCACGGCTGTCCGGTGGGGAAAGGGGCAGTTGTTGCTCTGGGGAGCCCGTCCGGGCGTGGTCCGGGACGGGGAACGTGGCAGAGCCGAGTGCGAGCAAGAGCCACGGCACCGTCCTTTGGCGGACGCCCCCCCACCCCTCTGCTTGTGCGGCAGCCGGTGTCCATGATCTGGCGGGGGCAGGCATCGAGCATGGATTCTGTCTCGTGGGCTGTGGCAGGTGAGTGCTCGTCTGTGGGTTATGCCGGGGAGAGTCGTTGGTGTCGGTCATCCCCCACCCCTCTCCGGGTCCCCCTGTACCCCCAGTGTCAGAGAAAGACGCAGGTGCTGCTGCGCCGCTGTGACCGCACGGGGGTGCTGCGTGAAACGGCGCTTTGTGCTGCCTGCGCGTGGGGGGTGTGCGGTACTGCAGGCCGGGGTACGCGCATGCGCGCTGGCGGCCCCCTGCGGCGCGCTCTGCTACCACGATTTGACTAGGGTTGGGTACTGGGGCGTGGTACACGCGCGTGTGCGGTGACACCGATTTGTGGCGCTCTGCTGCCACCCTGTGACCGAAAAGCAGTACTGCAGTCCCGAAGGCGCTGCCGCACTCCCTGCTGCCACCCTGTGACCGAAAAGCAGTACTGCAGTCCCGAAGGCGCTGCCGCACTCCCTGCTGCCACCCTGTGACCGAAAAGCAGTACTGCAGTCCCGAAGGCGCTGCCGCGCTCCCTGCTGCCACCCTGTGATCGAAAGTCGGTACTGCAGGCCCAGCGGAGCTTTCCGCCCTCCCTGCTGCCACCCTATGACCAAAAAGCGGTTATGCAGCCCCGGCGGCGCTGCCGCGCACCCTGCTGCCACCCTGTGACCAAAAGACGGTACTGCAGCTCCGGGTGCGCGCTGCCGCGCTCTCTCCTGCTACCGCCTACAGTGAGTGGGCTACGCACCGGACGCTCTCACCTTTGTGCCCCGCGGCGGCCCCTTCCCCGGGGGATGTTTGGAAAGGCAGTGGGCGGGGCCTGGGGTAGATGAGTCCCGGGCTCTGCCCAGGGAGCTCCTTCTGGGCGAGGTGAGAGCTGTGGGATTGGGCAAGCTCCAGCAGCACCCACAGTACAGAGAGCCCTGGGATGCAGCTTGGGCTTTTTTTTTTATTATTTGTCAGCAGTTTCATACGGAGTGTTAAGGGGTGATGAGAGGGTTCTAAAACACACAGCTTTTTTAACTGACAGTTTTGCTGTGGTTTTGTTCTAGGTTGTCCTGGGTTACAGTGTAAAATGTGCCAAAAGAAAAAAATATTCTATTACCATCTTCAGGAGCTGTTGAGACCAGGTGGGGCGGTGCTCTCTGCCTCCCCCCCCCCGGACTATCTCCTGTTACTGGGCACAACAATGCCTTATCGCCTGACTCATCGATAACTCGCTCCTGGACTATCTCCTGTTAATGGCCCATCAAGGAACTGCCTCACGACTCCCCATCCCATTGTGAGATGCTCCGCCCGGGGTGGGGGGGGGGGCGGGGGGGAAGGAGCCAAGCAGTCCATGCCAAATAAAAACGGAGATTTTGAACACCCTAGCAGCCTTCTTCCAGTGGATTCCCAGAGGAGCTTTTCCCCCCACTGGAGTTCCAGAGGACAAGAGCTACCTACCTACCACTGGACCTTCGGAGGAAGACCAGACTCTTTTACCTGATTGCTGCTTCCACAGAACTACATCCATCGCTTCAGGAGGACTGCAGCCAGCATCTTATCGGACTGCTACTGCCACCCTAACAGGGTGTCAGGTTGTATTCCTGACTCTGTCAGTGTAAACCAGTGGGTTGTTTGGTTTTTCCCTGCGGTGTGTTATATATATATATATTAGTAAAGAACTGTTATTCCTATTCCCCATATCTTTGCCTGAACGCCCGTTAATTTCAAAATTATAATAGTTTGGAGGGAAGGGGGTTGCACTTTCCATTTCAAGGGAGGCTCCTGCCTTCCTCCACAGACACCTGTCTTTCAAACCAAGACATAGGTGCACTGGATTTTCCTGGAATTCTGAACTTCCTGCAGGATGGCAACTTGTTTCTTGTGACAAGGGTTTGTGATCCCATTTCCTTTCCTAGGACTGAAGGTGAGATTATCGAGTAGCATGAGGATGTGCACCACATCTGCACCTGTCTATGCCCCCCCATACCCCTGTCTCTGCCTTCAGGTGGGGTTTTTCCCATGCCACCCCGATCTTTGTGGCCTTGACTCCCGTGTGTGTGCCTGGCCCTACTTGTCATGTCCCTGCCTCCCATGGGCCTGCCTTGCCTGCTTTTTTTCACGGTAGGGATGGACAACGACAAGAGTATATGTAAGAAGGCACTCTTTATTAAGTTGCAAAAACCAAGATGGCTGAGATGGTGCAGCAGAAAAAGCGTACCCTTTTATAACCTTTCTTATCTGTCCACCTGTTCATGCACTAAGGCTGCTAAAATGATTCGCTCAATAGCTTTGTCCATTCACCTCCATTCACATAATGATTGGCTGGAGCTCCTACTGTATTTCTCACTGTACCTACTGTTCTCTTGCCAAGTTTCTGCTCTGTGGTATTACTTGCTCAGTCTCTTCTTGCTCAGTCTCTTATAACTTCCTCAAACTTGTTTACAACATTCTTCATCCACTTCTTCCGTCTTTTCAAGGGTATACTGGAATGCTGTCAAGGTCAACTTCATCTTCCTCAATCAGGTTATCCCTGACAGATTTTTGTACCCACTTTATGGGTGTGCATAGCTCACACCCTATCCTCCCCCTGTGCACCTGCCTTCCTCCCCCCCCCCCCCCCCCCCCCCCCCCATGGGTGTGCCTTGCACCTGCCTCCCATTACCATGTTTTGTGTCCCCCCCTTGTCCCTGCTCCATGCACCTGCCTTGCCCCCACCACTACAAGAACTGCTGCTCCAGACGCAAACTGTTTTAAATAAACTGTTTGCATTCCAAACATCACTCTGGCACTTCCTTGGGCCCAAAATGCCATCACCAGTAGATATCAGGGGGAATGAGGGGCACCCAGCAGGGACACCCTGAAGTCTCATGGTTTCCATCAGGCTTTCCCAAGGGCAGGGGTGGGTGGGAGAGTGGAAAAGCAGTATTGCTTTTTACATTTTCTTCCTACATCTCCCTCTTCAGAGCTCCTTGTCCCTGGGTGCTTGTTCTTGCCTGTGGCCCCTGTTCCTGATGGGCTCCAGGTGTGGCCAGTGGGGCTAATAACAGGGCCGGCCCTCCTGTGGGCTATAAAGGGGCTGCCTGAGGGAGCTGATAAAGGGGAACTGGCTGAGGAGGTAGCTGGAGCTACCTCCAGAATGGAATGGCTGGTCCCTGTGGTAAGGAAGGATCCCCCTGAGCTGTCCATGATGGAGCAGACCACCAGCACACGTTGCTGGCAGCTTGGTGCCTGCATCGGCTGTGTGTGTGAGCTGCTGGCCAGCCTGGCAGTGGAGGGGAGTTGAGAGAAAAGTGTTGGGGTGCTGAAGATCTGAGCTGGTGCCAGGAGCTGGGGTGAGTCACACGTTCTCCTGTGTGTGTCCCGGTCCACCTCTGCTGCCCTGCCTGCCGCTCCTTCTGCTGCCTGGGAAAGGGCTGCCCAGGGATGGGGAGGGCCAGCAATGGCTTTCTGTCCTGGCCCCTTTGCTGTGGGAGCCTGATGGACAGCCTAACACCTTCCTGATTGCACTGGGGCTTCCCCTCAAGCCAGGGGGAGAGGCAGGGCTGGAAGAAAGTGGAGGCTGAGATGGGGTGCGAAGTCAGGGAAAATGTGGAAGTCAAGATGGGGGTGGAAATGGTGTCACTTTTTACATTGTCTTTGTAAGGCTCCCTCTTTTTGTCTTCCTGACCCTATGTGTTAGTTCTTGCCTCTGTTTCTTTTCCCCTATTGCTTTACAATATTTCGCTGTCCCTTGTCTTGTCCCTGCCTTGTGGTCCTGCTGCTCCCTTTGGCCTCTCTCTCCTGCTCCTCCTCGCTCTTATGTATTCCTCCATCTCTCCCTGAGTTTTTCGCTCAGTGTCCCAGTACTCCTCTCTCTATGCTACTGTCCTGCTCCCTGTCCCTCTCCTGTTTGCAGCATCCTGTTTACTGGCTGCCTGTCCCCCACCTCTTCTCTACCTTCCTCCTGCTTTTTCCCTTCTCTCCTGCTGCGTTTGCTGTGTTTGCACACCGAGCCTTGTAGCCAGCTCAGTGCCAGGATTTGTTCTGGGCAGAGGTGAGTAAACTTTTCCTGCCTCCTCTGTGCCCCTGGATGGTATTCAAGCCCCTGGGTGCAGAGCTCGTGGCTGTGGGCAGGTGCGGGGGAGGGGGCCATGTGCTGTGGGGCTTTGCCCAGGCCCCTGTTCCTGATGGGCTCCAGCTGGGGCAGGTGTGGCCAGTGAGGCTAATGATGGGGCTGGCCCTGCTTTGGGCTAGGAAGGGGGCTGCCTGGGCATGCCTGCCTGCAGGAGCTGGCTGAGGAGTCAAACCAAGGGGCTTCCACAGGCAACTGTCTCCAGCTGGTCCCTGTGGCAAGGAATGATCCCTCCCACCCATCCACAACAGAGAATGCCACCATAACACAGCACCAGGACCTTGGCTCCTCTGTTGGCTGCACACGTGTGAGCTGCTGCACGTCCAGGAAACCTCGTGAGAGAAGTGCATTGAGTCACCCACCGCCTGCTCCTAAGGTCAGGCAGCTGGCACTGTGGAGGAGGAAGGGGCAGAGACAGAGAGAAAAGCCTCGGGGCGGTGAAGGTCTGCCGTTGGCACCAGGAGCCACGTGTCCCCTCGTGTGTGTCCAGGGCCATCCCTGCCCCGGTTCTCTGGATCTCTGCCTGCCTCCTTGCCTGTCCCTGCCTCTGTCTGCCTTTCAGGCTGTCTAGTTCCCCAAAGCTTTTTGCTCTTTTGCTAGCATTGCCCTGTAAAGTGTCACCTTCTACCTTTCCTTTCTATGTCGTTTCCTTTCTGGCACCCCACCAGCTCTGATTTCATTCTTCCTCATTGCTTGTGAAACTGGCATTTCTAGGTCCCCTCTCTCCGTGTCTCAGTTTACCCAGTTGCCTATGATTGTGGGAAGGGTGGTGGTTGGGGCCTGGGGTAGATGAGCCCCGAGCTCTCCCAGGAAGCTCCTTCTTATGTGCGAGGCAAGAACTCTGGGACTAGGCAGGGTCCAGCAGCACCCACAGTAGAAAGTGCCCTGGGATGAAGCTTGGGCTTTTTTTTTTTCTTGTTTTTATGTCAGCAGTTTCCTAGGGGGTGTTCAGGGGTGACAGGAGGGTTTTAAAACACACAGCCTTTTTTTTAACTGATAGTTTTGGTGCTGTTTTGTTCTAGGTGCACTGGATTTTCCCGGAATTCTGAACTTCCTGCAGGATGGCAACTTGTTTTTTGTGAGGCGTGTTGGTGACCGCATTTCCCTTCCTAGGACTTGAAGGTGAGACTATCGAGCAGCCGTGAGGATGCGCCCCACGTCTGCACCTGTCTATGCCCCCCCATACCCCTGTCTCTGCCTTCAGGTGGGGTTTTTCCCATGCCACCCCCAACTCGGTGGCCTTGCTAAGGGTGGGTGTGCCTGGCCCCAAATCCACCCGGCGCCTCCCCCCCCCGCCGCGAGCGTGCCTTGCTGCCGTTCTTCGGCACTGGCCACTGTAGGCGTGCCCTGCTTGCCCCCCCCCCCGACCCCCCCCCCCGGGTGTGCCTTTTCTGCCCCGGCACCGCCCCCCCCCCGTGGGAGTGCCTTGCTGCTTTGCACCTCGCCCCAGCACCGCCCCCCCCATGGCCTCGCCGACAGTGGCCGTGCCCTGCCCGGCCCCCACCCCCTCCCCTTCCCGGGTTTGCCTTTGTTATTCTGCACCCCACCCCAGCACCGCCCCCCCCCCCGGGCGTGACTTTTTTGCCCCATGCCCCACCCTCCCGTTGGCGTGCCTTGCTGCCCACCCCCCCCACCCCCCCCCCCACCCCCCGGCACCGCCCCCCCTTGTGTCCCATCCCCACCACTTGCCCGGGGGCGGGGCCTGGGGTATATGAGCCTCCGCCTCTGCTCAGGGAGCTCATTCTGCTCTGGGGCTGCTGGCGCTGGCAGCTCCAGACCCAGCTGCCTCTGCGGGCACGGGGCTTCGGGCGCGGACAGGAGCGCAGGCGGCTGCGGCAGGGAAGAGCTGCGGCCGGGGACACCAGGCCACCCCTGTACTCCTCAGGGCCCCATCGGCTCCAGCCCCTCAGCGAGGACCAGATGTGCTCCTGGGCCTGGCCAGGCCCTGCCGGGACGCGTTCCACCCCGTCGGGCCCCCTGCCACCAGCTATGCCGAGCGCTGCTGCCTCTGCCCAGCCCCGGGGGCGCCGGGGCCAGAGGCTGTCGTCCCCAAGTGGGGTCACAGCATCTTTTGGGGGGGGTCGATGGCACCGACGCCGAGCCATCCTGCAGCCGTCTTTTTGGCTTTGCACCGCAGGCATCTCCGTAAGCTGTCCGAGTTCCTCCCTCCCCTTCGTGTGCCCCTCAGTCCCCTCCATTTCCCATCCAGGCACCAGAATCAATCTGCGTGACAAGTGGCCTTCTCAGAACCACGGGCCTTCAAAGGGCCTTCTCTCACCTGCCTAGTCCTCTCAGAAGGACACGGGCGTTGCTCTGTGTGGACTCATTTGTCTTTCCTGGCACCTCTCCTGAGCTGCTTTGTCACTTGTTTTGGTTGGAGTCGCTTCAGTGTTACTTAAGGTGCTTGGTACAGTTCCTGATGCTTTGGGGCTCTTTTCCCCGACGGTTTTTCCTTGGTTTTGGTTTTTGCTTTGGGTTCGGTTTGGTTTCAACCCTTTCCTGGGGTTTTCTGTCCTTTGGGACTTATTTCTGTTGAGGGAGGCAGATGGAGAAAAGTAGGAGTCTCAGTGTCTTACAACTGCTGGTGATCTACAATAGTCCCTTTGCAACCAGAGAGCTCTGAGAGGAGGATTCTTGCAGGCTGTCATTCGGCTTTGTCATTCGGTCCCGTCCAGAATGTAGCGCTGGTACAAGTTCTGCAACAGACAGGAACGGGTCTAGCCTTGTTACGCGGGCTTTCTTTTTCCTTGCAGGTCGGACTTGAGACTTGAAACGGCATTTTCCTTCGCTAAAAAAACACGCCCCGGACTCGCCGCAGACTCGGCAGCGTCGCGGATTTCGCCGGACCGCGCCGCTGGCAGAGCCGGCGGCCGGCGGGGTCGCGGGCGCTCGGCACCGCGTCGGCCGGAGGCTCCCGTTGGCGCAGCAGCGACGGTCGGGGGCGGCGCGGCTGGACAGCCGGAGGTTTGGTGTCGCGGCGTATCTGCTGTGCGCGGGTTCGCTTCCCCGGGATTTTGGGCTGCTCTGGAAAAACGGGTGGCGGAGCCGGAGAGAAGAGCGGGCGGTGGCTACAGGCCGAGTCGCCGCTCGGGGAGGTTGCGCTCCGCGGAGCTTCAAACTTTGGAGACGGAGTGCAAAACCGTCGAGCGTCCCAAGTGGACCGCGGCAGGCGTCCTCGCTCCGGTCGTTTTTCCTGGGGAATTCCAAAGTGGTCAGTTTCTATTAGTTTAATTTTTACCGCTCGTTTACGTCAAAACGTTTAAAATAAAAATGTCCGTCACAGTAACCAGAATAGTCTTTGGGAGCAAATACTGCCCGTCGTCCGCTCTAGCTATTGCTTCCCGCTTTGCAGACAGTACTTACTCCCCATTGATGTAATCAAAGGGCAAGCAGCAGAATATCAACAACAGAGCACTAACTGGAAGGAATACCTGTAGCGAAACAACTCTAACAGGAAAAGAAAAAAATCACGCGTCCTAGTTAATCCACTTCGTGGTAAAGTCACAAAATATCAGAGCGCGCCTAAAGAGAAGAAATATTACCTAGGGTTGAGTAATGACTAAATTTAGTGGCAGATGTTACTTGATGAACCAGGCAGTAATTATTCCCGGTCCCTATTGCAATTCAAAAAATGAATAGTTGAGAGACCCTCTTGAAGTGATAAAGACAGAAAACTAATTGGGAGTCGTGAACAGCTCCATTTAAACATAACCACTGCTAAACCAATTGAACTGGAAACTAATTGGGAGGCTCTAACGCTTAAACGAGCACACCGCTGTAAGCAAGCTGGGAGGCAACAGTGACTCCTGCTTAGAACCAAAAGAGTAATCGAAGCTTTAGATTTTTAGATAAAGAGAAATAAAAAAAGGAATCGTTCAATAACGGCTACGTTTAAACGTAGGTACTAAAAGAATTCCCGGGCGGTGGTGAACTAACATAACGCTAAAAGATTTAGATTTAAAATAAAAGGAAAATTAGAAAACCAACAGGGAGTCACGACTGCCGAAACTTAAACATAGCCGTTGGGGGGGGGGGAGGAGGGGACGGGTACCAATTCCTTCCAAGTAGAGCTAAAAGAAAAAACCGACGCCCATTAAATCCGACGAACAAAAACCTTAGATTTCATTTTAGAAACAGATCGAACGCTAACTGGGCATCATGAGTGCCCGTTTAACAATACTAGCCATCTTAAACTGATGCATTAAAGATACCCCCGCAGCACCATCAGATGAAAATTTTCTCCTTGGGAAGCAGAAATAGAATACCAATTGGGAGCAGTTTAGGGTAACGGTCGTCGTGAACGGACCCCTCATTAGAGTCCTAATTCACAATCCGAAACCGTGATTTCCAACGGTAATGAACCTTTTCCTCTTGTGTCAGTCGGGTGCCTGCGCTTTGCTCCTGCTCCCTTCAGCAGCGGTACACGGAGCGCTCGCTGGCTGTGAGCCGTTCGTTCACCCGCTTTCTGTACCAGTCAACTCTTCAATCGGGCCATTTAAATAACAGACTATTCTCTCAAATTCCAGCTCAAACGCGTGGCACGAATTAACGGCGCCCGAGGACCATGCCATTTACTAGCGCCGCCCCGGAGCTGAGCCTGCTTATTGTGAGGCGCTTCTCGCAAGAGCCCCTCACGCACGCACGCACGCCCGCACGCACGCACGCAGGTCCCGTCACCGGTGCTCCGCGCCGGCCTAACCGCGGACCGGCAGGGCCGGCGGAGAAACTGCCCGGAAGCCGCGGAGAGCGAGACGGATTCGAGAGCGAGACGGATTCAACAGCGATTCCTGCCGAAACACGCAAGGAACGCAGCTCTGCACGGCGGGGCGGCGGCCTGTCCCCTCCTGCCCGCGCGGCCCCATCCCCGCCGCGGGCAGCCTCAGCCTTCACAAGACGGCGGCGCCATACACTCGCCCCCCTCCAAGCACCGGCCGCAGCTCCGGAGAGAAACGACGCGGATGCGGCCCCGAGACGGCGGCGCCGCCGGCACTCGTTTCGCGGGGGACTCACCGGCTCCTCCGGGGCTCCGGCAGGCTCCCGCCGCTTCCCCGCGGTCCTCCATGATGCCGGAAGTGCCCCTCAGTCCTCCGAACTTGCGCTCTAGGGGCCCGCAGTCCTCCAGGATGCCCAAGTGCCGGTTCGGTGCGGGGGGGCCTGGAGTAGATGAGCCCCGGGCTCTGCCCAGGGAGCTCCTTCTGGGCGAGGCGAGAGCTGTGGGACTGGGCAGGGTCCAGCGGCACCCACAGGAGAGAGCGCCCTGGGATGCAGCTTGGGTTTTGGGGTTTTTTTGGTGTTTTTTTTTTTTTGTTTGTTTGTTTGTTTTTTTTTTTTTTTTTTTTAACGTCGGCAGTTTCCTACGGGGTGTTCAGGGGTGACAGGAGGGTTTTAAAACACACAGCCTTTTTTTTTAACTGATAGTTTTGGTGCTGTTTTGTTCTAGGTGCACTGGATTTTCCCGGAATTCTGAACTTCCTGCAGGATGGCAACTTGTTTTTTGTGAGGCGTGTTGGTGACCGCATTTCCCTTCCTAGGACTTGAAGGTGAGACTATCGAGCAGCCGTGAGGATGCGCCCCACGTCTGCACCTGTCTATGCCCCCCCATACCCCTGTCTCTGCCTTCAGGTGGGGTTTTTCCCATGCCACCCCCAACTCGGTGGCCTTGCTAAGGGTGGGTGTGCCTGGCCCCAAATCCACCCGGCGCCTCCCCCCCCCCGCCGCGAGCGTGCCTTGCTGCCGTTCTTCGGCACTGGCCACTGTAGGCGTGCCCTGCTTGCCCCCCCCCCGGGTGTGCCTTTTCTGCCCCGGCACCGCCCCCCCCCCCGTGGGAGTGCCTTGCTGCTTTGCACCTCGCCCCAGCACCGCCCCCCCCATGGCCTCGCCGACAGTGGCCGTGCCCTGCCCGGCCCCCACCCCCTCCCCTTCCCGGGTTTGCCTTTGTTATTCTGCACCCCACCCCAGCACCGCCCCCCCCCCCGGGCGTGACTTTTTTGCCCCATGCCCCACCCTCCCGTTGGCGTGCCTTGCTGCCCACCCCCCCCACCCCCCCCCCCACCCCCCGGCACCGCCCCCCCTTGTGTCCCATCCCCACCACTTGCCCGGGGGCGGGGCCTGGGGTATATGAGCCTCCGCCTCTGCTCAGGGAGCTCATTCTGCTCTGGGGCTGCTGGCGCTGGCAGCTCCAGACCCAGCTGCCTCTGCGGGCACGGGGCTTCGGGCGCGGACAGGAGCGCAGGCGGCTGCGGCAGGGAAGAGCTGCGGCCGGGGACACCAGGCCACCCCTGTACTCCTCAGGGCCCCATCGGCTCCAGCCCCTCAGCGAGGACCAGATGTGCTCCTGGGCCTGGCCAGGCCCTGCCGGGACGCGTTCCACCCCGTCGGGCCCCCTGCCACCAGCTATGCCGAGCGCTGCTGCCTCTGCCCAGCCCCGGGGGCGCCGGGGCCAGAGGCTGTCGTCCCCAAGTGGGGTCACAGCATCTTTTGGGGGGGGTCGATGGCACCGACGCCGAGCCATCCTGCAGCCGTCTTTTTGGCTTTGCACCGCAGGCATCTCCGTAAGCTGTCCGAGTTCCTCCCTCCCCTTCGTGTGCCCCTCAGTCCCCTCCATTTCCCATCCAGGCACCAGAATCAATCTGCGTGACAAGTGGCCTTCTCAGAACCACGGGCCTTCAAAGGGCCTTCTCTCACCTGCCTAGTCCTCTCAGAAGGACACGGGCGTTGCTCTGTGTGGACTCATTTGTCTTTCCTGGCACCTCTCCTGAGCTGCTTTGTCACTTGTTTTGGTTCGAGTCGCTTCAGTGTTACTTAAGGTGCTTGGTACAGTTCCTGATGCTTTGGGGCTCTTTTCCCCGACGGTTTTTCCTTGGTTTTGGTTTTTGCTTTGGGTTCGGTTTGGTTTCAACCCTTTCCTGGGGTTTTCTGTCCTTTGGGACTTATTTCTGTTGAGGGAGGCAGATGGAGAAAAGTAGGAGTCTCAGTGTCTTACAACTGCTGGTGATCTACAATAGTCCCTTTGCAACCAGAGAGCTCTGAGAGGAGGATTCTTGCAGGCTGTCATTCGGCTTTGTCATTCGGTCCCGTCCAGAATGTAGCGCTGGTACAAGTTCTGCAACAGACAGGAACGGGTCTAGCCTTGTTACGCGGGCTTTCTTTTTCCTTGCAGGTCGGACTTGAGACTTGAAACGGCATTTTCCTTCGCTAAAAAAACACGCCCCGGACTCGCCGCAGACTCGGCAGCGTCGCGGATTTCGCCGGACCGCGCCGCTGGCAGAGCCGGCGGCCGACGGGGTCGCGGGCGCTCGGCACCGCGTCGGCCGGAGGCTCCCGTTGGCGCAGCAGCGACGGTCGGGGGCGGCGCGGCTGGACAGCCGGAGGTTTGGTGTCGCGGCGTATCTGCTGTGCGCGGGTTCGCTTCCCCGGGATTTTGGGCTGCTCTGGAAAAACGGGTGGCGGAGCCGGAGAGAAGAGCGGGCGGTGGCTACAGGCCGAGTCGCCGCTCGGGGAGGTTGCGCTCCGCGGAGCTTCAAACTTTGGAGACGGAGTGCAAAACCGTCGAGCGTCCCAAGTGGACCGCGGCAGGCGTCCTCGCTCCGGTCGTTTTTCCTGGGGAATTCCAAAGTGGTCAGTTTCTATTAGTTTAATTTTTACCGCTCGTTTACGTCAAAACGTTTAAAATAAAAATGTCCGTCACAGTAACCAGAATAGTCTTTGGGAGCAAATACTGCCCGTCGTCCGCTCTAGCTATTGCTTCCCGCTTTGCAGACAGTACTTACTCCCCATTGATGTAATCAAAGGGCAAGCAGCAGAATATCAACAACAGAGCACTAACTGGAAGGAATACCTGTAGCGAAACAACTCTAACAGGAAAAGAAAAAAATCACGCGTCCTAGTTAATCCACTTCGTGGTAAAGTCACAAAATATCAGAGCGCGCCTAAAGAGAAGAAATATTACCTAGGGTTGAGTAATGACTAAATTTAGTGGCAGATGTTACTTGATGAACCAGGCAGTAATTATTCCCGGTCCCTATTGCAATTCAAAAAATGAATAGTTGAGAGACCCTCTTGAAGTGATAAAGACAGAAAACTAATTGGGAGTCGTGAACAGCTCCATTTAAACATAACCACTGCTAAACCAATTGAACTGGAAACTAATTGGGAGGCTCTAACGCTTAAACGAGCACACCGCTGTAAGCAAGCTGGGAGGCAACAGTGACTCCTGCTTAGAACCAAAAGAGTAATCGAAGCTTTAGATTTTTAGATAAATAAAAAAAGGAATCGTTCAATAACGGCTACGTTTAAACGTAGGTACTAAAAGAATTCCCGGGCGGTGGTGAACTAACATAACGCTAAAAGATTTAGATTTAAAATAAAAGGAAAATTAGAAAACCAACAGGGAGTCACGACTGCCGAAACTTAAACATAGCCGTTGGGGGGGGGGAGGAGGGGACGGGTACCAATTCCTTCCAAGTAGAGCTAAAAGAAAAAACCGACGCCCATTAAATCCGACGAACAAAAACCTTAGATTTCATTTTAGAAACAGATCGAACGCTAACTGGGCATCATGAGTGCCCGTTTAACAATACTAGCCATCTTAAACTGATGCATTAAAGATACCCCCGCAGCACCATCAGATGAAAATTTTCTCCTTGGGAAGCAGAAATAGAATACCAATTGGGAGCAGTTTAGGGTAACGGTCGTCGTGAACGGACCCCTCATTAGAGTCCTAATTCACAATCCGAAACCGTGATTTCCAACGGTAATGAACCTTTTCCTCTTGTGTCAGTCGGGTGCCTGCGCTTTGCTCCTGCTCCCTTCAGCAGCGGTACACGGAGCGCTCGCTGGCTGTGAGCCGTTCGTTCACCCGCTTTCTGTACCAGTCAACTCTTCAATCGGGCCATTTAAATAACAGACTATTCTCTCAAATTCCAGCTCAAACGCGTGGCACGAATTAACGGCGCCCGAGGACCATGCCATTTACTAGCGCCGCCCCGGAGCTGAGCCTGCTTATTGTGAGGCGCTTCTCGCAAGAGCCCCTCACGCACGCACGCACGCCCGCACGCACGCACGCAGGTCCCGTCACCGGTGCTCCGCGCCGGCCTAACCGCGGACCGGCAGGGCCGGCGGAGAAACTGCCCGGAAGCCGCGGAGAGCGAGACGGATTCGAGAGCGAGACGGATTCAACAGCGATTCCTGCCGAAACACGCAAGGAACGCAGCTCTGCACGGCGGGGCGGCGGCCTGTCCCCTCCTGCCCGCGCGGCCCCATCCCCGCCGCGGGCAGCCTCAGCCTTCACAAGACGGCGGCGCCATACACTCGCCCCCCTCCAAGCACCGGCCGCAGCTCCGGAGAGAAACGACGCGGATGCGGCCCCGAGACGGCGGCGCCGCCGGCACTCGTTTCGCGGGGGACTCACCGGCTCCTCCGGGGCTCCGGCAGGCTCCCGCCGCTTCCCCGCGGTCCTCCATGATGCCGGAAGTGCCCCTCAGTCCTCCGAACTTGCGCTCTAGGGGCCCGCAGTCCTCCAGGATGCCCAAGTGCCGGTTCGGTGCGGGGGGGCCTGGAGTAGATGAGCCCCGGGCTCTGCCCAGGGAGCTCCTTCTGGGCGAGGCGAGAGCTGTGGGACTGGGCAGGGTCCAGCGGCACCCACAGGAGAGAGCGCCCTGGGATGCAGCTTGGGTTTTGGGGTTTTTTTGGTTTGTTTTTTTTTTTTTTTTTTTTTTTTTTGATTTTTTTTTTTTTTTTTTTTAACGTCGGCAGTTTCCTACGGGGTGTTCAGGGGTGACAGGAGGGTTTTAAAACACACAGCCTTTTTTTTTAACTGATAGTTTTGGTGCTGTTTTGTTCTAGGTGCACTGGATTTTCCCGGAATTCTGAACTTCCTGCAGGATGGCAACTTGTTTTTTGTGAGGCGTGTTGGTGACCGCATTTCCCTTCCTAGGACTTGAAGGTGAGACTATCGAGCAGCCGTGAGGATGCGCCCCACGTCTGCACCTGTCTATGCCCCCCCATACCCCTGTCTCTGCCTTCAGGTGGGGTTTTTCCCATGCCACCCCCAACTCGGTGGCCTTGCTAAGGGTGGGTGTGCCTGGCCCCAAATCCACCCGGCGCCTCCCCCCCCCGCCGCGAGCGTGCCTTGCTGCCGTTCTTCGGCACTGGCCACTGTAGGCGTGCCCTGCTTGCCCCCCCCCCGGGTGTGCCTTTTCTGCCCCGGCACCGCCCCCCCCCCGTGGGAGTGCCTTGCTGCTTTGCACCTCGCCCCAGCACCGCCCCCCCCATGGCCTCGCCGACAGTGGCCGTGCCCTGCCCGGCCCCCACCCCCTCCCCTTCCCGGGTTTGCCTTTGTTATTCTGCACCCCACCCCAGCACCGCCCCCCCCCCCCGGGCGTGACTTTTTTGCCCCATGCCCCACCCTCCCGTTGGCGTGCCTTGCTGCCCACCCCCCCCACCCCCCCCCCCACCCCCCGGCACCGCCCCCCCTTGTGTCCCATCCCCACCACTTGCCCGGGGGCGGGGCCTGGGGTATATGAGCCTCCGCCTCTGCTCAGGGAGCTCATTCTGCTCTGGGGCTGCTGGCGCTGGCAGCTCCAGACCCAGCTGCCTCTGCGGGCACGGGGCTTCGGGCGCGGACAGGAGCGCAGGCGGCTGCGGCAGGGAAGAGCTGCGGCCGGGGACACCAGGCCACCCCTGTACTCCTCAGGGCCCCATCGGCTCCAGCCCCTCAGCGAGGACCAGATGTGCTCCTGGGCCTGGCCAGGCCCTGCCGGGACGCGTTCCACCCCGTCGGGCCCCCTGCCACCAGCTATGCCGAGCGCTGCTGCCTCTGCCCAGCCCCGGGGGCGCCGGGGCCAGAGGCTGTCGTCCCCAAGTGGGGTCACAGCATCTTTTGGGGGGGGTCGATGGCACCGACGCCGAGCCATCCTGCAGCCGTCTTTTTGGCTTTGCACCGCAGGCATCTCCGTAAGCTGTCCGAGTTCCTCCCTCCCCTTCGTGTGCCCCTCAGTCCCCTCCATTTCCCATCCAGGCACCAGAATCAATCTGCGTGACAAGTGGCCTTCTCAGAACCACGGGCCTTCAAAGGGCCTTCTCTCACCTGCCTAGTCCTCTCAGAAGGACACGGGCGTTGCTCTGTGTGGACTCATTTGTCTTTCCTGGCACCTCTCCTGAGCTGCTTTGTCACTTGTTTTGGTTCGAGTCGCTTCAGTGTTACTTAAGGTGCTTGGTACAGTTCCTGATGCTTTGGGGCTCTTTTCCCCGACGGTTTTTCCTTGGTTTTGGTTTTTGCTTTGGGTTCGGTTTGGTTTCAACCCTTTCCTGGGGTTTTCTGTCCTTTGGGACTTATTTCTGTTGAGGGAGGCAGATGGAGAAAAGTAGGAGTCTCAGTGTCTTACAACTGCTGGTGATCTACAATAGTCCCTTTGCAACCAGAGAGCTCTGAGAGGAGGATTCTTGCAGGCTGTCATTCGGCTTTGTCATTCGGTCCCGTCCAGAATGTAGCGCTGGTACAAGTTCTGCAACAGACAGGAACGGGTCTAGCCTTGTTACGCGGGCTTTCTTTTTCCTTGCAGGTCGGACTTGAGACTTGAAACGGCATTTTCCTTCGCTAAAAAAACACGCCCCGGACTCGCCGCAGACTCGGCAGCGTCGCGGATTTCGCCGGACCGCGCCGCTGGCAGAGCCGGCGGCCGACGGGGTCGCGGGCGCTCGGCACCGCGTCGGCCGGAGGCTCCCGTTGGCGCAGCAGCGACGGTCGGGGGCGGCGCGGCTGGACAGCCGGAGGTTTGGTGTCGCGGCGTATCTGCTGTGCGCGGGTTCGCTTCCCCGGGATTTTGGGCTGCTCTGGAAAAACGGGTGGCGGAGCCGGAGAGAAGAGCGGGCGGTGGCTACAGGCCGAGTCGCCGCTCGGGGAGGTTGCGCTCCGCGGAGCTTCAAACTTTGGAGACGGAGTGCAAAACCGTCGAGCGTCCCAAGTGGACCGCGGCAGGCGTCCTCGCTCCGGTCGTTTTTCCTGGGGAATTCCAAAGTGGTCAGTTTCTATTAGTTTAATTTTTACCGCTCGTTTACGTCAAAACGTTTAAAATAAAAATGTCCGTCACAGTAACCAGAATAGTCTTTGGGAGCAAATACTGCCCGTCGTCCGCTCTAGCTATTGCTTCCCGCTTTGCAGACAGTACTTACTCCCCATTGATGTAATCAAAGGGCAAGCAGCAGAATATCAACAACAGAGCACTAACTGGAAGGAATACCTGTAGCGAAACAACTCTAACAGGAAAAGAAAAAAATCACGCGTCCTAGTTAATCCACTTCGTGGTAAAGTCACAAAATATCAGAGCGCGCCTAAAGAGAAGAAATATTACCTAGGGTTGAGTAATGACTAAATTTAGTGGCAGATGTTACTTGATGAACCAGGCAGTAATTATTCCCGGTCCCTATTGCAATTCAAAAAATGAATAGTTGAGAGACCCTCTTGAAGTGATAAAGACAGAAAACTAATTGGGAGTCGTGAACAGCTCCATTTAAACATAACCACTGCTAAACCAATTGAACTGGAAACTAATTGGGAGGCTCTAACGCTTAAACGAGCACACCGCTGTAAGCAAGCTGGGAGGCAACAGTGACTCCTGCTTAGAACCAAAAGAGTAATCGAAGCTTTAGATTTTTAGATAAATAAAAAAAGGAATCGTTCAATAACGGCTACGTTTAAACGTAGGTACTAAAAGAATTCCCGGGCGGTGGTGAACTAACATAACGCTAAAAGATTTAGATTTAAAATAAAAGGAAAATTAGAAAACCAACAGGGAGTCACGACTGCCGAAACTTAAACATAGCCGTTGGGGGGGGGGAGGAGGGGACGGGTACCAATTCCTTCCAAGTAGAGCTAAAAGAAAAAACCGACGCCCATTAAATCCGACGAACAAAACCCTTAGATTTCATTTTAGAAACAGATCGAACGCTAACTGGGCATCATGAGTGCCCGTTTAACAATACTAGCCATCTTAAACTGATGCATTAAAGATACCCCCGCAGCACCATCAGATGAAAATTTTCTCCTTGGGAAGCAGAAATAGAATACCAATTGGGAGCAGTTTAGGGTAACGGTCGTCGTGAACGGACCCCTCATTAGAGTCCTAATTCACAATCCGAAACCGTGATTTCCAACGGTAATGAACCTTTTCCTCTTGTGTCAGTCGGGTGCCTGCGCTTTGCTCCTGCTCCCTTCAGCAGCGGTACACGGAGCGCTCGCTGGCTGTGAGCCGTTCGTTCACCCGCTTTCTGTACCAGTCAACTCTTCAATCGGGCCATTTAAATAACAGACTATTCTCTCAAATTCCAGCTCAAACGCGTGGCACGAATTAACGGCGCCCGAGGACCACGCCATTTACTAGCGCCGCCCCGGAGCTGAGCCTGCTTATTGTGAGGCGCTTCTCGCAAGAGCCCCTCACGCACGCACGCACGCCCGCACGCACGCACGCAGGTCCCGTCACCGGTGCTCCGCGCCGGCCTAACCGCGGACCGGCAGGGCCGGCGGAGAAACTGCCCGGAAGCCGCGGAGAGCGAGACGGATTCGAGAGCGAGACGGATTCAACAGCGATTCCTGCCGAAACACGCAAGGAACGCAGCTCTGCACGGCGGGGCGGCGGCCTGTCCCCTCCTGCCCGCGCGGCCCCATCCCCGCCGCGGGCAGCCTCAGCCTTCACAAGACGGCGGCGCCATACACTCGCCCCCCTCCAAGCACCGGCCGCAGCTCCGGAGAGAAACGACGCGGATGCGGCCCCGAGACGGCGGCGCCGCCGGCACTCGTTTCGCGGGGGACTCACCGGCTCCTCCGGGGCTCCGGCAGGCTCCCGCCGCTTCCCCGCGGTCCTCCATGATGCCGGAAGTGCCCCTCAGTCCTCCGAACTTGCGCTCTAGGGGCCCGCAGTCCTCCAGGATGCCCAAGTGCCGGTTCGGTGCGGGGGGGCCTGGAGTAGATGAGCCCCGGGCTCTGCCCAGGGAGCTCCTTCTGGGCGAGGCGAGAGCTGTGGGACTGGGCAGGGTCCAGCGGCACCCACAGGAGAGAGCGCCCTGGGATGCAGCTTGGGTTTTGGGGTTTTTTTGGTTTGTTTTTTTTTTTTTTTTTTTTTTTTTTGATTTTTTTTTTTTTTTTTTTTAACGTCGGCAGTTTCCTACGGGGTGTTCAGGGGTGACAGGAGGGTTTTAAAACACACAGCCTTTTTTTTTAACTGATAGTTTTGGTGCTGTTTTGTTCTAGGTGCACTGGATTTTCCCGGAATTCTGAACTTCCTGCAGGATGGCAACTTGTTTTTTGTGAGGCGTGTTGGTGACCGCATTTCCCTTCCTAGGACTTGAAGGTGAGACTATCGAGCAGCCGTGAGGATGCGCCCCACGTCTGCACCTGTCTATGCCCCCCCATACCCCTGTCTCTGCCTTCAGGTGGGGTTTTTCCCATGCCACCCCCAACTCGGTGGCCTTGCTAAGGGTGGGTGTGCCTGGCCCCAAATCCACCCGGCGCCTCCCCCCCCCGCCGCGAGCGTGCCTTGCTGCCGTTCTTCGGCACTGGCCACTGTAGGCG
Organism: Leptosomus discolor; assembly: GCF_034619465.1. NCBI lineage: Eukaryota > Metazoa > Chordata > Aves > Leptosomiformes > Leptosomidae > Leptosomus > Leptosomus discolor. Next base: position 210,765 of record NW_028237915.1, on the reverse strand, counting down.
TGCCCTGCTTGCCCCCCCCCCGGGTGTGCCTTTTCTGCCCCGGCACCGCCCCCCCCCCGTGGGAGTGCCTTGCTGCTTTGCACCTCGCCCCAGCACCGCCCCCCCCATGGCCTCGCCGACAGTGGCCGTGCCCTGCCCGGCCCCCACCCCCTCCCCTTCCCGGGTTTGCCTTTGTTATTCTGCACCCCACCCCAGCACCGCCCCCCCCCCCGGGCGTGACTTTTTTGCCCCATGCCCCACCCTCCCGTTGGCGTGCCTTGCTGCCCACCCCCCCCACCCCCCCCCCCACCCCCCGGCACCGCCCCCCCTTGTGTCCCATCCCCACCACTTGCCCGGGGGCGGGGCCTGGGGTATATGAGCCTCCGCCTCTGCTCAGGGAGCTCATTCTGCTCTGGGGCTGCTGGCGCTGGCAGCTCCAGACCCAGCTGCCTCTGCGGGCACGGGGCTTCGGGCGCGGACAGGAGCGCAGGCGGCTGCGGCAGGGAAGAGCTGCGGCCGGGGACACCAGGCCACCCCTGTACTCCTCAGGGCCCCATCGGCTCCAGCCCCTCAGCGAGGACCAGATGTGCTCCTGGGCCTGGCCAGGCCCTGCCGGGACGCGTTCCACCCCGTCGGGCCCCCTGCCACCAGCTATGCCGAGCGCTGCTGCCTCTGCCCAGCCCCGGGGGCGCCGGGGCCAGAGGCTGTCGTCCCCAAGTGGGGTCACAGCATCTTTTGGGGGGGGTCGATGGCACCGACGCCGAGCCATCCTGCAGCCGTCTTTTTGGCTTTGCACCGCAGGCATCTCCGTAAGCTGTCCGAGTTCCTCCCTCCCCTTCGTGTGCCCCTCAGTCCCCTCCATTTCCCATCCAGGCACCAGAATCAATCTGCGTGACAAGTGGCCTTCTCAGAACCACGGGCCTTCAAAGGGCCTTCTCTCACCTGCCTAGTCCTCTCAGAAGGACACGGGCGTTGCTCTGTGTGGACTCATTTGTCTTTCCTGGCACCTCTCCTGAGCTGCTTTGTCACTTGTTTTGGTTCGAGTCGCTTCAGTGTTACTTAAGGTGCTTGGTACAGTTCCTGATGCTTTGGGGCTCTTTTCCCCGACGGTTTTTCCTTGGTTTTGGTTTTTGCTTTGGGTTCGGTTTGGTTTCAACCCTTTCCTGGGGTTTTCTGTCCTTTGGGACTTATTTCTGTTGAGGGAGGCAGATGGAGAAAAGTAGGAGTCTCAGTGTCTTACAACTGCTGGTGATCTACAATAGTCCCTTTGCAACCAGAGAGCTCTGAGAGGAGGATTCTTGCAGGCTGTCATTCGGCTTTGTCATTCGGTCCCGTCCAGAATGTAGCGCTGGTACAAGTTCTGCAACAGACAGGAACGGGTCTAGCCTTGTTACGCGGGCTTTCTTTTTCCTTGCAGGTCGGACTTGAGACTTGAAACGGCATTTTCCTTCGCTAAAAAAACACGCCCCGGACTCGCCGCAGACTCGGCAGCGTCGCGGATTTCGCCGGACCGCGCCGCTGGCAGAGCCGGCGGCCGACGGGGTCGCGGGCGCTCGGCACCGCGTCGGCCGGAGGCTCCCGTTGGCGCAGCAGCGACGGTCGGGGGCGGCGCAGCTGGACAGCCGGAGGTTTGGTGTCGCGGCGTATCTGCTGTGCGCGGGTTCGCTTCCCCGGGATTTTGGGCTGCTCTGGAAAAACGGGTGGCGGAGCCGGAGAGAAGAGCGGGCGGTGGCTACAGGCCGAGTCGCCGCTCGGGGAGGTTGCGCTCCGCGGAGCTTCAAACTTTGGAGACGGAGTGCAAAACCGTCGAGCGTCCCAAGTGGACCGCGGCAGGCGTCCTCGCTCCGGTCGTTTTTCCTGGGGAATTCCAAAGTGGTCAGTTTCTATTAGTTTAATTTTTACCGCTCGTTTACGTCAAAACGTTTAAAATAAAAATGTCCGTCACAGTAACCAGAATAGTCTTTGGGAGCAAATACTGCCCGTCGTCCGCTCTAGCTATTGCTTCCCGCTTTGCAGACAGTACTTACTCCCCATTGATGTAATCAAAGGGCAAGCAGCAGAATATCAACAACAGAGCACTAACTGGAAGGAATACCTGTAGCGAAACAACTCTAACAGGAAAAGAAAAAAATCACGCGTCCTAGTTAATCCACTTCGTGGTAAAGTCACAAAATATCAGAGCGCGCCTAAAGAGAAGAAATATTACCTAGGGTTGAGTAATGACTAAATTTAGTGGCAGATGTTACTTGATGAACCAGGCAGTAATTATTCCCGGTCCCTATTGCAATTCAAAAAATGAATAGTTGAGAGACCCTCTTGAAGTGATAAAGACAGAAAACTAATTGGGAGTCGTGAACAGCTCCATTTAAACATAACCACTGCTAAACCAATTGAACTGGAAACTAATTGGGAGGCTCTAACGCTTAAACGAGCACACCGCTGTAAGCAAGCTGGGAGGCAACAGTGACTCCTGCTTAGAACCAAAAGAGTAATCGAAGCTTTAGATTTTTAGATAAAGAGAAATAAAAAAAGGAATCGTTCAATAACGGCTACGTTTAAACGTAGGTACTAAAAGAATTCCCGGGCGGTGGTGAACTAACATAACGCTAAAAGATTTAGATTTAAAATAAAAGGAAAATTAGAAAACCAACAGGGAGTCACGACTGCCGAAACTTAAACATAGCCGTTGGGGGGGGGGAGGAGGGGACGGGTACCAATTCCTTCCAAGTAGAGCTAAAAGAAAAAACCGACGCCCATTAAATCCGACGAACAAAAACCTTAGATTTCATTTTAGAAACAGATCGAACGCTAACTGGGCATCATGAGTGCCCGTTTAACAATACTAGCCATCTTAAACTGATGCATTAAAGATACCCCCGCAGCACCATCAGATGAAAATTTTCTCCTTGGGAAGCAGAAATAGAATACCAATTGGGAGCAGTTTAGGGTAACGGTCGTCGTGAACGGACCCCTCATTAGAGTCCTAATTCACAATCCGAAACCGTGATTTCCAACGGTAATGAACCTTTTCCTCTTGTGTCAGTCGGGTGCCTGCGCTTTGCTCCTGCTCCCTTCAGCAGCGGTACACGGAGCGCTCGCTGGCTGTGAGCCGTTCGTTCACCCGCTTTCTGTACCAGTCAACTCTTCAATCGGGCCATTTAAATAACAGACTATTCTCTCAAATTCCAGCTCAAACGCGTGGCACGAATTAACGGCGCCCGAGGACCACGCCATTTACTAGCGCCGCCCCGGAGCTGAGCCTGCTTATTGTGAGGCGCTTCTCGCAAGAGCCCCTCACGCACGCACGCACGCCCGCACGCACGCACGCAGGTCCCGTCACCGGTGCTCCGCGCCGGCCTAACCGCGGACCGGCAGGGCCGGCGGAGAAACTGCCCGGAAGCCGCGGAGAGCGAGACGGATTCGAGAGCGAGACGGATTCAACAGCGATTCCTGCCGAAACACGCAAGGAACGCAGCTCTGCACGGCGGGGCGGCGGCCTGTCCCCTCCTGCCCGCGCGGCCCCATCCCCGCCGCGGGCAGCCTCAGCCTTCACAAGACGGCGGCGCCATACACTCGCCCCCCTCCAAGCACCGGCCGCAGCTCCGGAGAGAAACGACGCGGATGCGGCCCCGAGACGGCGGCGCCGCCGGCACTCGTTTCGCGGGGGACTCACCGGCTCCTCCGGGGCTCCGGCAGGCTCCCGCCGCTTCCCCGCGGTCCTCCATGATGCCGGAAGTGCCCCTCAGTCCTCCGAACTTGCGCTCTAGGGGCCCGCAGTCCTCCAGGATGCCCAAGTGCCGGTTCGGTGCGGGGGGGCCTGGAGTAGATGAGCCCCGGGCTCTGCCCAGGGAGCTCCTTCTGGGCGAGGCGAGAGCTGTGGGACTGGGCAGGGTCCAGCGGCACCCACAGGAGAGAGCGCCCTGGGATGCAGCTTGGGTTTTGGGGTTTTTTTGGTTTGGTTTTTTTTTTTTTTTTAACGTCGGCAGTTTCCTACGGGGTGTTCAGGGGTGACAGGAGGGTTTTAAAACACACAGCCTTTTTTTTTAACTGATAGTTTTGGTGCTGTTTTGTTCTAGGTGCACTGGATTTTCCCGGAATTCTGAACTTCCTGCAGGATGGCAACTTGTTTTTTGTGAGGCGTGTTGGTGACCGCATTTCCCTTCCTAGGACTTGAAGGTGAGACTATCGAGCAGCCGTGAGGATGCGCCCCACGTCTGCACCTGTCTATGCCCCCCCATACCCCTGTCTCTGCCTTCAGGTGGGGTTTTTCCCATGCCACCCCCAACTCGGTGGCCTTGCTAAGGGTGGGTGTGCCTGGCCCCAAATCCACCCGGCGCCTCCCCCCCCCGCCGCGAGCGTGCCTTGCTGCCGTTCTTCGGCACTGGCCACTGTAGGCGTGCCCTGCTTGCCCCCCCCCGACCCCCCCCCCGGGTGTGCCTTTTCTGCCCCGGCACCGCCCCCCCCCCGTGGGAGTGCCTTGCTGCTTTGCACCTCGCCCCAGCACCGCCCCCCCCATGGCCTCGCCGACAGTGGCCGTGCCCTGCCCGGCCCCCACCCCCTCCCCTTCCCGGGTTTGCCTTTGTTATTCTGCACCCCACCCCAGCACCGCCCCCCCCGGGCGTGACTTTTTTGCCCCATGCCCCACCCTCCCGTTGGTGTGCCTTGCTGCCCACACCCCCCCCCCCCCCCCCCCCCCGGCACCGCCCCCCCTTGTGTCCCATCCCCACCACTTGCCCGGGGGCGGGGCCTGGGGTATATGAGCCTCGGCCTCTGCTCAGGGAGCTCATTCTGCTCTGGGGCTGCTGGCGCTGGCAGCTCCAGACCCAGCTGCCTCTGCGGGCACGGGGCTTCGGGTGCGGACAGGAGCGCAGGCGGCTGCGGCAGGGAAGAGCTGCGGCCGGGCGCGGAAATGTTTTTGTCAACTATTTGAACAGCTTATCTGAGCATTTCACACTAGTGAATAATCCTGTTTTGCCTAAGCTTAACAGCCCCCGCCACGGGTCATGAAGGTGGTTGCAACTCGTGACCTTCAGCATTGTCACGAGCCTTACACGGGACTGAAAAAAAATCCCCCAAACAATTCTATAATAAAGGATTGTTATCCTCTCCTATGGGCCAATAAATGAGTAACAAAGGAAGGTGTTCTTTATCTAGGCTTACAAGAACATACACAAAAAGAGGCAGAGAAAATCACTCTCTTCTTGTTTGTGTTTTGCTTCATCAAAAACCTTTGATCTCAACTGTGCTAGTGCAAGCGTCTGAAAGGCACTAGTCTAGAACCACTGGACAGTCTAGCTGGACCCTGGTGAGGCATTAACATCAGAGCAATGACCTTGCTTCAACTAATTTTATACAGAACCAAACTAATCCCTGATTCCTTAGATACATATACTTCTTCCTGTGAGTAGATTACTAAATCCTTTAAGAAAGCCAAGATTTTAATCCCCGTTTTACAGACAGGACAGAAATGGAGGCATTTTCTGAAGTGATCTGCCTACAGCACCAGTCGTTAAGCTGCCGGATGAGAACTCAGCTTTGTACAGTTCCCATTCCGCATTAGGCCTGAGCTTTCCCTCTGTGCTGCTTCAGCATGTGCCCTGACAGCTGTGAAAGGAGGAAGCCGTGGGAGTGCACCTATCCATTTGTCTCTTTCTTGCTGCCTTAAGATATGTCCCTCAGCAAAGAAATACTTAAGACTTCCCCATCGGAATTAAACTGATACAACTTCCTCATCCTTCGCCCTAAAATAAGAGAAAATACGGGGACCTTTCCTACGCTTCTGGTTTTAAACTTTCCCATGAACATCAACATCAAATCTTTCCAGAAATCCCACCCTCCCAACACCCACGATGTATTTAGAAAGTGTTTTCTTCCATAATCTGCAGGATTATGGAACTGGCCATTTCTTTACCTATATACTGTACAGCTTCATACAGCTTGGAAGGTTTACTCCAAATTAGCATTGCAAGTAATACCCAAAAGAGTTGAAATGCAGAGCAGAATAGCAGGCATTTGACAACTGTTATCCTGAAGCCAGTGGAATATACAATGCCTTTTTCCAGTCCTGCTACTGTATTCCTAATGAGCTCCTTACAGCATAGACCAGCACTGGGCTGCCCACACCAACATTAGGCAGTCTATGTGGTGGTCAGCAGCACGCCTTTTACATGGGAGCTTGAAAGCAGAGGTGAGCTCACTCTTCTGTTACAAGCAAACCAGAAGCTAAGCAAAAGTGATTTAAGCAGTAGTACTTAATACCAGCAGTCAGGGCCTGAAGCTTACCCTTGCTCAGAGTATATTCAAGAGTAAACTAGGCTCTCCTCTGCAATACCTGGAGCTATCTTCACAATGTGCTAAGATTCAGAAAGCTTGCAGGCAGATAAAGAGTCTGGCTCACACCACTAAAAAACAGGCAACTTTGTTCTGAAGGTTTTTAGCGGTCGACAGAAATAGCACTTGGAAAAGGTCCGCAACTCGTCTTTCTGGACCCAATAACAATAACAGGGCCAGCAAGGTTGTTCTGTGATGACAACCACAGTGAATTATGACCCGCAGGGACCATGTGACAGCAAGAGCAAATAAAATGCACTAATGCGAGTCGCAGCTTGGACATTGCGCTCTTTATGGCAAAGGGATATTTTTTTTCGCCAAATACAAACATACAAGTAAACAGCCAAGTAGGGGGTGGGGAGCAGGGTGGGAAATGGACAGAGGATGCTATTACTGGCACGATGATTCCGCATCTTTACAAAGCAGCAAGCTTGGTAACAAGATGCCCACTGCGACTTAGAACCACAGCATCACTGTGCAAGCATTTGACAATGATCAGTAAGAAACACTTGAGATCACAAGGCCAGTGATTAGAAGGGTTCGCTTTGAATGGATGTGCCTAAGCAAAGAGATTTTGGTAAACAAGTAATTAATCGAGTCTCTTAACCCCCACTTCTGAGCTGCATAGCACCTCCCTGTTGAAATGAATGGCTGAATGTCCCAAGATGAAGATGTTGCAGAAGAAATTTGTAGCTTTGAGTCTTGTTCTGACTCTGCTGTGGGTTTGGTGCATGACCTCGGTCAAGTCATTCAAACTCCCAATGAACGTGTTCCTGCTCATCTACTGCTCCATCTTTTCCCTGCTAGAAGTTACCGTCCCTTCAAACCTGCACCTATGATCATCCCTAGCAATTTAGGTCACCTTTAGCACCTTCAGTAGAATCCTACCAAAACAAATTCGACCCTGAAACAGTTTCCCAGAATTCTGAACCTGCTCCATCCATGTCCGCTGAAAGGAATTGGTACCTCATGTTCTCCATTTCAATGGAACAAACAAAATCCCAAGCATGAACAACTTTCTAAGTTGCAGGATACTGCCTTGAGCAGATGGCTGAATGAAATGCTTTCTAAACATTTAAACCCAGAGAACCCATGAGAAACCTGAATGCAGAAGGGGTAGCTTCAATAACAGAATAAGATAAAAAGAAAGCCAAAGGCCTGTGAATTGTAGTTACGCAGCACCTACAAAGGCATTTAAGATGGCTAAAGTTGGTGTAAATCTAGGTACTTTGAATGGCTCTCTGAAGGAAACTCTTATTCCATCAACAAGACAGAGAGACCTAGGGAGACATAGACTTTAAATGATAAACCCAAGTCTAAAAGATGAATACTGCCACTTACAGCTACATCGAGAGGACCACGCAAAGACTAGGAAGGTAGATACTGACTGCATCCACACCCACTGTCATGCATGTGCTGAAAAGCTCCTCATTAAATATTTTTCAAGGTTTATATTGTACTCACTGTCTTTCTTACTGCAATCTAGGGGGATCAGATGGACACTATGCAGCTCAACTTTCAAGTTGCCTGACCAAACGGACATCTCTCTCTGTCACTCCTCAAAACTCCCAACCCACCTGTTCAAAGTTGTCATTAATTTTAATCTTCCAGTCCACTCCAGAGGCTGCGTAGCACTTAGCGTTTGCCACATCTGAGGCATTAAATTTTCTGAGTAATCTGAATCACCAGTAAAAATGACCAGCAGACCATTTTCTTGCTTTGAAAAATGGCCTTTTTACACGCTGATTCAAGTCTATGAAATGAGCCTTCCCAATGCTCTCAATCCCACTCCAGAAACTAGGACGACCACTCATCTCTTCTCCTGCCCTTCCAAGAACAAGTTGCATCCTTTTGAATGCATCTCCCCTAACCTAGAGCTGTAGAAAAAGAAAAAAACACACCAAAATAAATAACCCCAAATCTTCCCAAGAAAAAGTCCAGAGCCAAAACATTCTACCAAAGCAGAACTTCCATGGCACACTCTTCTCCCTCAGGGAAAGTGAGCAGTTTTAAAAAAAAAGTGACAGATGTTAGCCATCTCACTCGGTGCACCACTGGAAGGCACCCAGTATGATGAGGTGTACAGCATAAGAACCTCTGATGATACCAGATTAATCGCTGCTTGCATTTTTCACATTGGCTTTGAGTTTGGCTTGCATTTTTCACATTGGCTTGGCTTGGTTTGGCTTGCATTTTCATCGTTACTCTGATTACGTTCCCAATTGGGTCAGTAGGTACCATTGGACAGGAATAATTTGCATACTTCACTATGGTGTTGATGATACCATGAGTGAGTCAGTCAGTGTCGGCACGGGTGATGAGGAAGCCACGGGTGAGCTGACCTCTAAAAGGTCTGTGCTTCATCAGAACAACTCTAAGACGTTAAGTGGCTGAAATACATGGGTTAATGCAACCAAAATACTTTATCAGCAGAGAACTGTGAAAATCACAGGCCAGCTACAGCGCTTAACACAGAGGCTGACTGGGCTACATATCATTTCAGGCTGCAAAGGACCAGGACATACGACTGCAGGAAAAACAGGATCTCAGTACACCACTGTGGATGCCAAAGAGGGGGTAACAAAACCTGCAGCTGAGGGAAAGGAAGGCTACTCTGCCCTTGCCAGCTAATGTTTCCATGCAGCTTTTATAGGCTTCTTCTCCCATAGAGAACTGAGAGCCAGTGAGGTCAAAGAGTTTGAGAAGTAAGCAGTGAAAAGACCAGGAAGCTCAGCTCAGTTTTCATTCAGTACTTGCAGTTATACTTTTACAGCCTGCAGGCAGTTCCTTTTCACATGTATGTCATTGGCTGGGAAGAAGAGTTGAGAAGATGACAAAATTGACAATTTGGGGATTGAATAACTCGGTCGGGGGAAATGCAGGGCAGAGTTGCATGCTGGAAGGACTGCTTTCTAATTTTGTGCCACGATACAGATGGACAGATGGGAAACTAATCCTGAGAGCTGAATGCAACGCACATTGATTCACTTGCAGTTTTCCCTGCTAAGCATGATACTATAGCTTCAGCAGGAGTGAAAACCGAGTTGTACAATTACCTCTTATCAATCAACTTCCAAAAGGGTGAGGGAAAAAAAAAAAAAAAAAGGATAAAAAAAAAGCCCCAAACAACCTCTCTTATCTCTGCTATGTAGACCCCTTAATGGGATCTGGATCTCTAAGAGGCTAAAATAACGAGTGAGTTAATTAATTCTCTGCACTTAATCAGCACAGCTGCAGCACTGACATGCATGGAAATGGAATGAAGGGAAGAACAGCAGCATTGACAGCCACAATGGTAAAAGAATAACCTTGCCAGCTGTCACCAGCCGTCTTCCTACAACCCAAGTAACTGTCACTGAATCCTCTCTGGACATAGCACATGCTCCACAGATCGCCTTGTCAGTCACACTGTGTTTCTAAGGCTAGGCTCAGCCTTCGTCCATGTCACAACTTCCCTAAAAAAGGCAACGACCGGCTCCAAATGAAGGTTACTAACAGTCAGGAAGTCCTGCCTTCTCTCCAGAGAGGAGACTGGCTAAGTGAATGTGCAATGCAGAAAAGCCTCTGTGGGAAAGATCCCACGCAATTGCCCATGCAATAAAGTAGAGCAGGCATGTCTTTTGCATGAATCTGGCAGTCAAGACAGAGGAAGCTACAGTGAAACAGCTCTTAGAAAAGCTGGGTTTAACAGCCCCATTGTGGCTGTCCCTTACCAAGAAAGGCCAGTGACAGCTAAACAGACAGCAAGCAAGAGTCTGCAAAACACTTCCAGTGTCCAAGAGACAGAGCAAGGTAAATACTACTGAACCTAGATTCCATGGACTCTGTCCTCAGTCAAAACACAGCACAGAGGGAAGTCAAGCAGGACGTGTCAGGCTGAGAGGATCTGAATGAGCAGTACTTCCTTCAGCAGTGGCTCCTAAGGCCAATTCCACACCAGCACCACCTCCTTTTGCTGACTTCTGTCCCCTCGAAGCAAATGTTACTATAGCCACAGCAGCTGTGTGGGGCTGCCAGCTAGAGCATAATCAGAGAGTTATTTGGTTTTAAAAGAAACCCTCCTCCCCAGGTGTTTTGTTTTACAATTCAATCACTTTACACACCCCCACAGAACTACGGACAGGACATTAATGCCTCCTAAGGCCGCCCAGAGCCTCTTAATCTAGACCTACCACTCACGAAATAACTATAATCGTTACCTACAATGCATGCTGAAGAAAGAAGCTCAGAAATGCAGCTAAAACAGTACTGTGTGACTCTGGCCTCAAACACATGCAGCCATTATGACTTCATCACATGTTCTGAATCTCTCAAAACAACTCTTTGAAACCACCGATAGCATCAGTAAAACTCCCCTAGGACCATAAATCTACAAAGTGCTCTTGGTTGTTTGTCATATTCTCACTCCCTTACTTTGGATGCAGAAGGACAGAAGTGGATATTCTGTGTTACACTCTGCAAATATGTACAAACTGAGCCAGGGTACTGGCACTGCCTGCAGGCCAAAAGTCAGCTATGGCCAAATGCTAACTTAGCTTTGACAAAGGCCATCTCAGCCACACTGGGCAAATCACTTCTTTCTGGCCTCAGAGTGAAACACACAGGCAGGCTTGCTCAGGCAGCACTATGCAGTTCAACTTTCAAATGTCTTCTGTGCCTTAAACCTTCTCGGGTCTCGGTGCCTTCCTTGCTCTTTGCGCTTGACGAGCACGGCACGTATCTCGGGTGCCATCCCTAGTCTCTCGAATGCCTGTACTTACCAGCATATCGCCAGTCCAGGGCTTCTTTTCTTGCGTTAACAAGCTTAAATCATGGATTGGTAGCATGTCTCAGAAGTTTCTGGACAGTCCTTGTTTGCGGCGTCCTTCTGTGCTGTGTTGGTGGCTCTACCTGCTAGCTGTCCATTTTCACGGACTGGAACTTCTTCCCTGCATCCTTCCGTTCGTAGGTCTTTAAGCTGGGCTTTCTGAGCATCTGTCATCTCAGATTTGACAGCAACTTCTTGTAACGGGCCATTACATTGGACTCTATTCTGGGGCCGCTCTAGAGTGTCTTTGCCATCGTGGCACCACAGGGCTTTTATTCTGGCAGCATCTTCTTCTGGTGTCATTCTTGCTTGTGGTCTTACTGGGTCTCATGTCACATTTATCGTGTTGTCTGCGTGTATTGTTGGTCTTCGTGCCAGGGTTGGAGCTGCCTTGCCCAGGGGTGTAGCAATTTTAAAGACAGGGGTAGCACAGCTTTATTGTTGTGGGGTGATATGTTGATCTGCTCAGATTCTTTTGGCAATGACCATACAGTCCATCTCTGGCCAATTAGCTGTAGCCAGCTGCCACAGTTATTTTCATAGTGTTTTGGAGTTGTGTGAGGTTGGACTCTGGTCTTCTGGGAACAGCAGTTTGTGTGGTAGTCAATACATGTGAGGCTTGATAGGTGATGTTTTTTTAGCTGTAGTTAGAAAGAACGTGCCAAGAGAAGATGGACCTTGCATCTTGTCAAGCTATCGGTCAGCAGCCAGCCGACTTGCTTCATGGGGTTTGTTTGGGCTGTTTTTCAGATGCGGAGGGACAAACCCGTGCCAAAGTGCAACAGAAGAGGTGAGCTGAGTGCCGAATGATGGTGGGCCGGTGTGCAAGGTCAGAGAATTGGCATTACTGTTGGTGGCTCGGAGTAGCTTACACTGTTTTGGCATTGTTTTCTAGGTGTGAATCAATGTCTGAAGTGAGAGATCCACAATGGTGTGGATTCTGGCAAGGTGAGTGATGACCGGTGTGCTGAAGTAGCAGTTTTTGGGATGTCATATTATTGATGTAGCTATAATCATACCCTGTTGTTTGAGTTGGAAAGGTGGCGGGCAGATGGAAGAATGTAACTCCAGGCGGTCGAGCGGCCAAGGTAAAAGAGGGGGAGAGAGGAAGAGCTGCGGGTTTGGCCTGTATCTTAGCATATGCTTTTTCCTCTGGTTTTTTTTTGGCGATGCTGGACATCCCATCTCACTTTCTGGGAGTAGTGCTTCTGAGGCAGGTGTCATTGCTTTAGAGGTGAATGCTGGCCCCTGCGGCTGTGATGGGTGGAGTTCTGTCTTGCAGGTCATGAAGAGCAACCTGCTGAATGCAGGAGCATCCCCATTAGTTCATGTGCTCCAGATTCTGGACCCTGCCCTCTGAACTGTAAGTCAAGAGGCAAAAGTGGGCTGACTGGGGCCAGCAGGGAATTTAAATTTGGAGTTATAGAGATGGCCCTTTGGGGTCTGTTATTCCCGGTGGTTGCTAGAGCACCCAGGGTCCATTCCTCAGGATGCGAACGGGGGCCAAGCAGGGCCGTTCTAGCCTGCGTCCGTGGCCTAGTGTCATTTGCGTAGTCTGTGCTACACTTCCTATACAGTGCCTTCTACAGATCTCTCTATGGTTCACCCCATGGGCCCTCTGCACTTGGTACATGCAATGGTAATGTCTTGAGTGCCTCTCCTTTTCAATACAGAGCATGTCAAGCGCTTACCATCTTGTCATGGGAGCCAAAAGTCTATTTTGCATTGCAGATGTTTCTGGAGGGTTACCTTTGTGGAGGCATCTGTGCTGGAACGATCTGCTCTTGAAAAATATATTTCCATTTAGATCCCAGACAGGATTGCATGGCTGCGTTGATATGGGTTTAGGTTTTAGAGTCCAACTTGTCATGCATCTGCTGTTCTGGTTTTGCATTGCATTGCTCAGTATTTACAGTGACAGCCACCTGACATGGTGTTGCAGTGTGGTGTTCTGTATGACACTGTATGGAAGGGTGTTGTATTTGTCCTGCATTGCAGCACTGCAAGGTTCTGTATTCATGTGGCCCTGCACTGTGATGTAAGACGGCATTGTCCTGCATGGCTCTGTATCGCGCTTGGTCTCGACTGTGGCCTAAGCATGTGTTGTATTGTAGAGCTCTGTATCGCCCATGGTAGTGCGTCGCACTGTGTGGCCCTGTTGCACTTGGTCTCAACTGTGACTATGAACTCTGGACTTTATGCAGATTGGATCCTTGTTTTTGTTACTAGTTTTGCTGACACCAATTCTCTGAATAGGACTGAAGGTGAGATTATGTAGCAGGTGTTAGGATGCGCATCACCTCTGGATCTGTATATGCCCCTTCCTCTTCCTGCATGGTTTTTCCCTAAGTGAGGTTTTGCCTGTGGGTGTGCCTTGTGCCTGCCCCCTGCTTGATCCTGTCCCGTGCTTGTGCCTGCCCCATGCACCTGCCTTGTCCCCATCTCCCTAACTACTGCTGCTCAAAATGCACACCACCAATAAACTGTTTGCACTGTGAACTTTGCTCTGGTAACTCCTTCGGCCCAAAATCCCATCATGGACAATCCACCCTGAAGCCCTGTGGCTTCCGTAGGGCTTTCCCAAAGCCAAGGGATGGGAGGGTGGAAAAGCAGCATCACTTTTTACATTTTCTCCCTGTATCTCCCTCTTCCAATCTCCCTGTCCCTGAGTGTTTGTTCTTGCCCCTGTTCCTGATGGGCTCCAGGTGTTGCCAGTGGGGCTGAAGACAGGACTGGCCCTTCTGTGGGCTATAAATGCTCTGCCTGAGGGAGCTAGTAAAGGGGAACTGGCTGAGGAGGGAGTATGGTGCCTCTAGCACGGAAGGGCTGGTCCCTGCAGCAAGGAAGGATCCCCTAGCAGATGACTGGCACACTATGTCAGGAAATCTGTGCCTGCATCACCCGCACATGCGAGTCCCTGGCCGTGGAGGGGCATTGAAGGTCTGAGCCCATGTGAGCAGCTGCAGTGAGTTGCGCATTCTCCTGTGTGTGCCCCCATCCATCTCTGCCACCCTGCCTGTCGCTCCTTCCCACTCTGCTGCCTGTGAAAGGGCTGCCCAGACACCATGAGGGCCAGCGATAGTTTTTTATCCTGGCACCTTTGCTGTGGGATCCTGCTGGGCACGCTGCCGTCTTCCCAAGGGCACCAGGGCTTCTGCCAGGCTTTTCTCAAGCTGGGGTGTGTGTGTGTATGTGTGTGACATAGCTGGAAAAAAAGTGGAGGCTGAGATGGGGTGCGAAGTCAGGGAAAATGTGGGAGTCAAGAGGTGGTGGGAGGGCAGAAAAATGGTGTCACTTCTTAAGTTTTCTTTGTATGTCTCCCTCTTTCTATCTCCCTGACCCTATGTGCTAGTTCTTACCTTTGTTTCTTTTCCCCTATCACTTTAGACCTCGGTTACTTCCACCTCTCTCCTGCTCCCTGTCTCTTACATATTCCTCCATCTTTTCCCATCCACCCCCCAGCTCTCCTCTCTCTATACTGTTGTCCCTCTCCTGTTTGCAGCATCCCGTTTGCTGGCTGCCTGTCCCCCATCTCTTCTCTACCTTCCTCCTACTTTTCTCTTTCCTGCTCTCCTGCTGTCCTGCTGCATTTGGGCACCGAGCCTTGTAGCCAGCTCAGTGCCAGGAGTCGTTCTGGGCAGGAGTGAGTAAACTTTTCCTGCCTCCTCTGTGCCCCTGGATGGTTTTCAAGCCCCTGGGTGCAGAGCTCCTGGTTGTGGGCAGGTGCCAGGGAGGGGGCCATGTGCTGTGGGGCTTTGGCCAGGCCCCTGTTCCTGACGGGCTCCAGCTGGGGCAGGTGTGGCCAGTGAGGCTAATGATGGGGCTGGCCCTGCTTTGGGCTATGAAGGGGACTGCCTGGACACGCCTGCCTGAGGAGTCAAACCAAGGGGCTTCCACAGGCAGCTGTCTCCAGCTGGTCCCTGTGGCAAGGAAGGATCCCTCCCAGCCATCCCCAACAGAGCGCCCCACCGGCACATGACACTGGGACCTTGCCGTCTCTGTTGGCTGCACACATGTGAGCTGCTGCATGTCCAGGAAACCTCATGGGAGAGGTGTATTGAGTCACCCACCACCTACTCCTAAGGTGAGGCAGTGGAGGGGGAAGGGGCAGAGACAGAGAAAAGCCTCAGGGTGGTGGAGGTCTGCCGTTGGCACCAGGAGCCATGTGTCCCCTCACGTGTGTCCAGTCCCATCCCTGTCCTGGTTCTCCAGATCTCTGCCTGCCTCCTTGCCTGTCGCTGCCTCTGTCTGCCTTTCAGGCTGTCTAGTTTGCCAAAGCTTTTTGCTCTTCTGCTAGCATTGCCCTGTAAAGTGTCACCTTCTACCTTTCCTTTCTCTGTCTTTTCCTTCCTGGCACCCCACGAGCTCTGTTCTCATTCTGCCCTATTGCTTGTGAAAAGGGCATTTCTAGGTCTCCCTCTCTCCCTGCCTCCATTTATCCAGGTCCCTGTTGATTGTGGGAAGTGTGGTGGGTTTCCACTAGCGCTTTTGTTGTATTTTCTTCCTCTGGTTGAGGAAAGGAAGTGATGGAGCACCTTGGTGGGCACTCAACAGCCAGCCAAGGTCAACCCATGGCAGTTTGCTTCTACTGGGCTCTCTGTTCCTGTTTTTTCCTCCTTGCATGTTTCTTGTACCCCATTGCTTTTGAAAGTTTCTACCTCTCCGTTCCTGTCTTTTAACTTCTCACTTAAGTCTCTTGAACCCAGTCGCTTTTTAAATTTTCTTGCAACCTCTCTCTTGCTCTCCCCCTCCCTGACCTAATTTTAATTTCTTGCCTGTTTCTCGTATCTTGTTGTTTTTCACATTTTTGCCTGCATCCCTTTACGCAGGTCCATATACCTATTCTTTTAATTCTTGTACCCTTTCACATTTAAAATATTCTTTCTGCTTTTCCCTCTGTCCATCTCCCTGACTCTAGTTCTTAATTCTTCCCTCTGTGTCCTCTACCCAACCACTTCTTCAGTTTTGCTTCTTCCATCTGTCACCCTGCCCCCATGTGTTATTTCTTGCCTGTGTTTCCCGTACTCCATCGCTTTTTGAAATATTTGTTCTACATGTGTTTCTATTTGGCTCCCTGTTTCTATTTTTAATTTCTTGCCTATGTTTCTTTTTCCCTGTTGTCCCCGGCCCTTGTTTTGCCTCTGTCTCGTCAGTCCCTTCTGCCTCACTCCCCATCTCTCCGATTTGTCTCTCGGTCCCTATTTTCTGGTGCAATCTCTCAGCTCTCCTCTCTACACCCTTGTCCCCCTCTCCAGCCCTCTCTTGTTCATGGTGTCCCATTTTCTGGCTCCCTCTCCCAATTTCTTAATGCTTTCCCGTGTTTCTTGTGCCTCACTGCATTGCAATTTCTCTTTCTCATTTTCCCTCCCTCTGGCACCCTGTCCCTCCTTTTTAATTCCTCTCTCTGTCCTGTATGCTCTCACTTAAAAAAAAAAAAAAAAAATTCTTCCTCAATTTTCTTCTATCCACCTCCCCGACCCTATTTTTAAATTATTTCTGTTTCTTGTACCCTGTTGCTCTTAAAGATTTCTATCTACTTTTATCCCACATCCTGTCTTTATTTTTTAATTATGCCTTATCTTTCCTCACCACCATCCTTTTAAATTTTTCTTTCTCTGTCTCCATTTTTGTTGGCTGTCACTTTCTGTATTTTTATATCTTTCCCCTTTATTTCCCTAATCCCTATTGCTTACACTGTATTTTCTACATCTACTCTTTGCTTTTTGATATCTTAAGTTTTAACTTTTTCTTTTTCTTCAGTGCCTTTGCTTTACAGATTTTTCTTTCTACTTCTCCATTACTATTTTTATTTTTTTCCCTTATTTCCTTAATCCCCATCGCTTTTAAAAGTTTCTGTCTACAGCCTTGCCTGTCTGTGTTTTGCCGTCACGGTTTGGCTGGTCCAGAATCACAGCCCAGCAATGCTCAGCAGGCTGTTAGCAGTTTGAGTCAGCTACAGGTGTAGCCCAGACCACTGTGTCATGCTCAGTATAAAGGGGGAAGGTTTGCTGAGGAAGGGGATCTCCCGCGGGGCTCCTGCAGGGCTCTCTCCTTTCCCTGCTTCTCCTTGCTCCCGAGGACCCCTCTCCTGTCGATCGTGGCTGCTGCACGTTCATTTGGCCCAGTCTAACTTTGCATGCCTCTGTTGGTAGTGGTGCTGTCTCGTTAAACCCGATTTCACTTCGACCCGCAGGTCTCCTCCCCTTTTCTCGACGCCCCTCCCTGGCTAGTGAGGGGTCATCGGGGGACAGGGCAGCTGTTGCAGTGTAGCCCCGGATACGGGCTGGAGGGGCACGTTCGCTGCCTTTTCTGTCCATCGCCCCCGGATTTCCTCAGAGCCCGCGCTTCTTAAATGGGCTTTCTGCGCGTTTCAGTTCGCTTTGCGGCGCTCTGCTGCCACCATGCGGCCAAGGGCAGGTACTGCAGCCCCGACCCGCGGTGTCGTTCGCTGTTTCCACGCTGCCGTTCGCCCGCAGCGGCCATGCGAGACCGCGGGGGCTGCCTGGCGCCGTCTGCTGCCTCCCGGTAAGGCAGCCCCGCTGCCGCTCCGCCCCTCGCCCTCTGCCCGTTCGCGCGCCGGCTCCGGCCCCTCCGGCGCGTCGGTGGTGGGCGGGGCAAGCGCGTGCCGGGCAAACGCGTGCCCGGCAGCAGCACGGCGGCGCGCCGGGGGAGGGCCGAGGCCACCGGTGAGGCGAGCGAGTCATCCCTTTCGGCGGGTGCGCGGGGTCTCCTGGTCGCCGGCCGCCCGGAGGTGCCGTCCCGCTCCCTCCTCCCGCCCCTGGTGCGCGTGCTTTGGCGCTGCCCAGCGGTGCTCCCGCCCGCCCAGGGGTGTGTCTTCCATGCTCCCCCCGCCCGGCAGGGGGCGCGCTTTGCCGCATCCCCCGTTCTGGTGGGCGCGTGTTCCTGCATCCTGTCGCGCCGCCGGAAGCGTCACTTCCGCCTCTCTCCCCGCCCCTCCGGGGCGCGTGGCTTCCTGCACTCTCCGGTGCACCGCCCGGCAGTGCGAGTCGCGGCAGGAGCGGCGCGGTCACCGAACGTTGCGGGGCTGGGGCTGCGGCTGGGGCTCTTCTGGCTCGGGCTCCGCCGGGGGAGCGGGTGAGTGGGGAGCGGGCGATCGACCGGTGGGTCCCGGGGAAAGCCGTGAGGCGGGCGGCCAGGCCGGCGGGGCCCGTGTCGGAGGCGCGGAGCGGGGCGGGGGGGGCTGCGGGCGGAGCCGCGCCGTGTGGGAAGAAGCGGGGGGGAGCCGCGCCGTGGGGGGGAGGGTGGGGAGGGCGGTGTCCCCGCAGGGCCTGAAGCCGGGCAGGCGCCTCTCGCGGCACGGCGGGAGCGGCGGTCCCGGGGCGCGGCGCTGCTGGGCTGCCCTGCCGGTGCGCCGGAGCGGGCCGGGCGGTGCTCGCCGGTGTCTGGGGCGGGGCGGCGGGGCCTGCTCAGTGCCGGGCAAAGGGGACGGAAACGGGCCGGCTGGGGCTCCAGGGGGCCCTGCCCGGCCCCTCGGGCAGAACCTGGCTCGGTCTTCTCGCCGCTGGCCGGGCGACCTGACCAAGAGGTTCCTGTTCCGCCGCCTCTTCCCGGCGTCGCGTTCCGCGTCCCACGAGGGAGATCCCGCGCGGGCGGATGCGGTCGGTGCTTGGGCGATGGCCCACGTGGGGGTGGGGGAGCGCGGAGGGGCCAGGGCGAGTGGAAGGGCCCCGCCGCCCCTCCCCACCCAAGCCCGGGGCAGAGAAGCTGGGGACAAAACGCCGTTAATGGAGCACGGTTCGTTCCCCGGGAGGTCCCTTGGGAGTCGAGAGTGTTTTTTTTTCCGGGCCGAGGAACAGACTTTCCTCCGTGGTAAGTGCAGAGCTGCCTGTTGCCGCCTTGAGAGTTTCTCTTCTCGTGGTTCACCCTGATTTTATGGGTGGGGTGGAGATGGCTTTTTATTTTTAGATGCCCGAGTACATTGTCAGTAACCTGTGGTGTGAGGACAGTGAACTCTTGAGCACCTAGATGCCGGTAGAAATGTAACCAAAGAAACAGGATGGACAGTGATGTTTAAACTTGGTTTATAGTCGATTTGGTTTTTTCATTAGAGTGTTGATGACTGCTTGTCCTGTGGTTCAGTCCACATGCTATTCCGTGGAGCCCTCAGTCTGGGACTTTTATGTGTTAAAAAAAAAAAAACAACTTGTCCTTCAAAAAAAAGGACTAGTCCTTCGTAGGACTGAGGTATAGACTTGGGGAGTCTCTTAAAGACGTGATCAGAATTAAAGCTGGATTTCACTTAACGTTGCTGCTGTTTGTCTTTGCTTTTGTTACTGTCCCCACCGCTCCGTCATGATTGGGAGCTCCGAATCATGCCCTTTTTTTTTTTTTTCCAATTTGTAATGCCTTTCTCCCCCCTGCCCCTCTCCTAGGACTGTAGCGTACAGACCCTTCATTTAAACATTAGTTTGTTTCCTCACAATTGAGTTCTGATGATTGAAATCGCAGAAATTACACCTGTCTGTCTTACAGATTCAGAGTATTTCTGAACATGTACCCTCACAGACAAATGCTGTGGGGATACGCATCTTCTGCACTTCATCCTCCAGCAGGACAATCCGCTGAGACGGGGACGAGCTGTGAAGGGGCAGTTTCTGCAAGGAGGCAGTTGACAAGGGCAGGTGGGTCGCTGTACATTTTAAGGATAGTATTCGATTTGGGATGTCTAGGGTGAGGAAACCCTGGCTCTATGTAGGCTTGAGAAAAGGTGCGTAGTTATCTGTGTCGATCTAAGGAAGGGAGTTCTGGTGAGACTGAAGCTGCCAATGAGTCAGAAGGAGAAAAAAAAGAAAAAAAAAAAAAGACAGAAAGCACCCAGTTTTCTATGAAAACCAAAATCTCTAGTGGCCTGTCTCAACAGCTGTACCAAAGATGATGCAAAATGCTTTTTCCTCCACTCGGTTGTAGTCATTGCAAACCTTCGCCGAAATAGGAAGCTTTCGATTCCTAGCCCGCTTTGTGCTAAAAGGTGGCTTGTTTTTTTTTTTTTTTCCTCTCTCAGCAGACTATCAACTGGCATCATTTCACCATGGTGACCCTTTCTTCTGCCCTGGAGGTACAAGACTGGCCCAGAGGATCCCGAGTGGCCTACAAGGACAAGGTACGTCTGCCCCGTGCGTCTGCGTTTTTCCCCAGGTACTTGTAGTACGGACTTTAAAGTGAACGTGAAGAACGTGCCAGCTCTCCTTCTCTAGTTTTGATAGGAAGTGCTTCAGCAGAAACACTCAAAATAAGGTCTGTTCTGGAGCACGTTGTGCCTGTGTGAAGTGTACTCCCCTCCGTTTATTTGCTCTTCCTGAGAGCGTGCGTAGCTTTCTGTTTTGTGTGCTTGCTGAGAAACGATTCTGTGAGAATCGTATGGTGCTGAAAGGGGAAAGAAACTGTGCGTCAGAGTTTGGATGTTCTGAAGAAATGGACTGTGTTCCAGATAAAAGCTTTCTCCTTTTTCAGTCCTTAAGTGTTTAAAATATCTCATAGGGGTACGTGAAAACCTGACTGAGATACTGACATCTGTACTAAGAGCAATCAAGGTCGTGGGTTGGGGTTTTTTTTGTGTTGTGTTGTTTTGTTTTGTTGTTTGGGGTTTTTTTGCTTGTTTGGTGGTTTTTTTCCCCCCACCTCTCTCTGGCAAATCTTCCAGTCCTGTTTGGTAGCCTTAAGCATTGCAGAACTGGGTGGTTGATTTCTGCATTGTGTCGTCATCCCTGTCCGTCATGGTCCCATCTGTGTGTGTGTCGTGTGTGTGTGTGTGTCCCCAAAGTAAAATAGTATGGGGATCTCTTATCTTACTAATTTTTTATAAGTTTCATTTCTGATAGGAAAAAACCCCAAACAGTTCATGTTGTGTAATATACAAATGGACTTGCCTTGTTTAAACTGTAACCGCCCGCGAGCTTCAGGGTACGATTGAAGAGGGTGTTTAAGAAATTCGGTATTTCTTCTATGTGTTTAAAAAGAGAGGCTGCTGAATGTTATGGGTGGTTTTCCCCATATTTGGAGGGAGCACTCCAAAGTACTTTATTTCTGTCTGGCTTTCGGTGGTGCATTTCCCTGGCCATTTGGTGGCATCTCTCCTGGGCGGTGCAGCTGCCCAGATGTCCCTCCTAATGGTGTAATGCACAAGAAACCCCCCAGTCGGATGGGAACGGTGTATTTTGGAGACAGGTGATTTAATGGTATCTGCTTGCAGCTGGGTGAGTGCAGTTAACGCAAACATCAAATCAAATACTTTGGTAGTGTAAGCATTTTTGTTGGATGTACATGAACATCCACGTGCTTTTTCGGTATAAAGTGAACGACTGAGATTTGTTCTTTCTTTAAAGAACGTTTTAAACATGACTTTGTTATGTTTATTTAGAGTTTTACACTTCACTCTGCAGATTTATTGACTGAGCAAGCGAGACGTGCAGCAGCAGCGGCGGCGGCGCAAGGGCTGTAGCTGTTGTGGTGAGTCCGAGGATGGTACGAGGTCTTCCTGCGGTCTCACGGGCGGGGGGGGTGGGGTGTGTATCTCCCCCCAGGGGTGCTGTGAGAAAGGGACGAGACGTTTTCCAGCACTATCAAGGGTGTTTGCTTTTATGCTGAGAATGCTTTCAAAATTGTATTGATGAGTCTTAGTATTGATTTTTTTTTTTTTAATTTTTTTTTAAGCGTACCGATGGCTCTGGCTTTGAACAGATGTGTTGTAGTTTGAGCTGACCTCCTTTAGCTCAACTGCTATCCTATCCCTCATGCTCACTGAATTCTTCTGCTTTCTCCTGTGTTACTTTTCTCATATGCTGAGACATAACTTGGGATTTTTGTTCTTGAGCTGCCGTGTTGTGTCTGGTGCTGCTCGGCAGCTCCCCCTGCCCAGGTTTGCCTGCCGGCCGTTCAGCGTGCTCGCCTGGCGGCGCCAGCCCTGCGGCCGGAGGCTCCTGGCTCTGTCTCCAGCGGGGACCCGCGGGTGCTGCAGCCGGGGCTGTCCGGTGGGGAGAGTCCGGGGCCCAGAGGGTCTCCTCCCCGCTGTTCTGCCCGCCCCCCCCCCCCCCCATCCCTGTCATCTGTCCCCCTGTCCCCCCCCCCCCCAAGTGATTCCCATGGAGATGTTGCCCCATGCGAGGTTTTTGCGGGACGTGCCCCCGAACCCCCTGCCCTCCGACCTTGTGCCCCCTCCGCCCCACCATGCTCGGCACAGCCCTCCCACCGCCCCTCGGGTGCCGCCTGCACCCCCCGACTTGCCCCTCGCCCCCAGCCCAAGCTCAGACCCGCCCCTTCCCCGCTCCCGCCCCGCCGGGGGCGTGTCCTCCCGCCCCAGGGGCGCGGGGCCGGCGGGCGCTCGGCGCGCAACGCGCGGGGCTGCAGCGTCGGGGCCGCCCCGGGCACGCGCCGCCCGGCGGGCGCTGCTGCCGCGCGGCCAAAGCGCGGTCCCGCCGCGCGGCGGTCGCGCGCCGGGCGTGGCTCTTCCGGCGCGCCGGCGGCGGCTCGCGCATGCGCGGTGCGCGAGAGCAGCATGGCGGCGGGTGAGGGGCGAGGCTGGCGGTGAGGCGAGCTCGCTCCTTCGGCTGGTGCGGGAGTCTCTGCTGGCCGCTGGCCGCCGGGGGTGGCGGGACGGGAAGCCTCAAGGCCCGTGCTGCGGCGGGCAGCCCCGGGGAGCTCCCGGGAGCTGGTGGGAGGGAAGAGGGGAAGGAGGCGGACGCCCCTCCAGGCGCCGGGTGCCTTCCCAACTCGCCAGAGCTCCCCTTGAGCCTTCCCCGGCCCCGCTAGCCCCGCGCAGCTGCCCCCAGCTCCAGCACCTCCCCTGCAGCCTGTCTCCCCAGGTCATCCTGTTGTGATGGCAGCAAGCTGGCCCTCGGATGCACTTGATTCTGCCTTAACGTGGATGCCATTAGCTGCAGTGCAGGGAAAAAGTGGCATCTCCAGAAGCTGCTGTGGAAGGAGGCGATTTGGCCGGGGATGATCTACGGTCATAATGGTCACTGATTCTCCTTGTCTCCCAGAGGCTGCACTGAGGGCACAGGTGTCCCTTCCTCCCCTGAGGATGCTGTTGTCTGCACCCGCCTCGGTCTTGCCTGGGTTGTCTCTGCCTGACCTCGCTCTCATCGCGGCGTGGGGGCAAAAAGGGGCGGGCGGAGCGCTTGCTGGCTGTGGGCAGTGGACAGGAGCTGCTGCGGCTGAAGCTGGAGAGGCCAGAGAAAGGTAAAGAAGAAGGAATCAGAGGCCGGCCGGCCGGCAGCTGCCTCCCGCCGCAGGCAAGCGGAGAGTCCATGTGCGTAACCCACGGCGTGGTACGGCCGTGTGACGCATGAACGAGTGAGGCTACGTGTCTAGGAAGCCTTGTCTCGCAAGAGTTGAGACAGCCATGTAATCTTTTAGGTGGAGAACCACCATGTGACCGGAGCTGCAGAAGAGGAAGGGAGGAGAGGAAGAGAAGGAAGCGTCTGAACGGGCAAATTCTCCTGGCAGCACTGAGAACAAGGGATGCGGTGAGTCCTGGGCCCTCGGGGCCCCATCGCCCCACTTGTGTGTCCCAGGCCCTCCCTATCCCCCTCCCCTGGCCCCCTGTCTTTCACATGGTGCTGTGATTTCCCCCTTGCCCGCCCCCGTCTTTTTTTTTTTTTTTTTTTTTTTTTTTTTTTTTTTCCCCTCCCCTTTCTCAGTCTCTCTCTGTCCAGCTCCTGGTCTCTAATTTTAAATTCCCCTCTCTCTCTGGAAGCCTGTCAGGACTTTTCTCTGTCTGGCTCTCTGTCCCTGTTGTTTAATTCCTTCCTGTGTGCCCTTTTAGGCCTCACCATTTTTATTTGCTCGGTCTCTCTTGGTCCAGCACAAGATCCGGATTTTTTAAAATTCCTCCCTCTCTGCCCTGCAGCCTGTCGCTTTCGAAGTTCGTGTTGCGATTTCATTCCTTTTACCGTCTCTCCCTGCTGGGATTTTTCAATTCCTCCCTGTCTGTCTCGCAGCCCGTTGTTGCTTTCTTGTTCTCTCTGTCTCTGTTGGGCTCCCTGTCCCTGTCTTGACCCACTTCTAAAAATGCCTTCCTCTCTGCCTCGTATGCATTGTTCTTGAAACTTCCGTTTCCCGACGTCTCTCTGTAGGTTGCTCCTGGTCCCAGATGTTTATTTCTTCCCTCTCTGTCCTGTGGCCTGTTGCGATTTGGTGTTTCTGCGTGTCTCCTGTTCCCGGCTCTCGGTCCCCGTTTTTCAGTTTCTCTCTCTCAGCCCTGTAGCCCACTGCTGTTATCTGTCTGTCCTCATCTCTCTCTGGCCAGTTGCCTCTCCCCACATATGTGGTTCCTCCCTCTGCCCTGTGGCCCGTCACTGGTTTTCCGTTCTCTGTCCTGCTCCTTTTCCCTGAGTCTTCAGTTGCTCCCTCTCTGTCCTGTAGCCCATCAAGGGGCTTTGTTTCTTTTTCCATCGCTCCCTGTCCGGCTCCCTGCCCCATCTTTTTAATCCTTCCCTTGCTGCCGTGTGGTGGCTCCCCGCTATCTTCCCTTTCTTCATATCTCTCTCTGGACGGCTCCCGCTTCCCTGTTTTTCAGTTTCTTCCTTCTGGGCCCTGTAGCCTGTGGTGATTGAGCTGCTTTCTCCTTCTCTCTGTCCGGCTGTGGATCCCATTTCTTTAATTCCTCCTGCTTCTCCCTGTAGCCTGTCTTTCTGTCTGCCCTCTCCCCCTTTATCTGTCTCCCCACTCCACCTCTGGCGCCCTGTCCCTGTGTTTTAATTCTTCCCTCTCTGCCCTCCAGCTGTTGCTGTGCTTCCTGCGTGTGTCACACTGGGTCCGGCCCCTCATCTCTGTCTTTTCATTCCTCCCGCTCCTCCCTGGAGCTTGTCGCTGTCATTTTCTTTTGCTGTTGCTCTGTCTGGCTCCAGATCCTCGCAGCTTCCCCCCACCCCTGCCCCGCCTCGTTGCTCCTGGCTGTTTTTTCTGTCTCGATCTCTCTGTGCCTGGCTCTGGCTCCCTGTTGTTTCACTCCTCCCTCTCTGTCCTGTAGCCCATCGGCACATTTTCTTTCGTTGGGCTCTCTTTGGCCGTTTGCCTGTCCCTGTTGTTCAGTTTCTTCCTTCTCAGCCCTGTAGTGTGCCGTGATTCTTTTTCTTTCTCCCCCTCTCCCAGCTCCCAGTCCCTCCCTTTTAATTCCTCCCTCTCTGTCCTGTTGCCTGTCAGGAGTCGTGTGTCCTGGAGTCCCCGGCCCCCCCCCCCCCCCCCCCAGCCCCTTCTCACTTTCGCACTTCCTGTCCGTGTTTTTTAATTCCTCCTCCTTTGCTGTGTAGCCTGTTGCTTTTTTCTTTTCTCCATCTCTGTGTCTCAGTGCCCCCATTTTTTAATTCTTACTCTCTGCCCTCTACCCTACCCCTATTTTCACCTTTCTCTGACCCTCTGTATCCAGCTCCCTGTCCCTATCGATTATTTTCTCCCTCTTACTCCTGCACCCGCTGCTATTCCCTGCTGTCGCCATCCCTCTCTGTTCAGCTCTCTGTCCCCAGATTTTAATTCCTTCTTCTGCCCCTCCGTAGCCTGTCTGGATTTTCCCCCTGCTCTCTGTCTGGCTCCCTCTCTCTGCCTTTTCGTTTCACATTCTCTGTCCCATAGCCCCAAGCTATTTGTCTGTGTTTCTCAGTCTCTTCTGTCTGGCTCCCTGCTGCTATTTTTTCTTTCCTCCTTATTTGTCTCATAGCCCATCACTGTTTCGTGGTTTGTTTTTTTTTTTTCTGTCTCTTTGTCCAGCTCCCAGTCCCTGCTCTTGAATTCCTCTTCCCTGTAGCCCGCTGCTGTTTTTTTCTGTTCTCGATCACGCTCTGTCTGGTCCCCTGTCCCTGTTGGTCAATTCTTCCTTCTCTGCCCTGCAGCCCCTGCAGTCTTGTACTTTTTTCCGTCTCTCTCTGGCCGGAGCTCTGTTGCTGCTCATGAGTTCCTCCCTCTCTGCCCTGTAGCCTGTTGCTTTTGTCCTTTCTCCGTCTCGCTTTCTCTGGCTCCCTGATGACGCTATTTTAATATTCCCTCCCTTTTTGTATGAATCGCTATACTTTTTGCTCTCCAGCTTTTTTTTTTTTTTTTCTGGCTCCCCGGCTCTATTTCTTAATTCTTCCACCTGTAGTGTGTAGCTCTGTGGTTTGTACCGTGTTGTTGTTCCCCCCCACCCCCGCCCCTTCCCTCCATCGTTGGCTGTCTTGGCTCCCTGTCCCTGTTGTTTCATCCTCCCTCTCTGCCCTGTTCTTTGTTGTCTTTCTCCATGTGTCTCAGTCCAGCTTCCTGCCCCTGTTCTTCTTTCCTTCCTCTCTGTCGTGCTGCCTGTCCCAGTTTTGTCCTGCGTCTCCGTCCTCCTTTGTCGGTCTCTGCCCTGCTCCCTTCTCCCTCTATCTGCTGCCTCTCTTCTTCTCTCCCTGCTGCTTCTTTCTCCACCTGTCGGGCTCCCTGTCCCTGTCTTTCTCTCGCCATCCTGTTCCCTGCCTCAGGCGCTCTCGCTGCATCCTCTACCTGCGTGACTGAAGAAACGTTCGCAGTCTCCTTTGCCCTCCCAGCTGCGTTTGCAGTCCCTTCACAGCAGGCGAGGGGCTGTGAGGGAGCCCAGGGGAGGAGGTGCTGCGCTGCGGGGGTCGAGTGATGGCCCCCTGCTCCTGCGGCACGGCCCAGCCCTCGCCACAGCCGCCGCACGAGCTGTGGGCTCGTTGCCAGCGCCGCATGGCTGCCTGCGGGCGTCCGGCTCGGGCGCCATGCTCAGCGCTGCATCCGGCGAGCAGCAGGCTGTCCTGCCGGCGGGCGCCGCCGGTAACGGCCACGCGATGCTGCAGGGCCTGTGGGATGGGGCCGCCGTGCCCGCTGCCGCTTCCCCGTGAGGAAAGGCCGCTGCTGCCCCCTGGGCACAGGGCTGGTGGGCGTGCTCTTTTCACCCGCCCAGCTCCCTGACCCCGTTTTCCTTTCACAGACCAGGACTCTGTGTCCTTTCTTTATCTGTGTCTCCCCCTCTCTGTTCTTTTCCCGGTACCTCTCTTTCTCTGCTCCTCAGTTCCTTTCCCTCACCTTATTTTTCTCTTTCTGTTCCTCTGCCCAGCTCCCCATGGCTGTGTTTTCGTTCTCCGTACCTGCTGCCCCAGCGTGGACTGCCGAGCGGTCCCAGGGAAGGGTGAGTGGACGGGCTCTGAGCCCCAGAGCAGGCGTGTTCCTGGCACTTAGATGGGTTTGCAAATAAACCCTCGCTCTGTCTCCTTTGTACTTGCTGAGCAGCGGTCAGAGAGTCCAGGGGAGCAGGTACACAGCGGGGGTAAGGGGCCATGGCTGCAGCTGCGGGCTGGTGCCGGAGGAGCCCCGGAGGGAGCCAGCGAGGCTGATGGCGATGGCCGCTCTGTGTCATGGGGCCGCAGCCCCAGGGGATGGTGCTGCTAGGGCACGCCTGCCCGAGAGTGCCGACAGCAGACGTCGGGCCCCGTCAGGGCAGCTCGCAGGGGTTTTGTGAGCTGGTGGAGAGGAAGGAGGAAGAGGGGCAGATGGCTGCCTCCGGGCACCTGGAGGCCTTCCCACCCCCTGGAAAAGTGCTCCGGCCTGCGCGCCCCATGCAGCTGCCCACAGCTCCAGCACCTGTCCCGTAGCCCCTGACCACCCCAGACCCTGCCCTCGCAGCAGCAAGCTGACCCGCGAACGTGCTTTATTGCCCCATAAGCGTGGGTGCCGTTGGCAATGGTCTGGGGCAGGAGGGGGCGTCCCCAGGAGCTCCTGCAGAAGGAGGGGTTCCTGCCTGGGGAAAGGGGTGGCCGTCGCTGTGGACAACAGTTGGCCGTTCTTTGTGTCTCCCAGGGGCAGCGCTGAGGACTCGGTTGCCGGTTCCTCCCCGGGGATGTTGCTGACTGCACCTGGCTCAGGTTTGTGTCCTTATTCTCCCAGTTAAAGCGGTTCCGTTAGTTTAATTCCCTGCCCGGTCACGTTGCTGGTGCCGCAGATACCTGCAGTAGAAGAGCAGGTGTCGGCCTTTGCGGTACGGGTCGCTGTCTTTGCTCAGTGCTTTGTACCCCATGACACGGAGGCAGGTGAGGAAACTCCCCGCTGCTCCTCCGGCCGCCCTTGTGTCTGCTGGGGGTCGCCCCAGCCCCTTTCCCAGGGGATTGCAGGAAGGGTGGTGAGCAGGGCCCCGGGTGTACGAGCCCTGGCCTCTGCACAGGGAGCCCGTTCTGCTCCGGGGCTGCTGCGGTGCGGGCGCTCCGCTGGTCCGGTCGCTGGCGGCAGCTCTTGGAGCCGGCTGGGCTGCGCGGGCGTCGGGGGTTTGCTCACGGCAAGAAGCGGAGGCGTCGGTGTGAGGGAAGAGTTTCGAGACCGGCCGAGGTTCGGCTGTAGGCATAGTAGGAAGTACCCTTTTATGCAGTTGTTTTTGTTGTTTCAGGCTGGCGGTTTTCCGATGAGGGTTTGGGGGTGGCAAAATGGTTTAATAGCCTGCCATTTTTTTTTTTATAAATTTTAGATGCATTGCATTTTTCTGGAATTCCTGACTATGGGAGATGGAACCTTGTTTTTTTTCCCCACCGTTTTTACTGTGTGCTGTGTAAGTTGCTGATGTCTTGATCTATGCTCTTTTTTCTCTCTTAATAGGACTGATGGTGAGATTGTCCAGCGAGGGTTAGGGTGAGCATCTTGTACTCGCCTGTATACGGAGCTTGAGAGTTTCTCGAGAAGGCATCTTCCCCAGAACTTCTCAGAGAAGAGGGTCTGCGTTCTTTGCGCTGGTAACAGTCTCTAGCCGGGGTCTGTCTTCTGTCGTAGGCCCGGGCACGCGAGCCTTCCCATGACTCCGTTTCTGACTTTTTCATGACGCGCCTGATGAGACGTGTCGTAGTGCCGGTCACAGCAGTTACGTTTCCGTGTAGTTTTTCACCTGTTGTGTGTTTAGCACCGGTTTCTGTGGTTGTAAGGTGCCTGTGTTAGATCTTTCAGCCACCGTGGTTTTTCCGTCAGCTGACCGCCGCTGTGATTCCTTGAGGGGTTCAGTGGTAAGGAGGCGGTCGGTGGTGCTTGTTCCGTGTGTGCTATACTGCACATTAATGAGGTCTCGATGCTCCGGAGGTTTATTCTTTTGCGGTAGGCGGGCGCATCGGTAGCCGCACCGAGGGTCTCGTGCTCCTCGACTCACCGGGGTACCGCCGACCGAGCGCTCCCAGTCTCGCGCGAGAAGCTCCACACACAGATCTGTCCAGCACGTCTCGTGTCCGAGAAGGTGACGAGTGGTCCAGGATGCGCTGGGGTATCCGCTGTCGAGCGGTCTGTTCTCACGGAGCCCTCTTCTGGGACGACGACTTCTCCGCATCCTGTGGATGTTGGGTCTTGGGGCCCGGCTTCTCGCGCGTCCACCGTTGCGGTTGCGGCCGCGGCCGTATCTTTTCGTCAGGGGCCGTGGCATTTGACTTCCGGGGTGGAAGGTGCTAAGGGTCGTACGCGTAGGGCCAGGTGTTGCTTTGGCTTTGGTTTTCTGTGATGGCTGGCTGGCTGTTGTTGGAGTCTAGAGGGTATTCCTACATGGAAAGGAGATCTCCGGAACCGTTAAGCTGTTGCTCCGCAGCCGGGTGACTCGTTCGATGCCGTTTTCAGATGCAGTGAGACGAGCCGTGCACCAAAGGGTTAGAGGAGGGGCGGGGGAGCGGCCATAAGAAGGTGGGTTGGCACGCAGTGTCAGCGGGCAGATGCGGCCGATGGCTGTGTGAGCAGCTGACAGGTCTTGGTAGGTTTGTTGTATTCCAAAGGCACGAAGTAGCGAGCGAAGCAGGGTATCGGCACTGCGGGTGGCTGGGGCGAGGTGAGCTGGGACTGGTGGGCTGCAGCAGAGAAGTTACTTTTCAGGCGTTGTGTCGTTTGTGAAGTTTATAAGCATCCCTTATGGGTTGTGTTTTACAGGTGGTACCGGAGCCTCAATGCGGCAGCTGGCAGAGGTAGGGTGGGTGGGCGGCCGAGGTAGAGGAGGAGGAGAGGGGAATGGGCACGGGCAGGCTGTGGTTTCGGGCGGTATCTCAGCACGTGCCTTTTGTTTTGGCTTTCGCAGGTCACGCACGTAGCCTCGGAGGGGCGAAGCTGCGCGCCGACCAGCGGCCTGAGGAGGCGAGGCGGTTGTCAGCCGGGCCGGCGTCCAAGAGCGGAGCATCCTGCGGCAGCTCGGTCAAGCGTTTCTGTGCGGTTGTGCAGGTGTTACGCAGCTGCCTTTGGAGTTGGGTGAGCTTTTGAGGTGGTGAGCTAAGGAGCAGCAAGGAGGAGCGTGGGGCTGGTGATTTCTCCCAAGCGTGACGGTATTTCTCTGTCTGTTGCTACCTTAGGGGGGCCACAAGCGATGACAGCTGCAGCGTCCAACACGGGAATCGGTGCGGAGCAGTTGAGCGGAAGACCACGTTCCTTTTGAGGAGGAGGGTGTTTCGAGGAGGTCTGTGGTGACCCGTGTGACAACTACCACTGTCAGCAGTGTGTGGGGTTTTTTTTTTTTTTTTTTTTTCTGTAGGCGATGAGGAGGAACGTGGCAACTGCAGGAGTAATCAGGTTAGTTGATGTGGTTTCTGCTGAGGATGGACGCGGATCCCCAGCCCGCTGGAAGCGAAGCTGAGGGACCAGGGACCGTTGTCCTGCAGTGCGTAACTTTGATTTCAGTTGGAAAAGGGATTTTCCCGGAATGGAAATCTTTCTCCTTCAAAGAAATTGCGTTGTACGAACTGCCTGTCGGACTCTGTGTGCTTGGCTGTAGAAGTCATGAGCAGTGAGACTTTTTGCCCTCTTTTGAAAAACAAAACAACAGCAAAGTCAATTTGTTTCCAAAGACTGAAGCATAGCAGGTGTTCCAAAAGTGGATGGCGTCACTGGTCTTTACATTCTTGGTTGCAACGGTCGAGATACGATTAAAAAATGTTCCTCTGCGTGCTTTGGTACAGCCAGAAGCCTTAGCGCATCTGCCAGTCCTGTTCGGTGGCCTTACCTGTTGCAGCCCTGGGGATTTGAATTTCTTTTTTTTTTTTCTTTTTAATGAGTAAAACCATGTGGGGGATCTATTATTTCACTGATCTTTTCCTGTCATATATGAAACTGTAGAGAAAGTTAAAATTGTATAATTGGCAGAATGACTAACGCGGTTTAAACTCGCTGCCGAATCAGTACAGCATGTAATGTATGAGGTGTACTTAAGCGGTCAGCGGTTTCTCTAACTCTTTCCAAGCCAGAGGCAGCTGCATGTTACTGAGTTTCTTCCCTGTGTTTTGACAGAGCGCTCTGAAGTACTTGGTTTCTAATCATGTGACATGATAGAACAAGGTGGGGCAGGAGCAGAGTCAAATAACAACTGTGTATTTTGGAGACAGGTGTAAGCATAGATCTAGATGGGGGTGTACAGCCTTGTTCTGCAGCAGCGCTCTAAGGAAGGGCATCAAACATGAGCAAGAGCAGTTGCTTTTCTGCTAAGAAGGGGTTGGAAATCGTATCTGTTTGTCTTTCTATGGAGTGTTAAGTATTCAAATCACTCTGGTTTGTAGAGGATGTGTCTGTATTTCGGGCTGGTCTCCTTCAGTTCGACTGCTCGCCTGTCCCTCGTTCTATTGAATTCCTCTCCTTGCTTCTGTGTTGTTCTTCTAATGTGCTGAACTATGGCTGGGGCCTTTTGTTTCCCGATGTCTTGCTGTGAGTGTCCGGTGCTGCGCAGCAGCTCCCCCCCCCCCCCCCCAGGTTTGCCTGCCGGTGGCTCAGTGCTCTCGCCCCACGGGGCCAGCTCTGTCTCTGTCCAAGCTTTCTGCCACGGCTGTCCGGTGGGGAAAGGGGCAGTTGTTGCTCTGGGGAGCCCGTCCGGGCGTGGTCCGGGACGGGGAACGTGGCAGAGCCGAGTGCGAGCAAGAGCCACGGCACCGTCCTTTGGCGGACGCCCCCCCACCCCTCTGCTTGTGCGGCAGCCGGTGTCCATGATCTGGCGGGGGCAGGCATCGAGCATGGATTCTGTCTCGTGGGCTGTGGCAGGTGAGTGCTCGTCTGTGGGTTATGCCGGGGAGAGTCGTTGGTGTCGGTCATCCCCCACCCCTCTCCGGGTCCCCCTGTACCCCCAGTGTCAGAGAAAGACGCAGGTGCTGCTGCGCCGCTGTGACCGCACGGGGGTGCTGCGTGAAACGGCGCTTTGTGCTGCCTGCGCGTGGGGGGTGTGCGGTACTGCAGGCCGGGGTACGCGCATGCGCGCTGGCGGCCCCCTGCGGCGCGCTCTGCTACCACGATTTGACTAGGGTTGGGTACTGGGGCGTGGTACACGCGCGTGTGCGGTGGCGCTCTGCTGCCACCCTGTGACCGAAAAGCAGTACTGCAGTCCCGAAGGCGCTGCCGCACTCCCTGCTGCCACCCTGTGACCGAAAAGCAGTACTGCAGTCCCGAAGGCGCTGCCGCACTCCCTGCTGCCACCCTGTGACCGAAAAGCAGTACTGCAGTCCCGAAGGCGATGCCGCACTCCCTGCTGCCACCCTGTGACCGAAAAGCAGTACTGCAGCCCCGAAGGCGCTGCCGCGCTCCCTGCTGCCACCCTGTGATCGAAAGTCGGTACTGCAGGCCCAGCGGAGCTTTCCGCCCTCCCTGCTGCCACCCTATGACCAAAAAGCGGTTATGCAGCCCCGGCGGCGCTGCCGCGCACCCTGCTGCCACCCTGTGACCAAAAGACGGTACTGCAGCTCCGGGTGCGCGCTGCCGCGCTCTCTCCTGCTACCGCCTACAGTGAGTGGGCTACGCACCGGACGCTCTCACCTTTGTGCCCCGCGGCGGCCCCTTCCCCGGGGGATGTTTGGAAAGGCAGTGGGCGGGGCCTGGGGTAGATGAGTCCCGGGCTCTGCCCAGGGAGCTCCTTCTGTGCGAGGTGAGAGCTGTGGGATTGGGCAAGCTCCAGCAGCACCCACAGTACAGAGAGCCCTGGGATGCAGCTTGGGCTTTTTTTTTTATTATTTGTCAGCAGTTTCATACGGAGTGTTAAGGGGTGATGAGAGGGTTCTAAAACACACAGCTTTTTTAACTGACAGTTTTGCTGTGGTTTTGTTCTAGGTTGTCCTGGGTTACAGTGTAAAATGTGCCAAAAGAAAAAAATATTCTATTACCATCTTCAGGAGCTGTTGAGACCAGGTGGGGCGGTGCTCTCTGCCTCCCCCCCCCCTGGACTATCTCCTGTTACTGGGCACAACAATGCCTTATCGCCTGACTCATCGATAACTCGCTCCTGGACTATCTCCTGTTAATGGCCCATCAAGGAACTGCCTCACGACTCCCCATCCCATTGTGAGATGCTCCGCCCGGGGGGGGGGGGGGGGGCGGGGGGAAGGAGCCAAGCAGTCCATGCCAAATAAAAACGGAGATTTTGAACACCCTAGCAGCCTTCTTCCAGTGGATTCCCAGAGGAGCTTTTCCCCCCACTGGAGTTCCAGAGGACAAGAGCTACCTACCTACCACTGGACCTTCGGAGGAAGACCAGACTCTTTTACCTGATTGCTGCTTCCACAGAACTACATCCATCGCTTCAGGAGGACTGCAGCCAGCATCTTATCGGACTGCTACTGCCACCCTAACAGGGTGTCAGGTTGTATTCCTGACTCTGTCAGTGTAAACCAGTGGGTTGTTTGGTTTTTCCCTGCGGTGTGTTATATATATATATATTAGTAAAGAACTGTTATTCCTATTCCCCATATCTTTGCCTGAACGCCCGTTAATTTCAAAATTATAATAGTTTGGAGGGAAGGGGGTTGCACTTTCCATTTCAAGGGAGGCTCCTGCCTTCCTCCACAGACACCTGTCTTTCAAACCAAGACATAGGTGCACTGGATTTTCCTGGAATTCTGAACTTCCTGCAGGATGGCAACTTGTTTCTTGTGACAAGGGTTTGTGATCCCATTTCCTTTCCTAGGACTGAAGGTGAGATTATCGAGTAGCATGAGGATGTGCACCACATCTGCACCTGTCTATGCCCCCCCATACCCCTGTCTCTGCCTTCAGGTGGGGTTTTTCCCATGCCACCCCGATCTTTGTGGCCTTGACTCCCGTGTGTGTGCCTGGCCCTACTTGTCATGTCCCTGCCTCCCATGGGCCTGCCTTGCCTGCTTTTTTTCACGGTAGGGATGGACAACGACAAGAGTATATGTAAGAAGGCACTCTTTATTAAGTTGCAAAAACCAAGATGGCTGAGATGGTGCAGCAGAAAAAGCGTACCCTTTTATAACCTTTCTTATCTGTCCACCTGTTCATGCACTAAGGCTGCTAAAATGATTCGCTCAATAGCTTTGTCCATTCAACTCCATTCACATAATGATTGGCTGGAGCTCCTACTGTATTTCTCACTGTACCTACTGTTCTCTTGCCAAGTTTCTGCTCTGTGGTATTACTTGCTCAGTCTCTTCTTGCTCAGTCTCTTATAACTTCCTCAAACTTGTTTACAACATTCTTCATCCACTTCTTCCGTCTTTTCAAGGGTATACTGGAATACTGTCAAGGTCAACTTCATCTTCCTCAATCAGGTTATCCCTGACAGATTTTTGTACCCACTTTATGGGTGTGCATAGCTCACACCCTATCCTCCCCCTGTGCACCTGCCTTCCTCCCCCCCCCCCCCCCCCCCCATGGGTGTGCCTTGCACCTGCCTCCCATTACCATGTTTTGTGTCCCCCCCTTGTCCCTGCTCCATGCACCTGCCTTGCCCCCACCACTACAAGAACTGCTGCTCCAGACGCAAACTGTTTTAAATAAACTGTTTGCATTCCAAACATCACTCTGGCACTTCCTTGGGCCCAAAATGCCATCACCAGTAGATATCAGGGGGAATGAGGGGCACCCAGCAGGGACACCCTGAAGTCTCATGGTTTCCATCAGGCTTTCCCAAGGGCAGGGGTGGGTGGGAGAGTGGAAAAGCAGTATTGCTTTTTACATTTTCTTCCTACATCTCCCTCTTCAGAGCTCCTTGTCCCTGGGTGCTTGTTCTTGCCTGTGGCCCCTGTTCCTGATGGGCTCCAGGTGTGGCCAGTGGGGCTAATAACAGGGCCGGCCCTCCTGTGGGCTATAAAGGGGCTGCCTGAGGGAGCTGATAAAGGGGAACTGGCTGAGGAGGTAGCTGGAGGTACCTCCAGCATGGAATGGCTGGTCCCTGTGGTAAGGAAGGATCCCCCTGAGCTGTCCATGATGGAGCAGACCACCAGCACACGTTGCTGGCAGCTTGGTGCCTGCATCGGCTGTGTGTGTGAGCTGCTGGCCAGCCTGGCAGTGGAGGGGAGTTGAGAGAAAAGTGTTGGGGTGCTGAAGATCTGAGCTGGTGCCAGGAGCTGGGGTGAGTCACACGTTCTCCTGTGTGTGTCCCGGTCCACCTCTGCTGCCCTGCCTGCCGCTCCTTCTGCTGCCTGGGAAAGGGCTGCCCAGGGATGGGGAGGGCCAGCAATGGCTTTCTGTCCTGGCCCCTTTGCTGTGGGAGCCTGATGGACAGCCTAACACCTTCCTGATTGCACTGGGGCTTCCCCTCAAGCCAGGGGGAGAGGCAGGGCTGGAAGAAAGTGGAGGCTGAGATGGGGTGCGAAGTCAGGGAAAATGTGGAAGTCAAGATGGGGGTGGAAATGGTGTCACTTTTTACATTGTCTTTGTAAGGCTCCCTCTTTTTGTCTTCCTGACCCTATGTGTTAGTTCTTGCCTCTGTTTCTTTTCCCCTATTGCTTTACAATATTTCGCTGTCCCTTGTCTTGTCCCTGCCTTGTGGTCCTGCTGCTCCCTTTGGCCTCTCTCTCCTGCTCCTCCTCGCTCTTATGTATTCCTCCATCTCTCCCTGAGTTTTTCGCTCAGTGTCCCAGTACTCCTCTCTCTATGCTACTGTCCTGCTCCCTGTCCCTCTCCTGTTTGCAGCATCCTGTTTACTGGCTGCCTGTCCCCCACCTCTTCTCTACCTTCCTCCTGCTTTTTCCCTTCTCTCCTGCTGCGTTTGCTGTGTTTGCACACTGAGCCTTGTAGCCAGCTCAGTGCCAGGATTTGTTCTGGGCAGAGGTGAGTAAACTTTTCCTGCCTCCTCTGTGCCCCTGGATGGTATTCAAGCCCCTGGGTGCAGAGCTCGTGGCTGTGGGCAGGTGCCGGGGAGGGGGCCATGTGCTGTGGGGCTTTGCCCAGGCCCCTGTTCCTGATGGGCTCCAGCTGGGGCAGGTGTGGCCAGTGAGGCTAATGATGGGGCTGGCCCTGCTTTGGGCTATGAAGGGGGCTGCCTGGGCATGCCTGCCTGCAGGAGCTGGCTGAGGAGTCAAACCAAGGGGCTTCCACAGGCAACTGTCTCCAGCTGGTCCCTGTGGCAAGGAATGATCCCTCCCACCCATCCACAACAGAGAATGCCACCATAACACAGCACCAGGACCTTGGCTCCTCTGTTGGCTGCACACGTGTGAGCTGCTGCACGTCCAGGAAACCTCGTGAGAGAAGTGCATTGAGTCACCCACCGCCTGCTCCTAAGGTCAGGCAGCTGGCACTGTGGAGGAGGAAGGGGCAGAGACAGAGAGAAAAGCCTCGGGGCGGTGAAGGTCTGCCGTTGGCACCAGGAGCCACGTGTCCCCTCGTGTGTGTCCAGGGCCATCCCTGCCCCGGTTCTCTGGATCTCTGCCTGCCTCCTTGCCTGTCCCTGCCTCTGTCTGCCTTTCAGGCTGTCTAGTTCCCCAAAGCTTTTTGCTCTTTTGCTAGCATTGCCCTGTAAAGTGTCACCTTCTACCTTTCCTTTCTATGTCGTTTCCTTTCTGGCACCCCACCAGCTCTGATTTCATTCTTCCTCATTGCTTGTGAAACTGGCATTTCTAGGTCCCCTCTCTCCGTGTCTCAGTTTACCCAGTTGCCTATGATTGTGGGAAGGGTGGTGGTTGGGGCCTGGGGTAGATGAGCCCCGAGCTCTCCCAGGAAGCTCCTTCTTATGTGCGAGGCAAGAACTCTGGGACTAGGCAGGGTCCAGCAGCACCCACAGTAGAAAGTGCCCTGGGATGAAGCTTGGGCTTTTTTTTTTTCTTGTTTTTATGTCAGCAGTTTCCTAGGGGGTGTTCAGGGGTGACAGGAGGGTTTTAAAACACACAGCCTTTTTTTTAACTGATAGTTTTGGTGCTGTTTTGTTCTAGGGGCACTGGATTTTCCCGGAATTCTGAACTTCCTGCAGGATGGCAACTTGTTTTTTGTGAGGCGTGTTGGTGACCGCATTTCCCTTCCTAGGACTTGAAGGTGAGACTATCGAGCAGCCGTGAGGATGCGCCCCACG
Organism: Leptosomus discolor; assembly: GCF_034619465.1. NCBI lineage: Eukaryota > Metazoa > Chordata > Aves > Leptosomiformes > Leptosomidae > Leptosomus > Leptosomus discolor. The sequence continues at coordinate 173,437 of NW_028237915.1, read as the reverse complement.
TCTGCACCTGTCTATGCCCCCCCATACCCCTGTCTCTGCCTTCAGGTGGGGTTTTTCCCATGCCACCCCCAACTCGGTGGCCTTGCTAAGGGTGGGTGTGCCTGGCCCCAAATCCACCCGGCGCCTCCCCCCCCCGCCGCGAGCGTGCCTTGCTGCCGTTCTTCGGCACTGGCCACTGTAGGCGTGCCCTGCTTGCCCCCCCCCCGACCCCCCCCCCCGGGTGTGCCTTTTCTGCCCCGGCACCGCCCCCCCCCCGTGGGAGTGCCTTGCTGCTTTGCACCTCGCCCCAGCACCGCCCCCCCCATGGCCTCGCCGACAGTGGCCGTGCCCTGCCCGGCCCCCACCCCCTCCCCTTCCCGGGTTTGCCTTTGTTATTCTGCACCCCACCCCAGCACCGCCCCCCCCCCCGGGCGTGACTTTTTTGCCCCATGCCCCACCCTCCCGTTGGCGTGCCTTGCTGCCCACCCCCCCCACCCCCCCCCCCACCCCCCGGCACCGCCCCCCCTTGTGTCCCATCCCCACCACTTGCCCGGGGGCGGGGCCTGGGGTATATGAGCCTCGGCCTCTGCTCAGGGAGCTCATTCTGCTCTGGGGCTGCTGGCGCTGGCAGCTCCAGACCCAGCTGCCTCTGCGGGCACGGGGCTTCGGGCGCGGACAGGAGCGCAGGCGGCTGCGGCAGGGAAGAGCTGCGGCCGGGGACACCAGGCCACCCCTGTACTCCTCAGGGCCCCATCGGCTCCAGCCCCTCAGCGAGGACCAGATGTGCTCCTGGGCCTGGCCAGGCCCTGCCGGGACGCGTTCCACCCCGTCGGGCCCCCTGCCACCAGCTATGCCGAGCGCTGCTGCCTCTGCCCAGCCCCGGGGGCGCCGGGGCCAGAGGCTGTCGTCCCCAAGTGGGGTCACAGCATCTTTTGGGGGGGGTCGATGGCACCGACGCCGAGCCATCCTGCAGCCGTCTTTTTGGCTTTGCACCGCAGGCATCTCCGTAAGCTGTCCGAGTTCCTCCCTCCCCTTCGTGTGCCCCTCAGTCCCCTCCATTTCCCATCCAGGCACCAGAATCAATCTGCGTGACAAGTGGCCTTCTCAGAACCACGGGCCTTCAAAGGGCCTTCTCTCACCTGCCTAGTCCTCTCAGAAGGACACGGGCGTTGCTCTGTGTGGACTCATTTGTCTTTCCTGGCACCTCTCCTGAGCTGCTTTGTCACTTGTTTTGGTTCGAGTCGCTTCAGTGTTACTTAAGGTGCTTGGTACAGTTCCTGATGCTTTGGGGCTCTTTTCCCCGACGGTTTTTCCTTGGTTTTGGTTTTTGCTTTGGGTTCGGTTTGGTTTCAACCCTTTCCTGGGGTTTTCTGTCCTTTGGGACTTATTTCTGTTGAGGGAGGCAGATGGAGAAAAGTAGGAGTCTCAGTGTCTTACAACTGCTGGTGATCTACAATAGTCCCTTTGCAACCAGAGAGCTCTGAGAGGAGGATTCTTGCAGGCTGTCATTCGGCTTTGTCATTCGGTCCCGTCCAGAATGTAGCGCTGGTACAAGTTCTGCAACAGACAGGAACGGGTCTAGCCTTGTTACGCGGGCTTTCTTTTTCCTTGCAGGTCGGACTTGAGACTTGAAACGGCATTTTCCTTCGCTAAAAAAACACGCCCCGGACTCGCCGCAGACTCGGCAGCGTCGCGGATTTCGCCGGACCGCGCCGCTGGCAGAGCCGGCGGCCGACGGGGTCGCGGGCGCTCGGCACCGCGTCGGCCGGAGGCTCCCGTTGGCGCAGCAGCGACGGTCGGGGGCGGCGCAGCTGGACAGCCGGAGGTTTGGTGTCGCGGCGTATCTGCTGTGCGCGGGTTCGCTTCCCCGGGATTTTGGGCTGCTCTGGAAAAACGGGTGGCGGAGCCGGAGAGAAGAGCGGGCGGTGGCTACAGGCCGAGTCGCCGCTCGGGGAGGTTGCGCTCCGCGGAGCTTCAAACTTTGGAGACGGAGTGCAAAACCGTCGAGCGTCCCAAGTGGACCGCGGCAGGCGTCCTCGCTCCGGTCGTTTTTCCTGGGGAATTCCAAAGTGGTCAGTTTCTATTAGTTTAATTTTTACCGCTCGTTTACGTCAAAACGTTTAAAATAAAAATGTCCGTCACAGTAACCAGAATAGTCTTTGGGAGCAAATACTGCCCGTCGTCCGCTCTAGCTATTGCTTCCCGCTTTGCAGACAGTACTTACTCCCCATTGATGTAATCAAAGGGCAAGCAGCAGAATATCAACAACAGAGCACTAACTGGAAGGAATACCTGTAGCGAAACAACTCTAACAGGAAAAGAAAAAAATCACGCGTCCTAGTTAATCCACTTCGTGGTAAAGTCACAAAATATCAGAGCGCGCCTAAAGAGAAGAAATATTACCTAGGGTTGAGTAATGACTAAATTTAGTGGCAGATGTTACTTGATGAACCAGGCAGTAATTATTCCCGGTCCCTATTGCAATTCAAAAAATGAATAGTTGAGAGACCCTCTTGAAGTGATAAAGACAGAAAACTAATTGGGAGTCGTGAACAGCTCCATTTAAACATAACCACTGCTAAACCAATTGAACTGGAAACTAATTGGGAGGCTCTAACGCTTAAACGAGCACACCGCTGTAAGCAAGCTGGGAGGCAACAGTGACTCCTGCTTAGAACCAAAAGAGTAATCGAAGCTTTAGATTTTTAGATAAAGAGAAATAAAAAAAGGAATCGTTCAATAACGGCTACGTTTAAACGTAGGTACTAAAAGAATTCCCGGGCGGTGGTGAACTAACATAACGCTAAAAGATTTAGATTTAAAATAAAAGGAAAATTAGAAAACCAACAGGGAGTCACGACTGCCGAAACTTAAACATAGCCGTTGGGGGGGGGGAGGAGGGGACGGGTACCAATTCCTTCCAAGTAGAGCTAAAAGAAAAAACCGACGCCCATTAAATCCGACGAACAAAACCCTTAGATTTCATTTTAGAAACAGATCGAACGCTAACTGGGCATCATGAGTGCCCGTTTAACAATACTAGCCATCTTAAACTGATGCATTAAAGATACCCCCGCAGCACCATCAGATGAAAATTTTCTCCTTGGGAAGCAGAAATAGAATACCAATTGGGAGCAGTTTAGGGTAACGGTCGTCGTGAACGGACCCCTCATTAGAGTCCTAATTCACAATCCGAAACCGTGATTTCCAACGGTAATGAACCTTTTCCTCTTGTGTCAGTCGGGTGCCTGCGCTTTGCTCCCGCTCCCTTCAGCAGCGGTACACGGAGCGCTCGCTGGCTGTGAGCCGTTCGTTCACCCGCTTTCTGTACCAGTCAACTCTTCAATCGGGCCATTTAAATAACAGACTATTCTCTCAAATTCCAGCTCAAACGCGTGGCACGAATTAACGGCGCCCGAGGACCATGCCATTTACTAGCGCCGCCCCGGAGCTGAGCCTGCTTATTGTGAGGCGCTTCTCGCAAGAGCCCCTCACGCACGCACGCACGCCCGCACGCACGCACGCACGCAGGTCCCGTCACCGGTGCTCCGCGCCGGCCTAACCGCGGACCGGCAGGGCCGGCGGAGAAACTGCCCGGAAGCCGCGGAGAGCGAGACGGATTCGAGAGCGAGACGGATTCAACAGCGATTCCTGCCGAAACACGCAAGGAACGCAGCTCTGCACGGCGGGGCGGCGGCCTGTCCCCTCCTGCCCGCGCGGCCCCATCCCCGCCGCGGGCAGCCTCAGCCTTCACAAGACGGCGGCGCCATACACTCGCCCCCCTCCAAGCACCGGCCGCAGCTCCGGAGAGAAACGACGCGGATGCGGCCCCGAGACGGCGGCGCCGCCGGCACTCGTTTCGCGGGGGACTCACCGGCTCCTCCGGGGCTCCGGCAGGCTCCCGCCGCTTCCCCGCGGTCGTCCATGATGCCGGAAGTGCCCCTCAGTCCTCCGAACTTGCGCTCTATGGGCCCGCAGTCCTCCAGGATGCCCAAGTGCCGGTTCGGTGCGGGGGGGCCTGGAGTAGATGAGCCCCGGGCTCTGCCCAGGGAGCTCCTTCTGGGCGAGGCGAGAGCTGTGGGACTGGGCAGGGTCCAGCGGCACCCACAGGAGAGAGCGCCCTGGGATGCAGCTTGGGTTTTGGGGTTTTTTTGGTTTGGTTTTTTTTTTTTTTTTTTTTTTAACGTCGGCAGTTTCCTACGGGGTGTTCAGGGGTGACAGGAGGGTTTTAAAACACACAGCCTTTTTTTTTAACTGATAGTTTTGGTGCTGTTTTGTTCTAGGTGCACTGGATTTTCCCGGAATTCTGAACTTCCTGCAGGATGGCAACTTGTTTTTTGTGAGGCGTGTTGGTGACCGCATTTCCCTTCCTAGGACTTGAAGGTGAGACTATCGAGCAGCCGTGAGGATGCGCCCCACGTCTGCACCTGTCTATGCCCCCCCATACCCCTGTCTCTGCCTTCAGGTGGGGTTTTTCCCATGCCACCCCCAACTCGGTGGCCTTGCTAAGGGTGGGTGTGCCTGGCCCCAAATCCACCCGGCGCCTCCCCCCCCCGCCGCGAGCGTGCCTTGCTGCCGTTCTTCGGCACTGGCCACTGTAGGCGTGCCCTGCTTGCCCCCCCCCCGACCCCCCCCCCCCCCGGGTGTGCCTTTTCTGCCCCGGCACCGCCCCCCCCCCGTGGGAGTGCCTTGCTGCTTTGCACCTCGCCCCAGCACCGCCCCCCCCATGGCCTCGCCGACAGTGGCCGTGCCCTGCCCGGCCCCCACCCCCTCCCCTTCCCGGGTTTGCCTTTGTTATTCTGCACCCCACCCCAGCACCGCCCCCCCCGGGCGTGACTTTTTTGCCCCATGCCCCACCCTCCCGTTGGCGTGCCTTGCTGCCCACCCCCCCCACCCCCCCCCCCACCCCCCGGCACCGCCCCCCCTTGTGTCCCATCCCCACCACTTGCCCGGGGGCGGGGCCTGGGGTATATGAGCCTCGGCCTCTGCTCAGGGAGCTCATTCTGCTCTGGGGCTGCTGGCGCTGGCAGCTCCAGACCCAGCTGCCTCTGCGGGCACGGGGCTTCGGGCGCGGACAGGAGCGCAGGCGGCTGCGGCAGGGAAGAGCTGCGGCCGGGGACACCAGGCCACCCCTGTACTCCTCAGGGCCCCATCGGCTCCAGCCCCTCAGCGAGGACCAGATGTGCTCCTGGGCCTGGCCAGGCCCTGCCGGGACGCGTTCCACCCCGTCGGGCCCCCTGCCACCAGCTATGCCGAGCGCTGCTGCCTCTGCCCAGCCCCGGGGGCGCCGGGGCCAGAGGCTGTCGTCCCCAAGTGGGGTCACAGCATCTTTTGGGGGGGGTCGATGGCACCGACGCCGAGCCATCCTGCAGCCGTCTTTTTGGCTTTGCACCGCAGGCATCTCCGTAAGCTGTCCGAGTTCCTCCCTCCCCTTCGTGTGCCCCTCAGTCCCCTCCATTTCCCATCCAGGCACCAGAATCAATCTGCGTGACAAGTGGCCTTCTCAGAACCACGGGCCTTCAAAGGGCCTTCTCTCACCTGCCTAGTCCTCTCAGAAGGACACGGGCGTTGCTCTGTGTGGACTCATTTGTCTTTCCTGGCACCTCTCCTGAGCTGCTTTGTCACTTGTTTTGGTTCGAGTCGCTTCAGTGTTACTTAAGGTGCTTGGTACAGTTCCTGATGCTTTGGGGCTCTTTTCCCCGACGGTTTTTCCTTGGTTTTGGTTTTTGCTTTGGGTTCGGTTTGGTTTCAACCCTTTCCTGGGGTTTTCTGTCCTTTGGGACTTATTTCTGTTGAGGGAGGCAGATGGAGAAAAGTAGGAGTCTCAGTGTCTTACAACTGCTGGTGATCTACAATAGTCCCTTTGCAACCAGAGAGCTCTGAGAGGAGGATTCTTGCAGGCTGTCATTCGGCTTTGTCATTCGGTCCCGTCCAGAATGTAGCGCTGGTACAAGTTCTGCAACAGACAGGAACGGGTCTAGCCTTGTTACGCGGGCTTTCTTTTTCCTTGCAGGTCGGACTTGAGACTTGAAACGGCATTTTCCTTCGCTAAAAAAACACGCCCCGGACTCGCCGCAGACTCGGCAGCGTCGCGGATTTCGCCGGACCGCGCCGCTGGCAGAGCCGGCGGCCGACGGGGTCGCGGGCGCTCGGCACCGCGTCGGCCGGAGGCTCCCGTTGACGCAGCAGCGACGGTCGGGGGCGGCGCAGCTGGACAGCCGGAGGTTTGGTGTCGCGGCGTATCTGCTGTGCGCGGGTTCGCTTCCCCGGGATTTTGGGCTGCTCTGGAAAAACGGGTGGCGGAGCCGGAGAGAAGAGCGGGCGGTGGCTACAGGCCGAGTCGCCGCTCGGGGAGGTTGCGCTCCGCGGAGCACGGAGTGCAAAACCGTCGAGCGTCCCAAGTGGACCGCGGCAGGCGTCCTCGCTCCGGTCGTTTTTCCTGGGGAATTCCAAAGTGGTCAGTTTCTATTAGTTTAATTTTTACCGCTCGTTTACGTCAAAACGTTTAAAATAAAAATGTCCGTCACAGTAACCAGAATAGTCTTTGGGAGCAAATACTGCCCGTCGTCCGCTCTAGCTATTGCTTCCCGCTTTGCAGACAGTACTTACTCCCCATTGATGTAATCAAAGGGCAAGCAGCAGAATATCAACAACAGAGCACTAACTGGAAGGAATACCTGTAGCGAAACAACTCTAACAGGAAAAGAAAAAAATCACGCGTCCTAGTTAATCCACTTCGTGGTAAAGTCACAAAATATCAGAGCGCGCCTAAAGAGAAGAAATATTACCTAGGGTTGAGTAATGACTAAATTTAGTGGCAGATGTTACTTGATGAACCAGGCAGTAATTATTCCCGGTCCCTATTGCAATTCAAAAAATGAATAGTTGAGAGACCCTCTTGAAGTGATAAAGACAGAAAACTAATTGGGAGTCGTGAACAGCTCCATTTAAACATAACCACTGCTAAACCAATTGAACTGGAAACTAATTGGGAGGCTCTAACGCTTAAACGAGCACACCGCTGTAAGCAAGCTGGGAGGCAACAGTGACTCCTGCTTAGAACCAAAAGAGTAATCGAAGCTTTAGATTTTTAGATAAAGAGAAATAAAAAAAGGAATCGTTCAATAACGGCTACGTTTAAACGTAGGTACTAAAAGAATTCCCGGGCGGTGGTGAACTAACATAACGCTAAAAGATTTAGATTTAAAATAAAAGGAAAATTAGAAAACCAACAGGGAGTCACGACTGCCGAAACTTAAACATAGCCGTTGGGGGGGGGGAGGAGGGGACGGGTACCAATTCCTTCCAAGTAGAGCTAAAAGAAAAAACCGACGCCCATTAAATCCGACGAACAAAAACCTTAGATTTCATTTTAGAAACAGATCGAACGCTAACTGGGCATCATGAGTGCCCGTTTAACAATACTAGCCATCTTAAACTGATGCATTAAAGATACCCCCGCAGCACCATCAGATGAAAATTTTCTCCTTGGGAAGCAGAAATAGAATACCAATTGGGAGCAGTTTAGGGTAACGGTCGTCGTGAACGGACCCCTCATTAGAGTCCTAATTCACAATCCGAAACCGTGATTTCCAACGGTAATGAACCTTTTCCTCTTGTGTCAGTCGGGTGCCTGCGCTTTGCTCCTGCTCCCTTCAGCAGCGGTACACGGAGCGCTCGCTGGCTGTGAGCCGTTCGTTCACCCGCTTTCTGTACCAGTCAACTCTTCAATCGGGCCATTTAAATAACAGACTATTCTCTCAAATTCCAGCTCAAACGCGTGGCACGAATTAACGGCGCCCGAGGACCATGCCATTTACTAGCGCCGCCCCGGAGCTGAGCCTGCTTATTGTGAGGCGCTTCTCGCAAGAGCCCCTCACGCACGCACGCACGCACGCCCGCACGCACGCAGGTCCCGTCACCGGTGCTCCGCGCCGGCCTAACCGCGGACCGGCAGGGCCGGCGGAGAAACTGCCCGGAAGCCGCGGAGAGCGAGACGGATTCGAGAGCGAGACGGATTCAACAGCGATTCCTGCCGAAACACGCAAGGAACGCAGCTCTGCACGGCGGGGCGGCGGCCTGTCCCCTCCTGCCCGCGCGGCCCCATCCCCGCCGCGGGCAGCCTCAGCCTTCACAAGACGGCGGCGCCATACACTCGCCCCCCTCCAAGCACCGGCCGCAGCTCCGGAGAGAAACGACGCGGATGCGGCCCCGAGACGGCGGCGCCGCCGGCACTCGTTTCGCGGGGGACTCACCGGCTCCTCCGGGGCTCCGGCAGGCTCCCGCCGCTTCCCCGCGGTCCTCCATGATGCCGGAAGTGCCCCTCAGTCCTCCGAACTTGCGCTCTATGGGCCCGCAGTCCTCCAGGATGCCCAAGTGCCGGTTCGGTGCGGGGGGGCCTGGAGTAGATGAGCCCCGGGCTCTGCCCAGGGAGCTCCTTCTGGGCGAGGCGAGAGCTGTGGGACTGGGCAGGGTCCAGCGGCACCCACAGGAGAGAGCGCCCTGGGATGCAGCTTGGGTTTTGGGGTTTTTTTGGTTTGGTTTTTTTTTTTTTTTTTTTTGTTTTTTTTTTTTTAACGTCGGCAGTTTCCTACGGGGTGTTCAGGGGTGACAGGAGGGTTTTAAAACACACAGCCTTTTTTTTTAACTGATAGTTTTGGTGCTGTTTTGTTCTAGGTGCACTGGATTTTCCCGGAATTCTGAACTTCCTGCAGGATGGCAACTTGTTTTTTGTGAGGCGTGTTGGTGACCGCATTTCCCTTCCTAGGACTTGAAGGTGAGACTATCGAGCAGCCGTGAGGATGCGCCCCACGTCTGCACCTGTCTATGCCCCCCCATACCCCTGTCTCTGCCTTCAGGTGGGGTTTTTCCCATGCCACCCCCAACTCGGTGGCCTTGCTAAGGGTGGGTGTGCCTGGCCCCAAATCCACCCGGCGCCTCCCCCCCCCGCCGCGAGCGTGCCTTGCTGCCGTTCTTCGGCACTGGCCACTGTAGGCGTGCCCTGCTTGCCCCCCCCCCGACCCCCCCCCCCCCGGGTGTGCCTTTTCTGCCCCGGCACCGCCCCCCCCCCGTGGGAGTGCCTTGCTGCTTTGCACCTCGCCCCAGCACCGCCCCCCCCATGGCCTCGCCGACAGTGGCCGTGCCCTGCCCGGCCCCCACCCCCTCCCCTTCCCGGGTTTGCCTTTGTTATTCTGCACCCCACCCCAGCACCGCCCCCCCCCGGGCGTGACTTTTTTGCCCCATGCCCCACCCTCCCGTTGGCGTGCCTTGCTGCCCACCCCCCCCACCCCCCCCCCCCACCCCCCGGCACCGCCCCCCCTTGTGTCCCATCCCCACCACTTGCCCGGGGGCGGGGCCTGGGGTATATGAGCCTCGGCCTCTGCTCAGGGAGCTCATTCTGCTCTGGGGCTGCTGGCGCTGGCAGCTCCAGACCCAGCTGCCTCTGCGGGCACGGGGCTTCGGGCGCGGACAGGAGCGCAGGCGGCTGCGGCAGGGAAGAGCTGCGGCCGGGGACACCAGGCCACCCCTGTACTCCTCAGGGCCCCATCGGCTCCAGCCCCTCAGCGAGGACCAGATGTGCTCCTGGGCCTGGCCAGGCCCTGCCGGGACGCGTTCCACCCCGTCGGGCCCCCTGCCACCAGCTATGCCGAGCGCTGCTGCCTCTGCCCAGCCCCGGGGGCGCCGGGGCCAGAGGCTGTCGTCCCCAAGTGGGGTCACAGCATCTTTTGGGGGGGGTCGATGGCACCGACGCCGAGCCATCCTGCAGCCGTCTTTTTGGCTTTGCACCGCAGGCATCTCCGTAAGCTGTCCGAGTTCCTCCCTCCCCTTCGTGTGCCCCTCAGTCCCCTCCATTTCCCATCCAGGCACCAGAATCAATCTGCGTGACAAGTGGCCTTCTCAGAACCACGGGCCTTCAAAGGGCCTTCTCTCACCTGCCTAGTCCTCTCAGAAGGACACGGGCGTTGCTCTGTGTGGACTCATTTGTCTTTCCTGGCACCTCTCCTGAGCTGCTTTGTCACTTGTTTTGGTTCGAGTCGCTTCAGTGTTACTTAAGGTGCTTGGTACAGTTCCTGATGCTTTGGGGCTCTTTTCCCCGACGGTTTTTCCTTGGTTTTGGTTTTTGCTTTGGGTTCGGTTTGGTTTCAACCCTTTCCTGGGGTTTTCTGTCCTTTGGGACTTATTTCTGTTGAGGGAGGCAGATGGAGAAAAGTAGGAGTCTCAGTGTCTTACAACTGCTGGTGATCTACAATAGTCCCTTTGCAACCAGAGAGCTCTGAGAGGAGGATTCTTGCAGGCTGTCATTCGGCTTTGTCATTCGGTCCCGTCCAGAATGTAGCGCTGGTACAAGTTCTGCAACAGACAGGAACGGGTCTAGCCTTGTTACGCGGGCTTTCTTTTTCCTTGCAGGTCGGACTTGAGACTTGAAACGGCATTTTCCTTCGCTAAAAAAACACGCCCCGGACTCGCCGCAGACTCGGCAGCGTCGCGGATTTCGCCGGACCGCGCCGCTGGCAGAGCCGGCGGCCGACGGGGTCGCGGGCGCTCGGCACCGCGTCGGCCGGAGGCTCCCGTTGGCGCAGCAGCGACGGTCGGGGGCGGCGCAGCTGGACAGCCGGAGGTTTGGTGTCGCGGCGTATCTGCTGTGCGCGGGTTCGCTTCCCCGGGATTTTGGGCTGCTCTGGAAAAACGGGTGGCGGAGCCGGAGAGAAGAGCGGGCGGTGGCTACAGGCCGAGTCGCCGCTCGGGGAGGTTGCGCTCCGCGGAGCTTCAAACTTTGGAGACGGAGTGCAAAACCGTCGAGCGTCCCAAGTGGACCGCGGCAGGCGTCCTCGCTCCGGTCGTTTTTCCTGGGGAATTCCAAAGTGGTCAGTTTCTATTAGTTTAATTTTTACCGCTCGTTTACGTCAAAACGTTTAAAATAAAAATGTCCGTCACAGTAACCAGAATAGTCTTTGGGAGCAAATACTGCCCGTCGTCCGCTCTAGCTATTGCTTCCCGCTTTGCAGACAGTACTTACTCCCCATTGATGTAATCAAAGGGCAAGCAGCAGAATATCAACAACAGAGCACTAACTGGAAGGAATACCTGTAGCGAAACAACTCTAACAGGAAAAGAAAAAAATCACGCGTCCTAGTTAATCCACTTCGTGGTAAAGTCACAAAATATCAGAGCGCGCCTAAAGAGAAGAAATATTACCTAGGGTTGAGTAATGACTAAATTTAGTGGCAGATGTTACTTGATGAACCAGGCAGTAATTATTCCCGGTCCCTATTGCAATTCAAAAAATGAATAGTTGAGAGACCCTCTTGAAGTGATAAAGACAGAAAACTAATTGGGAGTCGTGAACAGCTCCATTTAAACATAACCACTGCTAAACCAATTGAACTGGAAACTAATTGGGAGGCTCTAACGCTTAAACGAGCACACCGCTGTAAGCAAGCTGGGAGGCAACAGTGACTCCTGCTTAGAACCAAAAGAGTAATCGAAGCTTTAGATTTTTAGATAAAGAGAAATAAAAAAAGGAATCGTTCAATAACGGCTACGTTTAAACGTAGGTACTAAAAGAATTCCCGGGCGGTGGTGAACTAACATAACGCTAAAAGATTTAGATTTAAAATAAAAGGAAAATTAGAAAACCAACAGGGAGTCACGACTGCCGAAACTTAAACATAGCCGTTGGGGGGGGGGAGGAGGGGACGGGTACCAATTCCTTCCAAGTAGAGCTAAAAGAAAAAACCGACGCCCATTAAATCCGACGAACAAAAACCTTAGATTTCATTTTAGAAACAGATCGAACGCTAACTGGGCATCATGAGTGCCCGTTTAACAATACTAGCCATCTTAAACTGATGCATTAAAGATACCCCCGCAGCACCATCAGATGAAAATTTTCTCCTTGGGAAGCAGAAATAGAATACCAATTGGGAGCAGTTTAGGGTAACGGTCGTCGTGAACGGACCCCTCATTAGAGTCCTAATTCACAATCCGAAACCGTGATTTCCAACGGTAATGAACCTTTTCCTCTTGTGTCAGTCGGGTGCCTGCGCTTTGCTCCCGCTCCCTTCAGCAGCGGTACACGGAGCGCTCGCTGGCTGTGAGCCGTTCGTTCACCCGCTTTCTGTACCAGTCAACTCTTCAATCGGGCCATTTAAATAACAGACTATTCTCTCAAATTCCAGCTCAAACGCGTGGCACGAATTAACGGCGCCCGAGGACCATGCCATTTACTAGCGCCGCCCCGGAGCTGAGCCTGCTTATTGTGAGGCGCTTCTCGCAAGAGCCCCTCACGCACGCACGCACGCCCGCACGCACGCACGCACGCAGGTCCCGTCACCGGTGCTCCGCGCCGGCCTAACCGCGGACCGGCAGGGCCGGCGGAGAAACTGCCCGGAAGCCGCGGAGAGCGAGACGGATTCGAGAGCGAGACGGATTCAACAGCGATTCCTGCCGAAACACGCAAGGAACGCAGCTCTGCACGGCGGGGCGGCGGCCTGTCCCCTCCTGCCCGCGCGGCCCCATCCCCGCCGCGGGCAGCCTCAGCCTTCACAAGACGGCGGCGCCATACACTCGCCCCCCTCCAAGCACCGGCCGCAGCTCCGGAGAGAAACGACGCGGATGCGGCCCCGAGACGGCGGCGCCGCCGGCACTCGTTTCGCGGGGGACTCACCGGCTCCTCCGGGGCTCCGGCAGGCTCCCGCCGCTTCCCCGCGGTCGTCCATGATGCCGGAAGTGCCCCTCAGTCCTCCGAACTTGCGCTCTATGGGCCCGCAGTCCTCCAGGATGCCCAAGTGCCGGTTCGGTGCGGGGGGGCCTGGAGTAGATGAGCCCCGGGCTCTGCCCAGGGAGCTCCTTCTGGGCGAGGCGAGAGCTGTGGGACTGGGCAGGGTCCAGCGGCACCCACAGGAGAGAGCGCCCTGGGATGCAGCTTGGGTTTTGGGGTTTTTTTGGTTTGGTTTTTTTTTTTTTTTTTTTTTAACGTCGGCAGTTTCCTACGGGGTGTTCAGGGGTGACAGGAGGGTTTTAAAACACACAGCCTTTTTTTTTAACTGATAGTTTTGGTGCTGTTTTGTTCTAGGTGCACTGGATTTTCCCGGAATTCTGAACTTCCTGCAGGATGGCAACTTGTTTTTTGTGAGGCGTGTTGGTGACCGCATTTCCCTTCCTAGGACTTGAAGGTGAGACTATCGAGCAGCCGTGAGGATGCGCCCCACGTCTGCACCTGTCTATGCCCCCCCATACCCCTGTCTCTGCCTTCAGGTGGGGTTTTTCCCATGCCACCCCCAACTCGGTGGCCTTGCTAAGGGTGGGTGTGCCTGGCCCCAAATCCACCCGGCGCCTCCCCCCCCCGCCGCGAGCGTGCCTTGCTGCCGTTCTTCGGCACTGGCCACTGTAGGCGTGCCCTGCTTGCCCCCCCCCCGACCCCCCCCCCCCCGGGTGTGCCTTTTCTGCCCCGGCACCGCCCCCCCCCCGTGGGAGTGCCTTGCTGCTTTGCACCTCGCCCCAGCACCGCCCCCCCCATGGCCTCGCCGACAGTGGCCGTGCCCTGCCCGGCCCCCACCCCCTCCCCTTCCCGGGTTTGCCTTTGTTATTCTGCACCCCACCCCAGCACCGCCCCCCCCGGGCGTGACTTTTTTGCCCCATGCCCCACCCTCCCGTTGGCGTGCCTTGCTGCCCACCCCCCCCACCCCCCCCCCCACCCCCCGGCACCGCCCCCCCTTGTGTCCCATCCCCACCACTTGCCCGGGGGCGGGGCCTGGGGTATATGAGCCTCGGCCTCTGCTCAGGGAGCTCATTCTGCTCTGGGGCTGCTGGCGCTGGCAGCTCCAGACCCAGCTGCCTCTGCGGGCACGGGGCTTCGGGCGCGGACAGGAGCGCAGGCGGCTGCGGCAGGGAAGAGCTGCGGCCGGGGACACCAGGCCACCCCTGTACTCCTCAGGGCCCCATCGGCTCCAGCCCCTCAGCGAGGACCAGATGTGCTCCTGGGCCTGGCCAGGCCCTGCCGGGACGCGTTCCACCCCGTCGGGCCCCCTGCCACCAGCTATGCCGAGCGCTGCTGCCTCTGCCCAGCCCCGGGGGCGCCGGGGCCAGAGGCTGTCGTCCCCAAGTGGGGTCACAGCATCTTTTGGGGGGGGTCGATGGCACCGACGCCGAGCCATCCTGCAGCCGTCTTTTTGGCTTTGCACCGCAGGCATCTCCGTAAGCTGTCCGAGTTCCTCCCTCCCCTTCGTGTGCCCCTCAGTCCCCTCCATTTCCCATCCAGGCACCAGAATCAATCTGCGTGACAAGTGGCCTTCTCAGAACCACGGGCCTTCAAAGGGCCTTCTCTCACCTGCCTAGTCCTCTCAGAAGGACACGGGCGTTGCTCTGTGTGGACTCATTTGTCTTTCCTGGCACCTCTCCTGAGCTGCTTTGTCACTTGTTTTGGTTCGAGTCGCTTCAGTGTTACTTAAGGTGCTTGGTACAGTTCCTGATGCTTTGGGGCTCTTTTCCCCGACGGTTTTTCCTTGGTTTTGGTTTTTGCTTTGGGTTCGGTTTGGTTTCAACCCTTTCCTGGGGTTTTCTGTCCTTTGGGACTTATTTCTGTTGAGGGAGGCAGATGGAGAAAAGTAGGAGTCTCAGTGTCTTACAACTGCTGGTGATCTACAATAGTCCCTTTGCAACCAGAGAGCTCTGAGAGGAGGATTCTTGCAGGCTGTCATTCGGCTTTGTCATTCGGTCCCGTCCAGAATGTAGCGCTGGTACAAGTTCTGCAACAGACAGGAACGGGTCTAGCCTTGTTACGCGGGCTTTCTTTTTCCTTGCAGGTCGGACTTGAGACTTGAAACGGCATTTTCCTTCGCTAAAAAAACACGCCCCGGACTCGCCGCAGACTCGGCAGCGTCGCGGATTTCGCCGGACCGCGCCGCTGGCAGAGCCGGCGGCCGACGGGGTCGCGGGCGCTCGGCACCGCGTCGGCCGGAGGCTCCCGTTGGCGCAGCAGCGACGGTCGGGGGCGGCGCAGCTGGACAGCCGGAGGTTTGGTGTCGCGGCGTATCTGCTGTGCGCGGGTTCGCTTCCCCGGGATTTTGGGCTGCTCTGGAAAAACGGGTGGCGGAGCCGGAGAGAAGAGCGGGCGGTGGCTACAGGCCGAGTCGCCGCTCGGGGAGGTTGCGCTCCGCGGAGCTTCAAACTTTGGAGACGGAGTGCAAAACCGTCGAGCGTCCCAAGTGGACCGCGGCAGGCGTCCTCGCTCCGGTCGTTTTTCCTGGGGAATTCCAAAGTGGTCAGTTTCTATTAGTTTAATTTTTACCGCTCGTTTACGTCAAAACGTTTAAAATAAAAATGTCCGTCACAGTAACCAGAATAGTCTTTGGGAGCAAATACTGCCCGTCGTCCGCTCTAGCTATTGCTTCCCGCTTTGCAGACAGTACTTACTCCCCATTGATGTAATCAAAGGGCAAGCAGCAGAATATCAACAACAGAGCACTAACTGGAAGGAATACCTGTAGCGAAACAACTCTAACAGGAAAAGAAAAAAATCACGCGTCCTAGTTAATCCACTTCGTGGTAAAGTCACAAAATATCAGAGCGCGCCTAAAGAGAAGAAATATTACCTAGGGTTGAGTAATGACTAAATTTAGTGGCAGATGTTACTTGATGAACCAGGCAGTAATTATTCCCGGTCCCTATTGCAATTCAAAAAATGAATAGTTGAGAGACCCTCTTGAAGTGATAAAGACAGAAAACTAATTGGGAGTCGTGAACAGCTCCATTTAAACATAACCACTGCTAAACCAATTGAACTGGAAACTAATTGGGAGGCTCTAACGCTTAAACGAGCACACCGCTGTAAGCAAGCTGGGAGGCAACAGTGACTCCTGCTTAGAACCAAAAGAGTAATCGAAGCTTTAGATTTTTAGATAAAGAGAAATAAAAAAAGGAATCGTTCAATAACGGCTACGTTTAAACGTAGGTACTAAAAGAATTCCCGGGCGGTGGTGAACTAACATAACGCTAAAAGATTTAGATTTAAAATAAAAGGAAAATTAGAAAACCAACAGGGAGTCACGACTGCCGAAACTTAAACATAGCCGTTGGGGGGGGGGAGGAGGGGACGGGTACCAATTCCTTCCAAGTAGAGCTAAAAGAAAAAACCGACGCCCATTAAATCCGACGAACAAAAACCTTAGATTTCATTTTAGAAACAGATCGAACGCTAACTGGGCATCATGAGTGCCCGTTTAACAATACTAGCCATCTTAAACTGATGCATTAAAGATACCCCCGCAGCACCATCAGATGAAAATTTTCTCCTTGGGAAGCAGAAATAGAATACCAATTGGGAGCAGTTTAGGGTAACGGTCGTCGTGAACGGACCCCTCATTAGAGTCCTAATTCACAATCCGAAACCGTGATTTCCAACGGTAATGAACCTTTTCCTCTTGTGTCAGTCGGGTGCCTGCGCTTTGCTCCTGCTCCCTTCAGCAGCGGTACACGGAGCGCTCGCTGGCTGTGAGCCGTTCGTTCACCCGCTTTCTGTACCAGTCAACTCTTCAATCGGGCCATTTAAATAACAGACTATTCTCTCAAATTCCAGCTCAAACGCGTGGCACGAATTAACGGCGCCCGAGGACCATGCCATTTACTAGCGCCGCCCCGGAGCTGAGCCTGCTTATTGTGAGGCGCTTCTCGCAAGAGCCCCTCACGCACGCACGCCCGCACGCACGCACGCACGCAGGTCCCGTCACCGGTGCTCCGCGCCGGCCTAACCGCGGACCGGCAGGGCCGGCGGAGAAACTGCCCGGAAGCCGCGGAGAGCGAGACGGATTCGAGAGCGAGACGGATTCAACAGCGATTCCTGCCGAAACACGCAAGGAACGCAGCTCTGCACGGCGGGGCGGCGGCCTGTCCCCTCCTGCCCGCGCGGCCCCATCCCCGCCGCGGGCAGCCTCAGCCTTCACAAGACGGCGGCGCCATACACTCGCCCCCCTCCAAGCACCGGCCGCAGCTCCGGAGAGAAACGACGCGGATGCGGCCCCGAGACGGCGGCGCCGCCGGCACTCGTTTCGCGGGGGACTCACCGGCTCCTCCGGGGCTCCGGCAGGCTCCCGCCGCTTCCCCGCGGTCCTCCATGATGCCGGAAGTGCCCCTCAGTCCTCCGAACTTGCGCTCTATGGGCCCGCAGTCCTCCAGGATGCCCAAGTGCCGGTTCGGTGCGGGGGGGCCTGGAGTAGATGAGCCCCGGGCTCTGCCCAGGGAGCTCCTTCTGGGCGAGGCGAGAGCTGTGGGACTGGGCAGGGTCCAGCGGCACCCACAGGAGAGAGCGCCCTGGGATGCAGCTTGGGTTTTGGGGTTTTTTTGGTTTGGTTTTTTTTTTTTTTTTTTTTAACGTCGGCAGTTTCCTACGGGGTGTTCAGGGGTGACAGGAGGGTTTTAAAACACACAGCCTTTTTTTTTAACTGATAGTTTTGGTGCTGTTTTGTTCTAGGTGCACTGGATTTTCCCGGAATTCTGAACTTCCTGCAGGATGGCAACTTGTTTTTTGTGAGGCGTGTTGGTGACCGCATTTCCCTTCCTAGGACTTGAAGGTGAGACTATCGAGCAGCCGTGAGGATGCGCCCCACGTCTGCACCTGTCTATGCCCCCCCATACCCCTGTCTCTGCCTTCAGGTGGGGTTTTTCCCATGCCACCCCCAACTCGGTGGCCTTGCTAAGGGTGGGTGTGCCTGGCCCCAAATCCACCCGGCGCCTCCCCCCCCCCGCCGCGAGCGTGCCTTGCTGCCGTTCTTCGGCACTGGCCACTGTAGGCGTGCCCTGCTTGCCCCCCCCCCGACCCCCCCCCCCCCGGGTGTGCCTTTTCTGCCCCGGCACCGCCCCCCCCCCGTGGGAGTGCCTTGCTGCTTTGCACCTCGCCCCAGCACCGCCCCCCCCATGGCCTCGCCGACAGTGGCCGTGCCCTGCCCGGCCCCCACCCCCTCCCCTTCCCGGGTTTGCCTTTGTTATTCTGCACCCCACCCCAGCACCGCCCCCCCCGGGCGTGACTTTTTTGCCCCATGCCCCACCCTCCCGTTGGCGTGCCTTGCTGCCCACCCCCCCCACCCCCCCCCCCACCCCCCGGCACCGCCCCCCCTTGTGTCCCATCCCCACCACTTGCCCGGGGGCGGGGCCTGGGGTATATGAGCCTCGGCCTCTGCTCAGGGAGCTCATTCTGCTCTGGGGCTGCTGGCGCTGGCAGCTCCAGACCCAGCTGCCTCTGCGGGCACGGGGCTTCGGGCGCGGACAGGAGCGCAGGCGGCTGCGGCAGGGAAGAGCTGCGGCCGGGGACACCAGGCCACCCCTGTACTCCTCAGGGCCCCATCGGCTCCAGCCCCTCAGCGAGGACCAGATGTGCTCCTGGGCCTGGCCAGGCCCTGCCGGGACGCGTTCCACCCCGTCGGGCCCCCTGCCACCAGCTATGCCGAGCGCTGCTGCCTCTGCCCAGCCCCGGGGGCGCCGGGGCCAGAGGCTGTCGTCCCCAAGTGGGGTCACAGCATCTTTTGGGGGGGGTCGATGGCACCGACGCCGAGCCATCCTGCAGCCGTCTTTTTGGCTTTGCACCGCAGGCATCTCCGTAAGCTGTCCGAGTTCCTCCCTCCCCTTCGTGTGCCCCTCAGTCCCCTCCATTTCCCATCCAGGCACCAGAATCAATCTGCGTGACAAGTGGCCTTCTCAGAACCACGGGCCTTCAAAGGGCCTTCTCTCACCTGCCTAGTCCTCTCAGAAGGACACGGGCGTTGCTCTGTGTGGACTCATTTGTCTTTCCTGGCACCTCTCCTGAGCTGCTTTGTCACTTGTTTTGGTTCGAGTCGCTTCAGTGTTACTTAAGGTGCTTGGTACAGTTCCTGATGCTTTGGGGCTCTTTTCCCCGACGGTTTTTCCTTGGTTTTGGTTTTTGCTTTGGGTTCGGTTTGGTTTCAACCCTTTCCTGGGGTTTTCTGTCCTTTGGGACTTATTTCTGTTGAGGGAGGCAGATGGAGAAAAGTAGGAGTCTCAGTGTCTTACAACTGCTGGTGATCTACAATAGTCCCTTTGCAACCAGAGAGCTCTGAGAGGAGGATTCTTGCAGGCTGTCATTCGGCTTTGTCATTCGGTCCCGTCCAGAATGTAGCGCTGGTACAAGTTCTGCAACAGACAGGAACGGGTCTAGCCTTGTTACGCGGGCTTTCTTTTTCCTTGCAGGTCGGACTTGAGACTTGAAACGGCATTTTCCTTCGCTAAAAAAACACGCCCCGGACTCGCCGCAGACTCGGCAGCGTCGCGGATTTCGCCGGACCGCGCCGCTGGCAGAGCCGGCGGCCGACGGGGTCGCGGGCGCTCGGCACCGCGTCGGCCGGAGGCTCCCGTTGGCGCAGCAGCGACGGTCGGGGGCGGCGCAGCTGGACAGCCGGAGGTTTGGTGTCGCGGCGTATCTGCTGTGCGCGGGTTCGCTTCCCCGGGATTTTGGGCTGCTCTGGAAAAACGGGTGGCGGAGCCGGAGAGAAGAGCGGGCGGTGGCTACAGGCCGAGTCGCCGCTCGGGGAGGTTGCGCTCCGCGGAGCTTCAAACTTTGGAGACGGAGTGCAAAACCGTCGAGCGTCCCAAGTGGACCGCGGCAGGCGTCCTCGCTCCGGTCGTTTTTCCTGGGGAATTCCAAAGTGGTCAGTTTCTATTAGTTTAATTTTTACCGCTCGTTTACGTCAAAACGTTTAAAATAAAAATGTCCGTCACAGTAACCAGAATAGTCTTTGGGAGCAAATACTGCCCGTCGTCCGCTCTAGCTATTGCTTCCCGCTTTGCAGACAGTACTTACTCCCCATTGATGTAATCAAAGGGCAAGCAGCAGAATATCAACAACAGAGCACTAACTGGAAGGAATACCTGTAGCGAAACAACTCTAACAGGAAAAGAAAAAAATCACGCGTCCTAGTTAATCCACTTCGTGGTAAAGTCACAAAATATCAGAGCGCGCCTAAAGAGAAGAAATATTACCTAGGGTTGAGTAATGACTAAATTTAGTGGCAGATGTTACTTGATGAACCAGGCAGTAATTATTCCCGGTCCCTATTGCAATTCAAAAAATGAATAGTTGAGAGACCCTCTTGAAGTGATAAAGACAGAAAACTAATTGGGAGTCGTGAACAGCTCCATTTAAACATAACCACTGCTAAACCAATTGAACTGGAAACTAATTGGGAGGCTCTAACGCTTAAACGAGCACACCGCTGTAAGCAAGCTGGGAGGCAACAGTGACTCCTGCTTAGAACCAAAAGAGTAATCGAAGCTTTAGATTTTTAGATAAAGAGAAATAAAAAAAGGAATCGTTCAATAACGGCTACGTTTAAACGTAGGTACTAAAAGAATTCCCGGGCGGTGGTGAACTAACATAACGCTAAAAGATTTAGATTTAAAATAAAAGGAAAATTAGAAAACCAACAGGGAGTCACGACTGCCGAAACTTAAACATAGCCGTTGGGGGGGGGGAGGAGGGGACGGGTACCAATTCCTTCCAAGTAGAGCTAAAAGAAAAAACCGACGCCCATTAAATCCGACGAACAAAAACCTTAGATTTCATTTTAGAAACAGATCGAACGCTAACTGGGCATCATGAGTGCCCGTTTAACAATACTAGCCATCTTAAACTGATGCATTAAAGATACCCCCGCAGCACCATCAGATGAAAATTTTCTCCTTGGGAAGCAGAAATAGAATACCAATTGGGAGCAGTTTAGGGTAACGGTCGTCGTGAACGGACCCCTCATTAGAGTCCTAATTCACAATCCGAAACCGTGATTTCCAACGGTAATGAACCTTTTCCTCTTGTGTCAGTCGGGTGCCTGCGCTTTGCTCCCGCTCCCTTCAGCAGCGGTACACGGAGCGCTCGCTGGCTGTGAGCCGTTCGTTCACCCGCTTTCTGTACCAGTCAACTCTTCAATCGGGCCATTTAAATAACAGACTATTCTCTCAAATTCCAGCTCAAACGCGTGGCACGAATTAACGGCGCCCGAGGACCATGCCATTTACTAGCGCCGCCCCGGAGCTGAGCCTGCTTATTGTGAGGCGCTTCTCGCAAGAGCCCCTCACGCACGCACGCACGCCCGCACGCACGCACGCACGCAGGTCCCGTCACCGGTGCTCCGCGCCGGCCTAACCGCGGACCGGCAGGGCCGGCGGAGAAACTGCCCGGAAGCCGCGGAGAGCGAGACGGATTCGAGAGCGAGACGGATTCAACAGCGATTCCTGCCGAAACACGCAAGGAACGCAGCTCTGCACGGCGGGGCGGCGGCCTGTCCCCTCCTGCCCGCGCGGCCCCATCCCCGCCGCGGGCAGCCTCAGCCTTCACAAGACGGCGGCGCCATACACTCGCCCCCCTCCAAGCACCGGCCGCAGCTCCGGAGAGAAACGACGCGGATGCGGCCCCGAGACGGCGGCGCCGCCGGCACTCGTTTCGCGGGGGACTCACCGGCTCCTCCGGGGCTCCGGCAGGCTCCCGCCGCTTCCCCGCGGTCCTCCATGATGCCGGAAGTGCCCCTCAGTCCTCCGAACTTGCGCTCTATGGGCCCGCAGTCCTCCAGGATGCCCAAGTGCCGGTTCGGTGCGGGGGGGCCTGGAGTAGATGAGCCCCGGGCTCTGCCCAGGGAGCTCCTTCTGGGCGAGGCGAGAGCTGTGGGACTGGGCAGGGTCCAGCGGCACCCACAGGAGAGAGCGCCCTGGGATGCAGCTTGGGTTTTGGGGTTTTTTTGGTTTGGTTTTTTTTTTTTTTTTTTTTTAACGTCGGCAGTTTCCTACGGGGTGTTCAGGGGTGACAGGAGGGTTTTAAAACACACAGCCTTTTTTTTTAACTGATAGTTTTGGTGCTGTTTTGTTCTAGGTGCACTGGATTTTCCCGGAATTCTGAACTTCCTGCAGGATGGCAACTTGTTTTTTGTGAGGCGTGTTGGTGACCGCATTTCCCTTCCTAGGACTTGAAGGTGAGACTATCGAGCAGCCGTGAGGATGCGCCCCACGTCTGCACCTGTCTATGCCCCCCCATACCCCTGTCTCTGCCTTCAGGTGGGGTTTTTCCCATGCCACCCCCAACTCGGTGGCCTTGCTAAGGGTGGGTGTGCCTGGCCCCAAATCCACCCGGCGCCTCCCCCCCCCGCCGCGAGCGTGCCTTGCTGCCGTTCTTCGGCACTGGCCACTGTAGGCGTGCCCTGCTTGCCCCCCCCCCGACCCCCCCCCCCCCGGGTGTGCCTTTTCTGCCCCGGCACCGCCCCCCCCCCGTGGGAGTGCCTTGCTGCTTTGCACCTCGCCCCAGCACCGCCCCCCCCATGGCCTCGCCGACAGTGGCCGTGCCCTGCCCGGCCCCCACCCCCTCCCCTTCCCGGGTTTGCCTTTGTTATTCTGCACCCCACCCCAGCACCGCCCCCCCCGGGCGTGACTTTTTTGCCCCATGCCCCACCCTCCCGTTGGCGTGCCTTGCTGCCCACCCCCCCCACCCCCCCCCCCACCCCCCGGCACCGCCCCCCCTTGTGTCCCATCCCCACCACTTGCCCGGGGGCGGGGCCTGGGGTATATGAGCCTCGGCCTCTGCTCAGGGAGCTCATTCTGCTCTGGGGCTGCTGGCGCTGGCAGCTCCAGACCCAGCTGCCTCTGCGGGCACGGGGCTTCGGGCGCGGACAGGAGCGCAGGCGGCTGCGGCAGGGAAGAGCTGCGGCCGGGGACACCAGGCCACCCCTGTACTCCTCAGGGCCCCATCGGCTCCAGCCCCTCAGCGAGGACCAGATGTGCTCCTGGGCCTGGCCAGGCCCTGCCGGGACGCGTTCCACCCCGTCGGGCCCCCTGCCACCAGCTATGCCGAGCGCTGCTGCCTCTGCCCAGCCCCGGGGGCGCCGGGGCCAGAGGCTGTCGTCCCCAAGTGGGGTCACAGCATCTTTTGGGGGGGGTCGATGGCACCGACGCCGAGCCATCCTGCAGCCGTCTTTTTGGCTTTGCACCGCAGGCATCTCCGTAAGCTGTCCGAGTTCCTCCCTCCCCTTCGTGTGCCCCTCAGTCCCCTCCATTTCCCATCCAGGCACCAGAATCAATCTGCGTGACAAGTGGCCTTCTCAGAACCACGGGCCTTCAAAGGGCCTTCTCTCACCTGCCTAGTCCTCTCAGAAGGACACGGGCGTTGCTCTGTGTGGACTCATTTGTCTTTCCTGGCACCTCTCCTGAGCTGCTTTGTCACTTGTTTTGGTTCGAGTCGCTTCAGTGTTACTTAAGGTGCTTGGTACAGTTCCTGATGCTTTGGGGCTCTTTTCCCCGACGGTTTTTCCTTGGTTTTGGTTTTTGCTTTGGGTTCGGTTTGGTTTCAACCCTTTCCTGGGGTTTTCTGTCCTTTGGGACTTATTTCTGTTGAGGGAGGCAGATGGAGAAAAGTAGGAGTCTCAGTGTCTTACAACTGCTGGTGATCTACAATAGTCCCTTTGCAACCAGAGAGCTCTGAGAGGAGGATTCTTGCAGGCTGTCATTCGGCTTTGTCATTCGGTCCCGTCCAGAATGTAGCGCTGGTACAAGTTCTGCAACAGACAGGAACGGGTCTAGCCTTGTTACGCGGGCTTTCTTTTTCCTTGCAGGTCGGACTTGAGACTTGAAACGGCATTTTCCTTCGCTAAAAAAACACGCCCCGGACTCGCCGCAGACTCGGCAGCGTCGCGGATTTCGCCGGACCGCGCCGCTGGCAGAGCCGGCGGCCGACGGGGTCGCGGGCGCTCGGCACCGCGTCGGCCGGAGGCTCCCGTTGGCGCAGCAGCGACGGTCGGGGGCGGCGCAGCTGGACAGCCGGAGGTTTGGTGTCGCGGCGTATCTGCTGTGCGCGGGTTCGCTTCCCCGGGATTTTGGGCTGCTCTGGAAAAACGGGTGGCGGAGCCGGAGAGAAGAGCGGGCGGTGGCTACAGGCCGAGTCGCCGCTCGGGGAGGTTGCGCTCCGCGGAGCTTCAAACTTTGGAGACGGAGTGCAAAACCGTCGAGCGTCCCAAGTGGACCGCGGCAGGCGTCCTCGCTCCGGTCGTTTTTCCTGGGGAATTCCAAAGTGGTCAGTTTCTATTAGTTTAATTTTTACCGCTCGTTTACGTCAAAACGTTTAAAATAAAAATGTCCGTCACAGTAACCAGAATAGTCTTTGGGAGCAAATACTGCCCGTCGTCCGCTCTAGCTATTGCTTCCCGCTTTGCAGACAGTACTTACTCCCCATTGATGTAATCAAAGGGCAAGCAGCAGAATATCAACAACAGAGCACTAACTGGAAGGAATACCTGTAGCGAAACAACTCTAACAGGAAAAGAAAAAAATCACGCGTCCTAGTTAATCCACTTCGTGGTAAAGTCACAAAATATCAGAGCGCGCCTAAAGAGAAGAAATATTACCTAGGGTTGAGTAATGACTAAATTTAGTGGCAGATGTTACTTGATGAACCAGGCAGTAATTATTCCCGGTCCCTATTGCAATTCAAAAAATGAATAGTTGAGAGACCCTCTTGAAGTGATAAAGACAGAAAACTAATTGGGAGTCGTGAACAGCTCCATTTAAACATAACCACTGCTAAACCAATTGAACTGGAAACTAATTGGGAGGCTCTAACGCTTAAACGAGCACACCGCTGTAAGCAAGCTGGGAGGCAACAGTGACTCCTGCTTAGAACCAAAAGAGTAATCGAAGCTTTAGATTTTTAGATAAAGAGAAATAAAAAAAGGAATCGTTCAATAACGGCTACGTTTAAACGTAGGTACTAAAAGAATTCCCGGGCGGTGGTGAACTAACATAACGCTAAAAGATTTAGATTTAAAATAAAAGGAAAATTAGAAAACCAACAGGGAGTCACGACTGCCGAAACTTAAACATAGCCGTTGGGGGGGGGGAGGAGGGGACGGGTACCAATTCCTTCCAAGTAGAGCTAAAAGAAAAAACCGACGCCCATTAAATCCGACGAACAAAAACCTTAGATTTCATTTTAGAAACAGATCGAACGCTAACTGGGCATCATGAGTGCCCGTTTAACAATACTAGCCATCTTAAACTGATGCATTAAAGATACCCCCGCAGCACCATCAGATGAAAATTTTCTCCTTGGGAAGCAGAAATAGAATACCAATTGGGAGCAGTTTAGGGTAACGGTCGTCGTGAACGGACCCCTCATTAGAGTCCTAATTCACAATCCGAAACCGTGATTTCCAACGGTAATGAACCTTTTCCTCTTGTGTCAGTCGGGTGCCTGCGCTTTGCTCCCGCTCCCTTCAGCAGCGGTACACGGAGCGCTCGCTGGCTGTGAGCCGTTCGTTCACCCGCTTTCTGTACCAGTCAACTCTTCAATCGGGCCATTTAAATAACAGACTATTCTCTCAAATTCCAGCTCAAACGCGTGGCACGAATTAACGGCGCCCGAGGACCATGCCATTTACTAGCGCCGCCCCGGAGCTGAGCCTGCTTATTGTGAGGCGCTTCTCGCAAGAGCCCCTCACGCACGCACGCACGCCCGCACGCACGCACGCACGCAGGTCCCGTCACCGGTGCTCCGCGCCGGCCTAACCGCGGACCGGCAGGGCCGGCGGAGAAACTGCCCGGAAGCCGCGGAGAGCGAGACGGATTCGAGAGCGAGACGGATTCAACAGCGATTCCTGCCGAAACACGCAAGGAACGCAGCTCTGCACGGCGGGGCGGCGGCCTGTCCCCTCCTGCCCGCGCGGCCCCATCCCCGCCGCGGGCAGCCTCAGCCTTCACAAGACGGCGGCGCCATACACTCGCCCCCCTCCAAGCACCGGCCGCAGCTCCGGAGAGAAACGACGCGGATGCGGCCCCGAGACGGCGGCGCCGCCGGCACTCGTTTCGCGGGGGACTCACCGGCTCCTCCGGGGCTCCGGCAGGCTCCCGCCGCTTCCCCGCGGTCCTCCATGATGCCGGAAGTGCCCCTCAGTCCTCCGAACTTGCGCTCTATGGGCCCGCAGTCCTCCAGGATGCCCAAGTGCCGGTTCGGTGCGGGGGGGCCTGGAGTAGATGAGCCCCGGGCTCTGCCCAGGGAGCTCCTTCTGGGCGAGGCGAGAGCTGTGGGACTGGGCAGGGTCCAGCGGCACCCACAGGAGAGAGCGCCCTGGGATGCAGCTTGGGTTTTGGGGTTTTTTTGGTTTGGTTTTTTTTTTTTTTTTTTTTTAACGTCGGCAGTTTCCTACGGGGTGTTCAGGGGTGACAGGAGGGTTTTAAAACACACAGCCTTTTTTTTTAACTGATAGTTTTGGTGCTGTTTTGTTCTAGGTGCACTGGATTTTCCCGGAATTCTGAACTTCCTGCAGGATGGCAACTTGTTTTTTGTGAGGCGTGTTGGTGACCGCATTTCCCTTCCTAGGACTTGAAGGTGAGACTATCGAGCAGCCGTGAGGATGCGCCCCACGTCTGCACCTGTCTATGCCCCCCCATACCCCTGTCTCTGCCTTCAGGTGGGGTTTTTCCCATGCCACCCCCAACTCGGTGGCCTTGCTAAGGGTGGGTGTGCCTGGCCCCAAATCCACCCGGCGCCTCCCCCCCCCGCCGCGAGCGTGCCTTGCTGCCGTTCTTCGGCACTGGCCACTGTAGGCGTGCCCTGCTTGCCCCCCCCCCGACCCCCCCCCCCCCCGGGTGTGCCTTTTCTGCCCCGGCACCGCCCCCCCCCCGTGGGAGTGCCTTGCTGCTTTGCACCTCGCCCCAGCACCGCCCCCCCCATGGCCTCGCCGACAGTGGCCGTGCCCTGCCCGGCCCCCACCCCCTCCCCTTCCCGGGTTTGCCTTTGTTATTCTGCACCCCACCCCAGCACCGCCCCCCCCGGGCGTGACTTTTTTGCCCCATGCCCCACCCTCCCGTTGGCGTGCCTTGCTGCCCACCCCCCCCACCCCCCCCCCCACCCCCCGGCACCGCCCCCCCTTGTGTCCCATCCCCACCACTTGCCCGGGGGCGGGGCCTGGGGTATATGAGCCTCGGCCTCTGCTCAGGGAGCTCATTCTGCTCTGGGGCTGCTGGCGCTGGCAGCTCCAGACCCAGCTGCCTCTGCGGGCACGGGGCTTCGGGCGCGGACAGGAGCGCAGGCGGCTGCGGCAGGGAAGAGCTGCGGCCGGGGACACCAGGCCACCCCTGTACTCCTCAGGGCCCCATCGGCTCCAGCCCCTCAGCGAGGACCAGATGTGCTCCTGGGCCTGGCCAGGCCCTGCCGGGACGCGTTCCACCCCGTCGGGCCCCCTGCCACCAGCTATGCCGAGCGCTGCTGCCTCTGCCCAGCCCCGGGGGCGCCGGGGCCAGAGGCTGTCGTCCCCAAGTGGGGTCACAGCATCTTTTGGGGGGGGTCGATGGCACCGACGCCGAGCCATCCTGCAGCCGTCTTTTTGGCTTTGCACCGCAGGCATCTCCGTAAGCTGTCCGAGTTCCTCCCTCCCCTTCGTGTGCCCCTCAGTCCCCTCCATTTCCCATCCAGGCACCAGAATCAATCTGCGTGACAAGTGGCCTTCTCAGAACCACGGGCCTTCAAAGGGCCTTCTCTCACCTGCCTAGTCCTCTCAGAAGGACACGGGCGTTGCTCTGTGTGGACTCATTTGTCTTTCCTGGCACCTCTCCTGAGCTGCTTTGTCACTTGTTTTGGTTCGAGTCGCTTCAGTGTTACTTAAGGTGCTTGGTACAGTTCCTGATGCTTTGGGGCTCTTTTCCCCGACGGTTTTTCCTTGGTTTTGGTTTTTGCTTTGGGTTCGGTTTGGTTTCAACCCTTTCCTGGGGTTTTCTGTCCTTTGGGACTTATTTCTGTTGAGGGAGGCAGATGGAGAAAAGTAGGAGTCTCAGTGTCTTACAACTGCTGGTGATCTACAATAGTCCCTTTGCAACCAGAGAGCTCTGAGAGGAGGATTCTTGCAGGCTGTCATTCGGCTTTGTCATTCGGTCCCGTCCAGAATGTAGCGCTGGTACAAGTTCTGCAACAGACAGGAACGGGTCTAGCCTTGTTACGCGGGCTTTCTTTTTCCTTGCAGGTCGGACTTGAGACTTGAAACGGCATTTTCCTTCGCTAAAAAAACACGCCCCGGACTCGCCGCAGACTCGGCAGCGTCGCGGATTTCGCCGGACCGCGCCGCTGGCAGAGCCGGCGGCCGACGGGGTCGCGGGCGCTCGGCACCGCGTCGGCCGGAGGCTCCCGTTGGCGCAGCAGCGACGGTCGGGGGCGGCGCAGCTGGACAGCCGGAGGTTTGGTGTCGCGGCGTATCTGCTGTGCGCGGGTTCGCTTCCCCGGGATTTTGGGCTGCTCTGGAAAAACGGGTGGCGGAGCCGGAGAGAAGAGCGGGCGGTGGCTACAGGCCGAGTCGCCGCTCGGGGAGGTTGCGCTCCGCGGAGCTTCAAACTTTGGAGACGGAGTGCAAAACCGTCGAGCGTCCCAAGTGGACCGCGGCAGGCGTCCTCGCTCCGGTCGTTTTTCCTGGGGAATTCCAAAGTGGTCAGTTTCTATTAGTTTAATTTTTACCGCTCGTTTACGTCAAAACGTTTAAAATAAAAATGTCCGTCACAGTAACCAGAATAGTCTTTGGGAGCAAATACTGCCCGTCGTCCGCTCTAGCTATTGCTTCCCGCTTTGCAGACAGTACTTACTCCCCATTGATGTAATCAAAGGGCAAGCAGCAGAATATCAACAACAGAGCACTAACTGGAAGGAATACCTGTAGCGAAACAACTCTAACAGGAAAAGAAAAAAATCACGCGTCCTAGTTAATCCACTTCGTGGTAAAGTCACAAAATATCAGAGCGCGCCTAAAGAGAAGAAATATTACCTAGGGTTGAGTAATGACTAAATTTAGTGGCAGATGTTACTTGATGAACCAGGCAGTAATTATTCCCGGTCCCTATTGCAATTCAAAAAATGAATAGTTGAGAGACCCTCTTGAAGTGATAAAGACAGAAAACTAATTGGGAGTCGTGAACAGCTCCATTTAAACATAACCACTGCTAAACCAATTGAACTGGAAACTAATTGGGAGGCTCTAACGCTTAAACGAGCACACCGCTGTAAGCAAGCTGGGAGGCAACAGTGACTCCTGCTTAGAACCAAAAGAGTAATCGAAGCTTTAGATTTTTAGATAAAGAGAAATAAAAAAAGGAATCGTTCAATAACGGCTACGTTTAAACGTAGGTACTAAAAGAATTCCCGGGCGGTGGTGAACTAACATAACGCTAAAAGATTTAGATTTAAAATAAAAGGAAAATTAGAAAACCAACAGGGAGTCACGACTGCCGAAACTTAAACATAGCCGTTGGGGGGGGGGAGGAGGGGACGGGTACCAATTCCTTCCAAGTAGAGCTAAAAGAAAAAACCGACGCCCATTAAATCCGACGAACAAAAACCTTAGATTTCATTTTAGAAACAGATCGAACGCTAACTGGGCATCATGAGTGCCCGTTTAACAATACTAGCCATCTTAAACTGATGCATTAAAGATACCCCCGCAGCACCATCAGATGAAAATTTTCTCCTTGGGAAGCAGAAATAGAATACCAATTGGGAGCAGTTTAGGGTAACGGTCGTCGTGAACGGACCCCTCATTAGAGTCCTAATTCACAATCCGAAACCGTGATTTCCAACGGTAATGAACCTTTTCCTCTTGTGTCAGTCGGGTGCCTGCGCTTTGCTCCCGCTCCCTTCAGCAGCGGTACACGGAGCGCTCGCTGGCTGTGAGCCGTTCGTTCACCCGCTTTCTGTACCAGTCAACTCTTCAATCGGGCCATTTAAATAACAGACTATTCTCTCAAATTCCAGCTCAAACGCGTGGCACGAATTAACGGCGCCCGAGGACCATGCCATTTACTAGCGCCGCCCCGGAGCTGAGCCTGCTTATTGTGAGGCGCTTCTCGCAAGAGCCCCTCACGCACGCACGCACGCCCGCACGCACGCACGCACGCAGGTCCCGTCACCGGTGCTCCGCGCCGGCCTAACCGCGGACCGGCAGGGCCGGCGGAGAAACTGCCCGGAAGCCGCGGAGAGCGAGACGGATTCGAGAGCGAGACGGATTCAACAGCGATTCCTGCCGAAACACGCAAGGAACGCAGCTCTGCACGGCGGGGCGGCGGCCTGTCCCCTCCTGCCCGCGCGGCCCCATCCCCGCCGCGGGCAGCCTCAGCCTTCACAAGACGGCGGCGCCATACACTCGCCCCCCTCCAAGCACCGGCCGCAGCTCCGGAGAGAAACGACGCGGATGCGGCCCCGAGACGGCGGCGCCGCCGGCACTCGTTTCGCGGGGGACTCACCGGCTCCTCCGGGGCTCCGGCAGGCTCCCGCCGCTTCCCCGCGGTCCTCCATGATGCCGGAAGTGCCCCTCAGTCCTCCGAACTTGCGCTCTATGGGCCCGCAGTCCTCCAGGATGCCCAAGTGCCGGTTCGGTGCGGGGGGGCCTGGAGTAGATGAGCCCCGGGCTCTGCCCAGGGAGCTCCTTCTGGGCGAGGCGAGAGCTGTGGGACTGGGCAGGGTCCAGCGGCACCCACAGGAGAGAGCGCCCTGGGATGCAGCTTGGGTTTTGGGGTTTTTTTGGTTTGGTTTTTTTTTTTTTTTTTTTTTAACGTCGGCAGTTTCCTACGGGGTGTTCAGGGGTGACAGGAGGGTTTTAAAACACACAGCCTTTTTTTTTAACTGATAGTTTTGGTGCTGTTTTGTTCTAGGTGCACTGGATTTTCCCGGAATTCTGAACTTCCTGCAGGATGGCAACTTGTTTTTTGTGAGGCGTGTTGGTGACCGCATTTCCCTTCCTAGGACTTGAAGGTGAGACTATCGAGCAGCCGTGAGGATGCGCCCCACGTCTGCACCTGTCTATGCCCCCCCATACCCCTGTCTCTGCCTTCAGGTGGGGTTTTTCCCATGCCACCCCCAACTCGGTGGCCTTGCTAAGGGTGGGTGTGCCTGGCCCCAAATCCACCCGGCGCCTCCCCCCCCCGCCGCGAGCGTGCCTTGCTGCCGTTCTTCGGCACTGGCCACTGTAGGCGTGCCCTGCTTGCCCCCCCCCCGACCCCCCCCCCCCCCGGGTGTGCCTTTTCTGCCCCGGCACCGCCCCCCCCCCGTGGGAGTGCCTTGCTGCTTTGCACCTCGCCCCAGCACCGCCCCCCCCATGGCCTCGCCGACAGTGGCCGTGCCCTGCCCGGCCCCCACCCCCTCCCCTTCCCGGGTTTGCCTTTGTTATTCTGCACCCCACCCCAGCACCGCCCCCCCCGGGCGTGACTTTTTTGCCCCATGCCCCACCCTCCCGTTGGCGTGCCTTGCTGCCCACCCCCCCCACCCCCCCCCCCACCCCCCGGCACCGCCCCCCCTTGTGTCCCATCCCCACCACTTGCCCGGGGGCGGGGCCTGGGGTATATGAGCCTCGGCCTCTGCTCAGGGAGCTCATTCTGCTCTGGGGCTGCTGGCGCTGGCAGCTCCAGACCCAGCTGCCTCTGCGGGCACGGGGCTTCGGGCGCGGACAGGAGCGCAGGCGGCTGCGGCAGGGAAGAGCTGCGGCCGGGGACACCAGGCCACCCCTGTACTCCTCAGGGCCCCATCGGCTCCAGCCCCTCAGCGAGGACCAGATGTGCTCCTGGGCCTGGCCAGGCCCTGCCGGGACGCGTTCCACCCCGTCGGGCCCCCTGCCACCAGCTATGCCGAGCGCTGCTGCCTCTGCCCAGCCCCGGGGGCGCCGGGGCCAGAGGCTGTCGTCCCCAAGTGGGGTCACAGCATCTTTTGGGGGGGGTCGATGGCACCGACGCCGAGCCATCCTGCAGCCGTCTTTTTGGCTTTGCACCGCAGGCATCTCCGTAAGCTGTCCGAGTTCCTCCCTCCCCTTCGTGTGCCCCTCAGTCCCCTCCATTTCCCATCCAGGCACCAGAATCAATCTGCGTGACAAGTGGCCTTCTCAGAACCACGGGCCTTCAAAGGGCCTTCTCTCACCTGCCTAGTCCTCTCAGAAGGACACGGGCGTTGCTCTGTGTGGACTCATTTGTCTTTCCTGGCACCTCTCCTGAGCTGCTTTGTCACTTGTTTTGGTTCGAGTCGCTTCAGTGTTACTTAAGGTGCTTGGTACAGTTCCTGATGCTTTGGGGCTCTTTTCCCCGACGGTTTTTCCTTGGTTTTGGTTTTTGCTTTGGGTTCGGTTTGGTTTCAACCCTTTCCTGGGGTTTTCTGTCCTTTGGGACTTATTTCTGTTGAGGGAGGCAGATGGAGAAAAGTAGGAGTCTCAGTGTCTTACAACTGCTGGTGATCTACAATAGTCCCTTTGCAACCAGAGAGCTCTGAGAGGAGGATTCTTGCAGGCTGTCATTCGGCTTTGTCATTCGGTCCCGTCCAGAATGTAGCGCTGGTACAAGTTCTGCAACAGACAGGAACGGGTCTAGCCTTGTTACGCGGGCTTTCTTTTTCCTTGCAGGTCGGACTTGAGACTTGAAACGGCATTTTCCTTCGCTAAAAAAACACGCCCCGGACTCGCCGCAGACTCGGCAGCGTCGCGGATTTCGCCGGACCGCGCCGCTGGCAGAGCCGGCGGCCGACGGGGTCGCGGGCGCTCGGCACCGCGTCGGCCGGAGGCTCCCGTTGGCGCAGCAGCGACGGTCGGGGGCGGCGCAGCTGGACAGCCGGAGGTTTGGTGTCGCGGCGTATCTGCTGTGCGCGGGTTCGCTTCCCCGGGATTTTGGGCTGCTCTGGAAAAAC
The DNA here is from genome assembly GCF_034619465.1 of Leptosomus discolor. Taxonomy (NCBI): domain Eukaryota; kingdom Metazoa; phylum Chordata; class Aves; order Leptosomiformes; family Leptosomidae; genus Leptosomus; species Leptosomus discolor. The sequence continues at coordinate 140,787 of NW_028237915.1, read as the reverse complement.
GGGTGGCGGAGCCGGAGAGAAGAGCGGGCGGTGGCTACAGGCCGAGTCGCCGCTCGGGGAGGTTGCGCTCCGCGGAGCTTCAAACTTTGGAGACGGAGTGCAAAACCGTCGAGCGTCCCAAGTGGACCGCGGCAGGCGTCCTCGCTCCGGTCGTTTTTCCTGGGGAATTCCAAAGTGGTCAGTTTCTATTAGTTTAATTTTTACCGCTCGTTTACGTCAAAACGTTTAAAATAAAAATGTCCGTCACAGTAACCAGAATAGTCTTTGGGAGCAAATACTGCCCGTCGTCCGCTCTAGCTATTGCTTCCCGCTTTGCAGACAGTACTTACTCCCCATTGATGTAATCAAAGGGCAAGCAGCAGAATATCAACAACAGAGCACTAACTGGAAGGAATACCTGTAGCGAAACAACTCTAACAGGAAAAGAAAAAAATCACGCGTCCTAGTTAATCCACTTCGTGGTAAAGTCACAAAATATCAGAGCGCGCCTAAAGAGAAGAAATATTACCTAGGGTTGAGTAATGACTAAATTTAGTGGCAGATGTTACTTGATGAACCAGGCAGTAATTATTCCCGGTCCCTATTGCAATTCAAAAAATGAATAGTTGAGAGACCCTCTTGAAGTGATAAAGACAGAAAACTAATTGGGAGTCGTGAACAGCTCCATTTAAACATAACCACTGCTAAACCAATTGAACTGGAAACTAATTGGGAGGCTCTAACGCTTAAACGAGCACACCGCTGTAAGCAAGCTGGGAGGCAACAGTGACTCCTGCTTAGAACCAAAAGAGTAATCGAAGCTTTAGATTTTTAGATAAAGAGAAATAAAAAAAGGAATCGTTCAATAACGGCTACGTTTAAACGTAGGTACTAAAAGAATTCCCGGGCGGTGGTGAACTAACATAACGCTAAAAGATTTAGATTTAAAATAAAAGGAAAATTAGAAAACCAACAGGGAGTCACGACTGCCGAAACTTAAACATAGCCGTTGGGGGGGGGGAGGAGGGGACGGGTACCAATTCCTTCCAAGTAGAGCTAAAAGAAAAAACCGACGCCCATTAAATCCGACGAACAAAAACCTTAGATTTCATTTTAGAAACAGATCGAACGCTAACTGGGCATCATGAGTGCCCGTTTAACAATACTAGCCATCTTAAACTGATGCATTAAAGATACCCCCGCAGCACCATCAGATGAAAATTTTCTCCTTGGGAAGCAGAAATAGAATACCAATTGGGAGCAGTTTAGGGTAACGGTCGTCGTGAACGGACCCCTCATTAGAGTCCTAATTCACAATCCGAAACCGTGATTTCCAACGGTAATGAACCTTTTCCTCTTGTGTCAGTCGGGTGCCTGCGCTTTGCTCCTGCTCCCTTCAGCAGCGGTACACGGAGCGCTCGCTGGCTGTGAGCCGTTCGTTCACCCGCTTTCTGTACCAGTCAACTCTTCAATCGGGCCATTTAAATAACAGACTATTCTCTCAAATTCCAGCTCAAACGCGTGGCACGAATTAACGGCGCCCGAGGACCATGCCATTTACTAGCGCCGCCCCGGAGCTGAGCCTGCTTATTGTGAGGCGCTTCTCGCAAGAGCCCCTCACGCACGCACGCCCGCACGCCCGCACGCACGCAGGTCCCGTCACCGGTGCTCCGCGCCGGCCTAACCGCGGACCGGCAGGGCCGGCGGAGAAACTGCCCGGAAGCCGCGGAGAGCGAGACGGATTCGAGAGCGAGACGGATTCAACAGCGATTCCTGCCGAAACACGCAAGGAACGCAGCTCTGCACGGCGGGGCGGCGGCCTGTCCCCTCCTGCCCGCGCGGCCCCATCCCCGCCGCGGGCAGCCTCAGCCTTCACAAGACGGCGGCGCCATACACTCGCCCCCCTCCAAGCACCGGCCGCAGCTCCGGAGAGAAACGACGCGGATGCGGCCCCGAGACGGCGGCGCCGCCGGCACTCGTTTCGCGGGGGACTCACCGGCTCCTCCGGGGCTCCGGCAGGCTCCCGCCGCTTCCCCGCGGTCCTCCATGATGCCGGAAGTGCCCCTCAGTCCTCCGAACTTGCGCTCTATGGGCCCGCAGTCCTCCAGGATGCCCAAGTGCCGGTTCGGTGCGGGGGGGCCTGGAGTAGATGAGCCCCGGGCTCTGCCCAGGGAGCTCCTTCTGGGCGAGGCGAGAGCTGTGGGACTGGGCAGGGTCCAGCGGCACCCACAGGAGAGAGCGCCCTGGGATGCAGCTTGGGTTTTGGGGTTTTTTTGGTTTGGTTTTTTTTTTTTTTTTTTTTTTAACGTCGGCAGTTTCCTACGGGGTGTTCAGGGGTGACAGGAGGGTTTTAAAACACACAGCCTTTTTTTTTAACTGATAGTTTTGGTGCTGTTTTGTTCTAGGTGCACTGGATTTTCCCGGAATTCTGAACTTCCTGCAGGATGGCAACTTGTTTTTTGTGAGGCGTGTTGGTGACCGCATTTCCCTTCCTAGGACTTGAAGGTGAGACTATCGAGCAGCCGTGAGGATGCGCCCCACGTCTGCACCTGTCTATGCCCCCCCATACCCCTGTCTCTGCCTTCAGGTGGGGTTTTTCCCATGCCACCCCCAACTCGGTGGCCTTGCTAAGGGTGGGTGTGCCTGGCCCCAAATCCACCCGGCGCCTCCCCCCCCCGCCGCGAGCGTGCCTTGCTGCCGTTCTTCGGCACTGGCCACTGTAGGCGTGCCCTGCTTGCCCCCCCCCCGACCCCCCCCCCCCCGGGTGTGCCTTTTCTGCCCCGGCACCGCCCCCCCCCCGTGGGAGTGCCTTGCTGCTTTGCACCTCGCCCCAGCACCGCCCCCCCCATGGCCTCGCCGACAGTGGCCGTGCCCTGCCCGGCCCCCACCCCCTCCCCTTCCCGGGTTTGCCTTTGTTATTCTGCACCCCACCCCAGCACCGCCCCCCCCGGGCGTGACTTTTTTGCCCCATGCCCCACCCTCCCGTTGGCGTGCCTTGCTGCCCACCCCCCCCACCCCCCCCCCCACCCCCCGGCACCGCCCCCCCTTGTGTCCCATCCCCACCACTTGCCCGGGGGCGGGGCCTGGGGTATATGAGCCTCGGCCTCTGCTCAGGGAGCTCATTCTGCTCTGGGGCTGCTGGCGCTGGCAGCTCCAGACCCAGCTGCCTCTGCGGGCACGGGGCTTCGGGCGCGGACAGGAGCGCAGGCGGCTGCGGCAGGGAAGAGCTGCGGCCGGGGACACCAGGCCACCCCTGTACTCCTCAGGGCCCCATCGGCTCCAGCCCCTCAGCGAGGACCAGATGTGCTCCTGGGCCTGGCCAGGCCCTGCCGGGACGCGTTCCACCCCGTCGGGCCCCCTGCCACCAGCTATGCCGAGCGCTGCTGCCTCTGCCCAGCCCCGGGGGCGCCGGGGCCAGAGGCTGTCGTCCCCAAGTGGGGTCACAGCATCTTTTGGGGGGGGTCGATGGCACCGACGCCGAGCCATCCTGCAGCCGTCTTTTTGGCTTTGCACCGCAGGCATCTCCGTAAGCTGTCCGAGTTCCTCCCTCCCCTTCGTGTGCCCCTCAGTCCCCTCCATTTCCCATCCAGGCACCAGAATCAATCTGCGTGACAAGTGGCCTTCTCAGAACCACGGGCCTTCAAAGGGCCTTCTCTCACCTGCCTAGTCCTCTCAGAAGGACACGGGCGTTGCTCTGTGTGGACTCATTTGTCTTTCCTGGCACCTCTCCTGAGCTGCTTTGTCACTTGTTTTGGTTCGAGTCGCTTCAGTGTTACTTAAGGTGCTTGGTACAGTTCCTGATGCTTTGGGGCTCTTTTCCCCGACGGTTTTTCCTTGGTTTTGGTTTTTGCTTTGGGTTCGGTTTGGTTTCAACCCTTTCCTGGGGTTTTCTGTCCTTTGGGACTTATTTCTGTTGAGGGAGGCAGATGGAGAAAAGTAGGAGTCTCAGTGTCTTACAACTGCTGGTGATCTACAATAGTCCCTTTGCAACCAGAGAGCTCTGAGAGGAGGATTCTTGCAGGCTGTCATTCGGCTTTGTCATTCGGTCCCGTCCAGAATGTAGCGCTGGTACAAGTTCTGCAACAGACAGGAACGGGTCTAGCCTTGTTACGCGGGCTTTCTTTTTCCTTGCAGGTCGGACTTGAGACTTGAAACGGCATTTTCCTTCGCTAAAAAAACACGCCCCGGACTCGCCGCAGACTCGGCAGCGTCGCGGATTTCGCCGGACCGCGCCGCTGGCAGAGCCGGCGGCCGACGGGGTCGCGGGCGCTCGGCACCGCGTCGGCCGGAGGCTCCCGTTGGCGCAGCAGCGACGGTCGGGGGCGGCGCAGCTGGACAGCCGGAGGTTTGGTGTCGCGGCGTATCTGCTGTGCGCGGGTTCGCTTCCCCGGGATTTTGGGCTGCTCTGGAAAAACGGGTGGCGGAGCCGGAGAGAAGAGCGGGCGGTGGCTACAGGCCGAGTCGCCGCTCGGGGAGGTTGCGCTCCGCGGAGCTTCAAACTTTGGAGACGGAGTGCAAAACCGTCGAGCGTCCCAAGTGGACCGCGGCAGGCGTCCTCGCTCCGGTCGTTTTTCCTGGGGAATTCCAAAGTGGTCAGTTTCTATTAGTTTAATTTTTACCGCTCGTTTACGTCAAAACGTTTAAAATAAAAATGTCCGTCACAGTAACCAGAATAGTCTTTGGGAGCAAATACTGCCCGTCGTCCGCTCTAGCTATTGCTTCCCGCTTTGCAGACAGTACTTACTCCCCATTGATGTAATCAAAGGGCAAGCAGCAGAATATCAACAACAGAGCACTAACTGGAAGGAATACCTGTAGCGAAACAACTCTAACAGGAAAAGAAAAAAATCACGCGTCCTAGTTAATCCACTTCGTGGTAAAGTCACAAAATATCAGAGCGCGCCTAAAGAGAAGAAATATTACCTAGGGTTGAGTAATGACTAAATTTAGTGGCAGATGTTACTTGATGAACCAGGCAGTAATTATTCCCGGTCCCTATTGCAATTCAAAAAATGAATAGTTGAGAGACCCTCTTGAAGTGATAAAGACAGAAAACTAATTGGGAGTCGTGAACAGCTCCATTTAAACATAACCACTGCTAAACCAATTGAACTGGAAACTAATTGGGAGGCTCTAACGCTTAAACGAGCACACCGCTGTAAGCAAGCTGGGAGGCAACAGTGACTCCTGCTTAGAACCAAAAGAGTAATCGAAGCTTTAGATTTTTAGATAAAGAGAAATAAAAAAAGGAATCGTTCAATAACGGCTACGTTTAAACGTAGGTACTAAAAGAATTCCCGGGCGGTGGTGAACTAACATAACGCTAAAAGATTTAGATTTAAAATAAAAGGAAAATTAGAAAACCAACAGGGAGTCACGACTGCCGAAACTTAAACATAGCCGTTGGGGGGGGGGAGGAGGGGACGGGTACCAATTCCTTCCAAGTAGAGCTAAAAGAAAAAACCGACGCCCATTAAATCCGACGAACAAAAACCTTAGATTTCATTTTAGAAACAGATCGAACGCTAACTGGGCATCATGAGTGCCCGTTTAACAATACTAGCCATCTTAAACTGATGCATTAAAGATACCCCCGCAGCACCATCAGATGAAAATTTTCTCCTTGGGAAGCAGAAATAGAATACCAATTGGGAGCAGTTTAGGGTAACGGTCGTCGTGAACGGACCCCTCATTAGAGTCCTAATTCACAATCCGAAACCGTGATTTCCAACGGTAATGAACCTTTTCCTCTTGTGTCAGTCGGGTGCCTGCGCTTTGCTCCTGCTCCCTTCAGCAGCGGTACACGGAGCGCTCGCTGGCTGTGAGCCGTTCGTTCACCCGCTTTCTGTACCAGTCAACTCTTCAATCGGGCCATTTAAATAACAGACTATTCTCTCAAATTCCAGCTCAAACGCGTGGCACGAATTAACGGCGCCCGAGGACCATGCCATTTACTAGCGCCGCCCCGGAGCTGAGCCTGCTTATTGTGAGGCGCTTCTCGCAAGAGCCCCTCACGCACGCACGCACGCACGCCCGCACGCACGCAGGTCCCGTCACCGGTGCTCCGCGCCGGCCTAACCGCGGACCGGCAGGGCCGGCGGAGAAACTGCCCGGAAGCCGCGGAGAGCGAGACGGATTCGAGAGCGAGACGGATTCAACAGCGATTCCTGCCGAAACACGCAAGGAACGCAGCTCTGCACGGCGGGGCGGCGGCCTGTCCCCTCCTGCCCGCGCGGCCCCATCCCCGCCGCGGGCAGCCTCAGCCTTCACAAGACGGCGGCGCCATACACTCGCCCCCCTCCAAGCACCGGCCGCAGCTCCGGAGAGAAACGACGCGGATGCGGCCCCGAGACGGCGGCGCCGCCGGCACTCGTTTCGCGGGGGACTCACCGGCTCCTCCGGGGCTCCGGCAGGCTCCCGCCGCTTCCCCGCGGTCCTCCATGATGCCGGAAGTGCCCCTCAGTCCTCCGAACTTGCGCTCTATGGGCCCGCAGTCCTCCAGGATGCCCAAGTGCCGGTTCGGTGCGGGGGGGCCTGGAGTAGATGAGCCCCGGGCTCTGCCCAGGGAGCTCCTTCTGGGCGAGGCGAGAGCTGTGGGACTGGGCAGGGTCCAGCGGCACCCACAGGAGAGAGCGCCCTGGGATGCAGCTTGGGTTTTGGGGTTTTTTTGGTTTGGTTTTTTTTTTTTTTTTTTTTTTAACGTCGGCAGTTTCCTACGGGGTGTTCAGGGGTGACAGGAGGGTTTTAAAACACACAGCCTTTTTTTTTAACTGATAGTTTTGGTGCTGTTTTGTTCTAGGTGCACTGGATTTTCCCGGAATTCTGAACTTCCTGCAGGATGGCAACTTGTTTTTTGTGAGGCGTGTTGGTGACCGCATTTCCCTTCCTAGGACTTGAAGGTGAGACTATCGAGCAGCCGTGAGGATGCGCCCCACGTCTGCACCTGTCTATGCCCCCCCATACCCCTGTCTCTGCCTTCAGGTGGGGTTTTTCCCATGCCACCCCCAACTCGGTGGCCTTGCTAAGGGTGGGTGTGCCTGGCCCCAAATCCACCCGGCGCCTCCCCCCCCCGCCGCGAGCGTGCCTTGCTGCCGTTCTTCGGCACTGGCCACTGTAGGCGTGCCCTGCTTGCCCCCCCCCCCGACCCCCCCCCCGGGTGTGCCTTTTCTGCCCCGGCACCGCCCCCCCCCCCGTGGGAGTGCCTTGCTGCTTTGCACCTCGCCCCAGCACCGCCCCCCCCATGGCCTCGCCGACAGTGGCCGTGCCCTGCCCGGCCCCCACCCCCTCCCCTTCCCGGGTTTGCCTTTGTTATTCTGCACCCCACCCCAGCACCGCCCCCCCCGGGCGTGACTTTTTTGCCCCATGCCCCACCCTCCCGTTGGCGTGCCTTGCTGCCCACCCCCCCCACCCCCCCCCCCCACCCCCCGGCACCGCCCCCCCTTGTGTCCCATCCCCACCACTTGCCCGGGGGCGGGGCCTGGGGTATATGAGCCTCGGCCTCTGCTCAGGGAGCTCATTCTGCTCTGGGGCTGCTGGCGCTGGCAGCTCCAGACCCAGCTGCCTCTGCGGGCACGGGGCTTCGGGCGCGGACAGGAGCGCAGGCGGCTGCGGCAGGGAAGAGCTGCGGCCGGGGACACCAGGCCACCCCTGTACTCCTCAGGGCCCCATCGGCTCCAGCCCCTCAGCGAGGACCAGATGTGCTCCTGGGCCTGGCCAGGCCCTGCCGGGACGCGTTCCACCCCGTCGGGCCCCCTGCCACCAGCTATGCCGAGCGCTGCTGCCTCTGCCCAGCCCCGGGGGCGCCGGGGCCAGAGGCTGTCGTCCCCAAGTGGGGTCACAGCATCTTTTGGGGGGGGTCGATGGCACCGACGCCGAGCCATCCTGCAGCCGTCTTTTTGGCTTTGCACCGCAGGCATCTCCGTAAGCTGTCCGAGTTCCTCCCTCCCCTTCGTGTGCCCCTCAGTCCCCTCCATTTCCCATCCAGGCACCAGAATCAATCTGCGTGACAAGTGGCCTTCTCAGAACCACGGGCCTTCAAAGGGCCTTCTCTCACCTGCCTAGTCCTCTCAGAAGGACACGGGCGTTGCTCTGTGTGGACTCATTTGTCTTTCCTGGCACCTCTCCTGAGCTGCTTTGTCACTTGTTTTGGTTCGAGTCGCTTCAGTGTTACTTAAGGTGCTTGGTACAGTTCCTGATGCTTTGGGGCTCTTTTCCCCGACGGTTTTTCCTTGGTTTTGGTTTTTGCTTTGGGTTCGGTTTGGTTTCAACCCTTTCCTGGGGTTTTCTGTCCTTTGGGACTTATTTCTGTTGAGGGAGGCAGATGGAGAAAAGTAGGAGTCTCAGTGTCTTACAACTGCTGGTGATCTACAATAGTCCCTTTGCAACCAGAGAGCTCTGAGAGGAGGATTCTTGCAGGCTGTCATTCGGCTTTGTCATTCGGTCCCGTCCAGAATGTAGCGCTGGTACAAGTTCTGCAACAGACAGGAACGGGTCTAGCCTTGTTACGCGGGCTTTCTTTTTCCTTGCAGGTCGGACTTGAGACTTGAAACGGCATTTTCCTTCGCTAAAAAAACACGCCCCGGACTCGCCGCAGACTCGGCAGCGTCGCGGATTTCGCCGGACCGCGCCGCTGGCAGAGCCGGCGGCCGACGGGGTCGCGGGCGCTCGGCACCGCGTCGGCCGGAGGCTCCCGTTGGCGCAGCAGCGACGGTCGGGGGCGGCGCAGCTGGACAGCCGGAGGTTTGGTGTCGCGGCGTATCTGCTGTGCGCGGGTTCGCTTCCCCGGGATTTTGGGCTGCTCTGGAAAAACGGGTGGCGGAGCCGGAGAGAAGAGCGGGCGGTGGCTACAGGCCGAGTCGCCGCTCGGGGAGGTTGCGCTCCGCGGAGCTTCAAACTTTGGAGACGGAGTGCAAAACCGTCGAGCGTCCCAAGTGGACCGCGGCAGGCGTCCTCGCTCCGGTCGTTTTTCCTGGGGAATTCCAAAGTGGTCAGTTTCTATTAGTTTAATTTTTACCGCTCGTTTACGTCAAAACGTTTAAAATAAAAATGTCCGTCACAGTAACCAGAATAGTCTTTGGGAGCAAATACTGCCCGTCGTCCGCTCTAGCTATTGCTTCCCGCTTTGCAGACAGTACTTACTCCCCATTGATGTAATCAAAGGGCAAGCAGCAGAATATCAACAACAGAGCACTAACTGGAAGGAATACCTGTAGCGAAACAACTCTAACAGGAAAAGAAAAAAATCACGCGTCCTAGTTAATCCACTTCGTGGTAAAGTCACAAAATATCAGAGCGCGCCTAAAGAGAAGAAATATTACCTAGGGTTGAGTAATGACTAAATTTAGTGGCAGACGTTACTTAATGAACCAGGCAGTAATTATTCCCGGTCCCTATTGCAATTCAAAAAATGAATAGTTGAGAGACCCTCTTGAAGTGATAAAGACAGAAAACTAATTGGGAGTCGTGAACAGCTCCATTTAAACATAACCACTGCTAAACCAATTGAACTGGAAACTAATTGGGAGGCTCTAACGCTTAAACGAGCACACCGCTGTAAGCAAGCTGGGAGGCAACAGTGACTCCTGCTTAGAACCAAAAGAGTAATCGAAGCTTTAGATTTTTAGATAAAGAGAAATAAAAAAAGGAATCGTTCAATAACGGCTACGTTTAAACGTAGGTACTAAAAGAATTCCCGGGCGGTGGTGAACTAACATAACGCTAAAAGATTTAGATTTAAAATAAAAGGAAAATTAGAAAACCAACAGGGAGTCACGACTGCCGAAACTTAAACATAGCCGTTGGGGGGGGGGGAGGAGGGGACGGGTACCAATTCCTTCCAAGTAGAGCTAAAAGAAAAAACCGACGCCCATTAAATCCGACGAACAAAAACCTTAGATTTCATTTTAGAAACAGATCGAACGCTAACTGGGCATCATGAGTGCCCGTTTAACAATACTAGCCATCTTAAACTGATGCATTAAAGATACCCCCGCAGCACCATCAGATGAAAATTTTCTCCTTGGGAAGCAGAAATAGAATACCAATTGGGAGCAGTTTAGGGTAACGGTCGTCGTGAACGGACCCCTCATTAGAGTCCTAATTCACAATCCGAAACCGTGATTTCCAACGGTAATGAACCTTTTCCTCTTGTGTCAGTCGGGTGCCTGCGCTTTGCTCCTGCTCCCTTCAGCAGCGGTACACGGAGCGCTCGCTGGCTGTGAGCCGTTCGTTCACCCGCTTTCTGTACCAGTCAACTCTTCAATCGGGCCATTTAAATAACAGACTATTCTCTCAAATTCCAGCTCAAACGCGTGGCACGAATTAACGGCGCCCGAGGACCATGCCATTTACTAGCGCCGCCCCGGAGCTGAGCCTGCTTATTGTGAGGCGCTTCTCGCAAGAGCCCCTCACGCACGCACGCACGCACGCACGCACGCACGCAGGTCCCGTCACCGGTGCTCCGCGCCGGCCTAACCGCGGACCGGCAGGGCCGGCGGAGAAACTGCCCGGAAGCCGCGGAGAGCGAGACGGATTCGAGAGCGAGACGGATTCAACAGCGATTCCTGCCGAAACACGCAAGGAACGCAGCTCTGCACGCCGGGGCGGCGGCCTGTCCCCTCCTGCCCGCGCGGCCCCATCCCCGCCGCGGGCAGCCTCAGCCTTCACAAGACGGCGGCGCCATACACTCGCCCCCCTTCCAAGCACCGGCCGCAGCTCCGGAGAGAAACGACGCGGATGCGGCCCCGAGACGGCGGCGCCGCCGGCACTCGTTTCGCGGGGGACTCACCGGCTCCTCCGGGGCTCCGGCAGGCTCCCGCCGCTTCCCCGCGGTCCTCCATGATGCCGGAAGTGCCCCTCAGTCCTCCGAACATGCGCTCTATGGGCCCGCAGTCCTCCAGGATGCCCAAGTGCCGGTTCGGTGCGGGGGGGCCTGGAGTAGATGAGCCCCGGGCTCTGCCCAGGGAGCTCCTTCTGGGCGAGGCGAGAGCTGTGGGACTGGGCAGGGTCCAGCGGCACCCACAGGAGAGAGCGCCCTGGGATGCAGCTTGGGTTTTGGGGTTTTTTTGGTTTGGTTTTTTTTGGGTTTTTTTGTTTTTGTTTTTTTTTTTTTTTTTTTTTTTAACGTCGGCACTTTCCTACGGGGTGTTCAGGGGTGACAGGAGGGTTTTAAAACACACAGCCTTTTTTTTTAACTGCTAGTTTTGGTGCTGTTTTGTTCTAGGTGCACTGGATTTTCCCGGAATTCTGAACTTCCTGCAGGATGGCAACTTGTTTTTTGTGAGGCGTGTTGGTGACCGCATTTCCCTTCCTAGGACTTGAAGGTGAGACTATCGAGCAGCCGTGAGGATGCGCCCCACGTCTGCACCTGTCTATGCCCCCCCATACCCCTGTCTCTGCCTTCAGGTGGGGTTTTTCCCATGCCACCCCCAACTCGGTGGCCTTGCTAAGGGTGGGTGTGCCTGGCCCCAAATCCACCCGGCGCCTCCCCCCCCCCGCCGCGAGCGTGCCTTGCTGCCGTTCTTCGGCACTGGCCACTGTAGGCGTGCCCTGCTTGCCCCCCCCCGACCCCCCCCCCCGGGTGTGCCTTTTCTGCCCCGGCACCGCCCCCCCCCCGTGGGAGTGCCTTGCTGCTTTGCACCTCGCCCCAGCACCGCCCCCCCCATGGCCTCGCCGACAGTGGCCGTGCCCTGCCCGGCCCCCACCCCCTCCCCTTCCCGGGTTTGCCTTTGTTATTCTGCACCCCACCCCAGCACCGCCCCCCCCCCGGGCGTGACTTTTTTGCCCCATGCCCCACCCTCCCGTTGGCGTGCCTTGCTGCCCACCCCCCCGGCACCGCCCCCCCTTGTGTCCCATCCCCACCACTTGCCCGGGGGCGGGGCCTGGGGTATATGAGCCTCGGCCTCTGCTCAGGGAGCTCATTCTGCTCTGGGGCTGCTGGCGCTGGCAGCTCCAGACCCAGCTGCCTCTGCGGGCACGGGGCTTCGGGCGCGGACAGGAGCGCAGGCGGCTGCGGCAGGGAAGAGCTGCGGCCGGGGACACCAGGCCACCCCTGTACTCCTCAGGGCCCCATCGGCTCCAGCCCCTCAGCGAGGACCAGATGTGCTCCTGGGCCTGGCCAGGCCCTGCCGGGACGCGTTCCACCCCGTCGGGCCCCCTGCCACCAGCTATGCCGAGCGCTGCTGCCTCTGCCCAGCCCCGGGGGCGCCGGGGCCAGAGGCTGTCGTCCCCAAGTGGGGTCACAGCATCTTTTGGGGGGGGTCGATGGCACCGACGCCGAGCCATCCTGCAGCCGTCTTTTTGGCTTTGCACCGCAGGCATCTCCGTAAGCTGTCCGAGTTCCTCCCTCCCCTTCGTGTGCCCCTCAGTCCCCTCCATTTCCCATCCAGGCACCAGAATCAATCTGCGTGACAAGTGGCCTTCTCAGAACCACGGGCCTTCAAAGGGCCTTCTCTCACCTGCCTAGTCCTCTCAGAAGGACACGGGCGTTGCTCTGTGTGGACTCATTTGTCTTTCCTGGCACCTCTCCTGAGCTGCTTTGTCACTTGTTTTGGTTCGAGTCGCTTCAGTGTTACTTAAGGTGCTTGGTACAGTTCCTGATGCTTTGGGGCTCTTTTCCCCGACGGTTTTTCCTTGGTTTTGGTTTTTGCTTTGGGTTCGGTTTGGTTTCAACCCTTTCCTGGGGTTTTCTGTCCTTTGGGACTTATTTCTGTTGAGGGAGGCAGATGGAGAAAAGTAGGAGTCTCAGTGTCTTACAACTGCTGGTGATCTACAATAGTCCCTTTGCAACCAGAGAGCTCTGAGAGGAGGATTCTTGCAGGCTGTCATTCGGCTTTGTCATTCGGTCCCGTCCAGAATGTAGCGCTGGTACAAGTTCTGCAACAGACAGGAACGGGTCTAGCCTTGTTACGCGGGCTTTCTTTTTCCTTGCAGGTCGGACTTGAGACTTGAAACGGCATTTTCCTTCGCTAAAAAAACACGCCCCGGACTCGCCGCAGACTCGGCAGCGTCGCGGATTTCGCCGGACCGCGCCGCTGGCAGAGCCGGCGGCCGACGGGGTCGCGGGCGCTCGGCACCGCGTCGGCCGGAGGCTCCCGTTGGCGCAGCAGCGACGGTCGGGGGCGGCGCAGCTGGACAGCCGGAGGTTTGGTGTCGCGGCGTATCTGCTGTGCGCGGGTTCGCTTCCCCGGGATTTTGGGCTGCTCTGGAAAAACGGGTGGCGGAGCCGGAGAGAAGAGCGGGCGGTGGCTACAGGCCGAGTCGCCGCTCGGGGAGGTTGCGCTCCGCGGAGCTTCAAACTTTGGAGACGGAGTGCAAAACCGTCGAGCGTCCCAAGTGGACCGCGGCAGGCGTCCTCGCTCCGGTCGTTTTTCCTGGGGAATTCCAAAGTGGTCAGTTTCTATTAGTTTAATTTTTACCGCTCGTTTACGTCAAAACGTTTAAAATAAAAATGTCCGTCACAGTAACCAGAATAGTCTTTGGGAGCAAATACTGCCCGTCGTCCGCTCTAGCTATTGCTTCCCGCTTTGCAGACAGTACTTACTCCCCATTGATGTAATCAAAGGGCAAGCAGCAGAATATCAACAACAGAGCACTAACTGGAAGGAATACCTGTAGCGAAACAACTCTAACAGGAAAAGAAAAAAATCACGCGTCCTAGTTAATCCACTTCGTGGTAAAGTCACAAAATATCAGAGCGCGCCTAAAGAGAAGAAATATTACCTAGGGTTGAGTAATGACTAAATTTAGTGGCAGACGTTACTTAATGAACCAGGCAGTAATTATTCCCGGTCCCTATTGCAATTCAAAAAATGAATAGTTGAGAGACCCTCTTGAAGTGATAAAGACAGAAAACTAATTGGGAGTCGTGAACAGCTCCATTTAAACATAACCACTGCTAAACCAATTGAACTGGAAACTAATTGGGAGGCTCTAACGCTTAAACGAGCACACCGCTGTAAGCAAGCTGGGAGGCAACAGTGACTCCTGCTTAGAACCAAAAGAGTAATCGAAGCTTTAGATTTTTAGATAAAGAGAAATAAAAAAAGGAATCGTTCAATAACGGCTACGTTTAAACGTAGGTACTAAAAGAATTCCCGGCCGGTGGTGAACTAACATAACGCTAAAAGATTTAGATTTAAAATAAAAGGAAAATTAGAAAACCAACAGGGAGTCACGACTGCCGAAACTTAAACATAGCCGTTGGGGGGGGGGAGGAGGGGACGGGTACCAATTCCTTCCAAGTAGAGCTAAAAGAAAAAACCGACGCCCATTAAATCCGACGAACAAAAACCTTAGATTTCATTTTAGAAACAGATCGAACGCTAACTGGGCATCATGAGTGCCCGTTTAACAATACTAGCCATCTTAAACTGATGCAATAAAGATACCCCCGCAGCACCATCAGATGAAAATTTTCTCCTTGGGAAGCAGAAATAGAATACCAATTGGGAGCAGTTTAGGGTAACGGTCGTCGTGAACGGACCCCTCATTAGAGTCCTAATTCACAATCCGAAACCGTGATTTCCAACGGTAATGAACCTTTTCCTCTTGTGTCAGTCGGGTGCCTGCGCTTTGCTCCTGCTCCCTTCAGCAGCGGTACACGGAGCGCTCGCTGGCTGTGAGCCGTTCGTTCACCCGCTTTCTGTACCAGTCAACTCTTCAATCGGGCCATTTAAATAACAGACTATTCTCTCAAATTCCAGCTCAAACGCGTGGCACGAATTAACGGCGCCCGAGGACCATGCCATTTACTAGCGCCGCCCCGGAGCTGAGCCTGCTTATTGTGAGGCGCTTCTCGCAAGAGCCCCTCACGCACGCACGCACGCACGCACGCACGCACGCACGCACGCACGCACGCAGGTCCCGTCACCGGTGCTCCGCGCCGGCCTAACCGCGGACCGGCAGGGCCGGCGGAGAAACTGCCCGGAAGCCGCGGAGAGCGAGACGGATTCGAGAGCGAGACGGATTCAACAGCGATTCCTGCCGAAACACGCAAGGAACGCAGCTCTGCACGGCGGGGCGGCGGCCTGTCCCCTCCTGCCCGCGCGGCCCCATCCCCGCCGCGGGCAGCCTCAGCCTTCACAAGACGGCGGCGCCATACACTCGCCCCCCTTCCAAGCACCGGCCGCAGCTCCGGAGAGAAACGACGCGGATGCGGCCCCGAGACGGCGGCGCCGCCGGCACTCGTTTCGCGGGGGACTCACCGGCTCCTTCGGGGCTCCGGCAGGCTCCCGCCGCTTCCCCGCGGTCCTCCATGATGCCGGAAGTGCCCCTCAGTCCTCCGGACATGCGCTCTATGGGCCCGCAGTCCTCCAGGATGCCCAAGTGCCGGTTCGGTGCGGGGGGGCCTGGAGTAGATGAGCCCCGGGCTCTGCCCAGGGAGCTCCTTCTGGGCGAGGCGAGAGCTGTGGGACTGGGCAGGGTCCAGCGGCACCCACAGGAGAGAGCGCCCTGGGATGCAGCTTGGGTTTTGGGGTTTTTTTGGTTTGGTTTTTTTTGGGTTTTTTTGTTTTTTTTTTTTTTTTTTTTTTTTTTTAACGTCGGCAGTTTCCTACGGGGTGTTCAGGGGTGACAGGAGGGTTTTAAAACACACAGCCTTTTTTTTTAACTGCTAGTTTTGGTGCTGTTTTGTTCTAGGTGCACTGGATTTTCCCGGAATTCTGAACTTCCTGCAGGATGGCAACTTGTTTTTTGTGAGGCGTGTTGGTGACCGCATTTCCCTTCCTAGGACTTGAAGGTGAGACTATCGAGCAGCCGTGAGGATGCGCCCCACGTCTGCACCTGTCTATGCCCCCCCATACCCCTGTCTCTGCCTTCAGGTGGGGTTTTTCCCATGCCACCCCCAACTCGGTGGCCTTGCTAAGGGTGGGTGTGCCTG
Source organism: Leptosomus discolor (assembly GCF_034619465.1). NCBI lineage: Eukaryota > Metazoa > Chordata > Aves > Leptosomiformes > Leptosomidae > Leptosomus > Leptosomus discolor. The sequence continues at coordinate 124,931 of NW_028237915.1, read as the reverse complement.
GCCCCAAATCCACCCGGCGCCTCCCCCCCCCGCCGCGAGCGTGCCTTGCTGCCGTTCTTCGGCACTGGCCACTGTAGGCGTGCCCTGCTTGCCCCCCCCCGACCCCCCCCCCGGGTGTGCCTTTTCTGCCCCGGCACCGCCCCCCCCCCCGTGGGAGTGCCTTGCTGCTTTGCACCTCGCCCCAGCACCGCCCCCCCCATGGCCTCGCCGACAGTGGCCGTGCCCTGCCCGGCCCCCACCCCCTCCCCTTCCCGGGTTTGCCTTTGTTATTCTGCACCCCACCCCAGCACCGCCCCCCCCCCGGGCGTGACTTTTTTGCCCCATGCCCCACCCTCCCGTTGGCGTGCCTTGCTGCCCACCCCCCCCACCCCACCCCCACCCCCCCGGCACCGCCCCCCCTTGTGTCCCATCCCCACCACTTGCCCGGGGGCGGGGCCTGGGGTATATGAGCCTCGGCCTCTGCTCAGGGAGCTCATTCTGCTCTGGGGCTGCTGGCGCTGGCAGCTCCAGACCCAGCTGCCTCTGCGGGCACGGGGCTTCGGGCGCGGACAGGAGCGCAGGCGGCTGCGGCAGGGAAGAGCTGCGGCCGGGGACACCAGGCCACCCCTGTACTCCTCAGGGCCCCATCGGCTCCAGCCCCTCAGCGAGGACCAGATGTGCTCCTGGGCCTGGCCAGGCCCTGCCGGGACGCGTTCCACCCCGTCGGGCCCCCTGCCACCAGCTATGCCGAGCGCTGCTGCCTCTGCCCAGCCCCGGGGGCGCCGGGGCCAGAGGCTGTCGTCCCCAAGTGGGGTCACAGCATCTTTTGGGGGGGGTCGATGGCACCGACGCCGAGCCATCCTGCAGCCGTCTTTTTGGCTTTGCACCGCAGGCATCTCCGTAAGCTGTCCGAGTTCCTCCCTCCCCTTCGTGTGCCCCTCAGTCCCCTCCATTTCCCATCCAGGCACCAGAATCAATCTGCGTGACAAGTGGCCTTCTCAGAACCACGGGCCTTCAAAGGGCCTTCTCTCACCTGCCTAGTCCTCTCAGAAGGACACGGGCGTTGCTCTGTGTGGACTCATTTGTCTTTCCTGGCACCTCTCCTGAGCTGCTTTGTCACTTGTTTTGGTTCGAGTCGCTTCAGTGTTACTTAAGGTGCTTGGTACAGTTCCTGATGCTTTGGGGCTCTTTTCCCCGACGGTTTTTCCTTGGTTTTGGTTTTTGCTTTGGGTTCGGTTTGGTTTCAACCCTTTCCTGGGGTTTTCTGTCCTTTGGGACTTATTTCTGTTGAGGGAGGCAGATGGAGAAAAGTAGGAGTCTCAGTGTCTTACAACTGCTGGTGATCTACAATAGTCCCTTTGCAACCAGAGAGCTCTGAGAGGAGGATTCTTGCAGGCTGTCATTCGGCTTTGTCATTCGGTCCCGTCCAGAATGTAGCGCTGGTACAAGTTCTGCAACAGACAGGAACGGGTCTAGCCTTGTTACGCGGGCTTTCTTTTTCCTTGCAGGTCGGACTTGAGACTTGAAACGGCATTTTCCTTCGCTAAAAAAACACGCCCCGGACTCGCCGCAGACTCGGCAGCGTCGCGGATTTCGCCGGACCGCGCCGCTGGCAGAGCCGGCGGCCGACGGGGTCGCGGGCGCTCGGCACCGCGTCGGCCGGAGGCTCCCGTTGGCGCAGCAGCGACGGTCGGGGGCGGCGCAGCTGGACAGCCGGAGGTTTGGTGTCGCGGCGTATCTGCTGTGCGCGGGTTCGCTTCCCCGGGATTTTGGGCTGCTCTGGAAAAACGGGTGGCGGAGCCGGAGAGAAGAGCGGGCGGTGGCTACAGGCCGAGTCGCCGCTCGGGGAGGTTGCGCTCCGCGGAGCTTCAAACTTTGGAGACGGAGTGCAAAACCGTCGAGCGTCCCAAGTGGACCGCGGCAGGCGTCCTCGCTCCGGTCGTTTTTCCTGGGGAATTCCAAAGTGGTCAGTTTCTATTAGTTTAATTTTTACCGCTCGTTTACGTCAAAACGTTTAAAATAAAAATGTCCGTCACAGTAACCAGAATAGTCTTTGGGAGCAAATACTGCCCGTCGTCCGCTCTAGCTATTGCTTCCCACTTTGCAGACAGTACTTACTCCCCATTGATGTAATCAAAGGGCAAGCAGCAGAATATCAACAACAGAGCACTAACTGGAAGGAATACCTGTAGCGAAACAACTCTAACAGGAAAAGAAAAAAATCACGCGTCCTAGTTAATCCACTTCGTGGTAAAGTCACAAAATATCAGAGCGCGCCTAAAGAGAAGAAATATTACCTAGGGTTGAGTAATGACTAAATTTAGTGGCAGACGTTACTTAATGAACCAGGCAGTAATTATTCCCAGTCCCTATTGCAATTCAAAAAATGAATAGTTGAGAGACCCTCTTGAAGTGATAAAGACAGAAAACTAATTGGGAGTCGTGAACAGCTCCATTTAAACATAACCACTGCTAAACCAATTGAACTGGAAACTAATTGGGAGGCTCTAACGCTTAAACGAGCACACCGCTGTAAGCAAGCTGGGAGGCAACAGTGACTCCTGCTTAGAACCAAAAGAGTAATCGAAGCTTTAGATTTTTAGATAAAGAGAAATAAAAAAAGGAATCGTTCAATAACGGCTACGTTTAAACGTAGGTACTAAAAGAATTCCCGGCCGGTGGTGAACTAACATAACGCTAAAAGATTTAGATTTAAAATAAAAGGAAAATTAGAAAACCAACAGGGAGTCACGACTGCCGAAACTTAAACATAGCCGTTGGGGGGGGGGGAGGAGGGGACGGGTACCAATTCCTTCCAAGTAGAGCTAAAAGAAAAAACCGACGCCCATTAAATCCGACGAACAAAAACCTTAGATTTCATTTTAGAAACAGATCGAACGCTAACTGGGCATCATGAGTGCCCGTTTAACAATACTAGCCATCTTAAACTGATGCATTAAAGATACCCCCGCAGCACCATCAGATGAAAATTTTCTCCTTGGGAAGCAGAAATAGAATACCAATTGGGAGCAGTTTAGGGTAACGGTCGTCGTGAACGGACCCCTCATTAGAGTCCTAATTCACAATCCGAAACCGTGATTTCCAACGGTAATGAACCTTTTCCTCTTGTGTCAGTCGGGTGCCTGCGCTTTGCTCCTGCTCCCTTCAGCAGCGGTACACGGAGCGCTCGCTGGCTGTGAGCCGTTCGTTCACCCGCTTTCTGTACCAGTCAACTCTTCAATCGGGCCATTTAAATAACAGACTATTCTCTCAAATTCCAGCTCAAACGCGTGGCACGAATTAACGGCGCCCGAGGACCATGCCATTTACTAGCGCCGCCCCGGAGCTGAGCCTGCTTATTGTGAGGCGCTTCTCGCAAGAGCCCCTCACGCACGCACGCACGCACGCACGCACGCACGCAGGTCCCGTCACCGGTGCTCCGCGCCGGCCTAACCGCGGACCGGCAGGGCCGGCGGAGAAACTGCCCGGAAGCCGCGGAGAGCGAGACGGATTCGAGAGCGAGACGGATTCAACAGCGATTCCTGCCGAAACACGCAAGGAACGCAGCTCTGCACGCCGGGGCGGCGGCCTGTCCCCTCCTGCCCGCGCGGCCCCATCCCCGCCGCGGGCAGCCTCAGCCTTCACAAGACGGCGGCGCCATACACTCGCCCCCCTTCCAAGCACCGGCCGCAGCTCCGGAGAGAAACGACGCGGATGCGGCCCCGAGACGGCGGCGCCGCCGGCACTCGTTTCGCGGGGGACTCACCGGCTCCTCCGGGGCTCCGGCAGGCTCCCGCCGCTTCCCCGCGGTCCTCCATGATGCCGGAAGTGCCCCTCAGTCCTCCGAACATGCGCTCTATGGGCCCGCAGTCCTCCAGGATGCCCAAGTGCCGGTTCGGTGCGGGGGGGCCTGGAGTAGATGAGCCCCGGGCTCTGCCCAGGGAGCTCCTTCTGGGCGAGGCGAGAGCTGTGGGACTGGGCAGGGTCCAGCGGCACCCACAGGAGAGAGCGCCCTGGGATGCAGCTTGGGTTTTGGGGTTTTTTTGTTTTTTTTTTTTTTTTTTTTTTAACGTCGGCACTTTCCTACGGGGTGTTCAGGGGTGACAGGAGGGTTTTAAAACACACAGCCTTTTTTTTTAACTGCTAGTTTTGGTGCTGTTTTGTTCTAGGTGCACTGGATTTTCCCGGAATTCTGAACTTCCTGCAGGATGGCAACTTGTTTTTTGTGAGGCGTGTTGGTGACCGCATTTCCCTTCCTAGGACTTGAAGGTGAGACTATCGAGCAGCCGTGAGGATGCGCCCCACGTCTGCACCTGTCTATGCCCCCCCATACCCCTGTCTCTGCCTTCAGGTGGGGTTTTTCCCATGCCACCCCCAACTCGGTGGCCTTGCTAAGGGTGGGTGTGCCTGGCCCCAAATCCACCCGGCGCCTCCCCCCCCCGCCGCGAGCGTGCCTTGCTGCCGTTCTTCGGCACTGGCCACTGTAGGCGTGCCCTGCTTGCCCCCCCCCCGACCCCCCCCCCGGGTGTGCCTTTTCTGCCCCGGCACCGCCCCCCCCCCGTGGGAGTGCCTTGCTGCTTTGCACCTCGCCCCAGCACCGCCCCCCCCATGGCCTCGCCGACAGTGGCCGTGCCCTGCCCGGCCCCCACCCCCTCCCCTTCCCGGGTTTGCCTTTGTTATTCTGCACCCCACCCCAGCACCGCCCCCCCCGGGCGTGACTTTTTTGCCCCATGCCCCACCCTCCCGTTGGCGTGCCTTGCTGCCCACCGCCCCCACCCCCCCCCCCCCCCCCGGCACCGCCCCCCCTTGTGTCCCATCCCCACCACTTGCCCGGGGGCGGGGCCTGGGGTATATGAGCCTCGGCCTCTGCTCAGGGAGCTCATTCTGCTCTGGGGCTGCTGGCGCTGGCAGCTCCAGACCCAGCTGCCTCTGCGGGCACGGGGCTTCGGGCGCGGACAGGAGCGCAGGCGGCTGCGGCAGGGAAGAGCTGCGGCCGGGGACACCAGGCCACCCCTGTACTCCTCAGGGCCCCATCGGCTCCAGCCCCTCAGCGAGGACCAGATGTGCTCCTGGGCCTGGCCTGGCCAGGCCCTGCCGGGACGCGTTCCACCCCGTCGGGCCCCCTGCCACCAGCTATGCCGAGCGCTGCTGCCTCTGCCCAGCCCCGGGGGCGCCGGGGCCAGAGGCTGTCGTCCCCAAGTGGGGTCACAGCATCTTTTGGGGGGGGTCGATGGCACCGACGCCGAGCCATCCTGCAGCCGTCTTTTTGGCTTTGCACCGCAGGCATCTCCGTAAGCTGTCCGAGTTCCTCCCTCCCCTTCGTGTGCCCCTCAGTCCCCTCCATTTCCCATCCAGGCACCAGAATCAATCTGCGTGACAAGTGGCCTTCTCAGAACCACGGGCCTTCAAAGGGCCTTCTCTCACCTGCCTAGTCCTCTCAGAAGGACACGGGCGTTGCTCTGTGTGGACTCATTTGTCTTTCCTGGCACCTCTCCTGAGCTGCTTTGTCACTTGTTTTGGTTCGAGTCGCTTCAGTGTTACTTAAGGTGCTTGGTACAGTTCCTGATGCTTTGGGGCTCTTTTCCCCGACGGTTTTTCCTTGGTTTTGGTTTTTGCTTTGGGTTCGGTTTGGTTTCAACCCTTTCCTGGGGTTTTCTGTCCTTTGGGACTTATTTCTGTTGAGGGAGGCAGATGGAGAAAAGTAGGAGTCTCAGTGTCTTACAACTGCTGGTGATCTACAATAGTCCCTTTGCAACCAGAGAGCTCTGAGAGGAGGATTCTTGCAGGCTGTCATTCGGCTTTGTCATTCGGTCCCGTCCAGAATGTAGCGCTGGTACAAGTTCTGCAACAGACAGGAACGGGTCTAGCCTTGTTACGCGGGCTTTCTTTTTCCTTGCAGGTCGGACTTGAGACTTGAAACGGCATTTTCCTTCGCTAAAAAAACACGCCCCGGACTCGCCGCAGACTCGGCAGCGTCGCGGATTTCGCCGGACCGCGCCGCTGGCAGAGCCGGCGGCCGACGGGGTCGCGGGCGCTCGGCACCGCGTCGGCCGGAGGCTCCCGTTGGCGCAGCAGCGACGGTCGGGGGCGGCGCAGCTGGACAGCCGGAGGTTTGGTGTCGCGGCGTATCTGCTGTGCGCGGGTTCGCTTCCCCGGGATTTTGGGCTGCTCTGGAAAAACGGGTGGCGGAGCCGGAGAGAAGAGCGGGCGGTGGCTACAGGCCGAGTCGCCGCTCGGGGAGGTTGCGCTCCGCGGAGCTTCAAACTTTGGAGACGGAGTGCAAAACCGTCGAGCGTCCCAAGTGGACCGCGGCAGGCGTCCTCGCTCCGGTCGTTTTTCCTGGGGAATTCCAAAGTGGTCAGTTTCTATTAGTTTAATTTTTACCGCTCGTTTACGTCAAAACGTTTAAAATAAAAATGTCCGTCACAGTAACCAGAATAGTCTTTGGGAGCAAATACTGCCCGTCGTCCGCTCTAGCTATTGCTTCCCACTTTGCAGACAGTACTTACTCCCCATTGATGTAATCAAAGGGCAAGCAGCAGAATATCAACAACAGAGCACTAACTGGAAGGAATACCTGTAGCGAAACAACTCTAACAGGAAAAGAAAAAAATCACGCGTCCTAGTTAATCCACTTCGTGGTAAAGTCACAAAATATCAGAGCGCGCCTAAAGAGAAGAAATATTACCTAGGGTTGAGTAATGACTAAATTTAGTGGCAGACGTTACTTAATGAACCAGGCAGTAATTATTCCCGGTCCCTATTGCAATTCAAAAAATGAATAGTTGAGAGACCCTCTTGAAGTGATAAAGACAGAAAACTAATTGGGAGTCGTGAACAGCTCCATTTAAACATAACCACTGCTAAACCAATTGAACTGGAAACTAATTGGGAGGCTCTAACGCTTAAACGAGCACACCGCTGTAAGCAAGCTGGGAGGCAACAGTGACTCCTGCTTAGAACCAAAAGAGTAATCGAAGCTTTAGATTTTTAGATAAAGAGAAATAAAAAAAGGAATCGTTCAATAACGGCTACGTTTAAACGTAGGTACTAAAAGAATTCCCGGCCGGTGGTGAACTAACATAACGCTAAAAGATTTAGATTTAAAATAAAAGGAAAATTAGAAAACCAACAGGGAGTCACGACTGCCGAAACTTAAACATAGCCGTTGGGGGGGGGGGAGGAGGGGACGGGTACCAATTCCTTCCAAGTAGAGCTAAAAGAAAAAACCGACGCCCATTAAATCCGACGAACAAAAACCTTAGATTTCATTTTAGAAACAGATCGAACGCTAACTGGGCATCATGAGTGCCCGTTTAACAATACTAGCCATCTTAAACTGATGCATTAAAGATACCCCCGCAGCACCATCAGATGAAAATTTTCTCCTTGGGAAGCAGAAATAGAATACCAATTGGGAGCAGTTTAGGGTAACGGTCGTCGTGAACGGACCCCTCATTAGAGTCCTAATTCACAATCCGAAACCGTGATTTCCAACGGTAATGAACCTTTTCCTCTTGTGTCAGTCGGGTGCCTGCGCTTTGCTCCTGCTCCCTTCAGCAGCGGTACACGGAGCGCTCGCTGGCTGTGAGCCGTTCGTTCACCCGCTTTCTGTACCAGTCAACTCTTCAATCGGGCCATTTAAATAACAGACTATTCTCTCAAATTCCAGCTCAAACGCGTGGCACGAATTAACGGCGCCCGAGGACCATGCCATTTACTAGCGCCGCCCCGGAGCTGAGCCTGCTTATTGTGAGGCGCTTCTCGCAAGAGCCCCTCACGCACGCACGCACGCACGCACGCACGCACGCAGGTCCCGTCACCGGTGCTCCGCGCCGGCCTAACCGCGGACCGGCAGGGCCGGCGGAGAAACTGCCCGGAAGCCGCGGAGAGCGAGACGGATTCGAGAGCGAGACGGATTCAACAGCGATTCCTGCCGAAACACGCAAGGAACGCAGCTCTGCACGCCGGGGCGGCGGCCTGTCCCCTCCTGCCCGCGCGGCCCCATCCCCGCCGCGGGCAGCCTCAGCCTTCACAAGACGGCGGCGCCATACACTCGCCCCCCTTCCAAGCACCGGCCGCAGCTCCGGAGAGAAACGACGCGGATGCGGCCCCGAGACGGCGGCGCCGCCGGCACTCGTTTCGCGGGGGACTCACCGGCTCCTCCGGGGCTCCGGCAGGCTCCCGCCGCTTCCCCGCGGTCCTCCATGATGCCGGAAGTGCCCCTCAGTCCTCCGAACATGCGCTCTATGGGCCCGCAGTCCTCCAGGATGCCCAAGTGCCGGTTCGGTGCGGGGGGGCCTGGAGTAGATGAGCCCCGGGCTCTGCCCAGGGAGCTCCTTCTGGGCGAGGCGAGAGCTGTGGGACTGGGCAGGGTCCAGCGGCACCCACAGGAGAGAGCGCCCTGGGATGCAGCTTGGGTTTTGGGGTTTTTTTGGTTTGTTTTTTTTTTTTTTTTTTTTTTTTTTTTTTTTTAACGTCGGCAGTTTCCTACGGGGTGTTCAGGGGTGACAGGAGGGTTTTAAAACACACAGCCTTTTTTTTTAACTGCTAGTTTTGGTGCTGTTTTGTTCTAGGTGCACTGGATTTTCCCGGAATTCTGAACTTCCTGCAGGATGGCAACTTGTTTTTTGTGAGGCGTGTTGGTGACCGCATTTCCCTTCCTAGGACTTGAAGGTGAGACTATCGAGCAGCCGTGAGGATGCGCCCCACGTCTGCACCTGTCTATGCCCCCCCATACCCCTGTCTCTGCCTTCAGGTGGGGTTTTTCCCATGCCACCCCCAACTCGGTGGCCTTGCTAAGGGTGGGTGTGCCTGGCCCCAAATCCACCCGGCGCCTCCCCCCCCCGCCGCGAGCGTGCCTTGCTGCCGTTCTTCGGCACTGGCCACTGTAGGCGTGCCCTGCTTGCCCCCCCCCCGACCCCCCCCCCCCCGACCCCCCCCCCCGGGTGTGCCTTTTCTGCCCCGGCACCGCCCCCCCCCCGTGGGAGTGCCTTGCTGCTTTGCACCTCGCCCCAGCACCGCCCCCCCCATGGCCTCGCCGACAGTGGCCGTGCCCTGCCCGGCCCCCACCCCCTCCCCTTCCCGGGTTTGCCTTTGTTATTCTGCACCCCACCCCAGCACCGCCCCCCCCGGGCGTGACTTTTTTGCCCCATGCCCCACCCTCCCGTTGGCGTGCCTTGCTGCCCACCGCCCCCACCCCACCCCCCCCCCCCGGCACCGCCCCCCCTTGTGTCCCATCCCCACCACTTGCCCGGGGGCGGGGCCTGGGGTATATGAGCCTCGGCCTCTGCTCAGGGAGCTCATTCTGCTCTGGGGCTGCTGGCGCTGGCAGCTCCAGACCCAGCTGCCTCTGCGGGCACGGGGCTTCGGGCGCGGACAGGAGCGCAGGCGGCTGCGGCAGGGAAGAGCTGCGGCCGGGGACACCAGGCCACCCCTGTACTCCTCAGGGCCCCATCGGCTCCAGCCCCTCAGCGAGGACCAGATGTGCTCCTGGGCCTGGCCAGGCCCTGCCGGGACGCGTTCCACCCCGTCGGGCCCCCTGCCACCAGCTATGCCGAGCGCTGCTGCCTCTGCCCAGCCCCGGGGGCGCCGGGGCCAGAGGCTGTCGTCCCCAAGTGGGGTCACAGCATCTTTTGGGGGGGGTCGATGGCACCGACGCCGAGCCATCCTGCAGCCGTCTTTTTGGCTTTGCACCGCAGGCATCTCCGTAAGCTGTCCGAGTTCCTCCCTCCCCTTCGTGTGCCCCTCAGTCCCCTCCATTTCCCATCCAGGCACCAGAATCAATCTGCGTGACAAGTGGCCTTCTCAGAACCACGGGCCTTCAAAGGGCCTTCTCTCACCTGCCTAGTCCTCTCAGAAGGACACGGGCGTTGCTCTGTGTGGACTCATTTGTCTTTCCTGGCACCTCTCCTGAGCTGCTTTGTCACTTGTTTTGGTTCGAGTCGCTTCAGTGTTACTTAAGGTGCTTGGTACAGTTCCTGATGCTTTGGGGCTCTTTTCCCCGACGGTTTTTCCTTGGTTTTGGTTTTTGCTTTGGGTTCGGTTTGGTTTCAACCCTTTCCTGGGGTTTTCTGTCCTTTGGGACTTATTTCTGTTGAGGGAGGCAGATGGAGAAAAGTAGGAGTCTCAGTGTCTTACAACTGCTGGTGATCTACAATAGTCCCTTTGCAACCAGAGAGCTCTGAGAGGAGGATTCTTGCAGGCTGTCATTCGGCTTTGTCATTCGGTCCCGTCCAGAATGTAGCGCTGGTACAAGTTCTGCAACAGACAGGAACGGGTCTAGCCTTGTTACGCGGGCTTTCTTTTTCCTTGCAGGTCGGACTTGAGACTTGAAACGGCATTTTCCTTCGCTAAAAAAACACGCCCCGGACTCGCCGCAGACTCGGCAGCGTCGCGGATTTCGCCGGACCGCGCCGCTGGCAGAGCCAGCGGCCGACGGGGTCACGGGCGCTCGGCACCGCGTCGGCCGGAGGCTCCCGTTGGCGCAGCAGCGACGGTCGGGGGCGGCGCAGCTGGACAGCCGGAGGTTTGGTGTCGCGGCGTATCTGCTGTGCGCGGGTTCGCTTCCCCGGGATTTTGGGCTGCTCTGGAAAAACGGGTGGCGGAGCCGGAGAGAAGAGCGGGCGGTGGCTACAGGCCGAGTCGCCGCTCGGGGAGGTTGCGCTCCGCGGAGCTTCAAACTTTGGAGACGGAGTGCAAAACCGTCGAGCGTCCCAAGTGGACCGCGGCAGGCGTCCTCGCTCCGGTCGTTTTTCCTGGGGAATTCCAAAGTGGTCAGTTTCTATTAGTTTAATTTTTACCGCTCGTTTACGTCAAAACGTTTAAAATAAAAATGTCCGTCACAGTAACCAGAATAGTCTTTGGGAGCAAATACTGCCCGTCGTCCGCTCTAGCTATTGCTTCCCGCTTTGCAGACAGTACTTACTCCCCATTGATGTAATCAAAGGGCAAGCAGCAGAATATCAACAACAGAGCACTAACTGGAAGGAATACCTGTAGCGAAACAACTCTAACAGGAAAAGAAAAAAATCACGCGTCCTAGTTAATCCACTTCGTGGTAAAGTCACAAAATATCAGAGCGCGCCTAAAGAGAAGAAATATTACCTAGGGTTGAGTAATGACTAAATTTAGTGGCAGATGTTACTTAATGAACCAGGCAGTAATTATTCCCGGTCCCTATTGCAATTCAAAAAATGAATAGTTGAGAGACCCTCTTGAAGTGATAAAGACAGAAAACTAATTGGGAGTCGTGAACAGCTCCATTTAAACATAACCACTGCTAAACCAATTGAACTGGAAACTAATTGGGAGGCTCTAACGCTTAAACGAGCACACCGCTGTAAGCAAGCTGGGAGGCAACAGTGACTCCTGCTTAGAACCAAAAGAGTAATCGAAGCTTTAGATCTTTAGATAAAGAGAAATAAAAAAAGGAATCGTTCAATAACGGCTACGTTTAAACGTAGGTACTAAAAGAATTCCCGGCCGGTGGTGAACTAACATAACGCTAAAAGATTTAGATTTAAAATAAAAGGAAAATTAGAAAACCAACAGGGAGTCACGACTGCCGAAACTTAAACATAGCCGTTGGGGGGGGGGAGGAGGGGACGGGTACCAATTCCTTCCAAGTAGAGCTAAAAGAAAAAACCGACGCCCATTAAATCCGACGAACAAAAACCTTAGATTTCATTTTAGAAACAGATCGAACGCTAACTGGGCATCATGAGTGCCCGTTTAACAATACTAGCCATCTTAAACTGATGCATTAAAGATACCCCCGCAGCACCATCAGATGAAAATTTTCTCCTTGGGAAGCAGAAATAGAATACCAATTGGGAGCAGTTTAGGGTAACGGTCGTCGTGAACGGACCCCTCATTAGAGTCCTAATTCACAATCCGAAACCGTGATTTCCAACGGTAATGAACCTTTTCCTCTTGTGTCAGTCGGGTGCCTGCGCTTTGCTCCTGCTCCCTTCAGCAGCGGTACACGGAGCGCTCGCTGGCTGTGAGCCGTTCGTTCACCTGCTTTCTGTACCAGTCAACTCTTCAATCGGGCCATTTAAATAACAGACTATTCTCTCAAATTCCAGCTCAAACGCGTGGCACGAATTAACGGCGCCCGAGGACCATGCCATTTACTAGCGCCGCCCCGGAGCTGAGCCTGCTTATTGTGAGGCGCTTCTCGCAAGAGCCCCTCACGCACGCACGCACGCAGGTCCCGTCACCGGTGCTCCGCGCCGGCCTAACCGCGGACCGGCAGGGCCGGCGGAGAAACTGCCCGGAAGCCGCGGAGAGCGAGACGGATTCGAGAGCGAGACGGATTCAACAGCGATTCCTGCCGAAACACGCAAGGAACGCAGCTCTGCACGCCGGGGCGGCGGCCTGTCCCCTCCTGCCCGCGCGGCCCCATCCCCGCCGCGGGCAGCCTCAGCCTTCACAAGACGGCGGCGCCATACACTCGCCCCCCTTCCAAGCACCGGCCGCAGCTCCGGAGAGAAACGACGCGGATGCGGCCCCGAGACGGCGGCGCCGCCGGCACTCGTTTCGCGGGGGACTCACCGGCTCCTCCGGGGCTCCGGCAGGCTCCCGCCGCTTCCCCGCGGTCCTCCATGATGCCGGAAGTGCCCCTCAGTCCTCCGAACATGCGCTCTATGGGCCCGCAGTCCTCCAGGATGCCCAAGTGCCGGTTCGGTGCGGGGGGGCCTGGAGTAGATGAGCCCCGGGCTCTGCCCAGGGAGCTCCTTCTGGGCGAGGCGAGAGCTGTGGGACTGGGCAGGGTCCAGCGGCACCCACAGGAGAGAGCGCCCTGGGATGCAGCTTGGGTTTTGGGGTTTTTTTGGTTTGGTTTTTTTTGGGTTTTTTTTTTTTTTTTTTTTTTTTTTTTTTTTTTAACGTCGGCAGTTTCCTACGGGGTGTTCAGGGGTGACAGGAGGGTTTTAAAACACACAGCCTTTTTTTTTAACTGCTAGTTTTGGTGCTGTTTTGTTCTAGGTGCACTGGATTTTCCCGGAATTCTGAACTTCCTGCAGGATGGCAACTTGTTTTTTGTGAGGCGTGTTGGTGACCGCATTTCCCTTCCTAGGACTTGAAGGTGAGACTATCGAGCAGCCGTGAGGATGCGCCCCACGTCTGCACCTGTCTATGCCCCCCCATACCCCTGTCTCTGCCTTCAGGTGGGGTTTTTCCCATGCCACCCCCAACTCGGTGGCCTTGCTAAGGGTGGGTGTGCCTGGCCCCAAATCCACCCGGCGCCTCCCCCCCCCGCCGCGAGCGTGCCTTGCTGCCGTTCTTCGGCACTGGCCACTGTAGGCGTGCCCTGCTTGCCCCCCCCCGACCCCCCCCCCGGGTGTGCCTTTTCTGCCCCGGCACCGCCCCCCCCGTGGGCGTGCCCTGCTTCCCCACGCCCCGCCCCGCCCCCCCCCCGTGGGAGTGCCTTGCTGCTTTGCACCTCGCCCCAGCACCGCCCCCCCCATGGCCTCGCCGACAGTGGCCGTGCCCTGCCCGGCCCCCACCCCCTCCCCTTCCCGGGTTTGCCTTTGTTATTCTGCACCCCACCCCAGCACCGCCCCCCCCGGGCGTGACTTTTTTGCCCCATGCCCCACCCTCCCGTTGGCGTGCCTTGCTGCCCACCCCCCCCACCCCACCCCCACCCCCCCGGCACCGCCCCCCCTTGTGTCCCATCCCCACCACTTGCCCGGGGGCGGGGCCTGGGGTATATGAGCCTCGGCCTCTGCTCAGGGAGCTCATTCTGCTCTGGGGCTGCTGGCGCTGGCAGCTCCAGACCCAGCTGCCTCTGCGGGCACGGGGCTTCGGGCGCGGACAGGAGCGCAGGCGGCTGCGGCAGGGAAGAGCTGCGGCCGGGGACACCAGGCCACCCCTGTACTCCTCAGGGCCCCATCGGCTCCAGCCCCTCAGCGAGGACCAGATGTGCTCCTGGGCCTGGCCAGGCCCTGCCGGGACGCGTTCCACCCCGTCGGGCCCCCTGCCACCAGCTATGCCGAGCGCTGCTGCCTCTGCCCAGCCCCGGGGGCGCCGGGGCCAGAGGCTGTCGTCCCCAAGTGGGGTCACAGCATCTTTTGGGGGGGGTCGATGGCACCGACGCCGAGCCATCCTGCAGCCGTCTTTTTGGCTTTGCACCGCAGGCATCTCCGTAAGCTGTCCGAGTTCCTCCCTCCCCTTCGTGTGCCCCTCAGTCCCCTCCATTTCCCATCCAGGCACCAGAATCAATCTGCGTGACAAGTGGCCTTCTCAGAACCACGGGCCTTCAAAGGGCCTTCTCTCACCTGCCTAGTCCTCTCAGAAGGACACGGGCGTTGCTCTGTGTGGACTCATTTGTCTTTCCTGGCACCTCTCCTGAGCTGCTTTGTCACTTGTTTTGGTTCGAGTCGCTTCAGTGTTACTTAAGGTGCTTGGTACAGTTCCTGATGCTTTGGGGCTCTTTTCCCCGACGGTTTTTCCTTGGTTTTGGTTTTTGCTTTGGGTTCGGTTTGGTTTCAACCCTTTCCTGGGGTTTTCTGTCCTTTGGGACTTATTTCTGTTGAGGGAGGCAGATGGAGAAAAGTAGGAGTCTCAGTGTCTTACAACTGCTGGTGATCTACAATAGTCCCTTTGCAACCAGAGAGCTCTGAGAGGAGGATTCTTGCAGGCTGTCATTCGGCTTTGTCATTCGGTCCCGTCCAGAATGTAGCGCTGGTACAAGTTCTGCAACAGACAGGAACGGGTCTAGCCTTGTTACGCGGGCTTTCTTTTTCCTTGCAGGTCGGACTTGAGACTTGAAACGGCATTTTCCTTCGCTAAAAAAACACGCCCCGGACTCGCCGCAGACTCGGCAGCGTCGCGGATTTCGCCGGACCGCGCCGCTGGCAGAGCCGGCGGCCGACGGGGTCGCGGGCGCTCGGCACCGCGTCGGCCGGAGGCTCCCGTTGGCGCAGCAGCGACGGTCGGGGGCGGCGCAGCTGGACAGCCGGAGGTTTGGTGTCGCGGCGTATCTGCTGTGCGCGGGTTCGCTTCCCCGGGATTTTGGGCTGCTCTGGAAAAACGGGTGGCGGAGCCGGAGAGAAGAGCGGGCGGTGGCTACAGGCCGAGTCGCCGCTCGGGGAGGTTGCGCTCCGCGGAGCTTCAAACTTTGGAGACGGAGTGCAAAACCGTCGAGCGTCCCAAGTGGACCGCGGCAGGCGTCCTCGCTCCGGTCGTTTTTCCTGGGGAATTCCAAAGTGGTCAGTTTCTATTAGTTTAATTTTTACCGCTCGTTTACGTCAAAACGTTTAAAATAAAAATGTCCGTCACAGTAACCAGAATAGTCTTTGGGAGCAAATACTGCCCGTCGTCCGCTCTAGCTATTGCTTCCCGCTTTGCAGACAGTACTTACTCCCCATTGATGTAATCAAAGGGCAAGCAGCAGAATATCAACAACAGAGCACTAACTGGAAGGAATACCTGTAGCGAAACAACTCTAACAGGAAAAGAAAAAAATCACGCGTCCTAGTTAATCCACTTCGTGGTAAAGTCACAAAATATCAGAGCGCGCCTAAAGAGAAGAAATATTACCTAGGGTTGAGTAATGACTAAATTTAGTGGCAGATGTTACTTAATGAACCAGGCAGTAATTATTCCCGGTCCCTATTGCAATTCAAAAAATGAATAGTTGAGAGACCCTCTTGAAGTGATAAAGACAGAAAACTAATTGGGAGTCGTGAACAGCTCCATTTAAACATAACCACTGCTAAACCAATTGAACTGGAAACTAATTGGGAGGCTCTAACGCTTAAACGAGCACACCGCTGTAAGCAAGCTGGGAGGCAACAGTGACTCCTGCTTAGAACCAAAAGAGTAATCGAAGCTTTAGATCTTTAGATAAAGAGAAATAAAAAAAGGAATCGTTCAATAACGGCTACGTTTAAACGTAGGTACTAAAAGAATTCCCGGCCGGTGGTGAACTAACATAACGCTAAAAGATTTAGATTTAAAATAAAAGGAAAATTAGAAAACCAACAGGGAGTCACGACTGCCGAAACTTAAACATAGCCGTTGGGGGGGGGGAGGAGGGGACGGGTACCAATTCCTTCCAAGTAGAGCTAAAAGAAAAAACCGACGCCCATTAAATCCGACGAACAAAAACCTTAGATTTCATTTTAGAAACAGATCGAACGCTAACTGGGCATCATGAGTGCCCGTTTAACAATACTAGCCATCTTAAACTGATGCATTAAAGATACCCCCGCAGCACCATCAGATGAAAATTTTCTCCTTGGGAAGCAGAAATAGAATACCAATTGGGAGCAGTTTAGGGTAACGGTCGTCATGAACGGACCCCTCATTAGAGTCCTAATTCACAATCCGAAACCGTGATTTCCAACGGTAATGAACCTTTTCCTCTTGTGTCAGTCGGGTGCCTGCGCTTTGCTCCTGCTCCCTTCAGCAGCGGTACACGGAGCGCTCGCTGGCTGTGAGCCGTTCGTTCACCCGCTTTCTGTACCAGTCAACTCTTCAATCGGGCCATTTAAATAACAGACTATTCTCTCAAATTCCAGCTCAAACGCGTGGCACGAATTAACGGCACCCGAGGACCATGCCATTTACTAGCGCCGCCCCGGAGCTGAGCCTGCTTATTGTGAGGCGCTTCTCGCAAGAGCCCCTCACGCACGCACGCACGCACGCACGCACGCACGCACGCACGCAGGTCCCGTCACCGGTGCTCCGCGCCGGCCTAACCGCGGACCGGCAGGGCCGGCGGAGAAACTGCCCGGAAGCCGCGGAGAGCGAGACGGATTCGAGAGCGAGACGGATTCAACAGCGATTCCTGCCGAAACACGCAAGGAACGCAGCTCTGCACGCCGGGGCGGCGGCCTGTCCCCTCCTGCCCGCGCGGCCCCATCCCCGCCGCGGGCAGCCTCAGCCTTCACAAGACGGCGGCGCCATACACTCGCCCCCCTTCCAAGCACCGGCCGCAGCTCCGGAGAGAAACGACGCGGATGCGGCCCTGAGACGGCGGCGCCGCCGGCACTCGTTTCGCGGGGGACTCACCGGCTCCTCCGGGGCTCCGGCAGGCTCCCGCCGCTTCCCCGCGGTCCTCCATGATGCCGGAAGTGCCCCTCAGTCCTCCGAACATGCGCTCTATGGGCCCGCAGTCCTCCAGGATGCCCAAGTGCCGGTTCGGTGCGGGGGGGCCTGGAGTAGATGAGCCCCGGGCTCTGCCCAGGGAGCTCCTTCTGGGCGAGGCGAGAGCTGTGGGACTGGGCAGGGTCCAGCGGCACCCACAGGAGAGAGCGCCCTGGGATGCAGCTTGGGTTTTGGGGTTTTTTTGGTTTGGTTTTTTTTTGTTTTTTTTTTTGTTTTTTTTGTTTTTTTTTTTTTTTTTTTAACGTCGGCAGTTTCCTACGGGGTGTTCAGGGGTGACAGGAGGGTTTTAAAACACACAGCCTTTTTTTTTAACTGCTAGTTTTGGTGCTGTTTTGTTCTAGGTGCACTGGATTTTCCCGGAATTCTGAACTTCCTGCAGGATGGCAACTTGTTTTTTGTGAGGCGTGTTGGTGACCGCATTTCCCTTCCTAGGACTTGAAGGTGAGACTATCGAGCAGCCGTGAGGATGCGCCCCACGTCTGCACCTGTCTATGCCCCCCCATACCCCTGTCTCTGCCTTCAGGTGGGGTTTTTCCCATGCCACCCCCAACTCGGTGGCCTTGCTAAGGGTGGGTGTGCCTGGCCCCAAATCCACCCGGCGCCTCCCCCCCCCGCCGCGAGCGTGCCTTGCTGCCGTTCTTCGGCACTGGCCACTGTAGGCGTGCCCTGCTTGCCCCCCCCCGACCCCCCCCCCCGGGTGTGCCTTTTCTGCCCCGGCACCGCCCCCCCCCGTGGGCGTGCCCTGCTTCCCCACGCCCCGCCCCGCCCCCCCCCCGTGGGAGTGCTTTGCTGCTTTGCACCTCGCCCCAGCACCGCCCCCCCCATGGCCTCGCCGACAGTGGCCGTGCCCTGCCCGGCCCCCACCCCCTCCCCTTCCCGGGTTTGCCTTTGTTATTCTGCACCCCACCCCAGCACCGCCCCCCCCGGGCGTGACTTTTTTGCCCCATGCCCCACCCTCCCGTTGGCGTGCCTTGCTGCCCACCCCCCCCACCCCACCCCCACCCCCCCGGCACCGCCCCCCCTTGTGTCCCATCCCCACCACTTGCCCGGGGGCGGGGCCTGGGGTATATGAGCCTCGGCCTCTGCTCAGGGAGCTCATTCTGCTCTGGGGCTGCTGGCGCTGGCAGCTCCAGACCCAGCTGCCTCTGCGGGCACGGGGCTTCGGGCGCGGACAGGAGCGCAGGCGGCTGCGGCAGGGAAGAGCTGCGGCCGGGGACACCAGGCCACCCCTGTACTCCTCAGGGCCCCATCGGCTCCAGCCCCTCAGCGAGGACCAGATGTGCTCCTGGGCCTGGCCAGGCCCTGCCGGGACGCGTTCCACCCCGTCGGGCCCCCTGCCACCAGCTATGCCGAGCGCTGCTGCCTCTGCCCAGCCCCGGGGGCGCCGGGGCCAGAGGCTGTCGTCCCCAAGTGGGGTCACAGCATCTTTTGGGGGGGGTCGATGGCACCGACGCCGAGCCATCCTGCAGCCGTCTTTTTGGCTTTGCACCGCAGGCATCTCCGTAAGCTGTCCGAGTTCCTCCCTCCCCTTCGTGTGCCCCTCAGTCCCCTCCATTTCCCATCCAGGCACCAGAATCAATCTGCGTGACAAGTGGCCTTCTCAGAACCACGGGCCTTCAAAGGGCCTTCTCTCACCTGCCTAGTCCTCTCAGAAGGACACGGGCGTTGCTCTGTGTGGACTCATTTGTCTTTCCTGGCACCTCTCCTGAGCTGCTTTGTCACTTGTTTTGGTTCGAGTCGCTTCAGTGTTACTTAAGGTGCTTGGTACAGTTCCTGATGCTTTGGGGCTCTTTTCCCCGACGGTTTTTCCTTGGTTTTGGTTTTTGCTTTGGGTTCGGTTTGGTTTCAACCCTTTCCTGGGGTTTTCTGTCCTTTGGGACTTATTTCTGTTGAGGGAGGCAGATGGAGAAAAGTAGGAGTCTCAGTGTCTTACAACTGCTGGTGATCTACAATAGTCCCTTTGCAACCAGAGAGCTCTGAGAGGAGGATTCTTGCAGGCTGTCATTCGGCTTTGTCATTCGGTCCCGTCCAGAATGTAGCGCTGGTACAAGTTCTGCAACAGACAGGAACGGGTCTAGCCTTGTTACGCGGGCTTTCTTTTTCCTTGCAGGTCGGACTTGAGACTTGAAACGGCATTTTCCTTCGCTAAAAAAACACGCCCCGGACTCGCCGCAGACTCGGCAGCGTCGCGGATTTCGCCGGACCGCGCCGCTGGCAGAGCCGGCGGCCGACGGGGTCGCGGGCGCTCGGCACCGCGTCGGCCGGAGGCTCCCGTTGGCGCAGCAGCGACGGTCGGGGGCGGTGCAGCTGGACAGCCGGAGGTTTGGTGTCGCGGCGTATCTGCTGTGCGCGGGTTCGCTTCCCCGGGATTTTGGGCTGCTCTGGAAAAACGGGTGGCGGAGCCGGAGAGAAGAGCGGGCGGTGGCTACAGGCCGAGTCGCCGCTCGGGGAGGTTGCGCTCCGCGGAGCTTCAAACTTTGGAGACGGAGTGCAAAACCGTCGAGCGTCCCAAGTGGACCGCGGCAGGCGTCCTCGCTCCGGTCGTTTTTCCTGGGGAATTCCAAAGTGGTCAGTTTCTATTAGTTTAATTTTTACCGCTCGTTTACGTCAAAACGTTTAAAATAAAAATGTCCGTCACAGTAACCAGAATAGTCTTTGGGAGCAAATACTGCCCGTCGTCCGCTCTAGCTATTGCTTCCCGCTTTGCAGACAGTACTTACTCCCCATTGATGTAATCAAAGGGCAAGCAGCAGAATATCAACAACAGAGCACTAACTGGAAGGAATACCTGTAGCGAAACAACTCTAACAGGAAAAGAAAAAAATCACGCGTCCTAGTTAATCCACTTCGTGGTAAAGTCACAAAATATCAGAGCGCGCCTAAAGAGAAGAAATATTACCTAGGGTTGAGTAATGACTAAATTTAGTGGCAGACGTTACTTAATGAACCAGGCAGTAATTATTCCCGGTCCCTATTGCAATTCAAAAAATGAATAGTTGAGAGACCCTCTTGAAGTGATAAAGACAGAAAACTAATTGGGAGTCGTGAACAGCTCCATTTAAACATAACCACTGCTAAACCAATTGAACTGGAAACTAATTGGGAGGCTCTAACGCTTAAACGAGCACACCGCTGTAAGCAAGCTGGGAGGCAACAGTGACTCCTGCTTAGAACCAAAAGAGTAATCGAAGCTTTAGATTTTTAGATAAAGAGAAATAAAAAAAGGAATCGTTCAATAACGGCTACGTTTAAACGTAGGTACTAAAAGAATTCCCGGCCGGTGGTGAACTAACATAACGCTAAAAGATTTAGATTTAAAATAAAAGGAAAATTAGAAAACCAACAGGGAGTCACGACTGCCGAAACTTAAACATAGCCGTTGGGGGGGGGGAGGAGGGGACGGGTACCAATTCCTTCCAAGTAGAGCTAAAAGAAAAAACCGACGCCCATTAAATCCGACGAACAAAAACCTTAGATTTCATTTTAGAAACAGATCGAACGCTAACTGGGCATCATGAGTGCCCGTTTAACAATACTAGCCATCTTAAACTGATGCATTAAAGATACCCCCGCAGCACCATCAGATGAAAATTTTCTCCTTGGGAAGCAGAAATAGAATACCAATTGGGAGCAGTTTAGGGTAACGGTCGTCGTGAACGGACCCCTCATTAGAGTCCTAATTCACAATCCGAAACCGTGATTTCCAACGGTAATGAACCTTTTCCTCTTGTGTCAGTCGGGTGCCTGCGCTTTGCTCCTGCTCCCTTCAGCAGCGGTACACGGAGCGCTCGCTGGCTGTGAGCCGTTCGTTCACCCGCTTTCTGTACCAGTCAACTCTTCAATCGGGCCATTTAAATAACAGACTATTCTCTCAAATTCCAGCTCAAACGCGTGGCACGAATTAACGGCGCCCGAGGACCATGCCATTTACTAGCGCCGCCCCGGAGCTGAGCCTGCTTATTGTGAGGCGCTTCTCGCAAGAGCCCCTCACGCACGCACGCACGCACGCACGCACGCACGCCCGCACGCAGGTCCCGTCACCGGTGCTCCGCGCCGGCCTAACCGCGGACCGGCAGGGCCGGCGGAGAAACTGCCCGGAAGCCGCGGAGAGCGAGACGGATTCGAGAGCGAGACGGATTCAACAGCGATTCCTGCCGAAACACGCAAGGAACGCAGCTCTGCACGGCGGGGCGGCGGCCTGTCCCCTCCTGCCCGCGCGGCCCCATCCCCGCCGCGGGCAGCCTCAGCCTTCACAAGACGGCGGCGCCATACACTCGCCCCCCTCCAAGCACCGGCCGCAGCTCCGGAGAGAAACGACGCGGATGCGGCCCCGAGACGGCGGCGCCGCCGGCACTCGTTTCGCGGGGGACTCACCGGCTCCTCCGGGGCTCCGGCAGGCTCCCGCCGCTTCCCCGCGGTCCTCCATGATGCCGGAAGTGCCCCTCAGTCCTCCGAACATGCGCTCTATGGGCCCGCAGTCCTCCAGGATGCCCAAGTGCCGGTTCGGTGCGGGGGGGCCTGGAGTAGATGAGCCCCGGGCTCTGCCCAGGGAGCTCCTTCTGGGCGAGGCGAGAGCTGTGGGACTGGGCAGGGTCCAGCGGCACCCACAGGAGAGAGCGCCCTGGGATGCAGCTTGGGTTTTGGGGTTTTTTTGGTTTGGTTTTTTTTTGTTTTTTTTTTGTTTTTTTTTGTTTTTTTTTTTTTTTTTTAACGTCGGCAGTTTCCTACGGGGTGTTCAGGGGTGACAGGAGGGTTTTAAAACACACAGCCTTTTTTTTTAACTGATAGTTTTGGTGCTGTTTTGTTCTAGGTGCACTGGATTTTCCCGGAATTCTGAACTTCCTGCAGGATGGCAACTTGTTTTTTGTGAGGCGTGTTGGTGACCGCATTTCCCTTCCTAGGACTTGAAGGTGAGACTATCGAGCAGCCGTGAGGATGCGCCCCACGTCTGCACCTGTCTATGCCCCCCCATACCCCTGTCTCTGCCTTCAGGTGGGGTTTTTCCCATGCCACCCCCAACTCGGTGGCCTTGCTAAGGGTGGGTGTGCCTGGCCCCAAATCCACCCGGCGCCTCCCCCCCCCGCCGCGAGCGTGCCTTGCTGCCGTTCTTCGGCACTGGCCACTGTAGGCGTGCCCTGCTTGCCCCCCCCCGACCCCCCCCCCGGGTGTGCCTTTTCTGCCCCGGCACCGCCCCCCCCGTGGGCGTGCCCTGCTTCCCCGCGCCCCGCCCCGCCCCCCCCCCGTGGGAGTGCCTTGCTGCTTTGCACCTCGCCCCAGCACCGCCCCCCCCATGGCCTCGCCGACAGTGGCCGTGCCCTGCCCGGCCCCCACCCCCTCCCCTTCCCGGGTTTGCCTTTGTTATTCTGCACCCCACCCCAGCACCGCCCCCCCCGGGCGTGACTTTTTTGCCCCATGCCCCACCCTCCCGTTGGCGTGCCTTGCTGCCCACCCCCCCCACCCCCCCTCCACCCCCCGGAACCGCCCCCCCTTGTGTCCCATCCCCACCACTTGCCCGGGGGCGGGGCCTGGGGTATATGAGCCTCGGCCTCTGCTCAGGGAGCTCATTCTGCTCTGGGGCTGCTGGCGCTGGCAGCTCCAGACCCAGCTGCCTCTGCGGGCACGGGGCTTCGGGCGCGGACAGGAGCGCAGGCGGCTGCGGCAGGGAAGAGCTGCGGCCGGGCGCGGAAATGTTTTTGTCAACTATTTGAACAGCTTATCTGAGCATTTCACACTAGTGAATAATCCTGTTTTGCCTAAGCTTAACAGCCCCCACCACGGGTCATGAAGGTGGTTGCAACTCGTGACCTTCAGCATTGTCACGAGCCTTACACGGGACTGAAAAAAAATCCCCCAAACAATTCTATAATAAAGGATTGTTATCCTCTCCTATGGGCCAATAAATGAGTAACAAAGGAAGGTGTTCTTTATCTAGGCTTACAAGAACATACACAAAAAGAGGCAGAGAAAATCACTCTCTTCTTGTTTGTGTTTTGCTTCATCAAAAACCTTTGATCTCAACTGTGCTAGTGCAAGCGTCTGAAAGGCACTAGTCTAGAACCACTGGACAGTCTAGCTGGACCCTGGTGAGGCATTAACATCAGAGCAATGACCTTGCTTCAACTAATTTTATACAGAACCAAACTAATCCCTGATTCCTTAGATACATATACTTCTTCCTGTGAGTAGATTACTAAATCCTTTAAGAAAGCCAAGATTTTAATCCCCGTTTTACAGACAGGACAGAAATGGAGGCATTTTCTGAAGTGATCTGCCTACAGCACCAGTCGTTAAGCTGCCGGATGAGAACTCAGCTTTGTACAGTTCCCATTCCGCATTAGGCCTGAGCTTTCCCTCTGTGCTGCTTCAGCATGTGCCCTGACAGCTGTGAAAGGAGGAAGCCGTGGGAGTGCACCTATCCATTTGTCTCTTTCTTGCTGCCTTAAGATATGTCCCTCAGCAAAGAAATACTTAAGACTTCCCCATCGGAATTAAACTGATACAACTTCCTCATCCTTCGCCCTAAAATAAGAGAAAATACGGGGACCTTTCCTACGCTTCTGGTTTTAAACTTTCCCATGAACATCAACATCAAATCTTTCCAGAAATCCCACCCTCCCAACACCCACGATGTATTTAGAAAGTGTTTTCTTCCATAATCTGCAGGATTATGGAACTGGCCGTTTCTTTACCTATATACTGTACAGCTTCATACAGCTTGGAAGGTTTACTCCAAATTAGCATTGCAAGTAATACCCAAAAGAGTTGAAATGCAGAGCAGAATAGCAGGCATTTGACAACTGTTATCCTGAAGCCAGTGGAATATACAATGCCTTTTTCCAGTCCTGCTACTGTATTCCTAATGAGCTCCTTACAGCATAGACCAGCACTGGGCTGCCCACACCAACATTAGGCAGTCTATGTGGTGGTCAGCAGCACGCCTTTTACATGGGAGCTTGAAAGCAGAGGTGAGCTCACTCTTCTGTTACAAGCAAACCAGAAGCTAAGCAAAAGTGATTTAAGCAGTAGTACTTAATACCAGCAGTCAGGGCCTGAAGCTTACCCTTGCTCAGAGTATATTCAAGAGTAAACTAGGCTCTCCTCTGCAATACCTGGAGCTATCTTCACAATGTGCTAAGATTCAGAAAGCTTGCAGGCAGATAAAGAGTCTGGCTCACACCACTAAAAAACAGGCAACTTTGTTCTGAAGGTTTTTAGCGGTCGACAGAAATAGCACTTGGAAAAGGTCCGCAACTCGTCTTTCTGGACCCAATAACAATAACAGGGCCAGCAAGGTTGTTCTGTGATGACAACCACAGTGAATTATGACCCGCAGGGACCATGTGACAGCAAGAGCAAATAAAATGCACTAATGCGAGTCGCAGCTTGGACATTGCGCTCTTTATGGCAAAGGGATATTTTTTTTCGCCAAATACAAACATACAAGTAAACAGCCAAGTAGGGGGTGGGGAGCAGGGTGGGAAATGGACAGAGGATGCTATTACTGGCACGATGATTCCGCATCTTTACAAAGCAGCAAGCTTGGTAACAAGATGCCCACTGCGACTTAGAACCACAGCATCACTGTGCAAGCATTTGACAATGATCAGTAAGAAACACTTGAGATCACAAGGCCAGTGATTAGAAGGGTTCGCTTTGAATGGATGTGCCTAAGCAAAGAGATTTTGGTAAACAAGTAATTAATCGAGTCTCTTAACCCCCACTTCTGAGCTGCATAGCACCTCCCTGTTGAAATGAATGGCTGAATGTCCCAAGATGAAGATGTTGCAGAAGAAATTTGTAGCTTTGAGTCTTGTTCTGACTCTGCTGTGGGTTTGGTGCATGACCTCGGTCAAGTCATTCAAACTCCCAATGAACGTGTTCCTGCTCATCTACTGCTCCATCTTTTCCCTGCTAGAAGTTACCGTCCCTTCAAACCTGCACCTATGATCATCCCTAGCAATTTAGGTCACCTTTAGCACCTTCAGTAGAATCCTACCAAAACAAATTCGACCCTGAAACAGTTTCCCAGAATTCTGAACCTGCTCCATCCATGTCCGCTGAAAGGAATTGGTACCTCATGTTCTCCATTTCAATGGAACAAACAAAATCCCAAGCATGAACAACTTTCTAAGTTGCAGGATACTGCCTTGAGCAGATGGCTGAATGAAATGCTTTCTAAACATTTAAACCCAGAGAACCCATGAGAAACCTGAATGCAGAAGGGGTAGCTTCAATAACAGAATAAGATAAAAAGAAAGCCAAAGGCCTGTGAATTGTAGTTACGCAGCACCTACAAAGGCATTTAAGATGGCTAAAGTTGGTGTAAATCTAGGTACTTTGAATGGCTCTCTGAAGGAAACTCTTATTCCATCAACAAGACAGAGAGACCTAGGGAGACATAGACTTTAAATGATAAACCCAAGTCTAAAAGATGAATACTGCCACTTACAGCTACATCGAGAGGACCACGCAAAGACTAGGAAGGTAGATACTGACTGCATCCACACCCACTGTCATGCATGTGCTGAAAAGCTCCTCATTAAATATTTTTCAAGGTTTATATTGTACTCACTGTCTTTCTTACTGCAATCTAGGGGGATCAGATGGACACTATGCAGCTCAACTTTCAAGTTGCCTGACCAAACGGACATCTCTCTCTGTCACTCCTCAAAACTCCCAACCCACCTGTTCAAAGTTGTCATTAATTTTAATCTTCCAGTCCACTCCAGAGGCTGCGTAGCACTTAGCGTTTGCCACATCTGAGGCATTAAATTTTCTGAGTAATCTGAATCACCAGTAAAAATGACCAGCAGACCATTTTCTTGCTTTGAAAAATGGCCTTTTTACACGCTGATTCAAGTCTATGAAATGAGCCTTCCCAATGCTCTCAATCCCACTCCAGAAACTAGGACGACCACTCATCTCTTCTCCTGCCCTTCCAAGAACAAGTTGCATCCTTTTGAATGCATCTCCCCTAACCTAGAGCTGTAGAAAAAGAAAAAAACACACCAAAATAAATAACCCCAAATCTTCCCAAGAAAAAGTCCAGAGCCAAAACATTCTACCAAAGCAGAACTTCCATGGCACACTCTTCTCCCTCAGGGAAAGTGAGCAGTTTTAAAAAAAAAGTGACAGATGTTAGCCATCTCACTCGGTGCACCACTGGAAGGCACCCAGTATGATGAGGTGTACAGCATAAGAACCTCTGATGATACCAGATTAATCGCTGCTTGCATTTTTCACATTGGCTTTGAGTTTGGCTTGCATTTTTCACATTGGCTTGGCTTGGTTTGGCTTGCATTTTCATCGTTACTCTGATTACGTTCCCAATTGGGTCAGTAGGTACCATTGGACAGGAATAATTTGCATACTTCACTATGGTGTTGATGATACCATGAGTGAGTCAGTCAGTGTCGGCACGGGTGATGAGGAAGCCACGGGTGAGCTGACCTCTAAAAGGTCTGTGCTTCATCAGAACAACTCTAAGACGTTAAGTGGCTGAAATACATGGGTTAATGCAACCAAAATACTTTATCAGCAGAGAACTGTGAAAATCACAGGCCAGCTACAGCGCTTAACACAGAGGCTGACTGGGCTACATATCATTTCAGGCTGCAAAGGACCAGGACATACGACTGCAGGAAAAACAGGATCTCAGTACACCACTGTGGATGCCAAAGAGGGGGTAACAAAACCTGCAGCTGAGGGAAAGGAAGGCTACTCTGCCCTTGCCAGCTAATGTTTCCATGCAGCTTTTATAGGCTTCTTCTCCCATAGAGAACTGAGAGCCAGTGAGGTCAAAGAGTTTGAGAAGTAAGCAGTGAAAAGACCAGGAAGCTCAGCTCAGTTTTCATTCAGTACTTGCAGTTATACTTTTACAGCCTGCAGGCAGTTCCTTTTCACATGTATGTCATTGGCTGGGAAGAAGAGTTGAGAAGATGACAAAATTGACAATTTGGGGATTGAATAACTCGGTCGGGGGAAATGCAGGGCAGAGTTGCATGCTGGAAGGACTGCTTTCTAATTTTGTGCCACGATACAGATGGACAGATGGGAAACTAATCCTGAGAGCTGAATGCAACGCACATTGATTCACTTGCAGTTTTCCCTGCTAAGCATGATACTATAGCTTCAGCAGGAGTGAAAACCGAGTTGTACAATTACCTCTTATCAATCAACTTCCAAAAGGGTGAGGGAAAAAAAAAAAAAAAAAGGATAAAAAAAAAGCCCCAAACAACCTCTCTTATCTCTGCTATGTAGACCCCTTAATGGGATCTGGATCTCTAAGAGGCTAAAATAACGAGTGAGTTAATTAATTCTCTGCACTTAATCAGCACAGCTGCAGCACTGACATGCATGGAAATGGAATGAAGGGAAGAACAGCAGCATTGACAGCCACAATGGTAAAAGAATAACCTTGCCAGCTGTCACCAGCCGTCTTCCTACAACCCAAGTAACTGTCACTGAATCCTCTCTGGACATAGCACATGCTCCACAGATCGCCTTGTCAGTCACACTGTGTTTCTAAGGCTAGGCTCAGCCTTCGTCCATGTCACAACTTCCCTAAAAAAGGCAACGACCGGCTCCAAATGAAGGTTACTAACAGTCAGGAAGTCCTGCCTTCTCTCCAGAGAGGAGACTGGCTAAGTGAATGTGCAATGCAGAAAAGCCTCTGTGGGAAAGATCCCACGCAATTGCCCATGCAATAAAGTAGAGCAGGCATGTCTTTTGCATGAATCTGGCAGTCAAGACAGAGGAAGCTACAGTGAAACAGCTCTTAGAAAAGCTGGGTTTAACAGCCCCATTGTGGCTGTCCCTTACCAAGAAAGGCCAGTGACAGCTAAACAGACAGCAAGCAAGAGTCTGCAAAACACTTCCAGTGTCCAAGAGACAGAGCAAGGTAAATACTACTGAACCTAGATTCCATGGACTCTGTCCTCAGTCAAAACACAGCACAGAGGGAAGTCAAGCAGGACGTGTCAGGCTGAGAGGATCTGAATGAGCAGTACTTCCTTCAGCAGTGGCTCCTAAGGCCAATTCCACACCAGCACCACCTCCTTTTGCTGACTTCTGTCCCCTCGAAGCAAATGTTACTATAGCCACAGCAGCTGTGTGGGGCTGCCAGCTAGAGCATAATCAGAGAGTTATTTGGTTTTAAAAGAAACCCTCCTCCCCAGGTGTTTTGTTTTACAATTCAATCACTTTACACACCCCCACAGAACTACGGACAGGACATTAATGCCTCCTAAGGCCGCCCAGAGCCTCTTAATCTAGACCTACCACTCACGAAATAACTATAATCGTTACCTACAATGCATGCTGAAGAAAGAAGCTCAGAAATGCAGCTAAAACAGTACTGTGTGACTCTGGCCTCAAACACATGCAGCCATTATGACTTCATCACATGTTCTGAATCTCTCAAAACAACTCTTTGAAACCACCGATAGCATCAGTAAAACTCCCCTAGGACCATAAATCTACAAAGTGCTCTTGGTTGTTTGTCATATTCTCACTCCCTTACTTTGGATGCAGAAGGACAGAAGTGGATATTCTGTGTTACACTCTGCAAATATGTACAAACTGAGCCAGGGTACTGGCACTGCCTGCAGGCCAAAAGTCAGCTATGGCCAAATGCTAACTTAGCTTTGACAAAGGCCATCTCAGCCACACTGGGCAAATCACTTCTTTCTGGCCTCAGAGTGAAACACACAGGTAGGCTTGCTCAGGCAGCACTATGCAGTTCAACTTTCAAATGTCTTCTGTGCCTTAAACCTTCTCGGGTCTCGGTGCCTTCCTTGCTCTTTGCGCTTGACGAGCACGGCACGTATCTCGGGTGCCATCCCTAGTCTCTCGAATGCCTGTACTTACCAGCATATCGCCAGTCCAGGGCTTCTTTTCTTGCGTTAACAAGCTTAAATCATGGATTGGTAGCATGTCTCAGAAGTTTCTGGACAGTCCTTGTTTGCGGCGTCCTTCTGTGCTGTGTTGGTGGCTCTACCTGCTAGCTGTCCATTTTCACGGACTGGAACTTCTTCCCTGCATCCTTCCGTTCGTAGGTCTTTAAGCTGGGCTTTCTGAGCATCTGTCATCTCAGATTTGACAGCAACTTCTTGTAACGGGCCATTACATTGGACTCTATTCTGGGGCCGCTCTAGAGTGTCTTTGCCATCGTGGCACCACAGGGCTTTTATTCTGGCAGCATCTTCTTCTGGTGTCATTCTTGCTTGTGGTCTTACTGGGTCTCATGTCACATTTATCGTGTTGTCTGCGTGTATTGTTGGTCTTCGTGCCAGGGTTGGAGCTGCCTTGCCCAGGGGTGTAGCAATTTTAAAGACAGGGGTAGCACAGCTTTATTGTTGTGGGGTGATATGTTGATCTGCTCAGATTCTTTTGGCAATGACCATACAGTCCATCTCTGGCCAATTAGCTGTAGCCAGCTGCCACAGTTATTTTCATAGTGTTTTGGAGTTGTGTGAGGTTGGACTCTGGTCTTCTGGGAACAGCAGTTTGTGTGGTAGTCAATACATGTGAGGCTTGATAGGTGATGTTTTTTTAGCTGTAGTTAGAAAGAACGTGCCAAGAGAAGATGGACCTTGCATCTTGTCAAGCTATCGGTCAGCAGCCAGCCGACTTGCTTCATGGGGTTTGTTTGGGCTGTTTTTCAGATGCGGAGGGACAAACCCGTGCCAAAGTGCAACAGAAGAGGTGAGCTGAGTGCCGAATGATGGTGGGCCGGTGTGCAAGGTCAGAGAATTGGCATTACTGTTGGTGGCTCGGAGTAGCTTACACTGTTTTGGCATTGTTTTCTAGGTGTGAATCAATGTCTGAAGTGAGAGATCCACAATGGTGTGGATTCTGGCAAGGTGAGTGATGACCGGTGTGCTGAAGTAGCAGTTTTTGGGATGTCATATTATTGATGTAGCTATAATCATACCCTGTTGTTTGAGTTGGAAAGGTGGCGGGCAGATGGAAGAATGTAACTCCAGGCGGTCGAGCGGCCAAGGTAAAAGAGGGGGAGAGAGGAAGAGCTGCGGGTTTGGCCTGTATCTTAGCATATGCTTTTTCCTCTGGTTTTTTTTTGGCGATGCTGGACATCCCATCTCACTTTCTGGGAGTAGTGCTTCTGAGGCAGGTGTCATTGCTTTAGAGGTGAATGCTGGCCCCTGCGGCTGTGATGGGTGGAGTTCTGTCTTGCAGGTCATGAAGAGCAACCTGCTGAATGCAGGAGCATCCCCATTAGTTCATGTGCTCCAGATTCTGGACCCTGCCCTCTGAACTGTAAGTCAAGAGGCAAAAGTGGGCTGACTGGGGCCAGCAGGGAATTTAAATTTGGAGTTATAGAGATGGCCCTTTGGGGTCTGTTATTCCCGGTGGTTGCTAGAGCACCCAGGGTCCATTCCTCAGGATGCGAACGGGGGCCAAGCAGGGCCGTTCTAGCCTGCGTCCGTGGCCTAGTGTCATTTGCGTAGTCTGTGCTACACTTCCTATACAGTGCCTTCTACAGATCTCTCTATGGTTCACCCCATGGGCCCTCTGCACTTGGTACATGCAATGGTAATGTCTTGAGTGCCTCTCCTTTTCAATACAGAGCATGTCAAGCGCTTACCATCTTGTCATGGGAGCCAAAAGTCTATTTTGCATTGCAGATGTTTCTGGAGGGTTACCTTTGTGGAGGCATCTGTGCTGGAACGATCTGCTCTTGAAAAATATATTTCCATTTAGATCCCAGACAGGATTGCATGGCTGCGTTGATATGGGTTTAGGTTTTAGAGTCCAACTTGTCATGCATCTGCTGTTCTGGTTTTGCATTGCATTGCTCAGTATTTACAGTGACAGCCACCTGACATGGTGTTGCAGTGTGGTGTTCTGTATGACACTGTATGGAAGGGTGTTGTATTTGTCCTGCATTGCAGCACTGCAAGGTTCTGTATTCATGTGGCCCTGCACTGTGATGTAAGACGGCATTGTCCTGCATGGCTCTGTATCGCGCTTGGTCTCGACTGTGGCCTAAGCATGTGTTGTATTGTAGAGCTCTGTATCGCCCATGGTAGTGCGTCGCACTGTGTGGCCCTGTTGCACTTGGTCTCAACTGTGACTATGAACTCTGGACTTTATGCAGATTGGATCCTTGTTTTTGTTACTAGTTTTGCTGACACCAATTCTCTGAATAGGACTGAAGGTGAGATTATGTAGCAGGTGTTAGGATGCGCATCACCTCTGGATCTGTATATGCCCCTTCCTCTTCCTGCATGGTTTTTCCCTAAGTGAGGTTTTGCCTGTGGGTGTGCCTTGTGCCTGCCCCCTGCTTGATCCTGTCCCGTGCTTGTGCCTGCCCCATGCACCTGCCTTGTCCCCATCTCCCTAACTACTGCTGCTCAAAATGCACACCACCAATAAACTGTTTGCACTGTGAACTTTGCTCTGGTAACTCCTTCGGCCCAAAATCCCATCATGGACAATCCACCCTGAAGCCCTGTGGCTTCCGTAGGGCTTTCCCAAAGCCAAGGGATGGGAGGGTGGAAAAGCAGCATCACTTTTTACATTTTCTCCCTGTATCTCCCTCTTCCAATCTCCCTGTCCCTGAGTGTTTGTTCTTGCCCCTGTTCCTGATGGGCTCCAGGTGTTGCCAGTGGGGCTGAAGACAGGACTGGCCCTTCTGTGGGCTATAAATGCTCTGCCTGAGGGAGCTAGTAAAGGGGAACTGGCTGAGGAGGGAGTATGGTGCCTCTAGCACGGAAGGGCTGGTCCCTGCAGCAAGGAAGGATCCCCTAGCAGATGACTGGCACACTATGTCAGGAAATCTGTGCCTGCATCACCCGCACATGCGAGTCCCTGGCCGTGGAGGGGCATTGAAGGTCTGAGCCCATGTGAGCAGCTGCAGTGAGTTGCGCATTCTCCTGTGTGTGCCCCCATCCATCTCTGCCACCCTGCCTGTCGCTCCTTCCCACTCTGCTGCCTGTGAAAGGGCTGCCCAGACACCATGAGGGCCAGCGATAGTTTTTTATCCTGGCACCTTTGCTGTGGGATCCTGCTGGGCACGCTGCCGTCTTCCCAAGGGCACCAGGGCTTCTGCCAGGCTTTTCTCAAGCTGGGGTGTGTGTGTGTATGTGTGTGACATAGCTGGAAAAAAAGTGGAGGCTGAGATGGGGTGCGAAGTCAGGGAAAATGTGGGAGTCAAGAGGTGGTGGGAGGGCAGAAAAATGATGTCACTTCTTAAGTTTTCTTTGTATGTCTCCCTCTTTCTATCTCCCTGACCCTATGTGCTAGTTCTTACCTTTGTTTCTTTTCCCCTATCACTTTAGACCTCGGTTACTTCCACCTCTCTCCTGCTCCCTGTCTCTTACATATTCCTCCATCTTTTCCCATCCACCCCCCAGCTCTCCTCTCTCTATACTGTTGTCCCTCTCCTGTTTGCAGCATCCCGTTTGCTGGCTGCCTGTCCCCCATCTCTTCTCTACCTTCCTCCTACTTTTCTCTTTCCTGCTCTCCTGCTGTCCTGCTGCATTTGGGCACCGAGCCTTGTAGCCAGCTCAGTGCCAGGAGTCGTTCTGGGCAGGAGTGAGTAAACTTTTCCTGCCTCCTCTGTGCCCCTGGATGGTTTTCAAGCCCCTGGGTGCAGAGCTCCTGGTTGTGGGCAGGTGCCAGGGAGGGGGCCATGTGCTGTGGGGCTTTGGCCAGGCCCCTGTTCCTGACGGGCTCCAGCTGGGGCAGGTGTGGCCAGTGAGGCTAATGATGGGGCTGGCCCTGCTTTGGGCTATGAAGGGGACTGCCTGGACACGCCTGCCTGAGGAGTCAAACCAAGGGGCTTCCACAGGCAGCTGTCTCCAGCTGGTCCCTGTGGCAAGGAAGGATCCCTCCCAGCCATCCCCAACAGAGCGCCCCACCGGCACATGACACTGGGACCTTGCCGTCTCTGTTGGCTGCACACATGTGAGCTGCTGCATGTCCAGGAAACCTCATGGGAGAGGTGTATTGAGTCACCCACCACCTACTCCTAAGGTGAGGCAGTGGAGGGGGAAGGGGCAGAGACAGAGAAAAGCCTCAGGGTGGTGGAGGTCTGCCGTTGGCACCAGGAGCCATGTGTCCCCTCACGTGTGTCCAGTCCCATCCCTGTCCTGGTTCTCCAGATCTCTGCCTGCCTCCTTGCCTGTCGCTGCCTCTGTCTGCCTTTCAGGCTGTCTAGTTTGCCAAAGCTTTTTGCTCTTCTGCTAGCATTGCCCTGTAAAGTGTCACCTTCTACCTTTCCTTTCTCTGTCTTTTCCTTCCTGGCACCCCACGAGCTCTGTTCTCATTCTGCCCTATTGCTTGTGAAAAGGGCATTTCTAGGTCTCCCTCTCTCCCTGCCTCCATTTATCCAGGTCCTTGTTGATTGTGGGAAGTGTGGTGGGTTTCCACTAGCGCTTTTGTTGTATTTTCTTCCTCTGGTTGAGGAAAGGAAGTGATGGAGCACCTTGGTGGGCACTCAACAGCCAGCCAAGGTCAACCCATGGCAGTTTGCTTCTACTGGGCTCTCTGTTCCTGTTTTTTCCTCCTTGCATGTTTCTTGTACCCCATTGCTTTTGAAAGTTTCTACCTCTCCGTTCCTGTCTTTTAACTTCTCACTTAAGTCTCTTGAACCCAGTCGCTTTTTAAATTTTCTTGCAACCTCTCTCTTGCTCTCCCCCTCCCTGACCTAATTTTAATTTCTTGCCTGTTTCTCGTATCTTGTTGTTTTTCACATTTTTGCCTGCATCCCTTTACGCAGGTCCATATACCTATTCTTTTAATTCTTGTACCCTTTCACATTTAAAATATTCTTTCTGCTTTTCCCTCTGTCCATCTCCCTGACTCTAGTTCTTAATTCTTCCCTCTGTGTCCTCTACCCAACCACTTCTTCAGTTTTGCTTCTTCCATCTGTCACCCTGCCCCCATGTGTTATTTCTTGCCTGTGTTTCCCGTACTCCATCGCTTTTTGAAATATTTGTTCTACATGTGTTTCTATTTGGCTCCCTGTTTCTATTTTTAATTTCTTGCCTATGTTTCTTTTTCCCTGTTGTCCCCGGCCCTTGTTTTGCCTCTGTCTCGTCAGTCCCTTCTGCCTCACTCCCCATCTCTCCGATTTGTCTCTCGGTCCCTATTTTCTGGTGCAATCTCTCAGCTCTCCTCTCTACACCCTTGTCCCCCTCTCCAGCCCTCTCTTGTTCATGGTGTCCCATTTTCTGGCTCCCTCTCCCAATTTCTTAATGCTTTCCCGTGTTTCTTGTGCCTCACTGCATTGCAATTTCTCTTTCTCATTTTCCCTCCCTCTGGCACCCTGTCCCTCCTTTTTAATTCCTCTCTCTGTCCTGTATGCTCTCACTTAAAAAAAAAAAAAAAAATTCTTCCTCAATTTTCTTCTATCCACCTCCCCGACCCTATTTTTAAATTATTTCTGTTTCTTGTACCCTGTTGCTCTTAAAGATTTCTATCTACTTTTATCCCACATCCTGTCTTTATTTTTTAATTATGCCTTATCTTTCCTCACCACCATCCTTTTAAATTTTTCTTTCTCTGTCTCCATTTTTGTTGGCTGTCACTTTCTGTATTTTTATATCTTTCCCCTTTATTTCCCTAATCCCTATTGCTTACACTGTATTTTCTACATCTACTCTTTGCTTTTTGATATCTTAAGTTTTAACTTTTTCTTTTTCTTCAGTGCCTTTGCTTTACAGATTTTTCTTTCTACTTCTCCATTACTATTTTTATTTTTTTCCCTTATTTCCTTAATCCCCATCGCTTTTAAAAGTTTCTGTCTACAGCCTTGCCTGTCTGTGTTTTGCCGTCACGGTTTGGCTGGTCCAGAATCACAGCCCAGCAATGCTCAGCAGGCTGTTAGCAGTTTGAGTCAGCTACAGGTGTAGCCCAGACCACTGTGTCATGCTCAGTATAAAGGGGGAAGGTTTGCTGAGGAAGGGGATCTCCCGCGGGGCTCCTGCAGGGCTCTCTCCTTTCCCTGCTTCTCCTTGCTCCCGAGGACCCCTCTCCTGTCGATCGTGGCTGCTGCACGTTCATTTGGCCCAGTCTAACTTTGCATGCCTCTGTTGGTAGTGGTGCTGTCTCGTTAAACCCGATTTCACTTCGACCCGCAGGTCTCCTCCCCTTTTCTCGACGCCCCTCCCTGGCTAGTGAGGGGTCATCGGGGGACAGGGCAGCTGTTGCAGTGTAGCCCCGGATACGGGCTGGAGGGGCACGTTCGCTGCCTTTTCTGTCCATCGCCCCCGGATTTCCTCAGAGCCCGCGCTTCTTAAATGGGCTTTCTGCGCGTTTCAGTTCGCTTTGCGGCGCTCTGCTGCCACCATGCGGCCAAGGGCAGGTACTGCAGCCCCGACCCGCGGTGTCGTTCGCTGTTTCCACGCTGCCGTTCGCCCGCAGCGGCCATGCGAGACCGCGGGGGCTGCCTGGCGCCGTCTGCTGCCTCCCGGTAAGGCAGCCCCGCTGCCGCTCCGCCCCTCGCCCTCTGCCCGTTCGCGCGCCGGCTCCGGCCCCTCCGGCGCGTCGGTGGTGGGCGGGGCAAGCGCGTGCCGGGCAAACGCGTGCCCGGCAGCAGCACGGCGGCGCGCCGGGGGAGGGCCGAGGCCACCGGTGAGGCGAGCGAGTCATCCCTTTCGGCGGGTGCGCGGGGTCTCCTGGTCGCCGGCCGCCCGGAGGTGCCGTCCCGCTCCCTCCTCCCGCCCCTGGTGCGCGTGCTTTGGCGCTGCCCAGCGGTGCTCCCGCCCGCCCAGGGGTGTGTCTTCCATGCTCCCCCCGCCCGGCAGGGGGCGCGCTTTGCCGCATCCCCCGTTCTGGTGGGCGCGTGTTCCTGCATCCTGTCGCGCCGCCGGAAGCGTCACTTCCGCCTCTCTCCCCGCCCCTCCGGGGCGCGTGGCTTCCTGCACTCTCCGGTGCACCGCCCGGCAGTGCGAGTCGCGGCAGGAGCGGCGCGGTCACCGAACGTTGCGGGGCTGGGGCTGCGGCTGGGGCTCTTCTGGCTCGGGCTCCGCCGGGGGAGCGGGTGAGTGGGGAGCGGGCGATCGACCGGTGGGTCCCGGGGAAAGCCGTGAGGCGGGCGGCCAGGCCGGCGGGGCCCGTGTCGGAGGCGCGGAGCGGGGCGGGGGGGGCTGCGGGCGGAGCCGCGCCGTGTGGGAAGAAGCGGGGGGGAGCCGCGCCGTGGGGGGGAGGGTGGGGAGGGCGGTGTCCCCGCAGGGCCTGAAGCCGGGCAGGCGCCTCTCGCGGCACGGCGGGAGCGGCGGTCCCGGGGCGCGGCGCTGCTGGGCTGCCCTGCCGGTGCGCCGGAGCGGGCCGGGCGGTGCTCGCCGGTGTCTGGGGCGGGGCGGCGGGGCCTGCTCAGTGCCGGGCAAAGGGGACGGAAACGGGCCGGCTGGGGCTCCAGGGGGCCCTGCCCGGCCCCTCGGGCAGAACCTGGCTCGGTCTTCTCGCCGCTGGCCGGGCGACCTGACCAAGAGGTTCCTGTTCCGCCGCCTCTTCCCGGCGTCGCGTTCCGCGTCCCACGAGGGAGATCCCGCGCGGGCGGATGCGGTCGGTGCTTGGGCGATGGCCCACGTGGGGGTGGGGGAGCGCGGAGGGGCCAGGGCGAGTGGAAGGGCCCCGCCGCCCCTCCCCACCCAAGCCCGGGGCAGAGAAGCTGGGGACAAAACGCCGTTAATGGAGCACGGTTCGTTCCCCGGGAGGTCCCTTGGGAGTCGAGAGTGTTTTTTTTTCCGGGCCGAGGAACAGACTTTCCTCCGTGGTAAGTGCAGAGCTGCCTGTTGCCGCCTTGAGAGTTTCTCTTCTCGTGGTTCACCCTGATTTTATGGGTGGGGTGGAGATGGCTTTTTATTTTTAGATGCCCGAGTACATTGTCAGTAACCTGTGGTGTGAGGACAGTGAACTCTTGAGCACCTAGATGCCGGTAGAAATGTAACCAAAGAAACAGGATGGACAGTGATGTTTAAACTTGGTTTATAGTCGATTTGGTTTTTTCATTAGAGTGTTGATGACTGCTTGTCCTGTGGTTCAGTCCACATGCTATTCCGTGGAGCCCTCAGTCTGGGACTTTTATGTGTTAAAAAAAAAAAAACAACTTGTCCTTCAAAAAAAAGGACTAGTCCTTCGTAGGACTGAGGTATAGACTTGGGGAGTCTCTTAAAGACGTGATCAGAATTAAAGCTGGATTTCACTTAACGTTGCTGCTGTTTGTCTTTGCTTTTGTTACTGTCCCCACCGCTCCGTCATGATTGGGAGCTCCGAATCATGCCCTTTTTTTTTTTTTCCCAATTTGTAATGCCTTTCTCCCCCCTGCCCCTCTCCTAGGACTGTAGCGTACAGACCCTTCATTTAAACATTAGTTTGTTTCCTCACAATTGAGTTCTGATGATTGAAATCGCAGAAATTACACCTGTCTGTCTTACAGATTCAGAGTATTTCTGAACATGTACCCTCACAGACAAATGCTGTGGGGATACGCATCTTCTGCACTTCATCCTCCAGCAGGACAATCCGCTGAGACGGGGACGAGCTGTGAAGGGGCAGTTTCTGCAAGGAGGCAGTTGACAAGGGCAGGTGGGTCGCTGTACATTTTAAGGATAGTATTCGATTTGGGATGTCTAGGGTGAGGAAACCCTGGCTCTATGTAGGCTTGAGAAAAGGTGCGTAGTTATCTGTGTCGATCTAAGGAAGGGAGTTCTGGTGAGACTGAAGCTGCCAATGAGTCAGAAGGAGAAAAAAAAGAAAAAAAAAAAAAGACAGAAAGCACCCAGTTTTCTATGAAAACCAAAATCTCTAGTGGCCTGTCTCAACAGCTGTACCAAAGATGATGCAAAATGCTTTTTCCTCCACTCGGTTGTAGTCATTGCAAACCTTCGCCGAAATAGGAAGCTTTCGATTCCTAGCCCGCTTTGTGCTAAAAGGTGGCTTGTTTTGTTTTTTTTTTCCTCTCTCAGCAGACTATCAACTGGCATCATTTCACCATGGTGACCCTTTCTTCTGCCCTGGAGGTACAAGACTGGCCCAGAGGATCCCGAGTGGCCTACAAGGACAAGGTACGTCTGCCCCGTGCGTCTGCGTTTTTCCCCAGGTACTTGTAGTACGGACTTTAAAGTGAACGTGAAGAACGTGCCAGCTCTCCTTCTCTAGTTTTGATAGGAAGTGCTTCAGCAGAAACACTCAAAATAAGGTCTGTTCTGGAGCACGTTGTGCCTGTGTGAAGTGTACTCCCCTCCGTTTATTTGCTCTTCCTGAGAGCGTGCGTAGCTTTCTGTTTTGTGTGCTTGCTGAGAAACGATTCTGTGAGAATCGTATGGTGCTGAAAGGGGAAAGAAACTGTGCGTCAGAGTTTGGATGTTCTGAAGAAATGGACTGTGTTCCAGATAAAAGCTTTCTCCTTTTTCAGTCCTTAAGTGTTTAAAATATCTCATAGGGGTACGTGAAAACCTGACTGAGATACTGACATCTGTACTAAGAGCAATCAAGGTCGTGGGTTGGGGTTTTTTTTGTGTTGTGTTGTTTTGTTTTGTTGTTTGGGGTTTTTTTGCTTGTTTGGTGGTTTTTTTCCCCCCACCTCTCTCTGGCAAATCTTCCAGTCCTGTTTGGTAGCCTTAAGCATTGCAGAACTGGGTGGTTGATTTCTGCATTGTGTCGTCATCCCTGTCCGTCATGGTCCCATCTGTGTGTGTGTCGTGTGTGTGTGTGTGTCCCCAAAGTAAAATAGTATGGGGATCTCTTATCTTACTAATTTTTTATAAGTTTCATTTCTGATAGGAAAAAACCCCAAACAGTTCATGTTGTGTAATATACAAATGGACTTGCCTTGTTTAAACTGTAACCGCCCGCGAGCTTCAGGGTACGATTGAAGAGGGTGTTTAAGAAATTCGGTATTTCTTCTATGTGTTTAAAAAGAGAGGCTGCTGAATGTTATGGGTGGTTTTCCCCATATTTGGAGGGAGCACTCCAAAGTACTTTATTTCTGTCTGGCTTTCGGTGGTGCATTTCCCTGGCCATTTGGTGGCATCTCTCCTGGGCGGTGCAGCTGCCCAGATGTCCCTCCTAATGGTGTAATGCACAAGAAACCCCCCAGTCGGATGGGAACGGTGTATTTTGGAGACAGGTGATTTAATGGTATCTGCTTGCAGCTGGGTGAGTGCAGTTAACGCAAACATCAAATCAAATACTTTGGTAGTGTAAGCATTTTTGTTGGATGTACATGAACATCCACGTGCTTTTTCGGTATAAAGTGAACGACTGAGATTTGTTTTTTCTTTAAAGAACGTTTTAAACATGACTTTGTTATGTTTATTTAGAGTTTTACACTTCACTCTGCAGATTTATTGACTGAGCAAGCGAGACGTGCAGCAGCAGCGGCGGCGGCGCAAGGGCTGTAGCTGTTGTGGTGAGTCCGAGGATGGTACGAGGTCTTCCTGCGGTCTCACGGGCGGGGGGGGTGGGGTGTGTATCTCCCCCCAGGGGTGCTGTGAGAAAGGGACGAGACGTTTTCCAGCACTATCAAGGGTGTTTGCTTTTATGCTGAGAATGCTTTCAAAATTGTATTGATGAGTCTTAGTATTGATTTTTTTTTTTTAATTTTTTTTTAAGCGTACCGATGGCTCTGGCTTTGAACAGATGTGTTGTAGTTTGAGCTGACCTCCTTTAGCTCAACTGCTATCCTATCCCTCATGCTCACTGAATTCTTCTGCTTTCTCCTGTGTTACTTTTCTCATATGCTGAGACATAACTTGGGATTTTTGTTCTTGAGCTGCCGTGTTGTGTCTGGTGCTGCTCGGCAGCTCCCCCTGCCCAGGTTTGCCTGCCGGCCGTTCAGCGTGCTCGCCTGGCGGCGCCAGCCCTGCGGCCGGAGGCTCCTGGCTCTGTCTCCAGCGGGGACCCGCGGGTGCTGCAGCCGGGGCTGTCCGGTGGGGAGAGTCCGGGGCCCAGAGGGTCTCCTCCCCGCTGTTCTGCCCGCCCCCCCCCCCCCCCCCCCCCATCCCTGTCATCTGTCCCCCTGTCCCCCCCCCCCCCAAGTGATTCCCATGGAGATGTTGCCCCATGCGAGGTTTTTGCGGGACGTGCCCCCGAACCCCCTGCCCTCCGACCTTGTGCCCCCTCCGCCCCACCATGCTCGGCACAGCCCTCCCACCGCCCCTCGGGTGCCGCCTGCACCCCCCGACTTGCCCCTCGCCCCCAGCCCAAGCTCAGACCCGCCCCTTCCCCGCTCCCGCCCCGCCGGGGGCGTGTCCTCCCGCCCCAGGGGCGCGGGGCCGGCGGGCGCTCGGCGCGCAACGCGCGGGGCTGCAGCGTCGGGGCCGCTCCGGGCACGCGCCGCCCGGCGGGCGCTGCTGCCGCGCGGCCAAAGCGCGGTCCCGCCGCGCGGCGGTCGCGCGCCGGGCGTGGCTCTTCCGGCGCGCCGGCGGCGGCTCGCGCATGCGCGGTGCGCGAGAGCAGCATGGCGGCGGGTGAGGGGCGAGGCTGGCGGTGAGGCGAGCTCGCTCCTTCGGCTGGTGCGGGAGTCTCTGCTGGCCGCTGGCCGCCGGGGGTGGCGGGACGGGAAGCCTCAAGGCCCGTGCTGCGGCGGGCAGCCCCGGGGAGCTCCCGGGAGCTGGTGGGAGGGAAGAGGGGAAGGAGGCGGACGCCCCTCCAGGCGCCGGGTGCCTTCCCAACTCGCCAGAGCTCCCCTTGAGCCTTCCCCGGCCCCGCTAGCCCCGCGCAGCTGCCCCCAGCTCCAGCACCTCCCCTGCAGCCTGTCTCCCCAGGTCATCCTGTTGTGATGGCAGCAAGCTGGCCCTCGGATGCACTTGATTCTGCCTTAACGTGGATGCCATTAGCTGCAGTGCAGGGAAAAAGTGGCATCTCCAGAAGCTGCTGTGGAAGGAGGCGATTTGGCCGGGGATGATCTACGGTCATAATGGTCACTGATTCTCCTTGTCTCCCAGAGGCTGCACTGAGGGCACAGGTGTCCCTTCCTCCCCTGAGGATGCTGTTGTCTGCACCCGCCTCGGTCTTGCCTGGGTTGTCTCTGCCTGACCTCGCTCTCATCGCGGCGTGGGGGCAAAAAGGGGCGGGCGGAGCGCTTGCTGGCTGTGGGCAGTGGACAGGAGCTGCTGCGGCTGAAGCTGGAGAGGCCAGAGAAAGGTAAAGAAGAAGGAATCAGAGGCCGGCCGGCCGGCAGCTGCCTCCCGCCGCAGGCAAGCGGAGAGTCCATGTGCGTAACCCACGGCGTGGTACGGCCGTGTGACGCATGAACGAGCGAGGCTACGTGTCTAGGAAGCCTTGTCTCGCAAGAGTTGAGACAGCCATGTAATCTTTTAGGTGGAGAACCACCATGTGACCGGAGCTGCAGAAGAGGAAGGGAGGAGAGGAAGAGAAGGAAGCGTCTGAACGGGCAAATTCTCCTGGCAGCACTGAGAACAAGGGATGCGGTGAGTCCTGGGCCCTCGGGGCCCCATCTCCCCACTTGTGTGTCCCAGGCCCTCCCTATCCCCCTCCCCTGGCCCCCTGTCTTTCACATGGTGCTGTGATTTCCCCCTTGCCCGCCCCCGTCTTTTTTTTTTTTTTTTTTTTTTTTTTCCCCTCCCCTTTCTCAGTCTCTCTCTGTCCAGCTCCTGGTCTCTAATTTTAAATTCCCCTCTCTCTCTGGAAGCCTGTCAGGACTTTTCTCTGTCTGGCTCTCTGTCCCTGTTGTTTAATTCCTTCCTGTGTGCCCTTTTAGGCCTCACCATTTTTATTTGCTCGGTCTCTCTTGGTCCAGCACAAGATCCGGATTTTTTAAAATTCCTCCCTCTCTGCCCTGCAGCCTGTCGCTTTCGAAGTTCGTGTTGCGATTTCATTCCTTTTACCGTCTCTCCCTGCTGGGATTTTTCAATTCCTCCCTGTCTGTCTCGCAGCCCGTTGTTGCTTTCTTGTTCTCTCTGTCTCTGTTGGGCTCCCTGTCCCTGTCTTGACCCACTTCTAAAAATGCCTTCCTCTCTGCCTCGTATGCATTGTTCTTGAAACTTCCGTTTCCCGACGTCTCTCTGTAGGTTGCTCCTGGTCCCAGATGTTTATTTCTTC
Organism: Leptosomus discolor; assembly: GCF_034619465.1. Classification (NCBI taxonomy): domain Eukaryota; kingdom Metazoa; phylum Chordata; class Aves; order Leptosomiformes; family Leptosomidae; genus Leptosomus; species Leptosomus discolor. Next base: position 82,799 of record NW_028237915.1, on the reverse strand, counting down.
CCTCTCTGTCCTGTGGCCTGTTGCGATTTGGTGTTTCTGCGTGTCTCCTGTTCCCGGCTCTCGGTCCCCGTTTTTCAGTTTCTCTCTCTCAGCCCTGTAGCCCACTGCTGTTATCTGTCTGTCCTCATCTCTCTCTGGCCAGTTGCCTCTCCCCACATATGTGGTTCCTCCCTCTGCCCTGTGGCCCGTCACTGGTTTTCCGTTCTCTGTCCTGCTCCTTTTCCCTGAGTCTTCAGTTGCTCCCTCTCTGTCCTGTAGCCCATCAAGGGGCTTTGTTTCTTTTTCCATCGCTCCCTGTCCGGCTCCCTGCCCCATCTTTTTAATCCTTCCCTTGCTGCCGTGTGGTGGCTCCCCGCTATCTTCCCTTTCTTCATATCTCTCTCTGGACGGCTCCCGCTTCCCTGTTTTTCAGTTTCTTCCTTCTGGGCCCTGTAGCCTGTGGTGATTGAGCTGCTTTCTCCTTCTCTCTGTCCGGCTGTGGATCCCATTTCTTTAATTCCTCCTGCTTCTCCCTGTAGCCTGTCTTTCTGTCTGCCCTCTCCCCCTTTATCTGTCTCCCCACTCCACCTCTGGCGCCCTGTACCTGTGTTTTAATTCTTCCCTCTCTGCCCTCCAGCTGTTGCTGTGCTTCCTGCGTGTGTCACACTGGGTCCGGCCCCTCATCTCTGTCTTTTCATTCCTCCCGCTCCTCCCTGGAGCTTGTCGCTGTCATTTTCTTTTGCTGTTGCTCTGTCTGGCTCCAGATCCTCGCAGCTTCCCCCCACCCCTGCCCCGCCTCGTTGCTCCTGGCTGTTTTTTCTGTCTCGATCTCTCTGTGCCTGGCTCTGGCTCCCTGTTGTTTCACTCCTCCCTCTCTGTCCTGTAGCCCATCGGCACATTTTCTTTCGTTGGGCTCTCTTTGGCCGTTTGCCTGTCCCTGTTGTTCAGTTTCTTCCTTCTCAGCCCTGTAGTGTGCCGTGATTCTTTTTCTTTCTCCCCCTCTCCCAGCTCCCAGTCCCTCCCTTTTAATTCCTCCCTCTCTGTCCTGTTGCCTGTCAGGAGTCGTGTGTCCTGGAGTCCCCGGCCCCCCCCCCCCCCCCCAGCCCCTTCTCACTTTCGCACTTCCTGTCCGTGTTTTTTAATTCCTCCTCCTTTGCTGTGTAGCCTGTTGCTTTTTTCTTTTCTCCATCTCTGTGTCTCAGTGCCCCCATTTTTTAATTCTTACTCTCTGCCCTCTACCCTACCCCTATTTTCACCTTTCTCTGACCCTCTGTATCCAGCTCCCTGTCCCTATCGATTATTTTCTCCCTCTTACTCCTGCACCCGCTGCTATTCCCTGCTGTCGCCATCCCTCTCTGTTCAGCTCTCTGTCCCCAGATTTTAATTCCTTCTTCTGCCCCTCCGTAGCCTGTCTGGATTTTCCCCCTGCTCTCTGTCTGGCTCCCTCTCTCTGCCTTTTCGTTTCACATTCTCTGTCCCATAGCCCCAAGCTATTTGTCTGTGTTTCTCAGTCTCTTCTGTCTGGCTCCCTGCTGCTATTTTTTCTTTCCTCCTTATTTGTCTCATAGCCCATCACTGTTTCGTGGTTTGTTTTTTTTTTTTCTGTCTCTTTGTCCAGCTCCCAGTCCCTGCTCTTGAATTCCTCTTCCCTGTAGCCCGCTGCTGTTTTTTTCTGTTCTCGATCACGCTCTGTCTGGTCCCCTGTCCCTGTTGGTCAATTCTTCCTTCTCTGCCCTGCAGCCCCTGCAGTCTTGTACTTTTTTCCGTCTCTCTCTGGCCGGAGCTCTGTTGCTGCTCATGAGTTCCTCCCTCTCTGCCCTGTAGCCTGTTGCTTTTGTCCTTTCTCCGTCTCGCTTTCTCTGGCTCCCTGATGACGCTATTTTAATATTCCCTCCCTTTTTGTATGAATCGCTATACTTTTTGCTCTCCAGCTTTTTTTTTTTTTTTTCTGGCTCCCCGGCTCTATTTCTTAATTCTTCCACCTGTAGTGTGTAGCTCTGTGGTTTGTACCGTGTTGTTGTTCCCCCCCACCCCCGCCCCTTCCCTCCATCGTTGGCTGTCTTGGCTCCCTGTCCCTGTTGTTTCATCCTCCCTCTCTGCCCTGTTCTTTGTTGTCTTTCTCCATGTGTCTCAGTCCAGCTTCCTGCCCCTGTTCTTCTTTCCTTCCTCTCTGTCGTGCTGCCTGTCCCAGTTTTGTCCTGCGTCTCCGTCCTCCTTTGTCGGTCTCTGCCCTGCTCCCTTCTCCCTCTATCTGCTGCCTCTCTTCTTCTCTCCCTGCTGCTTCTTTCTCCACCTGTCGGGCTCCCTGTCCCTGTCTTTCTCTCGCCATCCTGTTCCCTGCCTCAGGCGCTCTCGCTGCATCCTCTACCTGCGTGACTGAAGAAACGTTCGCAGTCTCCTTTGCCCTCCCAGCTGCGTTTGCAGTCCCTTCACAGCAGGCGAGGGGCTGTGAGGGAGCCCAGGGGAGGAGGTGCTGCGCTGCGGGGGTCGAGTGATGGCCCCCTGCTCCTGCGGCACGGCCCAGCCCTCGCCACAGCCGCCGCACGAGCTGTGGGCTCGTTGCCAGCGCCGCATGGCTGCCTGCGGGCGTCCGGCTCGGGCGCCATGCTCAGCGCTGCATCCGGCGAGCAGCAGGCTGTCCTGCCGGCGGGCGCCGCCGGTAACGGCCACGCGATGCTGCAGGGCCTGTGGGATGGGGCCGCCGTGCCCGCTGCCGCTTCCCCGTGAGGAAAGGCCGCTGCTGCCCCCTGGGCACAGGGCTGGTGGGCGTGCTCTTTTCACCCGCCCAGCTCCCTGACCCCGTTTTCCTTTCACAGACCAGGACTCTGTGTCCTTTCTTTATCTGTGTCTCCCCCTCTCTGTTCTTTTCCCGGTACCTCTCTTTCTCTGCTCCTCAGTTCCTTTCCCTCACCTTATTTTTCTCTTTCTGTTCCTCTGCCCAGCTCCCCATGGCTGTGTTTTCGTTCTCCGTACCTGCTGCCCCAGCGTGGACTGCCGAGCGGTCCCAGGGAAGGGTGAGTGGACGGGCTCTGAGCCCCAGAGCAGGCGTGTTCCTGGCACTTAGATGGGTTTGCAAATAAACCCTCGCTCTGTCTCCTTTGTACTTGCTGAGCAGCGGTCAGAGAGTCCAGGGGAGCAGGTACACAGCGGGGGTAAGGGGCCATGGCTGCAGCTGCGGGCTGGTGCCGGAGGAGCCCCGGAGGGAGCCAGCGAGGCTGATGGCGATGGCCGCTCTGTGTCATGGGGCCGCAGCCCCAGGGGATGGTGCTGCTAGGGCACGCCTGCCCGAGAGTGCCGACAGCAGACGTCGGGCCCCGTCAGGGCAGCTCGCAGGGGTTTTGTGAGCTGGTGGAGAGGAAGGAGGAAGAGGGGCAGATGGCTGCCTCCGGGCACCTGGAGGCCTTCCCACCCCCTGGAAAAGTGCTCCGGCCTGCGCGCCCCATGCAGCTGCCCACAGCTCCAGCACCTGTCCCGTAGCCCCTGACCACCCCAGACCCTGCCCTCGCAGCAGCAAGCTGACCCGCGAACGTGCTTTATTGCCCCATAAGCGTGGGTGCCGTTGGCAATGGTCTGGGGCAGGAGGGGGCGTCCCCAGGAGCTCCTGCAGAAGGAGGGGTTCCTGCCTGGGGAAAGGGGTGGCCGTCGCTGTGGACAACAGTTGGCCGTTCTTTGTGTCTCCCAGGGGCAGCGCTGAGGACTCGGTTGCCGGTTCCTCCCCGGGGATGTTGCTGACTGCACCTGGCTCAGGTTTGTGTCCTTATTCTCCCAGTTAAAGCGGTTCCGTTAGTTTAATTCCCTGCCCGGTCACGTTGCTGGTGCCGCAGATACCTGCAGTAGAAGAGCAGGTGTCGGCCTTTGCGGTACGGGTCGCTGTCTTTGCTCAGTGCTTTGTACCCCATGACACGGAGGCAGGTGAGGAAACTCCCCGCTGCTCCTCCGGCCGCCCTTGTGTCTGCTGGGGGTCGCCCCAGCCCCTTTCCCAGGGGATTGCAGGAAGGGTGGTGAGCAGGGCCCCGGGTGTACGAGCCCTGGCCTCTGCACAGGGAGCCCGTTCTGCTCCGGGGCTGCTGCGGTGCGGGCGCTCCGCTGGTCCGGTCGCTGGCGGCAGCTCTTGGAGCCGGCTGGGCTGCGCGGGCGTCGGGGGTTTGCTCACGGCAAGAAGCGGAGGCGTCGGTGTGAGGGAAGAGTTTCGAGACCGGCCGAGGTTCGGCTGTAGGCATAGTAGGAAGTACCCTTTTATGCAGTTGTTTTTGTTGTTTCAGGCTGGCGGTTTTCCGATGAGGGTTTGGGGGTGGCAAAATGGTTTAATAGCCTGCCATTTTTTTTTTTATAAATTTTAGATGCATTGCATTTTTCTGGAATTCCTGACTATGGGAGATGGAACCTTGTTTTTTTTCCCCACCGTTTTTACTGTGTGCTGTGTAAGTTGCTGATGTCTTGATCTATGCTCTTTTTTCTCTCTTAATAGGACTGATGGTGAGATTGTCCAGCGAGGGTTAGGGTGAGCATCTTGTACTCGCCTGTATACGGAGCTTGAGAGTTTCTCGAGAAGGCATCTTCCCCAGAACTTCTCAGAGAAGAGGGTCTGCGTTCTTTGCGCTGGTAACAGTCTCTAGCCGGGGTCTGTCTTCTGTCGTAGGCCCGGGCACGCGAGCCTTCCCATGACTCCGTTTCTGACTTTTTCATGACGCGCCTGATGAGACGTGTCGTAGTGCCGGTCACAGCAGTTATGTTTCCGTGTAGTTTTTCACCTGTTGTGTGTTTAGCACCGGTTTCTGTGGTTGTAAGGTGCCTGTGTTAGATCTTTCAGCCACCGTGGTTTTTCCGTCAGCTGACCGCCGCTGTGATTCCTTGAGGGGTTCAGTGGTAAGGAGGCGGTCGGTGGTGCTTGTTCCGTGTGTGCTATACTGCACATTAATGAGGTCTCGATGCTCCGGAGGTTTATTCTTTTGCGGTAGGCGGGCGCATCGGTAGCCGCACCGAGGGTCTCGTGCTCCTCGACTCACCGGGGTACCGCCGACCGAGCGCTCCCAGTCTCGCGCGAGAAGCTCCACACACAGATCTGTCCAGCACGTCTCGTGTCCGAGAAGGTGACGAGTGGTCCAGGATGCGCTGGGGTATCCGCTGTCGAGCGGTCTGTTCTCACGGAGCCCTCTTCTGGGACGACGACTTCTCCGCATCCTGTGGATGTTGGGTCTTGGGGCCCGGCTTCTCGCGCGTCCACCGTTGCGGTTGCGGCCGCGGCCGTATCTTTTCGTCAGGGGCCGTGGCATTTGACTTCCGGGGTGGAAGGTGCTAAGGGTCGTACGCGTAGGGCCAGGTGTTGCTTTGGCTTTGGTTTTCTGTGATGGCTGGCTGGCTGTTGTTGGAGTCTAGAGGGTATTCCTACATGGAAAGGAGATCTCCGGAACCGTTAAGCTGTTGCTCCGCAGCCGGGTGACTCGTTCGATGCCGTTTTCAGATGCAGTGAGACGAGCCGTGCACCAAAGGGTTAGAGGAGGGGCGGGGGAGCGGCCATAAGAAGGTGGGTTGGCACGCAGTGTCAGCGGGCAGATGCGGCCGATGGCTGTGTGAGCAGCTGACAGGTCTTGGTAGGTTTGTTGTATTCCAAAGGCACGAAGTAGCGAGCGAAGCAGGGTATCGGCACTGCGGGTGGCTGGGGCGAGGTGAGCTGGGACTGGTGGGCTGCAGCAGAGAAGTTACTTTTCAGGCGTTGTGTCGTTTGTGAAGTTTATAAGCATCCCTTATGGGTTGTGTTTTACAGGTGGTACCGGAGCCTCAATGCGGCAGCTGGCAGAGGTAGGGTGGGTGGGCGGCCGAGGTAGAGGAGGAGGAGAGGGGAATGGGCACGGGCAGGCTGTGGTTTCGGGCGGTATCTCAGCACGTGCCTTTTGTTTTGGCTTTCGCAGGTCACGCACGTAGCCTCGGAGGGGCGAAGCTGCGCGCCGACCAGCGGCCTGAGGAGGCGAGGCGGTTGTCAGCCGGGCCGGCGTCCAAGAGCGGAGCATCCTGCGGCAGCTCGGTCAAGCGTTTCTGTGCGGTTGTGCAGGTGTTACGCAGCTGCCTTTGGAGTTGGGTGAGCTTTTGAGGTGGTGAGCTAAGGAGCAGCAAGGAGGAGCGTGGGGCTGGTGATTTCTCCCAAGCGTGACGGTATTTCTCTGTCTGTTGCTACCTTAGGGGGGCCACAAGCGATGACAGCTGCAGCGTCCAACACGGGAATCGGTGCGGAGCAGTTGAGCGGAAGACCACGTTCCTTTTGAGGAGGAGGGTGTTTCGAGGAGGTCTGTGGTGACCCGTGTGACAACTACCACTGTCAGCAGTGTGTGGGGGTTTTTTTTTTTTTTTTTTTTTCTGTAGGCGATGAGGAGGAACGTGGCAACTGCAGGAGTAATCAGGTTAGTTGATGTGGTTTCTGCTGAGGATGGACGCGGATCCCCAGCCCGCTGGAAGCGAAGCTGAGGGACCAGGGACCGTTGTCCTGCAGTGCGTAACTTTGATTTCAGTTGGAAAAGGGATTTTCCCGGAATGGAAATCTTTCTCCTTCAAAGAAATTGCGTTGTACGAACTGCCTGTCGGACTCTGTGTGCTTGGCTGTAGAAGTCATGAGCAGTGAGACTTTTTGCCCTCTTTTGAAAAACAAAACAACAGCAAAGTCAATTTGTTTCCAAAGACTGAAGCATAGCAGGTGTTCCAAAAGTGGATGGCGTCACTGGTCTTTACATTCTTGGTTGCAACGGTCGAGATACGATTAAAAAATGTTCCTCTGCGTGCTTTGGTACAGCCAGAAGCCTTAGCGCATCTGCCAGTCCTGTTCGGTGGCCTTACCTGTTGCAGCCCTGGGGATTTGAATTTCTTTTTTTTTTTTCTTTTTAATGAGTAAAACCATGTGGGGGATCTATTATTTCACTGATCTTTTCCTGTCATATATGAAACTGTAGAGAAAGTTAAAATTGTATAATTGGCAGAATGACTAACGCGGTTTAAACTCGCTGCCGAATCAGTACAGCATGTAATGTATGAGGTGTACTTAAGCGGTCAGCGGTTTCTCTAACTCTTTCCAAGCCAGAGGCAGCTGCATGTTACTGAGTTTCTTCCCTGTGTTTTGACAGAGCGCTCTGAAGTACTTGGTTTCTAATCATGTGACATGATAGAACAAGGTGGGGCAGGAGCAGAGTCAAATAACAACTGTGTATTTTGGAGACAGGTGTAAGCATAGATCTAGATGGGGGTGTACAGCCTTGTTCTGCAGCAGCGCTTTAAGGAAGGGCATCAAACACGAGCAAGAGCAGTTGCTTTTCTGCTAAGAAGGGGTTGGAAATCGTATCTGTTTGTCTTTCTATGGAGTGTTAAGTATTCAAATCACTCTGGTTTGTAGAGGATGTGTCTGTATTTCGGGCTGGTCTCCTTCAGTTCGACTGCTCGCCTGTCCCTCGTTCTATTGAATTCCTCTCCTTGCTTCTGTGTTGTTCTTCTAATGTGCTGAACTATGGCTGGGGCCTTTTGTTTCCCGATGTCTTGCTGTGAGTGTCCGGTGCTGCGCAGCAGCTCCCCCCCCCCCCCCCCCAGGTTTGCCTGCCGGTGGCTCAGTGCTCTCGCCCCACGGGGCCAGCTCTGTCTCTGTCCAAGCTTTCTGCCACGGCTGTCCGGTGGGGAAAGGGGCAGTTGTTGCTCTGGGGAGCCCGTCCGGGCGTGGTCCGGGACGGGGAACGTGGCAGAGCCGAGTGCGAGCAAGAGCCACGGCACCGTCCTTTGGCGGACGCCCCCCCACCCCTCTGCTTGTGCGGCAGCCGGTGTCGATGATCTGGCGGGGGCAGGCATCGAGCATGGATTCTGTCTCGTGGGCTGTGGCAGGTGAGTGCTCGTCTGTGGGTTATGCCGGGGAGAGTCGTTGGTGTCGGTCATCCCCCACCCCTCTCCGGGTCCCCCTGTACCCCCAGTGTCAGAGAAAGACGCAGGTGCTGCTGCGCCGCTGTGACCGCACGGGGGTGCTGCGTGAAACGGCGCTTTGTGCTGCCTGCGCGTGGGGGGTGTGCGGTACTGCAGGCCGGGGTACGCGCATGCGCGCTGGCGGCCCCCTGCGGCGCGCTCTGCTACCACGATTTGACTAGGGTTGGGTACTGGGGCGTGGTACACGCGCGTGTGCGGTGGCGCTCTGCTGCCACCCTGTGACCGAAAAGCAGTACTGCAGTCCCGAAGGCGCTGCCGCACTCCCTGCTGCCACCCTGTGACCGAAAAGCAGTACTGCAGTCCCGAAGGCGCTGCCGCACTCCCTGCTGCCACCCTGTGACCGAAAAGCAGTACTGCAGTCCCGAAGGCGATGCCGCACTCCCTGCTGCCACCCTGTGACCGAAAAGCAGTACTGCAGCCCCGAAGGCGCTGCCGCGCTCCCTGCTGCCACCCTGTGATCGAAAGTCGGTACTGCAGGCCCAGCGGAGCTTTCCGCCCTCCCTGCTGCCACCCTATGACCAAAAAGCGGTTATGCAGCCCCGGCGGCGCTGCCGCGCACCCTGCTGCCACCCTGTGACCAAAAGACGGTACTGCAGCTCCGGGTGCGCGCTGCCGCGCTCTCTCCTGCTACCGCCTACAGTGAGTGGGCTACGCACCGGACGCTCTCACCTTTGTGCCCCGCGGCGGCCCCTTCCCCGGGGGATGTTTGGAAAGGCAGTGGGCGGGGCCTGGGGTAGATGAGTCCCGGGCTCTGCCCAGGGAGCTCCTTCTGTGCGAGGTGAGAGCTGTGGGATTGGGCAAGCTCCAGCAGCACCCACAGTACAGAGAGCCCTGGGATGCAGCTTGGGCTTTTTTTTTTATTATTTGTCAGCAGTTTCATACGGAGTGTTAAGGGGTGATGAGAGGGTTCTAAAACACACAGCTTTTTTAACTGACAGTTTTGCTGTGGTTTTGTTCTAGGTTGTCCTGGGTTACAGTGTAAAATGTGCCAAAAGAAAAAAATATTCTATTACCATCTTCAGGAGCTGTTGAGACCAGGTGGGGCGGTGCTCTCTGCCTCCCCCCCCCCCTGGACTATCTCCTGTTACTGGGCACAACAATGCCTTATCGCCTGACTCATCGATAACTCGCTCCTGGACTATCTCCTGTTAATGGCCCATCAAGGAACTGCCTCACGACTCCCCATCCCATTGTGAGATGCTCCGCCCGGGGGGGGGGGGGCGGGGGGGAAGGAGCCAAGCAGTCCATGCCAAATAAAAACGGAGATTTTGAACACCCTAGCAGCCTTCTTCCAGTGGATTCCCAGAGGAGCTTTTCCCCCCACTGGAGTTCCAGAGGACAAGAGCTACCTACCTACCACTGGACCTTCGGAGGAAGACCAGACTCTTTTACCTGATTGCTGCTTCCACAGAACTACATCCATCGCTTCAGGAGGACTGCAGCCAGCATCTTATCGGACTGCTACTGCCACCCTAACAGGGTGTCAGGTTGTATTCCTGACTCTGTCAGTGTAAACCAGTGGGTTGTTTGGTTTTTCCCTGCGGTGTGTTATATATATATATATTAGTAAAGAACTGTTATTCCTATTCCCCATATCTTTGCCTGAACGCCCGTTAATTTCAAAATTATAATAGTTTGGAGGGAAGGGGGTTGCACTTTCCATTTCAAGGGAGGCTCCTGCCTTCCTCCACAGACACCTGTCTTTCAAACCAAGACATAGGTGCACTGGATTTTCCTGGAATTCTGAACTTCCTGCAGGATGGCAACTTGTTTCTTGTGACAAGGGTTTGTGATCCCATTTCCTTTCCTAGGACTGAAGGTGAGATTATCGAGTAGCATGAGGATGTGCACCACATCTGCACCTGTCTATGCCCCCCCATACCCCTGTCTCTGCCTTCAGGTGGGGTTTTTCCCATGCCACCCCGATCTTTGTGGCCTTGACTCCCGTGTGTGTGCCTGGCCCTACTTGTCATGTCCCTGCCTCCCATGGGCCTGCCTTGCCTGCTTTTTTTCACGGTAGGGATGGACAACGACAAGAGTATATGTAAGAAGGCACTCTTTATTAAGTTGCAAAAACCAAGATGGCTGAGATGGTGCAGCAGAAAAAGCGTACCCTTTTATAACCTTTCTTATCTGTCCACCTGTTCATGCACTAAGGCTGCTAAAATGATTCGCTCAATAGCTTTGTCCATTCAACTCCATTCACATAATGATTGGCTGGAGCTCCTACTGTATTTCTCACTGTACCTACTGTTCTCTTGCCAAGTTTCTGCTCTGTGGTATTACTTGCTCAGTCTCTTCTTGCTCAGTCTCTTATAACTTCCTCAAACTTGTTTACAACATTCTTCATCCACTTCTTCCGTCTTTTCAAGGGTATACTGGAATACTGTCAAGGTCAACTTCATCTTCCTCAATCAGGTTATCCCTGACAGATTTTTGTACCCACTTTATGGGTGTGCATAGCTCACACCCTATCCTCCCCCTGTGCACCTGCCTTCCTCCCCCCCCCCCCCCCCCCCCCACCATGGGTGTGCCTTGCACCTGCCTCCCATTACCATGTTTTGTGTCCCCCCCTTGTCCCTGCTCCATGCACCTGCCTTGCCCCCACCACTACAAGAACTGCTGCTCCAGACGCAAACTGTTTTAAATAAACTGTTTGCATTCCAAACATCACTCTGGCACTTCCTTGGGCCCAAAATGCCATCACCAGTAGATATCAGGGGGAATGAGGGGCACCCAGCAGGGACACCCTGAAGTCTCATGGTTTCCATCAGGCTTTCCCAAGGGCAGGGGTGGGTGGGAGAGTGGAAAAGCAGTATTGCTTTTTACATTTTCTTCCTACATCTCCCTCTTCAGAGCTCCTTGTCCCTGGGTGCTTGTTCTTGCCTGTGGCCCCTGTTCCTGATGGGCTCCAGGTGTGGCCAGTGGGGCTAATAACAGGGCCGGCCCTCCTGTGGGCTATAAAGGGGCTGCCTGAGGGAGCTGATAAAGGGGAACTGGCTGAGGAGGTAGCTGGAGGTACCTCCAGAATGGAATGGCTGGTCCCTGTGGTAAGGAAGGATCCCCCTGAGCTGTCCATGATGGAGCAGACCACCAGCACACGTTGCTGGCAGCTTGGTGCCTGCATCGGCTGTGTGTGTGAGCTGCTGGCCAGCCTGGCAGTGGAGGGGAGTTGAGAGAAAAGTGTTGGGGTGCTGAAGATCTGAGCTGGTGCCAGGAGCTGGGGTGAGTCACACGTTCTCCTGTGTGTGTCCCGGTCCACCTCTGCTGCCCTGCCTGCCGCTCCTTCTGCTGCCTGGGAAAGGGCTGCCCAGGGATGGGGAGGGCCAGCAATGGCTTTCTGTCCTGGCCCCTTTGCTGTGGGAGCCTGATGGACAGCCTAACACCTTCCTGATTGCACTGGGGCTTCCCCTCAAGCCAGGGGGAGAGGCAGGGCTGGAAGAAAGTGGAGGCTGAGATGGGGTGCGAAGTCAGGGAAAATGTGGAAGTCAAGATGGGGGTGGAAATGGTGTCACTTTTTACATTGTCTTTGTAAGGCTCCCTCTTTTTGTCTTCCTGACCCTATGTGTTAGTTCTTGCCTCTGTTTCTTTTCCCCTATTGCTTTACAATATTTCGCTGTCCCTTGTCTTGTCCCTGCCTTGTGGTCCTGCTGCTCCCTTTGGCCTCTCTCTCCTGCTCCTCCTCGCTCTTATGTATTCCTCCATCTCTCCCTGAGTTTTTCGCTCAGTGTCCCAGTACTCCTCTCTCTATGCTACTGTCCTGCTCCCTGTCCCTCTCCTGTTTGCAGCATCCTGTTTACTGGCTGCCTGTCCCCCACCTCTTCTCTACCTTCCTCCTGCTTTTTCCCTTCTCTCCTGCTGCGTTTGCTGTGTTTGCACACTGAGCCTTGTAGCCACCTAAGTGCCAGGATTTGTTCTGGGCAGAGGTGAGTAAACTTTTCCTGCCTCCTCTGTGCCCCTGGATGGTATTCAAGCCCCTGGGTGCAGAGCTCGTAGCTGTGGGCAGGTGCGGGGGAGGGGGCCATGTGCTGTGGGGCTTTGCCCAGGCCCCTGTTCCTGATGGGCTCCAGCTGGGGCAGGTGTGGCCAGTGAGGCTAATGATGGGGCTGGCCCTACTTTGGGCTATGAAGGGGGCTGCCTGGGCATGCCTGCCTGCAGGAGCTGGCTGAGGAGTCAAACCAAGGGGCTTCCACAGGCAACTGTCTCCAGCTGGTCCCTGTGGCAAGGAATGATCCCTCCCACCCATCCACAACAGAGAATGCCACCATAACACAGCACCAGGACCTTGGCTCCTCTGTTGGCTGCACACGTGTGAGCTGCTGCACGTCCAGGAAACCTCGTGAGAGAAGTGCATTGAGTCACCCACCGCCTGCTCCTAAGGTCAGGCAGCTGGCACTGTGGAGGAGGAAGGGGCAGAGACAGAGAGAAAAGCCTCGGGGCGGTGAAGGTCTGCCGTTGGCACCAGGAGCCACGTGTCCCCTCGTGTGTGTCCAGGGCCATCCCTGCCCCGGTTCTCTGGATCTCTGCCTGCCTCCTTGCCTGTCCCTGCCTCTGTCTGCCTTTCAGGCTGTCTAGTTCCCCAAAGCTTTTTGCTCTTTTGCTAGCATTGCCCTGTAAAGTGTCACCTTCTACCTTTCCTTTCTATGTCGTTTCCTTTCTGGCACCCCACCAGCTCTGATTTCATTCTTCCTCATTGCTTGTGAAACTGGCATTTCTAGGTCCCCTCTCTCCGTGTCTCAGTTTACCCAGTTGCCTATGATTGTGGGAAGGGTGGTGGTTGGGGCCTGGGGTAGATGAGCCCCGAGCTCTCCCAGGAAGCTCCTTCTTATGTGCGAGGCAAGAACTCTGGGACTAGGCAGGGTCCAGCAGCACCCACAGTAGAAAGTGCCCTGGGATGAAGCTTGGGCTTTTTTTTTTTCTTGTTTTTATGTCAGCAGTTTCCTAGGGGGTGTTCAGGGGTGACAGGAGGGTTTTAAAACACACAGCCTTTTTTTTAACTGATAGTTTTGGTGCTGTTTTGTTCTAGGTGCACTGGATTTTCCCGGAATTCTGAACTTCCTGCAGGATGGCAACTTGTTTTTTGTGAGGCGTGTTGGTGACCGCATTTCCCTTCCTAGGACTTGAAGGTGAGACTATCGAGCAGCCGTGAGGATGCGCCCCACGTCTGCACCTGTCTATGCCCCCCCATACCCCTGTCTCTGCCTTCAGGTGGGGTTTTTCCCATGCCACCCCCAACTCGGTGGCCTTGCTAAGGGTGGGTGTGCCTGGCCCCAAATCCACCCGGCGCCTCCCCCCCCCGCCGCGAGCGTGCCTTGCTGCCGTTCTTCGGCACTGGCCACTGTAGGCGTGCCCTGCTTGCCCCCCCCCGACCCCCCCCCCCGGGTGTGCCTTTTCTGCCCCGGCACCGCCCCCCCCCCGTGGGAGTGCCTTGCTGCTTTGCACCTCGCCCCAGCACCGCCCCCCCCATGGCCTCGCCGACAGTGGCCGTGCCCTGCCCGGCCCCCACCCCCTCCCCTTCCCGGGTTTGCCTTTGTTATTCTGCACCCCACCCCAGCACCGCCCCCCCCGGGCGTGACTTTTTTGCCCCATGCCCCACCCTCCCGTTGGCGTGCCTTGCTGCCCACCCCCCCCACCCCCACCCCCCACCCCCCGGCACCGCCCCCCCTTGTGTCCCATCCCCACCACTTGCCCGGGGGCGGGGCCTGGGGTATATGAGCCTCGGCCTCTGCTCAGGGAGCTCATTCTGCTCTGGGGCTGCTGGCGCTGGCAGCTCCAGACCCAGCTGCCTCTGCGGGCACGGGGCTTCGGGCGCGGACAGGAGCGCAGGCGGCTGCGGCAGGGAAGAGCTGCGGCCGGGGACACCAGGCCACCCCTGTACTCCTCAGGGCCCCATCGGCTCCAGCCCCTCAGCGAGGACCAGATGTGCTCCTGGGCCTGGCCAGGCCCTGCCGGGACGCGTTCCACCCCGTCGGGCCCCCTGCCACCAGCTATGCCGAGCGCTGCTGCCTCTGCCCAGCCCCGGGGGCGCCGGGGCCAGAGGCTGTCGTCCCCAAGTGGGGTCACAGCATCTTTTGGGGGGGGTCGATGGCACCGACGCCGAGCCATCCTGCAGCCGTCTTTTTGGCTTTGCACCGCAGGCATCTCCGTAAGCTGTCCGAGTTCCTCCCTCCCCTTCGTGTGCCCCTCAGTCCCCTCCATTTCCCATCCAGGCACCAGAATCAATCTGCGTGACAAGTGGCCTTCTCAGAACCACGGGCCTTCAAAGGGCCTTCTCTCACCTGCCTAGTCCTCTCAGAAGGACACGGGCGTTGCTCTGTGTGGACTCATTTGTCTTTCCTGGCACCTCTCCTGAGCTGCTTTGTCACTTGTTTTGGTTCGAGTCGCTTCAGTGTTACTTAAGGTGCTTGGTACAGTTCCTGATGCTTTGGGGCTCTTTTCCCCGACGGTTTTTCCTTGGTTTTGGTTTTTGCTTTGGGTTCGGTTTGGTTTCAACCCTTTCCTGGGGTTTTCTGTCCTTTGGGACTTATTTCTGTTGAGGGAGGCAGATGGAGAAAAGTAGGAGTCTCAGTGTCTTACAACTGCTGGTGATCTACAATAGTCCCTTTGCAACCAGAGAGCTCTGAGAGGAGGATTCTTGCAGGCTGTCATTCGGCTTTGTCATTCGGTCCCGTCCAGAATGTAGCGCTGGTACAAGTTCTGCAACAGACAGGAACGGGTCTAGCCTTGTTACGCGGGCTTTCTTTTTCCTTGCAGGTCGGACTTGAGACTTGAAACGGCATTTTCCTTCGCTAAAAAAACACGCCCCGGACTCGCCGCAGACTCGGCAGCGTCGCGGATTTCGCCGGACCGCGCCGCTGGCAGAGCCGGCGGCCGACGGGGTCGCGGGCGCTCGGCACCGCGTCGGCCGGAGGCTCCCGTTGGCGCAGCAGCGACGGTCGGGGGCGGCGCAGCTGGACAGCCGGAGGTTTGGTGTCGCGGCGTATCTGCTGTGCGCGGGTTCGCTTCCCCGGGATTTTGGGCTGCTCTGGAAAAACGGGTGGCGGAGCCGGAGAGAAGAGCGGGCGGTGGCTACAGGCCGAGTCGCCGCTCGGGGAGGTTGCGCTCCGCGGAGCTTCAAACTTTGGAGACGGAGTGCAAAACCGTCGAGCGTCCCAAGTGGACCGCGGCAGGCGTCCTCGCTCCGGTCGTTTTTCCTGGGGAATTCCAAAGTGGTCAGTTTCTATTAGTTTAATTTTTACCGCTCGTTTACGTCAAAACGTTTAAAATAAAAATGTCCGTCACAGTAACCAGAATAGTCTTTGGGAGCAAATACTGCCCGTCGTCCGCTCTAGCTATTGCTTCCCGCTTTGCAGACAGTACTTACTCCCCATTGATGTAATCAAAGGGCAAGCAGCAGAATATCAACAACAGAGCACTAACTGGAAGGAATACCTGTAGCGAAACAACTCTAACAGGAAAAGAAAAAAATCACGCGTCCTAGTTAATCCACTTCGTGGTAAAGTCACAAAATATCAGAGCGCGTCTAAAGAGAAGAAATATTACCTAGGGTTGAGTAATGACTAAATTTAGTGGCAGATGTTACTTGATGAACCAGGCAGTAATTATTCCCGGTCCCTATTGCAATTCAAAAAATGAATAGTTGAGAGACCCTCTTGAAGTGATAAAGACAGAAAACTAATTGGGAGTCGTGAACAGCTCCATTTAAACATAACCACTGCTAAACCAATTGAACTGGAAACTAATTGGGAGGCTCTAACGCTTAAACGAGCACACCGCTGTAAGCAAGCTGGGAGGCAACAGTGACTCCTGCTTAGAACCAAAAGAGTAATCGAAGCTTTAGATTTTTAGATAAAGAGAAATAAAAAAAGGAATCGTTCAATAACGGCTACGTTTAAACGTAGGTACTAAAAGAATTCCCGGGCGGTGGTGAACTAACATAACGCTAAAAGATTTAGATTTAAAATAAAAGGAAAATTAGAAAACCAACAGGGAGTCACGACTGCCGAAACTTAAACATAGCCGTTGGGGGGGGGGAGGAGGGGACGGGTACCAATTCCTTCCAAGTAGAGCTAAAAGAAAAAACCGACGCCCATTAAATCCGACGAACAAAAACCTTAGATTTCATTTTAGAAACAGATCGAACGCTAACTGGGCATCATGAGTGCCCGTTTAACAATACTAGCCATCTTAAACTGATGCATTAAAGATACCCCCGCAGCACCATCAGATGAAAATTTTCTCCTTGGGAAGCAGAAATAGAATACCAATTGGGAGCAGTTTAGGGTAACAGTCGTCGTGAACGGACCCCTCATTAGAGTCCTAATTCACAATCCGAAACCGTGATTTCCAACGGTAATGAACCTTTTCCTCTTGTGTCAGTCGGGTGCCTGCGCTTTGCTCCTGCTCCCTTCAGCAGCGGTACACGGAGCGCTCGCTGGCTGTGAGCCGTTCGTTCACCCGCTTTCTGTACCAGTCAACTCTTCAATCGGGCCATTTAAATAACAGACTATTCTCTCAAATTCCAGCTCAAACGCGTGGCACGAATTAACGGCGCCCGAGGACCATGCCATTTACTAGCGCCGCCCCGGAGCTGAGCCTGCTTATTGTGAGGCGCTTCTCGCAAGAGCCCCTCACGCACGCACGCACGCACGCCCGCACGCACGCAGGTCCCGTCACCGGTGCTCCGCGCCGGCCTAACCGCGGACCGGCAGGGCCGGCGGAGAAACTGCCCGGAAGCCGCGGAGAGCGAGACGGATTCGAGAGCGAGACGGATTCAACAGCGATTCCTGCCGAAACACGCAAGGAACGCAGCTCTGCACGGCGGGGCGGCGGCCTGTCCCCTCCTGCCCGCGCGGCCCCATCCCCGCCGCGGGCAGCCTCAGCCTTCACAAGACGGCGGCGCCATACACTCGCCCCCCTCCAAGCACCGGCCGCAGCTCCGGAGAGAAACGACGCGGATGCGGCCCCGAGACGGCGGCGCCGCCGGCACTCGTTTCGCGGGGGACTCACCGGCTCCTCCGGGGCTCCGGCAGGCTCCCGCCGCTTCCCCGCGGTCCTCCATGATGCCGGAAGTGCCCCTCAGTCCTCCGAACTTGCGCTCTATGGGCCCGCAGTCCTCCAGGATGCCCAAGTGCCGGTTCGGTGCGGGGGGGCCTGGAGTAGATGAGCCCCGGGCTCTGCCCAGGGAGCTCCTTCTGGGCGAGGCGAGAGCTGTGGGACTGGGCAGGGTCCAGCGGCACCCACAGGAGAGAGCGCCCTGGGATGCAGCTTGGGTTTTGGGGTTTTTTTGGTTTGTTTGTTTTTTTTTTTTTTTTTTTTTAACGTCGGCAGTTTCCTACGGGGTGTTCAGGGGTGACAGGAGGGTTTTAAAACACACAGCCTTTTTTTTTAACTGATAGTTTTGGTGCTGTTTTGTTCTAGGTGCACTGGATTTTCCCGGAATTCTGAACTTCCTGCAGGATGGCAACTTGTTTTTTGTGAGGCGTGTTGGTGACCGCATTTCCCTTCCTAGGACTTGAAGGTGAGACTATCGAGCAGCCGTGAGGATGCGCCCCACGTCTGCACCTGTCTATGCCCCCCCATACCCCTGTCTCTGCCTTCAGGTGGGGTTTTTCCCATGCCACCCCCAACTCGGTGGCCTTGCTAAGGGTGGGTGTGCCTGGCCCCAAATCCACCCGGCGCCTCCCCCCCCCGCCGCGAGCGTGCCTTGCTGCCGTTCTTCGGCACTGGCCACTGTAGGCGTGCCCTGCTTGCCCCCCCCCGACCCCCCCCCCCGGGTGTGCCTTTTCTGCCCCGGCACCGCCCCCCCCCGTGGGCGTGCCTTGCTGCTTTGCACCTCGCCCCAGCACCGCCCCCCCCATGGCCTCGCCGACAGTGGCCGTGCCCTGCCCGGCCCCCACCCCCTCCCCTTCCCGGGTTTGCCTTTGTTATTCTGCACCCCACCCCAGCACCGCCCCCCCCGGGCGTGACTTTTTTGCCCCATGCCCCACCCTCCCGTTGGCGTGCCTTGCTGCCCACCCCCCCCCCCCCCCCGGCACCGCCCCCCCTTGTGTCCCATCCCCACCACTTGCCCGGGGGCGGGGCCTGGGGTATATGAGCCTCGGCCTCTGCTCAGGGAGCTCATTCTGCTCTGGGGCTGCTGGCGCTGGCAGCTCCAGACCCAGCTGCCTCTGCGGGCACGGGGCTTCGGGTGCGGACAGGAGCGCAGGCGGCTGCGGCAGGGAAGAGCTGCGGCCGGGCGCGGAAATGTTTTTGTCAACTATTTGAACAGCTTATCTGAGCATTTCACACTAGTGAATAATCCTGTTTTGCCTAAGCTTAACAGCCCCCGCCACGGGTCATGAAGGTGGTTGCAACTCGTGACCTTCAGCATTGTCACGAGCCTTACACGGGACTGAAAAAAAATCCCCCAAACAATTCTATAATAAAGGATTGTTATCCTCTCCTATGGGCCAATAAATGAGTAACAAAGGAAGGTGTTCTTTATCTAGGCTTACAAGAACATACACAAAAAGAGGCAGAGAAAATCACTCTCTTCTTGTTTGTGTTTTGCTTCATCAAAAACCTTTGATCTCAACTGTGCTAGTGCAAGCGTCTGAAAGGCACTAGTCTAGAACCACTGGACAGTCTAGCTGGACCCTGGTGAGGCATTAACATCAGAGCAATGACCTTGCTTCAACTAATTTTATACAGAACCAAACTAATCCCTGATTCCTTAGATACATATACTTCTTCCTGTGAGTAGATTACTAAATCCTTTAAGAAAGCCAAGATTTTAATCCCCGTTTTACAGACAGGACAGAAATGGAGGCATTTTCTGAAGTGATCTGCCTACAGCACCAGTCGTTAAGCTGCCGGATGAGAACTCAGCTTTGTACAGTTCCCATTCCGCATTAGGCCTGAGCTTTCCCTCTGTGCTGCTTCAGCATGTGCCCTGACAGCTGTGAAAGGAGGAAGCCGTGGGAGTGCACCTATCCATTTGTCTCTTTCTTGCTGCCTTAAGATATGTCCCTCAGCAAAGAAATACTTAAGACTTCCCCATCGGAATTAAACTGATACAACTTCCTCATCCTTCGCCCTAAAATAAGAGAAAATACGGGGACCTTTCCTACGCTTCTGGTTTTAAACTTTCCCATGAACATCAACATCAAATCTTTCCAGAAATCCCACCCTCCCAACACCCACGATGTATTTAGAAAGTGTTTTCTTCCATAATCTGCAGGATTATGGAACTGGCCGTTTCTTTACCTATATACTGTACAGCTTCATACAGCTTGGAAGGTTTACTCCAAATTAGCATTGCAAGTAATACCCAAAAGAGTTGAAATGCAGAGCAGAATAGCAGGCATTTGACAACTGTTATCCTGAAGCCAGTGGAATATACAATGCCTTTTTCCAGTCCTGCTACTGTATTCCTAATGAGCTCCTTACAGCATAGACCAGCACTGGGCTGCCCACACCAACATTAGGCAGTCTATGTGGTGGTCAGCAGCACGCCTTTTACATGGGAGCTTGAAAGCAGAGGTGAGCTCACTCTTCTGTTACAAGCAAACCAGAAGCTAAGCAAAAGTGATTTAAGCAGTAGTACTTAATACCAGCAGTCAGGGCCTGAAGCTTACCCTTGCTCAGAGTATATTCAAGAGTAAACTAGGCTCTCCTCTGCAATACCTGGAGCTATCTTCACAATGTGCTAAGATTCAGAAAGCTTGCAGGCAGATAAAGAGTCTGGCTCACACCACTAAAAAACAGGCAACTTTGTTCTGAAGGTTTTTAGCGGTCGACAGAAATAGCACTTGGAAAAGGTCCGCAACTCGTCTTTCTGGACCCAATAACAATAACAGGGCCAGCAAGGTTGTTCTGTGATGACAACCACAGTGAATTATGACCCGCAGGGACCATGTGACAGCAAGAGCAAATAAAATGCACTAATGCGAGTCGCAGCTTGGACATTGCGCTCTTTATGGCAAAGGGATATTTTTTTTCGCCAAATACAAACATACAAGTAAACAGCCAAGTAGGGGGTGGGGAGCAGGGTGGGAAATGGACAGAGGATGCTATTACTGGCACGATGATTCCGCATCTTTACAAAGCAGCAAGCTTGGTAACAAGATGCCCACTGCGACTTAGAACCACAGCATCACTGTGCAAGCATTTGACAATGATCAGTAAGAAACACTTGAGATCACAAGGCCAGTGATTAGAAGGGTTCGCTTTGAATGGATGTGCCTAAGCAAAGAGATTTTGGTAAACAAGTAATTAATCGAGTCTCTTAACCCCCACTTCTGAGCTGCATAGCACCTCCCTGTTGAAATGAATGGCTGAATGTCCCAAGATGAAGATGTTGCAGAAGAAATTTGTAGCTTTGAGTCTTGTTCTGACTCTGCTGTGGGTTTGGTGCATGACCTCGGTCAAGTCATTCAAACTCCCAATGAACGTGTTCCTGCTCATCTACTGCTCCATCTTTTCCCTGCTAGAAGTTACCGTCCCTTCAAACCTGCACCTATGATCATCCCTAGCAATTTAGGTCACCTTTAGCACCTTCAGTAGAATCCTACCAAAACAAATTCGACCCTGAAACAGTTTCCCAGAATTCTGAACCTGCTCCATCCATGTCCGCTGAAAGGAATTGGTACCTCATGTTCTCCATTTCAATGGAACAAACAAAATCCCAAGCATGAACAACTTTCTAAGTTGCAGGATACTGCCTTGAGCAGATGGCTGAATGAAATGCTTTCTAAACATTTAAACCCAGAGAACCCATGAGAAACCTGAATGCAGAAGGGGTAGCTTCAATAACAGAATAAGATAAAAAGAAAGCCAAAGGCCTGTGAATTGTAGTTACGCAGCACCTACAAAGGCATTTAAGATGGCTAAAGTTGGTGTAAATCTAGGTACTTTGAATGGCTCTCTGAAGGAAACTCTTATTCCATCAACAAGACAGAGAGACCTAGGGAGACATAGACTTTAAATGATAAACCCAAGTCTAAAAGATGAATACTGCCACTTACAGCTACATCGAGAGGACCACGCAAAGACTAGGAAGGTAGATACTGACTGCATCCACACCCACTGTCATGCATGTGCTGAAAAGCTCCTCATTAAATATTTTTCAAGGTTTATATTGTACTCACTGTCTTTCTTACTGCAATCTAGGGGGATCAGATGGACACTATGCAGCTCAACTTTCAAGTTGCCTGACCAAACGGACATCTCTCTCTGTCACTCCTCAAAACTCCCAACCCACCTGTTCAAAGTTGTCATTAATTTTAATCTTCCAGTCCACTCCAGAGGCTGCGTAGCACTTAGCGTTTGCCACATCTGAGGCATTAAATTTTCTGAGTAATCTGAATCACCAGTAAAAATGACCAGCAGACCATTTTCTTGCTTTGAAAAATGGCCTTTTTACACGCTGATTCAAGTCTATGAAATGAGCCTTCCCAATGCTCTCAATCCCACTCCAGAAACTAGGACGACCACTCATCTCTTCTCCTGCCCTTCCAAGAACAAGTTGCATCCTTTTGAATGCATCTCCCCTAACCTAGAGCTGTAGAAAAAGAAAAAAACACACCAAAATAAATAACCCCAAATCTTCCCAAGAAAAAGTCCAGAGCCAAAACATTCTACCAAAGCAGAACTTCCATGGCACACTCTTCTCCCTCAGGGAAAGTGAGCAGTTTTAAAAAAAAAGTGACAGATGTTAGCCATCTCACTCGGTGCACCACTGGAAGGCACCCAGTATGATGAGGTGTACAGCATAAGAACCTCTGATGATACCAGATTAATCGCTGCTTGCATTTTTCACATTGGCTTTGAGTTTGGCTTGCATTTTTCACATTGGCTTGGCTTGGTTTGGCTTGCATTTTCATCGTTACTCTGATTACGTTCCCAATTGGGTCAGTAGGTACCATTGGACAGGAATAATTTGCATACTTCACTATGGTGTTGATGATACCATGAGTGAGTCAGTCAGTGTCGGCACGGGTGATGAGGAAGCCACGGGTGAGCTGACCTCTAAAAGGTCTGTGCTTCATCAGAACAACTCTAAGACGTTAAGTGGCTGAAATACATGGGTTAATGCAACCAAAATACTTTATCAGCAGAGAACTGTGAAAATCACAGGCCAGCTACAGCGCTTAACACAGAGGCTGACTGGGCTACATATCATTTCAGGCTGCAAAGGACCAGGACATACGACTGCAGGAAAAACAGGATCTCAGTACACCACTGTGGATGCCAAAGAGGGGGTAACAAAACCTGCAGCTGAGGGAAAGGA
This sequence comes from Leptosomus discolor, assembly GCF_034619465.1. Taxonomy (NCBI): domain Eukaryota; kingdom Metazoa; phylum Chordata; class Aves; order Leptosomiformes; family Leptosomidae; genus Leptosomus; species Leptosomus discolor. The sequence continues at coordinate 60,601 of NW_028237915.1, read as the reverse complement.
AGGCTACTCTGCCCTTGCCAGCTAATGTTTCCATGCAGCTTTTATAGGCTTCTTCTCCCATAGAGAACTGAGAGCCAGTGAGGTCAAAGAGTTTGAGAAGTAAGCAGTGAAAAGACCAGGAAGCTCAGCTCAGTTTTCATTCAGTACTTGCAGTTATACTTTTACAGCCTGCAGGCAGTTCCTTTTCACATGTATGTCATTGGCTGGGAAGAAGAGTTGAGAAGATGACAAAATTGACAATTTGGGGATTGAATAACTCGGTCGGGGGAAATGCAGGGCAGAGTTGCATGCTGGAAGGACTGCTTTCTAATTTTGTGCCACGATACAGATGGACAGATGGGAAACTAATCCTGAGAGCTGAATGCAACGCACATTGATTCACTTGCAGTTTTCCCTGCTAAGCATGATACTATAGCTTCAGCAGGAGTGAAAACCGAGTTGTACAATTACCTCTTATCAATCAACTTCCAAAAGGGTGAGGGAAAAAAAAAAAAAAAAAGGATAAAAAAAAAGCCCCAAACAACCTCTCTTATCTCTGCTATGTAGACCCCTTAATGGGATCTGGATCTCTAAGAGGCTAAAATAACGAGTGAGTTAATTAATTCTCTGCACTTAATCAGCACAGCTGCAGCACTGACATGCATGGAAATGGAATGAAGGGAAGAACAGCAGCATTGACAGCCACAATGGTAAAAGAATAACCTTGCCAGCTGTCACCAGCCGTCTTCCTACAACCCAAGTAACTGTCACTGAATCCTCTCTGGACATAGCACATGCTCCACAGATCGCCTTGTCAGTCACACTGTGTTTCTAAGGCTAGGCTCAGCCTTCGTCCATGTCACAACTTCCCTAAAAAAGGCAACGACCGGCTCCAAATGAAGGTTACTAACAGTCAGGAAGTCCTGCCTTCTCTCCAGAGAGGAGACTGGCTAAGTGAATGTGCAATGCAGAAAAGCCTCTGTGGGAAAGATCCCACGCAATTGCCCATGCAATAAAGTAGAGCAGGCATGTCTTTTGCATGAATCTGGCAGTCAAGACAGAGGAAGCTACAGTGAAACAGCTCTTAGAAAAGCTGGGTTTAACAGCCCCATTGTGGCTGTCCCTTACCAAGAAAGGCCAGTGACAGCTAAACAGACAGCAAGCAAGAGTCTGCAAAACACTTCCAGTGTCCAAGAGACAGAGCAAGGTAAATACTACTGAACCTAGATTCCATGGACTCTGTCCTCAGTCAAAACACAGCACAGAGGGAAGTCAAGCAGGACGTGTCAGGCTGAGAGGATCTGAATGAGCAGTACTTCCTTCAGCAGTGGCTCCTAAGGCCAATTCCACACCAGCACCACCTCCTTTTGCTGACTTCTGTCCCCTCGAAGCAAATGTTACTATAGCCACAGCAGCTGTGTGGGGCTGCCAGCTAGAGCATAATCAGAGAGTTATTTGGTTTTAAAAGAAACCCTCCTCCCCAGGTGTTTTGTTTTACAATTCAATCACTTTACACACCCCCACAGAACTACGGACAGGACATTAATGCCTCCTAAGGCCGCCCAGAGCCTCTTAATCTAGACCTACCACTCACGAAATAACTATAATCGTTACCTACAATGCATGCTGAAGAAAGAAGCTCAGAAATGCAGCTAAAACAGTACTGTGTGACTCTGGCCTCAAACACATGCAGCCATTATGACTTCATCACATGTTCTGAATCTCTCAAAACAACTCTTTGAAACCACCGATAGCATCAGTAAAACTCCCCTAGGACCATAAATCTACAAAGTGCTCTTGGTTGTTTGTCATATTCTCACTCCCTTACTTTGGATGCAGAAGGACAGAAGTGGATATTCTGTGTTACACTCTGCAAATATGTACAAACTGAGCCAGGGTACTGGCACTGCCTGCAGGCCAAAAGTCAGCTATGGCCAAATGCTAACTTAGCTTTGACAAAGGCCATCTCAGCCACACTGGGCAAATCACTTCTTTCTGGCCTCAGAGTGAAACACACAGGTAGGCTTGCTCAGGCAGCACTATGCAGTTCAACTTTCAAATGTCTTCTGTGCCTTAAACCTTCTCGGGTCTCGGTGCCTTCCTTGCTCTTTGCGCTTGACGAGCACGGCACGTATCTCGGGTGCCATCCCTAGTCTCTCGAATGCCTGTACTTACCAGCATATCGCCAGTCCAGGGCTTCTTTTCTTGCGTTAACAAGCTTAAATCATGGATTGGTAGCATGTCTCAGAAGTTTCTGGACAGTCCTTGTTTGCGGCGTCCTTCTGTGCTGTGTTGGTGGCTCTACCTGCTAGCTGTCCATTTTCACGGACTGGAACTTCTTCCCTGCATCCTTCCGTTCGTAGGTCTTTAAGCTGGGCTTTCTGAGCATCTGTCATCTCAGATTTGACAGCAACTTCTTGTAACGGGCCATTACATTGGACTCTATTCTGGGGCCGCTCTAGAGTGTCTTTGCCATCGTGGCACCACAGGGCTTTTATTCTGGCAGCATCTTCTTCTGGTGTCATTCTTGCTTGTGGTCTTACTGGGTCTCATGTCACATTTATCGTGTTGTCTGCGTGTATTGTTGGTCTTCGTGCCAGGGTTGGAGCTGCCTTGCCCAGGGGTGTAGCAATTTTAAAGACAGGGGTAGCACAGCTTTATTGTTGTGGGGTGATATGTTGATCTGCTCAGATTCTTTTGGCAATGACCATACAGTCCATCTCTGGCCAATTAGCTGTAGCCAGCTGCCACAGTTATTTTCATAGTGTTTTGGAGTTGTGTGAGGTTGGACTCTGGTCTTCTGGGAACAGCAGTTTGTGTGGTAGTCAATACATGTGAGGCTTGATAGGTGATGTTTTTTTAGCTGTAGTTAGAAAGAACGTGCCAAGAGAAGATGGACCTTGCATCTTGTCAAGCTATCGGTCAGCAGCCAGCCGACTTGCTTCATGGGGTTTGTTTGGGCTGTTTTTCAGATGCGGAGGGACAAACCCGTGCCAAAGTGCAACAGAAGAGGTGAGCTGAGTGCCGAATGATGGTGGGCCGGTGTGCAAGGTCAGAGAATTGGCATTACTGTTGGTGGCTCGGAGTAGCTTACACTGTTTTGGCATTGTTTTCTAGGTGTGAATCAATGTCTGAAGTGAGAGATCCACAATGGTGTGGATTCTGGCAAGGTGAGTGATGACCGGTGTGCTGAAGTAGCAGTTTTTGGGATGTCATATTATTGATGTAGCTATAATCATACCCTGTTGTTTGAGTTGGAAAGGTGGCGGGCAGATGGAAGAATGTAACTCCAGGCGGTCGAGCGGCCAAGGTAAAAGAGGGGGAGAGAGGAAGAGCTGCGGGTTTGGCCTGTATCTTAGCATATGCTTTTTCCTCTGGTTTTTTTTTGGCGATGCTGGACATCCCATCTCACTTTCTGGGAGTAGTGCTTCTGAGGCAGGTGTCATTGCTTTAGAGGTGAATGCTGGCCCCTGCGGCTGTGATGGGTGGAGTTCTGTCTTGCAGGTCATGAAGAGCAACCTGCTGAATGCAGGAGCATCCCCATTAGTTCATGTGCTCCAGATTCTGGACCCTGCCCTCTGAACTGTAAGTCAAGAGGCAAAAGTGGGCTGACTGGGGCCAGCAGGGAATTTAAATTTGGAGTTATAGAGATGGCCCTTTGGGGTCTGTTATTCCCGGTGGTTGCTAGAGCACCCAGGGTCCATTCCTCAGGATGCGAACGGGGGCCAAGCAGGGCCGTTCTAGCCTGCGTCCGTGGCCTAGTGTCATTTGCGTAGTCTGTGCTACACTTCCTATACAGTGCCTTCTACAGATCTCTCTATGGTTCACCCCATGGGCCCTCTGCACTTGGTACATGCAATGGTAATGTCTTGAGTGCCTCTCCTTTTCAATACAGAGCATGTCAAGCGCTTACCATCTTGTCATGGGAGCCAAAAGTCTATTTTGCATTGCAGATGTTTCTGGAGGGTTACCTTTGTGGAGGCATCTGTGCTGGAACGATCTGCTCTTGAAAAATATATTTCCATTTAGATCCCAGACAGGATTGCATGGCTGCGTTGATATGGGTTTAGGTTTTAGAGTCCAACTTGTCATGCATCTGCTGTTCTGGTTTTGCATTGCATTGCTCAGTATTTACAGTGACAGCCACCTGACATGGTGTTGCAGTGTGGTGTTCTGTATGACACTGTATGGAAGGGTGTTGTATTTGTCCTGCATTGCAGCACTGCAAGGTTCTGTATTCATGTGGCCCTGCACTGTGATGTAAGACGGCATTGTCCTGCATGGCTCTGTATCGCGCTTGGTCTCGACTGTGGCCTAAGCATGTGTTGTATTGTAGAGCTCTGTATCGCCCATGGTAGTGCGTCGCACTGTGTGGCCCTGTTGCACTTGGTCTCAACTGTGACTATGAACTCTGGACTTTATGCAGATTGGATCCTTGTTTTTGTTACTAGTTTTGCTGACACCAATTCTCTGAATAGGACTGAAGGTGAGATTATGTAGCAGGTGTTAGGATGCGCATCACCTCTGGATCTGTATATGCCCCTTCCTCTTCCTGCATGGTTTTTCCCTAAGTGAGGTTTTGCCTGTGGGTGTGCCTTGTGCCTGCCCCCTGCTTGATCCTGTCCCGTGCTTGTGCCTGCCCCATGCACCTGCCTTGTCCCCATCTCCCTAACTACTGCTGCTCAAAATGCACACCACCAATAAACTGTTTGCACTGTGAACTTTGCTCTGGTAACTCCTTCGGCCCAAAATCCCATCATGGACAATCCACCCTGAAGCCCTGTGGCTTCCGTAGGGCTTTCCCAAAGCCAAGGGATGGGAGGGTGGAAAAGCAGCATCACTTTTTACATTTTCTCCCTGTATCTCCCTCTTCCAATCTCCCTGTCCCTGAGTGTTTGTTCTTGCCCCTGTTCCTGATGGGCTCCAGGTGTTGCCAGTGGGGCTGAAGACAGGACTGGCCCTTCTGTGGGCTATAAATGCTCTGCCTGAGGGAGCTAGTAAAGGGGAACTGGCTGAGGAGGGAGTATGGTGCCTCTAGCACGGAAGGGCTGGTCCCTGCAGCAAGGAAGGATCCCCTAGCAGATGACTGGCACACTATGTCAGGAAATCTGTGCCTGCATCACCCGCACATGCGAGTCCCTGGCCGTGGAGGGGCATTGAAGGTCTGAGCCCATGTGAGCAGCTGCAGTGAGTTGCGCATTCTCCTGTGTGTGCCCCCATCCATCTCTGCCACCCTGCCTGTCGCTCCTTCCCACTCTGCTGCCTGTGAAAGGGCTGCCCAGACACCATGAGGGCCAGCGATAGTTTTTTATCCTGGCACCTTTGCTGTGGGATCCTGCTGGGCACGCTGCCGTCTTCCCAAGGGCACCAGGGCTTCTGCCAGGCTTTTCTCAAGCTGGGGTGTGTGTGTGTATGTGTGTGACATAGCTGGAAAAAAAGTGGAGGCTGAGATGGGGTGCGAAGTCAGGGAAAATGTGGGAGTCAAGAGGTGGTGGGAGGGCAGAAAAATGATGTCACTTCTTAAGTTTTCTTTGTATGTCTCCCTCTTTCTATCTCCCTGACCCTATGTGCTAGTTCTTACCTTTGTTTCTTTTCCCCTATCACTTTAGACCTCGGTTACTTCCACCTCTCTCCTGCTCCCTGTCTCTTACATATTCCTCCATCTTTTCCCATCCACCCCCCAGCTCTCCTCTCTCTATACTGTTGTCCCTCTCCTGTTTGCAGCATCCCGTTTGCTGGCTGCCTGTCCCCCATCTCTTCTCTACCTTCCTCCTACTTTTCTCTTTCCTGCTCTCCTGCTGTCCTGCTGCATTTGGGCACCGAGCCTTGTAGCCAGCTCAGTGCCAGGAGTCGTTCTGGGCAGGAGTGAGTAAACTTTTCCTGCCTCCTCTGTGCCCCTGGATGGTTTTCAAGCCCCTGGGTGCAGAGCTCCTGGTTGTGGGCAGGTGCCAGGGAGGGGGCCATGTGCTGTGGGGCTTTGGCCAGGCCCCTGTTCCTGACGGGCTCCAGCTGGGGCAGGTGTGGCCAGTGAGGCTAATGATGGGGCTGGCCCTGCTTTGGGCTATGAAGGGGACTGCCTGGACACGCCTGCCTGAGGAGTCAAACCAAGGGGCTTCCACAGGCAGCTGTCTCCAGCTGGTCCCTGTGGCAAGGAAGGATCCCTCCCAGCCATCCCCAACAGAGCGCCCCACCGGCACATGACACTGGGACCTTGCCGTCTCTGTTGGCTGCACACATGTGAGCTGCTGCATGTCCAGGAAACCTCATGGGAGAGGTGTATTGAGTCACCCACCACCTACTCCTAAGGTGAGGCAGTGGAGGGGGAAGGGGCAGAGACAGAGAAAAGCCTCAGGGTGGTGGAGGTCTGCCGTTGGCACCAGGAGCCATGTGTCCCCTCACGTGTGTCCAGTCCCATCCCTGTCCTGGTTCTCCAGATCTCTGCCTGCCTCCTTGCCTGTCGCTGCCTCTGTCTGCCTTTCAGGCTGTCTAGTTTGCCAAAGCTTTTTGCTCTTCTGCTAGCATTGCCCTGTAAAGTGTCACCTTCTACCTTTCCTTTCTCTGTCTTTTCCTTCCTGGCACCCCACGAGCTCTGTTCTCATTCTGCCCTATTGCTTGTGAAAAGGGCATTTCTAGGTCTCCCTCTCTCCCTGCCTCCATTTATCCAGGTCCTTGTTGATTGTGGGAAGTGTGGTGGGTTTCCACTAGCGCTTTTGTTGTATTTTCTTCCTCTGGTTGAGGAAAGGAAGTGATGGAGCACCTTGGTGGGCACTCAACAGCCAGCCAAGGTCAACCCATGGCAGTTTGCTTCTACTGGGCTCTCTGTTCCTGTTTTTTCCTCCTTGCATGTTTCTTGTACCCCATTGCTTTTGAAAGTTTCTACCTCTCCGTTCCTGTCTTTTAACTTCTCACTTAAGTCTCTTGAACCCAGTCGCTTTTTAAATTTTCTTGCAACCTCTCTCTTGCTCTCCCCCTCCCTGACCTAATTTTAATTTCTTGCCTGTTTCTCGTATCTTGTTGTTTTTCACATTTTTGCCTGCATCCCTTTACGCAGGTCCATATACCTATTCTTTTAATTCTTGTACCCTTTCACATTTAAAATATTCTTTCTGCTTTTCCCTCTGTCCATCTCCCTGACTCTAGTTCTTAATTCTTCCCTCTGTGTCCTCTACCCAACCACTTCTTCAGTTTTGCTTCTTCCATCTGTCACCCTGCCCCCATGTGTTATTTCTTGCCTGTGTTTCCCGTACTCCATCGCTTTTTGAAATATTTGTTCTACATGTGTTTCTATTTGGCTCCCTGTTTCTATTTTTAATTTCTTGCCTATGTTTCTTTTTCCCTGTTGTCCCCGGCCCTTGTTTTGCCTCTGTCTCGTCAGTCCCTTCTGCCTCACTCCCCATCTCTCCGATTTGTCTCTCGGTCCCTATTTTCTGGTGCAATCTCTCAGCTCTCCTCTCTACACCCTTGTCCCCCTCTCCAGCCCTCTCTTGTTCATGGTGTCCCATTTTCTGGCTCCCTCTCCCAATTTCTTAATGCTTTCCCGTGTTTCTTGTGCCTCACTGCATTGCAATTTCTCTTTCTCATTTTCCCTCCCTCTGGCACCCTGTCCCTCCTTTTTAATTCCTCTCTCTGTCCTGTATGCTCTCACTTAAAAAAAAAAAAAAAAATTCTTCCTCAATTTTCTTCTATCCACCTCCCCGACCCTATTTTTAAATTATTTCTGTTTCTTGTACCCTGTTGCTCTTAAAGATTTCTATCTACTTTTATCCCACATCCTGTCTTTATTTTTTAATTATGCCTTATCTTTCCTCACCACCATCCTTTTAAATTTTTCTTTCTCTGTCTCCATTTTTGTTGGCTGTCACTTTCTGTATTTTTATATCTTTCCCCTTTATTTCCCTAATCCCTATTGCTTACACTGTATTTTCTACATCTACTCTTTGCTTTTTGATATCTTAAGTTTTAACTTTTTCTTTTTCTTCAGTGCCTTTGCTTTACAGATTTTTCTTTCTACTTCTCCATTACTATTTTTATTTTTTTCCCTTATTTCCTTAATCCCCATCGCTTTTAAAAGTTTCTGTCTACAGCCTTGCCTGTCTGTGTTTTGCCGTCACGGTTTGGCTGGTCCAGAATCACAGCCCAGCAATGCTCAGCAGGCTGTTAGCAGTTTGAGTCAGCTACAGGTGTAGCCCAGACCACTGTGTCATGCTCAGTATAAAGGGGGAAGGTTTGCTGAGGAAGGGGATCTCCCGCGGGGCTCCTGCAGGGCTCTCTCCTTTCCCTGCTTCTCCTTGCTCCCGAGGACCCCTCTCCTGTCGATCGTGGCTGCTGCACGTTCATTTGGCCCAGTCTAACTTTGCATGCCTCTGTTGGTAGTGGTGCTGTCTCGTTAAACCCGATTTCACTTCGACCCGCAGGTCTCCTCCCCTTTTCTCGACGCCCCTCCCTGGCTAGTGAGGGGTCATCGGGGGACAGGGCAGCTGTTGCAGTGTAGCCCCGGATACGGGCTGGAGGGGCACGTTCGCTGCCTTTTCTGTCCATCGCCCCCGGATTTCCTCAGAGCCCGCGCTTCTTAAATGGGCTTTCTGCGCGTTTCAGTTCGCTTTGCGGCGCTCTGCTGCCACCATGCGGCCAAGGGCAGGTACTGCAGCCCCGACCCGCGGTGTCGTTCGCTGTTTCCACGCTGCCGTTCGCCCGCAGCGGCCATGCGAGACCGCGGGGGCTGCCTGGCGCCGTCTGCTGCCTCCCGGTAAGGCAGCCCCGCTGCCGCTCCGCCCCTCGCCCTCTGCCCGTTCGCGCGCCGGCTCCGGCCCCTCCGGCGCGTCGGTGGTGGGCGGGGCAAGCGCGTGCCGGGCAAACGCGTGCCCGGCAGCAGCACGGCGGCGCGCCGGGGGAGGGCCGAGGCCACCGGTGAGGCGAGCGAGTCATCCCTTTCGGCGGGTGCGCGGGGTCTCCTGGTCGCCGGCCGCCCGGAGGTGCCGTCCCGCTCCCTCCTCCCGCCCCTGGTGCGCGTGCTTTGGCGCTGCCCAGCGGTGCTCCCGCCCGCCCAGGGGTGTGTCTTCCATGCTCCCCCCGCCCGGCAGGGGGCGCGCTTTGCCGCATCCCCCGTTCTGGTGGGCGCGTGTTCCTGCATCCTGTCGCGCCGCCGGAAGCGTCACTTCCGCCTCTCTCCCCGCCCCTCCGGGGCGCGTGGCTTCCTGCACTCTCCGGTGCACCGCCCGGCAGTGCGAGTCGCGGCAGGAGCGGCGCGGTCACCGAACGTTGCGGGGCTGGGGCTGCGGCTGGGGCTCTTCTGGCTCGGGCTCCGCCGGGGGAGCGGGTGAGTGGGGAGCGGGCGATCGACCGGTGGGTCCCGGGGAAAGCCGTGAGGCGGGCGGCCAGGCCGGCGGGGCCCGTGTCGGAGGCGCGGAGCGGGGCGGGGGGGGCTGCGGGCGGAGCCGCGCCGTGTGGGAAGAAGCGGGGGGGAGCCGCGCCGTGGGGGGGAGGGTGGGGAGGGCGGTGTCCCCGCAGGGCCTGAAGCCGGGCAGGCGCCTCTCGCGGCACGGCGGGAGCGGCGGTCCCGGGGCGCGGCGCTGCTGGGCTGCCCTGCCGGTGCGCCGGAGCGGGCCGGGCGGTGCTCGCCGGTGTCTGGGGCGGGGCGGCGGGGCCTGCTCAGTGCCGGGCAAAGGGGACGGAAACGGGCCGGCTGGGGCTCCAGGGGGCCCTGCCCGGCCCCTCGGGCAGAACCTGGCTCGGTCTTCTCGCCGCTGGCCGGGCGACCTGACCAAGAGGTTCCTGTTCCGCCGCCTCTTCCCGGCGTCGCGTTCCGCGTCCCACGAGGGAGATCCCGCGCGGGCGGATGCGGTCGGTGCTTGGGCGATGGCCCACGTGGGGGTGGGGGAGCGCGGAGGGGCCAGGGCGAGTGGAAGGGCCCCGCCGCCCCTCCCCACCCAAGCCCGGGGCAGAGAAGCTGGGGACAAAACGCCGTTAATGGAGCACGGTTCGTTCCCCGGGAGGTCCCTTGGGAGTCGAGAGTGGTTTTTTTTCCGGGCCGAGGAACAGACTTTCCTCCGTGGTAAGTGCAGAGCTGCCTGTTGCCGCCTTGAGAGTTTCTCTTCTCGTGGTTCACCCTGATTTTATGGGTGGGGTGGAGATGGCTTTTTATTTTTAGATGCCCGAGTACATTGTCAGTAACCTGTGGTGTGAGGACAGTGAACTCTTGAGCACCTAGATGCCGGTAGAAATGTAACCAAAGAAACAGGATGGACAGTGATGTTTAAACTTGGTTTATAGTCGATTTGGTTTTTTCATTAGAGTGTTGATGACTGCTTGTCCTGTGGTTCAGTCCACATGCTATTCCGTGGAGCCCTCAGTCTGGGACTTTTATGTGTTAAAAAAAAAAAAACAACTTGTCCTTCAAAAAAAAGGACTAGTCCTTCGTAGGACTGAGGTATAGACTTGGGGAGTCTCTTAAAGACGTGATCAGAATTAAAGCTGGATTTCACTTAACGTTGCTGCTGTTTGTCTTTGCTTTTGTTACTGTCCCCACCGCTCCGTCATGATTGGGAGCTCCGAATCATGCCCTTTTTTTTTTTTTTCCAATTTGTAATGCCTTTCTCCCCCCTGCCCCTCTCCTAGGACTGTAGCGTACAGACCCTTCATTTAAACATTAGTTTGTTTCCTCACAATTGAGTTCTGATGATTGAAATCGCAGAAATTACACCTGTCTGTCTTACAGATTCAGAGTATTTCTGAACATGTACCCTCACAGACAAATGCTGTGGGGATACGCATCTTCTGCACTTCATCCTCCAGCAGGACAATCCGCTGAGACGGGGACGAGCTGTGAAGGGGCAGTTTCTGCAAGGAGGCAGTTGACAAGGGCAGGTGGGTCGCTGTACATTTTAAGGATAGTATTCGATTTGGGATGTCTAGGGTGAGGAAACCCTGGCTCTATGTAGGCTTGAGAAAAGGTGCGTAGTTATCTGTGTCGATCTAAGGAAGGGAGTTCTGGTGAGACTGAAGCTGCCAATGAGTCAGAAGGAGAAAAAAAAGAAAAAAAAAAAAAGACAGAAAGCACCCAGTTTTCTATGAAAACCAAAATCTCTAGTGGCCTGTCTCAACAGCTGTACCAAAGATGATGCAAAATGCTTTTTCCTCCACTCGGTTGTAGTCATTGCAAACCTTCGCCGAAATAGGAAGCTTTCGATTCCTAGCCCGCTTTGTGCTAAAAGGTGGCTTGTTTTTTTTTTTTTTTTCCTCTCTCAGCAGACTATCAACTGGCATCATTTCACCATGGTGACCCTTTCTTCTGCCCTGGAGGTACAAGACTGGCCCAGAGGATCCCGAGTGGCCTACAAGGACAAGGTACGTCTGCCCCGTGCGTCTGCGTTTTTCCCCAGGTACTTGTAGTACGGACTTTAAAGTGAACATGAAGAACGTGCCAGCTCTCCTTCTCTAGTTTTGATAGGAAGTGCTTCAGCAGAAACACTCAAAATAAGGTCTGTTCTGGAGCACGTTGTGCCTGTGTGAAGTGTACTCCCCTCCGTTTATTTGCTCTTCCTGAGAGCGTGCGTAGCTTTCTGTTTTGTGTGCTTGCTGAGAAATGATTCTGTGAGAATCGTATGGTGCTGAAAGGGGAAAGAAACTGTGCGTCAGAGTTTGGATGTTCTGAAGAAATGGACTGTGTTCCAGATAAAAGCTTTCTCCTTTTTCAGTCCTTAAGTGTTTAAAATATCTCATAGGGGTACGTGAAAACCTGACTGAGATACTGACATCTGTACTAAGAGCAATCAAGGTCGTGGGTTGGGGTTTTTTTTGTGTTGTGTTGTTTTGTTTTGTTGTTTGGGGTTTTTTTGCTTGTTTGGTGGTTTTTTTCCCCCCACCTCTCTCTGGCAAATCTTCCAGTCCTGTTTGGTAGCCTTAAGCATTGCAGAACTGGGTGGTTGATTTCTGCATTGTGTCGTCATCCCTGTCCGTCATGGTCCCATCTGTGTGTGTGTCGTGTGTGTGTGTGTGTCCCCAAAGTAAAATAGTATGGGGATCTCTTATCTTACTAATTTTTTATAAGTTTCATTTCTGATAGGAAAAAACCCCAAACAGTTCATGTTGTGTAATATACAAATGGACTTGCCTTGTTTAAACTGTAACCGCCCGCGAGCTTCAGGGTACGATTGAAGAGGGTGTTTAAGAAATTCGGTATTTCTTCTATGTGTTTAAAAAGAGAGGCTGCTGAATGTTATGGGTGGTTTTCCCCATATTTGGAGGGAGCACTCCAAAGTACTTTATTTCTGTCTGGCTTTCGGTGGTGCATTTCCCTGGCCATTTGGTGGCATCTCTCCTGGGCGGTGCAGCTGCCCAGATGTCCCTCCTAATGGTGTAATGCACAAGAAACCCCCCAGTCGGATGGGAACGGTGTATTTTGGAGACAGGTGATTTAATGGTATCTGCTTGCAGCTGGGTGAGTGCAGTTAACGCAAACATCAAATCAAATACTTTGGTAGTGTAAGCATTTTTGTTGGATGTACATGAACATCCACGTGCTTTTTCGGTATAAAGTGAACGACTGAGATTTGTTTTTTCTTTAAAGAACGTTTTAAACATGACTTTGTTATGTTTATTTAGAGTTTTACACTTCACTCTGCAGATTTATTGACTGAGCAAGCGAGACGTGCAGCAGCAGCGGCGGCGGCGCAAGGGCTGTAGCTGTTGTGGTGAGTCCGAGGATGGTACGAGGTCTTCCTGCGGTCTCACGGGCGGGGGGGGTGGGGTGTGTATCTCCCCCCAGGGGTGCTGTGAGAAAGGGACGAGACGTTTTCCAGCACTATCAAGGGTGTTTGCTTTTATGCTGAGAATGCTTTCAAAATTGTATTGATGAGTCTTAGTATTGATTTTTTTTTTTTAATTTTTTTTTAAGCGTACCGATGGCTCTGGCTTTGAACAGATGTGTTGTAGTTTGAGCTGACCTCCTTTAGCTCAACTGCTATCCTATCCCTCATGCTCACTGAATTCTTCTGCTTTCTCCTGTGTTACTTTTCTCATATGCTGAGACATAACTTGGGATTTTTGTTCTTGAGCTGCCGTGTTGTGTCTGGTGCTGCTCGGCAGCTCCCCCTGCCCAGGTTTGCCTGCCGGCCGTTCAGCGTGCTCGCCTGGCGGCGCCAGCCCTGCGGCCGGAGGCTCCTGGCTCTGTCTCCAGCGGGGACCCGCGGGTGCTGCAGCCGGGGCTGTCCGGTGGGGAGAGTCCGGGGCCCAGAGGGTCTCCTCCCCGCTGTTCTGCCCGCCCCCCCCCCCCCCCCCCCCATCCCTGTCATCTGTCCCCCTGTCCCCCCCCCCCCCAAGTGATTCCCATGGAGATGTTGCCCCATGCGAGGTTTTTGCGGGACGTGCCCCCGAACCCCCTGCCCTCCGACCTTGTGCCCCCTCCGCCCCACCATGCTCGGCACAGCCCTCCCACCGCCCCTCGGGTGCCGCCTGCACCCCCCGACTTGCCCCTCGCCCCCAGCCCAAGCTCAGACCCGCCCCTTCCCCGCTCCCGCCCCGCCGGGGGCGTGTCCTCCCGCCCCAGGGGCGCGGGGCCGGCGGGCGCTCGGCGCGCAACGCGCGGGGCTGCAGCGTCGGGGCCGCTCCGGGCACACGCCGCCCGGCGGGCGCTGCTGCCGCGCGGCCAAAGCGCGGTCCCGCCGCGCGGCGGTCGCGCGCCGGGCGTGGCTCTTCCGGCGCGCCGGCGGCGGCTCGCGCATGCGCGGTGCGCGAGAGCAGCATGGCGGCGGGTGAGGGGCGAGGCTGGCGGTGAGGCGAGCTCGCTCCTTCGGCTGGTGCGGGAGTCTCTGCTGGCCTCTGGCCGCCGGGGGTGGCGGGACGGGAAGCCTCAAGGCCCGTGCTGCGGCGGGCAGCCCCGGGGAGCTCCCGGGAGCTGGTGGGAGGGAAGAGGGGAAGGAGGCGGACGCCCCTCCAGGCGCCGGGTGCCTTCCCAACTCGCCAGAGCTCCCCTTGAGCCTTCCCCGGCCCCGCTAGCCCCGCGCAGCTGCCCCCAGCTCCAGCACCTCCCCTGCAGCCTGTCTCCCCAGGTCATCCTGTTGTGATGGCAGCAAGCTGGCCCTCGGATGCACTTGATTCTGCCTTAACGTGGATGCCATTAGCTGCAGTGCAGGGAAAAAGTGGCATCTCCAGAAGCTGCTGTGGAAGGAGGCGATTTGGCCGGGGATGATCTACGGTCATAATGGTCACTGATTCTCCTTGTCTCCCAGAGGCTGCACTGAGGGCACAGGTGTCCCTTCCTCCCCTGAGGATGCTGTTGTCTGCACCCGCCTCGGTCTTGCCTGGGTTGTCTCTGCCTGACCTCGCTCTCATCGCGGCGTGGGGGCAAAAAGGGGCGGGCGGAGCGCTTGCTGGCTGTGGGCAGTGGACAGGAGCTGCTGCGGCTGAAGCTGGAGAGGCCAGAGAAAGGTAAAGAAGAAGGAATCAGAGGCCGGCCGGCCGGCAGCTGCCTCCCGCCGCAGGCAAGCGGAGAGTCCATGTGCGTAACCCACGGCGTGGTACGGCCGTGTGACGCATGAACGAGCGAGGCTACGTGTCTAGGAAGCCTTGTCTCGCAAGAGTTGAGACAGCCATGTAATCTTTTAGGTGGAGAACCACCATGTGACCGGAGCTGCAGAAGAGGAAGGGAGGAGAGGAAGAGAAGGAAGCGTCTGAACGGGCAAATTCTCCTGGCAGCACTGAGAACAAGGGATGCGGTGAGTCCTGGGCCCTCGGGGCCCCATCGCCCCACTTGTGTGTCCCAGGCCCTCCCTATCCCCCTCCCCTGGGCCCCTGTCTTTCACATGGTGCTGTGATTTCCCCCTTGCCCGCCCCCGTCTTTTTTTTTTTTTTTTTTTTTTTTTTTTTTTCCCCTCCCCTTTCTCAGTCTCTCTCTGTCCAGCTCCTGGTCTCTAATTTTAAATTCCCCTCTCTCTCTGGAAGCCTGTCAGGACTTTTCTCTGTCTGGCTCTCTGTCCCTGTTGTTTAATTCCTTCCTGTGTGCCCTTTTAGGCCTCACCATTTTTATTTGCTCGGTCTCTCTTGGTCCAGCACAAGATCCGGATTTTTTAAAATTCCTCCCTCTCTGCCCTGCAGCCTGTCGCTTTCGAAGTTCGTGTTGCGATTTCATTCCTTTTACCGTCTCTCCCTGCTGGGATTTTTCAATTCCTCCCTGTCTGTCTCGCAGCCCGTTGTTGCTTTCTTGTTCTCTCTGTCTCTGTTGGGCTCCCTGTCCCTGTCTTGACCCACTTCTAAAAATGCCTTCCTCTCTGCCTCGTATGCATTGTTCTTGAAACTTCCGTTTCCCGACGTCTCTCTGTAGGTTGCTCCTGGTCCCAGATGTTTATTTCTTCCCTCTCTGTCCTGTGGCCTGTTGCGATCTGGTGTTTCTGCGTGTCTCCTGTTCCCGGCTCTCGGTCCCCGTTTTTCAGTTTCTCTCTCTCAGCCCTGTAGCCCACTGCTGTTATCTGTCTGTCCTCATCTCTCTCTGGCCAGTTGCCTCTCCCCACATATGTGGTTCCTCCCTCTGCCCTGTGGCCCGTCACTGGTTTTCCGTTCTCTGTCCTGCTCCTTTTCCCTGAGTCTTCAGTTGCTCCCTCTCTGTCCTGTAGCCCATCAAGGGGCTTTGTTTCTTTTTCCATCGCTCCCTGTCCGGCTCCCTGCCCCATCTTTTTAATCCTTCCCTTGCTGCCGTGTGGTGGCTCCCCGCTATCTTCCCTTTCTTCATATCTCTCTCTGGACGGCTCCCGCTTCCCTGTTTTTCAGTTTCTTCCTTCTGGGCCCTGTAGCCTGTGGTGATTGAGCTGCTTTCTCCTTCTCTCTGTCCGGCTGTGGATCCCATTTCTTTAATTCCTCCTGCTTCTCCCTGTAGCCTGTCTTTCTGTCTGCCCTCTCCCCCTTTATCTGTCTCCCCACTCCACCTCTGGCGCCCTGTACCTGTGTTTTAATTCTTCCCTCTCTGCCCTCCAGCTGTTGCTGTGCTTCCTGCGTGTGTCACACTGGGTCCGGCCCCTCATCTCTGTCTTTTCATTCCTCCCGCTCCTCCCTGGAGCTTGTCGCTGTCATTTTCTTTTGCTGTTGCTCTGTCTGGCTCCAGATCCTCGCAGCTTCCCCCCACCCCTGCCCCGCCTCGTTGCTCCTGGCTGTTTTTTCTGTCTCGATCTCTCTGTGCCTGGCTCTGGCTCCCTGTTGTTTCACTCCTCCCTCTCTGTCCTGTAGCCCATCGGCACATTTTCTTTCGTTGGGCTCTCTTTGGCCGTTTGCCTGTCCCTGTTGTTCAGTTTCTTCCTTCTCAGCCCTGTAGTGTGCCGTGATTCTTTTTCTTTCTCCCCCTCTCCCAGCTCCCAGTCCCTCCCTTTTAATTCCTCCCTCTCTGTCCTGTTGCCTGTCAGGAGTCGTGTGTCCTGGAGTCCCCGGCCCCCCCCCCCCCCCCCAGCCCCTTCTCACTTTCGCACTTCCTGTCCGTGTTTTTTAATTCCTCCTCCTTTGCTGTGTAGCCTGTTGCTTTTTTCTTTTCTCCATCTCTGTGTCTCAGTGCCCCCATTTTTTAATTCTTACTCTCTGCCCTCTACCCTACCCCTATTTTCACCTTTCTCTGACCCTCTGTATCCAGCTCCCTGTCCCTATCGATTATTTTCTCCCTCTTACTCCTGCACCCGCTGCTATTCCCTGCTGTCGCCATCCCTCTCTGTTCAGCTCTCTGTCCCCAGATTTTAATTCCTTCTTCTGCCCCTCCGTAGCCTGTCTGGATTTTCCCCCTGCTCTCTGTCTGGCTCCCTCTCTCTGCCTTTTCGTTTCACATTCTCTGTCCCATAGCCCCAAGCTATTTGTCTGTGTTTCTCAGTCTCTTCTGTCTGGCTCCCTGCTGCTATTTTTTCTTTCCTCCTTATTTGTCTCATAGCCCATCACTGTTTCGTGGTTTGTTTTTTTTTTTTCTGTCTCTTTGTCCAGCTCCCAGTCCCTGCTCTTGAATTCCTCTTCCCTGTAGCCCGCTGCTGTTTTTTTCTGTTCTCGATCACGCTCTGTCTGGTCCCCTGTCCCTGTTGGTCAATTCTTCCTTCTCTGCCCTGCAGCCCCTGCAGTCTTGTACTTTTTTCCGTCTCTCTCTGGCCGGAGCTCTGTTGCTGCTCATGAGTTCCTCCCTCTCTGCCCTGTAGCCTGTTGCTTTTGTCCTTTCTCCGTCTCGCTTTCTCTGGCTCCCTGATGACGCTATTTTAATATTCCCTCCCTTTTTGTATGAATCGCTATACTTTTTGCTCTCCAGCTTTTTTTTTTTTTTTTCTGGCTCCCCGGCTCTATTTCTTAATTCTTCCACCTGTAGTGTGTAGCTCTGTGGTTTGTACCGTGTTGTTGTTCCCCCCCACCCCCGCCCCTTCCCTCCATCGTTGGCTGTCTTGGCTCCCTGTCCCTGTTGTTTCATCCTCCCTCTCTGCCCTGTTCTTTGTTGTCTTTCTCCATGTGTCTCAGTCCAGCTTCCTGCCCCTGTTCTTCTTTCCTTCCTCTCTGTCGTGCTGCCTGTCCCAGTTTTGTCCTGCGTCTCCGTCCTCCTTTGTCGGTCTCTGCCCTGCTCCCTTCTCCCTCTATCTGCTGCCTCTCTTCTTCTCTCCCTGCTGCTTCTTTCTCCACCTGTCGGGCTCCCTGTCCCTGTCTTTCTCTCGCCATCCTGTTCCCTGCCTCAGGCGCTCTCGCTGCATCCTCTACCTGCGTGACTGAAGAAACGTTCGCAGTCTCCTTTGCCCTCCCAGCTGCGTTTGCAGTCCCTTCACAGCAGGCGAGGGGCTGTGAGGGAGCCCAGGGGAGGAGGTGCTGCGCTGCGGGGGTCGAGTGATGGCCCCCTGCTCCTGCGGCACGGCCCAGCCCTCGCCACAGCCGCCGCACGAGCTGTGGGCTCGTTGCCAGCGCCGCATGGCTGCCTGCGGGCGTCCGGCTCGGGCGCCATGCTCAGCGCTGCATCCGGCGAGCAGCAGGCTGTCCTGCCGGCGGGCGCCGCCGGTAACGGCCACGCGATGCTGCAGGGCCTGTGGGATGGGGCCGCCGTGCCCGCTGCCGCTTCCCCGTGAGGAAAGGCCGCTGCTGCCCCCTGGGCACAGGGCTGGTGGGCGTGCTCTTTTCACCCGCCCAGCTCCCTGACCCCGTTTTCCTTTCACAGACCAGGACTCTGTGTCCTTTCTTTATCTGTGTCTCCCCCTCTCTGTTCTTTTCCCGGTACCTCTCTTTCTCTGCTCCTCAGTTCCTTTCCCTCACCTTATTTTTCTCTTTCTGTTCCTCTGCCCAGCTCCCCATGGCTGTGTTTTCGTTCTCCGTACCTGCTGCCCCAGCGTGGACTGCCGAGCGGTCCCAGGGAAGGGTGAGTGGACGGGCTCTGAGCCCCAGAGCAGGCGTGTTCCTGGCACTTAGATGGGTTTGCAAATAAACCCTCGCTCTGTCTCCTTTGTACTTGCTGAGCAGCGGTCAGAGAGTCCAGGGGAGCAGGTACACAGCGGGGGTAAGGGGCCATGGCTGCAGCTGCGGGCTGGTGCCGGAGGAGCCCCGGAGGGAGCCAGCGAGGCTGATGGCGATGGCCGCTCTGTGTCATGGGGCCGCAGCCCCAGGGGATGGTGCTGCTAGGGCACGCCTGCCCGAGAGTGCCGACAGCAGACGTCGGGCCCCGTCAGGGCAGCTCGCAGGGGTTTTGTGAGCTGGTGGAGAGGAAGGAGGAAGAGGGGCAGATGGCTGCCTCCGGGCACCTGGAGGCCTTCCCACCCCCTGGAAAAGTGCTCCGGCCTGCGCGCCCCATGCAGCTGCCCACAGCTCCAGCACCTGTCCCGTAGCCCCTGACCACCCCAGACCCTGCCCTCGCAGCAGCAAGCTGACCCGCGAACGTGCTTTATTGCCCCATAAGCGTGGGTGCCGTTGGCAATGGTCTGGGGCAGGAGGGGGCGTCCCCAGGAGCTCCTGCAGAAGGAGGGGTTCCTGCCTGGGGAAAGGGGTGGCCGTCGCTGTGGACAACAGTTGGCCGTTCTTTGTGTCTCCCAGGGGCAGCGCTGAGGACTCGGTTGCCGGTTCCTCCCCGGGGATGTTGCTGACTGCACCTGGCTCAGGTTTGTGTCCTTATTCTCCCAGTTAAAGCGGTTCCGTTAGTTTAATTCCCTGCCCGGTCACGTTGCTGGTGCCGCAGATACCTGCAGTAGAAGAGCAGGTGTCGGCCTTTGCGGTACGGGTCGCTGTCTTTGCTCAGTGCTTTGTACCCCATGACACGGAGGCAGGTGAGGAAACTCCCCGCTGCTCCTCCGGCCGCCCTTGTGTCTGCTGGGGGTCGCCCCAGCCCCTTTCCCAGGGGATTGCAGGAAGGGTGGTGAGCAGGGCCCCGGGTGTACGAGCCCTGGCCTCTGCACAGGGAGCCCGTTCTGCTCCGGGGCTGCTGCGGTGCGGGCGCTCCGCTGGTCCGGTCGCTGGCGGCAGCTCTTGGAGCCGGCTGGGCTGCGCGGGCGTCGGGGGTTTGCTCACGGCAAGAAGCGGAGGCGTCGGTGTGAGGGAAGAGTTTCGAGACCGGCCGAGGTTCGGCTGTAGGCATAGTAGGAAGTACCCTTTTATGCAGTTGTTTTTGTTGTTTCAGGCTGGCGGTTTTCCGATGAGGGTTTGGGGGTGGCAAAATGGTTTAATAGCCTGCCATTTTTTTTTTTATAAATTTTAGATGCATTGCATTTTTCTGGAATTCCTGACTATGGGAGATGGAACCTTGTTTTTTTTCCCCACCGTTTTTACTGTGTGCTGTGTAAGTTGCTGATGTCTTGATCTATGCTCTTTTTTCTCTCTTAATAGGACTGATGGTGAGATTGTCCAGCGAGGGTTAGGGTGAGCATCTTGTACTCGCCTGTATACGGAGCTTGAGAGTTTCTCGAGAAGGCATCTTCCCCAGAACTTCTCAGAGAAGAGGGTCTGCGTTCTTTGCGCTGGTAACAGTCTCTAGCCGGGGTCTGTCTTCTGTCGTAGGCCCGGGCACGCGAGCCTTCCCATGACTCCGTTTCTGACTTTTTCATGACGCGCCTGATGAGACGTGTCGTAGTGCCGGTCACAGCAGTTATGTTTCCGTGTAGTTTTTCACCTGTTGTGTGTTTAGCACCGGTTTCTGTGGTTGTAAGGTGCCTGTGTTAGATCTTTCAGCCACCGTGGTTTTTCCGTCAGCTGACCGCCGCTGTGATTCCTTGAGGGGTTCAGTGGTAAGGAGGCGGTCGGTGGTGCTTGTTCCGTGTGCGCTATACTGCACATTAATGAGGTCTCGATGCTCCGGAGGTTTATTCTTTTGCGGTAGGCGGGCGCATCGGTAGCCGCACCGAGGGTCTCGTGCTCCTCGACTCACCGGGGTACCGCCGACCGAGCGCTCCCAGTCTCGCGCGAGAAGCTCCACACACAGATCTGTCCAGCACGTCTCGTGTCCGAGAAGGTGACGAGTGGTCCAGGATGCGCTGGGGTATCCGCTGTCGAGCGGTCTGTTCTCACGGAGCCCTCTTCTGGGACGACGACTTCTCCGCATCCTGTGGATGTTGGGTCTTGGGGCCCGGCTTCTCGCGCGTCCACCGTTGCGGTTGCGGCCGCGGCCGTATCTTTTCGTCAGGGGCCGTGGCATTTGACTTCCGGGGTGGAAGGTGCTAAGGGTCGTACGCGTAGGGCCAGGTGTTGCTTTGGCTTTGGTTTTCTGTGATGGCTGGCTGGCTGTTGTTGGAGTCTAGAGGGTATTCCTACATGGAAAGGAGATCTCCGGAACCGTTAAGCTGTTGCTCCGCAGCCGGGTGACTCGTTCGATGCCGTTTTCAGATGCAGTGAGACGAGCCGTGCACCAAAGGGTTAGAGGAGGGGCGGGGGAGCGGCCATAAGAAGGTGGGTTGGCACGCAGTGTCAGCGGGCAGATGCGGCCGATGGCTGTGTGAGCAGCTGACAGGTCTTGGTAGGTTTGTTGTATTCCAAAGGCACGAAGTAGCGAGCGAAGCAGGGTATCGGCACTGCGGGTGGCTGGGGCGAGGTGAGCTGGGACTGGTGGGCTGCAGCAGAGAAGTTACTTTTCAGGCGTTGTGTCGTTTGTGAAGTTTATAAGCATCCCTTATGGGTTGTGTTTTACAGGTGGTACCGGAGCCTCAATGCGGCAGCTGGCAGAGGTAGGGTGGGTGGGCGGCCGAGGTAGAGGAGGAGGAGAGGGGAATGGGCACGGGCAGGCTGTGGTTTCGGGCGGTATCTCAGCACGTGCCTTTTGTTTTGGCTTTCGCAGGTCACGCACGTAGCCTCGGAGGGGCGAAGCTGCGCGCCGACCAGCGGCCTGAGGAGGCGAGGCGGTTGTCAGCCGGGCCGGCGTCCAAGAGCGGAGCATCCTGCGGCAGCTCGGTCAAGCGTTTCTGTGCGGTTGTGCAGGTGTTACGCAGCTGCCTTTGGAGTTGGGTGAGCTTTTGAGGTGGTGAGCTAAGGAGCAGCAAGGAGGAGCGTGGGGCTGGTGATTTCTCCCAAGCGTGACGGTATTTCTCTGTCTGTTGCTACCTTAGGGGGGCCACAAGCGATGACAGCTGCAGCGTCCAACACGGGAATCGGTGCGGAGCAGTTGAGCGGAAGACCACGTTCCTTTTGAGGAGGAGGGTGTTTCGAGGAGGTCTGTGGTGACCCGTGTGACAACTACCACTGTCAGCAGTGTGTGGGGTTTTTTTTTTTTTTTTTTTTTTCTGTAGGCGATGAGGAGGAACGTGGCAACTGCAGGAGTAATCAGGTTAGTTGATGTGGTTTCTGCTGAGGATGGACGCGGATCCCCAGCCCGCTGGAAGCGAAGCTGAGGGACCAGGGACCGTTGTCCTGCAGTGCGTAACTTTGATTTCAGTTGGAAAAGGGATTTTCCCGGAATGGAAATCTTTCTCCTTCAAAGAAATTGCGTTGTACGAACTGCCTGTCGGACTCTGTGTGCTTGGCTGTAGAAGTCATGAGCAGTGAGACTTTTTGCCCTCTTTTGAAAAACAAAACAACAGCAAAGTCAATTTGTTTCCAAAGACTGAAGCATAGCAGGTGTTCCAAAAGTGGATGGCGTCACTGGTCTTTACATTCTTGGTTGCAACGGTCGAGATACGATTAAAAAATGTTCCTCTGCGTGCTTTGGTACAGCCAGAAGCCTTAGCGCATCTGCCAGTCCTGTTCGGTGGCCTTACCTGTTGCAGCCCTGGGGATTTGAATTTCTTTTTTTTTTTTCTTTTTAATGAGTAAAACCATGTGGGGGATCTATTATTTCACTGATCTTTTCCTGTCATATATGAAACTGTAGAGAAAGTTAAAATTGTATAATTGGCAGAATGACTAACGCGGTTTAAACTCGCTGCCGAATCAGTACAGCATGTAATGTATGAGGTGTACTTAAGCGGTCAGCGGTTTCTCTAACTCTTTCCAAGCCAGAGGCAGCTGCATGTTACTGAGTTTCTTCCCTGTGTTTTGACAGAGCGCTCTGAAGTACTTGGTTTCTAATCATGTGACATGATAGAACAAGGTGGGGCAGGAGCAGAGTCAAATAACAACTGTGTATTTTGGAGACAGGTGTAAGCATAGATCTAGATGGGGGTGTACAGCCTTGTTCTGCAGCAGCGCTTTAAGGAAGGGCATCAAACACGAGCAAGAGCAGTTGCTTTTCTGCTAAGAAGGGGTTGGAAATCGTATCTGTTTGTCTTTCTATGGAGTGTTAAGTATTCAAATCACTCTGGTTTGTAGAGGATGTGTCTGTATTTCGGGCTGGTCTCCTTCAGTTCGACTGCTCGCCTGTCCCTCGTTCTATTGAATTCCTCTCCTTGCTTCTGTGTTGTTCTTCTAATGTGCTGAACTATGGCTGGGGCCTTTTGTTTCCCGATGTCTTGCTGTGAGTGTCCGGTGCTGCGCAGCAGCTCCCCCCCCCCCCCCCCCCAGGTTTGCCTGCCGGTGGCTCAGTGCTCTCGCCCCACGGGGCCAGCTCTGTCTCTGTCCAAGCTTTCTGCCACGGCTGTCCGGTGGGGAAAGGGGCAGTTGTTGCTCTGGGGAGCCCGTCCGGGCGTGGTCCGGGACGGGGAACGTGGCAGAGCCGAGTGCGAGCAAGAGCCACGGCACCGTCCTTTGGCGGACGCCCCCCCACCCCTCTGCTTGTGCGGCAGCCGGTGTCGATGATCTGGCGGGGGCAGGCATCGAGCATGGATTCTGTCTCGTGGGCTGTGGCAGGTGAGTGCTCGTCTGTGGGTTATGCCGGGGAGAGTCGTTGGTGTCGGTCATCCCCCACCCCTCTCCGGGTCCCCCTGTACCCCCAGTGTCAGAGAAAGACGCAGGTGCTGCTGCGCCGCTGTGACCGCACGGGGGTGCTGCGTGAAACGGCGCTTTGTGCTGCCTGCGCGTGGGGGGTGTGCGGTACTGCAGGCCGGGGTACGCGCATGCGCGCTGGCGGCCCCCTGCGGCGCGCTCTGCTACCACGATTTGACTAGGGTTGGGTACTGGGGCGTGGTACACGCGCGTGTGCGGTGGCGCTCTGCTGCCACCCTGTGACCGAAAAGCAGTACTGCAGTCCCGAAGGCGCTGCCGCACTCCCTGCTGCCACCCTGTGACCGAAAAGCAGTACTGCAGTCCCGAAGGCGCTGCCGCACTCCCTGCTGCCACCCTGTGACCGAAAAGCAGTACTGCAGTCCCGAAGGCGATGCCGCACTCCCTGCTGCCACCCTGTGACCGAAAAGCAGTACTGCAGCCCCGAAGGCGCTGCCGCGCTCCCTGCTGCCACCCTGTGATCGAAAGTCGGTACTGCAGGCCCAGCGGAGCTTTCCGCCCTCCCTGCTGCCACCCTATGACCAAAAAGCGGTTATGCAGCCCCGGCGGCGCTGCCGCGCACCCTGCTGCCACCCTGTGACCAAAAGACGGTACTGCAGCTCCGGGTGCGCGCTGCCGCGCTCTCTCCTGCTACCGCCTACAGTGAGTGGGCTACGCACCGGACGCTCTCACCTTTGTGCCCCGCGGCGGCCCCTTCCCCGGGGGATGTTTGGAAAGGCAGTGGGCGGGGCCTGGGGTAGATGAGTCCCGGGCTCTGCCCAGGGAGCTCCTTCTGTGCGAGGTGAGAGCTGTGGGATTGGGCAAGCTCCAGCAGCACCCACAGTACAGAGAGCCCTGGGATGCAGCTTGGGCTTTTTTTTTTATTATTTGTCAGCAGTTTCATACGGAGTGTTAAGGGGTGATGAGAGGGTTCTAAAACACACAGCTTTTTTAACTGACAGTTTTGCTGTGGTTTTGTTCTAGGTTGTCCTGGGTTACAGTGTAAAATGTGCCAAAAGAAAAAAATATTCTATTACCATCTTCAGGAGCTGTTGAGACCAGGTGGGGCGGTGCTCTCTGCCTCCCCCCCCCCCTGGACTATCTCCTGTTACTGGGCACAACAATGCCTTATCGCCTGACTCATCGATAACTCGCTCCTGGACTATCTCCTGTTAATGGCCCATCAAGGAACTGCCTCACGACTCCCCATCCCATTGTGAGATGCTCCGCCCGGGGGGGGGGGGGCGGGGGGGAAGGAGCCAAGCAGTCCATGCCAAATAAAAACGGAGATTTTGAACACCCTAGCAGCCTTCTTCCAGTGGATTCCCAGAGGAGCTTTTCCCCCCACTGGAGTTCCAGAGGACAAGAGCTACCTACCTACCACTGGACCTTCGGAGGAAGACCAGACTCTTTTACCTGATTGCTGCTTCCACAGAACTACATCCATCGCTTCAGGAGGACTGCAGCCAGCATCTTATCGGACTGCTACTGCCACCCTAACAGGGTGTCAGGTTGTATTCCTGACTCTGTCAGTGTAAACCAGTGGGTTGTTTGGTTTTTCCCTGCGGTGTGTTATATATATATATATTAGTAAAGAACTGTTATTCCTATTCCCCATATCTTTGCCTGAACGCCCGTTAATTTCAAAATTATAATAGTTTGGAGGGAAGGGGGTTGCACTTTCCATTTCAAGGGAGGCTCCTGCCTTCCTCCACAGACACCTGTCTTTCAAACCAAGACATAGGTGCACTGGATTTTCCTGGAATTCTGAACTTCCTGCAGGATGGCAACTTGTTTCTTGTGACAAGGGTTTGTGATCCCATTTCCTTTCCTAGGACTGAAGGTGAGATTATCGAGTAGCATGAGGATGTGCACCACATCTGCACCTGTCTATGCCCCCCCATACCCCTGTCTCTGCCTTCAGGTGGGGTTTTTCCCATGCCACCCCGATCTTTGTGGCCTTGACTCCCGTGTGTGTGCCTGGCCCTACTTGTCATGTCCCTGCCTCCCATGGGCCTGCCTTGCCTGCTTTTTTTCACGGTAGGGATGGACAACGACAAGAGTATATGTAAGAAGGCACTCTTTATTAAGTTGCAAAAACCAAGATGGCTGAGATGGTGCAGCAGAAAAAGCGTACCCTTTTATAACCTTTCTTATCTGTCCACCTGTTCATGCACTAAGGCTGCTAAAATGATTCGCTCAATAGCTTTGTCCATTCAACTCCATTCACATAATGATTGGCTGGAGCTCCTACTGTATTTCTCACTGTACCTACTGTTCTCTTGCCAAGTTTCTGCTCTGTGGTATTACTTGCTCAGTCTCTTCTTGCTCAGTCTCTTATAACTTCCTCAAACTTGTTTACAACATTCTTCATCCACTTCTTCCGTCTTTTCAAGGGTATACTGGAATACTGTCAAGGTCAACTTCATCTTCCTCAATCAGGTTATCCCTGACAGATTTTTGTACCCACTTTATGGGTGTGCATAGCTCACACCCTATCCTCCCCCTGTGCACCTGCCTTCCTCCCCCCCCCCCCCCCCCCCCCACCATGGGTGTGCCTTGCACCTGCCTCCCATTACCATGTTTTGTGTCCCCCCCTTGTCCCTGCTCCATGCACCTGCCTTGCCCCCACCACTACAAGAACTGCTGCTCCAGACGCAAACTGTTTTAAATAAACTGTTTGCATTCCAAACATCACTCTGGCACTTCCTTGGGCCCAAAATGCCATCACCAGTAGATATCAGGGGGAATGAGGGGCACCCAGCAGGGACACCCTGAAGTCTCATGGTTTCCATCAGGCTTTCCCAAGGGCAGGGGTGGGTGGGAGAGTGGAAAAGCAGTATTGCTTTTTACATTTTCTTCCTACATCTCCCTCTTCAGAGCTCCTTGTCCCTGGGTGCTTGTTCTTGCCTGTGGCCCCTGTTCCTGATGGGCTCCAGGTGTGGCCAGTGGGGCTAATAACAGGGCCGGCCCTCCTGTGGGCTATAAAGGGGCTGCCTGAGGGAGCTGATAAAGGGGAACTGGCTGAGGAGGTAGCTGGAGGTACCTCCAGAATGGAATGGCTGGTCCCTGTGGTAAGGAAGGATCCCCCTGAGCTGTCCATGATGGAGCAGACCACCAGCACACGTTGCTGGCAGCTTGGTGCCTGCATCGGCTGTGTGTGTGAGCTGCTGGCCAGCCTGGCAGTGGAGGGGAGTTGAGAGAAAAGTGTTGGGGTGCTGAAGATCTGAGCTGGTGCCAGGAGCTGGGGTGAGTCACACGTTCTCCTGTGTGTGTCCCGGTCCACCTCTGCTGCCCTGCCTGCCGCTCCTTCTGCTGCCTGGGAAAGGGCTGCCCAGGGATGGGGAGGGCCAGCAATGGCTTTCTGTCCTGGCCCCTTTGCTGTGGGAGCCTGATGGACAGCCTAACACCTTCCTGATTGCACTGGGGCTTCCCCTCAAGCCAGGGGGAGAGGCAGGGCTGGAAGAAAGTGGAGGCTGAGATGGGGTGCGAAGTCAGGGAAAATGTGGAAGTCAAGATGGGGGTGGAAATGGTGTCACTTTTTACATTGTCTTTGTAAGGCTCCCTCTTTTTGTCTTCCTGACCCTATGTGTTAGTTCTTGCCTCTGTTTCTTTTCCCCTATTGCTTTACAATATTTCGCTGTCCCTTGTCTTGTCCCTGCCTTGTGGTCCTGCTGCTCCCTTTGGCCTCTCTCTCCTGCTCCTCCTCGCTCTTATGTATTCCTCCATCTCTCCCTGAGTTTTTCGCTCAGTGTCCCAGTACTCCTCTCTCTATGCTACTGTCCTGCTCCCTGTCCCTCTCCTGTTTGCAGCATCCTGTTTACTGGCTGCCTGTCCCCCACCTCTTCTCTACCTTCCTCCTGCTTTTTCCCTTCTCTCCTGCTGCGTTTGCTGTGTTTGCACACTGAGCCTTGTAGCCACCTAAGTGCCAGGATTTGTTCTGGGCAGAGGTGAGTAAACTTTTCCTGCCTCCTCTGTGCCCCTGGATGGTATTCAAGCCCCTGGGTGCAGAGCTCGTAGCTGTGGGCAGGTGCGGGGGAGGGGGCCATGTGCTGTGGGGCTTTGCCCAGGCCCCTGTTCCTGATGGGCTCCAGCTGGGGCAGGTGTGGCCAGTGAGGCTAATGATGGGGCTGGCCCTACTTTGGGCTATGAAGGGGGCTGCCTGGGCATGCCTGCCTGCAGGAGCTGGCTGAGGAGTCAAACCAAGGGGCTTCCACAGGCAACTGTCTCCAGCTGGTCCCTGTGGCAAGGAATGATCCCTCCCACCCATCCACAACAGAGAATGCCACCATAACACAGCACCAGGACCTTGGCTCCTCTGTTGGCTGCACACGTGTGAGCTGCTGCACGTCCAGGAAACCTCGTGAGAGAAGTGCATTGAGTCACCCACCGCCTGCTCCTAAGGTCAGGCAGCTGGCACTGTGGAGGAGGAAGGGGCAGAGACAGAGAGAAAAGCCTCGGGGCGGTGAAGGTCTGCCGTTGGCACCAGGAGCCACGTGTCCCCTCGTGTGTGTCCAGGGCCATCCCTGCCCCGGTTCTCTGGATCTCTGCCTGCCTCCTTGCCTGTCCCTGCCTCTGTCTGCCTTTCAGGCTGTCTAGTTCCCCAAAGCTTTTTGCTCTTTTGCTAGCATTGCCCTGTAAAGTGTCACCTTCTACCTTTCCTTTCTATGTCGTTTCCTTTCTGGCACCCCACCAGCTCTGATTTCATTCTTCCTCATTGCTTGTGAAACTGGCATTTCTAGGTCCCCTCTCTCCGTGTCTCAGTTTACCCAGTTGCCTATGATTGTGGGAAGGGTGGTGGTTGGGGCCTGGGGTAGATGAGCCCCGAGCTCTCCCAGGAAGCTCCTTCTTATGTGCGAGGCAAGAACTCTGGGACTAGGCAGGGTCCAGCAGCACCCACAGTAGAAAGTGCCCTGGGATGAAGCTTGGGCTTTTTTTTTTTCTTGTTTTTATGTCAGCAGTTTCCTAGGGGGTGTTCAGGGGTGACAGGAGGGTTTTAAAACACACAGCCTTTTTTTTAACTGATAGTTTTGGTGCTGTTTTGTTCTAGGTGCACTGGATTTTCCCGGAATTCTGAACTTCCTGCAGGATGGCAACTTGTTTTTTGTGAGGCGTGTTGGTGACCGCATTTCCCTTCCTAGGACTTGAAGGTGAGACTATCGAGCAGCCGTGAGGATGCGCCCCACGTCTGCACCTGTCTATGCCCCCCCATACCCCTGTCTCTGCCTTCAGGTGGGGTTTTTCCCATGCCACCCCCAACTCGGTGGCCTTGCTAAGGGTGGGTGTGCCTGGCCCCAAATCCACCCGGCGCCTCCCCCCCCCGCCGCGAGCGTGCCTTGCTGCCGTTCTTCGGCACTGGCCACTGTAGGCGTGCCCTGCTTGCCCCCCCCCGACCCCCCCCCCCCGGGTGTGCCTTTTCTGCCCCGGCACCGCCCCCCCCCCGTGGGAGTGCCTTGCTGCTTTGCACCTCGCCCCAGCACCGCCCCCCCCATGGCCTCGCCGACAGTGGCCGTGCCCTGCCCGGCCCCCACCCCCTCCCCTTCCCGGGTTTGCCTTTGTTATTCTGCACCCCACCCCAGCACCGCCCCCCCCGGGCGTGACTTTTTTGCCCCATGCCCCACCCTCCCGTTGGCGTGCCTTGCTGCCCACCCCCCCCACCCCCACCCCCCACCCCCCGGCACCGCCCCCCCTTGTGTCCCATCCCCACCACTTGCCCGGGGGCGGGGCCTGGGGTATATGAGCCTCGGCCTCTGCTCAGGG
This sequence comes from Leptosomus discolor, assembly GCF_034619465.1. Taxonomy (NCBI): domain Eukaryota; kingdom Metazoa; phylum Chordata; class Aves; order Leptosomiformes; family Leptosomidae; genus Leptosomus; species Leptosomus discolor. The sequence continues at coordinate 31,612 of NW_028237915.1, read as the reverse complement.
AGCTCATTCTGCTCTGGGGCTGCTGGCGCTGGCAGCTCCAGACCCAGCTGCCTCTGCGGGCACGGGGCTTCGGGTGCGGACAGGAGCGCAGGCGGCTGCGGCAGGGAAGAGCTGCGGCCGGGCGCGGAAATGTTTTTGTCAACTATTTGAACAGCTTATCTGAGCATTTCACACTAGTGAATAATCCTGTTTTGCCTAAGCTTAACAGCCCCCGCCACGGGTCATGAAGGTGGTTGCAACTCGTGACCTTCAGCATTGTCACGAGCCTTACACGGGACTGAAAAAAAATCCCCCAAACAATTCTATAATAAAGGATTGTTATCCTCTCCTATGGGCCAATAAATGAGTAACAAAGGAAGGTGTTCTTTATCTAGGCTTACAAGAACATACACAAAAAGAGGCAGAGAAAATCACTCTCTTCTTGTTTGTGTTTTGCTTCATCAAAAACCTTTGATCTCAACTGTGCTAGTGCAAGCGTCTGAAAGGCACTAGTCTAGAACCACTGGACAGTCTAGCTGGACCCTGGTGAGGCATTAACATCAGAGCAATGACCTTGCTTCAACTAATTTTATACAGAACCAAACTAATCCCTGATTCCTTAGATACATATACTTCTTCCTGTGAGTAGATTACTAAATCCTTTAAGAAAGCCAAGATTTTAATCCCCGTTTTACAGACAGGACAGAAATGGAGGCATTTTCTGAAGTGATCTGCCTACAGCACCAGTCGTTAAGCTGCCGGATGAGAACTCAGCTTTGTACAGTTCCCATTCCGCATTAGGCCTGAGCTTTCCCTCTGTGCTGCTTCAGCATGTGCCCTGACAGCTGTGAAAGGAGGAAGCCGTGGGAGTGCACCTATCCATTTGTCTCTTTCTTGCTGCCTTAAGATATGTCCCTCAGCAAAGAAATACTTAAGACTTCCCCATCGGAATTAAACTGATACAACTTCCTCATCCTTCGCCCTAAAATAAGAGAAAATACGGGGACCTTTCCTACGCTTCTGGTTTTAAACTTTCCCATGAACATCAACATCAAATCTTTCCAGAAATCCCACCCTCCCAACACCCACGATGTATTTAGAAAGTGTTTTCTTCCATAATCTGCAGGATTATGGAACTGGCCGTTTCTTTACCTATATACTGTACAGCTTCATACAGCTTGGAAGGTTTACTCCAAATTAGCATTGCAAGTAATACCCAAAAGAGTTGAAATGCAGAGCAGAATAGCAGGCATTTGACAACTGTTATCCTGAAGCCAGTGGAATATACAATGCCTTTTTCCAGTCCTGCTACTGTATTCCTAATGAGCTCCTTACAGCATAGACCAGCACTGGGCTGCCCACACCAACATTAGGCAGTCTATGTGGTGGTCAGCAGCACGCCTTTTACATGGGAGCTTGAAAGCAGAGGTGAGCTCACTCTTCTGTTACAAGCAAACCAGAAGCTAAGCAAAAGTGATTTAAGCAGTAGTACTTAATACCAGCAGTCAGGGCCTGAAGCTTACCCTTGCTCAGAGTATATTCAAGAGTAAACTAGGCTCTCCTCTGCAATACCTGGAGCTATCTTCACAATGTGCTAAGATTCAGAAAGCTTGCAGGCAGATAAAGAGTCTGGCTCACACCACTAAAAAACAGGCAACTTTGTTCTGAAGGTTTTTAGCGGTCGACAGAAATAGCACTTGGAAAAGGTCCGCAACTCGTCTTTCTGGACCCAATAACAATAACAGGGCCAGCAAGGTTGTTCTGTGATGACAACCACAGTGAATTATGACCCGCAGGGACCATGTGACAGCAAGAGCAAATAAAATGCACTAATGCGAGTCGCAGCTTGGACATTGCGCTCTTTATGGCAAAGGGATATTTTTTTTCGCCAAATACAAACATACAAGTAAACAGCCAAGTAGGGGGTGGGGAGCAGGGTGGGAAATGGACAGAGGATGCTATTACTGGCACGATGATTCCGCATCTTTACAAAGCAGCAAGCTTGGTAACAAGATGCCCACTGCGACTTAGAACCACAGCATCACTGTGCAAGCATTTGACAATGATCAGTAAGAAACACTTGAGATCACAAGGCCAGTGATTAGAAGGGTTCGCTTTGAATGGATGTGCCTAAGCAAAGAGATTTTGGTAAACAAGTAATTAATCGAGTCTCTTAACCCCCACTTCTGAGCTGCATAGCACCTCCCTGTTGAAATGAATGGCTGAATGTCCCAAGATGAAGATGTTGCAGAAGAAATTTGTAGCTTTGAGTCTTGTTCTGACTCTGCTGTGGGTTTGGTGCATGACCTCGGTCAAGTCATTCAAACTCCCAATGAACGTGTTCCTGCTCATCTACTGCTCCATCTTTTCCCTGCTAGAAGTTACCGTCCCTTCAAACCTGCACCTATGATCATCCCTAGCAATTTAGGTCACCTTTAGCACCTTCAGTAGAATCCTACCAAAACAAATTCGACCCTGAAACAGTTTCCCAGAATTCTGAACCTGCTCCATCCATGTCCGCTGAAAGGAATTGGTACCTCATGTTCTCCATTTCAATGGAACAAACAAAATCCCAAGCATGAACAACTTTCTAAGTTGCAGGATACTGCCTTGAGCAGATGGCTGAATGAAATGCTTTCTAAACATTTAAACCCAGAGAACCCATGAGAAACCTGAATGCAGAAGGGGTAGCTTCAATAACAGAATAAGATAAAAAGAAAGCCAAAGGCCTGTGAATTGTAGTTACGCAGCACCTACAAAGGCATTTAAGATGGCTAAAGTTGGTGTAAATCTAGGTACTTTGAATGGCTCTCTGAAGGAAACTCTTATTCCATCAACAAGACAGAGAGACCTAGGGAGACATAGACTTTAAATGATAAACCCAAGTCTAAAAGATGAATACTGCCACTTACAGCTACATCGAGAGGACCACGCAAAGACTAGGAAGGTAGATACTGACTGCATCCACACCCACTGTCATGCATGTGCTGAAAAGCTCCTCATTAAATATTTTTCAAGGTTTATATTGTACTCACTGTCTTTCTTACTGCAATCTAGGGGGATCAGATGGACACTATGCAGCTCAACTTTCAAGTTGCCTGACCAAACGGACATCTCTCTCTGTCACTCCTCAAAACTCCCAACCCACCTGTTCAAAGTTGTCATTAATTTTAATCTTCCAGTCCACTCCAGAGGCTGCGTAGCACTTAGCGTTTGCCACATCTGAGGCATTAAATTTTCTGAGTAATCTGAATCACCAGTAAAAATGACCAGCAGACCATTTTCTTGCTTTGAAAAATGGCCTTTTTACACGCTGATTCAAGTCTATGAAATGAGCCTTCCCAATGCTCTCAATCCCACTCCAGAAACTAGGACGACCACTCATCTCTTCTCCTGCCCTTCCAAGAACAAGTTGCATCCTTTTGAATGCATCTCCCCTAACCTAGAGCTGTAGAAAAAGAAAAAAACACACCAAAATAAATAACCCCAAATCTTCCCAAGAAAAAGTCCAGAGCCAAAACATTCTACCAAAGCAGAACTTCCATGGCACACTCTTCTCCCTCAGGGAAAGTGAGCAGTTTTAAAAAAAAAGTGACAGATGTTAGCCATCTCACTCGGTGCACCACTGGAAGGCACCCAGTATGATGAGGTGTACAGCATAAGAACCTCTGATGATACCAGATTAATCGCTGCTTGCATTTTTCACATTGGCTTTGAGTTTGGCTTGCATTTTTCACATTGGCTTGGCTTGGTTTGGCTTGCATTTTCATCGTTACTCTGATTACGTTCCCAATTGGGTCAGTAGGTACCATTGGACAGGAATAATTTGCATACTTCACTATGGTGTTGATGATACCATGAGTGAGTCAGTCAGTGTCGGCACGGGTGATGAGGAAGCCACGGGTGAGCTGACCTCTAAAAGGTCTGTGCTTCATCAGAACAACTCTAAGACGTTAAGTGGCTGAAATACATGGGTTAATGCAACCAAAATACTTTATCAGCAGAGAACTGTGAAAATCACAGGCCAGCTACAGCGCTTAACACAGAGGCTGACTGGGCTACATATCATTTCAGGCTGCAAAGGACCAGGACATACAACTGCAGGAAAAACAGGATCTCAGTACACCACTGTGGATGCCAAAGAGGGGGTAACAAAACCTGCAGCTGAGGGAAAGGAAGGCTACTCTGCCCTTGCCAGCTAATGTTTCCATGCAGCTTTTATAGGCTTCTTCTCCCATAGAGAACTGAGAGCCAGTGAGGTCAAAGAGTTTGAGAAGTAAGCAGTGAAAAGACCAGGAAGCTCAGCTCAGTTTTCATTCAGTACTTGCAGTTATACTTTTACAGCCTGCAGGCAGTTCCTTTTCACATGTATGTCATTGGCTGGGAAGAAGAGTTGAGAAGATGACAAAATTGACAATTTGGGGATTGAATAACTCGGTCGGGGGAAATGCAGGGCAGAGTTGCATGCTGGAAGGACTGCTTTCTAATTTTGTGCCACGATACAGATGGACAGATGGGAAACTAATCCTGAGAGCTGAATGCAACGCACATTGATTCACTTGCAGTTTTCCCTGCTAAGCATGATACTATAGCTTCAGCAGGAGTGAAAACCGAGTTGTACAATTACCTCTTATCAATCAACTTCCAAAAGGGTGAGGGAAAAAAAAAAAAAAAAAGGATAAAAAAAAAGCCCCAAACAACCTCTCTTATCTCTGCTATGTAGACCCCTTAATGGGATCTGGATCTCTAAGAGGCTAAAATAACGAGTGAGTTAATTAATTCTCTGCACTTAATCAGCACAGCTGCAGCACTGACATGCATGGAAATGGAATGAAGGGAAGAACAGCAGCATTGACAGCCACAATGGTAAAAGAATAACCTTGCCAGCTGTCACCAGCCGTCTTCCTACAACCCAAGTAACTGTCACTGAATCCTCTCTGGACATAGCACATGCTCCACAGATCGCCTTGTCAGTCACACTGTGTTTCTAAGGCTAGGCTCAGCCTTCGTCCATGTCACAACTTCCCTAAAAAAGGCAACGACCGGCTCCAAATGAAGGTTACTAACAGTCAGGAAGTCCTGCCTTCTCTCCAGAGAGGAGACTGGCTAAGTGAATGTGCAATGCAGAAAAGCCTCTGTGGGAAAGATCCCACGCAATTGCCCATGCAATAAAGTAGAGCAGGCATGTCTTTTGCATGAATCTGGCAGTCAAGACAGAGGAAGCTACAGTGAAACAGCTCTTAGAAAAGCTGGGTTTAACAGCCCCATTGTGGCTGTCCCTTACCAAGAAAGGCCAGTGACAGCTAAACAGACAGCAAGCAAGAGTCTGCAAAACACTTCCAGTGTCCAAGAGACAGAGCAAGGTAAATACTACTGAACCTAGATTCCATGGACTCTGTCCTCAGTCAAAACACAGCACAGAGGGAAGTCAAGCAGGACGTGTCAGGCTGAGAGGATCTGAATGAGCAGTACTTCCTTCAGCAGTGGCTCCTAAGGCCAATTCCACACCAGCACCACCTCCTTTTGCTGACTTCTGTCCCCTCGAAGCAAATGTTACTATAGCCACAGCAGCTGTGTGGGGCTGCCAGCTAGAGCATAATCAGAGAGTTATTTGGTTTTAAAAGAAACCCTCCTCCCCAGGTGTTTTGTTTTACAATTCAATCACTTTACACACCCCCACAGAACTACGGACAGGACATTAATGCCTCCTAAGGCCGCCCAGAGCCTCTTAATCTAGACCTACCACTCACGAAATAACTATAATCGTTACCTACAATGCATGCTGAAGAAAGAAGCTCAGAAATGCAGCTAAAACAGTACTGTGTGACTCTGGCCTCAAACACATGCAGCCATTATGACTTCATCACATGTTCTGAATCTCTCAAAACAACTCTTTGAAACCACCGATAGCATCAGTAAAACTCCCCTAGGACCATAAATCTACAAAGTGCTCTTGGTTGTTTGTCATATTCTCACTCCCTTACTTTGGATGCAGAAGGACAGAAGTGGATATTCTGTGTTACACTCTGCAAATATGTACAAACTGAGCCAGGGTACTGGCACTGCCTGCAGGCCAAAAGTCAGCTATGGCCAAATGCTAACTTAGCTTTGACAAAGGCCATCTCAGCCACACTGGGCAAATCACTTCTTTCTGGCCTCAGAGTGAAACACACAGGTAGGCTTGCTCAGGCAGCACTATGCAGTTCAACTTTCAAATGTCTTCTGTGCCTTAAACCTTCTCGGGTCTCGGTGCCTTCCTTGCTCTTTGCGCTTGACGAGCACGGCACGTATCTCGGGTGCCATCCCTAGTCTCTCGAATGCCTGTACTTACCAGCATATCGCCAGTCCAGGGCTTCTTTTCTTGCGTTAACAAGCTTAAATCATGGATTGGTAGCATGTCTCAGAAGTTTCTGGACAGTCCTCGTTTGCGGCGTCCTTCTGTGCTGTGTTGGTGGCTCTACCTGCTAGCTGTCCATTTTCACGGACTGGAACTTCTTCCCTGCATCCTTCCGTTCGTAGGTCTTTAAGCTGGGCTTTCTGAGCATCTGTCATCTCAGATTTGACAGCAACTTCTTGTAACGGGCCATTACATTGGACTCTATTCTGGGGCCGCTCTAGAGTGTCTTTGCCATCGTGGCACCACAGGGCTTTTATTCTGGCAGCATCTTCTTCTGGTGTCATTCTTGCTTGTGGTCTTACTGGGTCTCATGTCACATTTATCGTGTTGTCTGCGTGTATTGTTGGTCTTCGTGCCAGGGTTGGAGCTGCCTTGCCCAGGGGTGTAGCAATTTTAAAGACAGGGGTAGCACAGCTTTATTGTTGTGGGGTGATATGTTGATCTGCTCAGATTCTTTTGGCAATGACCATACAGTCCATCTCTGGCCAATTAGCTGTAGCCAGCTGCCACAGTTATTTTCATAGTGTTTTGGAGTTGTGTGAGGTTGGACTCTGGTCTTCTGGGAACAGCAGTTTGTGTGGTAGTCAATACATGTGAGGCTTGATAGGTGATGTTTTTTTAGCTGTAGTTAGAAAGAACGTGCCAAGAGAAGATGGACCTTGCATCTTGTCAAGCTATCGGTCAGCAGCCAGCCGACTTGCTTCATGGGGTTTGTTTGGGCTGTTTTTCAGATGCGGAGGGACAAACCCGTGCCAAAGTGCAACAGAAGAGGTGAGCTGAGTGCCGAATGATGGTGGGCCGGTGTGCAAGGTCAGAGAATTGGCATTACTGTTGGTGGCTCGGAGTAGCTTACACTGTTTTGGCATTGTTTTCTAGGTGTGAATCAATGTCTGAAGTGAGAGATCCACAATGGTGTGGATTCTGGCAAGGTGAGTGATGACCGGTGTGCTGAAGTAGCAGTTTTTGGGATGTCATATTATTGATGTAGCTATAATCATACCCTGTTGTTTGAGTTGGAAAGGTGGCGGGCAGATGGAAGAATGTAACTCCAGGCGGTCGAGCGGCCAAGGTAAAAGAGGGGGAGAGAGGAAGAGCTGCGGGTTTGGCCTGTATCTTAGCATATGCTTTTTCCTCTGGTTTTTTTTTGGCGATGCTGGACATCCCATCTCACTTTCTGGGAGTAGTGCTTCTGAGGCAGGTGTCATTGCTTTAGAGGTGAATGCTGGCCCCTGCGGCTGTGATGGGTGGAGTTCTGTCTTGCAGGTCATGAAGAGCAACCTGCTGAATGCAGGAGCATCCCCATTAGTTCATGTGCTCCAGATTCTGGACCCTGCCCTCTGAACTGTAAGTCAAGAGGCAAAAGTGGGCTGACTGGGGCCAGCAGGGAATTTAAATTTGGAGTTATAGAGATGGCCCTTTGGGGTCTGTTATTCCCGGTGGTTGCTAGAGCACCCAGGGTCCATTCCTCAGGATGCGAACGGGGGCCAAGCAGGGCCGTTCTAGCCTGCGTCCGTGGCCTAGTGTCATTTGCGTAGTCTGTGCTACACTTCCTATACAGTGCCTTCTACAGATCTCTCTATGGTTCACCCCATGGGCCCTCTGCACTTGGTACATGCAATGGTAATGTCTTGAGTGCCTCTCCTTTTCAATACAGAGCATGTCAAGCGCTTACCATCTTGTCATGGGAGCCAAAAGTCTATTTTGCATTGCAGATGTTTCTGGAGGGTTACCTTTGTGGAGGCATCTGTGCTGGAACGATCTGCTCTTGAAAAATATATTTCCATTTAGATCCCAGACAGGATTGCATGGCTGCGTTGATATGGGTTTAGGTTTTAGAGTCCAACTTGTCATGCATCTGCTGTTCTGGTTTTGCATTGCATTGCTCAGTATTTACAGTGACAGCCACCTGACATGGTGTTGCAGTGTGGTGTTCTGTATGACACTGTATGGAAGGGTGTTGTATTTGTCCTGCATTGCAGCACTGCAAGGTTCTGTATTCATGTGGCCCTGCACTGTGATGTAAGACGGCATTGTCCTGCATGGCTCTGTATCGCGCTTGGTCTCGACTGTGGCCTAAGCATGTGTTGTATTGTAGAGCTCTGTATCGCCCATGGTAGTGCGTCGCACTGTGTGGCCCTGTTGCACTTGGTCTCAACTGTGACTATGAACTCTGGACTTTATGCAGATTGGATCCTTGTTTTTGTTACTAGTTTTGCTGACACCAATTCTCTGAATAGGACTGAAGGTGAGATTATGTAGCAGGTGTTAGGATGCGCATCACCTCTGGATCTGTATATGCCCCTTCCTCTTCCTGCATGGTTTTTCCCTAAGTGAGGTTTTGCCTGTGGGTGTGCCTTGTGCCTGCCCCCTGCTTGATCCTGTCCCGTGCTTGTGCCTGCCCCATGCACCTGCCTTGTCCCCATCTCCCTAACTACTGCTGCTCAAAATGCACACCACCAATAAACTGTTTGCACTGTGAACTTTGCTCTGGTAACTCCTTCGGCCCAAAATCCCATCATGGACAATCCACCCTGAAGCCCTGTGGCTTCCGTAGGGCTTTCCCAAAGCCAAGGGATGGGAGGGTGGAAAAGCAGCATCACTTTTTACATTTTCTCCCTGTATCTCCCTCTTCCAATCTCCCTGTCCCTGAGTGTTTGTTCTTGCCCCTGTTCCTGATGGGCTCCAGGTGTTGCCAGTGGGGCTGAAGACAGGACTGGCCCTTCTGTGGGCTATAAATGCTCTGCCTGAGGGAGCTAGTAAAGGGGAACTGGCTGAGGAGGGAGTATGGTGCCTCTAGCACGGAAGGGCTGGTCCCTGCAGCAAGGAAGGATCCCCTAGCAGATGACTGGCACACTATGTCAGGAAATCTGTGCCTGCATCACCCGCACATGCGAGTCCCTGGCCGTGGAGGGGCATTGAAGGTCTGAGCCCATGTGAGCAGCTGCAGTGAGTTGCGCATTCTCCTGTGTGTGCCCCCATCCATCTCTGCCACCCTGCCTGTCGCTCCTTCCCACTCTGCTGCCTGTGAAAGGGCTGCCCAGACACCATGAGGGCCAGCGATAGTTTTTTATCCTGGCACCTTTGCTGTGGGATCCTGCTGGGCACGCTGCCGTCTTCCCAAGGGCACCAGGGCTTCTGCCAGGCTTTTCTCAAGCTGGGGTGTGTGTGTGTATGTGTGTGACATAGCTGGAAAAAAAGTGGAGGCTGAGATGGGGTGCGAAGTCAGGGAAAATGTGGGAGTCAAGAGGTGGTGGGAGGGCAGAAAAATGATGTCACTTCTTAAGTTTTCTTTGTATGTCTCCCTCTTTCTATCTCCCTGACCCTATGTGCTAGTTCTTACCTTTGTTTCTTTTCCCCTATCACTTTAGACCTCGGTTACTTCCACCTCTCTCCTGCTCCCTGTCTCTTACATATTCCTCCATCTTTTCCCATCCACCCCCCAGCTCTCCTCTCTCTATACTGTTGTCCCTCTCCTGTTTGCAGCATCCCGTTTGCTGGCTGCCTGTCCCCCATCTCTTCTCTACCTTCCTCCTACTTTTCTCTTTCCTGCTCTCCTGCTGTCCTGCTGCATTTGGGCACCGAGCCTTGTAGCCAGCTCAGTGCCAGGAGTCGTTCTGGGCAGGAGTGAGTAAACTTTTCCTGCCTCCTCTGTGCCCCTGGATGGTTTTCAAGCCCCTGGGTGCAGAGCTCCTGGTTGTGGGCAGGTGCCAGGGAGGGGGCCATGTGCTGTGGGGCTTTGGCCAGGCCCCTGTTCCTGACGGGCTCCAGCTGGGGCAGGTGTGGCCAGTGAGGCTAATGATGGGGCTGGCCCTGCTTTGGGCTATGAAGGGGACTGCCTGGACACGCCTGCCTGAGGAGTCAAACCAAGGGGCTTCCACAGGCAGCTGTCTCCAGCTGGTCCCTGTGGCAAGGAAGGATCCCTCCCAGCCATCCCCAACAGAGCGCCCCACCGGCACATGACACTGGGACCTTGCCGTCTCTGTTGGCTGCACACATGTGAGCTGCTGCATGTCCAGGAAACCTCATGGGAGAGGTGTATTGAGTCACCCACCACCTACTCCTAAGGTGAGGCAGTGGAGGGGGAAGGGGCAGAGACAGAGAAAAGCCTCAGGGTGGTGGAGGTCTGCCGTTGGCACCAGGAGCCATGTGTCCCCTCACGTGTGTCCAGTCCCATCCCTGTCCTGGTTCTCCAGATCTCTGCCTGCCTCCTTGCCTGTCGCTGCCTCTGTCTGCCTTTCAGGCTGTCTAGTTTGCCAAAGCTTTTTGCTCTTCTGCTAGCATTGCCCTGTAAAGTGTCACCTTCTACCTTTCCTTTCTCTGTCTTTTCCTTCCTGGCACCCCACGAGCTCTGTTCTCATTCTGCCCTATTGCTTGTGAAAAGGGCATTTCTAGGTCTCCCTCTCTCCCTGCCTCCATTTATCCAGGTCCTTGTTGATTGTGGGAAGTGTGGTGGGTTTCCACTAGCGCTTTTGTTGTATTTTCTTCCTCTGGTTGAGGAAAGGAAGTGATGGAGCACCTTGGTGGGCACTCAACAGCCAGCCAAGGTCAACCCATGGCAGTTTGCTTCTACTGGGCTCTCTGTTCCTGTTTTTTCCTCCTTGCATGTTTCTTGTACCCCATTGCTTTTGAAAGTTTCTACCTCTCCGTTCCTGTCTTTTAACTTCTCACTTAAGTCTCTTGAACCCAGTCGCTTTTTAAATTTTCTTGCAACCTCTCTCTTGCTCTCCCCCTCCCTGACCTAATTTTAATTTCTTGCCTGTTTCTCGTATCTTGTTGTTTTTCACATTTTTGCCTGCATCCCTTTACGCAGGTCCATATACCTATTCTTTTAATTCTTGTACCCTTTCACATTTAAAATATTCTTTCTGCTTTTCCCTCTGTCCATCTCCCTGACTCTAGTTCTTAATTCTTCCCTCTGTGTCCTCTACCCAACCACTTCTTCAGTTTTGCTTCTTCCATCTGTCACCCTGCCCCCATGTGTTATTTCTTGCCTGTGTTTCCCGTACTCCATCGCTTTTTGAAATATTTGTTCTACATGTGTTTCTATTTGGCTCCCTGTTTCTATTTTTAATTTCTTGCCTATGTTTCTTTTTCCCTGTTGTCCCCGGCCCTTGTTTTGCCTCTGTCTCGTCAGTCCCTTCTGCCTCACTCCCCATCTCTCCGATTTGTCTCTCGGTCCCTATTTTCTGGTGCAATCTCTCAGCTCTCCTCTCTACACCCTTGTCCCCCTCTCCAGCCCTCTCTTGTTCATGGTGTCCCATTTTCTGGCTCCCTCTCCCAATTTCTTAATGCTTTCCCGTGTTTCTTGTGCCTCACTGCATTGCAATTTCTCTTTCTCATTTTCCCTCCCTCTGGCACCCTGTCCCTCCTTTTTAATTCCTCTCTCTGTCCTGTATGCTCTCACTTAAAAAAAAAAAAAAAAATTCTTCCTCAATTTTCTTCTATCCACCTCCCCGACCCTATTTTTAAATTATTTCTGTTTCTTGTACCCTGTTGCTCTTAAAGATTTCTATCTACTTTTATCCCACATCCTGTCTTTATTTTTTAATTATGCCTTATCTTTCCTCACCACCATCCTTTTAAATTTTTCTTTCTCTGTCTCCATTTTTGTTGGCTGTCACTTTCTGTATTTTTATATCTTTCCCCTTTATTTCCCTAATCCCTATTGCTTACACTGTATTTTCTACATCTACTCTTTGCTTTTTGATATCTTAAGTTTTAACTTTTTCTTTTTCTTCAGTGCCTTTGCTTTACAGATTTTTCTTTCTACTTCTCCATTACTATTTTTATTTTTTTCCCTTATTTCCTTAATCCCCATCGCTTTTAAAAGTTTCTGTCTACAGCCTTGCCTGTCTGTGTTTTGCCGTCACGGTTTGGCTGGTCCAGAATCACAGCCCAGCAATGCTCAGCAGGCTGTTAGCAGTTTGAGTCAGCTACAGGTGTAGCCCAGACCACTGTGTCATGCTCAGTATAAAGGGGGAAGGTTTGCTGAGGAAGGGGATCTCCCGCGGGGCTCCTGCAGGGCTCTCTCCTTTCCCTGCTTCTCCTTGCTCCCGAGGACCCCTCTCCTGTCGATCGTGGCTGCTGCACGTTCATTTGGCCCAGTCTAACTTTGCATGCCTCTGTTGGTAGTGGTGCTGTCTCGTTAAACCCGATTTCACTTCGACCCGCAGGTCTCCTCCCCTTTTCTCGACGCCCCTCCCTGGCTAGTGAGGGGTCATCGGGGGACAGGGCAGCTGTTGCAGTGTAGCCCCGGATACGGGCTGGAGGGGCACGTTCGCTGCCTTTTCTGTCCATCGCCCCCGGATTTCCTCAGAGCCCGCGCTTCTTAAATGGGCTTTCTGCGCGTTTCAGTTCGCTTTGCGGCGCTCTGCTGCCACCATGCGGCCAAGGGCAGGTACTGCAGCCCCGACCCGCGGTGTCGTTCGCTGTTTCCACGCTGCCGTTCGCCCGCAGCGGCCATGCGAGACCGCGGGGGCTGCCTGGCGCCGTCTGCTGCCTCCCGGTAAGGCAGCCCCGCTGCCGCTCCGCCCCTCGCCCTCTGCCCGTTCGCGCGCCGGCTCCGGCCCCTCCGGCGCGTCGGTGGTGGGCGGGGCAAGCGCGTGCCGGGCAAACGCGTGCCCGGCAGCAGCACGGCGGCGCGCCGGGGGAGGGCCGAGGCCACCGGTGAGGCGAGCGAGTCATCCCTTTCGGCGGGTGCGCGGGGTCTCCTGGTCGCCGGCCGCCCGGAGGTGCCGTCCCGCTCCCTCCTCCCGCCCCTGGTGCGCGTGCTTTGGCGCTGCCCAGCGGTGCTCCCGCCCGCCCAGGGGTGTGTCTTCCATGCTCCCCCCGCCCGGCAGGGGGCGCGCTTTGCCGCATCCCCCGTTCTGGTGGGCGCGTGTTCCTGCATCCTGTCGCGCCGCCGGAAGCGTCACTTCCGCCTCTCTCCCCGCCCCTCCGGGGCGCGTGGCTTCCTGCACTCTCCGGTGCACCGCCCGGCAGTGCGAGTCGCGGCAGGAGCGGCGCGGTCACCGAACGTTGCGGGGCTGGGGCTGCGGCTGGGGCTCTTCTGGCTCGGGCTCCGCCGGGGGAGCGGGTGAGTGGGGAGCGGGCGATCGACCGGTGGGTCCCGGGGAAAGCCGTGAGGCGGGCGGCCAGGCCGGCGGGGCCCGTGTCGGAGGCGCGGAGCGGGGCGGGGGGGGCTGCGGGCGGAGCCGCGCCGTGTGGGAAGAAGCGGGGGGGAGCCGCGCCGTGGGGGGGAGGGTGGGGAGGGCGGTGTCCCCGCAGGGCCTGAAGCCGGGCAGGCGCCTCTCGCGGCACGGCGGGAGCGGCGGTCCCGGGGCGCGGCGCTGCTGGGCTGCCCTGCCGGTGCGCCGGAGCGGGCCGGGCGGTGCTCGCCGGTGTCTGGGGCGGGGCGGCGGGGCCTGCTCAGTGCCGGGCAAAGGGGACGGAAACGGGCCGGCTGGGGCTCCAGGGGGCCCTGCCCGGCCCCTCGGGCAGAACCTGGCTCGGTCTTCTCGCCGCTGGCCGGGCGACCTGACCAAGAGGTTCCTGTTCCGCCGCCTCTTCCCGGCGTCGCGTTCCGCGTCCCACGAGGGAGATCCCGCGCGGGCGGATGCGGTCGGTGCTTGGGCGATGGCCCACGTGGGGGTGGGGGAGCGCGGAGGGGCCAGGGCGAGTGGAAGGGCCCCGCCGCCCCTCCCCACCCAAGCCCGGGGCAGAGAAGCTGGGGACAAAACGCCGTTAATGGAGCACGGTTCGTTCCCCGGGAGGTCCCTTGGGAGTCGAGAGTGGTTTTTTTTCCGGGCCGAGGAACAGACTTTCCTCCGTGGTAAGTGCAGAGCTGCCTGTTGCCGCCTTGAGAGTTTCTCTTCTCGTGGTTCACCCTGATTTTATGGGTGGGGTGGAGATGGCTTTTTATTTTTAGATGCCCGAGTACATTGTCAGTAACCTGTGGTGTGAGGACAGTGAACTCTTGAGCACCTAGATGCCGGTAGAAATGTAACCAAAGAAACAGGATGGACAGTGATGTTTAAACTTGGTTTATAGTCGATTTGGTTTTTTCATTAGAGTGTTGATGACTGCTTGTCCTGTGGTTCAGTCCACATGCTATTCCGTGGAGCCCTCAGTCTGGGACTTTTATGTGTTAAAAAAAAAAAAACAACTTGTCCTTCAAAAAAAAGGACTAGTCCTTCGTAGGACTGAGGTATAGACTTGGGGAGTCTCTTAAAGACGTGATCAGAATTAAAGCTGGATTTCACTTAACGTTGCTGCTGTTTGTCTTTGCTTTTGTTACTGTCCCCACCGCTCCGTCATGATTGGGAGCTCCGAATCATGCCCTTTTTTTTTTTTTTCCAATTTGTAATGCCTTTCTCCCCCCTGCCCCTCTCCTAGGACTGTAGCGTACAGACCCTTCATTTAAACATTAGTTTGTTTCCTCACAATTGAGTTCTGATGATTGAAATCGCAGAAATTACACCTGTCTGTCTTACAGATTCAGAGTATTTCTGAACATGTACCCTCACAGACAAATGCTGTGGGGATACGCATCTTCTGCACTTCATCCTCCAGCAGGACAATCCGCTGAGACGGGGACGAGCTGTGAAGGGGCAGTTTCTGCAAGGAGGCAGTTGACAAGGGCAGGTGGGTCGCTGTACATTTTAAGGATAGTATTCGATTTGGGATGTCTAGGGTGAGGAAACCCTGGCTCTATGTAGGCTTGAGAAAAGGTGCGTAGTTATCTGTGTCGATCTAAGGAAGGGAGTTCTGGTGAGACTGAAGCTGCCAATGAGTCAGAAGGAGAAAAAAAAGAAAAAAAAAAAAAGACAGAAAGCACCCAGTTTTCTATGAAAACCAAAATCTCTAGTGGCCTGTCTCAACAGCTGTACCAAAGATGATGCAAAATGCTTTTTCCTCCACTCGGTTGTAGTCATTGCAAACCTTCGCCGAAATAGGAAGCTTTCGATTCCTAGCCCGCTTTGTGCTAAAAGGTGGCTTGTTTTTTTTTTTTTTTTCCTCTCTCAGCAGACTATCAACTGGCATCATTTCACCATGGTGACCCTTTCTTCTGCCCTGGAGGTACAAGACTGGCCCAGAGGATCCCGAGTGGCCTACAAGGACAAGGTACGTCTGCCCCGTGCGTCTGCGTTTTTCCCCAGGTACTTGTAGTACGGACTTTAAAGTGAACATGAAGAACGTGCCAGCTCTCCTTCTCTAGTTTTGATAGGAAGTGCTTCAGCAGAAACACTCAAAATAAGGTCTGTTCTGGAGCACGTTGTGCCTGTGTGAAGTGTACTCCCCTCCGTTTATTTGCTCTTCCTGAGAGCGTGCGTAGCTTTCTGTTTTGTGTGCTTGCTGAGAAATGATTCTGTGAGAATCGTATGGTGCTGAAAGGGGAAAGAAACTGTGCGTCAGAGTTTGGATGTTCTGAAGAAATGGACTGTGTTCCAGATAAAAGCTTTCTCCTTTTTCAGTCCTTAAGTGTTTAAAATATCTCATAGGGGTACGTGAAAACCTGACTGAGATACTGACATCTGTACTAAGAGCAATCAAGGTCGTGGGTTGGGGTTTTTTTTGTGTTGTGTTGTTTTGTTTTGTTGTTTGGGGTTTTTTTGCTTGTTTGGTGGTTTTTTTCCCCCCACCTCTCTCTGGCAAATCTTCCAGTCCTGTTTGGTAGCCTTAAGCATTGCAGAACTGGGTGGTTGATTTCTGCATTGTGTCGTCATCCCTGTCCGTCATGGTCCCATCTGTGTGTGTGTCGTGTGTGTGTGTGTGTCCCCAAAGTAAAATAGTATGGGGATCTCTTATCTTACTAATTTTTTATAAGTTTCATTTCTGATAGGAAAAAACCCCAAACAGTTCATGTTGTGTAATATACAAATGGACTTGCCTTGTTTAAACTGTAACCGCCCGCGAGCTTCAGGGTACGATTGAAGAGGGTGTTTAAGAAATTCGGTATTTCTTCTATGTGTTTAAAAAGAGAGGCTGCTGAATGTTATGGGTGGTTTTCCCCATATTTGGAGGGAGCACTCCAAAGTACTTTATTTCTGTCTGGCTTTCGGTGGTGCATTTCCCTGGCCATTTGGTGGCATCTCTCCTGGGCGGTGCAGCTGCCCAGATGTCCCTCCTAATGGTGTAATGCACAAGAAACCCCCCAGTCGGATGGGAACGGTGTATTTTGGAGACAGGTGATTTAATGGTATCTGCTTGCAGCTGGGTGAGTGCAGTTAACGCAAACATCAAATCAAATACTTTGGTAGTGTAAGCATTTTTGTTGGATGTACATGAACATCCACGTGCTTTTTCGGTATAAAGTGAACGACTGAGATTTGTTTTTTCTTTAAAGAACGTTTTAAACATGACTTTGTTATGTTTATTTAGAGTTTTACACTTCACTCTGCAGATTTATTGACTGAGCAAGCGAGACGTGCAGCAGCAGCGGCGGCGGCGCAAGGGCTGTAGCTGTTGTGGTGAGTCCGAGGATGGTACGAGGTCTTCCTGCGGTCTCACGGGCGGGGGGGGTGGGGTGTGTATCTCCCCCCAGGGGTGCTGTGAGAAAGGGACGAGACGTTTTCCAGCACTATCAAGGGTGTTTGCTTTTATGCTGAGAATGCTTTCAAAATTGTATTGATGAGTCTTAGTATTGATTTTTTTTTTTTAATTTTTTTTTAAGCGTACCGATGGCTCTGGCTTTGAACAGATGTGTTGTAGTTTGAGCTGACCTCCTTTAGCTCAACTGCTATCCTATCCCTCATGCTCACTGAATTCTTCTGCTTTCTCCTGTGTTACTTTTCTCATATGCTGAGACATAACTTGGGATTTTTGTTCTTGAGCTGCCGTGTTGTGTCTGGTGCTGCTCGGCAGCTCCCCCTGCCCAGGTTTGCCTGCCGGCCGTTCAGCGTGCTCGCCTGGCGGCGCCAGCCCTGCGGCCGGAGGCTCCTGGCTCTGTCTCCAGCGGGGACCCGCGGGTGCTGCAGCCGGGGCTGTCCGGTGGGGAGAGTCCGGGGCCCAGAGGGTCTCCTCCCCGCTGTTCTGCCCGCCCCCCCCCCCCCCCCCCCCATCCCTGTCATCTGTCCCCCTGTCCCCCCCCCCCCCAAGTGATTCCCATGGAGATGTTGCCCCATGCGAGGTTTTTGCGGGACGTGCCCCCGAACCCCCTGCCCTCCGACCTTGTGCCCCCTCCGCCCCACCATGCTCGGCACAGCCCTCCCACCGCCCCTCGGGTGCCGCCTGCACCCCCCGACTTGCCCCTCGCCCCCAGCCCAAGCTCAGACCCGCCCCTTCCCCGCTCCCGCCCCGCCGGGGGCGTGTCCTCCCGCCCCAGGGGCGCGGGGCCGGCGGGCGCTCGGCGCGCAACGCGCGGGGCTGCAGCGTCGGGGCCGCTCCGGGCACACGCCGCCCGGCGGGCGCTGCTGCCGCGCGGCCAAAGCGCGGTCCCGCCGCGCGGCGGTCGCGCGCCGGGCGTGGCTCTTCCGGCGCGCCGGCGGCGGCTCGCGCATGCGCGGTGCGCGAGAGCAGCATGGCGGCGGGTGAGGGGCGAGGCTGGCGGTGAGGCGAGCTCGCTCCTTCGGCTGGTGCGGGAGTCTCTGCTGGCCTCTGGCCGCCGGGGGTGGCGGGACGGGAAGCCTCAAGGCCCGTGCTGCGGCGGGCAGCCCCGGGGAGCTCCCGGGAGCTGGTGGGAGGGAAGAGGGGAAGGAGGCGGACGCCCCTCCAGGCGCCGGGTGCCTTCCCAACTCGCCAGAGCTCCCCTTGAGCCTTCCCCGGCCCCGCTAGCCCCGCGCAGCTGCCCCCAGCTCCAGCACCTCCCCTGCAGCCTGTCTCCCCAGGTCATCCTGTTGTGATGGCAGCAAGCTGGCCCTCGGATGCACTTGATTCTGCCTTAACGTGGATGCCATTAGCTGCAGTGCAGGGAAAAAGTGGCATCTCCAGAAGCTGCTGTGGAAGGAGGCGATTTGGCCGGGGATGATCTACGGTCATAATGGTCACTGATTCTCCTTGTCTCCCAGAGGCTGCACTGAGGGCACAGGTGTCCCTTCCTCCCCTGAGGATGCTGTTGTCTGCACCCGCCTCGGTCTTGCCTGGGTTGTCTCTGCCTGACCTCGCTCTCATCGCGGCGTGGGGGCAAAAAGGGGCGGGCGGAGCGCTTGCTGGCTGTGGGCAGTGGACAGGAGCTGCTGCGGCTGAAGCTGGAGAGGCCAGAGAAAGGTAAAGAAGAAGGAATCAGAGGCCGGCCGGCCGGCAGCTGCCTCCCGCCGCAGGCAAGCGGAGAGTCCATGTGCGTAACCCACGGCGTGGTACGGCCGTGTGACGCATGAACGAGCGAGGCTACGTGTCTAGGAAGCCTTGTCTCGCAAGAGTTGAGACAGCCATGTAATCTTTTAGGTGGAGAACCACCATGTGACCGGAGCTGCAGAAGAGGAAGGGAGGAGAGGAAGAGAAGGAAGCGTCTGAACGGGCAAATTCTCCTGGCAGCACTGAGAACAAGGGATGCGGTGAGTCCTGGGCCCTCGGGGCCCCATCGCCCCACTTGTGTGTCCCAGGCCCTCCCTATCCCCCTCCCCTGGGCCCCTGTCTTTCACATGGTGCTGTGATTTCCCCCTTGCCCGCCCCCGTCTTTTTTTTTTTTTTTTTTTTTTTTTTTTTTTCCCCTCCCCTTTCTCAGTCTCTCTCTGTCCAGCTCCTGGTCTCTAATTTTAAATTCCCCTCTCTCTCTGGAAGCCTGTCAGGACTTTTCTCTGTCTGGCTCTCTGTCCCTGTTGTTTAATTCCTTCCTGTGTGCCCTTTTAGGCCTCACCATTTTTATTTGCTCGGTCTCTCTTGGTCCAGCACAAGATCCGGATTTTTTAAAATTCCTCCCTCTCTGCCCTGCAGCCTGTCGCTTTCGAAGTTCGTGTTGCGATTTCATTCCTTTTACCGTCTCTCCCTGCTGGGATTTTTCAATTCCTCCCTGTCTGTCTCGCAGCCCGTTGTTGCTTTCTTGTTCTCTCTGTCTCTGTTGGGCTCCCTGTCCCTGTCTTGACCCACTTCTAAAAATGCCTTCCTCTCTGCCTCGTATGCATTGTTCTTGAAACTTCCGTTTCCCGACGTCTCTCTGTAGGTTGCTCCTGGTCCCAGATGTTTATTTCTTCCCTCTCTGTCCTGTGGCCTGTTGCGATTTGGTGTTTCTGCGTGTCTCCTGTTCCCGGCTCTCGGTCCCCGTTTTTCAGTTTCTCTCTCTCAGCCCTGTAGCCCACTGCTGTTATCTGTCTGTCCTCATCTCTCTCTGGCCAGTTGCCTCTCCCCACATATGTGGTTCCTCCCTCTGCCCTGTGGCCCGTCACTGGTTTTCCGTTCTCTGTCCTGCTCCTTTTCCCTGAGTCTTCAGTTGCTCCCTCTCTGTCCTGTAGCCCATCAAGGGGCTTTGTTTCTTTTTCCATCGCTCCCTGTCCGGCTCCCTGCCCCATCTTTTTAATCCTTCCCTTGCTGCCGTGTGGTGGCTCCCCGCTATCTTCCCTTTCTTCATATCTCTCTCTGGACGGCTCCCGCTTCCCTGTTTTTCAGTTTCTTCCTTCTGGGCCCTGTAGCCTGTGGTGATTGAGCTGCTTTCTCCTTCTCTCTGTCCGGCTGTGGATCCCATTTCTTTAATTCCTCCTGCTTCTCCCTGTAGCCTGTCTTTCTGTCTGCCCTCTCCCCCTTTATCTGTCTCCCCACTCCACCTCTGGCGCCCTGTACCTGTGTTTTAATTCTTCCCTCTCTGCCCTCCAGCTGTTGCTGTGCTTCCTGCGTGTGTCACACTGGGTCCGGCCCCTCATCTCTGTCTTTTCATTCCTCCCGCTCCTCCCTGGAGCTTGTCGCTGTCATTTTCTTTTGCTGTTGCTCTGTCTGGCTCCAGATCCTCGCAGCTTCCCCCCACCCCTGCCCCGCCTCGTTGCTCCTGGCTGTTTTTTCTGTCTCGATCTCTCTGTGCCTGGCTCTGGCTCCCTGTTGTTTCACTCCTCCCTCTCTGTCCTGTAGCCCATCGGCACATTTTCTTTCGTTGGGCTCTCTTTGGCCGTTTGCCTGTCCCTGTTGTTCAGTTTCTTCCTTCTCAGCCCTGTAGTGTGCCGTGATTCTTTTTCTTTCTCCCCCTCTCCCAGCTCCCAGTCCCTCCCTTTTAATTCCTCCCTCTCTGTCCTGTTGCCTGTCAGGAGTCGTGTGTCCTGGAGTCCCCGGCCCCCCCCCCCCCCCCCAGCCCCTTCTCACTTTCGCACTTCCTGTCCGTGTTTTTTAATTCCTCCTCCTTTGCTGTGTAGCCTGTTGCTTTTTTCTTTTCTCCATCTCTGTGTCTCAGTGCCCCCATTTTTTAATTCTTACTCTCTGCCCTCTACCCTACCCCTATTTTCACCTTTCTCTGACCCTCTGTATCCAGCTCCCTGTCCCTATCGATTATTTTCTCCCTCTTACTCCTGCACCCGCTGCTATTCCCTGCTGTCGCCATCCCTCTCTGTTCAGCTCTCTGTCCCCAGATTTTAATTCCTTCTTCTGCCCCTCCGTAGCCTGTCTGGATTTTCCCCCTGCTCTCTGTCTGGCTCCCTCTCTCTGCCTTTTCGTTTCACATTCTCTGTCCCATAGCCCCAAGCTATTTGTCTGTGTTTCTCAGTCTCTTCTGTCTGGCTCCCTGCTGCTATTTTTTCTTTCCTCCTTATTTGTCTCATAGCCCATCACTGTTTCGTGGTTTGTTTTTTTTTTTTCTGTCTCTTTGTCCAGCTCCCAGTCCCTGCTCTTGAATTCCTCTTCCCTGTAGCCCGCTGCTGTTTTTTTCTGTTCTCGATCACGCTCTGTCTGGTCCCCTGTCCCTGTTGGTCAATTCTTCCTTCTCTGCCCTGCAGCCCCTGCAGTCTTGTACTTTTTTCCGTCTCTCTCTGGCCGGAGCTCTGTTGCTGCTCATGAGTTCCTCCCTCTCTGCCCTGTAGCCTGTTGCTTTTGTCCTTTCTCCGTCTCGCTTTCTCTGGCTCCCTGATGACGCTATTTTAATATTCCCTCCCTTTTTGTATGAATCGCTATACTTTTTGCTCTCCAGCTTTTTTTTTTTTTTTTCTGGCTCCCCGGCTCTATTTCTTAATTCTTCCACCTGTAGTGTGTAGCTCTGTGGTTTGTACCGTGTTGTTGTTCCCCCCCACCCCCGCCCCTTCCCTCCATCGTTGGCTGTCTTGGCTCCCTGTCCCTGTTGTTTCATCCTCCCTCTCTGCCCTGTTCTTTGTTGTCTTTCTCCATGTGTCTCAGTCCAGCTTCCTGCCCCTGTTCTTCTTTCCTTCCTCTCTGTCGTGCTGCCTGTCCCAGTTTTGTCCTGCGTCTCCGTCCTCCTTTGTCGGTCTCTGCCCTGCTCCCTTCTCCCTCTATCTGCTGCCTCTCTTCTTCTCTCCCTGCTGCTTCTTTCTCCACCTGTCGGGCTCCCTGTCCCTGTCTTTCTCTCGCCATCCTGTTCCCTGCCTCAGGCGCTCTCGCTGCATCCTCTACCTGCGTGACTGAAGAAACGTTCGCAGTCTCCTTTGCCCTCCCAGCTGCGTTTGCAGTCCCTTCACAGCAGGCGAGGGGCTGTGAGGGAGCCCAGGGGAGGAGGTGCTGCGCTGCGGGGGTCGAGTGATGGCCCCCTGCTCCTGCGGCACGGCCCAGCCCTCGCCACAGCCGCCGCACGAGCTGTGGGCTCGTTGCCAGCGCCGCATGGCTGCCTGCGGGCGTCCGGCTCGGGCGCCATGCTCAGCGCTGCATCCGGCGAGCAGCAGGCTGTCCTGCCGGCGGGCGCCGCCGGTAACGGCCACGCGATGCTGCAGGGCCTGTGGGATGGGGCCGCCGTGCCCGCTGCCGCTTCCCCGTGAGGAAAGGCCGCTGCTGCCCCCTGGGCACAGGGCTGGTGGGCGTGCTCTTTTCACCCGCCCAGCTCCCTGACCCCGTTTTCCTTTCACAGACCAGGACTCTGTGTCCTTTCTTTATCTGTGTCTCCCCCTCTCTGTTCTTTTCCCGGTACCTCTCTTTCTCTGCTCCTCAGTTCCTTTCCCTCACCTTATTTTTCTCTTTCTGTTCCTCTGCCCAGCTCCCCATGGCTGTGTTTTCGTTCTCCGTACCTGCTGCCCCAGCGTGGACTGCCGAGCGGTCCCAGGGAAGGGTGAGTGGACGGGCTCTGAGCCCCAGAGCAGGCGTGTTCCTGGCACTTAGATGGGTTTGCAAATAAACCCTCGCTCTGTCTCCTTTGTACTTGCTGAGCAGCGGTCAGAGAGTCCAGGGGAGCAGGTACACAGCGGGGGTAAGGGGCCATGGCTGCAGCTGCGGGCTGGTGCCGGAGGAGCCCCGGAGGGAGCCAGCGAGGCTGATGGCGATGGCCGCTCTGTGTCATGGGGCCGCAGCCCCAGGGGATGGTGCTGCTAGGGCACGCCTGCCCGAGAGTGCCGACAGCAGACGTCGGGCCCCGTCAGGGCAGCTCGCAGGGGTTTTGTGAGCTGGTGGAGAGGAAGGAGGAAGAGGGGCAGATGGCTGCCTCCGGGCACCTGGAGGCCTTCCCACCCCCTGGAAAAGTGCTCCGGCCTGCGCGCCCCATGCAGCTGCCCACAGCTCCAGCACCTGTCCCGTAGCCCCTGACCACCCCAGACCCTGCCCTCGCAGCAGCAAGCTGACCCGCGAACGTGCTTTATTGCCCCATAAGCGTGGGTGCCGTTGGCAATGGTCTGGGGCAGGAGGGGGCGTCCCCAGGAGCTCCTGCAGAAGGAGGGGTTCCTGCCTGGGGAAAGGGGTGGCCGTCGCTGTGGACAACAGTTGGCCGTTCTTTGTGTCTCCCAGGGGCAGCGCTGAGGACTCGGTTGCCGGTTCCTCCCCGGGGATGTTGCTGACTGCACCTGGCTCAGGTTTGTGTCCTTATTCTCCCAGTTAAAGCGGTTCCGTTAGTTTAATTCCCTGCCCGGTCACGTTGCTGGTGCCGCAGATACCTGCAGTAGAAGAGCAGGTGTCGGCCTTTGCGGTACGGGTCGCTGTCTTTGCTCAGTGCTTTGTACCCCATGACACGGAGGCAGGTGAGGAAACTCCCCGCTGCTCCTCCGGCCGCCCTTGTGTCTGCTGGGGGTCGCCCCAGCCCCTTTCCCAGGGGATTGCAGGAAGGGTGGTGAGCAGGGCCCCGGGTGTACGAGCCCTGGCCTCTGCACAGGGAGCCCGTTCTGCTCCGGGGCTGCTGCGGTGCGGGCGCTCCGCTGGTCCGGTCGCTGGCGGCAGCTCTTGGAGCCGGCTGGGCTGCGCGGGCGTCGGGGGTTTGCTCACGGCAAGAAGCGGAGGCGTCGGTGTGAGGGAAGAGTTTCGAGACCGGCCGAGGTTCGGCTGTAGGCATAGTAGGAAGTACCCTTTTATGCAGTTGTTTTTGTTGTTTCAGGCTGGCGGTTTTCCGATGAGGGTTTGGGGGTGGCAAAATGGTTTAATAGCCTGCCATTTTTTTTTTTATAAATTTTAGATGCATTGCATTTTTCTGGAATTCCTGACTATGGGAGATGGAACCTTGTTTTTTTTCCCCACCGTTTTTACTGTGTGCTGTGTAAGTTGCTGATGTCTTGATCTATGCTCTTTTTTCTCTCTTAATAGGACTGATGGTGAGATTGTCCAGCGAGGGTTAGGGTGAGCATCTTGTACTCGCCTGTATACGGAGCTTGAGAGTTTCTCGAGAAGGCATCTTCCCCAGAACTTCTCAGAGAAGAGGGTCTGCGTTCTTTGCGCTGGTAACAGTCTCTAGCCGGGGTCTGTCTTCTGTCGTAGGCCCGGGCACGCGAGCCTTCCCATGACTCCGTTTCTGACTTTTTCATGACGCGCCTGATGAGACGTGTCGTAGTGCCGGTCACAGCAGTTATGTTTCCGTGTAGTTTTTCACCTGTTGTGTGTTTAGCACCGGTTTCTGTGGTTGTAAGGTGCCTGTGTTAGATCTTTCAGCCACCGTGGTTTTTCCGTCAGCTGACCGCCGCTGTGATTCCTTGAGGGGTTCAGTGGTAAGGAGGCGGTCGGTGGTGCTTGTTCCGTGTGTGCTATACTGCACATTAATGAGGTCTCGATGCTCCGGAGGTTTATTCTTTTGCGGTAGGCGGGCGCATCGGTAGCCGCACCGAGGGTCTCGTGCTCCTCGACTCACCGGGGTACCGCCGACCGAGCGCTCCCAGTCTCGCGCGAGAAGCTCCACACACAGATCTGTCCAGCACGTCTCGTGTCCGAGAAGGTGACGAGTGGTCCAGGATGCGCTGGGGTATCCGCTGTCGAGCGGTCTGTTCTCACGGAGCCCTCTTCTGGGACGACGACTTCTCCGCATCCTGTGGATGTTGGGTCTTGGGGCCCGGCTTCTCGCGCGTCCACCGTTGCGGTTGCGGCCGCGGCCGTATCTTTTCGTCAGGGGCCGTGGCATTTGACTTCCGGGGTGGAAGGTGCTAAGGGTCGTACGCGTAGGGCCAGGTGTTGCTTTGGCTTTGGTTTTCTGTGATGGCTGGCTGGCTGTTGTTGGAGTCTAGAGGGTATTCCTACATGGAAAGGAGATCTCCGGAACCGTTAAGCTGTTGCTCCGCAGCCGGGTGACTCGTTCGATGCCGTTTTCAGATGCAGTGAGACGAGCCGTGCACCAAAGGGTTAGAGGAGGGGCGGGGGAGCGGCCATAAGAAGGTGGGTTGGCACGCAGTGTCAGCGGGCAGATGCGGCCGATGGCTGTGTGAGCAGCTGACAGGTCTTGGTAGGTTTGTTGTATTCCAAAGGCACGAAGTAGCGAGCGAAGCAGGGTATCGGCACTGCGGGTGGCTGGGGCGAGGTGAGCTGGGACTGGTGGGCTGCAGCAGAGAAGTTACTTTTCAGGCGTTGTGTCGTTTGTGAAGTTTATAAGCATCCCTTATGGGTTGTGTTTTACAGGTGGTACCGGAGCCTCAATGCGGCAGCTGGCAGAGGTAGGGTGGGTGGGCGGCCGAGGTAGAGGAGGAGGAGAGGGGAATGGGCACGGGCAGGCTGTGGTTTCGGGCGGTATCTCAGCACGTGCCTTTTGTTTTGGCTTTCGCAGGTCACGCACGTAGCCTCGGAGGGGCGAAGCTGCGCGCCGACCAGCGGCCTGAGGAGGCGAGGCGGTTGTCAGCCGGGCCGGCGTCCAAGAGCGGAGCATCCTGCGGCAGCTCGGTCAAGCGTTTCTGTGCGGTTGTGCAGGTGTTACGCAGCTGCCTTTGGAGTTGGGTGAGCTTTTGAGGTGGTGAGCTAAGGAGCAGCAAGGAGGAGCGTGGGGCTGGTGATTTCTCCCAAGCGTGACGGTATTTCTCTGTCTGTTGCTACCTTAGGGGGGCCACAAGCGATGACAGCTGCAGCGTCCAACACGGGAATCGGTGCGGAGCAGTTGAGCGGAAGACCACGTTCCTTTTGAGGAGGAGGGTGTTTCGAGGAGGTCTGTGGTGACCCGTGTGACAACTACCACTGTCAGCAGTGTGTGGGGTTTTTTTTTTTTTTTTTTTTTTCTGTAGGCGATGAGGAGGAACGTGGCAACTGCAGGAGTAATCAGGTTAGTTGATGTGGTTTCTGCTGAGGATGGACGCGGATCCCCAGCCCGCTGGAAGCGAAGCTGAGGGACCAGGGACCGTTGTCCTGCAGTGCGTAACTTTGATTTCAGTTGGAAAAGGGATTTTCCCGGAATGGAAATCTTTCTCCTTCAAAGAAATTGCGTTGTACGAACTGCCTGTCGGACTCTGTGTGCTTGGCTGTAGAAGTCATGAGCAGTGAGACTTTTTGCCCTCTTTTGAAAAACAAAACAACAGCAAAGTCAATTTGTTTCCAAAGACTGAAGCATAGCAGGTGTTCCAAAAGTGGATGGCGTCACTGGTCTTTACATTCTTGGTTGCAACGGTCGAGATACGATTAAAAAATGTTCCTCTGCGTGCTTTGGTACAGCCAGAAGCCTTAGCGCATCTGCCAGTCCTGTTCGGTGGCCTTACCTGTTGCAGCCCTGGGGATTTGAATTTCTTTTTTTTTTTTCTTTTTAATGAGTAAAACCATGTGGGGGATCTATTATTTCACTGATCTTTTCCTGTCATATATGAAACTGTAGAGAAAGTTAAAATTGTATAATTGGCAGAATGACTAACGCGGTTTAAACTCGCTGCCGAATCAGTACAGCATGTAATGTATGAGGTGTACTTAAGCGGTCAGCGGTTTCTCTAACTCTTTCCAAGCCAGAGGCAGCTGCATGTTACTGAGTTTCTTCCCTGTGTTTTGACAGAGCGCTCTGAAGTACTTGGTTTCTAATCATGTGACATGATAGAACAAGGTGGGGCAGGAGCAGAGTCAAATAACAACTGTGTATTTTGGAGACAGGTGTAAGCATAGATCTAGATGGGGGTGTACAGCCTTGTTCTGCAGCAGCGCTTTAAGGAAGGGCATCAAACACGAGCAAGAGCAGTTGCTTTTCTGCTAAGAAGGGGTTGGAAATCGTATCTGTTTGTCTTTCTATGGAGTGTTAAGTATTCAAATCACTCTGGTTTGTAGAGGATGTGTCTGTATTTCGGGCTGGTCTCCTTCAGTTCGACTGCTCGCCTGTCCCTCGTTCTATTGAATTCCTCTCCTTGCTTCTGTGTTGTTCTTCTAATGTGCTGAACTATGGCTGGGGCCTTTTGTTTCCCGATGTCTTGCTGTGAGTGTCCGGTGCTGCGCAGCAGCTCCCCCCCCCCCCCCCCCAGGTTTGCCTGCCGGTGGCTCAGTGCTCTCGCCCCACGGGGCCAGCTCTGTCTCTGTCCAAGCTTTCTGCCACGGCTGTCCGGTGGGGAAAGGGGCAGTTGTTGCTCTGGGGAGCCCGTCCGGGCGTGGTCCGGGACGGGGAACGTGGCAGAGCCGAGTGCGAGCAAGAGCCACGGCACCGTCCTTTGGCGGACGCCCCCCCACCCCTCTGCTTGTGCGGCAGCCGGTGTCGATGATCTGGCGGGGGCAGGCATCGAGCATGGATTCTGTCTCGTGGGCTGTGGCAGGTGAGTGCTCGTCTGTGGGTTATGCCGGGGAGAGTCGTTGGTGTCGGTCATCCCCCACCCCTCTCCGGGTCCCCCTGTACCCCCAGTGTCAGAGAAAGACGCAGGTGCTGCTGCGCCGCTGTGACCGCACGGGGGTGCTGCGTGAAACGGCGCTTTGTGCTGCCTGCGCGTGGGGGGTGTGCGGTACTGCAGGCCGGGGTACGCGCATGCGCGCTGGCGGCCCCCTGCGGCGCGCTCTGCTACCACGATTTGACTAGGGTTGGGTACTGGGGCGTGGTACACGCGCGTGTGCGGTGGCGCTCTGCTGCCACCCTGTGACCGAAAAGCAGTACTGCAGTCCCGAAGGCGCTGCCGCACTCCCTGCTGCCACCCTGTGACCGAAAAGCAGTACTGCAGTCCCGAAGGCGCTGCCGCACTCCCTGCTGCCACCCTGTGACCGAAAAGCAGTACTGCAGTCCCGAAGGCGCTGCCGCACTCCCTGCTGCCACCCTGTGACCGAAAAGCAGTACTGCAGTCCCGAAGGCGCTGCCGCGCTCCCTGCTGCCACCCTGTGATCGAAAGTCGGTACTGCAGGCCCAGCGGAGCTTTCCGCCCTCCCTGCTGCCACCCTATGACCAAAAAGCGGTTATGCAGCCCCGGCGGCGCTGCCGCGCACCCTGCTGCCACCCTGTGACCAAAAGACGGTACTGCAGCTCCGGGTGCGCGCTGCCGCGCTCTCTCCTGCTACCGCCTACAGTGAGTGGGCTACGCACCGGACGCTCTCACCTTTGTGCCCCGCGGCGGCCCCTTCCCCGGGGGATGTTTGGAAAGGCAGTGGGCGGGGCCTGGGGTAGATGAGTCCCGGGCTCTGCCCAGGGAGCTCCTTCTGTGCGAGGTGAGAGCTGTGGGATTGGGCAAGCTCCAGCAGCACCCACAGTACAGAGAGCCCTGGGATGCAGCTTGGGCTTTTTTTTTTATTATTTGTCAGCAGTTTCATACGGAGTGTTAAGGGGTGATGAGAGGGTTCTAAAACACACAGCTTTTTTAACTGACAGTTTTGCTGTGGTTTTGTTCTAGGTTGTCCTGGGTTACAGTGTAAAATGTGCCAAAAGAAAAAAATATTCTATTACCATCTTCAGGAGCTGTTGAGACCAGGTGGGGCGGTGCTCTCTGCCTCCCCCCCCCCCGGACTATCTCCTGTTACTGGGCACAACAATGCCTTATCGCCTGACTCATCGATAACTCGCTCCTGGACTATCTCCTGTTAATGGCCCATCAAGGAACTGCCTCACGACTCCCCATCCCATTGTGAGATGCTCCGCCCGGGGAGGGGGGGGGAAGGAGCCAAGCAGTCCATGCCAAATAAAAACGGAGATTTTGAACACCCTAGCAGCCTTCTTCCAGTGGATTCCCAGAGGAGCTTTTCCCCCCACTGGAGTTCCAGAGGACAAGAGCTACCTACCTACCACTGGACCTTCGGAGGAAGACCAGACTCTTTTACCTGATTGCTGCTTCCACAGAACTACATCCATCGCTTCAGGAGGACTGCAGCCAGCATCTTATCGGACTGCTACTGCCACCCTAACAGGGTGTCAGGTTGTATTCCTGACTCTGTCAGTGTAAACCAGTGGGTTGTTTGGTTTTTCCCTGCGGTGTGTTATATATATATATATTAGTAAAGAACTGTTATTCCTATTCCCCATATCTTTGCCTGAACGCCCGTTAATTTCAAAATTATAATAGTTTGGAGGGAAGGGGGTTGCACTTTCCATTTCAAGGGAGGCTCCTGCCTTCCTCCACAGACACCTGTCTTTCAAACCAAGACATAGGTGCACTGGATTTTCCTGGAATTCTGAACTTCCTGCAGGATGGCAACTTGTTTCTTGTGACAAGGGTTTGTGATCCCATTTCCTTTCCTAGGACTGAAGGTGAGATTATCGAGTAGCATGAGGATGTGCACCACATCTGCACCTGTCTATGCCCCCCCATACCCCTGTCTCTGCCTTCAGGTGGGGTTTTTCCCATGCCACCCCGATCTTTGTGGCCTTGACTCCCGTGTGTGTGCCTGGCCCTACTTGTCATGTCCCTGCCTCCCATGGGCCTGCCTTGCCTGCTTTTTTTCACGGTAGGGATGGACAACGACAAGAGTATATGTAAGAAGGCACTCTTTATTAAGTTGCAAAAACCAAGATGGCTGAGATGGTGCAGCAGAAAAAGCGTACCCTTTTATAACCTTTCTTATCTGTCCACCTGTTCATGCACTAAGGCTGCTAAAATGATTCGCTCAATAGCTTTGTCCATTCAACTCCATTCACATAATGATTGGCTGGAGCTCCTACTGTATTTCTCACTGTACCTACTGTTCTCTTGCCAAGTTTCTGCTCTGTGGTATTACTTGCTCAGTCTCTTCTTGCTCAGTCTCTTATAACTTCCTCAAACTTGTTTACAACATTCTTCATCCACTTCTTCCGTCTTTTCAAGGGTATACTGGAATACTGTCAAGGTCAACTTCATCTTCCTCAATCAGGTTATCCCTGACAGATTTTTGTACCCACTTTATGGGTGTGCATAGCTCACACCCTATCCTCCCCCTGTGCACCTGCCTTCCTCCCCCCCCCCCCCCCCCCCCCACCATGGGTGTGCCTTGCACCTGCCTCCCATTACCATGTTTTGTGTCCCCCCCTTGTCCCTGCTCCATGCACCTGCCTTGCCCCCACCACTACAAGAACTGCTGCTCCAGACGCAAACTGTTTTAAATAAACTGTTTGCATTCCAAACATCACTCTGGCACTTCCTTGGGCCCAAAATGCCATCACCAGTAGATATCAGGGGGAATGAGGGGCACCCAGCAGGGACACCCTGAAGTCTCATGGTTTCCATCAGGCTTTCCCAAGGGCAGGGGTGGGTGGGAGAGTGGAAAAGCAGTATTGCTTTTTACATTTTCTTCCTACATCTCCCTCTTCAGAGCTCCTTGTCCCTGGGTGCTTGTTCTTGCCTGTGGCCCCTGTTCCTGATGGGCTCCAGGTGTGGCCAGTGGGGCTAATAACAGGGCCGGCCCTCCTGTGGGCTATAAAGGGGCTGCCTGAGGGAGCTGATAAAGGGGAACTGGCTGAGGAGGTAGCTGGAGGTACCTCCAGAATGGAATGGCTGGTCCCTGTGGTAAGGAAGGATCCCCCTGAGCTGTCCATGATGGAGCAGACCACCAGCACACGTTGCTGGCAGCTTGGTGCCTGCATCGGCTGTGTGTGTGAGCTGCTGGCCAGCCTGGCAGTGGAGGGGAGTTGAGAGAAAAGTGTTGGGGTGCTGAAGATCTGAGCTGGTGCCAGGAGCTGGGGTGAGTCACACGTTCTCCTGTGTGTGTCCCGGTCCACCTCTGCTGCCCTGCCTGCCGCTCCTTCTGCTGCCTGGGAAAGGGCTGCCCAGGGATGGGGAGGGCCAGCAATGGCTTTCTGTCCTGGCCCCTTTGCTGTGGGAGCCTGATGGACAGCCTAACACCTTCCTGATTGCACTGGGGCTTCCCCTCAAGCCAGGGGGAGAGGCAGGGCTGGAAGAAAGTGGAGGCTGAGATGGGGTGCGAAGTCAGGGAAAATGTGGAAGTCAAGATGGGGGTGGAAATGGTGTCACTTTTTACATTGTCTTTGTAAGGCTCCCTCTTTTTGTCTTCCTGACCCTATGTGTTAGTTCTTGCCTCTGTTTCTTTTCCCCTATTGCTTTACAATATTTCGCTGTCCCTTGTCTTGTCCCTGCCTTGTGGTCCTGCTGCTCCCTTTGGCCTCTCTCTCCTGCTCCTCCTCGCTCTTATGTATTCCTCCATCTCTCCCTGAGTTTTTCGCTCAGTGTCCCAGTACTCCTCTCTCTATGCTACTGTCCTGCTCCCTGTCCCTCTCCTGTTTGCAGCATCCTGTTTACTGGCTGCCTGTCCCCCACCTCTTCTCTACCTTCCTCCTGCTTTTTCCCTTCTCTCCTGCTGCGTTTGCTGTGTTTGCACACTGAGCCTTGTAGCCACCTAAGTGCCAGGATTTGTTCTGGGCAGAGGTGAGTAAACTTTTCCTGCCTCCTCTGTGCCCCTGGATGGTATTCAAGCCCCTGGGTGCAGAGCTCGTAGCTGTGGGCAGGTGCGGGGGAGGGGGCCATGTGCTGTGGGGCTTTGCCCAGGCCCCTGTTCCTGATGGGCTCCAGCTGGGGCAGGTGTGGCCAGTGAGGCTAATGATGGGGCTGGCCCTACTTTGGGCTATGAAGGGGGCTGCCTGGGCATGCCTGCCTGCAGGAGCTGGCTGAGGAGTCAAACCAAGGGGCTTCCACAGGCAACTGTCTCCAGCTG